>NW_026294573.1:42886922-44086922 GCF_007827085.1 Peromyscus californicus insignis
GATCGAAACAATGACAGGTTTCTTGTCTTAGTTTCTGTCTTAGTTACTGTTCTATTGTAAGGATACACTACAACCAAGGCAACTCTTACAAAAAGAAGGTATTTAAGTGGGGCCTTGCTTACAGTTTCAGAGGGACCATTATTATGGTGGGAAGCAGACAGGCAGGGCACTGTGGCAGTAGCTGAGAGCTTTACATCCTGTTCCACAGGTAGAGCGAGCTTTTGAAACCCCCAGTGACACATCTCCAACAAGGACACACCTACTCCAACAAGGACATACCTCCTAATGCTCGAGAGTTCGCCAACTGGGGACTAAGCATACAAATATAGGCGCCTATGGGGGCCATACTCATTCAGACCTTTGCGGTTTCTTATTTATGTTCTGACAGGAGTCAGATATGAGAGCAATAACTGCCTTCTATAAATAGAATATTGCATGCAGTTCAGTTTCCTTTATACTCCACCTGAAAACCTGTCATCTTGCCCCTGTAATGATTTGAACCATCTGGCATCAAATAGGACCAACAGTTAGGTTCAGTGTGGTACGAATGAAGTTAGGGAAATGCCTCCCATTACAAACTCTGAAAGATTATGTTGGTTAAAAGTAACCCTGACCTTTGACAAGAGCAATTATCACATAGCTTTGTCTTTATTCCATATTGTATTGAACCTTGACATTTATTCTGGGTTTGATTTGCATTCCCAGTATCCAGCACAGTACCTGCAACTTCAAAGTGCTCAACAGACATTGTTAATTAGTGAATAAACAAGTCATAATGGCTGATTTATTGTGTCAATTACTCATCAGTCTCTGCATTGAGTATTGAGTTTATACTGATAACTGTAGATGTATCCAACCTTCCCATCAAACAATAAACACAGAACCAATGCAAAGAAGAAAGCCAAGAGGTCAGAGCCAAGAGCCAAAACCTTACCCTTCCTCCTGCAGTGGTCCTACCTCTCCGAACCAGAGCTACCCCTGTGTTAAAGTCTTTATATAGAGTTCCTGTCCTGCCTTCTCATTGGTTGTAAACCCAACCACATGACCGCCTCCTCACAGCCTGTCTGTATAGACCTCCAGGTTTTCCATGATTGGTATTAAGATTAAAGGCATGTGTATCCAATAATGGCTGTATCCCTGAACACACAGAGACTTACCCAGCTCTGCCTACTAAGTGCTGGAATTACAAGCGTACGCTACCACTGCCCTGCTTTCCTATGGCTTGCTAATAGCTCTGACCCCCGGGCAACTTGATTTTTTAACATACAAATAACATTTTAATACAAATAAAATATCACCATATTTCCCCTTTTCTATTTTAATAAAAAGGAAAAAAAAGAAAAAGCTTATAACTAATATAAGAAAAACTATATACAAAAGGACAATAACTATATACAATATATACAAGTAATAAATACCTAAACAATGTCTAGTCCATTTGTATTTGACAAATTCAGAGAAAATAATTTCATTATCTATCCTATTTTGGTAAGTCCAAAATGTATCCTAATTAATCTTCAACTATAACTAACTAACCTTCAACTATAACTAACTAATCTTCAACTCCCTCAGAGACCCAAGAAGGAAATAATATTAGCTAACAAAAATAAAAACAGGAAGTGCACATAAGCAACCTCCAAAAAATTTGTGAGTTGACAGAAACAGACAGCTGTCTGGACAGTCACCTGAGGTTTCTCCGAAGTGCTGGGGCATCATCTTCAGCCTATAGGCCCAGCATATCCGACAGACTCATTTGTGAAGCAGGATGTACACAAGGTCAACAGTTCAACCTCACATTGAGTGAGAGTAGTCCATGTACCAGAAACACCTGAATTCCACCAGTGTCATGTCATGATTCAGGATTTCAAATTCTGGAAATTGCTGATGGTTTTCCAACTCAGCTGTCCATTCTTCCTGGCTGTGTATATATGGCTTCATCTCAGCATCCCATTCTTCTCCATATCCCTCCATCAAATGCCAGTCTACTATTGAGAGGCGTGAGCTTAGTTACTCTTCAAGAATAACTGTTTCAGCTGCTGTTCCATTGCACATCAGAGGCCATCGGCCCACTGCCTGTTCAGCTGCCTTCGAAGAAAAGGGCACTGTACCTTTTTCGAATTGCGAAGGCCACTTCAGGGATGGTGCCATATTGTCCTGGCCTCTGAAGATGCCTTTTGATAAAGCCATAACCACACTTGTTTTGGCAAGAATCAGTAATCCTTTGTTTTATGTTCTGTTTGTCCATTTTGTCCTGTTGATTCGAGGATACTTTGTTGTCCAGTGGCTAACTTTTGCCACAATGAAAGTTAACTCCATATGCAGTTTCTTCAATGCCCATATTTTCTCTGAAGTAGATTGGTACTGCCAGGAGCCGACATGTCTCATAGTCATAACAAAAAAGAAAAATTTTCTAAGTTATTAAAACATTTTAAATGCCATATTCTGTAGATCTCTGAAGGGTTTGAAGATAACCTGTCTATCTAAAATATATCTACTCAATCTTGAAAACATACCTAATATAACTACAAGTTCTATTATAATATCTAACTACTAACTTTCATTTCTTTATATCCTAATAGTTGGTAATAACATTCAAGGATCAGAAAATTGCATTACATTGTTAGATGAACGGTACAATTAGAAAAATATATATAACATTTTCTAACAATATCAATTTCAATATATATAATTTGTATACAATATAAAACAATCCAATCCAATGTAAAGTATTTACATTTTTCTTTTCTTTCTTTCTTTTTTTTTTAATAAGAACCTTAAATCTAATCTCCTTTGCTTAGCCTTTTTCCTAACCCTTGACAACAACTTGTAACCAACCCCCCTAATCAATGAAAATTATCCCAGACCCAAAACCCATTAAAAGACCAAAAAAACCAACCGCCCCACACCACCTCTTTGGGAATGTGGGCGTCGTATTCTTGAAATTGCTTCCTGCTGGGTATGGGCGAAGGTATCTTTATCCTGAAAGAAAAATTTTAGGTTAATTGTCAAATTCTAGGAAAGGTAAATATATCCTTCGTTATCCAGTCTGTGTATAATGCCAAAATTCAGGGTTTATCTCAAATCCTTATTCAAGTAGTCTTTGAGATTGGATCATCTCAGCTAGCTCTTCTCAAAATTGCTCTGAGCACTTTGTAGTTCAAAGCTGATCTGTAGATGATGTTTGTCAGCTTAGTGATGTTATTATTGTCCACGTGGAATTGTTGTTGTTGTGGGGCCCCATCTTCTTCCTGGAGACTTCAGTTGATGTTAGGCCTAACCGTGATTTCCTGCAAAAAACTGATAAGAGACTCGAACACAAAGACTATATATGCGACTTTTTAGAATTAGTTAGTACTCTATATGACCATTTATATCTTAACAAAGTTTAAAATGTATATATATCTATATATATTGATCTTGTAAATTTTGATATAAAATTCATACTTTAAGAAAAGTTTAAAGAATCAGAATAGAATCAAAGAGTTGAGATTCGTAATAGAATAGTCCCTTAATTAATTTGGCTTTTCTCCTGTCCCATAGCAGAAGATGGCTCTTTTCCTCTGGCATGATACAGGGAGTTTGCATTTTCCTTTTAACAACATGCTTGAGTTTAAAGAAGGAGAGAGCCATTCTCCAACTCCAAAGTCAGCTTTAAATTTTAATTGAACTGGGACTATTAGAAGTTAAATAGTGTTAAATCTTTAAAGAAAAGCAGAAACAAACATTTAGGAAGACATAAAATTTTTTTAGATAACATACCCATACGCCATTTCACTCTGTTTCTTAGGATAGATGATTTGTTCCTTTTCTTCAGTTGTCTCATTTGTCCAGTGTTCTTCAAATTCCTTAACCTTCATTCTCCTAAAAGACAAAAACAAAAACCTTTCCCCAAGGTTTTTTGGGGATGTTCCTTTTTGACAAGTTATCTGATTAAATGAAAAGGCATGTGTTACTGGTGTAAGTTAGTTTAAATTGGATGTTTACGATAGTTGATGAACTATCACCTCCTCTAATTAAGAGGTCTCTCTTGTTCAAATCGAACCTTTATCAATTTTGATGGTACCCACAGCTTGTCTTCTCCTGTAGAAATAAAAGCAAAACCTCGTCCCCAACGTAACACATACCCTGGTTTCCATTCTGAGGTCAGCACATCCTTAAAGTATATAGGTTGATTTAATTCTGTAGTTTTTTCTATTATCCAATGTCTCTCTGCAGCTGTTGTTCCTTTCTCATTGGCATTGAGAAAATTCAAAGTTAATAGAGCATTATGTAGTCTATTTCTGGGGGTTTTTGTTACTCCTTTTTGTTTGTTTAGCATATCCTTTAGAGTTCTGTTTGATCTTTCTATAACTGCTTGACCTGTAGGATTATGTGGTATACCTGTAACATGGTTTATATTATAATAAGCAAAAAACTGTTTCATTTTAACAGAGACATATGATGGAGCATTATCAGTTTTGATTTGTGCAGGTATACCCATAATGGCCATAACTTCTAGCAAATGAGTGATTACAGAATTAGCTTTTTCAGAACTCAAAGCAGTTGCCCATTGAAATCCTGAATAAGTATCGATAGTGTGGTGTACATATTTCAGTTTTCCAAATTGTGCAAAGTGAAACACGTCCATCTGCCAGATTTCATTCCTCTGAGTACCCTTTGGGTTACATCCTGCTGGTAATGGTGTTTGATTGTAGAAGGAACAAGTAGGACATTTCTTTACTATTTCTTTGGCTTGTTGCCAGGTTATGGAAAAATCCTTTTTTAAACCTTTACTATTTACATGATGTTTTTTATGAAATTCTGAGGCATCCAGCACATTTCCTATCAATAATTTATCAATCTCATCATTGCCTTGTGCTAGAGGGCCTGGCAGACCAGTATGGGATCGGATGTGAGTTATATATAAAGGATGACTCCGTTTTCTGATTGTATCTTGTAATTGAATAAATAATGAAGTTAATTCTGAAGCATCGTGGATAAATTCTGCAGTCTCAATATGTAATACTACTCTTTCAGCATACTGAGAGTCAGTTACTATATTGAGAGGTTCTGAAAAATCCATTAATACCAACAGAATAGCATACAATTCTGATTTTTGAACTGAATTATAAGGACTTTGAACCACTTTACTTAAATTTTCTGATTTGTAACCTGCCTTTCCTTGTTTGTTGGCATCTGTATAAAATGTACGAACTCCAGATATGGGTTTTTTCCTCACAATTTGAGGCAAGATCCAATCAGCTCTCTTTATAAGATCAATTCTATTGCTTTTGGGATATTTGCTGTTAATTTCTCCCAAAAAATTACTACAAGCTTTTTGCCAAGCTTCATTTTCTATCCATAATTTTTCAATGTCCTCCTTAGTTAAAGGTACGACAATTTCTGCTGGGTCTATTCCTGCTAATTGACGAAGTCTCAATTTTCCTTTCCAAATCAAGTCAGAGATTTTTTCCACATAAGTTTTTAATTTTTTATTTGGTTTATTTGGTAAAAATATCCATTCCAATATAATATCTTCCCTTTGCATTAATATTCCTGTTGGGGAATGCCTAGAAGGTAAAATAACCAAAATGCAATCCAGCTTTGGATCAATACGATCTACGTGCCCTTCATGTACTTTCTTTTCTACCAAGGCCAATTCTTTCTCAGCTTCAGGTGATAATTCTCTTGGACTATTTAAGTCCTTATCACCTTCTAAGGTTTTAAACAAATTATTCAGTTCATCATTTTTTACCCCAACAATAGTTCTTAGATGAGAAATGTCTCCAAATAATCTTTGAAAGTCATTAAGAGTCTGTAGTCGATCTCTCCTAATTTGCACTTTTTGAGGTCTAATTTTTTGAAGTTCTATTTTATATCCTAAATAATTAATAGAATCTCCTCTTTGTACCTTTTCTAAAGCAATTTGTAATCCCCAGCAAGGCAAAATTTTCTTTACTTTTTCAAACATTCTTTCTAAAGTATCTGCATTTGAATCAGCTAATAAAATGTCATCCATATAATGATAAATTATAGATTTAGGAAATTTTTTACGTACCACTTCTAATGGCTGTTTTACAAAATATTGGCACAAAGTTGGGCTATTCAACATTCCCTGTGGGAGAACCCTCCATTGAAATCTTTTAACCGGTTGAGAATTATTATAAGTAGGCACTGTGAAAGCAAATCTTTCTCTGTCTTTTTCTTGTAAGGGTATTGAAAAGAAACAGTCTTTTAAATCAATAACTATGAGAGGCCAGCCTTTTGGTAACAGAGTAGGTAAAGGAATTCCAGATTGTAAAGAGCCCATTGGCTGAATTACTTTGTTAATTGCTCTAAGGTCTGTTACCATTCTCCATTTACCAGATTTTTTTTTTATAACAAATACAGGAGAATTCCAAGGGCTGGTTGATTCTTCAATATGATGAGCATTTAACTGTTCTTCCACCAGCTCTTGTAAAGCCTGGAGTTTCTCTGTTGTTAAAGGCCATTGCTGAACCCATACAGGCTTGTCTGTTGACCATTTTAAAGGTAGAGCTGTTAATGTTTTTGGAAGATTATCAGTTGTTGTGCCCTGTTCTTGTATGACATGGATGGCTGGTGAGCACTCATTAGAATAATATCTTTTAATATTTCTCTCAGAAACATGTACTAATTTATGATTTGTTTCTGAGATTGGAGGGATATTAATCTGAGTATTCCACTGTTGTAACAAGTCTCGACCCCACAGGTTCATAGCTATGTTAGCCATATATGGTTTTAATTTTCCTTTCTGTCCTTCTGGACCTATACATTCAAGCCATCTTACACTTTGTTTCACTCTAGATAATGTCCCAATTCCTAAGAGTTGAATGTTTACCTCCTGAAGAGGCCAAGTTGGATGCCAAAATTCTGGTGCAATTATGGTAATGTCAGCACCTGTGTCTACCAGACCAGACAACAAAACACCATTTATTTTTATTGTTAGTTTTGGTCTTTGTTCATTAATAGAAGTTTGCCAAAAAATTTTCTTTATGTTTTTTCCTGTATTTCCTATTTTCTCTGTTTCATCATCTCGACTAACATGATTTATTCCAATAGACATTTGGTTATTTAGTTGCTTTGAGTAGGGGTTTCCTCTACAACTGCAGGAAAGGTTTGAACTGGATTTACTGTGGGGGCCTGCCTGAGGCCCCTCTGGGAGTTTCCCGAAGCTCGAGGCAGAGGGTTACCCTGTCTGTCCCTTGTTGATCTACATTCGTTGGTCCAGTGTTTTCCCTTACCACACCTTCTGCATACTCCAGAAGGAAGGGGCATTCTGTTGCCAGTGTTCCTTGAATAAACATTATTTCTAGGAATGACCTGTTTACAATCCCTTTTCAAATGTCCTTGCTTTCCACATCCAAAACATCTAACATTGCTCAAACCTTTTGAAATTGCTTTTCCTACCCACATATCATCATGGTCATAAGCCTCTACATTAACTGTATCTCTAATCCAATCTTCCAAAGGTGCAGATCTTGCCTTTAACGGCCTAATTATTCTTTTGCACACTGCATTTGCATTCTCAAAGGCTAAAGATTCAATTATTATCTGACTAGCCTCTGAATTCGGGACCATTTTTTGTACTGCTGAAGTCAATCTTTGTAAGAAGTCTGTGAAAGATTCTTTGGGGCCCTGTATAACCTTTGTAAATGACTCAGTTTTTTTTCCTGGTTCTTCAACTCTGTCCCATGCATTCAAAGCTGCCGTTTTACATAGAAGTAGGGTTTGGACATCATATGAACATTGTGTTTGTACTGAAGCATATTGGCCTTCGCCAATAAGCTGATCCTGGCAGACTTGTATTCCGCTATCCCTCCATTGTCTTTCTATATTTTTAGCCTCATTACTGAACCACATTTTCCACTGGAGATTTTGTCCGGGTTCAAGAACAGCCTGTGCCAATTCCCGCCAGTCCTTTGGTATAATCCTATTACAAGTTGACCAGGTGTTTAACATTTGCTTTACATATGGGGAGTGCATGCCATAAGATGCTATTGCCTCCTTAAATCTTCGTAAGTCTAACATTTCAACTGGAACCCAAGTATTTTGTTCATTCTCTTCATCAGGTAGCTGCTGTACGGCTACTGGATAAATTAAGGGTGATTGTGTGAAAACTGGCTTTCTTTCTGTAACCTTACGATCCAATTTTGAAACAACTTCACTATTTATTTCTTCTGTCTGAATTTGAATTTCTCTATAATTCATTTTTACCGGTTTAACAAGTTTTTCTAAGACTGTTATCCTGGCACTTAAGTTGACGATCTTTTTAAATAGTAAAATGAGGATAAGAAAAGTAATAAACTGAATAATTCGATCAATATTAATCTTTTCATATAGTTGTTCCATTGTCAGAGTGCCTAAAATTTCAAACAAAGCCCAATTTTCTTCCAATGTACACATAAAGCCCATTTTTTTTTTTAATGTAGAAAAAAATTCTCTTTTAAATAGATATGTTAATTGACTTACCAAGTCTGGGTAGAACAGTAGAATCCCAGGGAATTTCACAGCCACCTGGTGTTCGAGGTGTGAATCCAGCGAGAGAGAGAGAGAGAGAGAGAGAGAGAGAGAGAGAGAGAGAGAGAGAGAGAGAAGTGTAGCCCTTGAGCCGAGTCAAGCCTTGGCTTTACAGGCAGGGGCCCTGTTCAGCGGGGCAGGCCTGAGTTGTTTGTAGCAGTTCCAGCTGCGGGTCAGTCAGGCCTGGGCCCAAGCTAGGCAGCCGGGCCGCCCAGGCTGGAAACCGGACCTGCCGCCAAGCCAAGCCAATCTGTTTTTAATGAATTCTTGTCACGTTGGGCGCCAAATGTAGATGTATCCAACCTTCCCATCAAACAATAAACACAGAACCAATGCAAAGAAGAAAGCCAAGAGGTCAGAGCCAAGAGCCAAAACCTTACCCTTCCTCCTGCAGTGGTCCTACCTCTCCGAACCAGAGCTACCCCTGTGTTAAAGTCTTTATATAGAGTTCCTGTCCTGCCTTCTCATTGGTTGTAAACCCAACCACATGACCGCCTCCTCACAGCCTGTCTGTATAGGCCTCCAGGTTTTCCATGATTGGTATTAAGATTAAAGGCATGTGTATCCAATAATGGCTGTATCCCTGAACACACACTTACCCAGCTCTGCCTACTAAGTGCTGGAATTACAAGCGTACGCTACCACTGCCCTGCTTTCCTATGGCTTGCTAATAGCTCTGACCCCCGGGCAACTTGATTTTTTAACATACAAATAACATTTTAATACAAATAAAATATCACCATAGATAACTGCTATCCCTAACCCCATATGTATGTAAATATTATACCATTGACCAAAGCCAAGCATGTATAAGTTGTAAGGACTATGAAGGAAATAAACAAGAAAGTTAATGTAAAAAGTGGTGTGTGTAGGCCATTCTGGGAAGGCCTGTGAGAAGCAGCATTTGATGTTCCAAAGAGAACAGCTTGAATGAAGGCTCTGAGGCAAGATAGCATCTATTCAAGAAGGAACCCAGTATGGTAAAGTATAGTGATTGAGGGAAAAAAATCCATAAAGAAGTTGTAGAGGAAATCAGAGGAAAAGTCAGGTAGTGTTTTGCAGGTCGTGTTAAAGATTGTGTTTAACCCTAGAATAACATTCCGTTGCATAAATGTACATTTTATTCTTCCTTTCATCCGTTGATAGACATCCAGGCTGTTTCCAATTTCTGCATGTTATGAACAGAGCAGCAGTGAACATGTATGAGCAGGTGTCTCTGCAGTAGGATGTAGAGTCCTTTGGGTATATGCTGAGGAGTGGTATAGCTGGATTTTGAGGTATATCTGTTCCCGGATTCCCAAGGAAACACCACATTGATTTCCATAGTGGACATGCCATGATTTTCAAAGGAAAAAAATGTAAATATACTTCAAAAAAGAAAAAAAATACCTGGTTTTAAATTTTATTTTAGATGTGATTCCTTATTTATTTGTTTGTTTGTTTGGTTGTTTTTTTGAGGCAGGATTTCTCTGTGTAGTCCTGGCTGTCCTGGAACTTACTCTAGACCAGGCTGACTTTGAACTCACAGAGATCCCTCTGCTTCTGCCTTGGGAGTGCTGGGATTAAAGGCAGCTGCCACTACTGCCCAGCTGTGATTTCTTATTGTAAATAAAATTGCTAAGTTATAGTTAGGTTATAGTCATTTCTGTTTTATGTTTGAGAATTCGGGCAGTGACTGCAGAATAATTTTCATAAGATCTGCATTGGCAGGACATTAAGATAGATTATGTTTTGGTTCATACCTTCAGTGATAATTTTAAGACTCACTTTTGTCCTTGAATGTTAAAACAAGGTCACTGGTTTCCCCTTAAAAAGCAAAGGATAGTAAATTCTGATATTAAAAGTCGGTTGAGACCTATGAACCAATGGCTGAGGAGCCCCCACCTGGATCAGGCCCTCTGGATAAGTGAGACAGTTGATGAGCTTGAACTGTTTGGGAGGCATCCAGGCACTGGGACCAGGACCTGTCCTTAGTGCATGAGCTGGCTGTTTGGAACCTGGGGCTTACTCAGGGACACTTGGCTCGGCCTGGGAGGAGGGGACTAGCCCTGCCTGGACTGAATCTACCAGGTTGAACTCAATCCCCAGGGGAGTCTTTGCCCTGGAAGAGATGGGAATGGGGAGTGGGCTGGGGGGAGGGGGGGGGGAGAGAACAAGGGAATCCGTGACTGATATGTAAAATTAAATTATAAAAAAAAAAGTCAGTTGAAGTATGACGCTAAGGTCATTGTGAAGATCAAAAGAGGTCATCAGTGTCTCTCTGTTCGTTGTGTGTGCATATGATGTGCGCACAGGTGTGAGGTCTTGTGTGTAGAGATTAGAGGACAACTTTGTGGAGTCCTCTCCTTCCACTTTCTACCTTTTATGGATTCTGGGGTTAAACTCGGGTCACCAAGCATGTGTAGCAAGCACCATTATCCACTAAGCTGTTCCACGAGCCCCATGGGATCAGTATTTTTTAAACATTAGAAATATACTAGTTGACAACATAGATTAGCCATCTATCCTTGAACTTTATTTAGAACTAATGTGATCTAGGTTTAGAATAACCTTATAGCTACTTACCTGCTTCTTTATTTTAGGCAAGGAACTTTGTTCATCTGTAAGTGGAAGGGATAATACTTAAAACTTGCACATTTATAAATGGCTAAGATTTATTGAGCCACTAGGTAGCTCATAACTGTCTGTTAACTCCAGTTGCAAGGAATCTAGTGCCCTCTTCTGGCTTACATGGGTACCTGCATGCACATGGTAAATACACAGCACATAGTCTCTCTTTTTGGTTGGCTCCATTCAGTTCCTACATCTTTGCTCACCAACCTTTGGAATTTGGATATCCTAAGTTTTCCATTGCAATGTAGACTTCTTAGCATCACACAGCACACTCAAGAGCTCCGTGCAGAAAGCTGACCATGCTATACATGATCTAAGGGACTTTTTGCTTGGCTCCTTAGCACAAGCCCTGTAACTGTGACATTCTGCTTGCCTGCAAAACTATCATCATGCTGTGATACTAAATTCTGCTGTGCACTCAAGACAAGCCCGGCTCTTGTAGACTGCAGACGCAGTGGCCTCTGTGTGCTTTGACAGCTGAGCCCAGGAAAACACTTCCACCTCTGTTCTCCATCCTGGAAGCTCCATGTTTCCAAACGTCCGCCTTTCAAATTAATAGTTTTCAAGTGAGCTTTCGGTGTTAGGCCCTGGAGCCTTGCTTGAGTGTAGTCGCTTCCTCAGGCAGCCGTTGCTGATGCCTCAGAGCAAAATCTGAGACTTTTCTAAAGGTGTGCTTCTCTCACAGCCACACCAGCTTTGTTTACATCCTCCTTTCTGCCCTGTCGGAGGCTTTAGCCACAGCATGCCTGTTCATGCACATTTTTCATATTTTCTGCTTCACTCTCTATACTCTCTCACTTTATTTTATTTTTATTTTTTCAAGACAGAGTTTCTCTATGTACTTCTGGCTGTCTTGGAACTCACTCTGTAGACGAGGCTGGCCTCGAACTCAGAGATCTGCTTGCTTCTGCCTCCAAGTGCCGGGATTAAAGGTGTGCGTCACCACGCAGCTCTACTCTCTCAATTTAAGTCTGTCTGAATTAAGCAGTGAGTTATAACTGTACCACTGCTGGAATAGTACAGTATTTTGTAATGTACTATGCCAAATAGTCAGCCAGCCTCACCAGATTTTGAAGACATGGGCAGAATGTACCCAGTTACTTCGCCAGAATGAAGTGTGAGTGCCTTCTCCAATTCCTGATGGAGTTCTTCCTTCTGAAACATTATGGTCACAGCCTTTACTGTCTGCATTTTTAATTTTTTAAAAAAAATTTTATTGGTGAATATGTATGTGCATATATACATATATGGAAATATATGTGTTTAGGTGTACTCCCTATGTGTGAACATATGGAGACCAGAGGATAATGCTAGGTGTCTTCCTCTGTTGCTCTTTCTATTTTCTTGTTCGTTTAGTGTATATGTGTGTGCTATGTGTGCATGTTATTTTTCACATTCACAAGTGTATGGCTGTGTGTGCGCAGGAGCCCATGTGTGCGCATGGTTTTGTAGACTTGAGGTAGATATCAAGTGCCTCTCTCAATCATTCCACTTTATATTTTTTAAAAATATTAATGTTGGGAGGGGAAGAGGTGTAAACAGAAGTTTTTGTCCCACTAGCAACTCCTAAGTACCCAGCAACCACTTTCCAAATAATTGACTGGGAGGCTTAATATTACTTATAAATGCTCAGCTGGTAGCTCTGCCTTATTACTAACTAGCTCTTACACTTAAATAAACCCGTAATTCTTCTCTATGTTTAGCCACATGGCTTGGTACCTTTTTTTCAGTACAACAGTCTCATCTTGCTTCCTCTGTGTCTGGCTGGCGACTCTTTTTTTTTTTTTGGTTTTCCGAGACAGGGTTTCTCTGTGTAGCTTTGCGCCTTTCCTGGAACTCACTCTGTAGTCCAGGCTGGCCTCGAACTCACAGAGATCCGCCTGGCTCTGCCTCCCGAGTGCTGGGATTAAAGGAGTGCGCCACCACCAACCCCCAGCCTGGCTGGCGACTCTTGACTCCACCCTTCTCCTTCCCATCATCCTTAGTTTGGTCTCCCCGCCTATACTTCCTACCCAGCTGCTGGCCCGTGTTTTATTAAACCAATTTGAGTGACAAATCTTTACAATGTACAGAGGATTCTTCCACGGGGGGGGGGGGGTGGGGGGGGGGTGGGGTATGTGCACATCTGAAGATAAGAGGGCAACTTACAGAGTCTGTTCCCCCACCCCACCCCACCCCCACCCCACCCCACCCCACCCCCACCCCCACCCCCATGTGGGTTCTGGAGATTCAAACTCAGGTTGCCAGGGTTGGTGGCAAGTGTCCTTACTGGTTGAGCCATCTCCTCTAGCCCTCTACTTTGTATGAGGGAATGTCTCAAGCCCAGATCTTGCCATTTTGGCTAGTCTTGCTTGTCAGGTTACTCAAGAAAGAAATCGTGCTGGGCAGTGGCAATGCATGCCTTTAATGCCAGCACTCGGAAGGTGGAGGCAGGTGAATCGCTTGAGTTCTCGGACAGCCAGGGCTACACAGAGAAACCTTGTCTCGAAAAACCAAAAAAAAAAAAAAAAAAAAAAAAAAAAAAGAAAAAAAAAGAAAAAGAAAAGAAAGAAAAAGATTTACATTCTGTTTCTCGTACTGAGACTACAGGGGAGCTGTAATGCCCACCTAGATTTTGTATGGGTTCTGGGATCCAAACTCTGGTCATCCACACTTGTGCAGCAAGCACTTTAACCACGGAGCCCTCTCTCCAGCCCTCCTGTCTGTATTTATCAGCATCCAGGTCTTCCACACTCCCACTAGAATAATCATCAAGCTTTGCTTACAGCCTTCTGGGACTTAGCTAGCTCTACATACCTCCTGCAAAGTTCCAAAGGCCCACAATCCGCATTGTCAGGCTTGTGACAGCAAGGGTGCTGTTCCTGATGCCATTGTTCTGTATTTGTTACACATCCTGTACCAGCATGCCTGAAGGAAACAGCTTAAGGGAGTGTTGCCAGTGAAGTTAGGGTCGGGCCTGGGACCCGGCAAACCTGGGACACTAGGTGCAGCCACCCTCCTCAGTAGGTGAATTAATACAGACAAATCACAGTGACAAACCAGGAAAGGAGGTTTATTCACTATGGCTACATTGGGAAGAGAAACAAAGAGATCCAGTGCCAGCTCCCTCAGCTCCCGAAAGTCCGTCTTCTAGGCCCTGTCCTGAGGTTTGGTTTAAATCGGAGACAGGTGTTTGCACACTGACGTCAGTGTGTTCTCACCGGTCGTCGGCCCATCTCTGTCTTTACTCCGTCTCGTCTGCGAGGTGACAAGTTGCCAGAACAATGTCAGCTCTCTTCCTGAGAGACAAATTCTTCCTCTGACTTTAGCCTTTTCCTTCTAGCATGAGATTCCTGGGGAAATTCCAGTTTTGGGGGGACTATTTTTTTCAGTAGTGAAAAGCAGGACAGACAGAGGTGTCGCTTTAGACTAGTGCATTCTTGGCAGATGTTACAGAAGGAAGGAGTTGTTCTGGCTCTGGTTCAGGGAATACAGTCTGTCAGTGACAGGGAAGGCATAGTGGTAGAAGTGACTCACATCTGTAACAACAGGAACAGCAGTCTCGTTACAGCAGGATCGCTGTAACTTCAAGGCCAGCGTTGACTGCAGAGTGAAACTCTCCAAACAGCAAAATTAGAAACAAAACCCTTGGTTTTTCCCTGGGTGAAGTACACCACACCTTGTGTTCTGTGAATATCTTAGTGGATTTGAAAATGCAAAGTGGTGGCACATACCTTTAATCCTAGCACTGGGAGGCAGAGGCAGGCGGTTCTCTGTGAGTTCAGGACAGCCTGATCTACAAGAGTGAGTTCCAGGACAGCCAGGGCTACACAGAGAAACCTTCTCAAGCCACCCCCCCCCCCCCAAAAAAAAAGCAAAGTCCTTTGAAAACTAAATTGGTAATCATAATAGCTAGATTGGTCAATTTGACCTAGCGGGAAGAAAGCTGCTATAGCTAATGTTAAGTTTGGTATGACCCTTCATCTCTTGGTTCATCGTTAGAGGCATAAGATAGTTCCAGGCCATGAAAACTAGGGTAGAGTTTATTTTGCTGGGAACAGCTTTCTTCCTCTGCAAAACTGTGGTAAGTGACTAAAGAGTCCTCAAGAAAATAACTGTTAAGAGGAACCTGAGGAATTTTTGCATGACATGGAAAGGGAGAGGAAGGAAGGTGGGAAGGAGGTTAGCATTGGCCTGGCTGGCTTTGCTGGCTGGCTTTGTTGTCCGCCCTGGCTTGCTGGAGCTAGAGCTGGGATGATTTTTTTTTTTTTTTTAAAGAATCATTTATTTTTTGTGTATACAGTGTTCTGCCTGCATATATGGCTGCAGGCCAGAAGAGGGCGCCAGATCTCATTACAGATGGTTGTGAGCCACCATGTGGTTGCTGGGTATTGAACTCAGGACCTCTGGAAGAGCAGCCAGTGTTCTTAACCTCTGAGCCATCTCTCTAGCCCAAAGCTGTGCTGATTTTTGTTACGCAGTTGTATGTTTTCATTCTTGTCCTTCATAGCAAACTGGTGTGATTATTAGGTAATAAAAAATGGATTTAAACCCAGAACTTGCCATCTTTGATCATTTCCTCCTCCTGTATAACTCCTTCCCAAGCAGACGATCTCTAAGTCTTGGTGTTATGAGAAATATAAAATAAGACTTTAGTTACCGATAGGCCAATTTCTCATAATGGCCTATGGGTAACTGAAGTCTTATTTTATTTTTCCTTGCTATATATTTCCCATGTGACCATGGTTAATATTTTTATTTTCATCAAGTTTTATTGGCTTTCTTATTGTTGACAGACTTATAAATATCACTCTTCATTTTGAATCCCAGCTTCTTGAATTGCTGTTCTGTTGTTTGGTTTGGGTTTTTTGTGTGTGTGTGTGTGAGACAGGGTTTCTCTGTTTAACAGTCCTAGCTGTCCTGGCACTTGCTCTGTAGCCCAGGCTGGCCTCCAACTCATGGAGATCCACCTGTCTCTGCCTCCCTAGTGCTGGGATTAAAGGCATGCACCACCACTGCATGGCTGAATTGCTGTTTTTTGATTCTGTATTATGGTAGATAACATGGTTCGCTCTTAGTCAGTATTGGTCAATATTTGTTCACTGCTTTTGTACTTTATCCTGGTGAGTTCAGTATCTTCTTTTTCCTCCCAGGTTTTCTGTGCTTCCTGCTGTAGCCTGAAATGCAAACTGCTATACATGGACCGAAAGGAAGCTAGAGTGTGTGTAATCTGTCATTCAGTGCTAATGAATGGTGAGTATTGAAACAGATTGATGCAGTCACTACGACAGAATAAGAGAATTCCTATGAAGAGTCTCCCTTCCCTGCCTTTCTTTACTATTTGTTCACCTTCTCAAATGTTATAACTGTAACTGAAAATCTTGAGCTTAATCTCCATGTTTTGAAAGTATGTTAGCATTTCAGGTTTCCCATGTTAAATTTAATGAGTGAATACTAAAGCTGGATAAGTTCTGTGGGAAGAATAAAGTCCTTTGAGAAAATGGTGTCCCTGTCCGATGATTTGACCGCATAGCTATAAGATACTAAAATTGAGACAAGGTTCTCCTTCCCAGAACTTTCATAGTGCTTTAGAATACATTTTTAATAATACCTTACTTCATTCATTTTGTTAGAAATAAATATTTTAGCACCAAGTAGAAATTTAGTATCAAATAGAAATATTAGTATTTAGTATCAAGTAGAAATTTGTAGTTTTTTTGCCAGTTGCTTCTTCAAAACATTTTTTGTGTGGGGAGAAGAATATAGCCAAGGGAAGGAAGATAAAACTTAATCATTGTTCATCTTTTATGGGACTAGAAATAAATCCATGGACATTTTAGTTAAAAAAAAAAAAAAAACACCACAACCAAAATCCTTGAGTATTCTTGTGAAAAAAATACAGTAAAACTTGCCAGGTGATAGTATTTTCTCTTTGAATGTGTCTTTGTACAGTTGCCAGAACAATTCCAAGTAGTCGGTGTTGAAACTGGACACCGTTGCTGCCTGTGTCCCAGTAGTGGCGTCCTGGAGACTGGAATTTATCTGCTCTTAGATCTTCCTGCTCTGTCTGTCTGCATTGCTCATAGTGATGTTTTCCTGTTGCTGGCTTGTTAACCTATTGCATGTCAGTTAATCTGATCTGTTCTAATATCCTATGATCTACCCAGTTTCCTCCCATTTCTGAATTTTTAGAATTTTGATGAAACATGAATCATTCTCTCTACTCTTAAGGATCACTGTTTGGTGGTTACTTCACTGAGTTGCTCAATTGATGGTTTTTATTCTACTGCTTTCATTTTTGGACACATATCCACAGATAAGAATATACAGCGTAATTGCAATGCTTAATACCTCTTTTATTTGATGAGGTCTTCCAACTTGATAGCATTTTTTTTTAACTTGGCATAGCTAAAGATGAAGGAAATGGCAGAGGATTCATATGGAATCACTTCCTTTTTATTAAGCCCAGGAGGCCCTAGTTTTGCCAGTGTCTTTCCTCTTGCATGGCTTAGCCTGGTCTCTTTCTGAGTATTTAATTTGATGCTTTTCAATGTTCCTCTTTTCCCTTTCTCCTGTTCTCTTCCACCCTCTTCCTGCCAGAGCTTTCGAATGAGCGTAGCTTTTGTTACTAGCCTTAGAGGAAAGAAGTATTCAACATAAATATTCCAAGTCTTTTGGATCATTCTTTGATGTTGAATGAGGGTATTTTGTTTTTGTTTTGGTCTTTGTTTTAAAGGTATTTTATTAAAAATTGGGTAGTTTCTATTCCTGGGTATTTATTACCTGCAACTCAAAAATAAAATTTTGATGTCTTTGGTTTCTGTAGCTCCATCCATCCTATTTACTTTTAGAGACAGTGTTGATATATGTCAGTTAATAAGATTACAGATTCATAGGCTCTTAATGTATTTGTGATCATACTGGTTGATCACTTATATGCTATTGGCACATTTTCATGTTCAAGTAGGTCCTGTGCTTTTGAGACACACGAAGAATGTGCAGTGGTTTACTGTTGGACACTTTTATACAGGTGATGGCTGTATTAAAGATAAATCACAGCAATACTGAGATGTATACTCCTAAGCTTTAGGCATCTGAATTTTTCAAATGAGATTTTTATCTCAGCTAAAAAGAGCCTGAAGGTCTAAAAATAAGACTAAAACAATCATACAATGGAATTATATTTTTTTGGTCTCTGCATTAAACCAGAAAATGCCTAAAGGCTATCTGACGTTATATTCCTCCATCTTAAGAAATACATGGTCTCCTTAAAAAAATAAATAAATAAATAAAAAAGGCAAATAAACCTATAGGTCTAGTCCTTAACTAGCAATCTCTACCAATAGTCCTGGAGTTATTATTTTTAAATATTGTGTCATTTTTTTTAATCCATTCAAATAATTTGCTTAGCTAAATGGTCTCTCCTGTTGAATAAAACCATCTATCTCCTGAATACCTTCACTAGCTGGAAGAGAGACGTACTGGGAATGTTAATGAGGACAAGCTGCATTATTATCCAATATTGTCAAGGTCTTGATGTCCATATTTTGCAATCCATTCACATTGATTGTGTCTGTATTTGCTTTAGCTCAAGCCTGGGAGAACATGATGAGTGCCTCAAGCCAGAGCCCTAACCCTAACAATCCTGCTGAGTACTGTTCTACTATCCCTCCCTTGCAGCAAGCTCAGGCCTCAGGAGCCCTGAGCTCTCCACCTCCCACTGTGATGGTACCTGTGGGAGTTTTAAAGCACCCTGGAACAGAAGGTAGGGGATCATGTGCTCTTCTCTCCTTTTCTTCACCAAGCTCCTCTGAAAGGTGCTGATGTGGCTTTATAGCACCACTCTTTAATCTCTACAGCTAAGTCTCTTTGGGTGGTTATTAAAATAGAAGACCGAGATGAGAAATATGTCAAGAGTATATGTGAGCAAGTAAAAAACTACCGTATTGCCTGATATTTTGGAGGGACCTCTGAAAGCATGTCCGTTTCCCCGCCACCTTGAGAATGACTAATTACACGCCCTATACCTGACAAGAGTTGTAGACTTTGAAACCATCCTAGAAAGTCCTAGATTCAGGCTACTTAAATGTTCTTGGTAGGAGTTTGCCAGGTGGTGAAAATGAGCCTTCTTCCTGCTGACCAAACCATTCTGGTATTGCTTTCAGGAATAGACATTGCCATATTCTCTTTTTGTGATTAATTTATCCATTGTAAAATATGAAAATATTATCTCATATATAGACCTTTAAATCCAGGACTTTAATTCTGATTATATCATATGATTATATCATATAGTCTCAACTTTTGGGAGTTGTTACTTCCTTATGATTATGATAGTGTCAGATGAAAGGTACACTATAAATTTAGAAGAATATGAATAATAAAAATAACAATTACATATTTCTTTAAAATGACCTTGTCAAGATGTTTCCCTTGCTAGTTCAATCTATCTTCTAATTTGATGTCTGTTCACATAGTGTGTTCCCTTTCCCTTGTTAAGTGCTCCTTCCCTTTTGAAGATCAGGCCTCTACTGAGATTATCGCTCTTCCCGCGTCTCCTCTTTCAGATCATCCCTCAGTGGAAAAGCCTTGTATTTTTGTGAGTTCGGGCTTTCTTAAAACCCTTATTCTCTTTGCTTCATTTGTCATTTTGTTGTTCTTTCCCAGTCTCTTTGTTTTAACCATTCAGGCTGATTTCCAAACCTGGGTTTAAGGATATTGTTTCATCAAATGCTATTTCTGAGCTTTCCCTGTCCTTCCACTAAAGTGCAAACCAGCGCCAGATCAGTCTTTTTCCTCTTCGGTTACATTGAGCCAAAGATCTGGTTAGTTTGAGCCTCAATTCTTACATGTCTGTGCCAGTTCTTCCTTTATTAATCGGTGGTTCTTAGTAGTCTTCAGAGCATCTTTGCCCGTTAGAAGTACCATATCATTTTGCAAGTATTTAATTTCTGTGGATCTCATATTTTTAGGAGCTAGGGATTTATTTTGCTAGATTTTTTTTCCTGCTATAAATCCATTTTCTGGTTATTTAAAACGCTTTCCATGGTTTCTGTCAGCCATGCAGAACAGACTATGTAACATAATCATGGAAGTGTCTAAGAATTACTGTATTTTAAAGCAAACCATTTTAAACTTTTGCCAGTAGAAGTAAAGAATATTTAAAGAAGAATTTTTGTTAATCATAACTGTTGTCATTCAGCCACAGTCCTCCTGTATGTAATGGAAGATGATGATAAGTAGGGACCTCCTTGAGCCTCTGAAGTTGGTGACCTCTTCTTCTTTGCCATTAGAAACACTACCAGTGTCACATTGATACCTGTTTTATTTTCCTGGCCCCTCAAGTGCCTCAGCCCCGAGAGCAGAGGAGAGTTTGGTTTGCTGATGGGATCTTGCCCAACGGAGAAGTTGCTGATGCAGCCAAATTAACCATGAATGGAACTTCCTCTGCAGGAACTCTGGCTGTGTCACATGACCCAGTCAAGCCTGTAACCACCAGTCCTCTGCCAGCAGAGGTAAGAAACCAGGAGGGCACTGAAAGTCACACTGCTTTGCTTGGCCTGGTGCTGTCTGCCTCCTGTCTTAAGTTGAATGACTTCTTGTGAAACCCTGTGTTCCTTTGTGTCTGTGTGCAAGTAAAATAAACATGGCAAAATTAGCTGCTTTTGTTTGCTTTATATTTGAAAGTTTTTTTCAGGGGCAAGATTCTCAGATGTGCTCAGGCTGCTGCTGTAGAGAGAGGCCAAGCTTAAAAGGTGTCAAGATCCCTAGATACGTTGGTTTTCAAATCATGTTCCTGGGTTCTGTGGTGGCCTCTCTGGAGTATTTGGAGGAAGGGTGGAGCAGTGTGAAATAACTAGGGACTCCCCAGTTTGTCTTTAAGCATCTCTCCTTGTTTAACCTGTTGTTTCCACTTAAGATTTGATAAATGATGCCAAAGTTTAAATAAACTGATAAGTCATTTGCCTCCTTGATGGAAGGCTCATACAGCTTACCTGGAGATACTAGCTATTATTACTGTGTCTTCACTTTCATATCTGTAGAAGTCAGTTACAGTTTTGGAACTAATGGGATTTTTTTCCCCTTGAGACCTAATATTCAGAAGCACAGAAACACCAGCTCCTTTTTATTTATTTATTTGTTGTTGTTGAGGTATAGAAGATTGGCTCTAGGACCTTGTAAATGACAGACAAAAATGTTCTGCCACTGAGTGATCTACCCAGTTCTTTTGAAACCCTTATTCTGGAATGGAGCTTGCTAAGTTGCCCAGGCTGGATTTGATCTCACGCTCAGCCCAAGCAGGCCTTCCTGCTCAGCTTCCTGAATATTTGGGATTACATTCCTGTGCCAGCAGCCCTGGCTTTTTCATATTTAATTAGAGGATAAGAGTCTGAATGCATTTTTTATGAAACCTTTTAGAGCAGTTTTCCATTCATAGCAAACTGGACAGAATACTAAACTGGGCATAGTAATACATGCTTTTGATTCCAGCACTTGGGAGTCAGAGTTCGAAATGAGCTGTCTACATAGTGAGTTCCAGGATAGCCAGAGCTATAGTAAGACTATGTTTCAAAACCAACAAACAACAAAACAGGAAAATGCAGAGATTTCTCACATTCCCCCTGTCCTCATATACTATCCATTATTATCAGTGTCCCTCCCAGAATGAAACAGTTGGTACACTTGGTGAGCCTGCATCATGATCACCCAGAGACCACAGTTAACATTAGGGTTGGATAAAGTTTGTACGTACAAAGTTTCCAGAAAACTGTTACTGTTTTATATTTATATTCAGAAGAACTTGTTCAGCTATTTATCTCTATATTATCTGCAGACTTCGTCATAATTGTAAATGCATGTTGTTAAGATTGACTGTGCTGGGTCTGGGGCTGTAGCACAGTTGGTAAAATGCTTGCCTCTCATGCATAAAGCCCTGGGTTCAATTCCCACCACCACATAAACTGAGCATTGTATTGAATACTTGTGTTCCCAGCACTTGGTTTGAAGAGGTAGGAGGATCAGGAGTTAAAGTCATCTTTAGCTATTAGTGAGTTTGAGGACAGCCTGGGCTAGCGATCCTATCTCAGAAATACAAGAGGCAGCTGGGTATGCTTTTAATACCAGCACTTGGGAGGCAGAGGCAGGTAGACCTTTATGAGTTTAAGACCAGCCTGGTCTACATAGTGAGTTCCAGGACAACCAGGGCTACATAGACCAATGTCTCAAAAAATGAGTAAACTTCAATTTTTTGCCCAAATTCTTACTTACATTTTAATTATATTTTACTAAAGACTTATTTACACTAATGTTCACAATGATGGTTACTTCTAGGCTGATATTTCTCTATTCTCTGGGAGCATAACTCAGGTTGGAAGTCCTGTTGGAAGTGCAATGAACCTTATTCCTGAAGATGGCCTTCCCCCGATCCTCATCTCCACTGGTGTGAAAGGAGGTAAGTAGACTTCTGTATGGAAACAGAATAGTTATATATGCACATGTTGCTTCTGTTTAAGGAAAGGATGATTGAGTGATAGTCATCCTTCTATCTAACAACAAATGCAACACCCTCAGTGCCATGAAAGCAGTTGCTACAGTGACTGTTTGCTCTTGTGTAGCTGTTTATATGTTTTTTGATATAATGTCATTTTCAGTCTCTGGAAGGGTATTTCAAAGGTCATCATACTCAAGAGTTGCTTGTGGTTCTAGAGTACAACCTGGTACACTCAGGACATTAATTTAGCTTTGTTTTTGAAGTGTGATGATACATTCAGGAAGATACATGAGGACTTAAGTAGCAGTTTGCTGTTAAAAGTATCTTTTAGCTGGGTGTGGTAGCACAGACTTGTAATATGTTTTAATTAGATAAATATACAAAAGCATTTTTTGTTCTTGGTAGAAGACTGTATAGCCAACTGAAGTTAACAGATACAAGCTTTATCAAAATAGAACCCAGTATCTGACTTACTTTATTAATAAAACAAACCACTATAATTTCTTATTAAACTAAAATTTATTAAAATAACCCAAATTTGTGATTAACACAGCAACTATCATAACAAAAACATGTTGTAGGGAATCTTGGTAAGGGAGCAAAGGTGTAACACAACTGAAGAATGCTGTGCTGAGCTGGGACAGTGGCATTTGGTACATCACATCAGCATCCGGTCAGCATTCCCTTTCCAGGCCAAGGACTGCTAATAATAGTTTCATTGCTCTTTTTTCTGATTTCTACAACCTCATACTTCCTATCTTTAATCTTTTTTTGTTTGTTGTTGTTTTGAGACAGGGTTTCTCTGTGTTGCCCTGGCTGTCCTGGAACTTGTTCTGTAGACCAGGCTGGCCTTGAACTCACAGAAGATCCACCTGCCTTTGCCTCCCAAATTCTGGGATTAAAGGTGTGGGCCACTACCTCTCAGCGTGTCTTTTATCTTTTGCACTGTTGCCTTTATTTATATGTACCATGTGCCTGCCCAGTGCTCACAGAAGCCAAGAGGGTCTCCTTCAGTTGTGAGCTGCCGTGTGGATGCTGGGAGCTGAACCCAGGTCTTCTGCAAGAGTTACAGGTGCACTTGAACTCTGAGCTGTCTCTCTGGCCTCAGTCATTTATCTTAACATACATAGATCCTTATAACCATCTTTCAGTTCCTCTTGTAACTTCACTTCTAACACCTTACATGTTATTTACAGATAGTGGGCAAAACACTCATCCCCTTTGAACTATTTTTAACTAAATTCTGGTCTTTTTGTTTGTTATGTTTGTTTTTTTGAGACAGTGTTTCTCTGTGTAGCCCTGGCTGTCCTGGAACTCATGCTATAGACCAGGCTGGCCTCGAACCCGGAGATCAGCCCGCCTCTGCCTCCCAAATGCTGAGATTAAAGGCCACCACTACCTGGCTATTCTGGTCTATTTTTTCAAAGTGAGGTAACTACGCCTGTTTAAGAGTCATTGTGGCCATTAAATCAGTTTACATACCTTTTGTCTATAGCAAGAGCCTGACAGCAATCAAGTTGGCGTTAATTATTACTTTCTCTTTCCTCTGTTTGAAAGACTTCAGCCTTTCAACTGTCTCAGTATTATTCTAGGATGCCTACAAAGTAACACCTTGGTGTTTTCTCTATTCTGTTATTCTTCTAGATGTTTCTCTATAAACACTTTCCTCACTTACTGGAGATAAACTAAGTCTGATTGTTTCACTTAGACCATGAAGCCATTAGTCTTGACTCATGCTTGTAAACGCTGCTCCTCAATGGGGCTCGTCCTGTGGAAGTTTTGTGTGTGTTCTGTGCCATCGAGTGCAGCTGATCCAGCTAGCTGAGTACTGTTTGGTTGTGTCACGATCCTTTGCTTCTTTACCAGGACTCCCTGGAACATGGTTTTGTTAAGAAGGTTGCTCTGTAAGTGAAATTTTGGGTCATTTATTTTGTTTGTTTATTTTGAGACAGGGTCTCACTATGTAGCTCTGGGTAACTTGTAACTCACTACACAGACTAGGGTGGCCTTGAACTCAAAAAGATCCACCTGTCTCTCCCTCCTGATCTGCTGGGATTAAAGATGTGTGCCACCACACCTGGCTAGGTTATTTTTATGTCTTAGTTTAAGAAAGATTGTAATAGTTTCCTTTGTTGTTAAAAGAAGTTGTATTGCTGGGCTCTGTTTTGATATTACAGTCTCTTCACTAGAATTTTGCAATTTTTTTATTTTACTAGAATAACTTATTAAAAAATTTAAATCACTTACTATTTTTCTTTCAAATATATATTTTCATTGCTAGGAAGGTAAGTATTTTCTACTTTATCCCCCCAAAAAACCAGTTTATTTTTCTTTTGATCAGTGAAAATAGGGTTCACTTTTTCATTGTGGCTATCCTTTAGTGATATACTTTATGAAAACAGCACTGAAAATTCAATCTTAATTCCTTTCCTTTGTCTTCAGGTTAAGTTCTCAGTGATTTTTGTTTATAGTTTTGACTTTATACTGAGATGAACACCATCCAGGATGAGGTGGTCAGGAACACAGTATGTGCTTGCAGGGTCAGAGGAGGAGCACACTGAGTCAGCCACTGACTGGTCTGTGCTACGGGCTGATGTGTGGCTCACTGATGGTTTTCATGCCGTGTGTACTGAGTGCTCATAGATTTAGAGGAATTATTTCAAGAAACCAGTTACCTATGATAGTTTTATTTTTTGGTGCATTAGAAAAAAATAATGCTTTGTAAGGGTCAAAAATATAAAATAGTATAAAACAGAATATAGAGTAAAATAATCAGGTTCCCTCTGTACCAATTCCTTGACATTCTTTCCATAGGAACTCCTACTTTATAATCAGCTTTTAATGTGGTTTGGATTATTTTAAATGTTGATCTTAAAATACTGGTTTTTTGTGAAATTTTCGTTATAATAGTTGAGCATTTTTGTTAGATAAAGAGGTGGGGCAGACTGGAAACAAACCATTTTGGGGGAGGTTTATGCATAAGAAAGCCGTATTTTCATTCCAGCCAGAGTGAAAGGAAGCGGTGACACAGTGGGTACCAACCATGACCTGTCACCTGTTAAAAATCAAATGCTTGTCTCTTTCCTGTGACTAATCAGCCCATTCTCCACTAGATTTCTTTCTCAATTTGTCCCTCTGACCACTCCACTACAATGTCTTCTCTCTTACAGACTATGCTGTGGAAGAGAAACCATCACAGATTTCAGTCATGCAGCAGCTGGAGGATGGTGGCCCCGACCCACTTGTCTTTGTTTTAAATGCAAATTTATTGTCAATGGTTAAAATTGTAAATTGTAAGTTAGAATTTTTTAACTAAAAATAATTTAAACACATAACTTTTAAAGCTTTCATATTCTTTACACAAAAGTACTAGTTTTAAGTTGACCTTAGAAACTAGAAACACCTTTGTACTGCTTCCTTAGACGTTTTCCATTGATGAAATGGAGGTTTCTGGCTTAGTTGATAATTATACCATTATATGTTTGGCCCATTGTTAATGTCATCCACTTTTCCTTCCAGAATCACATTTAAGTATAATGTTGCTTGAAATTTCAATTTACCACATCAGCTTATAAATTACAATTAGAGATTAGCTAACTCTCCATCAGAGGGCAGAAGCCATCCTGCACTTTTATCCAGTACGGTATCTTGTCCACAGAAGTTACCCATTAAATGATTATGAGATGAAGAGAGAAGGAGACACAGAGAGACAGACAGACAGACAGACAGACAGACAGAGATTAGCCTACAACGCCTTAAAACAGTGGATTAATTGGAGGGCTGGGGAGCTATCTTACTTAAAGTATTTGCTGTGAAAGCATGAGAACCTGAGTTTGATCACACACACACACACACACACACACACAAAGGGAAGAGGAGAAGGAGCCAGGTGCAGCAGCGTGTGTCTGCAATCCCCAGCATTGGAGAAGCAGATATGGGGACCTCTGGGCTTTCTGTCAGTCCAGTCCAGCTGAATTGACAAGCTTCATGTTCACTGAGGGAACCTATCTCAGCAATGAGGTGGAAAACATTTGAAGACACCCAGCATCCATCTCTGGCACATGAACATGTGCACACACACGTGAATAGGACTTAGTACTTCCTAATTAGGTACACAAAGTAGTGATTTTCATACAAAAAGAAAGGGATCTCTTTACTAGTTTTGATACACATAGTGGTATGTATTAATCATTTTATTTGAATTCATTTGGGAATCCTGTTACTAGGGTGCAAATGATAATGTGTCGAGGATGGTATATTTTGCTGCATATGGCTGTGGCTTTTTTGGACCCTTTCTAACCTAAAGTGAGGAAATAAAAGTAGTCTAGACAAGTCACACTTTGTATAGTATAAAACCAGATAAAGTCTTCATCTGATTATCTAGTATTTTCTCTCAGAAAGGACTATAATTAAACTAGCTAGTACATTAAAATGTGTTTTCTTTTGGCCACAACCTGAAGTCAAAGATAAAATACTGGATTTTATTCTTTCTGTTCCTAGTCTTATATAAATAATGAAAAGTGATTTTTGTGTGTGGGTATGGTGTGCATGTAGGTGAACACACCCATGCGTGTATGTATGGACGGCAGAGGTCAATGTAAGGCATTTCTCTGTATTGCTGTTCACTGTAGTTTTTGAGAGAAGGCTGCTCACTAAACCTGGAGCTCACTAATGGGCTAGACCGCTCACCAGTGAGCTTCTGGGATCCTTCTGTACTGAGGTTACAGGCAAGTGCTGTCATGGCCAGCTTTTATGTGCGTGCTGGGGATCTGAACTCAGGTCCTCATGCTGTGCAGCAAGCTCTTTACTCACTGATCCTTCCCCAGCCCCTGAAAAAACAGTTTTTTAAAAATAGTAACATGGAAGACTCTATCTTTGCTGTCTATTTAAGTCTTAAATGTATTTTCTTTTTCTGTTATTTCTTTTAACTTCCTTCCAATTATTTTTCTAAGTTTTGAGAAAATAACAAAAAATAAACAAGGCATTGACATGTTTTATTTTCTACAATGATTCTTTGACTCATGTAGTGACCATTTAAAGTTGAATTATATGGACTTTTGTGATCTTTCATTTTTTGCTGTATTATAACAAATTTCCGAGCATCTTTTTGAGATCAATGATTGAGAAGAATGTCTATATTTTTATTCCACCTATAGATGTGAACAGAAAGTGCTGGTGTTTCACAACCAAGGGAATGCATGCTGTGGGTCAGTCTGAGATAGTAATTTTGCTACAGTGTCTTCCAGATGAAAAGTGTTTGCCGAAGGACATCTTTAATCACTTTGTACAACTTTATCGGGATGCATTGGCAGGTAGGAATGCTATAGAATTTTGCACCGTTAGTAGATAATAAAAATTTTTGGGCTGGGCGGTGGTGGCGCACGCCTTTAATCCCAGCACTTGGGAGGCAGAGGCAGGTGGATATCTGTGAGTTCAAGGCCAGCCTGGGCTACAAAGTAAGTTCCAGGAAAGGGGCCAAAGCTATACAAAGAAACCTTGTCTCGAAAAACCAAACAAAAAATAAATAAAAATTTTTGAACTCAGATGTGTAACAGTCGTATTAGATTTGGAAACCTGGCATTGAACTTTGATATTTTCTAACAGTGCTGGGAACTGACCCCAGGTCCTTACGTGTGCTAGGCAAACACTCTACCACTGAACTACATCCCAGCCCTCGGTCTTTGATATTAGTGGCAAGCTAGAACTTGTCATAGTTTGAGAAAAATATGTATTTTATTACTTACTGTGGTTCTCTTTATTTTACAAAGGATAGACTTAGAATTATAAAAAGTCTGTTGACGTTGGGTGAAGAATGTTGTTATGATGAAGAATGTTGTTATGATACTGTGAGTCATAACATTGGTATCTAGTAGAAGGAAGCATAATAATAACTCAATCATTATAACCTCTAGTTATCAGTATTTATACAATCACAGTATGAACACTTGAATATTTATATTTTTAAAATCAATTAGCTTATATGGTTTGGAAAAATTTGTATTATTAACTATGCAATGTACAAGTAGAGGCACACTTCTAAAAACTGGACAAGGCTAAGGATGTTAATTAAAGGAAATACTAAAATTGAGAGAGAAATAATTTTATTTGACCCAGCGTGGTGGTTTATGCCTGTAGTTCTAGCACTTGGAAGGCTGATACAGGAGGATCGTGAGTTCAAGACCAATCTGAACTAATTTTTATTTATAATAACTTAAAGTCAGTAAATAATATCTACAGTTGATAGAGAACCATTACTATAAATGTACAGACCAAAACAAATAGTAAGAGGTTTTTGTTGTTGTTTTGAGACAAGGTCTCATTATGTAGCCATGCTGACCTAGAACTTACTATGTATACCATGTAGGCTTTGATCTCACAGAGACCCTTCTGCCTCTGCTTCCTGAGTACTGGAATGAGATTTTTTTTAAAGGGTTTATTTTTGTCTTTATTCTGTGTATGCATGTGTGTCTGTGAAAATGGGAGTACCAAGTGAGGGCATCGGATCCCTTGGAGCTGGAGTTACAGGCGGTTGTGAGCTGCCTGATGTGGGTCCTCTGGAAGAACAGCGGGTGTGCTTTATCACTGAGCCATCTCTCCAGCTCTAAAAGAGTCTTTTTTTTTTTTTTTCCTAAAGAGGATTATTATATTTTTGGTTGTGAGCCTATCCTTTAATGGCTGAGCCATCTCTCCAGCCCCGAAAAAGGATCCTTAAGGCAAATGTGGTTGCACACGTCTTTAATCCCAGCACTCAGTAGGCTAAGGCAGGAGGACGGTGAGTTCCAGACTAGCCTAGGGTACAGAGTGAGACTCCCATCTCAAATAAAAAAAATAGAAAAGAGAGATTGTCCTGAGGAACAGGAGTTGGAGTGGGAAGTGAGAGTGGCTAATATAAAACTATTTTCATGTATTATCTGATAGTATTTCATAGAGATACGAAACCATGAAGTATTCATGCTTTCTTTTTAAATTTCTGATTCGGTATATATTATGTGTGAGTGTGGGTGTTCATGTGCCGCAGCATGCTTATGGAGGAGGTCAACGGACAACGTTGTGGAGTCGATTCTCTCCTTTCACTTTTGTGTATGAGTCCTGAGGACCAAACTCGGGCCGTCAGGCTTGAGCAGCAGAAACTTTACCCCCGGACTATCCACTGCCATACGGTCTCAGCTTTGCAATTCCCTTTGTGAGATTTGGAGCCAAAGAGGTTATCTAAAATGTAAAATACGCCTTTCGATGTGAAAATTTTTTTGAAACACTGCCTAAATTTTACACAAAAATTAGAAACAATGAAAATACCCAGGCATAGGTAAAAACTTTAACTGTTATATTCATTATGTGTATGCTTCTTTTTAAGAACTTCTAGTAATAGCTAAAATTTATATAATAGGGGGCTTAATTATGATGGCTCAGTGATTGCAAGTACTTTTTGCTTCTACAGAGGGCCCAGGTTCAGTTCCTAGCACCTATATAGTTGCTCGCAGTCTTACCAACTCCAGTTCTAGGGGATCTGATACCCTCTTCTGACCTCCTTGGGTTCCGTGCACATATGGCACATGTGAAGCACTTATCTAATTATTCTTTATCAATAAAAACTCAGGAGTCAGATATTGGGGTAAGAACCTGAATGATCAGAGGCGCAGCAGTGAAGTAACCAGTGACCTCCCTCCCTCTCTCTTGTCCTCCATCCAAAAAGGGTGAAACTTTCCCCAAGCCCTGCCCTACTACCTCTTGTGTCTCTCTATCTGTCCTTGGTCCTCCAAAACCTCTATGGTTAATTTTGGTCAGCTAATAGCTAGCTCCACCCTCTGATTCAAAGCAAATTTTATTGGCAGTCTCAGGTGCATCAGAGTGAGATAAAAATATCCCACAACAACATGTGCATATACTCAGGCATATACATATAAAATAAATATTTAGATGGTTGGATGTGGTAGCTCATGTCTTTAAAACCTGCACTTGGGAGACAGGTAGGTGGATCTCTGTAAATTTGAGGCCAACCTCGTCTATATAGTAAGTTCCAGGACAGCCAGAGCTATGTATGAGAGCCTGTCTCAAAACAACAAGGAATCAACCTCCATGAATCTGGTATACTTAAGCAAATGTGGTATGTTCATAGGCAGCAATACTGCTCAATAGTAAAAATGAACATACTGCTAATATCTTCAAGAACATAGATGACTCTCAGATCCATGTGGAGCCACAGAAACCAGGCTCCTAAAATACATATTGGTTGTTGTTTTTTGTTGTTTTTTGTTTTTTGGTTTTTTTTTTTGGTTTTTTGAGACAGGGTTTCTCTGTGTAGTTTTGCACCTTTCCTGGAACTCACTTTGTAGACCAGGCTGGCCTCGAACTCACAGAGATCCTCCTGCCTCTGCCTCCCAAGTGCTGGAATTAAAGGCGTGCGCCACCACCGCCCGGCCTGTTTGTTGTTTTTTAAACTAGTTTCTAGAGCAAGCAAAATTAATGTGTGGTGATAGAAATCAGATCAGTGCTTGCCTGAAGTGAGGTAAGAGTCCAGTTATTAGGGTTTATGTTTTACTTCTGACTGGAATGAATAGCAGTTACATGAGCATATACATTTATTAAAACTTGTGAAACTTAGCCGATATGGTGGCATGCACCTGTACTCATAATGTTTGGTAGATGGAAAGCAGTTTGCAGCTATGTGAGACCCTATATCAAAAATAAAACAAAGTCATGGAACTATATATTTAAAATCTGTGAGTTTATAGAGCCAGGCATTAGTGGCACACGCCTTTAATCCCAGCACTTAGGAGGCAGAGACAGGCAGATCTCCGAGTTTGAGGCCAGCCTGGTCTGTAGAACCCAGGACAGCCAGAGCTACAGAAAGAGACCCTGTCTCGAAAACAACAACAAAAATCCGTGAGTTTTATCATATATGAATTGTGCTTCAGATATTATTTTAACAGGCTATTGTAGAAATTCAGTAATAAATTAAGAAATTGCAATGCTTAAGCTTAATAGTAGCAGTGGGAAAAAGAGATGAAAGAAAATAGTGGATCAATTAAGTAGGATAGTGTGAGGTGTTGTAGGTGAACAAGAGAAGATTAGCTTCAGGTTTCTGGCATGGCACCCGAGGGAGTTGGTCTCAAGTATTCAAATATCCAGTAGAAACATTGACAGAAGAGCAAGAGATGAGTCATTGGTTCAGTCTGCTGAATTAGAACTAATGGTTAATAAATTTTGAACTATTCAGATGGAATATGTAAATAGTAGATGAATATATGATGTGACTCTTAAGAGAGAAATCTAGTTTAAATTTAGGAGACATAGCTTTCACATATAGTTGAAATTAGAATTTTGAATAGGATAGGCCAGTGTGAACTGACTAGGCTATAGACAAATCTAGGGATATAACAGCATTGAGTCATTAGAATATGTTTTGTATAAATGGTTTTGCATTTATAAAATTTTGTCTACATATTTTAATTTAAATATCTAATATTAAAGAGTGGTACAATAGTTTAATACATGTATGCAATATGTAATATGTAATGATTAAATCAAGGCAGTAAGCACTTCCCCCTCCTCCAATATTACTCACTTCTGTGTTGGGAACTTTTCTAGTAAATACATTGTAGATTCTTAATAAATTCTCTCTTGTGCTGCAGAAACGCAGAATGGGTTCCTCTGTGCTGGTGTCTCTTACTAACTCCTTTCTCCCAGCTCTCCTTGCCGCCCTTTGCAGTCTCTAGTGAGCACTCTCCCTCTCCATTCTTCTCATTTTATGCTCACAGGAAGCTCTAATAAAAATTAGAAAATTAGAAAACACATTATCATTTAACAAACTTAAAAAATAACCTTCTCAGGCTAGAGAGATAGGTCAGTCCATTGAGTGATTTCTGTGCAAGTATGAAGACCTGAAATTAATCCCCAGCACCCATGTAAAAGCCAAGTATAGTAACATGTGCTCATAATCCCAGTACTAGGGAGGCAAAGACAGGTGGGTTTCTGGGGGGATTACTAGCCAGCCACCTTAGACCAATTAGCAATCCCTAGATCCAGTGAAAGAGGTTATCTCAAAAATACAAGGTAGATTGCTCCTGAGGAATGACATCCAAGATTGACCTCCAGCCTCCACACAAATGTGCACACATGTGAAAATACAAACATACACAAAATGAAACTTTTGTAAATACGGATTTTTCATAGGGAAAGATTGGGAATTCATGTTTGGTTGTGTCAAGCTCAGTTGTGGATCATTATAATTACTTAAAATAGGCTTGATACTGTACGTGAGTATTGCAGCTCTGGGGGAAAGGTATCCTGACTGTTTGGGAAGTCAGGCTATACCTGGAGCTGCAATAAGACAGCTCAGCTCTGGGGGGAAAGGTATCCTGACTGTTCAGGGAGTCAGGCTATACCTGGAGCTGGGGTGCAGTGGGGGATTGTCTTCCCCACAGGATATAGCAATCCAGCTCCTCTCCTGGAGAGCAGCTACAGCTGAGCTTTACTCCCCACTCTGCCCCCCCCCCCCCCAAAGGGGCTTCCCAGCAGAGCTCTGCTGCTTCTCTCGGGCCCAAGATTCTGTTTCTTTTGCTTCATTCTGCTAAAGGGGAAACCCCTGCAGAAATGTAGCAGTCTCCTCCAGCTCCATTGAAAAGTTGTTAGTTTTTCTGCTCCACTTTGCTCAGTCCCCTAAGGGATATCTCTGCAAGGTTTTTCTATTCATCTCCGCCATGCTCAGCCCCCTAAGGGACGAACGTCTCTGCAAGGTTTTTTCTACTCAGTCCCCCAAGGGACGTGACGTCTTAGTAAGGTTCTTCTTCTCTGTGCCAGCAAATGAAGATCTTCATCCAAGACTCTTTTGAGAAAGAGATTTATTTGGGAAGGAGGAGTGCAGGAGAGTGGCTGCCTCTACCAGGGTGGGGAAGAACGGCCCACAACTGAACAGGCAGGGTGGTTTATATAGGGTTTCTTAGGGGTGGAGCTTCTCCAGGTAGAAGATTTTTCTGTTCAGTGATTGGTTAGTTTTTCCTACTCATGGATTGGTTAGTTTCATTGGTCAGGGGCAGAGATGGCTCTGAAACTGTATTTCTTTCACTGGCCTTTTTTTTTTTTTTTTTTTTTTTTTTTTAAGTTTTTTGGCTCTAATTCTAAGGCCAGGGCATATTTCTTTCATTGGCTCTGATTCTAAGGACAAAGTGTGTTTCTTTGGTACTGGCTTCAGAGTCAGGGCATGTTTCCTTGGTTCTGGGTTCAGGGATAAAGTGTTTCTTTTACTGGCTCGGGTCCCAGATCCAGGCTGTGTTTCTTTGAACACTGGCTCTGGGTTCCAGGGTCAGGGTGGGTTTATTTAGCTGGCCCCTTTTCCCCACAGATCCCTTCATAGAAAATAATTAATGAACTTTTTATTTTAGGGAATGTTGTGGGCAACTTGGGACACTCTTTCTTCAGTCAAAGTTTCCTGGGCAGTAAAGAACATGGTGGATTCTTATATGTGTCATCTACCTACCAATCACTGCAAGACCTGGTACTTCCAACCCCACCATACCTGTTTGGGATTCTCATCCAGAAATGGGAAACCCCTTGGGCCAAAGTGTTTCCCATTCGGCTAATGCTAAGACTTGGAGCTGAATATCGACGTAAGTACAAATGTCTTCTTGTAAGCCATACAACCAAGACTTGAAATATTTTCATCCCCCTCTGGTGATACAATTCAGTAAAAATAACCTTTTGAAAATAGGTATGCTAAATATGACCAATTATTTACTGTAATGGAAAGAACTGAAAATATCAAATGAGGAAGTTGGTGGTATTATTTCTTTGTGAGTTTATTCTTTTATGGTTCACTGATAAAAACATCTTTAAAACAATTAATTTGAACATGTATCTTTATTTTTTGTAGTATATCTGTGTTGTTATTGCTTGGTTAGAAACATTTATAAAATTTCACTGTACTTGACTCTGACTGATAATGAAAACTAGAGGTGTGGCAGTGACTGTCACTTGGTAAGCTGACTAACAGGTCTTCTTTGCCCATGGTTGTAAGCAGTTCACCTGCGTATGTGTGTGCATTTTTAGGACATGAAAGACTAGATGCAAGCTTTACTTTAAATTTTATATCTTCACCTACTTAAAAGAGCCCTAGTCTAGGAATTGGAACCCTTGAATAAGGTCCTCAGCTCCACCATTGACTAGCTCTGTTATTTAGGAAAGTAACTCAAATTTTCTGATTGTTAGCTTCTCAAATTGTCTGAGTTTTGTTTTGTTTTATAAACTGATGATCTTAATGTTTGCCTCATGTTATACTATATCCTTAAAGGAATGAAGTAATAAATGAAACATTATTTTATAAACCAGAAAATAATATGTTTCCAACTAGTCACCTTTTTTACTAGTTTACTTTCTGTTACTGTGATAAATACCATGACCAAAGCAACTTGTGGAGGAGTTTATTTCAGCTTACAGGTTACAGTTCATCACTGAAGGAATCCAGGACAGGAGCTCAAAGAAAGAACCTGGAGGCAGGAACTGAAGCAGAGACCATGGAGGAATGCTACTTACTAGCTTGCTCCCAGGCTTACCTTCAGCTGCCTTTATTATATAGCCCAGGCTCACCTACCTAGGAATGTCTTTGCCTTCAGTGTCCTGGGCCCTCCCACATCAATTAGCACTCAAGACAATACCACTACACCTATGTCCACAGGCCAGTCTCATGGAGACAGTTCTTCACTTGAGACTCCCTCTTCCTAAGTATGTCAAGTTGACAACTAAGATTAACTATCACACCTATATATTTTTATTTATGTGTTATTCATTGATTAAGAATTTAATCAAGGGGGCCTGGAGAGATGACTCAGCAGTTAAGAGTACTTCTTGTTTTACAGAAGACCAGGTTCATTTCCCAGCACCCACATGATGGCTTACAACTACCCAAAAATCCAATTCCAGGGGGTCTGATGCCTTTACCTGATCTAAGGGGCTATCTGGCACACATGTGATACATTGACTTACATGTGGGCAAAACACTCATGCACATTAAAATAAATAAACAAATTAAAAGAAATAATTTAATCAAGGGCTGAACATGGTGATTTACACGTTTAATCTCAGCACTGAAATGGCAGAGGCAGGCGGATCTCTGTTAGTTCAAGGCCAGCCTGGTCAGCAGAGCTCATTCTAGGCCAGCCAGAGCTACGTAGTGAAACCCTGTCTCAAAAAACTAAGAACAAAATAACAACATTTAATCAAGTCCTATAAAGTATTTTGAATCCTAGAAATTCAGAAATGGCTAAGATAGGAATTACAGAATCTTGGGAATCTATTTAAGGAAAAAACAGAAATTATGACTACAGTAGTATGTTATGTTGCTAACCTATGCTTATTGTTAAATTCTTTGGGAGCTCCAAGATAAACTTTATCTTGATCAAGAATGAAGGAATTGGATAAGAAACACTTCTTAGGTGAAGATACCCTTGGATGGAACTCCAAAAACAAATGATCAGCAGAAAGCAACAAGATTGCCTCCAGAGAAAGCAACAAGTTTCTTTGTCTTGTATTGTCATTTTAAACAGAAAAACTTGATTAATGAGCCATCTAGGAGTGTCCCCTGGTGTTTGCCCTTGCCATGGAGGGTCTTGGTATAGAAGAGTGAGCTCATAGACTTCTTGAGCACAGGGGACTGAGGAGATATTTGTTTTTCTGGATCATACCAGTCCAGTTGTTGCATAGGACCTGGCGGGTCCCTTTAGAAACTGCATCAAAAGACTTCTGGTCGTCAGAAGACTAAGTCTGGCTCAGAAGTTGTAACCATACTAAGTTCTTTTGAGGCCAACATTTGAAATTTCATAATGAGCTATTACAATTATATTTAAATTATTTTGACAATGATATCTGTTTCCCTAGAAATTTAAGATGCCAAATTTAATCTGATAATTTCTCATTTCTGTAGTTTACCCCTGTCCACTGTTCAGTGTCAGATTTCGGAAGCCGTTGTTTGGAGAGACTGGGCATACCATCATGAATCTTCTAGCAGTAAGTTGGGGATTTTCCTTTTATATTTCTTGTGCTTGTGCAGGTGAAGGGAAAGATTTCATTATTTTGTTGACAGCTGTGCCCTAGCTGCTTTAGGTAAGTGAAGCTCTGTGCTGGAGAAGAGAACATATATATGCTTTTAAAAACAGTGGAGCTCTTGTGTGAAATAGTACAGGATTCCAGCCCTGGTTATATACTTTCTAGGCAATGACCTTACAGGATTCTTGTAAGAACCAGAACACTGTATAAATAAAGACCTAGCATTTTGTCTTGTTTTCATTGTAAGAATGACATCTGCCATCTCTGTGTGGTTCACTATTAGCCAAAAATTGGTCCAAGGTTATGCTCAGATACATGCCAGTAAGGCTTCTTCTGCTCATGGATCTCTGTATGGACTAGGGTTTACATTTTATTTTTTTTCTGTCTGTTGGCTTCTCTCACGTCTCTGCTGTATGTATACAGGCTGATTATTTTAATCAAAATGTTCGTGGATTAAAGTTTCTATTACATATTTCACAGACTAAGATGAATCTTGGTTTGAGTGTTTATAAAGTTTCCTATTCCACCTCCCAGAACTCCTTGTTAAACTCTAACTAGTCTGCATGAGTAACTTACCCCAGCAAGCTGGCAACCTGAGTCTAACATAGCTATTGGCCCTCTCTTTGTGTGTGTGTGCACATGTGTGAATGTGAACATTCACATGCCACAGTATGTGTCAGAAGATGACCACGGATGCCTGTCTTTGCCTTTCACCTTTTTTGAGGCAGGGTCTCTTGATAATTCACCGTTGCATACAGACTTGCTGGCCCTTGAGTTTCCAGGGTTTCTCTAGCCTTTGCCTCATGTCTCCATGTACAGGTATTGGGATTTCAAATGCTTGGGCAATGAGTCCAACTTTACATGGGTTCTTGAAATTCAAACCCAAGCCTTCATGCTTTCAGAAGCAGTTTTACCCAGTGAGCCATGTGCCCAGCCCCATTGTCCCTTTTTATTAGCCACTAAGATTATTGCTCTTTTCCCCCTGATACTTGCATTGAACCCAGGGCTAGGCAAACACTACTGCTGACTTACATCTACAACCCTAGCCCTATTAAATTTTTATTTTGAGACAGAGTTTCATTTCATTGTTCATGCCGGCTTCAAACTTGTGATCCTCTGACCTTAGCCTCCAGAGTAGCTGAGATTACAGGCATGAACCACTTTTTTTTTTTAAATCCAGCTATCTTTTTAAAACATGTGAAAGCCAGGTTTAGTGGCTTAGGCCTGTGGTCCTTACTAGTAACAAGGCTAAGACAGAAGAATCACCATGCGCTTGGACTGGGCATGGGATTTCAATGTGTGGGTCTTGTGGTCTGTTGCAAGGAACACAGTTTAAGTACTTCTAAGTACCCTTCTCTTCCCATCCTGTCTATAGCTCTGTGGTTGAGAGTTTCAACTTCTTAGGCCTAACAATAAAATTCAGAGTCATTTTAAAATTATTATTCTTTGTTCATATTCTATATCCAATCATGTGGCAAGTATTGTCAGTTTTTCTTTTAATCTGACAGATTTTTACTCTTTTGAACTGTTAACGCTTTACCTAATCACCATCTCTTCCCTGCATTATTTTTATTATTATCTCATCCCCTCTCACTTTCTCACCACCTAGTCTTCATAAAGATCTGTCAAAACAGGCCAGAAACCTCCTCAGAATAAAAGTCAGAAGTCTTTGTGGTATCAAGTGTGGTGACTTAAATCTGTAATCTCAGTACTGAAAAGGTTAAGGCCAAAGAATTTTGAAATCAAGAGTAGCCTGCCCTACATAGTAAATTCCAAGTCAACCTTGGCTATGTAACAAAACCTTGTCAAAAAAAGGAAAAAAGAAATAAAAAGAAGAAAAAACATCAAACCCTTTAGTGGTGACCGGTAAGAACCTGTAACATCCAGCCATATATACCGTCACTCTAGACTTGACTCCAGCTTGTTCAGCTTTAGGCACACTGAATGGTGTGCATGTACCTACAGATACTCAGTGAGTAACTAAAATGTTCTAGGCACTAGAAATACAAGTTTGAGTCTATCTATACCTTCCTTCAGATTACAAGAAGACAGACAATTAAAAATGAATACAGAAAATGTAAAGTGGCGATAAAGCAAGTGACCATTTGTTAGTGTTACATGTCAGGAGTGTAGGAAGCCATCTGGTTTACCGCCTGTGGCTTAGTTAGAGCAAGGATGCAGTCAGCAGGGGCTCCCATTGAACATCCTCTCACTGTCATCCAGTATTGGCATTATTTGTGTTTGTGCTACTTTATTACTATAAATCAAATCCTGCCCTTTTTATCATGCTTTATTCTACTTGAATCTGCTTTGCCCAGGACTTCCGAAATTACCAGTATACTTTGCCGGTTGTTCAAGGTTTGGTGGTTGATATGGAAGTTCGGAAAACAAGCATCAAAATCCCCAGCAACAGATACAATGAGGTAAGACTTTACCACAAGGGACACTTTTTATAATTGGAAATGCTAATAAAAGTAAAAAGTGTGTGATTACATGTAAATTCTATCTTCAGTTGATAGTAAACTCAGTTTATATTAGTACTTGTCTTGGTTCGTTTATATAAAATTTCCTTATACAAAGGTATAGTGATAAATAACAGACTTTTGTGTCATTTTATTTTTCAATATTGTGACAGACTTGCATTTTATTAAAAAGTATAAAGTTAGCTATAGCATGTCTATAAAATTTGTAGTGTGGTTTCTTTCCCTTTTTCCCTCATACAGTAAATGTTTGGTGTTCTTTTTTTATAATGAAAATAGGTTTCTTTTTTTTACATATGTTTTGATTTTGGTTCCTCTCCCCCAGCTTCTTCCAGATCCTTCCTGACTCTCCACTCACTCAAATCATATCCTTTCTCTCTCATTAGAATACAAACAGGAATCAAAAAAATAATATTAAAGTAATATAATAGCATAAAATAAAAACAAACTGGAATAGAACAAAGCAACAAAGTACCAGGAGAAAAAGCACAGGAAACACAGACGCAGAGACATACATAGTCACACAGAGCGAAACCCCAGAAAAACACAAAACTGGGAAGCATGATCTGTATGCAGAAGACCCGCAAGGGGAAAAATAATGAAGTAACGCCAAATAAAGCATGATGAGACAAGGAACCTCCAAAACACCATCGAGTTTGTTTGGTGCTGGCCGTCTGCTGCTGGGCATCGGGGTCTATCCAAAGGGTGGTTTATTTACCCAGTGAGACTCCGTTGGAGAAAAGTAATTTTTCCTTTGCTAGCAGTTATCAGTTGGAGATAGCTTCTGGATTAGGGATGGTGGCTTGTGTCCACCTCCCCTCTCAGGACTAGGACCCCATCTGGCTTAGACCCATGCAATACACATGCTGCCACATTCTCTGTGGGTTCATATGTATATCCATCCTGCTGTGCTTAGAAAACCTTGTTTCCCTGGTGGTCTCCATCCCCACTGGCTCTTAAAATATTTTCTTTTTCTTTTTTTTTTTCTTTTTCTCAAGACAGGGTTTCTCTGTGTAACAGCCCTGGCTGTCCTGGAACTCCTTCTGTAGACCAGGATGGCCTGGAACTCACAGAGATCCATCTGCCTCTGTCTCTCAAGTTGCTGGGATTAAAGGCATGAGCCACCACCGCCCGGCAATGATTGTATTTATTTTATGTATATGAGTGTTCCATCTGCATGTATACCTTTATTCCAGAAGAGGACTTCAGATTCCGTTATAGATGGTTGTGCACCACCATGTGGTTGCTGGGAATTGAACTCAAGACCTCTTAACTGCTGAGCCATTTTACCAGCTTAAAATATTTTCATTTCCTCTTCCATAGGATTCCCTGAGCTCTGAGGGGAGGAATTTGACGGAGACATCCCGTTTAGGACTGAGTGTCCCAAGAGCTCTCACTCCCTGTACTTGGTTCCATTGAGGGGTCTCTGTTTTTGTTCCCATCTACTGCAGAAGGAAGCTTCTCTGATGATGGCTGAGCAGTGCACTGATCTATGAATATAGACATCATTATGAGTCATTTTGTTGCTAAATTCTTTTAGCAAAACGGTAGTGTTTGGATTTCCCCTAAGTTCCTGGCCTCTCTGGCCTCAGGTTCTTGACCACCTAAGCAGTGTTGAGCATGGGTTCTATCCCATGGAATGGCCTTAGGTCAGATCGGATGTTGGTTGATTACTGCCACAGACATTGTGCCAGCACTGCACCAGTGTATCTCTCAGGCAGCTCACCGTTGTGGATCACAGGGTTTCTAGCTGGGTTGATGTTTACCTTTTTCCTGTGGTGTCTTTCTTAGGACCATGAACACTAGTCAGGAGGGTGAAGACTCCGGGTCAGCACCAGCTCGACTTCTCCATGTTCATCAGGTTGTTTAGGCATTGTCTTCAGCAATGGGGCCTTACCACCCATTCATAGTGAGCAAACGATAACCTTGGCAATAACCTGAGTTGTTTGGGAGTGTCCCTGGGTCCCCTTTGGCCAACAACTTGATCAGCTGTAACTCATTCCTAGAATTGGAGGTTTCATTTAGTGATGAGAGGTGTCTAGTTGGGCATATACTGCCAAGCCTACCTTTTTTTACTGGGTGTTGGGGAATCCAGACTCAGGTTCTCATGCTTGCACAGCAAGCCATTTCATTACCACTGAGCCCTCTCTCTGCCCTGTGCATATCCTTTCTTAGCCTCACCTACATGTCCTTGATCTGCTTTTGCTTTGCTGCTCTTCCATAAGCTGCTTCCTTATTGACACACACTCTCCTTACCCTTGACTTGCCTAAGCCTACTTACTTTTCAAGTGTCAGTTTTAGGGTATTTTCTCTAATTGATTTTAATTCCTGTTGGGGATGTCCCTGCAAACAGTGCAGCCAACAGAGGAATGATCCACAAACATCAAAAAGGAAATGCAGTTCCACAACTTAGTAGGTGCTGGCTCAAACTTATAGTCTGACCCTGAGGAGTTTATTGTAAGCATTTTTTTTTTTTTTTTTTGGTTTTTCGAGACAGGGTTTCTCTGTGTAGCTTTGCGCCTTTCCTGGATCTCGCTCTGTAGACCAGGCTGGCCTTGAACTCACAAAGATCCGCCTGGCTCTGCCTCCCGAGTGCTGGGATTAAAGGCGTGCGCCACCACCGCCCGGCTGTAAGCATTTTTTATGAAGATGTACTTATTATGTTTACAGTGTTCTGTCTGCATGTATGTCTGCAGGCCAGAAGAGGACACCAGATCTTATTATAGATGGTTGTGAGCCACCTTGTGGTTGCTGGGAATTGAATTCAGGACCTCTGGAAGAGCAGCCGATGCTCTTAACCTCTGAGCCATCTCTCCAGCCCTATTTAAGTATATTTAAGTTCAGTACAGTCTGGAAAAAGCGTACCCCTTTGAGACATAGTCTCACTTTGCAAGCCCCAGCTGGCTTAGAACTTGCTGTAGAGACCAGTCTGGCCTGAGACTCACAAAGATCCACCTTCCTTTGCATGTACTGCCATGAACAGCACATTGCTAGAATTCTGTACACATTATTGATAATCCTGTATTTGTTGTACAATGTCAATGGTCTATTTTTTCTGAGACTTTTAGTCCTGTGGAGGATATGTCTGTCTTATTTACACTGGGATCAAAAGTGAACTGCCTCATTCATAGTAGGTATCCAAGAAATGTGTTGAATAAAACACGAAACGGGCCAGAGAGATGCCCAGTGGATACAAGCCCTAGTCAAGCCTGACAGCTCGAGTCCATTCCCTGGAACCTACATTTAAATAAAGGACATGGCTGTGAAGTGTTTATCTAATTATTCTTTATCATTAAAAATCAGGAGTCAGATATCAGGGTAAGAACCTAGAAGATCAGAGAAGCAGGGGAGCAGCCGCCAGTAACTTCCTACCTCTTCTGTTCCTTCCTCCAAAACGGCTAAGATCCTCTCTCAGCCCCACCTCACTACTTCCTGTCTCCTACCTGTCCACAGTCCTCCAAACCTCTATGGTTAATTTTGTTCAGCTAGTGGCTAGCTCTGACCTCTGACTCCAAGCAAGCTTCATTTTCAGAGTGAAATCAAAATATCACACAACATGGCTGGGCATGGTGGCACACATTTTTAATCCTAGCACTCTGAGGCAGAGGCAAGTGAATCTCTGAATTTGAGGCAAGCCTGGCCTACATAGAGAGTTCCAGGCTAGCCAGGACTACATAGCGAGGCCTTGTAACAAAAATAGAACATGGAACTATCCAATGTTTCTTATTTTTTACTGGTTTGAGTACCCAGCAAAAGCAGCACTTTGCGTGTAGAAAACGTTTATAAGTTATCATTAGATAAATAAAATAATGACAGATATTATAGATAATGAATGATGCTTACACATTCAAAATAACTGAAATGGGAGAGAGATAGAATAGCGTAGGGGTTCAAATCTGTAATCCCAGCACTCAGGAAGAGTAGACAGGAGTATCAGGAGTTCAAGGTCATCCTCTATTACATGCTACATGGAAACTGAAGTGGGGTGTCCTCCCCATGGAAGATCATAAACTGCATAGTAAAGAGACTAAAGCGGACTAATAGGTTAGTGGGAAGTAAAGTTGTGCTGTATTGGCTTGTCCGAGACCGTCAAAACCCAGCTGAAGAAACTTGAAATTTAATCTGTATGTGATTAGCACGCATGTGGAGATCACCTTTGAGGAGTTAGTTCTTCCCTTCTGCCTTGGGCTCCAGGGAAGGAGCGCAGGTCATCAGGCTGTGTGTCAGGCCCTTTTACCCTTGGATATACTTATATACCAGGCAGTTTAAGAAAACATGTACGTGCTTAATCAGATGAGTATGGAATGTTCATTTTATACACGAGGGAACTGGGGCACAGAGAACTTGTTCTTATATCTAGCAAGTAGTTGAGCTACAGCCAAACCCAAGCAGATGCTGTATGTTTGTTAAGGTCAGAAGAATGCGGCCGGAGAGATGGCTTGTGGTTAAGAGCACTGCTGCTCTTGCAGAGGACATGAGTTGAGTTTCCAGCACCCATATCAGAGGCCCACAAACCCAGGTTTTACTGAAATGCAAGAAGACAAAGATTTGCATCAGACAGCTGCAGGAACTGTCCTGCCTTACAGACGTCAGCAACTAGAAATCCCAAGTTCTGTCTAGCGGTAATGTTAGTGTTCTCTGTACTCCAATCTAGTTGATCAACCTTTATTTTGGTCATAATGGAGTAACAGAGATCGGTTGTTAATGGGTTGATCTTATTTGGAGATAGGGTCTATATTCAACAATAACAAAGTTTAGATGAAATAATTAGGGAAGCCATACTCCCATGACTAATATCATGAAGAGAAGATATAGCTACAGATGGGTATAGAGGGAAGATGATAGAGATGTAGACGGGAAAAGAGCTGTTTTTAAGGAACAGATCCTTCTGACGGCCCCTGGTGACTTCTGGGACTGTGAGATAATCTACTTCAGTAGAGGCAGACAGTGGAGCATGAAGGAAGCTCACGATCACCCCAGTTTACTGCCTGTCTCTCCGGGCCACAAGACACAGGTGAACCTAAGCAGACTTGACATTTCCCCAAGTTGAGGAGATAGAGTCGAGAATACAGGGAGACATGATGGCTAGAGTTTGCAGGCAAGATTACTGGAAATGAAGAGAGCTCAGGATGTCTTCAAGGAGTTTGGGTTGAATGTGTGTACATGAAGAAAACACTGGAAAGGAACAGGTAGAGCAAGTCGCATGGGTCCAGGAACACTTTTTTGGTATTTTGAGACAAGGTTTCTCTGTGTAGTTTTGGTGCCTGTCCTGGATCTCACTCTGTAGACCAGGCTGGCCTCGAACTCACAGAGATCCGCTCTGCATCCTGAGTGCTGGGATTAAAGGAGTGAGCCACCACTGTCCGTCACAGGAAGGCTTTTCTTATCAACCATATTATACATAAAATAATGTTGCTAAGCCATCTTAACAAGCTGAAAATTTCAAAAGATGAAAGAATGTCAGTAAGATAGGTTAGTGGGTAAAGCTTGCTGTCAAACCTGATGAGCTGACTGAGTTCAGTCCCCAGGATTGATTCACATGGTAGGAGGAGACACCGACTCTGGCAGATTGTCCTCTGACCTCCACATGTGTGTCATCCCACACAGGGAGGGGTACATGCACACATACAAAAATGAATACATATTTTTAAAATAAAGGAATGAACCTGTTAAGAGAAATATGCCTCATTTTTTAAAAATCAAATTTCGGGAGAGAAAAATAGGAAATTCCAGGGTGAGATGGCACATTAGAAGCTCCTCCCATGTAACATGATGAGTAGGAAGATTCAGAAGTACAGAGCCAGCTGTTGTAGAGAAGAGTATGAGAGTTGTCGGAAGTCACAGAGAGGATAGGAGAGCTGAAGAGTGGGGAAACAGAAGGGTAACACAGAGCAGCAACCCCCAGTGTGGCTGCCCAGTGTGGGGAGGGAGCAGAAGCTTCACCAGAAGACAAGCCAGGTAACCTTGGTGGGAGAGACCGGCAGCCCTTCCTGTAGTTCTTGTAAGTCTGACTCTAGTTGGATGTGCTCACGAGATAGTGACTTCTCCAGTGGACTAGGTCAGCAGTGGAGAGCAGGTCCATTCTCTCACTCCCCATGTTTCAAGTAGCTGTGGCCGGGCACTGTATTAAAAGAGCATTATTATTATTGTGGGGTTTTTTTGTTGTTTTGTTTTGTTTTTCGAGACAGGGTTTCTCTGTGTAGCTTTGCGCCTTTCCTGGAACTTACTTGGTAGTCCAGGCTGGCCTCGAACTCACAGAGATCCGCCTGGCTTTGCCTCCCGAGTGCTGGGATTAAAGGCGTGCGCCACCACCGCCCGGCTAAGAGCATTATTATTAAAGACTGGGAGCAATAGCAAGGAAAACTCACAAGTCAGGGAGCCTGGGCTCAACCTCCCACAGCCCCAAAGCGGAGACTGCTTGCAGGAAACAGGTGTGGAGACTAGGTGCCAGCACACAAAGGGTTAAGGAGACTTGACTCAAGCAACGAAGGGGACCATGGCTTGTAGCCTCATAGGTGGTGCTAGTAGCAAGGTTCTTTGCCTAAATAGAACTGCGGGGTCTGCTAGTGCCAAGCTTTAGGTTAATCAACCTTCTGTCAAGAGGCTGAGGACTGAGGCTACAAGGACTGAGAATTCTGAAGGCAATGGACATTTGACATTTTCGTCCTCATTCCCACCAGCAGGGTGTTTAACTCTAGTACATTTTCAGAGTCCGGAGATTGATCTGCCTATATAGGTTTCAGTGCAGTGTTTACTTTTCCTACCGCCAATGCCTCATGAGACAGCCTCTGGCTAGAGCATTCGCTGCTGCATGCTGTACACACTGGGGACTCCCAGAGCCTGGGACAACCTGCCTGCCTCCTAGACTGCAAAGCTAAGTGTGACCAGCAGAGGCTTCCAGTACACAAAGGAGGCTGCTAAAGTAAAGACGGCTCTGCCCAACATCTGACCCTTGACCTGTCCAGGATTAGCACCAGTGCAAATGGTATAGGAAAGACACGCGTCTTCAAGTTCAGTTGATGCCAGCCCTGCACACCTCTTACCTAGGAGACTCCAGGCCCAGAAAGAATCTGCTCCAACATTTCATCCTTCTTTCCCTTGTGCTCCCCTCTTTTAAATGTCCATTATTAGTATTTTGACATTTTCTAAAGAATGCATGCATGTATGTATGTGTGTTTATTTATTTTGTTTTTTGAGACAGGGTTTCTCTGTGTAGTTTTGGTGCCTGTCCTGGAACTCACTCTGTAGCCCAGGCTGGCCTCGAATTCAGAGATCTGCCTGTCTCTGCTAAGTGCTGGGATTAAAGACGTGTGCCACCACCACCTGGCCATGTTTTTATTTTATCCCCCTATAGTTATGTAATTTTATTTACACATCATTGTTACTGTTGAGGAAGCAGGTACTTTTTCTTTTCCTCTTCATGACACTTTTCTCTGTACTTATTTGCACTCTTCCTCTTATTTGACCTTGCTTCTGCTTTCTTTTTCTCCTCTCCTTGCTTCCCTTGTCCATTCACTTACAATTACTACATTTACCCCCAAATAATTTTTTAGTGTCCAGAGCATTCTACATTATTTTTTCTAGTTTCTATTCTGTGGTCATTGGCAGTATTTTAGTCAGTGTTGATCTACATTAAGTATATTTTGATACCTTGTTTGGTCTGGTGGTGTTGCTGCTATGGCAGTTTGTTTTTTTTCTTTGGGGTGGAACTGGAGATTGAGCCCCCAGAAGTAGGTCACTACTAAGAAGATCTCCAAATAAGACCATAAGGGATGGCCTGCCAGCCAGCATACAGATCACAACACAGAATCAAAAAGTGAGGCAGTGTGACACCTGAGAGATCACAACTCCCCAGGCCCCGAGTCCAGAAATACTGAAGTGGTTGAAATGCTGAACAAAATAAACAAACAAACAAACAAATGAAAAGCCTACTTCTAAAAATAGCTAGTGACTTCAAAGAAGAAACAAACAGCAAGGAAGAATGAGAATTTCTAGGAACATAGGAAAACAGCACAAAGGGAAAGGCTAGCAACACGGACTAGAAATTCAGTAAGGAGATTGTTATGTGGTGGTTTGAAAGACAGTGACCCCTAAAGGGAGCGGCACTAGTAGGAGGTGTGGCCTTGTTGTAGTAGGTGTGGTCTTGTTGGAGGAAGTGTATCATTGTGGAGACTGGGCTTTGAGGTCTCATATATGCTCAAGATACCACCCAGTGTTTCAGACCACTCACTTGCTGTTGCCAGCGAGTCAAGTTATAAGAGTTGCTGTGGCCCTGGTGTCTCTTCACAGCAATAGAAACCCTAACTAAGACAAATTACAAATAAAAAATCCAGAAAAGTTGGAAATGAAAACTTTAATTAATCACATATAAATACATAAAATCAACAGAGAGAAATTGTCACTGGGACTGGAGATGGCTCAGTGGGAAAGAGCATTGGCTGCCCTCCATAGGACCCAAGTTTACTTCCCAACATCCTCTTCAGTGGCTCACAGCCACCTGGAACTACAGCTTTAGAATATCCTGTACCCTTCTATGACCTCCATGGAAACATGCACACATGTGTCTTATGCACATACACAAATATTATAAAGAGCAGCTGGAAAGATGGCTCAGAAGTTAAGGCAGCATACGCAGAGGACCCAGGTATGGTTCCCAGCACTCATAGTTCACGAATATCCATAACAGCTCTAGAGAATCCACTACCCTCTTCTGACCTCCCTCAGCACCAGATGCAAATGATGTGGTCAGACATAAATATAGAAAAACACTCATATACATAAAATAAAAATAAATAAATCTTTTTTTGTTTGTTTCAGACAGAGTTTCTCTGTGTAGGTTTGGATCCTTTCCTAGAACTCACTCTGTAGTCCAGGCTGGCCTCAAATTCACAGAGATCTGCCTGGCTCCGCCTCCTGAGTGCTGGGATTAAAGGTGTGCGCCGCCGCCGCCGCCGCCGCCGCCGCCGCCGCCGCCGCCGCCCCCCCACCCCCGGCTAAAAATAAATAATAAAATAAAAATAAATTTTTAAACTAGAAAGTAATATCAATAGAATAGATCGAGCAGAAGACAGACTATTGAGATGGAAGACAAGGTTCAGGCATCAATAAAAAATAATAAGCATTAACACAAAAGAGCATACCTTGTAGATGTAACCAACCGTCTTATTATATAAGAAACACAGAGCCAATACAGAGATGAAAGCCAAGAGGTCAGAGCAATAGCTAAGAGCTAAAAACCTTACCCTTCACTGTCGCTGTACCTCTCCGAAAGAGAGCTACTTCCTGTGTCTGTCTTTTTTTTATAGAGTTTCTGTTCTGCCTTCTCATTGGTTGTAAACCCAACCACATGACCTCCTAATCACTGCCTGTCTGTACAGACCTCCAGGTCTTCTATGGTTGGTTTTGAGATTAAAGGCGTGTGTCTCCAATGCTGGCTGTATCCTTGAACACACAGAGATCTACCTAGCTCTGCCTATCAAGTGCTGGGATTAAAGGCGTGCACCACCACCGCCCAGCTTTCGCTATGGCTTGCTAATAGCTCTGACCCCTGGGCAACTTTATTTATTAACATACAAGTCACATTTCAGTACAAATAAAATATCACCATAATACCTTTAATCCCAGCACTCTGGTTGGCAGAGCCAGGCGGATCTCTGTGAGTTCAAGGTCAGTCTGGGCTACAGAGCGAGATCCAGGACAGGCACCAAAACTACACAGAGAAACCCTGTCTCAAAAAAAAAAAAAAAAATAGCATAACCACAGCATCTAAGAACTCTGGGACATGATCAAGAAACCAAACTTAAGAATCCATGGGGTAGAAGAACAAACTAATATAAAAAACTAAAGGCAAAGACGATCTGTTCAATGAAATTAGAGCAAAAAATATCCCAAATCTAGGGAAAGAAATGGATATCCAAACACAAAAGGCATTGAGAACCCCAAACAAACATAACCAAAGAACTTCCCCTAACACAGTCAAGATGTCAGAACAAAGAAACAACAGTAAAAGCCGCAAGAGAAAAATGCCAGTCACAATGACAAACACATCAGAATAGCATCAGGCCGCTGGCAGAAACCCTAAAAGCCAGGGGGAAGAAATAGGATAATGTATTCAGTCTTTGAAAGGAAATCATTACATACCAAGATTGCCGTATCCAACAAACCTATGTGGGGAGATGGTTTTATTTTGTTGGATACAGATATAAATAACCCAGGCTGGCCTCAGACTTACCCAGCAACCCTGTATCAGCCTCAGGAGTACAGGACTGCAGGTATGAAGCACATGGCCAACAGAGAAAGACATTTCAAGACAAGATCAGCAACAACGGTTCATGACCACCACTTCAGCACTGTAAAAAACAATCATGGCAGTTAGCTTTTTTCATCACTGTGACCAAATTCTGACAGAGCAGTGTGGAGTGTAGGGGTGGGTGCTACAAGCAGCAAAAATATACAAAGTAGGATTTCAGCTGATTATGACAAAGCTAATACCTGGAAAAAGCCAAGGGCCTTCCAGAGGTCAAGCTGAGGCTCAAGGAGCCGTGGTGATATTTGGCTTTTGATTATCAGCCGTTTCCTGCTATGAGTTTCTTGTGTGCTATTGTAGCTTTTCCATCATTTATTGGGCACCATTTCACCTCTACTAAAGGAATATTTAGGTAACCTTGTGCGCTGACAGCTATGCACAGCCAGAACCCCAGTTCAAGCCTCCCTCTAATTATCTTCATTGGCAGCATCCGGTCAGGTCCATCCCCAGACGGAGGAAAGTACCTTATCAGAGATACCTCTGTACTCTTTAAGAACAGACTTAAGCGTCCAGACTACCCATTTGAGAAGGCCTGGCGGACGTGTCAATTAAGCTTAACCTCCTCCTTTTCCAAATCTTACCTCTAGTTCCAGATCTCCCTTTAACTATCACCAGAGGCATCTAGCTGTTCACAGGTTGCCTAGCGACTGAGCATACTTTCCCCTACCCTGCAGAAAAATGGCAGATAGCGTGGACAGATAGGAACCACAAGAAAAAAGAAGACAGTTTTATTTTCTCCCATTGACCTAGCAACTTATAGATTCTTAACATTTTCTACCAATCATGTTTAAGATTATAATTGAGCACATAAGATCCCTCTTCTTAAATATTACCCGAATTTAGCCTTTAGTTAATTCATTTCCTCATGTCACTTCCCTTTTGGGTTGCAAATGACAATTAACAATTACTGCCCCTCTATGTAATTCTTATCACCCCTCCATTTGACCCTGGAAGCCTGGCTTTGCACTGCCAAGGGGTTACTGCTTATAAGTGTATATATCCTGGTACTCCCAAGGCACGGGAAGAGGAAGAAGATTTGGAAGAATAAATGACTAAGAGCTCTGTGTGCTGAGATTCTATTTCCCCGAAAGCAGTCCTCGCCGTTCCTAGTTTTCTCTCCTGAGCCCCTGGGATGTATAATATTAAGGCTGGTCCCTCCAATATTATACAAGAGGTGGGGTTGTTTTGCATCACAGTTTCGGAGATTACAGTTATGACGGCAGGGATGGCAAGGAGGTTGAAGTGACTTGGTCCATGGAGATGGGATCCTATGCAGCAGCTCGAAAGGAGCCTATTTACATCTTGGGAGACAGGAAGCGGAGAGAAGGGCCCTGGGTTTGTCTCCTGTCACTGTATAAAACTGAGGTGTGGTGATACATGCCTATAACCCCAGCCTTTAGGAGGGGTGGCAGGAGGATCAGAAGTTCAAGACCAGCTGGGTGATAGTGGCACACGCCTTTCATCCCAGCACTCTGAAGGCAGAGGCAGGGGGATCTCTGTGAGTTCAATCCATCCTGGTCTACAGAGCAAGTTTCAGGACAGCCAGGACTACACAGAGAAACCTTGTCTCAAAAATCAAAACAAAAAACAAAAAAGTTCAAGACCAGCCTGGACTACTTGAAATCCTGTCTCAAAAGAAATGGTGACATGCTCATGGGTAAAGTTGACAAATGATGGCATGACTTAACACTTGAAAACTAAAAAGATTGCTAAGAAAAAGACTCCACAGGTGAAAACTGCGTTTATAGACTCAAAGACTTAATAATGTTGGTAAGTTTCCCCAGGTTGAATTGTGGTTTTAACATAATCCCATTCAAAATACTAACAGATTTTTGTTTTTTGTTTGTTGGTTTGTTTGTTTGCTTGTTTTTTAGATATTGAGATTCTAAAACTCGTGGGAATGTAAAGAACCAGGAATAGGATGGGTGGCGATGGTGGTGGGTGCCTTTAGTCCCAGCACCCAAGGACTTACAACCACCTGACTTACTTTAAATTTTTTGACAGGGTTTTGCTCTGTAGCCCTGGCTGGCCTGGACCTTGGATGTGTAGACCACAGTGACCTCAGATTTGCAGCTACACTTGTGTCTCTGCCTTGTGAATACTGGGTCACAGGTGTGTGCCACACACTCAACTGCCGTCATTGCTTTAAACAAATGTACAAAAAGATGCTGAAAGAGAATAGAGAGATTGAAAATAGATCCTCACATATAGTCAGTTGATACTCCATAAAGGTGCAAGGCAGTTCGTTAGGACAGAGTAATCTTTTAAACAAAACTGGTAATTTTACAGTTGCGCATTCCAGTTTTTTTTTAAAAACTAGCTATAACCTTTTACCCCAATACCATATACAAAAATGAACTTAAAATGGTCCATAGACTTTAAAAGGTTAAAACTAAAGTTTAAATTAAAAAAATCTTTGTAAGGAGTATGCAAAAGCAGGAGATTGGTAGGCTAGTTGTGGTGACTCATGACTAATCCTAGCACTTGAGAGTCTGAGGCAGGAGAATTTTGAGGCCAGTTTGAGCTACATATTAAGGTTCAGGCCAACCTGAGCTAAAGAATGAGACCCTACCCACTCAAGCCCATCAACACCTGAGGCAGGTGGGAGAGCTGGCCCTGTGGTCATAAGAATGGGAGAGCTGGCCCTGACCCCTACCAGCTTCAACACTTGGGAGAGCAGGCCCTGCACCTCTCCAGGGCAGCACAATGGAGCCAACCCTGTTAGCACAGGTGTGGGTGAGCCAGGTCTGAAGTAGTGAGGAAGGGACAGCTGTCCCCACTACTCGTCTGTCGTGGTGTGGGACGGGGAGAGATGCTCTCTTACCCCTCCCCCCTTACCACCTGCTGCACTCAGAAAGTGAGCCCTGCCCCTCACCTGGGCAGCACAGCAGAGCTGCCAGTGGTCTGAGGTAAGGGTGACCCAGCCCCATGTGAGCAAGGGAGAGCTGTCTCCAGTATTCATCTGACATGTGGCAGCATGGGCAGAGGAAAAATGCCCTCCTCTCCACCCTGCCCCCACCCATCAACACCTGAGACAGGTGGAGGAGCTGGCCCTGGGTTCATAAGAGAGGGAGGGCTGTCCCCGCCCCTTGCCAGCTGCAGCACTCAGGAGAGTGGCCCCTGTACCTCACCTGGGCAACACAGTAGAGCTAGCCCTGATAGTGTAGGTGTGGGAGAGCCGAACTTGAGGGCATAAAAGCAAGAGAATTGGCCCCACCCCTCACTCATTGCTACAAGAGGTGAATTAGCCTGGGCAATGCTGAGAGCTCACCTTGGTGTTGAGGAAAAGGGAGAACTGGCAGGTGGACCAACCCTGTAGCTGCCCAGGCCCAGAACCAGGGTTATGACTTTACCCGCCCCGACATCCACCCCAACTATGATCTACTGGAGCAAGTGAAGGGACCTGACCCGCAGACCAAAAGCCACAGGATCTCCACAACAACAACACAGGACAACAACAGGATATCCAAGAAGAGACGCAGTGAGGGCCCAGCATTGATAGTGTAGTAGAAACCAGAAGCCTCGAACCAGACCAATGACTCTTTGCAGTGAACACTTGCAGGTACAGATATATGGACTAAAGGGTTTGCTGTGTGACTCACTGTGTCACACTACAGCTTCCATAGCGAGATTTTTAATTTTTTCCCTCCCCCCACTTTTTTTCTCTTAAATTTTGTTTTATTAGGGGGTGGTCCAGGGGCAGAGGGTGGATGTGAAGGGATGGGTAAATGAATGGGATTGAGATACGTGGTGTAAAAGACACAGAGAATAAATAAAAAGAAAGGGGAAAAAAACCCAATGAGACCCTGTCTCAAAAAAGAAAAGGCAAGCTGGGATCAAAGTTTTGGTAACTTTTGCTCAAAAGTAAAAAGAGAGGAAAAGAGAAATGAATCAGATACTTATATAGTTCCCCATCTTGAGTAATTTAGACTGAACAAGGTAAGCTGAATGGCCTCTTGAGATTCTTTCCCACTCTGACTTTAAAAATAAGAATTTTGGGTTTATCAGTTATTTCATATTCTTCAGGGAAGTGTGAAATTACAAAATCATAATTTCAGAAGTTCTTTGTATCACTAGTGAGAACATATGGCCCTGGAATCTGAGAAATGTTTTGTTTTCTGGTCTTCAAGGAATGCATTCCTTTCAGGGAAGGAGGAGTTGATAGTTCTGTTCTGGAAGAAATGAAATGAGTTAGTCAAAGGTGTTCTAGAGAGTAGTGCAGATGAGGACAGGGTAGTTCGCTGATGATTGACAGGCTGTTCCTAGTTTATGCCACATGTTAGTATAACCATAAGCCTTGTACTAATAAGGGTTCTCTAAAGAACAGAACTGATATACATATATTGGAAGGAGATTTACTAGATTGGCTCACATGATGGGGATGGGTAGTCCGACAGTGACTATCCATATGCTAGAGTGGCTGAGAACCCGGTAGCTTCTCAGTCTATGAAGCTGGATGCTCCAGCAGTCCCAGTATGGCACTGGAAGGTCTGAAAGATTTCTAGAGTTGCTGCTCTTCAGTCCAGGTTTGAAAGACAAACTGGATTTTAGTATTAATAGGTTGGCAGTGGTTGGGTAACAGGACAGAAATGCTCACCAGCAAGAAAAAAAAGGTAGACAGTGCTGGGCGGTGGTGGCGCACGCCTTTAATCCCAGCACTCGGGAGGCAGAGCCAGGCGGATCTCTGTGAGTTCGAGGCCAGCCTGGTCTCCAAAGCGAGTTCCAGGAAAGGCGCAAAGCTACACAGAGAAACCCTGTCTCGAAAAACCAAAAAAAAAAAAAAAAAGAAGGTAGACAGACAGACAAGACTGATTTTTCCACTGACAGCTTCATTTGTTTGTTTGTTTGTTTATTGTTATTATTATCCTTATCATTATTTCAGTTTCCAGAACTGAGAAGGAGAAATAGGTATGGAGTTCTACCAATAAGCAAGAAGCTACCTGCAGTTGGAACCCTCTGGCAAGGAGAAAACCAGTTTTCTCCAGTGCAGTCTCACTGGGCATATCATCCACACTGGAAGGCAAACCCAATGCCTAGGAGTAGTTAGCCAACACAACATGAACTCAGTGGTATCTTTATAGACTTTTTGTTTCATTTTGTTTTGTTTGGCATTTTTTGTCTTACTGGTATTTGCTTATTTTTATTTTCATTTGGGGGGGTTGTTTGTTTTTGTTTCTTTGTTTTTTAAAGAGAAAAAAATTGAGTAGGACGGGGAGGATCTGGGAAAAGTTGAGAGAAAGGAAAAATGCAAGCAAAATATATTGAATGAAAAAATTTTCAATAAAAAAAAGTGAAAAGGGAAACAAAACCAAAAAGGATTCCCCAAGAACGAGCCCTGCGCCCTCCTTCTGGTGTCTGCCACAGGGGACTGCTTCTGAGCTCTGCATGCCAGGAGACCCTCGTCGTCGTCGTCATCTTCTCTCCGTTTATGCATGCCAGTCAGCAAGAAGGGCCAGTGGTTCTCAAACACTGGTGGAAGCCAACCTGTGGCATTCCCTGCCTATCAGAACTCAGTCTTGCTGCCGCCCCTTTTAGTCTTCTGACCTCTGATCCCATTGTTTTTATTGCCACAAGGTGCCCTAGACTCCTGTGGCATCCCTCATCTCACAAATTAATATATGTAAGTATGTCCCCTTTCTTTCTTTGGAGAACACAAGGGCTCAGTTCTTATAGCCTTAAAATCTTTATTTAAACAAATACTTAAAGTGCTTATGTTTGGTGCTGTTCTAAATACTGATTCATGCAGCTCATACCTATGAAAAAGTTAATGAAATTCGTATTTTGGCAATTTATACATACATATAATACGTTCTAGTTGCTCTCAACTCATCTGCCCTCTCTTGTCTCCCTCCCATTCCATCAATCCCCACTCCTCCCTGCAAGTCCCTTTCCAAGTTCACAGCTGTCTGCTTTGTTTTGTAACTCATTAGGTTTAACTAGGGCCATTTGTGTGGCCCTAGGTATGGAACTATCTAGTGGTGGTTGTGTTTGAGGCCAAGTCTCATGGACCTCAAACTCAATATGTAGCCAAGGCTGTCCTTGAACTCCTGATCCTCCTACTCTACCTCCTGGGTGCTGTGAGTGCAACCAGGTGCCATGCCCAGCTACGTTTTAACTTTTTTTGTTTATTTTTAAGAATTTCATCAAGGCCACACATCCCAATACTACACACACAGTGCCACAAACTGGGGACCAAATATTCAAATGTCCAAGACTATGGGGACATCTCATTTGAAACACCGCACCTGGTATCTAATTATTCTAGGTTATGTACTTAACATCTAAAGGTCTGGAACTAAGCCAAACAAATAAGAGAACATGTGTGAGTCTTTGCCACAAAAACAAGAAAGAAAGAGAAAGTGTGTGTGAGGGAGTGGTAGTTTTGCATGTAAGAAGCGGACTTGGGTATAGTTAGGAAGGGAAGCAAGACAGAAAATCAATCCTAAGATTCTAAGTGGAAGACAAGATAAAGTGGGACATCAGAGCTGGCCTTGGAATATTATATGGGACTAATCAGATTGATTAAGATTATATGAAATCGAGGCATGTCTAGAAAAAATGTAATCAGGAGATTACTATGGAAAAAGTACATACATTACTGTGGGGAAAGATAGAAGATAAATAGAATTTGAATTGATGGAGGGTAGAAATAACTAAGAGAGTCAAGTATTTACATCATCAGGTGGTAAGCGTAAGTGTACTTCATGGTTAGTAAAAATCTATCTGGGAAAATCTCCTTTTGCAAATGAACATAATTTTAAAGGGAAATCAAATACGCTAATTCTGCTCTGAAGAAATTGAAGTTTACCATGTTGGACTGGAAACTAGCACCAGATAAATCAAGGAAACGATTTCCTTCAATGCAGGTAATTTATTCAGTGTTTGAATTGGACATGTTTCTTAGTCTGTGTAGTGTAGACACAATTAGAAACCACTTTAGCTTAATGCTTTGGAGGAAATGATGGATGTGACATTCTGTAAATTGCTACATGCAATCATCTCCCTTTCACGTGATACAAATGTAAATTGCAAATGACAGATTAGTCTCTCAGTTGACTCTGGTGAAGCATAAGCCTACTGATACACATTTTTTGCCTTCAGAAAGTAGAACCTCAACAAAATAAAAAAATGGAGCCTCTGGACCAGCAAAGGCCTTTGCTGCCAAGACTGAGCAGCTGCATTCCATCCCCTGGAACCCACAGGGTAAAAGGAAAGAACCAAGTCCACGAAGTTGTCCTCTGACTGGTACACACATTCACACACACACACACACACACACACACACACACACACACACACACACACACACAAACTCACTAAATAAATAAACTTGATTTAAAATTTTTTAAAATAATTTGGGCCTAGAGAGATGGCTCATGCTTCACCCTTGCACAGCCCCCAGGGATGGACCTGACTGGGGTGGCAGGGGAACGAAGAAAAGAAACATACAAAAGCTGGATCAGGCCGTCTGGGCTCTTGGATAAGAAACTTCACCACCCTGGAAGCTGAGACTGTTTATTGTCTACAGTCAAACTGGGAGGTGGGGTTACTGCATACAGATAAGCAGACACAGGGTTTATGGCATCCAGCTGGATCAACTTTAGCTAATCTCAGTAGGTGCAGTTTTGTGGACATTTTCTGCACACTGTCACCATTCACACTTGGGCCAGAAGGGTAGTTTGCTATTTCCCTGAGGCTCGCCTGGGGAAGACTGCCATTTTTCCATTAGTCTGAGGCTTTGGAATCCTTGATGTGGCCCTGCCTGTATGAATAGCACACATTCACTCAGGACCTCACATACTCAGGGCTTCCTCCATTTCCCACAGACTTAGCAGTTAAGAATACTTGCTGCTCTTGTAGAGGACCTGGGTTTGGTACCCAGCACCTACATGGTGACTCAAAACCATCTGTAATTCAAGTTCCAGGAGACCTGATGCCCTCCTCTGACCTCATCCACCAGGCATGCAGAAGGTGTGCATACATACATGCAGGTAATATGCTTATACCCATGAAAAAATAAATAATAGAAAAAATAAGCCTTTGAAAGGGCTGGAGAGGTGGCTTGGCAATTAAGAACACGTGCTGCTTTTGCAGAGGACCCGAGTTCAACTCCCAGCCACCCATAAGTTGGCCTCTAAAAGCATCTTCCCGGGGGGGGGGGGGGGGGGGGCATCTTCCCTCTCACACAGACAGACACACACAGACAATGCAGACACACACACCTACACATAATTAAAATTTTTAAATTAGAAAATAAAATTAACCTTTGAGGGCTTCCTAAAACGTTTTCCTATCATATGAGATCAGAGTTCAGTCCCCAGCAGCACGTAAAGCAGGCATGGTAGTATACATCTGTAATCCCAGTGCTCAGAAGGTGAAGCAGGAAGATTAGAAATTTAAGATCAGGCTGGAGAGATGGCTCAGAGGTTAAGAGCATTGGCTGCTCTTCCAGAGGTCCTGAGTTCAATTCCCAGCAACCACGTGGTAGTTCACAACCATCTATAATGAGATCTAGCACCCTCTTCTGGCATGCAGGCATACAGAACACTGTATACGTAAGTGAATGTTTAAAAAAATAAAATTAAAAAAAAGTTTAAGATCATCTGGCCGCATACCAATTTGAAGCCAGCAAATTCCCACTTTTCAAAAGTTACAAACAAAGCTGTGAGATAATGGTGACTTAAAGTTGTATTATCCCTACAATAAACTTAATTGGGGAGGTAAAGATGTATACTGTGAAAACTATGAGAGAAACCAAAGAATCCCTAGATATGTAGCATGACCTCCATGTGCCTGGATCCAGAACCTTAATACTGACAAGGTCATCACAACTCAGCGTGCTCTCCAGATTTCGTAGAACCCTCAAATTCTCACAGCCTTTCTGTGAGAAATGAAAAAGTCAATACTTGACATTCAGTGACCATTAGAGTCTTAAATAGCAAGTCAGAAATAATTTTAGAAAAGGAGAATAAAGTTGGAATAAAGCTTTAAAACTTATTACAAGGCTACAGTACAATGTTGTGCTGACATAGAATAGAATTTAGGATTGAGAAACATGCTTTCATTTGTGGCCAATTGGTTTAAACGGGTGTTGTGGGCACTAAATGGCAAGAGAAATATCTCAAAAAATGGCACTAGAAGAGCTGAATTTCCACAAATAAAAGAATGAGATTGTAACTGGGTGGTGGTGGCGACACCTTTAATCCCAGCACTTGGGAGGCAGAAGCAGGCGGATCTCTGCATTAGAGGCCAGCCTGAGCTACAGAGTGAGTTCTAGGACAGTCAGGATTGTTAAACAGAGAAACTCTGTAAAAAAAAACAACTCAAATGGACGGGCAAGCACTGGTTTGAAACCTCTCTCCATACTGGAGGTAATAGTTATTATATAAGCCTCATTCCACCTCAAGCTAAGAGCATCAGGAAAATAGGTTTTCAATTCCCACACTTGTTGAGTTGTTGATGAAACATGAAAGCTTTGAACACTCCAAGAATAAATGGTCTTTGGGTTTTGCAAAATAATCACAGCATTTTTTGTAAACTGCCAGAGTCCAGTTCCAGGGGGTTCAGGTCTCAAAGAGGAGGTGTGGAGTGGAGTCAGGGAGGGAAGGAGGATGCCATCATCTGAGGGGGAATCAGGGTGGCCGCCCCCGCCTGTTTGGTGAAAATAGGCCACACCTTATATACTCTGTGATTGCATTATAGTTTAACCACAGGCAATAGTGAAAGCGGTCTTAAGGATCCTGGAGTGAAAGCAGCCATCAGCTTCGTTACAGCATTTTTCTTGAAGCAAAAAGCAGTAAGTTTAGCAGCAATCTAAGTGCCTGTTGTCCTCTAAGACTCAGTGACCCCACCTGCATGGTCTTGGCCTTTGTGGTTAGGAGGTGTCAGATCTGAGTCCTGAGAAACAAACCCCTGAGAGCGGTTTTCATTCGTCAAGGGGCGTGATGCAGTGTTTGTATCCGTTAGCACAACAAGCATTGAGCTATTTCCTGACTGCATTCTTTTGTGCCTTAGTCTTATAATATGGGCTTGCTCCCCTCCTATGCTCCCCAGAGGGAAGGTGCTGATGTCTTAATCTTTTTCCATTATGCCATGCCATTCTGATTCCTTCAGTGTATGCTTCTGTATACAGCAGAGGGGGATCAAGTCGGTCTAACTTCTTAACAGAATCTGCTCCCCATTGGGCAGACCGGATCTTTCATTTTACCCAGCAAGCCACTAATCCTGGGTACTATTCTATACTTAATAACTGAACTCTTGCCCTTAATGGCCTCAGACTCTGCTCTGGCTCTGGGCCCGTTATATCTCTCAATTGTGTGGTGTTCATCCCTGGGACCAGGTATGCCCAGTTAATAAATCTTAACTTCTCTGTTCTTGGTGTAATGGGTTGGGAATACAATGGGGAGTCCTATGTGGGGAGTAGGCAGAGTTATGCTATCTAGTCCCACGGTGGCGGGAATTTTTTCCAAAGAATTATTTTGTTTAAAGAGATTGCCGCCGGGCGGTGGTGGCGCACGCCTTTAATCCCAGCACTCGGGAGGCAGAGGCAGGCGGATCTCTGTGAGTTCGAGGCCAGCCTGGGCTACCAAGTGAGTCCCAGGAAAGGCGCAAAACTACACAGAGAAACCCTGTCTCGAAAAACCAAAAAAAAAAAAAAAAAAAAAAAAAAAGAGATTGCCATTGTATACATTGTCATTCTTCACCAAAGCCCACACGAAATACCCAAAGGAAGAGGCATAAAGAAACTCCCATCACACCAGTGAGAATCATAAAAATGAAGGTAAAAAGGTGACGAAGAATGGTGATTCACAATGTCAAATGCTGGAACTTTGTCACCCCTTTATATTTTCATCCTTCTCTTTTGTCTGTTATCTGACTCACAGACTCACTCGTTTATACATCTGGTTTATCTTATGCCTCTCATGCTGACTCATCTTACTGACATAGGGTAGAAAGGATATGGGGAGGGAAGAAGCCCCTCTGAGATGTAGTTACCCTTTCTTAGTGACCGGGCGTGAAGGAACTTCAATACATCTAATAATGCCAATGTGTGATTTGCTAAAGACATCTCAAGCAAGGATGTGAAAAACAAGGGAGTTTTGCTTAATTGGAGACAGAACAGGATGGACCAGCAAACTAAATAAAAGCAACAAACCCATAAAGTTACCCACTGTAATCCCAGCACTGGGAGACAGGGACAAGAGGGCTGGGAGAGCAAAACAGTTCTCCACTACATGGTTACGTGGTGAGTTCGAAGCCAGCCTGAACTGTATGAGACCATGTCTCATAACCCCTGCCCCTACCAAAAAAAGGAAAACAGGCATATAACTCAACAACAAAAGAAACAATACAGTTACAAAACGAGCGAAGGACTTTGTCCTGATCGCTGTCTATTGCTATGAGGAGACACCATGACCAAGACAACTCTTATAAAAGGAAGCATTTAATTGAGGGCTTACTTAGAGTTTCAGAGGTTCAGTCCATTTTCATCATGGTGGGGAGCATGGTAGCATGCAGGCAGGCCCTGGAACAGAGAGCTACATTATATCCACAGGCACACACACACACACACTCACTCACTCACTCACTCACTCACTCACTCACTCACTCACTCAGGGTTTGGAATGGGCTGTTGAAACCTCAAAGCCCCAGAACACACTTCTTGCAAAAAAAAGCCACACCTCTTAATCTTTTAATTCTTTCAAATAGTTCCACTGCCTGGTGACTAAGTATTCAAATAGATGAACCTGTGGGGGCCACTCTTATTCAGATCACCACAGACTATCTAGGTATTTTCCAGTGATAGGGAAACACACACACACACACACACAATAATTCATCCACCATGAAAGAATTTGGCAACTTCTCAAAACATTAAACAGAATTATCATATGTTTTTGAGTTCTACTCCCAAGTATCTATTCCCTCTCCCTCACAAAAAGCTTTTGAAACAAAGGGCTAAGAGGTGAAGCTGAGTGGTAGAGACTTGTGTAGCATGTCTAACACCCCGAGTTTAATCCCCAACAGTGGATAGAGAGAGAGGAAGAGGGAGCAGGGAGGGGTACTCAAGTATGTGTAGCCATACACATTCATGGTAGTACTGTAAAGTACAGTTAAAACGGTAGAAATAGCTTCAAAATGTCCATCAGTGAATAAACCATGGAATGGTGATCTATTGTGTACCCTAATAAACTTGTCTGAGGATCAGAGGACAGAGCCAGCCACTAGAGTTGACATAGAGTTCAGGCAGTGGTGGCACACACCTCTAATCCTATCACTCCAGAGGCAGAGATCCATCCAGATCTCTGTGAGTTCAAGGCCACACCGGGAAGCAGAGCCAGGCAGTGGTGGCACACACCTTTAATCCCAGTACTGGGAAGCACACACACCTTTAATCCTAGAAGTGATGGCTGGGCAGAGAAAGGTATATAAGACATGAGCAAACAGGAACTCACTCTCTTTAGACTGAGGATTTCATACAGATAAGAACTAGTGGCTGGCTGTTCTGTTTGTTTTTCTGATCTTTCAGTTTTCACCCCAATATCGGGCTCCGGGTTTTTTATTAAAAGACCTTCTAAGATTCAAATAACACTCTGTGTGTGTGTGTGTGTGTGTGTGTGTGTGTGTGTGTGTGTGTGTGTGTGTGTGTGTGTTGTTGTTGTTGTTTTTATTTTGAGACGGTTTCTCAGTGTGACTTTGGAGCCTTTCCTGGAACTCACTCTGTAGCCCAGGCTGGCCTCGAACTCACAGAGATCCGCCTGGCTCTGCCTCCTGAGTGCTGGAATTAAAGGTGTACGCCACTACTGCCCGGCCAATTGTGTATATTTTTTAAATCATAAAAATGTAGTACTGTTGGCAGCTGGAGAGATGGCTCAGTGGTTATGAGTACTTGCTGCTCTTGCAAAGGACCAAAGGTCAATTCCCAGCACCCACATTGCAGCTCACAACTGTCCATAACTCCAGTTCCAGGAGGTCTGGCTTTCTCTTCTGAGAAAAGCACACACGTGATGCACATACATACATGCAGACAAAGCACCATATACATAGAAATAAATCTAAGGAAACAACAACAGAAACCTTTATGCTCAGTGAGCATAGCTAGATCCGATGGTTCTAGTGTATTGTGTGGTTCCATTTACATGAAACACTCGGGATAGACGAATATGTAGAAACAGAAAGCAGATGGGTGAGTACGGGAAGGAACTGGTATTGCTGCTTATTACAGAGAAAGAATTGGGGACTAAAACAAGTTTCAGATGAACTGTCCAGAGGATGGGCATTTAAAAAAATAGACCAGTAAGTTAAACAGATGCAAAACCCGAAAGGAAAATGGGAAACAGAAAGGCACATTATCTTTAACTTGATAGCTGGAGTTTGACATCAAGGGAGGTTCTGGTTTGTTTATAAATGGCCCATGAACTTTCTTTTTCTCGTGTCTACATGTGCCTGTGTACATGCAGACACCAGAGCAGGAGGTCTGCTGTCCTGCTCTGTCACTCTCCACCTTTTTCCTTTGAAACAGGGTCTTTCGCTGAACCTAGTGGCCACCAAGTCCCAGTAATCCTCCTGCCCCTGCCCCTGCCCCTCCTACACTGGAGTTACAGGCAGTCATGGCCATACTTGCCTTTTTATGTGAGTGCGGGGGTCGAAACTCGGGTATTCCTGTTTGCCCACTGAGTGCTCTTACCATTGAAGTACCTCTCTAGCTCCCCATGTGCTTTTCCATCTTAAATTTACAATTTAAATTAGAACTTATTAATAAACAGAATGAGTTCCAGGATAGCCAGGTACACAGAGAGAAACTCTGTCTTGAAAAAAAATACATATATAACTACTGTCTTTACTGTTTTGGAAAGAACACAGCAGAACATTAATATTCATTAAAGAACTCACAGGTAAATTAGTAAAATTAACAATAAATTTCTTAACGTTCTAGAGAACAGCCTCATGTTTAATATTGAAGAAAAAGGCACTTAAATTGGGACATTTTTTTGTTTGTTTGTTTTTGTTTCCCAAGAGAGAGTTTCTGGGTGTATAGTCCTGGCTGTCCTGGAACTCGCCCTATAGACCAGACTAGCCTCGAGCTCACAGAGATCCACCTGCCTCTGCCTCCCAAGTGCTGGGGTTAAAGGTGTATGTCACCACCGCTGGCTGGCTTGACATTCTTTTAGAGTTAGAATTTCCGGGTGTGTGTCCCCAGAGAATGCAGTGAGTAACAGAAACTACTACACTTAACCGAACTACTTTGTGTTAATTGAATTCAGTGCATCTAGAAAAAGACAAAAAAGTTGGGCATGGTGGTGCAGGCCTTTAATCCCAGCAGTCTGGAGGCAGAGGCAGTGGATGTCTATGAATTCAAGGCCAGCCTGGTTTATAGGAGTTCTCAGCCTTCTACATAGTGTGACCCTGTCTCAAACAATAACAACAACGAAGAAAAGACAAAGCAAATGAGTGCAGAATGTGCATGGGTTACATGGCTAAGGCACAGGGAACTTTTGTGTTCCTAAACTAACTGTGACTGCGTTGCTGTCGTTGAGAAGTGATGTTTGCCATGTTAGAGGGAAAACTGGCTCATTCTTGCAGAATAAGGCTAACCCTCTTCTTTGATTGCAGATGATGAAAGCCATGAACAAGTCCAATGAGCATGTCCTGGCAGGAGGTGCCTGCTTCAATGAAAAGGCAGATTCTCATCTCGTGTGTGTGCAGAATGATGATGGAAACTACCAGACCCAGGCCATCAGTATTCACAATCAGCCCAGGAAAGGCAAGCAGCTCAACCGCTGGGGGAGTTTTATTTATTTGTTTTATTATTATTTATACATGTGTGGGTGTTTTGACTACATCTCGCAAAGTCCAGAAGAGGGTATTGGCTCCCCTGGGCCTCGAGTTACAGACAGTGGCAAGCCACCATGTGGGTCCTCTGGAAGAGCAGCTAGTGCTCTTCACCATTGAGTCATCTCTCTCACCCCTATTTATTTATTCATTCATGTATTTATTTACTTATTTCCTTCCTTCCTTTCATTCATTCATTCATTCTGTTTTTTGAGACAGGGCAAGTGTTACAGGAAGCCATATTTTGCTCAATTTGAAGCATGCTCTGTGATTCTGAGAGCAGTCCAGAGGTAGGATGCTTGCCTGCCTTGTGCCTCCCTGTCACCAGAAGTGTCTGACAAAGGCTGGATCGCTGCCTGTTAGATGTATTATAAGAACAATCAGTAGGAAATTGGATTAGTTCAGTCCAGTTTAAGATGTAGGAAAATAGGGCTAGAGAGATGGCTCAGAGGTTAAGAGCACTGACTGCACTTCTAGAGGTCCTGAGTTCAATTCCCAGCAACCACATGGTGGCTCACAACCATCTGTAATGAGATCTGGCGCCCTCTTCTGTATACATAATAAATAAATAAATTAAAAAAAAAAAAAAGATGTAGGAAAATAGCTCGGCGGCAGTGGTGACGCACGCCTTTAATCCCAGCACTCAGGAAGCAGAGGCAGACAGATCTCTGTGAGTTCGAGGCCAGCCTGGGCTACCGAGTGAGTTCCGGGATGGCTAGGACTATACAGAGAAACCCTGTCTCAAAAAAGCAAACAAACAAAAACAGATGTAGGAAAATAAGAGCAGTGTAAGTTTTGATTATGTATCCTTTCCTTTCTGGAGAAATAGTGGTAGTGTGGTGTGCATATGCATGCATGCACACACGTGCGTTCATGTATATGCATGCAGATGTATATGCACTCACTTGGCACATTTCCGTATGGAAACCAGAAGTCAGCATTAGGTATCCTCTTTAGTTACTTGCTCACTGTGTTGTTTTGTTTTATTGTTGTGTATTTTTCTAACATTTATTTATTGTGTTTATATGTAGGTCAGAGAACAATTTGAGAGAATAGGTTTTTCTCCTCCCAACATATGGGTTCCAGGGATAGAAATCAAGTCACCAGTTTGGTGGCAGGTGCCTTTACTTACTGAATCATCTAGCCAGCCCCCTCCCCCACCCCAACCCCTGACCCCCAAATTATTTTTTGAAATAGGATCTCTCACTGAATCTGAAGCTCACTGGCTAGGATGGCTGGCCAGTGAGCTCCTGGGAGCCTCTTGTCCCCGCCCCCTAGCTGGAATTACAGGTGGATACTGTTATACCTCGAATTTTCATGGGTGCTGAAGAGCCAAACTCTGGTCCTCATGGTTATATAGCAGGTAGCGTACTGGCTAAGATATCTCCCAGCCCTAAATATTCATCCTAAGTAGACCTTTAAAAATAACTCTAGTAGCTGGGCAGTGGTGGCGCACACCTTTAATCCCAGCACTCAGGAGGCAGAGGCAGGCAGATCTCTATGAGTTCTAGGTCAACCTGGTCTACAGAGCGAGTTCCAGGACAGCCAGGGCTACACAGAGAAACCCTGTCTTGAAAAATGAAAGAAAAGAAAATTCTAGAAATCAGTAGATAAAGAGTAATAAACCTTTTCTGTGAAGAGCCAAATGATACCTAGTTTAGACTTGACTGCGTTCACCACTAGCTGCTCCATTTAGAGTTCTAGCACTGGACTGCCTTGGAGAATATGTAAATGAATGAAACTGACATGTTCCAGTAAACTTTTATTTCAGAAATGTGCTACAAGCCAAGCTAACCCTAGAACCTGGCCATTAAGGTTTTGTGTATTTGTAAAATTCTTTGATTCTTTTTTTTTTTTTTTTGGTGGTTTTTCGAGACAGGGTTTCTCTGTGTAGCTTTGGAGCCTGTCCTGGACTAGCTCTGTAGACCAGGCTGGCCTCGAACTCACAGAGATCCACCTGCCTCTGCCTCCCGAGTGCTGGGGTTACAAGCGTGCGCCACCACCGCCCGGCAAATTCTTTGATTCTTGATTGAGGAAGAGTACAACAGAATGTAGGATTGGTTGTATCTTAAAACTTTTTTCACAAACATATGGTAAGCATTTGAACTAATTGGTTAGTTAGTTGCACATTGGTAGTGTTTTGTTTTCTGTGTGATGATTTCTGGAATTCCCAACTTCTACCTCACTATGGTTCCCAATGCCCGTCTCCGTGTTCCGTCTTCACTAATCTGTTTCTGTGTCTGTTACAGTGACTGGTGCCAGTTTCTTTGTGTTCAGTGGCGCTCTGAAGTCCTCTTCAGGATACCTTGCCAAGTCCAGTATTGTGGAAGGTAAAGGATGAATTGTTTATTCTTTGTGCCTCAGTTCGGTCCTGATTATACAGCGGAAAAGTAAGCGATATTGAGTGCACTGAGGGCTGTGGATGTGACTCAAGTGTTGGAGTAAATTTACCTCTAAACTTGCTGCACAAACCAGATGTGGTAGTACAGGTCTGTGATCCCAGCATTGGAGAGGTGGAGACAGGAGTACAAGCTCATCCTAGAGTTCAAGACCGGCCTGGACTACATTATCGTCATGGTGGGAAGCCATGGTGGCATGCAGGCAGACATGGTGCTGGAGAGGTAGCTGAGAGTTCTACATCTGGATCTGCAAGCAACGGGAAGAGACAGTGAGCCACTAGGCCTTGCTTAAGTTTCTAAAACCGTAAAGCCCACCCCCAGTGACACACTTCCTCCAACAAGGCCACACCTCCAATAATGCCACTTCTTATGAATCTATGGGGACCGTTTTCATTCAGACCACAATGTGTAATCTGTATTTTTTTGACTGCCAGCTACTCAGGAAGCTGAGGCAGGAAGTAACTGGAACTCACTGGAACCCAGGAGTTCCAGACCAGTCTAACCAACATAGCAAGAAAGACAGGCAAGCAAACAAAACCTATCATGGATGCCTAGTTCTCCAAAGAAGGGATAAGTACAGGTACCACAGGCACCGGTGAAATGTCAGAGATGGCCATTCCCATTTTTGATACAGGGTGCCTGAGCGGTTAGAATATAGAGTCAGATACCATATTGCAGATAGGCAAGAGTGCAGGTGATGCCACTCCCTCCTACCCACAGAAATCTTGCCACTATTGCTGAAATGCAGAATGAAGTGTGCTTGCTGTGGTTGCTGTAATTAGACATGAGACACACCCTGATAGAAGCTAATTAACACCTACTGGTCTGCAGGCTAGTTACAGAACAGCCAGGGCTATACAAAGAAACCCTATCTCGAAAACCAAAGCAAACAGAAACCTCTGGTCTACATTGTGAGTCTGGGCATCATAGATGTGTCTGGTGCCCATAGAGCTAGAACAGCTCATCAGGTCCCCCATCCCAGACTGGAGTTAAGGATGATTGTGAGTCGCCATATGGGTGCTGGGAAGTGATCCTTGGTCCTCTGCAAGAAAAGCCAGTGCTGTAAACTACTGAGACATCTCTCCAGCAATTTCCTTTTTAAAAACTTAATTTATTTCTATCATGTGTGTATATGACACGTGTTTGAGTGCAGCTATGTGTGTGTGACAGCATTCATGTAAAGATCAGGGAACAGTTTGGGAGACTTGTCTCCTTCCACCATGGCGTCCGGGGTGTGGACTCGGTCATCAGGCTGTCGGCAAGTGCCATTAGCCACTGAGCCATCTCACTTAGCCCAACGATTTCTTTCTTTTTCTTTTCTTTTCTTTTTTTGGTTTTTCAAGACAGGGTTTCTCTGTGTATTTTTGGAGCCTGTCCTGGAACTCACTCTGTAGCCCAGGCTGGCCTCAAACTCACAGAGATCCACCTGCCTCTGCCTCCCGAGTGCTCAACAATTTTTTTCCTTCTTTTTTTTCTAAAGATTTTTTTTAAAAAAATTAATTATGGGGCTGGAGAGATGGCTCAGAGGTTAAGAGCACTGATTGCTCTTCCAGAGGTCCTGAGTTCAATTCCCAGCAACCATATGGTGGCTCACAACCATCTGTAATGAGATCTGGTGCCCTCTTCTGTCCTGCAGTCATGTATGTTGTATACATAATAAATAAATAAATCTTTAAAAAAAATTAATTATGAGCCAGGCAGTGGTGGCACACGCCTTTAATCCCAGCACTTGGGAGGCAGAGCCAGGTGAATCTTTGTGAGTTCAAGGCTAGCCTGGTCTACAGGGCGAGATCCAGGGCAGGCACCAAAACTACACAGAGAAACTTTGTCTTGAAAAACCAAAAAGAAAAAAAAAATTAATTACATGTGTTGTGTGTGTGTATGAGTGTGTATGAGTGTGTTGAGTGTATGTGTGTATGGGTTGGGTGTCTGTGTATATGTGTGTGTATGGGTGTGTTGGGTGTGTGTGTGTGTGTGTGTATGTATGGGTGTGTTGGGTATGTGAATGTGTATGTGTGTGTATTAGGTGGGTACTGTGCATGTGACTATGAGTCCAGGTGCCCACAGTGACCGAGGTATTGGATCCCCTGGATCTTCAATTATGAGTTCTCCAGCCCTGCCCCAATATATCATTTTTCTTTATAGTTTGAAGTGTGAGACTTGGTTGTAAGATATGCTGCACTTCACTCACTGTTCTACTCACTGAAAAAGATCAAAGCTAGTATGTAGAAATATATGTAAGATTATCTATGGATGTCTATTGAAAATCCATATTTCAAAAAGAATTATTTTACTTAGACAAAGACAGAAGGATTGGGAGTTCAAGGATATTCTCAGTTACAAATTGAGCTCAAGACCAGCCTAAGCTACATGAGAGACCCTGTCTCAAAAGACTGAAGTTGGGGGAGGGGCCGGGGGAGAGTTGGAAATGGATATATTCAAAATGCATTGAATATGTGTATGGAATTATTAACCAGTATATTTTAAAAATACTTTAAAAAGAATGCTATGAATTGCATTATTTATGTGAGGGTGTGTGTAAATGGCACAGTGCACATGAGGTCAGAGGACAACTTCTAATAGTGCCACTCCCTGGTGACAGAGCATTCAAATCTGTGAGCCTGTGGGGGCCATTCCTCTTCAAATTATCCTGTTCCACTCCCTGACCCCCATAGGCTTGTAGCCATATCATAATGCAAAAATACATTGAGTCCAACTTCAGAAGTCCCCATGGTCTATAATACATTGCTCTCAGCACCACTGTCTTCCATGCTCCTACTAGCATGGCCCATTATTCCAACGTCCACATTCTGCCACAAGCAGCATGGTCTGGCCTATCACAGCAGTACCCTGCTCCCTGGTACCAACTTCTGTCTTAGTCAGTGTTCTATTGCTGTGAGGAGACACCATGTCCAAGGCAACTCTTACAAAATAGAGCATTTAGCTGGGGCCTTGCTTGCAGTTTCATAGATTTGGTCTGTTCTCATCATGTTGTGGAGCATGGCAGCATGCAGGCAGGTGCTGGAGCAGTAGTTGAGAGCTGTATCCTGATCTTCAAGCAGAGATAGACAGACAGACAGTGGGCCTGGCTTTGGTTTTTGAGACCTCAAAGCCCACCCCTAGTGACACACTTCTTCTAACAAGGCCATGCCCACCCCAGCAAAGCCACACCTCCTAATCCTTCTCCAGCAGTGCCACTCCCTATGACTAAGCATTCAGGTGTCTGAGTCTATGTGTCTGTATCTATGATCCATTCTTACTCAACCACCACAGTTAGCCCATTTCCATCATGATGAGAAGCATGGAGCAGAGAGCTTACACACTGATTTGCAGGCAGCAGAACGGGATCGGGGGACTGAGCCTGGGCCTGGGCCTGGGCCTGACATGGGCTTTTGGAACCTCAAAGTCTACTCTTTATGACACACTTCCTCCAACAAGGACATACCTCCTAATCCTTTAAACAGCTCATCATTGGGGGCTGAGCATACAAATATATGAGCCAATGGGACCATTTTTTTTTTTTTCGAGACAGGGTTTCTCTGTGTAGCTTTGCACCTTTTCCTGGAACTCACTTGGTAGTCCAGGCTGGCCTCGAACTCACAGAGATCCACCTGCCTCTGCCTCCCGAGTGCTGGGATTAAAGGCGTGCACCACCACCGCCCGGCCCAATGGGACCATTTTTTTTTTTTTATGGTTTTGTGTTTGTTTTTGTTTTTGAGACAGGGTTTCTCTATGTAGCCCTGGCTGTCCTAGAACTTGATCTGAAGATCAGGCTAGCCTTGAACTCAGAGATCTCCATGGCTAACCTGGAACTTTCTGTGTATGTAGACTAGGCTAGCTTCAAACTAGATCCTCCTGTCTCTACTGCCCAAATTCTGGTATGAAAGGTCTGTACCACCACACCTAGTCAAACTTGGTTTTGTTTTGTTGTTGTTGTTGTTGTTTAGTAATTTTAAAACAAACATTTATATGGCAGGCATTCATATGCCAGGCAATCATAGTAAGAAGTTAAGAGAGAGAAGCAGGGTGTGGTAATTGCAAGAGGGTAAATGGGATTCAAATGCTGCATGAGCCTGCAGAGGAGCAGTGGGGTCACATGTAAGTTTTCCCTCTGAGCAGTCTCAGGAGAAACATTCAGGGAGTCGGAAAGGAAGTGAACAGTGGTAAAGCCGAGTGAGCCTGTGCGTTTGCTCACACAGCTCTTCAATCGTTTTAGCTCAGAAAGAACACCTCTTTGTGTCTGTTGGCTTTGCAAAGCTTATGTTTAGTATCAGAGGATCTGCTGGACACGAGGCACTGTGTCTCAGCCACCTCCCTCCCTGGCTTTGCACTGTTTCCATCTCTGTTACCTTCCTGCTGATACTCTCAGATGGCGTTATGGTCCAGATCACTGCAGAGAACATGGACTCCTTGAGGCAGGCACTTCGAGAGATGAAGGACTTTACCATCACTTGTGGGAAGGCGGATGCAGAGGACCCCCAGGAGCAGATCCACATTCAGTGGGTAGACGATGACAAGAAAGTTAACAAAGGGTAAGTGGATCCCCTCAGAGCCAGTTAGGGAATAGCTCCAGGCTTTGTCTGCTGTGTGCACTGGTGCTTTAGAGTTTCACTAAAGGCCTGTCTACAGACAGACAAACAAAGGAATGTATAACCAAATTTTTAATTTCTATGTTTTTAATCTTAATTTCTTAAAAAAACCTTTTGTGAAGTCATGTGTCTGTGTGCAGGCCTGTGCACATGACTGTGGGTGCCCGTGGACACAGGCCTCAAATTCCCCTGGATCTGGAGTGACAGGTGGTTGGGAGCCATCTGTCCCGGCTGGTGAGAACAAACCCAGTTCCTCAGCAAGCAGTGCATGCTCTTAACCCCTGAGCAGCCTCCTCAGCCCTCTGTACTTGATTTCTGAGGGATCTGTGTATATATTTTTTAGGGAAAGATGAGGCAGTAAACAAAAGTTGCTTGAATAGAAATACCCACGCCGTTTGGGTATCAGCACCTCTACTGATACATTCCATTTGATACAACGGGTACCCTCATTTGAATAAGCGGGTACTTAAGGCTAATGACTCCTCAGCACCATAAAGCTAAGACATGGCAAGACTCTGATTTAAAACCATCTTCCTGGGCTTCAGAGCCAGACTCTCCCTGGCTCATGGCAGCTGTGCTAATGCTTCACACCAAATTCACACCTTGGATTCATTCTTGACGGTTCTTTTTCTCTCCTACCCCACAATCACTCCAGCGGTAAACCCTGTCTGCTGTGTTCAGAATATAGCCGTCACGTGCTCTCACCACCTCCAGTGCCACCATCCTAGTTTAAAAGCGGTCTGCCCAGTTCGAACCACCGTGGTGGACAGGTGCAGTAGCCCGAGGTATCTGTCCCCAAAGGCCTCTCATTCTGGTCTGTCCCTAGTCTCGTTCTGACAGCTGCCAGCATCATGTCACCTTTCTGTTCAAACCACCAATGGCTTCTAGTGTCTTCCAAGATAAAGTTGGAAGTCACTTGTTCCTTTTTTTTTTTTTTCCTCGTTTTTTTTTTGGTTTTTCGAGACAGGGTTTCTCTGTGTAGCTTTGCACCTTTCCTGGAACTCACTCTGTAGCCCAGGCTGGCCTGGAACTCACAGAGATCCGCCTGGCTCTGCCTCCCAAGTGCTGGGATTAAAGGCGTGTGCCACCACCGCCCGGCCCACTTGTTCCCTCTTAAGGGCCTACACTTCTTGCTGTTTTGAGACAGGGTCTTACTCTGTAGCCCAGGCTGGCCTGGAGTTCACTGTGTAGTTCTGGCTGAACTCAAACTCAAGGCAGCCTTCCTTCCTTAGCCTCCCAAGTGCTCAGCATGACATTGGCCTCCTTATTTGAGCACAGCTGTGCCTCTGCCCCCGCCCTTTGCACACGTGCTCTTAGCCTGCCCTCCTCCTCAGGATGCCCTGTGAACAGCTCCATCCCCATCTTCACCTGGTTCCCCATGCCACTGTCTCCAGAAGGTCTTCTCTGGCCACTGTCTGTGTTCTAGCCCCGTTGTACATGTCTCCCTTCATATACAGCAAAGCTCCCAGCATTCCCCATTATCCATCTTATATTCCTCTTTTAAAATTTGGCCGGGTGGTGGTGGCACACGCCTTTAATCCCAGCACTCAGGAGGCAGAGGCAGGCAGATCTTTGTGAGTTCGAGGCCAGCCTGGTCTCCAAAGCGAGTTCCAGGAAAGGCGCAAAGCTACACAGAGAAACCCTGTCTCGGAAGAAAAAAAAATTTTTTTTGATTGCACTTCTTTATTGGGGGATGATAGAGGCATGCCACGGCACACGTGACAGCTGTGTGGTTGGGTCTTTCCTTCACCTTTATATAGGTTCTGGGGACACAATTCCTTTCCCTGCTGAGCCATCTTCTAGCCCCTAATTTAACTTTTGATGGGTGGAGAACTCAGAACAGGGCCAGACATGGCGGCGCACGCCTTTAATCCCAGCACTCAGGAGGCAGAGGCAGGCGGATCTCTGAGATCCAGGCCAGCCTATGTAATAAGACCTCGTCTCAAGCAAACTAAAAAGACCCAAGAACATGAATAGGTTTAAACATTGTTTAGAATCTTTGTGTCGATCATTGTGTGTTCTTTTCAGAGGAACTGTGTATCTCCGTGTATTTCATTTCCTTACTGTATTTTAAGGGAGACAGAACTGTTAGACGTACTTCTGTCTAGGAGTCTAAGAGTGATAACAGCACTGGGGGGGCGGGTGTGTGTGATGATAGACACGGCTGTGGCTTCATGCCAGCACTGGAGCTGTTTGTTGTTGCTTTACTATGTTATTAAGAACTCGGGGCTTCTGCCTCGTGAACAAGTTCCCTTAGCACTGAGCCAAGTCCCCAGCTTTATATAGTTCTTAACAAACGTTCCAGGCAGGGGTTGGCACCTGAAATCAGCACCCAGGGCTGACATGTCAGGCTCTTCCCCTTCAGAACTGCCTTTCGAAGGCAGACAAGCAAAGAGAGCATGGTGAGTGTTGTTACAGAGCAGGAGTAGAGTGGGGAACCAGGCTGGGTGAGTAGCCGGGTATTTATTAAAGAGAAATGCTTGGGAAAGAGCGGGTGGGAGTAAACAGCCTGTTTATATGACGGTAACTTTGGAAAATGGCTCCTTGCAAATTGTCTGCCTTTCGGTATGTGTGCTTGATTAGTTTCTGGGCATACCCTTCCCATGAGCACTCGGCATCTTGCCATGATATGCTGCAGATGTCTTCAGCAGGGCATATTAGGTATTTGGTAGTAAAATGTGACAGGATATCTCCTTCCCTTTCCTCCGTTGTAGTGTGGTGAGTCCTATAGACGGGAAGTCCATGGAATCTATAACAAATGTGAAGATATTCCATGGATCCGAGTACAAAGCAAATGGAAAAGTCATCAGATGGACAGAGGTAAGAAATGAACGTTGGTGCGCTTGCCCTACTTTCAACAGCCTTTTGCTAAGCCAAAAGCCCCATTCTGGGCTGATTCAGAAGGAAAAGTTGAGCCAGCGAGATGGGTCAGCGGGTAAAGGCATTTGTCACTAATCCTGAAGGTCTGAATTCAGTCCTCGGGACCCATATGGTGGGAGGAAAGAACCAGCTCCCACAAACTGACCTCTGACTTCCTCACACTCTCCATGATGCTTGTGGACAAATACACAAAGTTTCTCTGAGGAAAAAAAATCTTTTCATTTATCTACTGTATTTCATTCCCTCTGATCTGTCTTAGCTTACTGGGAAAGAAAGTCCGAAAGTGCAGCGTGTGTACTCTGGTGATCTACTGATGAACTTTCTTTCAGATGTATTTGCTTTGGAAGGCAAGCAGGCTGTGTCTCTGAGTGGGGCACTCCTGTGCTGTGTTCTTCAGATAGTTGAGTGTGCCAGACTGCATTCAAAGACCATTGAATAACGTGGTCTTCAAAAGACAGACAGTTAACAGTAAGATTTGTCAAAATTACAAGCCCGGGGGGTGGTGGCACACGCCTTTAATCCCAGCACTCAGGGAGGCAGAGGCAGGCAGATCTTTGTGAGTTCGAGGCCAGCCTGGGCTACAGAGCGAGATCCAGGAAAGAAGGCGCAAAGCTACACAGAGAAACCCTGTCTCGAAAACAAACAAGTAATGGTAAGTTCCTGGTTCAGGTTCAAAGCCAGTTCTAGCCAGCTCTTAAGTGGCTAGCCAGATGTGCCCACACACCTGCAATCCCAGTATTTGGGAGGCTGAGGCAGGAAGATCACAAATTTGAGGCCAGCCTGGGCTACCAATATCCTGTATCAATAAATTTTTTGAAGTCCTGCAACACAACCCCTATCCGCAAGGCTTGGGAAAATCTCAGAAGAGTGACAGGATTGTAAGAGTCAGAGGACCAGCACGTCCATTGCCAGGTAGCGTCTTCTGTGTGTGACAGGAAAGCTCAACAATATGGCCGCCTAAGCAAGACCCTCATGATGACAACATCAGTTGACATGACAAAGTGGAGTGGGAAACTTGACAAGGCTGCACTTTAGATGGGCAGTTAATGGCTGCTGAGTGAGGCGGAATCAGTCCAATCTCAAGTGGTCAGCCCTAAACACATACACATATGAGCAACTCCAAATGCACTCAGCAGGGTGTGTGTATGGGGGCGGTCCTGAAGGGTGAACCTCATTCTTGCTAAGCAAGTGCTTTTCCACTGAGCCACATGCCGGCTTATGTTTAGTGTGGTCCCTTTGACCAGCATACAGGAGGTGTATGTAACAACATGTAAACATTGTATATTTCTATGTATTTTTGTCTTTATGTTGCTTACTCTTTATTATCATCTAGAGAAGCCCGGCAGCTGCTTTCTGTATACCCAGAGGCAGAGTAGGGCTTTATGGAATCTTGAAAGTCAAGTGTAGTGGGGCATGCTTGTAATCCCAGTCCTCAGGAGACGGAGGAGGAGGATTGCTGCCAGTCCAAGGCCAGGCTAACCCTACACAGTGTGTTCCAGGCCAGCCAGGGCTACGTAGACAGAGGAAAGAAGGGAGGGAGGGAGAGGGAGGGAGAGGGAGGGAGGGAGAGGTCCTTTGAAAATCAGAACTCAGGCTGTGAGCTGGTGGGATGGCTCAGTGGTTGAAAGCCCTGGCCACAGAGTCTGACAATCGGAGCTGGATTTCCAGAATGCATGAAGAGATGGAAGGAGAGAACTGACTCCACAGAGTTGTCCTCTGACCTCCACAGGCACCCCGGTCACATGTGTACCTATGCATATATGTACAACCTCAGGCGTCACTGTCAGGACTGTCCTCTCTCCTTTGGAACAGTCTTTCATTGGTCTGGACTCACCAATTAGGCTAAACAGTGAGCCCCAGGGATCCTCCAGTCTCCACCCCCAGTCCTGGTATTGCAAGAGCATACCACCATACTCAGCATTTTTATTTTATGGGGGTTCTGGGGACAAACTCAGTCCTTCATCATATGAGGTAAGAACGTCACCAACTGAGCTATCTCCCAAACCCAGAAAATGTAAAGTACCTTGAAAGCTGGCATGGTAGTATGACCCTGTACACAATGACTTGGAAAACTGAGGCAGGAGGATTGCTTGAGCCAACAAGAAATTAGCCTGGTCAACACAGTAGGAGTCCAGTGTTAGGATGAGAAGGAGGTCCTTGGAATAAATGGTGGTACAGCTCTGGCCTCCAGAAGACTTGGATCTTGGCCTCTGTCATCATCGTTGTCTTTTTTTTTTAAACCGGGTGATGGGGGATCTCTATACATAGCTCTGACTGTCCTGCAACTCACTATGTAGACCAGACTGGCCTTGAACTCAGAGACATCCACCCACTTCTGTCTCCTAAAGCATGCTCCACACCAGTATGCCCAACTCATCTTTTTTTTTTTCTTTTGACACAGTCTTAACTATGTAGTGCTGGCTGGCCTGGAACTCATAGAGATCTCCTCCCTGAGGCATCTCCAGTGCTGGGATTAAAGGCATGTCCCACTACACCCAGCCCCTGGCCTCTGTCTTTACACACTTGGAATAATCTGTGAAGAGCTGGATCCCCCAGTCTATAATGACTGTTCTTTTAGACTCTCATATCACTTCCTAATAAAACTGTCCATGCTGTATTGCCTTTTAGAAGTACACGGTTCATCTGCACATGGTGATGCATGGCGCGAAGATCAGAAGATCAGGGGTTAGCCTTGACTAACATGATAAGTTGGAGGCCAGCCTGGACTACATGAAGCCCTGTCTCAAAAAAAAAAAAAAAAGTATACAGTGGAAAATGAGAGCCTTTTGGATTCTACGTAGAAAGTGCTATTAGATCATGGCATATGTTTGCAGAGAGCAGGCAGGCTGCTACTGCCAGTGTGTGGAGGCAGAGACTGGCAAACAGGGATTGTCTTGGGGGCTACACTTTTCTTTTTAAAGATTTTATTGTGTCTATGTGTGCATGATGTGGCAGAGCTTGAACTCAGACTCGTGCAGCATGTGCCTCTACTAAGGCGCCCTCCAGTGCTGGTGTGGAACTTTTTCTGGCCCCAAGGACTCTATTGTGTGCTCTTCCCATCAGGTCTTAGAGAACTGGATGCTCAAATACAGTGCGTTAGTCTGCTTGTTCCACATCCTGGGCACAAGGTGAAAAGCCTCTTTTGTTTGGGGACAGGTGTTTTTCCTGGAAAACGACGACCAGCACAACTGCCTGAGTGATCCTGCGGACCACAGCAGACTGACTGAGCATGTCGCCAAGGCCTTCTGCCTTGCCCTTTGCCCCCACCTGAAGCTTCTGAAGGAGGATGGAATGACAAAGCTGGGCCTCCGTGTGACACTGGACTCAGACCAGGTAAGCAGCACCTGGGGCGGCTTTTGGAGCTGCCTTGAGAAGTGTCTGTTTTCTTTTTTCTGAGTCACCCCAGAGCCTAAATGACCTCACATCCCCCAAGAACACAAGGCTGTGCTTCCTGGTCAGAACCATTTGCACTGTGGCCTGTAGGGTATGGAAGAAACAGGGAGGCCCTGCCACCTGTGAAGAGCACCTGTTACCCTTTGAAGTTCCCCTCTGCAGCCCTTGGGGCAGCTTCCAGGTGTCCCTAATCTTGCCTTTCTCACTTAGCGGGACCAAGCTCCCCTGACTGGCATCTGCAGTTACCATGGCCTAGTAAGATTTTCTTGCAGCCAATGCCTTCATGTGGTTAGCGGCTAGGTTTGCACGGTCTCCCCGACAGTTTTCTTGTCACTGGGACTTATTCGATAGGTGTTTGCTTTTTTATTTTTGTTTACTTTTTGTTTGGCTTTTTGGTTTGTTTTTTGAGACTATGTTGCCCTGGTTGGCCTTGAAATCCCAGAGATCCATCTGCTTGCCTGTCTGCCTCCTGAGTGCTGACATTAAAGCTGTGCACCACCATGCCTGGCTTGATGTTTTTATGTGCTCCTTGTATGAGCAATCCAGTCCTCACCTCCCAAACCCCAGTACCTTGTCCTAGTGCCTCTCTCCACAGCAGGTCTCATTGGCCCTGCATTGAATGCCTGTAATTTGCTATCTATCATTTTCACGCTCAGTCCTTAGCATTGAGTTATTAGAAATGAGTGGGGTAGGGGCTGGAGAGATGGCTCATGGATAAAGAGTACTTGTTGCTCTTGCAGAGGACCGTGGTTCAGTTCCCAGCACCCACGTAGTGGTTTATAACCATCCTTAACTCCAGTTCTAGGGGATCTGACTGGTCCTCTTCTGACCTCCTTGGGCACCAGGCACACACATTTCACATCCATACGTACGGGCAAAACAGTCACACACATTGAAAGAAAAAAAGTTTCTTTTTAAAGAAGAAATGAGTGTGGGCTCTCAACCTGATACTCCCCCGCCCCCAGTCAGCAATTAATTCTGCCCCGAAGCTGCTTCTATCTTGGTGCTTACATGGGGGAAATCTGACTTTTCAGTGCAGAATTTAATCAAATAGATTATAAGGGCAGGGTGAAAAGTTCTGTGTCTGGCTTCATTTCTTCACTGGGCATCATCAGCCAGTGTTTATTTTCACTTATGGTCTTGTCCTACGCTGAAGAAAAAAAAAAAGCAAATCTGGGCAGAAGATGTAGCTTGGAGTGTCTGCCTAACATGTGTAAAGCCCTAGAGTTGATCCTCAGCACCACGTAAGCTGTGCATAGTGATGTACACTTGTATCTTAGCGTATCTGAGGTGGAGACTTAGAGAATCAAAGACTTAAGGTCGTCCTTGGCTACATAGAAAGCTTGAGACCAGTCTGAGTTATGTAAGACCTCATCTCAAAACAACAACAACAAAACCAAATGAAACAGCAATTTCAAAAAACAAGCTCAACGGCTACCAAGCGTGACAGCCTGAGTTCAATCCCCATAACCCATGTATTCAGTAGGAGAGATCTGATCTCTGCCTGCATATCATGGCACATGCACCATGGTGCATGCATATACCTGTACACATAAATTAAATGCAATTTAGAAAAGTTTATCTGTGTAATCCTAGTGAAAAAGCATCATGCTTCCATCTCATGTGGTACTGATAACCTATCTAGAGGCTCCCTCACATGGAACAATTGGATAGCAAGCATTTTTCTGCTAAGTTTGTGGTGTTCTTGAGGGAAAGGGCCCTTTATCTTTGAATTTCTGTTTTCAGTTGCTTAAAAAATGGTGTGCTGGTGACTGCATGGGCTGCAGAGCAAATGCCATGTTATATTCCTCACTTTAGTTTTTACAGCCAGAGACTAGAGTGTTATCTGAGTCAGTTTTCTCTTCCCAGGAAATAGACATTAGCAGATTAAGGTCTCATAGCTATCAGGTGGCCGGGGTGAATAGTCGATGTCAGAAGGATAAACCACAGTTAAAAGGGAAGGAATTTGTATGCACTGTCGTGTGTCTAGCTCATGGCAGAGGATGTGGTATTTCTTGCTTGGCCTCTTCGGCTCAGCCCTCTGGAGAGATCTTTCGTGTCCAGTAACCTGTCATCCCCTTCTCTCTGTGCTAGGTTGGCTATCAAGCAGGGAGCAATGGCCAGCCCCTTCCCTCGCAGTACATGAACGATTTGGACAGCGCCTTGGTGCCTGTTATCCACGGAGGAGCCTGCCAGCTCAGTGAGGGGCCTGTCGTCATGGAACTCATCTTTTATATTCTGGAAAACATCGCATAGATGAGGACTTCGTTTTTTTCTGTTTAGACCTGTTGCAACAGCAGTCATATCCAAATCATTTGCACTTTAAAACTGGAAGATTAAGCTTTTGTTAACACTATTGGTAGGGAGGGTTCAGGGTGGGAGTAGGGTTTAGGGGACAAGGGGTGGGGAGGGTGGTGGGGAACAGATGTTCCATGATCTTAAGTCTTCTATGCATTCTCCAAGAAGACCCGGGCAGCTTCCTACTGCACAACCGTTATATCTTTGCAGCTAACCCCCTTCTGTTACTGTCGAGACAAGAGTTCTGCTCCTCTCTGATGGTCATGTGCTCAGAAATGATCATAGGGGTACAACCATCACCAAGGTCAGGGTGGGGGGCAGAAAGGAAATAAACAATGAAGCGTCACTTTTGCACTTCCTGTACAGAACTGGCATAAAAAGAATGCTACACTGCTACACTTACCATCCTGGTTACACTCTGGCTGCTTGCCAAGGAGTCACATTTAGATTTGTGTTTATTTGTTCAGACTACTGACTGACTCAAACCAAAGGGGTTTCTCGTCTGTTAGCCATGGAAGGATAACGCGGTGTAGAGCAGGCCGTTTGGATGGCAGAGTTGAGTGCTGGGTCATTCAGTCTGCTGCAGTGGATGGCAGGGAGTGAGATGGGCCTTGTGTGACAGCTGGGAAGGGACACCAAGGCATTTTCATTCCTGTCTACTAGAAAGAGTTTGAAGAACATTTTACTAAGAAATCACTTAAACTTCCAGGGAAGTTGTAGATGTAAGAAGGAAAAACCCATGTCCTCTTTTATACAGCCTCACTTACTCACGTTCCCACTAACTATTCCCCCACGTGATCTGTCAGTGTTCTCTCTCCTTCCTCTATAAAATTGAAATAGTTCAGATTAAGGTGCATACAGTAAATGTTTGCTCCTTGCCCAAATCGGACTTCAGTCAAGGTCACTGTGACTGATGGCTTTAACCTCCCATAGCTGCCCAGTGATGTCCTTTGGGAACCTTTCCTCAGTGGTGAACATTTTGCAGCCAAGGATCAGAGACCGCACATAGTTCTTAGACGGGCTTTGTTTCTCTACGGCATGGGTATTTTTGAGTATAGGCCCTCACATCCCGGATCTTGTTTTGTTTTAGCAGAAAATATGTCATTTGAGTTTGCTGTCTGACGGTGATAATCAGTTTATTACATTCTCAGCCGGAATCACTTGATGTCCTTCTACCTCTCAGAGATGGTAGCAAATTTCATCATCATTTGCTCAGCACGTCTAGTTTCCCTACTGTGTACTTCCCTTTAAACAGTAACCAGTGTATGCAGAGCACTTTTCAGACTATGCAGATGTCTTGCTCCTCAGAATTTCCCTTAGCTTTAGCATCACTGATGTTTCTTGCCTGCACTGATCTTTACTGTGACAGCTGCAAAATGACTTTCTAGTTCCAGCATGCCCTTTCTGTACCAGCTGGACTTAATCATCTAAAACAAATAAGACCTCCCTTCATCTGTTATTCAGTTCTCACATTAGTCTTGTGGAGTTGTACTTTCTTAGTTTGGTACTCAGGTGAGTTCATCTTTGGCTAAGTAGAACACCTCCAAGCTGGGTCCTGCATCCTTTTGTGACACATTTATTTTTTTTTTTTTTTTTTTTTTTTTTTTTTTTTTTTTTTTTTGGTTTTTTCGAGACAGGGTTTCTCTGTGTAGCTTTGCGCCTCTCCTGGAACTCACTTGGTAGCCCAGGCTGGCCTCGAACTCACAGAGATCCGCCTGGCTCTGCCTCCCGAGTGCTGGGATTAAAGGCGTGCGCCACCACCGCCCGGCGACACATTTATTTTTAATCCTTCCTGTCTAGCCTAACAAGATGTCCCAGGCTAATCTTGCACTTACCTGCCAGGCTTGGAATCACTTTATCTCTAAGCAGCCCTTTAACTGGAATAGTACAGGAAACCAAGGTCTGGTTCACCCAAGACGTGATACACTCTGATTTTATCTTTGTTAAATTTATTTTGATCACAGGCCAAATGCATTTCTCTTAGTTTGAAATATACTCTAGGGCAACTGATGCTAGTGTCCATGGCATCTTCTAAAGCCCAGACCACACAGGATCTAGTTCCATTAAGCAAAAGCAGAGTTCTCACATGCCCTGGGTTCAAATGCAGGCCTCTGGGACAGTGGAAGCCTGCTGCCACCCCTCTCCTGTGGTTAAGGCTGAGCCTGGCCCTTGGCTATAGACCTGTTTGGGTAAGTAGCTGTTTTCTAAAGGCCCAAAGGCCTGGCCTGGCCAATGTGCCTGACTGTGACCATCTCTTTGCTGGGTGAAGATTACACTCTACACCGGATTCTCCAAGGTTTTGCTGATAGAAGCTACAGAAATGGGATCACGACCTTTCTATAAGATTTAGATAAAAAGCCTCAGAGGTGCCCTTTGGCCCCAAACAGCACTAATTTGTAAGTAAAGAGCCTTTGAGCCATCCTCAATGACAGAAAGCTCTTAACAAGAGAGGCATATTAGGTGTTAATATTGAGATTAATCTGAATATACCTCAAAAGATGGGAGCTTCCACAGCAGCTGCCTCATCCCCCTGCCCAGCTAACTGCACCTTACTGTTGTTGGACTTGGATCTGCTAGAACATACAAGGTTTCCAACCATCCCACAAAGAACAAATTTTAGAGCCATAAATACAGGTCCGTTCTTAATTCATAAAATATCCTTCATGTGTAGTAAAATCATCTTGGAAAATTGGGCTTAAGCCATCAAGGATACTTTTTTTCTCCTTTTAACTTTGGCTTTATATAATGTGTACTATAATTTATATTATAAATTATAAATGTGAAATGCTGAAGCATCACATTCCTAACTAGGCAAGGTTTTCTAGGTTTAAACCTAAAAGATAAATACAGAGCTTCTACACAGAAGAGCAGAATTGTTGTATGCTTACCACGTGTATTTGTAAGCATATATTGTATAATATATTTACTGTTTTTTTGAGACAGGCTCTCTTGTAGCCCAGGCTGGCCTCAAACTCACATCTAGTCAGAGATAATATTTAATTCCCGATGTTCCTGCCTCCTCCTCCCAAGTGCTGGGGTCACAGGAATATGCCACTATACCTGGTACTCTCCATTTTTTCAGCTCTCTCAATACCTCCTGCACTCCGGTGACAGAATGATAGGACTAAGGTCCCATCTCCTGTCTTCTCCATCTACACTAGGCCCTGCTGGTGGGCTCCAAACTCCAGACTTCTCTGATCATCTGAAAGATAATTATGCATTTAGTGTATTTCTAACAGTAGCTTCTATTTTCGAGACAGGGTTGTTTTTTTTTTTGTTTTGTTTTGAGCTGAGGATCCAACCCAGGGCCTTGTGCTTGCTAGGCAAGCGCTCTACCACTGAGCTAAATCCCCAGCCCCAGTAGCTTCTATTTTACTAATGCTAAAGCTAAATAATGGTAATGGGATTTTTAAGAGTCATATACATAGGACCTAGGAATAGAGCAGGACTGCTGATGCCCATCTTAGGGGCCAGGCACCTAAGGCCCAGAGAAGGGAAGAATCATCTGATCCTTAACACATTAGAAATGGAGCAGGTACACACTTCCTGGGACTACCAGCCCCAGCCATTGTTTCAAACTCAAAACAGCTGACCTCATTTAGTGCCCAGATCTTTTAGAGAATTCCACAAATATTTGGTGGTGGTGGTGGTGGGGAGCCTTAAGGACTAGACGAGCACCACACAGGTTTTAGAGTGGTGCTACACAAAGGAAAAAATCCTAGAAATCTTTGCCTTTCGTGAGCAAAATTTCCTGACTCTCAAATTCCGTATTTTATTCAGTTAAGTAACTCAAAGGACACGCAGTGAGATATTTAGAAATGATTTGGGTTGTGGCTGGTTCTCAGTTATCCATGAACAATGTTTGGTGACTGTGTTTGAACAAATCTTACATAAATGAGGCTTTATGCAGGCCCTCCCCCTACTCATGCATTCCTTGGCTACAACAAAGACCTTTTAAGAACCTCAGTCTCCAAGTCCAGTGGGTGGCTGTGTCAAGCCTTGAGGTTGTTTTTCACTAAGCAGAGCAATAAAGCGGACTGAAAGTGAACAAGTGGTAAAGAGAAATCCTTGAAGTCTCAGAACACTAGAACAGCTCCAGCAGAGGGGTGAAGTGAGAAATGCCAAGGGCCCATGGGGATCTTGGAGAATAACCCCAGGGGTTCTTCACTGTAGCAAGCGCTGAGTCAGATGCAAACTGTAAAGGAAGTACACTCTTCAGGCCACCCCTCTCTGCTCTGGGTTCCTTCATGAAGGAAGGCAGAGACCCTTTCATTCCAAATCACTGCTGGACACACAATGTGACTGTAATTGTTAAATCTCTTACATATGAAAGATTGGGAGCTCACATCTGCTCTGGGGAAGATCACTTGTCCGCAGTTTCTCCCCTGTTACCCACTAATCATTCTGATAAGCTCTTAAGGGCAGGGAAGCATGGTCCAGCCCTGTTCTCTCCAGCAGACACACAAAAGCTCATCCCGGAGCTGTGCTTATGCAACACTGTGTGACCAGCAGCTGAATGTACTCCTTTCACGGAGAGCCTTCACAAATGATCTTGAGGAAGCCGGGCATGGTGGCTCGTGCCTGTAATCCCAGCACTAGGGAGGCTGAAGCAGGAGGATTGCTGTGAGTTCAAGACCAGCCTGAACTACAGAGTGAGACCCTGCCTCATACAACCAAAATAAATAAATAAAAATATAAAGTAAATCTGGAGGAATACTTTGTTGAGGTTAATGCTTTAAAACGGGAAGAGTTGAGGTGCTGATTTCTGAGGAATCCAGAATAATGTATTTGTGAATATTAACTCTGCTGCAACTACCTGTCCCTTCATTTCCATCCATTCACCACAAAAGCTATAGAACTTGGGGTTAGCCAAGTGATCAGCTCAAGGACAGGCCTTCTCACAAGAGGAATGCACAGGTGCAGTGTACACATGATACTGCTGCTTTGGCTTTTAAAGTGACCGGGAACAGGGCGTTTGAAGACTTTGATAGTAAATTAACAGTTTAGAATATAAAGTCCTTACAGGGAATTAGACCTAGTTTTAAAATAAAAATGGCTACACAGAACTGATCTTTTTTTTTTTTCTTTTTCTTTTCTTCCCAGTTAACATCTTAGGTACATGGACCAAATCCAAGAAAACCTTCCCCTTCCCACCAATTGTACCAAAGTAACTTTCCTCTTCCTGAGTCCCCTGAGAAGCAGGAAGGCTAGTGCAGCAGGTGTCAGGACCAAAGGCACAGGCAGAGGGGAAACAGCTGGGTAGGACAGGCTGCCACTGACCAGCTGGAGTCATGGAATTCTGCCCCTCCCCTAAACAGGGAAGGTTTCCGATCACCCTCAAGTCTCCCATCCCTTACAGTTACATCTTTGAAAGGCACATCCAGAAATGGAGCAACTGGGGGCTGGAGTAAACTGTCCGTCATTACTATGCAGAGGTTAAGGGGCAATAGGACTCTATGGCACAGAGCAAGGGGGGTATCCTTATCTCCACCCACATCTGGGGGGTGGGAGGCTGTATGATAAGCTCCTAAGATCTGCTTCCACGGAGGCCCAGGAGAGGCAGCATGAGGAAAGCCCAGGCAGCGGTTAGTTCACGGGTCTTTGGCGCTTGGGTAGCAGCATCTCTCACGTACAGAGGCTCTTGCAGCCGGCAAAGCTGGGTCAGTGAGCTGGTACCAGTGCTGGCCGATTATCTCCCAGGGCTGACCACCTCACAAGGCAAAAGCACAAAGAAAACCATCTAATTTTTAAAAGGTTTCTGAAAACGGTTAACTATGAGAAGCTCTCTTCTTGCCCCAAGTCTATTGTGGAACTTCAGAAACAACCCACAAGCACTTCCCAACAGTTTTGCCTTTAGTCTCCTTCAGAGAACAAATCAAAGGCTTTCTCCCCAGAAATGGCTGAACAAGTTGTTTGAGTAGGGAGACAGATTGGTGGCTCAGAGAGCTGCTACCCACCTCACAAGCCCCTAGGCTCCAGGATCAGCCAGTTCTCAGTGACCATCTGCACATCCTGGCTGCTCAGAGGCTCCCGAAGCCTCACCTTCACCTCCAGCTTTCCCCCAGTGGGCTTTCTTCCGTCCAGAACCTGTGACAACCACAGAGAAATGGACAGTAATTGAGGGCAGGTAGGGCAGATAGGTCCCAAGCAAATAAGGCATCCTGGGTGTATGCATCAGGACAGCCCTGCCTTCCTCCTGCAATATGGGAAGTGGTGGACTGCTTACTCTCAGCAGATCTTATAAATAAGTAACCTAGAGATCAAGGTATCAGTGCTCTGACTGGAGATGAGAAACCCATAGCTCTATTCTGTTTTTCCTCTTGATCTTCATAACTCCTAGAATTAGCACTGGCTTCAAGGAGCAGTCTGAAGCCAGAGCCTACACCCTCACACATGGCCCACAGAGAAATGGTAGCAGTCACAAGTAGAACTCAGGCCATGCCCTCTTCTAAGGCAGATGAGGGAATGACTGAATACAAAGTACAGCAAGAAGCTTGAGAAATTCGACCACCCTTAGGCAATTAAGACTAGGCCCCACGTTAGGACAGCTCCAGGTGGGGAGAGGCAAGCTCTAGCCTCTAGAAGCATCAGTAAGGATCTGTCTGGACCTGGCTCTACCAAGCACAAACTAGGAACTAACAAGTCCCTTCTTTGCTGGCTTGTTCCCCATTTGTCAAAGGCAGGTTCTTTTTTTTTTTTTTTTTTTGGTTTTTCGAGACAGGGTTTCTCTGTGTAGCTTTGCGCCTTTCCTGGAACTCGCTTTGGAGACCAGGCTGGCCTCGAACTCACAGAGATCCGCCTGGCTCTGCCTCCCAAGTGCTGGGATTAAAGGCGTGCGCCACCACCGCCCGGCCCAAAGGCAGGTTCTTAAAGCTCCTCACCTTGTGTAACTCTGTAAGGTCATGGAAGCTTAAGGAGCTACCTGCCCAGTTTCCAATCACAATTTGCATATGATCTAGAAATACTATATCCACTTCCTGTTTGGAGCTCGTTCTCTGCCTCCTGCTACTTGCCCACTGCCCCAAGCACAACACAGCCCTACAAAGAGAAATCTATACCATGCTGAGCACTGGTCAGAATCCTCAAGGGTCTTCTCTCAACTATCCCTCCTAGGAACTTAAGTAGTCCCAGACTATGGAAAGAGTATGGCTACTGCCCATCTGGCTGCCTTTGAAAGTTGCTCAGACTTTCTTGACTTCTTCCATCTAAAACATGGGGATACAGCCCATTCCAAAGCACACTACAGACAAATTGAAAATGTGCACAGAACCCTCAATAGAGTTCCAAGAATATCAGCTCATCCTGGGCCCTACCTCCATGATCTCTCTGATCTCACACTCATTCTCCAGCCTTTCCAATTTCAGGTGTGCTGTGCCAACCAGCTTGTCACTTCTAAAAAAGGATCTGGGAAGACAAGAGGCAACAGAGGATTAGCCTGGGCAGAGCGGGCAGGAATGAACTGGTCACGTTCAATGCAAGCAAAACCAGTATAGGAACAGCAAGAACACCTCTCCATTCCTCCTCTTCTGCCTTGCCAGTGGGACTGACAGAACTCTTACCCTTTGTGGAAGATCTCAAATTTGATTCCTTTGCTCTGGATCACCCTCTTAAAGCCCCGGTGATTTCGGTTGATGTTTAGTTTGAAAACTTGTTCAAATTCTGCAAGGAGAGGATTGGAATTCTTGGGGAAGTAGAAAGGAAGCCCAGGGCAGGCTTCCTCTCTGGAGCTCATTGCCTGCAATTCAGGGTGTCAGCCACCAGAGAAAGGCAGAACATGTAGGTTCTGGCCTTGTAAACACTTTGGTGCCTGGAGACACAGATTATATAATGGAAAGCATTTGGAATCTGGAGTGAGAATTCCTGGATTCAAGTAACATCACCCCCACCCCCACCCCCACCCTTGCCTAAGACAGGGTTTCACTGTGTAGCCCTGGCAGGCCTGTAATTCACTATATTGACCACACTAGCATTAACCTTGCTGCGATTCTGCCTCTGCCTCCCAAGTGCTGGGATTACAGGTGTGAGCCATCACACACCCAGCCTTCAAGTTCATTTTTTTTTGTTTTTTTTTTGTTTTTTCGAGACAGGGTTTCTCTGTGTAGCTTTGCGCCTTTCCTGGAACTCACTTGGTAGCCCAGGCTGGCCTCGAACTCACAGAGATCCGCCTGGCTCTGCCTCCCGGGTGCTGGGATTAAAGGCGTGCGCCACCACCGCCGCCCGGCTCAAGTTCATTTTTAACACTTCCTTGCTGTGAGCCCCCAGACAAATCCCTTTACTCAACTAACCTCAAGCCTCAGTTTTTGAATTGCTTTTTCTTAAGATTTTCATTAATTTTTTTCTGCAGGTGTGGTGGTGCACACCTTTAATCCCAGCACTCAGGAAGCAGAGGTAGGTGGATCTCTATGAGTTCCAGGCCAGGCAGAGCTATACATACTGAGATCCTGTCTCATAGAAATTTAAAAAGACCTTTATTAGTTTTATTAGTGTGTATGTATGCACATGTGTGTGCAAGTGACCAAGATTGCCAGAGACGTCATATCTCTCTCGAGCTAGTTACAGGACGGTGTATACCCCTTGATGTGGGTGCTGGGAACCAGAAGCAGGTCTTCTGCAAGAGCAGTACATTTTTTCTTTTTTTTTTTTTTAATTTTATGTACATCTGTGTGAGGGTGTGAGAGTACTGGATGTCCTGGAACTGGAGTTACAGTTTTGAGCTGCCATGTGGGTGCTGGGAATTGAACTGTGGTTCTCTGGAAAAGCAGCCAGTGCTCTTAATCACTGAGCCATCTTTCCAGCCCAAGAGCAATACATTCTTTTTTTTTTTTTTTTTTTTCCTTTTCAAGACAGGGTTTCTCTGTGTAGTTTTGGTGTCTGCCCTGGATCTCACTCTATAGACCAGGCTAGCCTCGAACTCACAGAGATCCACCTGGCTCTGCCTCCCCAGCCGAGTGCTGGGATTAAAGGCGTGCACTACCACCACCGGGCTGAGCAGTACATTCTTAACCACTGATCCCTCTCCAGCACTAGGCCTGTTTTCACAACTATGTAAGAGAACTATTAATAACACCTGCCTTATTTTTGAGTTGGGTGGGGCCAAGTTAGCAGCTCTTAAAACCTGAGAAGCTGGGCTGTCCACACAGGAAGTGAGAGCAGAAATGGGTCTTATGTGTAACTCACCTGGAGAGTTTGTATTCTTTACCACGGCTGTTTTGCTTTTTTGAGCCTGGTCCTACAGCAGTGAGATGGAAGAAGTCAAGACAGATAAAAACAAAGCAGGTCTACAGGCACAATGCTTTGGCTGGGTCAGCAGTAAGGACAGCAACCCCTGCAGACGGGCCAGAGTGTCTTCAACCCATCCCTATGGCCATGCCTCTCCAAGACGGCGAGACACTAAACAGCACTGGGGTTCAGAGGGTCCTAACCCGAGCAGAACCTCACCGAGTTAGGGTAGTGAAACTCAAAGCGCACAAAAGCATCCAAGTCATCGGGAGTCACTCCTATAAAGAAAAAGGGAGTCAGGTTGGAAAGCACAGTCAGAGCCTGGTGCCCAGGCAGCAGGCAGGCTACGGGAACAACCTCCTTCAGTGAGGTGACCCTTGGTTACCTGGTGGGGCTGGGAGGTTCATTCCCCGGACGATGATCAGATGCATTTCTGTGCTGTTGAGTTCTGAGAAGATCCTAAGATCAGAAGAAGAGAGTGCAGAGTGAACGACGGCAGCGGGACAAGCCAGCACAGTGGTCCAGGGTGGAGCGGGGCTGGCGGTCGGTCCGTGGTCTCTGACTCCTGCTCTGAGCCACTTCTATGGCACAGCAGCTCTGAGCTGCTCTCTGAAGGCAGCATATCCACCCCGCCCCTCCACACACTCCAATACCATGTACTGAAGAGACTCCAGGCTCTGCTCCAAACCTTCTGCCCTATCCCTGCACAGAGCCAGTTTCCCTCAGGCTTTGGCACCTCACAGTCTGGAATGTCTTCAATTCAAAGTGGTGGCTGGGAGGGTCAAGGCCCTGGGCCTGGGCTAGCTGCAGGATCTCAAGCTGTTTCTTTCGGTCCTGAGCAAGCTTCTCAAACCTGCCAGGGACGGGTAACCAAGTCAGCAAGGTAGGATTTGTTATCTGGTCCCTAACCCAACAAGCCAGCACACCCTGACACTTACCGGGTAGTCTCAGCCACATTGCCCTGGTGCATGAACTGCTTGGAGAACAGCAGGCACTTCTAGAAACAGGAGCCCAGAGTGACTCCATAGCCAGAGCGGGGCTTGCCAAGGCTAGCATTCAAGGCCTAACCTCTCAAAGCTAATAGTCCTCTTTAGTTCACCTCTCCTACAGAACATATTCCTAGGACGCTCTTTCTAACACACTTTCCTGCTTAACGTGTGTTTGTCAATTTGAGACAGGATTTCAGTTACATAGCGCACACTGGAACTCATGGTAGTTCTCCTGCCTCACCCTACCAAGTGCTGGTATTGCAGGTATGTATCACCCACCATGCTTGGCTCTACTATACTTTGGTGCTTCCTCTGAGGATAGCCATTTCCCAAAAATTCGTTTGGCAAACTCCTTCCTTCAAAACTTAATTTATGTGTGTGTGGTGACACTTGTCTCTAATTCCAGCATTTGGGTGGCTGAGGCAGAAGGACTTTGAATTTGAAGTCAGTCTAGGGTCCATGATGAGTTCTAGGACAGCATGGTACACAGCAAGATCCTGTCTCAAAGATCAAGAGCATCAGAAAATAAATTCAAGCATATACCTCAGAACAGTCTTCCCAGAAAAGCTAGCACTTCAGGTCAATTCCCTTTCACAAAACCCATTCCCCTTCATAACTATATGAAAAAAGGGGGCTGGAGAGAAAAGGGGGCTCACTGGTTAAGAGCACTTGCTATTGCAGAGGACCTGAATCTGGTTCCCAGCACCTACACAGTGGCTCACAAGCACCTGCAACTCCAGTTTCAAGGAATCCAATGTCTTTGGACCTCTATGGGCACAAGGCACATATGTGATATATGTATACACACATGTAGGCAAAACATACATGTTAAAAAAAATTAAACAAAGGCCGGGCGGTGGTGGCGCACGCCTTTAATCCCAGCACTCAGGAGGCAGAACCAGGCGGATCTCCATGAGTTTGAGGCCAGCCTGGTCTACAAAGCGAGTTCCAGGAAAGGCGCAAAGCTACACAAAGAAACCCTGTCTCGAAAAACAAAAAACAAAACCAAACAAAAAAATTTAAATAAAAAAGGGTAGCTTATTTTGCAAATGAGGAAAACAGCTTGTCCCGGGTCCTACCTTCGGCCAGTGGGAAAATTGACTCTGAACCCATGCTAGCACACAGAGAAGGCAGAGATATATGGGCTGCTGACCTCATGCTGCTCCAGGAGTATTTTCTGTAGCTGGACATACACCTCCTCAGCCTTCTGGGAGAGTCGCAGATCCTCATGGTGAATGAGGATGAAGTCGCCCTCTTCATCCGTCAAGGGTGAAGGCACCTGCCCAGATCATAAGGCCCCTCGGGCCCAAGAGTCAGATTACACCTCTACTGAGCCAAACAAACACTGAAATCCATGCCATACTTTTTTCTTCCCAACTGCCATTAACTTCCAGTGACACTTATGCCTCCCATTCTGTCTCTGGGCTATTAGAGCACTGCTTCTCCTAGACTGGCCCTGCCATGTCACCTCTCACCACAGGTGACCCATATTCCTTTTCCCTTCCATCTCCCCAATGGTCTATCTCAGGGTTACAAAAGGGAGAAAAACAAAACGCTCTTTCCCTGCTGACACCATCTGACACAAGTCCTCGCTCCGCCCATCAACCAGCCCCACCTCTGTGATTGAGGCAGCCCTCTGCTTCAGTAGGTGGAACTCACCTTGGAGAGGTCAATGGGTTGACCTGCTCGGACCTGGATGATCTGGGCCTCAAGACTTTTAGCCACTCGTAAGTGGGATTTGGCCTGCTCCAGCTCCTGCCTGCGCTTGGCTTGCAGAGCTGCTCGTTGGTATTGTAGTTTCCGAGCCTCCAGCAGCGCCAGCTGCTCCCGAGCTAAAAGAAGAGGGCCAATAGTTAGGGCCACGCCTCTCTCCGGACCTCCACTCCTCTGTCCTGTTTGTCCCTGACTCACCAGATGGACTCAGTGGTTCCTTAGAACCCGAGGCCTTGGGCTCTGTCAGAAGACGAGATGAAGGAGCCAGAGGCTGTGCTGGTTTCTTGGCCACTGGGGCCTGTGTTGGGGTGTCACTCTGCAGGTAGCACCCAGTTAGGAGGCTATCAAATACTTATCATTCCCACCTGGCCTAGACTTTGGCTACCTACCCAATGCTGCACCCATTCACTCTGTGACCTCAGTGGAGTGGCTTTGCCTCCAGGGTTATAGAACTCAAAGACGGAAACTTCAAAAGCTTTCTAGCCTAACTTCCCCAACATGAAGCATCACAGGAATAAAAAGAGACTTGGGTTTGGGGTCAGAAATACCCATGTCTGAATTCTAGTTCTGCCTCTGACAAAGTTTTTCTCTAAAATAGAGGAAAAGATCTCTATTTTATGAGGTTAATACACTACAGCAGGGTCTGGGTTTATTCCTTATCTGCTGTCCCCCTGACTAAACCCCCGAAGTCCTGGACCCATAGCCAAACCTCCTCATCTTCATCTACCAGGTCTGCATCTTCTGAGGCCAGTTTTTGGGCAGTTGCTAAAGTTGCTGCCATTGAATCATCCTGGATACCTTTCCTGGTCTCCAGGCCAGGGATGGGAGGAAATCCTGAGAAGAGACAGGGTAGAGAGGGAGCAAGGCAGCAGCATTAAGGACATGTGAGGCTGCTGTGGGTCTTGCCTGGCTTTGGGATGGGTAACTTGCACAAGGTGGAGGCACACATATGAGAAACTTCTCCCTCCTTTCTTGCTCAGAAACCTCCTAAGTTCCATAGGCCAAGCCTTACCCACCTGGAGGAACAGGTAACTCAGCAAAGTCAACTTTCTGCCCTGCTTGATGAGCTCGAACAGCATCCTGATATTGCTACATGGGAAGGAAGGGATTTCTAGCACCCTGCACCCTGCAGGCTCTATGCCCTCATTGCAGAGAGGCAGAGAAAGAAGACAGGGAAAGGCTGCAGCCCTAGAAGAGAAGGGGTCCCGAGGCAGCAAGAGCTCTGTAAACAGACAATGACCGAGAAGGCCAGGGCATGTAGGGAAGCGGGTAGGAAAGGCACAGCCAGGACACGCCAGCATAGCATAGGGCTGGACAGCAACTGGCTCACCTTGGCAATTCGATCATGCATCCTGGCCTTGCGCTCATCCCCACTGGCCCGGGCCTGGATGCCTGCCTCCCGGTACCTGTTCAACCTCTGCTGTAAAGCATCCAGCACTGTTTTTGGCTCTGCAGGGGCCACTACAAAGGTGGTAAAAAGAAACTATCAGTTCACCCTACTCTTCCCAGGCTCCCACTCCACTGTCCCACTGTTAAGTCCTACCTGGGGTGGCTGGGAGGTCAGAGGCCATCACTGGCTGCACTTGCTCCACTGCTGGGGACAGGGCTCCAGTTGCTATGGGGGCCTTAGAAGCCTGTGTGAGGGTCTTCAGATCTGGGGACCCAGAGTAGCAAGGTAGGCAGAGTGTCTGGCCAACCCCACACCTCACAGTCCTCCCTGCCTAAGCAGATACCCCATTATCTGACTGACCCTCAGGTGCTGGGGGCATGCCACTCAGATCCACAGGCTGCCCCTTCTCCAGGGCCTCCAGGACAGTACCAAATCTCTGCAGAAGAAGAGCAGTTACAGGCATAAGCCAGGGCACCCCAAGAACCTGACCTGAAACAACTTCCACCAGGCCACTCTCCCCCAGGTGCTATCTGGCTCCCTCTCTGAGCCTCTGCTTCCCCATCTACAGTATGAAAGCAGGATGTCATACCTTCCCAATCCTCATGAGCTCCCGGGCACGATCCAGATCTCCAGCCCGCTTGGCATTGAGAGCAGCTACTTTGTACTCTCTCTGTCGGGCTAACAACAGGGCCTGTGGGTCTGGGTCTGCATCAGGCAGGGGGGCAATGGCAGAGCTGCCTGGGAGGCTGGTCTCAGGTTGGAAAAGGTTGTCTACATAAAACAAAAGACCCCCAGAGAACGTGGCTACAGAGTCAAAGGAGCGAGTTCCAGGAGAACACTCTGAAACCCAAGTCTTTCTGGTCTAGGAATTCTTAGAACAACGACAGGCAGGCAGCTGGGGTAGGCAGGCTATAGGAACCAGAAAAGGATGTCTTCAGATACCTGGCTCCATGGCACAAGAAGCTGAAGAGTCTGTCTCAGAGTTCCTATTGGCTATCTCCTGGTGGGGTGGGGGCCTTTTGCCCAAGGCCACTGGAGGTGGAATCTCATCCTCACTGATCTTCCCGCCTTTCCTCACAGTGGCAAGCTGGGACTCCAAAGTCTGAAGGAAAGAATTAGACTAGTAACCCAGGTAGCTGCCTGGGCCTGGGCCTTGCTGGAAGACAGGCTAGTGATCCACCATGTCTACCCCACCTGTGAGTTGCATTCCCTGCACTCTCACCTCACCCACAGCCCTGCTCTCCAAATCTGCCTCACAGACAGGCTGACTCACCTTCAGGCCTCGCTCACAGCGCCGGGCTTTGGCAGCTTCACCAGCCTCCTTGGCACTGGCTGCGGCCTCCCGGTAGTTATGGATCCGTTCCTCCAGCAAAGCCTGCAGCCCCCGAGGCCCTCCAGCCTGCAGATACTTCAGCTCAGGGCTGGGCCACTCCATAGCCAGCTAGGCCCTTGCCATTCTCTCCCTGTGAGGAAGCTACCCCAGAAGACGGATCTCTGGGACTCCAGGAGAAAGAGGTGCCTAAACCCCCAGAGTATGAGGCAAAGCCCACAAGAGAGGCCAGACATTATATCAGGCAAGCAGAGCCCCCGTCCCAATCAGTAGAGGCCAGGATATGACGTCCAGGAGTAGCTGGAACAGGAAGGCCCTTGAAGTCTGTCAGCTATGGAAGTTTCTCATGCCTGCTCTGTGTAGGGGTTCGAGTTACTTGGCAACTCTGCTGTATAAGCCATGCTTCATGCACACTATTCATGAACACACAGGAGCATCAAAGACACATTAGGGCCCTTCTGCAAAACCTACCTGAGGCATTGCAGGTAAAGCCTGTTGGGAGGCTGCCTGCACGCCAGGTTGTTCAGTGTCATCCTGTGTCGTCTCCTCAGACAAGTCTGGGCTTGCTGCCTCACTGCCATCGAGCAGTCCAGTTTCTTCATCCACGCCCAGGACCTCCTGCAGCTCTGTCTGAGGAAACACAGGCCAAGAACTTTGGGTGCCTCATGGCTGCACTCATGACTGGAGAAAATGTTGAAAGGACCCACTTCCCCAGCAGTATCTGTCAATGTCAAATCCTGAGCTTAGTCCCCCTTACCAAGATTTCTTTAATCTAATCAAGGAAGACCTTGATAAAAACAAAAGAATTTGAGAATTCCAAACTGCAGACAGATCTCAGACCAGAAGTCAAGGCCAGGAAAGGGAAGGGTGCTCACTTGGTCGGACAAAGAGGAACAAACCCCAGCCCCTCAAACACTTCAGAGCTTGACCCCTGGACACCAGCCTGGCAAACACACCAGCAGGTCTGCATCCTCCTCCAGCCCTTCCTCTTCCTCCTCCTCCTCCACATCTCGCATACAGTCTGCTGCCAACTTCTCAATGTGGGCCATGGGCAGGGGGGGCTGAGGAGAGAGAGGACTCAGGTAAGGTGCTGGACAGTAAAGGAGGGCCTTTAATTCACTCTATTGGTAGCTATCCCAGGCAGAAACTCCCCATCCCTTCCACAGCACAGTCCCACTCAGAAAGGTACTCTTTTTTTCACAACCCAGCTCAAAAGACCCGTGCTATGGACGCCTTCCTGGGCTCCTCAACAAGTACCAAGCCGCTCCTTCCCTGTTTCTGCTTGTAGGTTAGTGTACCGACACACTGCCCCACACTGCCTTTCACATTTGTAAATGCTTTTAACATCTACTCAAATGTCTTACTACTTACAATTCTGTAAGATGGGTAACATTATGCTTATTTCCCCCCCAACCCCCCCACCTTTTTTTTTTTTTTTTTTTTTTTGAGACAAGGTTTCTCTGTCGTGGAACTCACTCTGTAGACCAGGCTGGCCTCTAACTCAAGAGATCCCCTGCCTCTGCCTCTGCTTCCCGAGTGCTGGGATTAAAGGTGTGCACCACCACCAACTGGCCAACAATATCCTCATTTTCTATACTGAATAAACTAAGATGCACCAACATCCATTTCCCCAAATTCACAATCTTAGTAAGTGGCAATATTCAAACCCAGGCTTGTCTAACCCCAAAGCAGGGCTAGGGTAGTGAGTCCTTCCCAGTCATGTCACTGATTTTAGCTCAAAGATATACAGGCTGCCTCTGATGGTTCCTGCTAAGAGGAATATTCAGACTCTTTATTCTGATACCTACAGGGAGATTTCGCTTACTCATCTGACATCACTTCTATTTCCTGTGCACATACTCTGTCAGTGCTGATGGCCCTACTGTATATGAAACCCTACCTATGCATGACTAATGCTAATCACCTGAGTAAGGCTAAGAATCAGATTTGTCCATGAAGGGGAAGAAGCTCCGAATACAGGTACATAACTGACATCTTTGTGGCTGAACTACAGGAAGGGCAGAACTATCAAAAGAACTAGGGGAGCAGGCTGACTGAGTCCTCCAGGCTGTAAGGCAAGGACCCTCTCTCCCCCATGGGCCTACACCAGGCCAGGGGTGAAAACTCACCACGGCCCTTGGGTGCTGGCTTCCTGCTTGTGCTCCCTGCTTCCCCAGTGAGAGCCAACAGCTCAGCCTCCAGGTCGCCCTCATCTTCAGGCTCATCCATCCCCAGGAGCATGTCCTCAGTGTTGAACTCCACGAAAAGACCCAGCTAAGAACACAGAGAGATTCTTTTTAGAGTTTATTTATTTATTTTGGTTTTTCGAAACAGTTTCTCTGTGTAGCCCAGGAACTACTGTAGACTGTCCAGGACTCGCTCTGTAGACCAGGCCAGCCTCAAACTCAGAGATCTGTCTGCCTCTGCCTCCCAAGTGCTGGGATTAAAGGCATGGGTCACTACCATCAGGCATAGAGATTTTATAATTTTATGTATAAGAATGTTTTGTCTGCATGTATGAATGGGTACCATGTGTACCTGGTGCCCTTGGAGGTCAGAAGCCAGATCCCCTGAAATTGAAGTTATGGATTGTTTTAAACTACCATGTGGGAGCTGGGAACCACACCCAAGTGCTCTTAATAGAAAAGCCAAATTGCCTGTAACTTCAGCTCCAGGGGATCTGATGCTCTCTTCTGGCCTATGGACACCCACACATGTGGCATACATTCACACACACATACACCTAAATCATTTTTCTTAATCACATAATGAACCAGAACATAAGAGTTAAGACAGGAGAACATCCCAAGTCCAAGGCCAATCTGGTGAGTTCACTACACAGTGAGTGAGTTCCGGGCTAGAACTCAAGACCATCTCACAAAATAAACAGCAAAAAAGAATCACACGACGAAGCCTGGTATGGCGGCACATGCATGCAATTTCAGCACTTGGGAGGTGAACACAGGATGATCGGGGGTTTAAGGATAACCTGGACTATACATGAGACCCTGTCTTAAAGAAAAAAATCACAAAATTACATGTGGTGGCACATGCTTATGATCCCAGCACTGGAGGGGAGGCAGGAAGATTGCACGTTCAAAACCTGCCTGGGATACAAGGTAAGTTCAAAGTCAGCCTAGTCAACTTGAGAGAGAACTTGTGTCAAAATTAAAAGAAAAACAGGGCTGGGATTACAGCTCAATAGAAGAACACTTGCTCAAGACCCTGAGTTCATCCCTATTCACCCTGAGACCCAATGTGCAGACAGGTAAACAGGTCTAAAACATGGAGAATTTTTTAAAGAAACCAAGTAAACAACAGGGTCACTATTATAATTAACAATAAGAGCAGCAGCTGCTGGTCACAAGACTTAGCATTATTCATGACTTATTAGTTAATTCTCACCATCTTGAGAGATCCTATCACACAAACACACCCTAATCTTTTTTAGGGAGAGGGGGGGTAACATGCTTTCATTGTATAACCTAGGCTGGCCTTGAACTCACAATCTTCCTGTTTCAGCCCTCCTAGTGCTGGGATTATATGCATGTGCACATTTATTTTTCAACTGTCGTAAACACAGCATGAAATCTGCCATCTTACCTATGTGCACAGAATTCATGTGCAAAACTGACTCTGTACCTATTAAACACTAACCCATCTTCCCCTCTCCATCTTATTTTCTGTATCCATTATTTTGAATATTCTAGGCAGATATAGGTATTAGTTTACCCCAGTGTTCAGTAATAGCTTAAACTTTCTGAATGACAAACTAAAATAATTTAAAATAAGGTTTAAATGACATCTATACCCTTTACCCCAACTCATCCCTTACCTGATTTTTTATTTGTCTGTTCTAATTTGTTAAGGTTTTTTTCCCATATGTATGACGATTTTGCCCACATGTATGCATGTGCACTGTGTGGCTGCAGTGCCCATGGAAGCCAAAAGAGGGTGTCAAATCCCCTAGAACTGGAATTACACATGGTTGTAAGCCACCAAGTGGGTGTAGGGAACTCAATTCCATTCTTCTGCAAAAACAGCAAGCACTCTTAACCACTGAGCCATTTCTCAAGCCATCTGTCCTGTTGTTTGAATCATGCTTGCTATGCAGTCCATGCTGACTGGAAACTGCTTATGTATCCCACACTGGCCTTGAACTCATGACCTTCCTACTTCTGCCTCCACAGTACAAGGATTTTGGATGGGGACCACCAAGCCCAGCCTACATGCTTCCAGAAGACAATAAAAACAATAGCCTAAGGCCCAGAAGAAATGGAGGAAGAAAACATAGAAGATCTACCTTCTTCAGACTCCCTCACCAGAGTCTGTCCCTTTGTCTGTGGGCAGCAACTGACTGCCGCTGACTACAGCCCTCAAGTTCTGGCATCCTAGAGCTAGACAGCAGAGTTGTCACCCCCCCCCCCCCAAAAAAAAAAACCTGTGAGAACACTTAGGTCTCAGAACAACCCAAGCCTAGTAGCTCCTGACACTCAGGTTATTTATGTGGTATGGACACAACAGGACAGCAGAGTTGAAACCCAAAAGATGTCAGGCGATGGTCACTGAACTCGAAGGACTTTACCCCTACAGGCACTGCCCATCCTCTATGAACCAACAAGAACACCACACAGGTGACGAGAGATCCCTACCCCAAGGTGACCCATGGGGGAAGGAGGCCAGGTCCATACCTGCTTTGCAGTTTCGGCACCCTGGCCTCTGGTCTTAGGGCCCTTCCGAGGTCTTGGCCCTGGCATCTTGGCAGGCTAGATACCTATTGGGTGTAAAGTTGAAGAGACTTAGACTGGAGTAGATGATGAGATATGACCCAACAGGGGTCCCAGTGGTAAAACGCCACTTTGTAATTAAAGCACAGAGGCAAGAGAAGGCAGTGGATGAAAGGCTGGGTACCACTGTCCACAGAGCGATATGGAGAGTCTGTACACAACTGTTACTGAACTGTCTGATGGACATGGAAGACAGAGTCACCGAAGCAACGCTAGGTCCAAGTGCTCAGTAGCGCTTTTATCATCAGTTCCCTTGGACACTGTGCACCTGACTCAGCATTCAGATCCTCTGAAAGATGTCACAAGTGATCAACGGGTACTGTGGCACAACCCACCCGGCACTGGAAGTGCAGAAACTCGTCTGCTCCCATCCCAGTCTTCAAGGAAACAGACCCATGGGCAGACAACCATCGCAGGCCATGGATGCCAGAGGTAGCCCCTTATCTAGGACATCAAAAAAAGGCATCTTATTAAGGATGATGCCTGTGCTGAGTCATAAAGTTTGGAGACTGGGGAAGAGCAGAATCCCAAGCAAATCAAACAAACTGACATCAGTTCTAAGGTGAGAAATGGCTTGGCCTACACAAGGAAAAGGAAGGCCCGGGATCACTGAGGCATAAACCAAACCGTGAGACTAGAATGGAGACATGAACTAGGGGCGAAACAGAAACACCTTTAAGGTTCTAAAGGTATTTGGGCGTTATCCTGACAGCAGTGGGAAGTATCATGGGCTGCAAAAGGTGCACGGGGAAGTTGGAGATCACATAGGGCGGGAAACCTTGGCCTTGAGCATCTTCCAAGTCTATGAAGGAGCGTGGGATGGCTTGGGGACTGAGACACAGACGGGGTCCCACGTCTGGAGCTGGTGTCAACAGGGCTGCGAGCTTCCCTGGGTGTGAGCGCCCAAGCGCTCGACACTCCAAGTGTCAGATTTCGACTGGGGTAAAAACGGCGGAGTGTCAGCCGGGGCGGGATGCGGGAGTGAAGGCGCTCGGGAGGGTGAGGCGCTCCACAGGCACTCCGGTGCCCGGGGAACCTCGGTCGGGGCTCAGGAGAGGCACGTCCGCGTCGAGGGGCGACGCCGGGCTCCCCAACACCCGCGCGTCCTCCCACTGCCAGGCCCGGCCCGGCCCGGCTCAAGCTACCTCCATCACCCCCGCCGTCCCCCAGACTCCACACGCCGGGAGGCGGGCACGTGGCATACCTCGCGGCGGATCCGAACCAAAACCGGGCCTCCCACAGCCCGGAACCGCCAGGCTTCCCGCGGCCCCCGGGCGGCGGCGGCGGAGACTGCCACAGGAAGCACCCGCCCCGGAGGCGGAGGCTCGCGCCCGGCACGTGACCCCACAGCCAGCGACGCGCAGTGCGCATGTGCGCGGGGAAAGCGGGCGGGGCGCGCAGACAGGTGACGCTGGGGGGCGGGGCTGGCAGTGCGCAGGCATCGCCGAGCAGGTAACGCGAGACTTTGGCTGACAGCGGCGGTGAGGGGTTCGGCGTCCTGTGCTCCTCTCCCAGGCGCTGGAGGCGCGTCCCTCCCTGGCGTGGTTTCTCCTCCAGGCCTCCTGCCTCGTTCTCTCCGCGCGCTCGGAGGCTCACACGCCTCCCAGCCGGGCCGCGTCCCTAGGTTGGGTTCTGGAGGATGGCCAGAGGATGGGGCTTCCTCGCAGCCCACCCCAGGCGCTGAAAACCGGAGTCTCCGGAAATGGGGCTCCTTTGCAGCCAGAGGGCGGTACGAAACTTCAGATTAGGGGAGCCAAAGCACTCTGTAAACTGAGGCAGGAGGATCGCTGCAAACTGAAGGGCCGCCTCTGACTCATAAGGAGCCCTGCTAGATCGGGATTGATGGAACTGACCTGCATGCGGATGGACCATTCCATGCCCAAAGTCCCCTTTTTTTTCTGTCCTATGAAACCCCGAGATCCCCACACCACATGTGCAGCCCTCACTTCATGGAGAAAAGGCAGGCTTCTGTTCTGATTGAAGGAACAGTTCTATAGCCACGTGGTGGTACACGCGCTAATCCTCTTAAAGTTATTTTAACATTTTTTATAATAAAATGTTTAAGGTATATACAAAGACACACAACTGTGGTGATGTTTTGTTTGTGCTTTAACAAATAAAGCTTGTCTGGAGATCAGAGTGCGGAGCTAGCCACTAGAGGCCAGGCAGTGGTGACACTCACCTTTAATCCCAGCACTTGGGAGGAGGAAACAGGAAGTGATATGGCTGGGCAGAGAGAGAGAGGAAGTGATAAGGCAGAGACAGGAGCTAGGCCTTTTCAGTCTAAGGATTTCTAGAGGTTAAGAGCATTGGCTCCTCTTCAAGGGTCCTGAGTTGAATTCCCAGCAACTACATCGTGGCTCTGGTACCGTCTTCTGGCCTGCAGGCATACATGAAGACAGAATACTGTATACATAATAAATAAATCTTAAGAAAAAGTTTTTCTAGTGGCTGGCTGTGCTGCTTCTCTGATCTCTCAGCTTTCACCCTGATATCTGACTTTATTAAGACCCATTAGAATTCTCACTAGTACAACATTTCACATTTACTGCTGGGCGGTGGTGGCGCATACCTTTAATCCAAGCGCTCAGGAGGCAGAGGCAGGAGATCACTGTGAGTTCCAGGCCAGTCAGGTCTACATAGTGAGTTCCAGGACAGCCAGGGCTACACAGAAACCCTGTCTCGAAAAACAAAACAAAATGAAACAAACAAAAAACAAAAATATCATTTCAGTTTCATCCACAAAGGCAGACATTTTTGCTGCCCCGTTTTGACATCACTAGCTTCCAAAGCAGAGCATGACACATGTTTGTTCATTCCTACAGGTTTGTTTGGAAACAGTCTCATGGAGTCCATTCCGGGCTTCAGTTTGATTTGTAGTCATGGATGACCTTGAACTTGTGACCCTGTCTACACCTCCCCGGTGCAAGCATTACACCTATGGGACTTGTGAGGTTTTAGGGATAGAACCCAGAGATTTATTCATGTTAGGCAAGCTACCTCCCAGCCCTAGTGACACCTGCCTGTGTATGTAAATTAACACAAGACATGGCCACTGCAATACTTCCTTTTCAATCCTCTTTCAGGAATCTCACTCTGGCCCACCCCAGGCTCCTACATCCTTGTATTCACCACGTAATGAACTCAGATGAGACTCTCAATATAATGCAGAAGATAGTGTATAACAAAGCATGGAGGGATAAGAGTTGGTAATGGCCAGAGGGACCAGTGTAGACGAAAACTTCTCAACTAATGTAAGTAGATAATTGCAAAGAATCACCTTTGTGCCAACTTACATGTAAAGATAAACTTAACACTGTTTTCTTAGGCCTCTACACGTAGTATAGGCTATTGTCCTGTTCAGGTGATAGAAAAGTGCATTTGGAGTTGTGTGTGTTGTATATATATGGTGGCTATCACATGCTCATGAAGCACCCCCTATCTTCCTCTACAGCTTTCCATTCTTCACCGTATTTCCTTGAGACAAGGTCTCTCACTGAACTGGAAGCTGTTTCAGCTAGGCTTGCTGATTAGTGAGCTTCTAGGATCCCTCACCCCACAGTGCTGGGATTACAAACTCATGCAATCATGCCCAGATTTTTTTTTTAAATGTGTATGAGTGTTCTGCTGCATTTATGTAAGTGTACCACATATGGGCAGTGCCCATGGAGGCCAGAAGGCATTAGATACCCTGGAACCAGAGTTAAAAATGGTTGAGCTGCCCTGTGGGTTCTGGGAATTGAACCTGGGTCCTCTGTGAGAGCTGTCAAGTGTCTTTAACCGAGCCATCTCCTCAGACCCCACAGGCCCAGCTTTTAAGTAGTTCTGAGGATTAGACTCTTGTCCTTATGCTTATAGAGCCACTCTCCTACTCAATGAGCCACCTCCCCAATAATGGGTTGTTTTGCTGTCAGTTGTTTGTGTGGGAGTTTTTTGGGGGTTGTTGTGAGATAACAGTTTTACTATGTAATATATTAAAAAGCTGGCATCCACACGACACAACATGTAGTGTTATCACTTTACCTAATATATTTTATAGATCCATTTTCCTACTAATTTCCTAATTTCATTTTTCTTTACAGGTGAGTGAAATTCCCTTGTGTACATATAGGCATCACATTGCATCCATTGATGGACATCTAGGCCAATCACATTTCCTTGCTATTGTGAATAGAACAACAATAGACATGATTCATGTGTAAGTATTTATATGATAGGACATAGTTATTTGTATGTATACCCAGGAGTTGGGTCATGTGGCAGTTCTATTATAGTTATTTTAGAAACTTCTGTTAAAGGAGGCTACCAAAAAGAGTTGTACCTACATTTAAGATTCTAGAAAGCAGATTAGTAACTATAATTTCAATTACTATGGAGAGGTGAAATGTTGCAGGTCTGGCGTCAAATTATCTTGGCCTACCTTAGGTGCCTAATTAGCCATTTATATTGTCCACTATTATCAGTTAAATCCTTTTGGAATGTGTGAATGCATCTCTAGCTTCAAAGCCAAAAACTAAGAATACCATCAGGTAACATCAGAGGTATTTGAAAATTTTCTTTGGAACTGGAGAAATGGGTTCAGTGGTTAAAAAAACTTGCTTCTCTTTCAGAGGACCCGAGTTCATTTCCTAGCACCCACATAAAAGGTTTCACAATTGTCTGTGATTCCAGCTCTAGGGGGGTCTGATACTTTCTCTGGCCTCCGAGGGCACTACACACATGTAGCATGTACTCACACAGACATACAGAGAAATAAAAATAGGAAACAAAAACAGGAGCTGGAGAGGAAGAAAAAAAAAAAAGAAAAATACCCTGATTTTTTTACTTTCCTTGTGTTTCTATAAAAACTCCATAAAACTGCGACTGTGTTTGAATGTGGTATTTCGAACACCCTAAATCTGTGTTCTTGGGCCATCGCCACTCATATTTGGCTCCAAAACAATTTTTTAATTATTCCCTTTGAGAAGAGAGCCAGATGTTTTTGTTGTGTTTTAATTTGGAGACACCATGCAGCCCTGGCAGGCGCCATGAAGCTCAAACTAGCCAAACTCACAGAAATCCCCCTGCCTCTGCCTCTGAAGTGCTGGAATTAAAGACATGTACCACCATGATAGTGTTTTAATCTTTGTAGCCTTTTGTATATTTTAGGCACTGAAGTGTAACTGGTAAAGATTTCTTTTCCACCCTATAGGCTGTTTGCACTTTGCTGTGCAAAATCTTTTTAATTTCATGTAGTCCCATTTGCTACTCGTTGGGGCTATTTCTTATGGAGAATTTCTTGCCTACCAGGTATGTGCATTCAGGTGCACTTGCCTACGTGTCTGTGCATAAGCTGAACACATACATGCAAACTGGAAGTCAAAAGGGTCATATTGGTGTCTTCCTCTATTGCTTTCCTCCTTATTTTTTGAGACAGGGACTCTCAGTGACCCCAGAGCAGTTTCAGCTGGTCACCAAGTCTTCAAGGATTCACCTGTCTCCTAACCCCCAATGCTGGAGTTACATATGCTTTCCACTGTGCCCAGCTTCTGTTGTGTGTTGGTGAGGTTCTCATGCTCATGCTAGTGAACACTGCACCCACTGAACCCTCTCCCTAGTCAAGTTCCAGATTTTTAAAGATTTTAAAAATTCAAAAATGTTTTGATTAATGTATTTGTGTGGATCTGTGTGTAGGCACGTGCACACAAGTGCACATGCCCTCAGAGTCGAGAAGAGGGTGTCAGATACCCTGGAGCTGGAGATATAGGCAGCTGTGAGCTGCCAGGTAACAGGTTCAAGAGGAATTCAGATTCTCTGTTAGAGCAGTGTATGCTCTTCACCACTGAGCTGTCAAATGTATTGTTTGTCTGTAAATGTGCATGCAGATATCCATGGAAGACAGGCGAGTGTCAAATCCTCTGGAGCTAGAGTTGTAAGCTGTCTGACTTTAGTTTAGAAACGCAGTTCAGATCCTCTGAAAGAGCTCCCATTTTAGCTTTTGGAGTCATGTCTCTGATCCATTTCAAACTGCTTCATTTTGTTAGTCATTCATTTTTCTTCTGTAAATGACGTCTTTAGTCCTCTTTTTAGTTAGTCATGGAAATTAAAAAAATAATCTGATAGTGGTTGGGGAGGTGGCTCAGCAGAGGACACAGATTTGGTTCCCAGCACCCACGTGGCTGCTCACAACCATCTGTAATTAGTTTCAGATGGCCTCTCCTGATGGCACACAGGTGGTATATACACATTGATGCGGACAAAATTTCGTTTTAAAGATTTGAGTGTTTGCCTGCATGTACACATGTATATGTACCATGTGCACGCTTGGTGCCTTGGAAGACAAGAGGAAGGTTTCAGATACCCTATAACCGGAGTTATGGATGGTTGTAAGCTGCCATTGGATGCTGGGAGCTGAATCTGGATTCTCTGCAAGAGCAAGTCCCCTTAACCACTCAGGCATCTTTCTAGCTCTGGGAGGGATACCTTTTAAAACTTTATACCTATTATTTCTAGCAATTCTTACTTGTTTTTTTTCAGGCTGGTCTTGAATTTACTATGTAGTCCAGGCTAGCATCAAACCTGTAGTAATCCTCCTGCTTCAGTCTCCCAGATTCTGGGATTTCAGGTATGCACCATCATGCAGGGCACAAGGCACCTGGTTTGCATTCAGCAGTGGGAAATGGCCCAGGGCCTCCTGCATACAGGGAGCACTGTCACTGTGATGCACACAAAGCCCTACCAGGTCTTTTCTATAAAATCAATTTTACTTTACATCATTCACAATCAAATACATCATGGCATACATAGACTAAAGTCTTCCTCTCACCCCTGACAAACCACCAGGTATTTCCCAGAGGCAACCAGTGTAGCCAATTTCATATAAATTCTCCCAGATAGATACAAGTATACTGTATATATATATATATATATATATATATATATATATATATATATATATAAATATATCTTTAAATACATAGTATGTTACCATAAACTCACTCTGGAGAAAGCAAACTAAATAACATAAAATGACAAAGTCTAAACAACCATTTCCATTCCATATATTTTGCTATGATTCCATGTTCTGAAGAAAAATAAATAAGGCATTTTCTGTGGAGCCCTTCACTCTTCTTTCAGAGCATACAGCACATCATCCTGGCTCACATTGAGCCTCACTCGAAGGAGTAGGTCATTCCTGCTGGGCTCCACCAGGAGGAGGCGGCAAGCACCCAGGCGTGAGCACACAGCCATGGTCTCTGACATGGTAGGGTAAGGCAGTCCCTCCATCCTGCACAGAGCCACATGCTGACTGTATATCTAGACATCAAAAGAAAAGCAAAGGTCACGAGGAACACTCCTGCGTTTGTATCTGATCATTCATCTTTTCCAAAAACTGGGTGCCTGGGGCAGGGTGGGTGGTCTCATCTTTAGTCCAAGCACTTGGGAGGCAGAGGCAGGCAAATCTTTGTGAGTTCCAGGACACCCAAGGTTACATAATAAGACCTAGTCTCTAAACAATAAACCAGACACATGGTACCTTAGATACCAAATGCTTCGTCAGTAGATGCCCTCACGCAACTGCCAAGAGTAGAAAACCAGCTACAGAACAGGACACAGCACATCTGCTCTGCTTTTCTATAATTTACGTATGTGACACTGGGCAAGTTACTTTTTTTTCTTTCTTTCCTAGTCTTTTTTAGGGGCAAGGTCTTAGTTTGTAGCTCAAGCTGGTTTAGAACTCACAATGTAGTTCAATCTAGCCTCAAACTGTTGGCAATCCTCCTGCCTCATCTTCAAGTGCTGAGATTACAGGTATGAGTCACCATGTGCCTAATTTATGTTTTAAAGCAAAGCTTCAGTTTTACTTAGAAGATGTATTGCCCACAACTGAGCAATATTTGGAATATAGAACCGACAAAAGTCCCTTCTGGGTTTTGTTTGTTTTGTGGTCACACCTCCCCCATCTCTATTGGCTTGGCCCAGCCCCAGACTTCCCTAATGGACCTAACCAGCAGGCTAGAGAGTGGCCAGGTCCTGCCCTACAGGGAAAAAAAAAGAAGGGAAGGGGAGGGGAGAAGGGAAAGGGAAGGGAAGAAAGCAAAGAAAAGAAAAAAAGGGAGGGAGGGAGAGAGAGAAAGAAAAAGAAAGAATCCCAATCCCCAAGCTTGCCACAAGATCAGGCCACATTAATTTCTCCAATCCCAGGCTACCCCAGAAAGCTCTCCCCGCAACTCAATCTAACCCCATGTTCTTCTGCCCAGTTCTCTGCTGCTTCTAACCCCAGTAGGGACAGTCACCCTCTTGGGGTTTCCCCTCCCAATAACTCTTGTGTGCCCTGGACCAATATCTAGAAGGATCAGAAGAACAAGCAAAAACCACAACAAAAACCAGTTCTCAAACAATTACCTGTTGAAATGTTGCTTCCTCTAGTCCAGATCGACGGAATTCTGCAATAATGGCTCTCAGGAAGCCCTGTTCCAGGAGGGAACAGTTCCTTAAACGAAACCAAGAGATGTGAATTCTAAGAGGCTGTCTGCACCATTGGATTCAAGGTGAGAAAACATGAGAAAACATTTTCTGCATCACCTGACGAAGTCTAAGCTGACATAGAAAATGTTCTTATGGAAATGGGGAACACAGCAACTACTTGTGGAATTGTACCTACACCTCAAATAATAAATGAATGAATGAATGAATGAATGAATGAATGACGAACCAACCAGCCAAAAAAGCCCCATTTCCAAATTTTGGAAGTAGAGTATGCTTCAGTAAGAAATACAGCTACTTCCTGCTCATGTAACTTGTTTTGTTTTGTTTTGTGAGACAGGATTTCTCTATGTAGCCCTAGCTGGTCTCAAACTCAGAGATCTGCCTGCCTCTGCCTCCCAAGTGCTGGGATTAAAGGCACATGTCACTGCTGCCCAGACTATTCATGTTCATATAACTTACACAAACAAACAAATAAAAAGGGTTGTGTGTGTATGTGCATGCACATGCAGAGAGCAGAAGAGAGTGTCAGATCCCGAGAACTGAAGTTACAGTCAGTTTTGAGCTGTAAGAGCAGCAAGTGCTTTTAACCACTGACTCATCTTTCTACCTATCAAATGTGTTTCTTTCTTTTTTGAGACAGAGACACTGTATGGCCCAGACTAGCCTAGAACTCATTATGCAGCCCAGGCTAGTTTTAAACTTACGGCAATCCTAAAATGCTGGGATGAGAGGTATGAACAACCCCACAGAGCCTGTTCCTGTAGTATTTATACTTAATAAACGTTAATAAGCACTCATCTGTTACCCAAGGGTTTTGTTTTTGCCTTCCTGATTGCTCCTAAGGACTTTCTCTCGCTAAATGTGGATAGACTGAGTTAACTCTGAGAAACAGGAGCACATTTCCAAAGCCCAAGCTGTGATCTCTCCTCCCTCCCCCAGAGGTGCGGGCAGCAGAGCATCTTACTTGATGGCGGTGATGTAGGATGAGGAGAACATTTCATCTATAGCCTCCATTAAGTGTGTCACAGTCACCATGCCCTGAGAGTCACCATGCTGATGCGAAAGCTCGCAGATCTCGGTGGCACGCCTGCAGATGTCTAGGCAGCGCCGGGCATCTCCGGAGAGGGCTGCTACCTACAAGAGGGAACACTTTATTTCTAATGTCCACTTGCCATCTGAACCTAGGTGAATAACCATGGGATCTAGGCCTAGCTAAATGATAAGGCAGTTCTGGGAATGGTCTTGTGCCAAAGTTGACAGCCAGGGAACCTTATATCATATATGGAACACTATTACTCCATACCAAACCACTGTCCCATGATATTATAAATAACTCCAGTGGAAAGGGCAGAAATCCCCAGTTTTAGTATTCAGGAAATAAGTGAGGTTTGTTGTTGGTGTTGTTCTTTGTTTTTAAGGAAGGGCTAGAAAAGATGATTATTGGTTAAGATTACTTGTTGGTGAACACATGGTAGTTCACAAATACCCATAACTCCAGGTTCTAGGGTACCTAGACCTCTGTGGTAGCTGGGAATGGTTGTACAGAAGGCCAGGCTGGTCTACAGAGCGAGTTCCAGGATAGCCAGGAAGACCCTGGAGACCCTCTCTCGAAAAACAAAATACAACAAAAACCTCACAAGAGTTCTCATTCCTGGGTTCTCATTCTGTGTGTCCCAGAAGCAGCCACTTAAAGCCAGAGAGAACATTTGGAGGTAAGACCTCCCAGACTATGTAGCCAGCTTGGGAGAACAGCCCAATCAATGCCTAAAAGAATTAAAATCAAGATGGGGGAGGGAAGGAAGACCTCAGCTGGGGGAACCCTGTGCTGAGACAGGCCAATCAGGCCACTGCACAGTGCCAACAGCTCTAGCGCCCTCATTGCTTTCCATGTACTTAGAAGTTGATAGTTCCCAGGCCTGACTCTCAAAGAACCCTCCACTCTCTCTGGCGCTGGCTTAGAAAAACACTTGAATGTTTTGTTACCTACTTGTTAGTTTTGACAGGATATCCCAATGTAGCCCAGGTTGGCCTTGACCTTGCAATCATCCTGCCTCACCTTCCCAAGTGCTTATAGGAAAACACTGCCATACCTACCCAGATCATTCTAACTCTCACCATCCCTGCAGGCTACAAAGACCTCACCTACCCAGATTGTTTGCATTCTAATTCTCACCATTCCTGCAGGCTACAGACCTCACCCACCCAGATCATTTGCATTCTAATTCGCACCATCCCTGCAGGCTACAAAGACCTTTTTCTCAGTTCTTACACAGGACTCACTGCAACCTGAAATTCACCTGTCATTGGACAACACCCAATTCTCTCTAAAATGATCCATTCCTCCAAAATTATGGCACATAAACTGAGAAAACTGTGTAAGTATATGTATATAAGACAGTAAGACATTAAAGTAGTCATCTTAGCCAGGCGTCGTGGTGCCTGCTTTTAATCCCAGCAGGCAGGCAGATCTCTTGAGTTTGAGACAAGCCTAATCTATACAGCATACTAAGCCAGCCAGAGGTACCTGAGACTGTCAAAAGGCAAACACAGCAGTCCTCTCTGTACAGTGGGATTATACACAATTGTTCATGTTTTGAATAGACCAAAGTCACTCTTCTAATACAAAACAGAGACATGAGTATCATGGTTTCCCTTTCACTAGCCTCCTGCATCCAAATATTTCCACACTACTTCCTACTTCCTATCACCATCCTCACCCTGTGAAACAGCACCCTAGTGGTGAACAGTGTAAATTTAAGAGCTTGGGCTGAGGCCTAAAGACAATGAAAGAAAACACTGAGAACAAGAAAATCCCCAAAGCAGTTCCACCTGGAGCCTCAGGGCTCTTCTGAGGACTGGGACAACTGTGGTGAGAAGAGCCTGCATACAGCCTTGTCTGCAGAATCGATGATTCCATATACACAGGTCTAACTCTGACCAGTCTCTAAGGGTTGACCTTACTTAGTGTCCACCTCATTATTTCAGGGTTTTGGTCCTTCCTAGATGCCTGGCATGGATCTAAATGGTGTCTTCAATTACACAAAACAGCTCGTTCCTTGAATCAATTATGGTTAGTTTGTACCTAAGTCCATAATCCCTGTGGCCTTCTCAAGAATCATATAATAAGGTACTGCCACCCTCAGCCCTTGGTATTTATTTTATAGTACTTCCTGAAGTTCTCTTCATTCAGGGTACATAGCACAGGACACATAGGTGCTCAGTAAGGACTTACTGACTAGCTCGGAGTTGTGGCAAGGAGCTTCCTGATGGTGACTTACCTTTCTGGCTACCAACTGGATGGCATCATCCTCAAAGGCCTTTAAATGCTTGAGTCGGGACACTAGGATCTGTTTCAGTTGGCTGTGAGAGTAGGGCTGGAAGGACATCCTGGTGAGACCCTGGAGAGCCAAGATGAGAGAAGAACAAGTTTCATTGTCCGGGTGGGGAAAAAAAACAAAAAACAAAACAAAACCCCAACACTCAGGTCCCCAAGCCCAGTTCTCAAGCCGCACATAACAATCTATTTATTTCTTCCCATTTCTCCGTTCAGTTGCTGCTGGTACTGGCAATGACTGGGGCGTCCTGCAGGACACTAGTTCTCAAACTATGTTGTTTTATCTGAGAACCTTGTATTCTCTTAGACTCATTCAAGGAGACAGAGGTGCTCTAAGGCCCGGCACAGCTCCTGCCTTCCCTCACCATGTTCTTCACGGTTTGATGGCGGCGTTTCCTGCCAAAATAGAAGGCCCCAGAAGGCAGACAGAGACTGCCTGGTTGTCTGCTTTACTCCAAGTACCAAAGAGGTGGCAAGTGATACATGCTTAGATATTTTTAAAATAATTAAATCTCTATGGCTTTGTGTGACTTAAAATTGCATAGGGACCAGAATGCCAAGGTATGGGGTATGGTACTTGTAGAAAATGGTAGTATTTTTTCATTCCATCATAAAAATTACAATTATGGCAGAAATCATATTTCCTGGTCTTCTATATTTTCATTTTTACAGAAAGACCTGGTCTTACCAGTCGGCTAGACACGCGGTTCATCATGATCCTCTCTGGCAGGTCCATGGTGTTGGCAATGGCCAGGACCACCAGCCGGGCTCCCTTGTGAGTAGGCCAATCAAAGAGGTTGTACATGACATCTTGTTTGTGAGTCCAAAGAAGGTCGAGCTGCCCAAGAAGGAGACATACATACAGTGTCACTCAGAGACTAAGCCAGGGCACCTAAGTGACAGCCGACTCCACTGAGTTAGTGCATGTACTGCCCACATTCCATCCTCCAATCAATGGACAAGCTTGGTAGGTCAAGTAGGTGCAGGAAGCAGCACTTCTGCCTACCCACCATCTGCTCCAGGGACAGCAAAGATGTGTGGCCACCCCTTCTCTTGTCCTCCAGGGCTTCTTACCTCATCCACAAGCAGCACCGTGGTTTCCTGCGAGCATCCTGGGCTGCAGAATCGCTTTGCCAGCAGTTCTGCTGCATGGTTAGCTGTTGCCTTCTGGCCCGTCAGCTTCTGCATGGGGGGAAAGCAGCTGCTGTAGTAAATGCTGATGATTCCACTCCACTGACCTTAAAGTGAGTGCCGCCTATAAAAGGAAGAAGCTCCGTTTCCTCTACTCTAGTCCCTTCCCCAAGAGGGATATTACCTGTTCCAGGGTAACAGCTAATGAAAGAACAATGCTTAGACCCTATTCCAGGACACTCCCACGTCATTCGTGAGCTAGGCTGCTGCCATGTAATCAGTCAACATACAGCTCCTAGCATGGTTTTTGAGTCTAAGAAATTCTGCCTCTCACCCTTGTCACCTCTGCATAAATGTGTAAAATGAAAATAAAATGAAGTAAGCCTTCTTTCTCCCTGTGCTTCTAAAGAACTGTTTCCCAGAAACCCCCAACAACTTAGCCTACCTGTAAAATCTGCACATAGACTTGGTGAGGCTCTGTCAGCTTCATGCCATTGACCTCAACATATTCAAAGGGAGGAACATCATTTGTTTGGGCTGCCTGCTGCAGACAGCGTATGACCTCGTGTACGGTGGCCGTCTTCCCTGTCCCAGGAACCCCAGAAATGTACATACACCTAGAGCAAGAAAATAATACTCTCAGCCTGGGGCCATGCCATCCACATCATACTAAGAAAGGCCAAGACCCCTGGGATACGAAAGTAGGAACTGGGGCTGGAGAGATGGCTCAGAGGTTAAGAGCAGTGACTGCTCTTCCAGAGGTCCTGAGTTCAATTCCCAGCAACCACATGGTGGCTCACAACCATCTGTAATGAGATCTGGTGCCCTCTTCTGGCCTGCAGACAGACAGACATGCAGGCAGAACATTGTATACTAAATAAATAAATCTTTAAAAAAAAAAAAAAAAAGAAAGAAAGTAGGAACTGTGAAGACTACCCTAGGAAACTGGTCAGAGTTGGACCTGTTTAGACATTTATTCTACAGTCAAAGCAAATGCACGCAAACTGATTACTCAAAGGTCACCCGCTCCTTTTTAAATTGAGACAAACCTCACATAGCTCAAGCTAGCTTCAAACTCACTATGTAGCCAAAGATGACCTTGAACTCCTGGTCCTCCTGCCTCTACCTCACCACCATGTCCAGTTTATCTAGTACCGGGGACCAAACCCAGTGCCTTTGATCAACTGAGCAGCCCCAGCGGTCTCATTAGTTCTGAAAGGCAGAAATCCACTCTTCTAGGCTTAGCAGAGGTTCTGCTTACCCTGTTGACCCTGTATGAGCAACTCTTCCTCAAACTACCTGTCTACTCCACATTACTCACCCTCCAGTCCCATCAAGAAGTTTGCTTTCCACAAAGTTGTAGACGTCTTGGAATTCCTGTTCTCGACAGGGAAGAGAGTCAGGTACAGCAGAAACATGCAGCCTGCAGTTGGTGGTAGACAGAAGAAAAGGAAGGCTTTAGAAGTCTTCACCATCTACCCAACAGAATGGAAAAGGCACTATTATTTCTATACAGGAACTATTATGAATAAAAGGAAATTCTTACTTCTCATCTCTCTCCATGTTGCCTCACCTAACCTCCCTTTTCTCCAACAAAACAAAACCACTTGGGTAGACTGAAACCTATTAGTTTCCAAAAACCTTAATCTGATCCTGCATTTTAAAAGAATTCCTACTTTAGGACCCTGTAGCTAAGAGGCACCACCCTCAGAAACACCAAGATGACAGCAGCAGCCTGGGAGGCATCTCCTTCCATGTGCATTAGCCCAGGCATTGGCTGTTGAAGGCTTCTGTAAGTACTTGTTTTACTGTCTTCCACCAGTATGTATCACTGACTGCACAGTACTGGCCCAACCAACCTCCAATTCATGTGAAGAAAGAGGCCCTATCACTCCTATCTACCCAAGCAGGACTATGAGCAGCATCACCTCAGCCGAGCCTCTTCAAGCACGCTAGCCGGTTCCTGGACAGCGAGGTTCCTTCCTCGAATCTGAGGAGTGGCGTGATGAGATGTTCGAGGATTAGGCTATAGTCAAAGAGAATATAAGTTGTAATAAAACAAAACAAACAACCATCCAGGACACAGAAAATTGAACTGGTGAAAGGATGATCATCCCACCCCCTCACATCAAACATTTTGTTCATGGTCCAAACATGATCCCAAACATGGGATTGGGATTTGAATACAGTTAATCTGAGAAAAAAGTAAGTAAGTAAATAAATAAATTCAGCCAGGCATGGTGGCACATGTCAATCCGAGCACCTGGGAGACAGATACAGGCCAAGTCTCAAAAACAAACAAAAATCCCAGGGCTTCATACATATTATGCAGGTGCTCTGCCACTGAGCTGTATCTCTGGCCTTTCATTAAGTATTTCAAAAACTAAAAAAATTATTAGGAAACTGAAGCTACTCTGCTCAAGAAGAAGAACCATAGGTTGTATGTAATTCCTGAGATCTTTATTTGAAAATATGGTCAAGCTTTGACTCAGGAATTCCTCAACCCATAATCTAGTACTTGGGGGTGGGACCTGACCACAAGTTTTTTTATTCTAAATCCCTGGGTCTCTGCCCCCACTCACAGGGCCATTCTTCTTTTTTTCTTTAAACTTTATTTCATGTGCATGAGTGTTCTGTATGCATGTATGTCTGCACATGATGTGCACGTCTGATGCTCAAAGAGGCCAGAAGAGGACATTCGGTTTGCCTATAATGTAATTAGGCAGTCATGAGTTGCCATGTGAGTGCTGGGAATCCAATTCAGATCCATTGGAAGAGCAAATGCTCTTAACTACTAAGCCATCACTCCAGCCCCAGAGGCTTACTCTTTCTTGACAGTTACTCTATGGGGCAGACCAATGCTTTCTCTCACTCACTTCTCTTCCTGGTATGGAGTGATAGACAACTTTCCACCTTTTCCTTGGCCAAGAATATGCAGACTGACTGTTGAAAAAGGTCTTTTATCTATTAACTGGGGAGAAAACATAGGATCTGTAGGAGTGTTCTTAATTATGTTCACAGGACCACACATCCCTTCTTTCTGGTGGAACCTAGGGGATGTGAACAATCAGAACAGTGAGCTTTTTGCACGTGTATTTGAGGAAATCCAAGTAAATATGGCCTTTACTTCAAATGGGATCTACTAGACTCCCTTCCTTAGAACCTGTTCTTAGACTTCAGCCTCAGCTCTATCTTGATCTGGAAAATTAGAGAACCATTTCTAAAGCAAGCATTTCCTAACTGTATGCCAGAGTTCTACTGTTTAATCCTAGTGATTCTCAAACCTACCTTTGCATGAGAGGACCCTAACACCTTTACTACTGTTATAATTCCACAGGAACTCCCTTCCATTTTCTTGTTGCACATCATTGCCACACGTAAGCAGTACTCCTGATCTCTCAGCTGCATCTAGTGCAGCCTGGAATTCAATCCCCTCTAAGTGCCAAGGGAAACACAAACACTAGGACTCATCAGCATTTGTACTTCCCTTAGGAGGCTGTGCTCTTGGCCATTTGACTCTGACCCTTAAAAGGAACTTGAGCCCTTGAGCAAGTCACATGTGGTAGCATGAGCTTGGAGTCAGGGGCCAGCCTGGGCTATACAGTTATACACTGTCTCAAAAGCAAAACAATATAACACAAGGGAAAAGAAGTCATCTTCAACTAGATTAGTTTGCAGTCAAGTTCATGTAGGCCTGCTTCCCCAGGGAACACACTACTTTAACATCATAGCCCTGTGCTAAAAATCCAGCTGTTACTGTTCGGTCTTGGAATTAGTATTCTTTAGCATATAGGAGGGACATGTCACTGGAAAACAAACCCAAAAGAACCTTACAGTTTTCTGTGGTGTCTTGGAGGGGGTCTGCAATGATGGCTTTGAGGCCAACCTCCGGTTCCTGGACTGCCGCTGGGGATTTCTCTTTGGAAGGGAGGGAATAGAATCATCTTCCTCCTCACTATTGGAGTCTGACACCTCTGTTGAGGATATGAACTCTTCCTCTTCTTGGTCACTTTTATCATCTAGAAGCCTGAGTGGTGGAGACTAATTATTTTCTATTATTTGGTGTTCAAGCCTTAATAAGAACTGTATAAAAGTGAGCATTAGAGGCATTAGTCTCTTCCACCACCAGGCCATATGGGATGTTTCACCTCTTGGATACTTGCCTGAGACACTCTGCTGAAGGCATTACATATCATCCACTAAATCCCTCAACAACTTTAAGGCTTGTATATCTTCCCTATTTTATTCATGAGGGAGTAGGATTGGAAATGTTCACCTTCCCAACTTAAGCTTCAGAAGCCCAAATTCAAACTAAGGTATATCAATAAGTGAATGCTTTCAGGCATCCCATACTCCCAGACTTGCTGGAAACAAGAGTGATGGGGCCAAGGAACCAGAAGGCCAGGCCAGCATTTCTTGTCCCTTTCAAACTATGACACTTGTACAAGATGCTAGGTGAAAAGGTATCAATGACTGGCCATTCATATAGAAGGGGCACTAAGGGACAAATGCTACCACAGATGGGAGCAAGGTTGTTCTGCGTGTCCATGGGCAGTCTTACCAAATCTGTTGCCTAATCCGTTTCAAAGTCAAGAGAGAACTCCTTCTACGTACACGATGGGAACTACGTGTGGGTTCTTTGTGAGCTGCTTGTTCCTTTGTGTCCCTGTAACAGGTCACATCTGGATTAGAGGAAGGCATTTAAGACACCAAGAATCCACAGTGGGTACTGGAGATAGTGAGCTCTCACCAGCTCCTATTCTTTTTATAGCAACTTTGGAAAGAGTTAATCAAACTTGGCTAAAAGCTCACCAAAGAGATCCAAGTTTTTCTTAACATATTATTTAAATCACACTTATCACATTGCTATTGTGGACCAAGATGGACAAACTCCCAACAGATTTTGCCTCCTTTTTATTTCTGTCTCGGGAGGCAGAGGCAAGAGGATCTCTGTGAGTTTGAGGCCAGCCTGGGCTACAGAGTAAGTTCCAGCAAAAGTGCAAAGCTACATAGAAAAACAGTGTCTTGAAAACACAAAAACAAAAAACAAACAAAAGTATACACACACACACACTCTATTTATTAAGCAACCTATTATGGACCAGGTGCTGGAATTTCTATTTAAGAAATATTGAATATCATGTTATTTCTACTCTGTCACTCTTTTAAGGTACAACTTTTTATCTATACATATTACCAAGTACCAAACTACAAAGCTTGCTCTAGATTTATTGTCTTCTTTTACTGTATTTAAGAGTAGATCCCAGATTCAAAAAAATACCCAATTGAAAAAAAAAAAAAAGAAAGAAAGAAAAAAAAAAAGGATCATTATTTTGTGGCAAAGAGTCAGAGCCAACAAATGAAATCCAGGACTGTGAAGCAGTATAGTTTCAGAAATAACTATCACTATTCCCAAATGACATCTGAAGAGAAAAGCATTTCAAGATAATCTTGAACTTACACTAGTCCTGCTTTAGCCTCCTGATTACAGGCATAAGTCACCATACCTAATGTAAAAGAGCACTCCAAAATACAGATTCCTGGGTCCAAGACTTGGAGCACAGTTTATTAAATCTAAGCTCAGAAACCTTTATTTGGAAAAGATCCTCAGAGATCTGGTCAGACAACCACAGCTCGGAAGTTTCCCTCTCCGACACTCATTTCTCATCAAAGGAAGTATCTCAAGTTGCTCTGAGAGGGGGCAATGCTCCTGCTTACCTCCCAATGTACTCTGGTGTCAGAATCACAGTAGGCACCACTGAAGAACTCAACCTGCTCCTGAGAGGCCTGAGTGCCCTCTCCACACTAATCTTTGTGGTCATCATAGCTGGACCTTGGGCTCTCAGAATCATGCTACCTTTGGCATAAAAGGAATGAGTCTGTCCATTTTTTCCTAGAGTTTTCAAAGGTGAAGAGGTCTTGATTTCACCAGGCTGAGATCTTTTAGGCGGTGAGGTTGTTTCAGAGAAGGCTGTTTTTCGTTTAGAATTTTTTTGAGAATCCAAGGAGTCACACAAAATCTTCTGTGATAGCCTCATGTTAGACTTCCTGGGAAAGCCTAAGCATAAAGGACAAAGTGGGATGTTATACTTAGAAATACACACCCCCAATCTCATGATGTAACTGATGTTAACACAACAGAAGTTACTCATACTTTCTTGAATTAGTCCATATTGTCCTCTTCTAGGCCAAGTCGCCTCTTCTTTCCTAAACTTCACGTATGATTTTCCTATTTAGAAACATACATGACTTTTGTTTGTTTTCATATTTCAGCCCTGGGGATTGAACCCAGGACCTTACTAAGCATGTGCTCTACCACTGAGCTACAGCTGCAGAATCTAGAAATTTGACTTCTAGGTCAGCTTTTGTAGATAAATATTCAGTAATCAATTTTCCCCGAGGCAACACTGCAGGGTACCCAGTCCCAATGCAACGTATTTGAAAAAATTTATAGTACATTACTGAGTGACACCAGACCCAACGTTTTTCCTGTTTGTTGTTTTTTTTCACCCAGATTATATCAGCAAAGATACAGGAGGAATTCCTGAAGACAATCATTACATATAGATCTGCTTTACTCTTGACAAGACTATGAGAACCAGGGATCATAGACAGATATAGCTGAACTATTAAAAAGGCAAGATATATGTTAGGTTCTAGCAAAAAACAGAAGGTGAATGAGACTCAGCCCTGGCACTCATTCATGGACACACTGATCTAACTGAGGAGATGGCAAGCAGGAATGCCTATAGTCTTAAAGTACAGATGAGCCAACTTCAGTCATACTCATGGTATGAGACAGGTACAGATAGGGCTTTTTGAAGAGCCATCTAGTGTCTGTGTGAATCATTAATTAGGGTGGCTTTATTCATAATCATCAAAAACTAGAAACAGCCAGATGTCTTCAACTGGGAATAAATAAGTTGTGTTTATTGATACACTACAGCACTGCATAAAAAGGAATAAATCACCAATAGGGTAATAACAGGGATGACTCTCAAATGGATGAAACTAAGAGAAGAGAACCAGACAAAAAAAGTCAGACTGTGATTCCAACCTTCTGACATCCCAGAAAAAGCCAATCATAGAGACAGCAAACACATCACTGTGCAGCAGGGGTTGGGGGAGGAAGGACTGGTGCATTACAAAGGAGCAAAAGCACATTGAAGTAAAACTAATTTACAACCACACTTACCATTGTGTTCTAGCAGTTTCCTAGCACTGGGGGAGACAGGATGAGCAGGCGTCTGGCAAGATTTAGAGGTAGAGTGACTTGATTCAATCCTTTTGACCACTTGTTCTGTTGTGTTCCAAGAAGGGCTTTTTACTCTCTTAATCTTGGCTTCTAAAGGTTTGCGGCACTCGGGGCTATCTTCTTGTTTCTTCAATGTTGCAAGTACTTCTGGCGACAGTGGTTCGAACTTCTTTTTATTCCAGGATAGCTTCACAAACAGTGTCTCCTCACTTTTCTGATCCATAGGGATCACTTCATCTGGGGCTAAAGCCACTACCTGAATTTTGGAAGTGAGATAAACAAGAAAAGATGAAGACTATATACAGCCAAGAAAAACCATCATAGCTGCAATGAAACCTATTTAATCTCACATCTTTATATGAAATGCCACCTTTTATAACTAAAGAGAAAGACATTGCATAGCACATTAACTAAGAAACTGAGCATTTTACGTCATGAATAGTCTGAGGAAGATGTCAATGAAATGTAAATTATTCCTTTTTCTTTCTTTTTTTTAAATTTTGAAACAGTGTCTATCTATGCAGTCCCAATTGTCCTCATATATAGAGCAGACTGGTCCATCATCGGTTTCTCCTGTGAGCTGGGATTAAAGATATGTGCCAACATACCCAGCAAATTATTCCTGCTTTTCACCCCCCTCTTATTGCCTTACTTGTTTTTGGACAGGGTCTCCTGTAACTTCTGATTCTCCTAACTCTACTTCCTGAGTATGAGTAACAGATGTGTATCTCCACAGCTGTTTTATTTGGTGCTGGTGATTGAATCCAGAGCTTCATGCATACCAGGCAGGCAGTCTACTAAATGAACTACATCCTCTGCCTTGGCTTCTCCTCTTCATTCCTGCTATCATCCCAGTTCAATCACACATTATCCCATTCCTTCTCCCCTGCGCCCCCAATCTATCCACCTAGGACAAACTCCCCAAAACTTCTCAACACGCTCAACAGTGAGCAGTAGCTCCACACTGCTGCAAGATGACTTAAACTGTTTTCCAGCGTCTTCTAAGATCAGGCCTCACTTCCAGAGCACTCAGTGTTCCCTAAATGGCCAATTCTCACTAGCAGAGTCTGGCTTTAGTACTAGTCCTGCTTACTCCCAACAGGGAGATTTTCCTAATACCTCTTCTCTCCTTCCCTTCTGTTCTAGTTACTTTCTGTTGCTAGGATAAAACACTGACCAAAACTAACTCCAGAAGGTTTACTCCACTTTACGGTTTACAGTCCTGATCACAGTCCATCCTTGAGGGAACAGGAGACAAGAACTGAAGCAGAGGCCATGGAAGAATGCTGTTTACTGGCTTGCTGCCCTCCCATATCAATCATTAATCAATAAAATGCCCCCACAGACTTGCCTACAGCCCAACTTGTCAGAGGTATTTCATAACGACTCGTTATATCAAGTTGATGAAAGCTAACCAGCACACCTTCCAAACCCACATGCTCTGCTGCTTCAACCTTCATTCATTTAACCACAAAATAAATTACTGTAGCCAGGTCAGACCAGTCTCTTTGGCCAATTGTTAAACCAATTACCCAATCACCCAAAGCCAGATGTCACATAGAAGAGTCTAAGCCTACTCTGGATATAAAATCAGCTCTAGAAATAAGATGTACACGCATGCACGCAAGGTTTTCAAAACACTGTCTACTTCAACAGCACAGCTCCTGAATACAAAAACCCTATAACACAAGGTTGTCTTTAGCACTGGCACTCTTTGTACCAAGTTATTCAAGAAGTCCTCATTTTACAAAGCACACTTAGCTTTATAATGTCTTGTGCCTGCCATAATCATAGCTACATATGATTGTTCACTGAGACACATTTTCTAATAATTCCTGCTCTTCCTTCAGGTCATAACCCAAATGTTACTTCCTCTAAAAGGCCCAGAACCACATTCACTATGCTCTCAGTATCTGTGGGATGGGGGGGCTGCTTCTCAAGCAGCCAGAAAAGATGAGAAAAAAATTCAAATTAGAACCAGTACTATTTCTGAGGTCATGCAGTATAGGTACTTTAGAACCCAGGATTTAAGGGACTCCTACCTGAACAGGGCCAATGATGGTCTCCACATAAATTTGGTTATCACAGTCAGAATAGTCATACCAGAATATCTCCTGTGCTGCAGGCTGCCGGCCTAATAAATGCCTTTTAGAGATAGGGATCTCAGAGAATCGGACAAACCACTGCACTCGAGCACATTTCTTGGAAGGAAGTGTAGATCCTAAGAGGATCAGGTGGAAAGGGGAGAATAAAATAGGAAGGGAAACAATACAATGCATTACTGAATACAGCCTACATGCCAAACACTACACAATATAAATATTTACTCTCCATAATTCTAAAAAACAGGTACTATACCTATCCCCTTTATAGGCCAAGAAACCAAGTTTCAAGAATCTTATATAATTTGACAATGATCAAAGGACCAATCAGCAGAAAAATGACTCCACTTCACAAATACACACTTTATTATTTTAAGATGTGTTACATTCGTTTATGCTGTGGAATATTTGTTTAATGATGCAAAGATGTGTTGCATTCTTTTATGTTGCATTTGTTTAACTCTGTAAAGCTGTGTTACTGTGCCTGTCTAAAACACCTGATTGGCCTAATAAAAAGCTGAACGGCCAATAGCAAGGCAGAAGAAAGGATAGGAAGGGCTGGCAGGCAGAGAGAATAAACAGGAGAAATCTGAGAAGAGAAGATCAGGGAACAAGAAAAGGAGAGAGGACATAAGGGGCCAGCCACCCAGCTACACAGCAAGCCACAGAATAAGAAGTAAAGAAAGGGATATAGAATAGAGAAAGATATGCCAGGCAGTGGTTGGGAGGCAGAGTCAGGCAGATCTATGAGTTCAAGACCAGCCTGATCTACAAAGAGCTCCAGGACAGCTAGAACTATTACACAGAAAAACTCTGTTTTGGGGGTAGAAGGGGGAAAGACTAGCGAAAGATAAAAGCCCAGAGGCAAAAGGCAGACCAGATAATTCTAGAAACAAGCCAAGCTAAGGCTAGGCATTCATAAGTAAGACTAAGTCTGTGTGTGTGTATTTATTGGGGAGCTGGGTGGCAGGCCCCCAAACAGAAAAGAGCAAAAGAATAAAACAAACAAAACAAAACCAACACCCCTAGCAGTGCAAATCACCAATTTTCCTTCCGTCTTCCTAAACTCCCTGTCCCCAAATCCTGCACTTGACTTTCATTCTTACCCCTAAAAATAACGGGAAGGCTAAATTCTTGAGCCCTCTCATTCCATTTTACCCAACACTACACTGCTGAGTCTATGAAGTCTAGATGGGGAAAGGAACAGCTAATACTTATGTGATCCACCTCACAGTCCATGCTGCTCTGGAAGTGCCTGTGAATAGAGAAAAAATAACGGGAAGGCTAAATTCTTGAGCCCTCTCATTCCATTTTACCCAACACTACACTGCTGAGTCTATGAAGTCTAGATGGGGAAAGGAACAGCTAATACTTATGTGATCCACCTCACAGTCCATGCTGCTCTGGAAGTGCCTGTGAATAGAGAACTCAGCAGCCTCCCACCTCTTGCATACTTTGCAATCGTGCCCAGTAAGAGAAGGCTCCCATTTCAGGCCCAAACTCACCATCTTCAAATAATTCAATCAGTTTAGCAACATAGGGTTTTGTATTATCATCGCCTTTAATCAACACAAACTGTCCAACCTTGATGCGAATCTCAGGGGAACAATCATTGATTTTTATACACATTTCTCTAGAAAGCAACAAAGAAACATGATCATCAAAATGGAAAAAGTGTTGTAGAACTTGGCACAAAAGACAACATTCTTTTTTAAAGGATATGCTTGTCCAACTATCTCTTTTGAGATTTAATTTATATTCCGTGTGTGGGTGTTGCCTGTGCCAATACAAGTATGTGCAGTGCCCAAGGAGGCCAGAAGAGGGCACTGGATCCCCTGAGAGTTGTAAGCCAGTTACCAAGTAAATGAGAAAATCAAACACGAGTCCTCTGAAATATCAGCCAGTGCCCATAACCACTGAGGTTTAAGCTTAAAAACATCCTTAAGGGCTGGAGAGATGGCTTAGTGGTTACGAGCACTGGCTGCTCTTCCAGAGGACCCGGGTTTAATTTCCAACAACCGCTTGCAGATCACAACTGTCTGTAACTCCAGTTTTGGGGATCCAACACACTCACAGACAAAAATGCAGGTAAAACACCAATGCACATAAAATAAAAATAAATAAATTTCTAAAAATAATTACACTGGAAATTCCTCTACACTCTCCAATTATCTTACTGGGAAAACAATGTGTCCAGTGAAAGTACACAAAATGGGTTCAATGAATTGTTTTAGAATAAATGACTGATTTAGATGCCTTCCTACAATCTTAACTACTTCAGTTATTGGCAAAGAACAATAAAAGGTTCAGGAGGCCAGAAAGCTACCCAATAATAATAAAAATAATATCAAAACTGCTAAGGAGTGGAGAGAAGGCTTGGGGGATGAAGCATTTGCCGAATGAGCACGCTCAAGGACTGGGGCTCAGTTTCCCAGCACTCCTGGAAAAAGCCAGGTAGGTGTGGCAACCCCCTGGAACACAGCATTTGGGAAGCAGAATTCCCAGGGCAAACTCACTAGCTGGATTAGCTGGAATTGGTGAGTTCTGGGTTCAGCAAAAAGAACCTGCACCAGTAATAAAAAAGAAAGTCTCCATAAGGTGCAGGGATCTTCATGGAAGAGGAGAAAGAAAGATTCTAAGAGCCAAAGGTGGCTGATAACACATCAAGGTTTTTCAGATACAACAGGGCAGGCACACATACAAACCCAGCAATTGTGACAGAATGCACAAGACTTTTTTACAAGCTCCAGCCAGACAAAATCCTAGCGTAAAGGAGAGAAGGTGGGCACAAAAATCCCACCAGTAGCTAAGAAGCTACTGGCATTTGATAGCTGCTGGGAAAGGAAGAGTCAGTTGACTTTAATGATAATGTGATCCCTATAGTGCAGGCCCACTCCTAAGACTAGCTGTACAACACAAACTTCACTTATTTGGTAAAGAAAAAAAGAAGAAGAAATCTCAAAGCTGGGTAGAAAGGGCTGAGATGGAGTGGTGACGGGAGGAGTGGGGAGAGGATGATGAGTGTTCAAAACACACAGTATGTAAGAAATTCTTAAAGAACAAAAATACTTCTATAGATAAAAGGGCACCAGCATGTGCAAAAGATAAATGTGCAAAAGCAGCATGAGGGAACAGTGATGGATTTTATCAAGTGTGTCATCCCACTTACATAAAAAAAGCACTCAACATCAACTTCAGGCCTGCAGTGAGCATGCACACTTGCCCCCACACCTATGTACACACACTACACGTGAACGCACAAACAAGCTGGGAAGGATACAGTACCAACATCTCTTTTTATCTTTTATGTTTCAAAGAATCCACCTTACGTAGATGACATTATGGTGCATCTCAAATTTTACTAACCAGCCACAACAGATCTTTTTGCATCGCACAAAAACTTCCTTAAAAGTTTATTTCTATTGTCCCTCAAACCTCAATCTGCATTGAGCAGAACAGTTTAATACAAGCTTAACAGTTTAGCCTGAAAAGTTTTTTTTTTTTTTTTTGCAGTCCAACCAAAGAGCTTCATCACTTACTTGTAGATCTGGTAGTACTGTTTTCGATCCGGCAATGGCCTGCCAACCCATGAGAAAGTTTTTCGGGTCTTCTGCCTTGTGAGATAGGACGGCATGGCTCTGATGGATTGTAAGATATAGTCACTGAGTTCAGCCTTTTTTCTTAATACCCCTATCTCACTACCACAGATTTTATTTAAACTGATAACACTTCTTTATCTTTTTTGTTTGTTTGTTTTTCAAGACAAAGTCTCTTGATACAGCCCTGGAACTCACTATGTAGACCAGGCTGGTCTCAAACTTATAAGATACTTGCCTGCTTCTGCCTTTTAAGTGTTGGGATTAAAAGCGTGTGTCACCAGCCATCACCTGGCTAATAGTAAGTACTTGCAAGCATTTATAATTTATTTTCTTGAATATTGGGCCCCCAGTTTCCCTGTGTGAAATTAATTAATGCATAGTATGCAATATCTACATAAAATATACTAAACTGCCTGTATTAATTTCCAACAAGATTGACTTTTTTCCCCACAAAAATGAATGTTACTGAGTTAGGACAGCCAAGGCCACAAGAGAAACCCTGTCTTGAAAAACCCAAAAGAAAAAATATTTACTTTGAACAAAGCACAACACGTGTGAACAAATATCTAAGTGAAATGTCTTCAAATTCAGATGGAGTAATCGACAACCAATTGTGCAAAGAGCCTAAAGGAACCCCTGGAAGTTAGAGGGCCAGGACTTATGATTCAGGGAGAAAGGTCTTTGTAAGGATTTCTGAGCTGAATTGAATAATTGAATACTGAATAATCAGGAGACAGATACAATGGACTGGAATGAGGGCTTACCAGGGATAGAGGAATAAATGTGCAAAAGCAGCATGAGGGAACAGTGATGGATTTTATCAAGTGTGTCATCCCACTTACATAAAAAAAGGCCGGACAGTGGTGGCACACGCCTTTAATCCCAGCACTTGGGGCGGTGGGTCCAACACACACAAACATGCAGGTAAAACACCAATGCACATAAAATAAAAATAAATAAATTTCTAAAAATAATTACACTGGAAATTCCTCTACGGTTTCTCTACACTCTCCAATTATCTTACTGGGAAAACAATGTACCCAGTGAAAGTACACAAAATGGGTTCAATGATTGTTTTAGAATAAATGACTGATTTAGATGTCTTCCGACAATCTTAACTACCTCAGTTAATGGCAATGATCTCTTCAGTTCGAGGCCAGACTGGTCAACAGAGTGAGATCTAGGACAGGTGCCAAAACTACACGGAGAAACCCTGCCTCAAAAACAAAACAATAAATAAATGAATGAATGAATGAATAATCAGGAGATAGACCTAGCTCAGTTGGTGAAGTGCTTGTCATGTAAGTATGAGGACCCAGGTTTATTTCTGAGAAACCACACTAAAAAAAATAAGCATAGTGGGATGTGATTCCACTGCAGAGGAAACAGGTGAATCCCTGGGACTCGAGGGCAAGCCAGGCTAACCAACTTGGCAAGTTAATCTTTAAAAAGAAAACAAATTAGGTTACAGCTCCTGAGGCGTGATCTCCAAGGCTGGCTTCTGGCCTCCACACACCCACACAAAACCAGTAACTAACATGCTGCTTGGCAGGGTGTTTTTCTTTACGTCTGATAGGCCCAGAATATTGTGAATGGTGAAAAGAAATGCTGATATTAAAGTGTAGGCTGGGGGGCTGGAGAGCAGGCTCAGCAGTCAGGAGCACCTGCTGCTCTTGCAGAGGACCAAGTTCAGTTCCCAGCACCCACATGTGGCTCACAACTGTCTCACGCTCTTGTCTAGCCTCTACAGCTGGTGATGGTAGGTACACTGAGACACACGCAGGCAAAGCAGTTAAGATTGCATGCTTCTCTTATGTCTTATAGGGCTAACATATGGGAAAACTGGGATTTAAAATGTCTCTGAATTACTGATGAGAACAAAGTCTTGTGGGGTGAGGGGGAGAATTATAAAAGCATATAGACATCCAAATTAAACAAACTGGTTTCCTCAAGTTCTGTGGCATTGTATCCTATATTCTATCTAGGAACATTTAACCCCTAAAACATCTCTGTCCTTTTTGTTTTTTTTTTGAGACAGGGTTTCTCAATGTAGTCTTGGCTGCCCTGGAACACACTCTGTAGACCAAGACGGCTTCAAACTCATCAGAAATCCACCAGCCTCTGCCTCCCAAATATTGGGATTAAAGACATGCACCACCACCAACTGGCTGCTTTAAAAAAAAAAAAAAAGAAAAGAAAAAGAAAAAAGAAAACAAGTTTAAGAAACACTAATAGTGAAATGAAGATACTGGGTCATTAGTAAATAAACCACTGATATAAGATTCGAGAGGGATTCTGGCTCTGGATCCCTTCTTGTTGCAAGGAGTCTGCTTTCTCCCTTACTTATACTTTGAATAAAAATTAGCTTTGAAAAAGCCTCAGGAGAGGGGCAGGGAGAAGACTCAGATGAATGATGGCCTTTCACTTCAACATTTGGGAGGCAGAAGCAAATGGATTTCTGTTGAGTTCCAGTCCAGCCTGGTCTACAGGACACCACTCTGGCTGTGCTACTAAAATCGATTTTAATTGAATACAAGGTAGACACAAGCAGAGAGCAAAGATGCCAGGCTGGGTAGCATAAGGACATAATCCTAACTATTCAGGAGTCTGATGCAGGAGGATCACCAAGTTCAAGGCCTGTCAGATAGACCAAGTTCAAGGATGGTATCTCAAACTGTAAAAAAAGGCTGGGGATGTAGGTCACAGGGGCATTCACTTGCATAACTCTATGTTTGTAGCTCTAGAGTCAATCCCCAGTACTTGCGGGGAGAGGATGAGCAAACATATGAGACTTGCTCAAGTGAAGAACGAAATTGTATTTGTACTGTTCAATAACCTTTTGGTAAAAATTAGTGCAAGTGCTGGAATCTATACAATGTTTAAGGAAAATCTCAACACTTACTTTCAACATATATTCTTACTAATGGATGATGCAACACACAAATGTCAGAAATAATCTTGCAGCTTCTCCAGCTTTCCACAATGAAGTCAGGCAAATGTCTCTGAAACATAAAGCAAAGACTCAAGTAAATTGCAGTACTCACCAAGTACTCATTACTATTTTCCATCAGAAGTTATATAATCCTCTGCCATGGGATGTTCTGTATGTCAAATGTGTTGCTCTGATTGGTCAATAAATAAAACACTGATTGGCCATTGGCTAGGCAGGAAGTATAGGCGGGACAAGGAGGAGAATAAAGCTGCGCGAAGTGGAAGGCTGAGTCAGAGAGACACTGGCAGCCCCCACGATGACAAACAGCGTGTGAAGACACCGGTAAGCCACAAGCCACGTGGCAAGGTATAGATTTATAGAGATGGATTAATTTGAGCTGTAGGAACAGTTAGCAAGAAGCCTGCTACGGCCATACAGTTTGTAACCAATAAAAGTCTCTGTGTTTACTTGGTCAGGTCTGAGCAGCTGTGGGACTGGCAGGTGACAAGAGATTTGTCCTGACTGTGGGCCAGGCAGGAAAACTCTAGCTACAATCCTCAAATGATCTAACTTTAAGATGAATGACATTTACACTGGTGCAGCTACTAGGCATGATGGCCCTTTCTTTAATCCCAGCAGCTGGGAAGCAGAGGTAGGCAAATTTCTGAGTTCAAGGCCAGCCTGATATATATAAAGTCCCAGGGCAACCACGGTGACACATTGAGACCCCCGTCTCAAAAACAAAACAATAACAACCAAAACCCTATAGACTCACTTTGGAAAATTAAAAATTTTTCTTGTAAATTTTTGGACATATGCCTACTCTATGATTCAGCAATTCATGTACATATCAGAAATACATACACATCATGAAAAGACATGAACCAAAATGTTCCCATTAGTACTATACAGCAACAAAATTAATACAACTTCACTGTTGTGGCTTGGAACTGAAATTTTCCCAGAGGTCACCTGATATTTTGGAAACTGACTGCCTCACAGAGTATCTGACCTCTTACAAGGATTAACTCTTGACAGGTTCATGATTTGATAGGCTATTTTAGAGGTGACAGAAACTCAGAAGTCTTTTAAAATCCAGGAAATGGGGGGATGGAGAGATGGCTCCGTGGTAAGAGCACCTGTTGCTCCTGTAGAGAACCTGAGTTCAGTTCCCAGCACACACAGGTCAGCTTAAAACCACCTTAACTCCAGTTCAAAGGGATCAGACACCCTCTTCTGGCCTCTGCAGACACCAGGTACACACGTGGTACACAGACATACAAGCAGGCAAGCACTTATACACATTAAAATAAACAACAAAAACAGGAGGTATAAAAGAGGACTTAGGTAAAAGTAGGTCCTTAGGGGCAAGTCTTTAGGGACTTTTATTTTGTCCTGACCCTTTCTTCTCTGTTAGGATGTAAGTGAGCCAAAATAAATCTTTCCTTGTTTTAGGTTTTTTGTTTTTTGAATATTTTGTCATAGCCACAGAAAGTTGACAAGCACAAGCACACACAAAATATAGGAAATCTCACAAAATGAAAAGATGCCAAATTCGATGCCTAAAGTACAAAAGGCCTAATACCTGCTGTGTTTAAGGTTGTCTCTTTTCAGGACTCCTAATTATTTTTCAACTTTTCACTAAAGAATGACATACGTATAGAAGAGAACTGAAGTGGCAATACACAATTCAATGAATTGCTCTTCTTCACTCTCCACACATCATCTTATCCACTATCAGCAAAGGAATGGTGAAGGGACTGGAGAGCCAAGCCGGGCTTCGTCCAAAGAAGTGTTTGACTTCTAGAGATAACGGCTACAAGGTCTTGATGTTACAGATACCAGAAATCTGAAATATGCACAGCACCTAGTATAGAAACCACACCCAAGACAAATGCATAAAGGAACTTTACTAAAAGTTGAGTCAAAACTCTTGACATGTATCTCACTTAATTCTTAAAAATAATCCCAGAAACAATTCACATAAATTCATAGTAGATGCTCAATAAGTATTTGCTAATGAAAGGAAGATGTTATCTTGGTAACAAGAGGCCCAATTTTACAGGTAACACAGCCCTAACTCTATTTGGAACAGCCAGATGCCACTGGCTGTTCCTAAGCTACCTCACTTCATATAGTGTGAAACTAGACAGCATTATGTCAGAGCATTTACTTCTGCCAGCTTATTATAGTAAGTTAGGCTTCCCAATCACAGAATGACAGGTCCACCAGGCTTCAGTTTCCTAATCCACAAAGCGGAGATAATAGTATCATTTTTATTCAACCATGATTACTCTATGCCCATGTGCTAAGCACTATTCTAAGATGTCAGCAATAAGGTGGGAAAACACTGTATGACAAACCCATGTCCACCCAACTGTAACCAACTATAGAAACAATGGACCCCAAGAAATTTGGATTGCCCCAGGAATTTCATCCTGAAGCTGAAGCTAGGGGAAGCCAGGGCAGGAACTTTGTCTGAGTCAGTGGTGGTGAGGGCACCTCTGGCAGACTGCTTAGTTAAGGCAAATCTCCTGCCTTTTATTTAAACCTTACTCTCACATCAGGACTGAAAATATGGAATGAGGCAGGGCCAGGGGCACTGGATCTCTCTCTCTTCCTCAAGGAATGTTGAGGACATGTAGCAGAACTTGGCTTGTTAGAAATCTTTTTTTCTGCTTTTCATTATTAATTTGGCCTTTAAAAAACATTTATTTTGAGCCAGGCAGTGGTGGCGCACGCCTTTGATCCCAGCACTCAGGAGGCAGAGGCAGGTGGATCTTTGTGAGTTCGAGGCCAGCCTGGTCTACAAAGTGAGTTCCAGGTCACCTAGGACTGTTACACAGAGAAAACACTGTCTCAAAAGAAAAAAAATTTTTTTTTAATTTTGTGCATGTGCGCGCGCGCGTGTACGTACCAAGTGCCACAGCAAACATGTGGAGGCAGAGGACAATTTGAGGAAACAGGTTCTCATTCCAACCTGTGAGTTCCTGGGTTCTAGCTTAATGTCAAGAGCCAACCAACTGTTGCACAAATCCTAATTGGTCTTGATAAAACCCAGAGCCAGATATTAGGGTGAAAGCTGAAAGATCAGAGAACCAGAGCAAGCCACAGCCACCACCTCTTACCTCACCAACTCCTCAGCCTGAAAGAGAGCTAGTTCCTGTCTCCTTCCGCCTTATATTCCTTTCTCTGCCCAGCCACATAACTTCCTGTCTCAACCTTCCTAGTGCTGGGATTAAAGGTGTGTGATCCCAGGTATTGAAATCAAAGATGTCTGACACCACTGCCTGGCTCTGTTCTCTTTTAGACTGGGTTAATCTCAGTGTGGCCTCACACTCACAGAAATCCTGAAGGATCTGTCTCTACCTCCCAGTGCTAGGATTAAGTGTGCACCACCACCGCAGAGCTTATATGGGTAACTCTGTCCTCTGGTCTTCAGCAAGTTTTGTTTTCTAGATCACAAACAATATATCATAACCAAAATTGGTTGTGCACTTTGCAGGTCCTGATTTGGCTCTTTTAATTGGAATATTGAGGACACGTAGCAGAACTTGGCTTGTTAGGGCACAGGCTGTGATCCTAAATCTGGTAACACTACTTTCTGCATTCAAATATAAAGGTCAGCATCTTATTTAAGTACAACTTGATGTTGATGGGAGAATTCCCACTGAGCTACACCTGGTCTGGGTCCAGGGTATTAGCACCTAGCCTTAATCCACCTTTTGTGTCTCTTATCGCCCTCTACCAGAATCCTGTCTGGGAGTTTCTCAATGGTACAAAGCCTATGCAAAACTTGGTTGGGAAAAATCCAACACACTGTGAAATTCTTTAGTGGAGAATTTGCCTTTGTCATTACCCCTTTGGAAGTTTAGTCAGGATGTTTAGGAGATATGGAAATCAACGTGCTCAAAGTGTAAATTTGGAGGAGAAAAATGCCCTTGGCTAATGGAGGGTGTCTCAGTCTGAGGCTGAGTCCCCCTGCAGCAGGAAAGGCTAAGAAATCCTTAAAATGGGATGTGTCTTCTTTCCATGGACCTGCGTGAACTCACACTCGTTCAACAACACGATATTATGTAATTCACAAGTCAACACAAAACACTGAACTCAATTTCACAGAATTCAGAAACCTCCCAACACCCAAATATTGCCCTCTAACACAGCTTTTAATAAAAGTGTAATTCTGCCCGGGCGGTGGTGGTGCAAGCCTTAAGCACTCAGGAGGCAGAGGAGGCCAGCGTGGTCTACAGAGTGAGTTCCAGGTCAGCCAGAGCTACACAGTGAAACCCTGTTTCGAAAAACCAAAATAAATAAACAAATAAATTCCAGAGTCCGAAAGGCAAGGGCACTCTCTGAGTTCGCCGCTGGCCGGGTTCAGAGCGAATTCCAGGGCAGCCAGGGCTACACAGTGAAACACTGTCTCGAAAAAACAATACCGTGGAAAAGGAAGTACGATTATTCGACTTCTGTGGGAAATTAAAATGGCCTTATCATTGCAGTTTCACCTGTACTAGTCCTGGGCAGGAATCTCGCATCTCCAGCCTTAAGACGCGCACTTTCCCCAACTGTTACAAGAGGACATTCTGGTCCGGGCTAGACCCTAGAAAGCAGAAAGCGGGCCAACAGACGTTCTCTTCTGTGACTGGGGATGAAAGGCCACCTAAGGACAACCCGTTTGAGAGGAGTCCAGAGGAGGCGAGGAGGACGTCAAAGTCACAAGAGGTGACTTAGAGAAAGTCTCTCTCTGGACGCAATCGCTAGTTGTTAAAGCGGCTAACAGCATTAGCTCCGCCGTTCCAGAGAAAAGGATGCGAGTGTTTTTCAGAGGCGGTGCACGTGGAAAGCCAAAGCCTTAGGTCCCGGGGGCCGGCCGCACCCGCTTCTCTGAGGTGGGCTTCCGGTTCGGACCGCGCAGCAAACACTCTGGCTCCAGCAGAGCAGGAAGTATTCCAGGACCTCGCTGGAGGCAAAGGAGGGTCAGTTTGCTCGCTGAGAGCAGTGCCCGCCACTGAACAGGCTCTGGGTGCACGTGTGTGGAACGAAATCCCTGAGCCTGTGGAGAACGCCCGGCGGGCCGGGAGCCGCACTCACCACGCCGAAGACTGCCAGGGCTGGCCGATCCCCCGCGCTTCCCACCGCTCCCAGTCCAGGCGCTCGGGGAGCCGCACAGCGCTCGCCCGTCCGAGCTCGACCCCTCCCGGGACAGCCAGCCCCACCGCGGACCGCGGACCGCCAGCACGCGCCCGCCTGAGCCCGACTAGAAGTCAGAGGAGAAAACTTTTCGCGCCACCAGCCGTGGCCCCGCCCACAGCCTGGTTCCGATTGGCGTTCTCAACCGCCTCGCCACGCCCACCGGGGGGGCTCCTGACGTGCTTCCGCCATCTCTGATGCCGGTCTTGCGTAGTCCCGGGAAAGGGTTGGGCGCCGCAATTTCCGGTTCCAAGCTGGTGGCCTTCAGCTCTTAGAAGGGTTTCCTCCGCCTCTGGACGTCTTTTTTTTAAAACCTGGATGTGACGTATTGAAGAAGCCGACGGAAATAGAATCGAAAGCGTTCTAAGATGGCGAACCGTACGGTCAAGGATGCCCACAGCATCCATGGCACCAACCCTCAGTATCTGGTGGAGAAGATCATTCGGACGCGGATCTATGAGTCAAAGTACTGGAAAGAAGAGTGCTTTGGACTTACGGGTGAGTGACTGCGCGCCACCCGCGTCTCGGCCTGCGGCTGGTTTCTTGTGACTCAGTGAGGAAGGATAGACCCTCGGGTGCTGGTACTGGAATAGAGTATGTCAGCCATTCATAAAAACTGCTCTGTGCCCAGTCTTGTACTGCATAGGACACAGACAAATCTGGCAGGGTCTGCTTTGGTGCTGAAGGATTTCTTTTGGTTCTTTGAGCCGTTCCAGGCTGCCCTCGAACTCAGAGGTCCGCCTACCTCTGCCTCCCGAGTGTTGGCATTAAAGGCGTGTGCCACCAATGCCCAGCATCTGGAGGTAATGACAGGACTTTTCCCTCCACGATTTGTTGTATAAAGATTGAGGACTCACGAGTCCCATCTTCTTTGGCGGACTACAGACAACTAATGAGGACTGGGATAAGGGGTATGTCTTTCTTCATTGGGGTAGTTCCAGGCAGTCATTTTTATTACTATTGTTAATAAGCTCTTGTTTTCCTAATACTAAATTCTTGTTGACTATCTAGGAGCTCTAAACCTTCAACTGTTTCACCCACTAATCAAGAAAAGCTAAGACCTTTACTATGTCTAAGATGTCACTATTTGTGTTTGGTTATTTCAGCTGAACTTGTGGTCGACAAAGCCATGGAGTTAAGGTTTGTGGGTGGTGTCTACGGTGGAAACATAAAGCCAACTCCCTTTCTGTGTTTAACCTTGAAGATGCTTCAGATTCAACCTGAGAAGGATATCATTGTTGAGTTCATAAAAAATGAAGATTTCAAGTGAGTACAATTTTGACTAGTACAAAAATTTTAGTGGCTCAAAATTGGGCTTTGTTAGTAGGACTGAGTGTTATGTGTCTCATTTCCACAGGCTTTTGCCCTTGAACTTGTATTTTGGCTGTTGTGGTTATGTATATCAGTCTTAGTAACCTCCCCCTTCCTCAAGAGTATTTCACAAATTAAATAATATACATAATAAATATACACAAATATATGTACACACACACACCTATTGACTGTGGTCTTCTTTAATTTTTTTCAGCTTACCAATGCATGGTAAACATAATCAACTGCTCCATATTATCCACTCTCTAGCAGTTCAGAGTAGGTATAATAGCTGACCAAGTACCACGATGTGTTTTAAGGGCTTTATATATAGTGATTCATTTTGTTGTTACACCACTGCTTTAAAAATAGAATGCCTATTTTACATGGGAAGAAACTGAGACACAGAGCAGGTGTAAGGAGTTTACCTAAGGTCAGACCAGTAAGTGGCAGGTCTGGGGCTGAGGTAAAGCTTGGAAGTAGAACAAATGCAGGCATCTGGGTGTGATTCTTGCTGTGAACTGGGGAGGCAAAGCTGTCTTCAGAGTACACTTGCTTTTTGTGGGTTTTGTTTTGTGTTTTGATTGAGATAGTACCTCACAGTGTAGTCCTGACTGGCTTTGTGTTTATGGCAGTTCTCTGTCCTCTGCTTCCTGAGTGCAGGGCCTCAGCTATGACTCATGTCAGAATATGCATGTTCTTTGTTATACTGCTCTTCTCATACGATGAAGCTTGGATTTCAAATGGAGATTTGAATAAGGAATTGGATACATGAGATAAAGAAAAAGAAGGAATATTACAAAAAATGAACTAGAAAAATAGCTCAATTTGTAAGGACTTAATACATGCTCCTGTCCTTCTAACAGTTTTCCTTGCATTTATTTATGGCACCAAGGCTATAAATTAGGTTGCAGCTTCTCCATGTTAGAGGTTGAGAAAACAAATTCCATGTCTGCTATCAAAGTTAGTAATGTATGAGATCAGAATTTTTCATTTAATTTATTTATTATTTTTATTTTTCGAGACAGGGTTTCTCTGTATTGCTGGCTATCTTGGAACTCACTCTGTAGGCCAGGCTGGCCTTGAACTCACAGAGATCCACCTGCCTCTGCCTCCCGAGTGCTGGGATTAAAGGCATACACCACCACCACCACCACCACCACCACCTGGCAAGATCAGAATTTTAACCTCTATGACTTTGACCTTTTTCCAGAACATATGTTTGTGGCTATGTATACTTGTTCTAGCATTGTTATAAAATGTAGATAATGCCTTGTTGTTAAATTTATTATCATTTTGGAATCTTAGGCTAATTCTGTTTTATAGATGATATATCTGAAAGTTGAGCAACATGTACCAAGCTCCCATAGACAGTAATCTATTAGGAAGTTCATATTTTAGCCATCATCTGTTCTATGGTACCTTCAAAATTATGGCTTTCTTATCTAATAACAAGAAAAACAAAACAAAATACTTTTATCTACTATTGTCATGAGAAAAGCCAGCTATAAAACTCAGGAACTCTTAGGCTGGCCTGTTGTTTCAATGTCCTCTCTGTGTTAGGTATGTCCGGATGTTGGGGGCACTTTACATGAGGCTGACAGGAACTGCAATTGATTGCTACAAGTACTTGGAGCCTTTGTACAATGACTATCGAAAAATCAAGAGCCAGAACCGGAATGGGGGTGAGTATGATACCACGTCTCTAGACTGTTAGTTGTCGTCGGCCAGTTGTATTCACCTGGATCTCTACTCATTTTCACATACACGAAATGTTCCTCTCCCTCTGCCTTATTACTGTCTTCATCCAAATTTTCCATCTCCCTCACTGGATGCATTGGCTTCTGGTTGGCCTTAACCCTTTTGGCACTTGGCTGCCTCCCTTTCCTGCTGCATTGTATGGTAAACAACTGATTTATATGAGCTATATCTTCCACACCTGCTCCATCCACAAGATCTAGAAGCTTCAAAATGGTTTCTCTATAAAATCTGACTTAGCCTGTCCAAAGTCATTTTCCAAATACTATAGCCTTTTTTTTTTCCTGCAGGCTACTCCGTGCTATACTTTTAGACTAAGTGGACCTATGTTATTCATGTGGGAGTCCACTGAAAATGCTAAACATATCCAAGGAGACAGCTCTATATGTTTTATACATACATCTTGGTTTTGTTTTGTCTTGTTTTGAGGGCATGTGTCATGTTGAAGCTGACCTTCAACACTGTGTAGCTAAGGAGGACTTCAGACTTCTGATTCTCTGGCCGCTGCCTCCTCAATATGGGAATTACAGGTGTGCATGACTATGCCTGTCTTTTTGGGGGGAGGGGAAGGAAGGAGCAGTATTGGAGACCTGAATCTAGGGCATCATGCATATGAGAAGTATCCTGCCATTGAGTTCCAGGCCTTGTATCCTCAGAGATACACCTTCTATGTTAAGGAAGGCTTTGTGATAATACAACCAGAACCTCTCAATTGGAGAGAGACACCTTTCTTCTTTGGAATATAGAAGATTTAATATAAGTTGAATATTCCTTATTCAAAATGGCTTAGAACCAGAGTGTTGTAAATTTCAACATTTTAGATTTTGGAATGGTTGTATAAACCATCAGATAATATCTCTATCCAGAAACCTCTAATACTTCAAAATCCAAAACATAATGAGTATCATGTTCATGTTCAAAAAGTTTCAGATTTGAGATCATTTCGAATTTAGGATTTTTTGTCTTAGGCATTCTCAATCTGTATTGTGCTGTAAACTTTTATTAATATATTTCTTCCCTGAACTAATATGTATTGAGAATTGATATGCCCAGTGTTATGCCAGGGACTGGAGTCAACATGGTGAACAGATGGATGTGACTGTTGTCGTTTTTTGAATGAGTTACTTATATTGTAGTAAACTAAGATGGGATTTCTCAAAGTGTTGACCGTTTAGGCTAGGTTTTTTGTTTTTGTTTTTTTTTTTTTTTTTTTGGTTTTTCGAGACAGGGTTTCTCTGTGTAGCTTTGCGCCTTTTCCTGGAACTCACTTGGTAGTCCAGGCTGGCCTCGAACTCACAGAGATCCGCCTGGCTCTGCCTCCCGAGTGCTGGGATTAAAGGCGTGCGCCACCACCGCCGGCCCGGTTAGGCTAGGTAATTCTCTGCTCTGTAGTCGTCCTGTACATGGCTGTATGTTCAGCAGCGTCCCTGTACACTCCCTAACGGGCACAGCCAGCACTTCCTGTAAGTAAGGTAATAGAGGTATACAAAGTCACTTGTAGTTAGGACTATAAAACTAAGATAATATTAAGAAGGAGATTCTAAAAGAACATGTCATTTTTGTGCTATAAAAAATAGTAGTCTTTGTTTTAATATTTTATTTCTGTATGTGTCTTATGTTTGTGATTGTGATCGTAAGTAAGCACATGTGTGCTCTGGTGCATATGTAGAAGTCAAAAGACAAATCTAAAAATTGGTCCACTTTTTCCACTGTGGGCTCCTGGGATCAAACGCAGATCATCAGGCTTGGGTGGCAAGTGCTTTTACCTGCTGGGCTACCTCACCATAGGCCCCTAAAAGAGAAAGAATTGTATATTCAGGGACATTGTTGGCTAATGTGAGAAATTACAATTAAGTGACCTATTAGAATTTATAATCTTGAGTTATCTACTCAGTATTATCCTACATAATTCAAGACTATTTGTGTTTACTTTTGTGTTTGTCTCCTGTTTTTTGTTTTGTGGTGTTGATAAAAATCGAACCTAGCACTTCATACATACAAGGCAAGTGCCCTACCACTGAACTATGCCCACAGCCCATTTTTTGTGACTTGGAGCAGGCTCATTCATTTCTTAGTCCCTTGTTTCTGAAGAGGCTTGATTGGGCTGATACTTCCTGTCAAGTCTGACTTAAGCCTGGGACCCAGATGATGGAGGGATAGAACACATTCAGTTTTCCTCTAACGTTTGCACATGTACTGTGGCAAGAGCATGCACACTTGTTTGCATGTGCATATGCAATAAATAAAGTAATTCAAAATTTTAAAGAGGTTAGGAATTTAGCTCAGTGGCAGAGCGCTAGATAGGCAAAGACAAGGCCCCAGGTTCAGTCCCCATCTCCAAAATAAATAAATACAGAGGCGTGGCATGTAGGGAGCTTCATATAAAATTTCATGATTCTTTGACTTTTTGGTTAACTAAGTCTATCGTTTCCAGGTTGCTTGAAGTAATCATTTTCTCTTCCAGAGTTTGAACTGATGCACGTAGATGAGTTCATTGATGAACTTCTGCACAGTGAGAGAGTCTGTGATATCATTTTGCCCCGGCTACAGGTATGAGACAAGGGTCTATTATCAGAGTCACCTTTTACCTCCCACACAAACACAAATACATATTGAAACACTGACGTCTTAAGGATTGTCTTCATAAGTCCTTATGTCAAACTTTATACAGGACAGGGAATGAGGTAGAAGCTGGGAGGGATGTTTCAAGGCTAGGGCTTTGGAAGTGCAAGTTAGAGAAAAGGTTTCTTCTTCAGGATGCATTCTCACAGGCATTGTAGCTGCTGTCTTTTGTTTTAAATGGTGAGCTAGGCTATGAAACAGAAAAAACGGAACTTGGAATGAGAAAGTGAACACTCAATCCCTTAAACTTCTTGTTTATCATCCTGCCTCACATCCGGAGTGATGATTATCCACAAAGCACCCTTCAAGGTTGTGGGGTGGTTGGTGGTGTTTTGTTTTTTGTTTTGTTGTGTTTTTTGATACTCTTCACCATAGGGCAGTAACTGGCCTGAAACTGACCCTATGAACCTGGCTGTCCTCTTGCCTCTCTCTTCAGGTGCTGGGATTGTAAGCTTGTACCACCATGCCTGGTTAAGATTCTGATTTTTAGTTTTAAAACTACTGTTGCAAAATGCAAAGAGAAGAAAGATGTGGTTGATAACCTAAAGAGAAATGGAATGTGCTGTAGTGGAGAGTTGACTGGATAAGGATTTAACCTAAGTTCCTGTATGATTATAGAACCCTATCTGGAAAGTGGTAAATTCCTGTTGACAAGAATAAAAGGGGAGGGGAGGCTTGGCTCAAAGGAAACTGTGCCAGGTATGGTGATGCATGCTTTTAGTCCCAGGATTTAGGGGGCAGAGACAGGCAATTTTCTATGAGTTTAAGGCCAGCCGGGTCTACATCGCAATTTCGAGGCTAGCCGGGGTTACATAGTGAGACAAAAAAGGAAGGAAGGAATCACGAAATATATATAATTAGAGGAAAAGAAGCCAGGTGAATCATGGTATTTGTGACTGTCTCCACTAGTTCTTCCCTTACATCTCTAAAGTAGACCTGCAGGACAATTTAAAAGGATGGAAGAGATTGACTATCTTGATTGTAGTGGAAATTTCAAGTGTGTATTTATACACATGCTCACACTCACAGATAAAACTTTTAAATATTGAGAGAGAAAAAAAGCCTCCACTGAAAGGATATTGTGGCACAGGCCTTTCATCCCTGAACTTGGGAGGCAGTCTCTGAATTTGAGGCCATCCTGGTCTAGTTCTAGGACAACAAAGCCTTCATAGTGAGACCCTGTCTCAAAAAACAAACAAACAAACAATGAAAAAGCAAAAACAAAACCACCTCATGCTGGGGAAGTGCCTCAGTGAGTAAGCGTGCTTGTTCTGTACACATGAGGATCTGAGTTCAAATCCCCAGCACCCATGTACAAAGCATGGCTTCTAAGTGCCTGTAACCCAAGCGTGGCAGACAGATCCTTAGAACTTGCTAGCCAAATAGCACAGCCGAAATGACAGGCTTCCAGTTGAGGGAAAGACTGTCTCCATGCAGTAGGATGGGGAGAAACAGAAGACACCCAAGGTCCTGGTTGGCCTTCCATGAATTAGCATGGGCACATATATTTGCACATTCATCACATGTATCACAAATTAACCTATTTGTCTGTATAAAATTAAAATATTTGCTTTTTAATTTTATTATTTACTAATCATTATTAGTGGAGTGTGTGTGTGCATGCATGTGCATGCCAAGGCATGTAAGGGCCAGAGGACAGTTTTTAAGAATCAGTTCTTACCCTCAATCAGAGAATGCCAGAAGAGGTCATTGGATCCTCTGGAACTGGTGAGCCACCATGTGGATATTGGGGACAGAACTCAGGTCCTCTCCAAGTGCAGTAAGTGTTCTCAATTGCTGAATCATCTCTCCAGCCCTGAGGTTAACATTTTGACTACACACAAACTGATTGACAGTCCAGTGATCTTATAGTATAAGACCACAGTAAACAGAACCGATTGAAAATGAACTTGTTCTGTTCAGCATTCTGTTTATGTTTGTAGTGGAACTAAAAGAGATACATATTCCAGGTATACTAACTTCTTAGGAAAGTCTTGAAGTGTAGTAATATTATAGGGAGCTGTTGCTCCACAGCTTTTCAGTGTTAGGATCAGGACCAGGAGGAAATAGCAATGACTTAACTTTTCCTCTGTTCTCTAGAAACGCTATGTGCTGGAGGAAGCTGAACAACTGGAGCCCCGAGTTAGTGCTCTAGAAGAGGACATGGATGACGTGGAATCCAGTGAAGAGGAGGAAGAAGAAGATGAGAAGGTAAGGCATATGAAAGCTTTAAGGGGTAGGAAGGAAGGAAGTAGCCCTTATTTTTCAAGTTTTCCTTTTTAAATTAATGATGATCTTTTCTTTTTACTTTTTTGTTTTGTTTTGTTTTTTTCCAGACAGGGTTTCTGTATGTAGCCCTGACTATCCTGGAACTCACTCTGTAGACCAGGCTGGCCTCAAACTCACAGAGGTCCACCTGCCTCTGCCTCCCAAGTGCTAGGATGAAAGGCGTGTGCCACCACCACCAGCCTCTTTAAATCCTTTGTGAATTAATTACTTTTGGGGTCCTTTTGGACAAGGAGGGTCCTATTATGTGGATCAGGCTATATAGACATTTCAGATCTGCCTCAGGGATGCTAGCCTAATAAAGAAGAGCTTATATTCTAATTAAAATGACTGTTAGAGTCAAATACCCCTTGGCTTGAATGCCTCAGCCCTGTCATAGCAATGGTATGATCTTAATAGTCCTGATTTTTCTCCCTTTGTGTGAAGGACTGAATCCACAGTCTCAGGCTAATAGTACTTTTCTCTGAAGATTGTTGTGTTCGTGAAGGTCTTAGTATATCTCCACATAGTTGGTTAATGAATGGTAGCTATTAAAAACTTGGATAAGGGCTGGAGAGATAGCTCAGAGGTTAAGAGCACTGACTGCTCTTCTAGAGGTCCTGAGTTCAATTCCCAGCAACCACATGGTGGCTCACAACCATCTGTAATGAGATCTGGCGCCCTCTTCTGTATATATAATAAATAAATCTTAAAAAAAAAAAAAAAAACTTGGATAAAACATTTGTCATGCTTGAACACACTCTAAGGAGGGAAGTTAACTACTGCATAGTCAAGTTTTGTCAGAACTAATAATTATAGTGCTGAAAAGCTTGAAAACAGTCACGCTCCCCAGGTGTCAATGACTGAGGAAGTCAGGTAGATTATTAACATGATTATTAAGTAGCCATTAAAAATGATAATGCGAAAGTGCTTATAGTAAAATAGCTCTAAAGCATTTGTAATTAAATTCTAGGAAACATTATACATAGAAAGGTCCAGAAGGAGATATAAGAAATGGTAGCCTTGTGGGCGTGGTGGCATACACCTTTCACTCTAGCTCTCCAAAGAGGCAGAAACAGATAAAGCCCCGTGAGTCTGAGACTAGCCAGAGTTGCCACAGGAGACCCTGTCCCCAAAACTAAGAAGTTAACCTCAAATTAAGTTTTATATTGGTGAATTTTCCCTCAAGCTTTTCAGCACTATAATTATTAGTTCTGACAAAACTTGACTATGCAGTAGTTAACTTCCCTCCTTAGAGTGTGTTCAAGCATGACAAATGTTTTATCCAAGTTTTTTTTTTTAAGATTTATTTATTATATATACAGAAGAGGGCGCCAGATCTCTTAATTTCCTCAAGGTGGAATTATCTATTCCTGTCCCTTGTGCTATTTTTTGATCTTCTTTCTTATCCTCTATTTACCGCATTGCCATCTTTGTCACAAACTTGTCATAAGTTGTGGATGTCGTTCCATCTGTGGTCACTTTCTTCCGCTGGCAAATGTGCGCAGTTAGGACATTGCCGCACTGTGTAACCTCACAAAGACTTAGGACGGCGAGCGCCTCTTCCAGCCTCCTTCAGTAGCAGCTTTGCTGCTTCCGCCCACTGTTTGTCTCCCTCCCCGGCTTAGTTACAGCTCTGTGTGTGTCTGGATATGTGCACGTGAACGCAGGCGCCCTTGGGGACCAGGGTTAGACTCCCCTGGAACTGAAGTTACAGGTTATTGTAAGCCACCTGGCGGAGCTGGAATCTGAACCCAGGTCCTCGGCAACAGCAACAAGTACTCTAAACCACTGAGCCATCTCTTCAGCCTCAGGTCCGTCTTGATGGAAATGATAGAATCTACCGAGATTATGAGTAGGGTTACATTGAGGGGCTGGAGAGAGAGTTCATCTTCTAGAGTACTGGCTGGACTACAGCACCCATGTGAAATGGCTCACAAAAGCTTTGAACACCAGCTCCAGGAGAATCTAACACCCTCTAGTCTCCCAGGACACCCACACATGCAAGTATGTCTGTGCACTCTCACACATGCACATCCAACGTAAATAATTTTCAAATATTAAAAAAAAAAACGACATTGAATTTGTAACAGAATCATGGGAAACAGAGATGATAATGGCATCTATATCCACAAACATGGTATCTATACCTTTAAAGGTTTTAAAGAAGTTTTATATGTAAACTTGTACAATTTACCTACATTTAGTCTTTCTAGGTTTATTCCTTTTAATTTATCCCTAAATTCCTTTTGGTTTATTCGTTGCTATAATAAAGGCCTTGGTTTTCCTTTTTTTTTTTTCTTTTCTTTTTTTTTGTGGTGGGGTGCAGAGTTTTACTATATAGACCAGCCTGGCCCCTAGGTTCAATTCTTAGTAACACACACACACACACACACACACACACACACACACACACACACGGAGAGAGAGAGAGAGAAAGAGAGAGAGAGAATTCATGGTTTTCCTTTGCAGTTTAGAAAATATAGAGGCTTAGGGGCTGGAGAGATGGCTCAGAGGTTAAGAGCACTGGCTGCTCTTCCAGAGGTCCTGAGTTCAATTCCCAGCACCCACATGATGGCTTACAACCATCTGTAATGAGACTTGGCGCCCTCTTCTGGCTTGCAGGCATACAGGCAGGCAGAACACTGTATACATAGTAAATAAATAAATCTTTAAAAAAGAAAATATAGGAGCTTAAATAGCCATACTATAGGAACAATTTCTAAAAAATAGACATTAAGATCTGGGTGTGGTTGTACAGGTCTGTAATCCCAGCACTAGGAGATAAAGACAGACTAAGAGTTTGAAATCTAGCCTGGGCTACATAGGAGGCTGCAGACCACCTTTAGCAAGACCCTGTCTTAGACAACTGAAACAACAAAAGAAATTAGGCACAATCCCAGAACCCATATATAATATGCTATTGAGAGCACAGTAAGCCCTTTATCAGATTAAATAGTTTATCTGCCCTGTCTGAAATAATCTAAAGTAAGTTTTCAGTAAAATGAAAAATTCTAAGAGGCATACAGATATATCTACTGTAACATATATGTGTTCACAACCATATGTGTGATGCGGAGAAAACTTCATGTCCTAAAACAGCATATACTAAAGTTAATAGGGTTTATAAGAAGGAAAAGAAAGTGCTCTCTGACCTATGCAACTTTGTACCAAAAGCAGTAATTGGTGTCTTAGGAGGTGGCAGTCCAGACTGGCAGTTTGCTGAAGTGACCTCAGAGAATTAAAAATGTACAGAGGCTGGACAGGTGGTGCAGCAGTTAAGAGCATGGGTGCTTTTCCAGAGGACAGAGGTTTGATTCCGAGCACCCACATGGCAGCTCACTTTTGTAACTCTAGTTCCAAGGACTCTGACACCCACTTCTGGCCTCTCCAAGTGCTGCATATACAGAGTGCACAAATCATGCATGCAAGGCAAAACACATGCAAACGTAAAATAAAAATAATTTAAAGTACTTAAACCAAGAGAGGAATACAAACGTTGCCATGGATCCTGCGACAATTCAAATGGAGTTTATCAGCTCCCTTTCGAGTGAGTGCAAAAGAAAAGGCCATTCTCTGTGGATCAGAAGTCATGGAAAGTCGATGTCTTCTCTGGGAAATGAACCAATATAGACTTTTTGTAGTTGTTTTATCTTTTAAGGCAGGGTCTCGTGTAACCCAGGCAGGCCTTTAACATGCTGCATAGCTTAAGATGACTTCAAACTCCTGGTCTTCCTGCCTCGGTTTCCAAAGTGCTAGGTGTGAGACACTATGTTTGGCTGACATATTCTCTCATTTCTCATGTTCTCTTTCTCTTGTGGGTGTGGGCACTGAGCCATCCCACTGGTCTTGTCTCACTTGTAATGTTAGGATCCACTGCCAGTCAATGCCTAGGTGTGTTATAAAATGGTGAGCTATTCTATTTCTTTTATATCTTCATTTTTTTTATCTAGAATATTCATAAGGAGAGGAAAACTTCCAAATCAGCATATTAAGTTTTCATAATAATAGTTTAAAGGCTACAGGCCAGAGATACTGTCTCCCTCCCTGCAAAAAAAGATGAATTTCTTATGAAGATAGGCACAAAAAATCGTAGGTTGCCGGGCGGTGGTGGCGCACGCCTTTAATCCCAGCACTCGGGAGGCAGAGCCAGGCGGATCTCTGTGAGTTCGAGGCCAGCCTGGGCTACCAAGTGAGTTCCAGGAAAAGGCACAAAGCTACACAGAGAAACCCTGTCTCAAAAAACCAAAAAAAAAAAAAAAAAATCGTAGGTTGGTTCTATAATATCCTCTCAAGGTGATGCTCTTTTGCCATGGGTAACACCATAGTTTAAGCAAATTTGGTGTGTTAATCCATGTAGATACTTAAACCTTTGGCCAACAGAGACCTCTTATCCAACCACTTCTGAGATTTCTTGATACCTTCACAGCTTTGATAGCTTCCTTGCTTTTTATATGATGGTGGTATGTTCTAGCTTCTACACACATCTAGCCTCTTGTGTACTCCAAACATGAAAGTACGCATCTGTCCAAGAAGTAGGTAACAATCTCTGTGTTGCTACACTTTGTCTTCTTTTTTCTTCCCTAGACAAGGTCTTTCTCGCTCTGTCTGTCTGTCCTGCAACTATACAGACCAGAATGGCCTCAGACTCATGGAGATCCACCTGCCTCAGCCTTCCTACTGTTGATATTAAAGCCACCATGCCTGGCTACTGCTGCTACACTTTTGTTAGAGCTAGAGGAAATTATTTTAAAGATTAAAATCCACCGTGACTTTGCATTTAACATTACTGGTCTTACATCTATTTCTTTCTTTCACACTGGAAATCCAGCCTAAGGAAATAAGGATTTTTTCCCCCGTTTTTGGAGACAAGGTTTCTCTGTGTAGCCCTGACTGTCCTAGAACTTGTTTTATAGACCAGGCTTGTTTTGTAGATCTGCCTCCCAAATGCTGGGATTAAAAGTGTGTGCCACATAACTGCATTATTTTTCTTATTACTCACAGTCACTGGCTGCTGGTACTGGTAATTCTTTGTCACTATGTAGTCAAATCACTGCTTCAAAGTGACTTAAAAGATGTACATTGGGAGGGGACAATAACTATGTTCTTGCATGGCTGCCTTTAGTAAAAGCCAGTATTCATCCATCTTGTTTCAAGCTGGAAAGAGTACCATCACCTGACCATCGAAGAAGAAGCTACCGAGACTTGGACAAGCCACGACGTTCTCCTGCACTGCGCTACAGGAGGAGTCGGAGTCGGTCTCCCAGGAGGTAGGGCTGGACCACTACAGCCTTTCAGGGAAGGAAAAATATTATTAGCCTATAATGCTTGCCAGTGTATCTGTTTCCCTATTATTACTGAACCATCACCCACAAAAACCCATTTCTTTAATTTACTTAGTTTGTGGTCAGTGAATAAGGCTGGGCTTCGATATAGTTGTTTGCTCACCTGTTGTGAGTATGCATTTCCCAGACAGTAGAGAGAAACCTTAATAAAGATGGCTAGAGCAGTTTCTCTGTATTTCCCATTCTGCAGCAGCTTCAGCTGTTATGTTCTGAAGGAGGTGACAGAATTCAAGAGACAACAGGTCCTTCCTGCAAGTGTTTTTCTTGTATCTGCATCATATTTGCTATTATCCCACTGGTCAAAATAAGTTGCATGGCCAGAGTGTTAGAAGTGTACTATATTTAAGACATAGATACAGATAAGAATCAGGAGCCACTGTTCAGTCCCCAGCACTCGTCCCCTCTTAAAAAAAGGCTGTGTGAACTTTATTTACGTATTTATTTATTATTGCCACTCACAATGTCCAGTGCACTAACCTGCTCTTCCTCTTGCCACAGGCGAAGTAGGTCCCCCAAAAGAAGAAGGTGAGTCCTGAGTCATTTCTGACAAGAAGAGGGTTTGAAAGGGGAAGTGGTGGTGGTGTTCACTGCAAAACGTGCTGAGCTAGCTGTTTTCCCCATAGCCCTTCCCCACGCCGAGAAAGGCACAGGAGCAAGAGTCCACGACGCCATCGAAGCAGGTCGCGAGACAGACGACACAGATCCCGCTCTAAATCCCCAGGTATAGTATTTGGGCTCTTTCCTGCTTGTCTTAGTAAAGAAATCTAAAAGGAGCATTAAGACTCCTGCAACACAAAACACCTAACTGCACTACTACCTATCAGGAAAGGAAATGGACATGGAATTCAAAAGTGAGACTACTCATTGGACTCTGGTGATGGGATTGCATTTTTATCCAAATTGCAGAAATGTCTAGTATAATATTGGTCAAAGCCTGTTTCATGAAGTTAGCCGTAATACTCTGGATATATGGTTTTATTGCTGCATTCCCTGCCACAACTACCAACCAACCAGAGAGTTGATAGGAAGTGGTGTGCTCAAAATAGGCCAATAAGGTCGGTCGTATGTGAATGAGAGGCATTGGGGGAGGTGAGAATGATAGCCTGCAGGTGGGGGAACAGAAACTCATCCAATGACCTTTTCTTCCCTAGGTCACCACCGTAGTCACAGACATAGGAGTCACTCAAAGTCTCCTGAAAGGTATGGGTTAAACCTCTATTTTAAGAATTTAATCCTGGGCTGGGAAGGTGGCTCATTAGGTACAGTGCTTCTCATGCAAGCATGAGGACTGGAATTCAACCCACAGCATCTATGCTAAAAGCCAGGTCCACCTGAAATCTTAGTGCTGGAGACAGGAAGACCTGAGGAGCCAATCAGCCAGCTTCACGTTCAGTGAGAGACCTTGTCTCCAAAAGGAAAAGCGGGGAGAGGGAGTTAGGAAGACACTTGATATTTACCTCTGGCTTCCACATGTGCACATGGACATCTACACATTTAATCCTTTATTCAAAAGTTAAAAGTTTCCAATATAACCAAGATGGGAAATTTTGTTTTGATGTGGGTACTGATAGTTCATTACAAGCTTTTTTTCAAGACAGCGTTTCTCTGTGTAGCTTTGCACCTTTCCTGGACCTCAAGAGATCCGCCTGCCTCTGCCTCCCGAGTGCTGGGATTAAAAGCGTGTGCCACCACCACCCGGCTTTTTTTGCATTGAGAATTTCTAGCATTCTATTTCTTTTGCACCTTCTTCTCCTTTTTAGAATTAAAGCTTTGAACAGTGCGGGAGATATAGTCTCAGTGGTTCTGGGCTTTTTTTATTTTTAATTGTGTATATGTGTTTATCTGCATACACTGTGCAGATGCCAGTGGAGGCCAAAGGTATGGAATCCCCAGGAACTGCAGTTATTGTGAGCCACCCAATGAGGGGGGGGGGGGGGACCTGAACTTACGTACTCTATAACAGTGCCTGCTCTTAACCACAGAGCTGTTTCTCTAGCCCAAGAACTAAATTTGAAAGCAACAGTTGAGTCCTTGGACAAGTCATTTTTAAGTGATCTTCATTAGAACCCTGTGGGCCATGTACCCTAGAATATATCCATAGGTATATTCTTACACTATGAGGTAGTTGTTTAGTGCAAATTCTAGGTAATAATGCGTGGCTCAGAGTGCTGTTCAGAACCATAAAAAACAACCAGAAACAAAAACAAAAAAACAACTGATAGTATCTCAATGGCTTGAAGGAAAAAATGCTTGCTAGGCAAAGGGGTCTAAATCCTCAAAACAACTTAAAAAGCCAGGCAGGTGATTTACTGCCTTGAATCTCAGCACTCTGGATAGGATCCTCAAGACAAGAAAGAATACTAGCTTCATTTTGAGCTCTACTTTCAGTTGAGAGATCCATTTTCTTTCTGTTACTGAGATAAACAGCATGACCCAAAGCAACAGGTTTATTTCAGATTATACTTCCAGGTAACAGTCTGAGATTGAGGAAGTCGGGGTAGACACTCAAGTAGGAACCACGGAGGAAAGCTGCTGCCTCACTCTCTGGTTAGTTTTACAGAGCCTAGACCCAACTACCTTGTGATGGTGCTGCGCTCAGCAGGCTGGGCCCTCCTACATCATTTAAGACAGTCTCTCACCGACTGGTGAAAAGCCAGTCTAATGTTGACAAATCCTCAATTGAGAGTTCTTTTTCCTAGGTCACCGGGTTGTGTCAAGTTGACAATAAAAACCAGCACATCCTGCCTCAAAAGAGCATTCAAGGATCACAATTGTGACACAAGGGTCACAATTCCCAGTCTTTACATGCATATACACTCAAGTGCGTGGGCACATGTATACAGGCATGCAACACACACACAAACAAAACTCTGCTGGGTATGGTGATGCACACCTGTAATCCCAGCCCTGGGGAGGCAGAAGTGAGAGACTGTCAACAAAACACAGAGTGTATCTAATGTTTACGTCATCTCTGTGCATCAGTGTCAGCATACTGTGATAGCCTTCCTTATTTGCTCCTCAACTTAATGATTTATATCCCATTCCAGGTCTAAGAAAAGCCACAAGAAGAGCCGGAGAGGAAATGAGTAATGGATTCATTTTGACTTTTGTCCAGATGGCTTCCTGTGGATATGAGAAGAGTATGTTTAGTGAAAGGATCAAGATCTCCTCTTCAGGCAGCTATGAGTATTTTGGGTTTTTAAAAAATCAAGTCGTTTGGTTGTTTTTTGTTTTGTTTTTATTTTAATATTACAGAGGTGCTAAGTTTTGTATCTCTTTGAATTATAATCAACATCTTTGAAGGGTGTTTTTGACCAAATCAAGGTCAGGTTTTGACCTAACCAACTATGGTTATTCATACTTAAAAAGGGTCAAGAGGATCTGGGAGTTGGGGAGATTCATGAGAATGAAGAGATGTAGCCACATGGTGATCCTTTTCTTATTTGTAATTAAACTGGACACAGTTGTCATTTTTCTTTAGTTTCTGCTTTCATTACGAAAACCTGAGAGTTCTGTGGTTGCTGCTGCTGCGACCCAGCTAGTAAAGCATAGTAATTCCTAACTTCTCATTAACTACAGACAGCAGTAGTACATTAAACATGCAAAGTTACCAGTTAACAGTTTTGTAAGAACAAAATACGTTCAAACGTAAAGGTTTTTCTGGATTTTTTTTTAATTCAGTTTCATTAAACAATTCAACATGATTGCACTTAACATCCTTTATACAAGCCAGGTATGGTGGTTCACACCTGTAATTTCAACACAGGCTGAAGCAGTATACGGTTTGTAGTTTTGACCTAAGTTGCTAGATAACATTAGAGAGTGCTTTAGAGGGGATGGGAGTGAGAGGGCTGTGGTAATGAAAATGATGCATTCAGTGTAGCAAGTTGAAGACATGGAGGGACTAGTGGGGCTCAGCAGAGTGATCTAGGCCAGAACTAAGAATTGTCAATGATGTTTAGAGGCCCAAGGGAGTATGAATAGATTTAAGGTCAAACAGAAGCACCACAGGCAATGCCAACATTTGGGACTAGTAATACAGGTCAACTAGTAAATATTGGAATGAGCCGTTCACAAAGGTAGAAGAATCAGTAAGTCAAGGATACCGAAGGGTCTGAAGATGTAAAAGCTTTACTAAGTCCGTAGGCACTGACACTAGAGAGTATTATATCTTAGCTAAAACAGTTCCTTTTGCCTGCACTTACCTTTCCTCCTTTAAGGGGGTAGAAATGATTGACTTCTTGTAACTCTAATCCTAAGAAGAATTGTAAAGACCAGCTGTCTTATAGGAACCAGCTTCTCAGGAAGTAATATCTGGTCCTAGAATAAACATTTCTATTGTTTGCTGTTGCCTGGGGGACTGTTGTAGCAATATTAAAAGCAGTTTTTATCAATTTGCACTTTCATATTTTTTAATGATTCTCCTAACCATAATACTTAAACTAATAAAGTTTTATGACCTATTATAGCTTATGGATACAACTATATATTTTGGCTTTTAAAATTAAATACAAGCATTTCCACTCAGGTTTGATAGATACCTAAAAATTGTTTCCTAGTGAGGTGATTTAGGTGGAAAGAGATGCCTCTGGCTACATGATCCATGGGCCAACCAAGTACTATCAGTTTAAAAACAATTTAATATTAAGGTAGATTTAAGTAGCAATAAACCTACAACAAAAAGCCCTCAACAATATTTTAAGAGAAACCTTTCCAAATTTTAAAGTATACGTTAGATATGGTGGAATCTGGATCAAGGGCAGCAAGAAGCATAATAACCGTACTACTTAATTAGAACAAAGGAGATAAGGGTGAGTAGGACATGTTGAATATTAGAGACCATTTTGACAAACCACAGAATTACAGAGATGACATTTTAGGAAAGATTTCTGTCATCTGTTTCTTTTATTATTTCATGAGGCCTTTGATTGGTAGCTTTAAAACTTTTAGGTTACAACGTAGTCTTAGAAATATGTTTTATATCTCAATTATACACATGCCTATATTCTTCGTACTGAAACAGGCTTTAAGAAAAAAATTATGCAAGCCATGCGGTAGTAGCACATGCCTTTAATCCCAGAACTCAGGAAGCAGAGGCAGGTGGATCTCTAAGTTCTAGACCAGCCTGGTCTACAGAATCAGTTCCGAGACAGCCAGAGCTACACAGAAAAATCCTGTCTTGGAAAACCAAACAAAACAAATTGTGAAAAATGCATTCATATTAGTTTTATTATTAAGATTTTTTAAGAAAGATTTGTGTCCGGGCGGTGGTGGTGCACATCTTTAATCCCAGTACTCGGGAGGCAGAGCCAAGCGGATCTCTGTGACTTTGAGGCCAGCCTGGACTACAGAGTGAGTTCCAGGAAAGGTGCAAAGCTACACAGAGAAACCCTGTCTCAAAAAACCAAAAAAAAAAAGAAAGATAGATTTGTGTGTATGTGCATGTCTCTTAGTGTAGATGCAAGTGTATGTGCAGGTGCCGACAGGGGCCAGAAAAAGGTGTTGGATTCTTAAACCTGGCAATTACAGACATTTGTGAGTAACCTGATGTGAGTGCTGGGGTCCAAACTCATGACTGAACACCAAATGCTTTTAAACACAGAGCCACTGTTCCGGTTTCTATAATTAACATTTTTAAACCACTAAATGGATTTCACTTTCCACAAATTGAAATCCAGTTCCTTAAAAGCTTATAAAGAACACGATGACCTTAACATTAAGAAATTAAGGAAGATGTGTTTTCAGAGAGAAAAGAAGTGGCAGACTTGGTTAGTGGCTTGTAGTAGAGCAACCCACCGTAACCTCATTAACCTCTCTCTGTTACTCTTCAGTAGTGTAATATGAGTTTTAAACAAAGATCAGAAAATGGCACCAAGCCGAATGACCTGAATTTGATCCCTGGGTACTACATGAAGGAAAGAGAAGTCACGCCACGCCTTGGATCTTCATCACATGCATCATGCATTCACATATACAATAATATGAATGAAAAGAAATGTTCATTTCTTTTTATATTAAGCATACTAACTTCTAAGAGAAACTAGGATAATGAAAGTTGCCTCTTCAGTGCTTTACATAACTCTTCTTAGCTTTGTGAGTAATCTTGAAATTAGGCTTTCTTGTATGGAAAACAGTTGCTGTTTCAATTTCCTAGTCTTCTAAGTCTAGTGAAATCAATTTCCTGTATATAATTAAGTGCCTCACTAGCCCAGGAGACAGGCATCGGTTCCCCAACTTGCTGTAGTTGTTAAAATAGCACATAAGCACACTGTTATAAAGTCTTGTACATATACATGTATGATTATCTGCTAGGATGACTGAAGTTCACCAGATAATAATAGAATTCTTAATTGGTGGATTTTACTGTTTTACATTTTATTTATTTTGTGTGCACACACAAGTAATACGTGAAATAAACAGTGACATCCTATCTTCATCAGGAAAGGCAAGCACTTTGGCTGCTTAGCCATCTTGCAAGCCCTGAACTTTAACACCCTTTCTTTCAATAAACATATCCACATTATCATTTACAAGGAAAAGTGAGTTGGAAGTTTATAAAATTTTATCTGGGAACCATTTTTATGGAAGGCAATCAGGTAGAAACTGAACTTTTATCGTTTTGGGCCTGGAGAGATGGCTCAGTGAAGAGTGAATACTGCTCTTGCAGAGGCTCTGAGTTTAGTTCCTAGCCCTTCAAGGGGCTCACAATCACCTGGAACTCTAGCTTCAGGGGACTGAACACCCTCTTAGACTCAGGGCATCTGTGCTCTCACAGAGGCATAATTAAAAATTTTTAAGAACTTTTCATCCTTTTACTCAATCCCACTCACCCTAGCAGAGTGATCTACAAACAGAGAATAAAGAGCATGTATTTTATTTACAGGAGAAAACTTACAGATAGCAAAATTGTGTGCATGAAGAGGACTGAACAAATTACACACTTTACCTTTTGAGACGGCCTCATATATAGCCTTGGCTAGCTTGGAACTGCATGTATAGACCAGGCTAGCTGTGAAAGAGATCTACTTGCCTATGCCTCCCAAGTACTGGGTTTAAAGGTGGGTGCCACCACATGCAGCTATTAGTGTGATTTTTAATTGTTTTGTTTTTGTTTTTCAAGACAGGGTTTCTCTGTGTAGTTCTGACTGTCCTGGAACTTTGTAGACCAGGCTGACCTCGAATTCACTAACACCCCCTGCCTCTTCCTCGCAAGTGCTGGGACCAAAGGTGTGTACCACCACCTTCTGGCTGATTTTCAATAATCTTCATGGGTATTGTTAAAATCGCCTCCACATGAAATGGTACACAAATGGTATCTAAAAATAATTATGATTTTGAGTGTGTATGTGTTCTCTATGACTGATCATTTTTTGTACTATTAACTGCTTTTTCAAACAAAACTGAGCTGTTGTGCAAATTATATTCTATTCCTCAGCTTAGAACACAGTTTTGCACACTCTGAAGGAAGGGCAGATATGTTCAGAATTAGTGAATGGAACACTGTCATAGCAGTGAAATGTGGGTTAATAGTACGCTGCCTTCAAGAAAGGAGGGTCTGCGCTCCCAGCATACTGCCTTGTTGTTTTTAAATGTTTTTTTGATTGTTTGTTTTTAGTAAAAACCTCAATTATACACAAAAGCAGAAAGAACAGTGAAAAGAGTATCATCCTCTTAATCTCCAGGTGGAATACTTGAAATGCTTACAAAACATCTATTTATTTATTATTTAATTATTTTTTAGGCAAGCTTTTGTAGCTCAGGCTGGCATGGAAATCTGTGTGATTGATGACTTAATTTCTATTTATTTACTAATTAATTAATTAATTATTTTTTAGACAGGCTTTTGTAGCTCAGGCTGGCATGGAAATCTGTGTAATTGAGGATGACTTTTAATTGCTTGCTGGCTGTGTGAGACAAGTTCTCACTATGTAACCCCGACTAGCCTGAAACTTGCTATGTAGATAAGGCTGACTTCAAACTTAAGATCTGCCTGTCTCTGCCTCCCATGCACTAGGATTAAAGTTGTATACCATCATGCCTGACAGACCTTAATTTTCTTGATCCTCCTGCCTTCATCTCCAGAATGCTGGGATTGCAGGATGCTCCAAGTTGTTTTTAACACAAAAGTACAGGGGGATCAGGTATATTATTAACAAAAGAGCTGACTCCACTTTAAGGTTCTGAATGATACTGATTCTGTAATGTAAAAAAGCAACAGTAAATATACCTGTCCTTAACTGTAAATATGGGCCTGTAAATATGGCAGGGATACCTCAACCACCTGCATTTCAGGGCTATTTCAAATGTCAAGTAGAAAATATGGCAAGAGCCCAAACAGTCTTTTATTTAAGTAATACACACCGGAGGAAGCAGAACCAAAATAATACCCTATCCTTAAAAATAAACTTTTATCTACTATTAGATTTTGCAAACGTGTAGTTTCAGTTGGCAAATCTAGTTGAAGGAAATAATAGAAAAAAAAAAAGCTCACTGTAAAAGGATTAGCTAACAAAATATGCCACTACTCTCTCAAGTCTGAATTTCAATATACCATACACTTTATGGTAACATCTTGCTTGATGACTAACTTCATGGCTGAAAATTCCTACAATAGGTGTCACGATCTCAGAACTACCTGTACAGTACAGGTTTATGGTGAAGCTGGTGTATCAAACCTATTGTACTGCCAGTTGTAAAAAGGTACAGCACCCACAATTCTGTATAGTTTATAATAGTAAATGTTTCATATAGTTAGAGCATTTCTACCATTATAAGGGTATGATATATTCTGCCAGCAGCCAGCCTCACACATCTCATGTTTACTGTGTCTGCTAATTACAACAAGAAGCCAAATAAACTGATTGACAGTATCTAAGTTTAAGCAAACTGCGATGTTTGATCAATGATGACATCACCCCATGATGTATTTTTCAGAATACATCTCAGCAGCTACAGGGCTCATGACTGATCACAAGTATTGATAAACAGTCACCATCCTGGCAAGTGTCTTCCCAGGTAGCAGCACAGGGCTCTGAATGGACAGTCTGGCACATACTAGTTCTTCACTAAAAAATTGTTTTTCCTCTACTTTCCTTTTAAAAGATTTTGGAGGAGGGGCAGGAGGCAGGAATGGGCTGGAGGGAAGGTATTGCTAGGGATTGAACCCAGTGTCTTGCACAAGATAGGAAAGCTCTCTGCAACTCAACTACAACCCCAGGCCTCAAAAGATGTACTTTAAGTCAAACTGTAGCATGTCATTGCTACCTTTGTATTTCGCATCATCGTTCTGTAGTTGTAAAAATCCAATAAAATGAAGGAAAAGACCTTTCAATCTCTAGAACTAAGTCTGTTTAGAATAGTCACTGGGAGTAAAATACTTCCATTATTACAATGTATTCCTATCATCTAAACCAGATGAATTAACCAAATTTGACTCTTGTCAAAAAGATTTATTAACTTAAAATAGAACTTCAAATACAGACAAAAGCAACTTTCCATTCAAGTTTGAATATATTCAACATACAAGTATGTAAAAGAAAATTTTTTTTGAATCTTTATGTTGTAATTTTATTTATTTATTTTTTTTACCTTTTAAAAAGTTTTTGGCACTACAAGGTTCTGTAAAGAATAGAAGTGACAAATTTAAAACACATGAAATCCTTTCCTAATCCTTAAGAACAATATATATAAAGTCTGAAGCAACCAAAGTATGAATACAGCTAATAGAAAATAAAGAATGTAATTTTTTAAATTCTCTCTTTATACAATTCATCAAGATTAAACAAAACATAAAATTCCCTTAAAAATAGGGTAATAAAATAGATGAAATTTGTATCACTCATTTTAGTGATACCAGTAAAAACTATAGTTCATATTTATATACAAATAATACAGTGTTTAAAAACAGTCTTAGAATTTAAATAAGCTATCTAAACGTGTGTTAAAATTTTAAATCAGGACCTGATTTGTTTTGCTTTCCTTAAATGTCACTTTTTCTGCTGAGTGTAACTAACACTGAGGTACGGATACCCTTGAGACAGCAGGATTGGTTGGTTGCTGTGGGCTGGCATTACTCCGACACGTTTCCTCTTGGTGGGTGGGGACAACGCTCTCTACAGCGACGGGCAGCACATCTGTCTGCTGGAAATAACATAGACAGTAGACTCAAAGACTTGTGCCTACTTAGCTCACAACCGCTTAAAATAAATTTGTAACTAGTCATACAGCACTTAAAACATTCACGTAATAAAAGCAGCATGACAAAACATTTGGAGGGAGGAGGCAAATCTAGTGTATGAAGAAAGGAAACAAAACCACACAAGAAACCAGGGAAAGAAACCCCACACAGAAAACCTGCAAATTCTCCTACAACGGACAGAGCTTCCTCAGCTCTAGAGCTCTGCTCAAGAGAAAACCCAACCATAGTCAAGGTACTGCCATTCACTCTTTAACAGTGGTTCTCAACCTTCCTAATACTGCAACCCTTTAATATAGTCCTTGTGTTGTGGTGACCCCAACCGTAAAACTGTTTTCATTGTTACTTCATGACTGTAATTTTGCTACTATTATGAATCGTAATGTAATATCTGTGTTAATATTTACTGAATGCATGAATGTTACTCCTAGATTCTGGTCTCCACTGAGATTCCCACCTTAGAGTAATAGCCACCCAGCTTGACAACTGATTTGTAAGCACTGGTACCTTGAGCGTAGAAGGGCTTGGGCTGAAATCTTGGATTTCCCTGATGCATGAAGTTTTGATGCAAACCATAAGGCCACGAAGCTGGGACAAGGGGGAAATGGGGACGTGGTGCATGTTCCCATGGAATTGGAGGAGTCAGTCCTCGAAAGCGTGGTTCTGCATTCCAACAAGAAAAGAAAACCACATTTAAAATACTAGTTTACTAATTCATGAATAACTACCATCAACTATGTATTATGCTAAATTCAGATATCAAAGTTCTTTTAAAGAAGCAAGCATTATTATTTGTTCAAGTTACTTGTGTACATGATGTATACAATAATACGTCAGTTATACCAAATAGGGCTAATGCAGAATTTCAAGGTGAGAGGTTTTCTTACAAAGACTAACCAGAATTTTAACGAAGAGACAAAAGTGACAGAATGGGCATTTTAGAGAGAAGAATGTATAAAAGGCAAGAAAGTTTGGGACTAGAAAACATTCAGGAACAAGAGGTCAAAGGAGAAATGGTCAAGCTGAGCATGGTGGCACACACCTTTACTCCCAACACTTGAGGCAGAGGCAGGTAAGTCCAGGACAGCCAGAGCTACACAGAGAGACCCTGTCTCAAAAAGCAAAAACAACACACACACACACACACACACACACACACACACACACACACAAAACAACACCCTAACAAACAGGAAGATGAAGAAATGGGTCAGGTAGGTGGGAATACACATCTGAAGGAATCTTAATACATCATGCTACAAAATTGATGTTTTTACCATTATGATAATGTCAATTAGGCCAGAATCCCAGGACTGGAAGAAGCTTGTACAAAAAGGTTGAGGTACTGTGGTTGAAAACTTGGGTTTTGGAACCAAACATATATAGGTTCAAATCACAGTTATGAAAATTACTATGGCTCCTTTTTGAACCTCGGGTTGTAAAAGATGATCGAAAAGAAAACTTAAGTTAACACAAGCTCTCGAAAATAAACAAGAACACACACACACATACTCTCTCTCTCTGGATTCAGGCAAAGTGGATAAAAGTACTTTCCCCAACAGCCTGAACTTGAGTCCAGAAATTCTCAGTGAAAGAGAAAAACGGACTCTTGTAAGTTGTCCTCTGACCTCCAAACATGAGGTATAGCAAGCTTGTGTAAACTTGCACAGGTATGTGGCTAGTCTCAACCAAGTCTGGTTTGTGTCTTAAAGGTACATTTTTTTTCAAAGTACAGTACCCACCAAAACTGGGTGTTTCTAATTGTTTTTCTCACTCAGGTAACAATATGTGAGAAAGTAACTGAAAGACATTTCTAACCTTAGACTCCTATTAGGACATATAGAATGGAAAAGCCTGTATTTGCTATATTTTCACAACCAAGTCTTTTTTGGAAGCAATCAGAAAGGCTGGTTTACAAGTTTAAAAAGTCACATTACAATTAACAGAGCCAAAGTTAAGGGAGCAGAATTTGCAAAATAAATGAGAATTAGGTATCATCATGGCCAACTGAGAAATGGTATTTTAACATAAGATATTTTTAAGGACATACTTCAATTTCCCTTGCTCAGTTTTCACAGCCAAATATGTAACATTAATATCTCACCAAAGATATTTTTAAAAATGAAGAGCAAGCCTTTAATCCCAGGCATCCAGAGGCAGAGGCAGATGGATCTCTGTGAGTTCCAGAAGAAACAGGACTACACATAGACCTCATTTCAGACAATAACAACAACAAACTATTACATAATCTTCCACTCTAATAAAACGCTAATTTTCAGGCTCATCCACTGCACTTGGGATACACTGACCTCTGCAATTTCCCTAAATTTTCGAAGCTTGACTGCATAATTGTAGTGGTGGGCAATTGCATTTGTGATCTCCTAACTTTCAATTTAATATAGTCCCACTCAGTCCTTCTACTTTAACACAGTAATATTTTTACCTTTAATATAGAGTTGTATACCTATAAACCAAACACTTGAGTTTTCATGTACTATTTATATAGAACATAAATAGTGCATCTAATATTTTCAGGCACTAATCTAAATACTGCAGAGGCTTAGTTAAATAACAAGGCTTAGACAGTGGTTCTCAACCTGTGGGTCGCAACATCTTTGGGAGCTGAACGACCCTTTCACAGGGGTTGCATATCAGATAGCCTGCATATCAGATATTTATGATTCATAACAGTAGCAAAATTACAGTTATGAAGTAGCAATTTATGGTTGGGGGTCACCACATGAGGACTGTGTTAAAGGGTCACAGCACTAGGAAGTTCAGACTAATGGGTTAAGCACACAAGTATGATTTTTAACACAATTAGGTAAGTGCTGTGATATAAATACTAAGAAAACAAGCAGACAAAAGATGAAATTCAACTGGAGGACAAGATCGGCAAGATTCAAAGGCTTCTTGAAGACAGTGATATAAATTAAGAAACCTTTAGGGTAAGGCAAGAGGTATGAAAATGGATATTAGAAGTTATGGAAGACATCCCAGGTAGAAGCAACCACTTTCATAACCTGGGTAAGAGACAGTATGGTAGATTTCCAAGATGTTTTGTAAATTAGTTCATTATTATTGAAACAAAGATACACCAATGGCAGGTTGGAGAAAGTACCTGCATAAAAAGTGAACTCATCTACCAAAGGACAAAATACAGGTCTTGTCTTTATAACTCATTGACAGTCAGAGCAGACATGTAATAAATGTCTTTCGTCTTAGAAACCAAAGTTCCATTTGCTTTATTCCAAACAGGTTAGAGGTACTGCTGTGGGATGGTCTTTCTGCATGCTGTCAATATGTGTTGCTGCCATTGGTTAATAAAGAAGTTGCTTTCGCAATATGGTAAGACAGGTTAGAGCCAGGCAGGAAATCCAAACAAAGATACAGGGAGAAGAAAGGGGAGGGAGGGAAGATGCTGTGGCTGCTGGGGGAGCAAGATATAATGGAACACAGGTAAAGCCACGAGACACGTGGCAATACACAGATTAATAGAAATGGGTTAATTTAAGATAAAAGAGCTTATTAGCAATAAGCCTGAGCCATGTATGTTTATTTGGAACCAAGCGGTTGCGGGACACAGGAAAACTTCCGACTACATTATACCTTCTCTAAGAGATAACATACTTTTGGGATGGAGATAGAACTATGGTACAGTGATTGCCTAGCATGCATGCACTCTACGTTCAATATCCCATCCCTTCCCCCCCCTACAATACAGGGTTTGTCTGTGTAACCGCCCTGGCTGCCCTAGAACTCCCTTTGTAGAGGCTTGTCCTTAAACTCACAGAGATCCATCTGTCTCTGCCTCCTGAATACTGGGATTAAAGGTATGTGCCACCATGCCAAAGCCATGTAGGTTCAATTCTTAAAACCACCAGAAGGAAAATCCAAACAATACTTTTTCACTGGAAATATCTCTAATGTTCCTTTGAAAATTAATAAAGGAGCCAGATGTGGTGGTACATGCCTTTAATCCTAGAACTCAGGAAGCAGAGGCAGGTCAATCTCTTAGTTGAAGGCCAGCCTGGTCTACAAAGTGAGTTCCAGGACAGACAGTGTTACCCAGAAAAACCCTGTCTTGAAAAAAATAAAATAAAATAAACGGAAAGAACTGAGCCAGGTGTGGTGGTACACCTATGTAATCCCAAAAGAAGCAAGAGGATCACTTCAAATTAGAAGCCATTCTCATCTACACAATAAATTCTAGGCCAGCCAATGTTACACAGCAACACCCTGTCTCAAAAACAATCAAATAAAACTCAAACAAAAACGACTGACCTCATCTAAAAGTTCTTGTCTATGCAAATTATACTTTAGAATAATGAAGCAGAGGGCTGGAGAGATGGCTCAGAGGGTAAGAGCACTAACTGCTCTTCCAGAGGTCCTGAGTTCAATTCCCAGCAACCACATGGTGGCTCACAATCATCTGTAATGAGATCTGGTGCCCTATTCTGGCCTGCAGTCATACATGCTGTAAATATAATAAACAAATAAATCTTAAAAAAAAAATAATAATTGAGCAGCTACTAGGAAAAAGTTCCTAGTAGAAGAATCACAAAGACTCTATAACTAGTAGTGAATTTGTGGGCCTTAATAATAATTACAAATAGGGCTGGAGAGATGGCTCAGAGGTTAAGAGCACTGGCTGTTCTTCCAGAGGTCCTAAGTTCAGTTCCCAGCAACCACATGATGGCTCACAACCTTCTGTAATGAGATCTGGCGCCCTCTTATGTATACCTAATAAATAAATAAATCTTTAAAAAAGAAAACAAAAACAATAATTACAAATAACAGACACCATTAAATTTAAAAAAAAAATCAATGAGGAAACAAGTTGGTCCCTGGGGGTGGGGGTGGGGGTGGGGTGAGGGAACAAGAGAACAATGTGTGTGTGTGTGTGTGTGTGTGTGTGTGTGTGTGTGTGTGTGTGTGTGTGTGTGTCTTGAAACAGAGCCTCATTGCAGCTCAGGCTATATTAACTGTGTGTGCATCAGTACCCACAGCGAAGTACATGTGAAGGAGGTGATAAAGACAGCTTGCCCTGGTTCCCATTTCCACCATGTGGATCTTGGAAACCAAACTCGGGTCTATCTGGCTTAGGTGGCAGAATGTTTACCGACTTAGTCATCACACCTCCCCAAATTGAAGTTTAAAAGCAATTTTAATCCACTGAGATTTTATTTTAAAATTGTGGTTAAGGGGTCAGATTAAAAAGAAAAAGGAAAAAAAAAGGAGCAAATTACTGGTAACTGTTAAGTTCACTGGTGGTATTTCACTCTCTCATTCTGTACATTTGAAATTTCCCACGATAGTATTTAAGGTGAAGATAGTTATCACTACAAAGCTGGATATAAAATTAGCAGATATAGCAAATACACTACTTTAAATGGGCAAGAATTATTATAACATTTTAGTAATATAGTAGGTAACCTTTAAAATCGTTTATTATTGTATGTCTCAAATCCGTGTATTTATTCAGATATCAGAAAAAAACTACTGTTTATTAATTCTACTAAATGCAGTTATCTTTTGCTTTTTGAATGTATTGCCCCTTAGCCATGGTGGCACATTTTTGTAATCCAAGCAATGGGGCAGTAGAACTGAGGCCGAGCTAAGAGGACTGCCATGAGTTCAAGGCCATCTGGTAATACAGAAGGAAGAGGTAGAAGGGGGGAGGGGGAAGGAAGAGGTAGAAGCGGGGAGGGGAGTAGAAAGGGAAAAGGAAGGAAAGAGAATGAACAAAAAGACGGGGAAAGGGGGTGACATTCCCAAGAGGAGCCCATGCCCACACTTGGGTATGTCTCACTTTCTACAGCTTTGCTTTGAGAAGCCCACACTGCCTGTGGCCGTGTCAGAGCAACAGCAGGTGGTAACTGAAGTCCAGGTGTCAGCCCATCAGATAAAACAACTCTGATGGGTATATCTAGTTTAAGCAAGGCTTGCGAGACCACAGACTCCACAGTGTCTTCTGCTTCTGCTGTGCCTTTGCATGCTTGCTACTGCTATCTTTCTCTGGTATCTGACACTAGTTGAATTGGGTGTGGGGGAATACCTATTTCCTGTGTTGTAATGTGTTTATCTCATAAACATCCTGCTCGACTGGGCATTTGGACCTGTGGATTGCCAGTAAGATGATTTCCTCCTAAAGCTACATTGTCTAACTGACACAGAGTTTAGATGAATAAAAATAAATACTAGGATATGTTTCATAGCTAAGGCCTATTGTTCCACAAGGCCTGTGAGTCACTTCTGAGCTGCTTTAGATCACAGCTCAGAATTTTGATTTAGGAAAACATTTGAGTCCAGGAGCCAAAATGGCTCAAATTCTTTTAATTTTATTGCTGAGTACACTAGCTGATACAAAGCTTCAAAATAACTTTAGATTAGACCAGATGCCTACTAATGGTTTTTAAAATAAACATTCCCAATCTTTAGTTCACAAGGACACAACTGTACTGTCTAGCTAAGTTGCAAATACAAAAACAGCATAATTATTGCTAGCTGGCAAATGATTAATTCCTTGCACCCATTCCTGACCTCAATTTATGAAAATAAATTCTGACTATTCAAGGCTACAGAAAATAATTTGACTCTGTAGCCCCAAATGAGGGCTGCAGGTGTTCTTGGATAATCAGAGGTTACACACTGGACAGAAAATATACTTTAAATTTTAGGCATTTTGGTCATAGTATCGTGGAAAGTGCCAGCTGAACTGATAATATATACAGAAGCCTAGCCTGAATCTGCAGCACCCTTAGCTCTCTGGCTTAGCTTTCTTTGTCCGAAAACCCAGCATCTTAGAGACCTAAAGAGAATTCAGATTTCATGATTCCTGATTATAGAGTGTTAGTTACAAATGTTTACATAGTCATGAGTTAGTTAAACTGCTTTTCCACTGCCTGGGAATATTCAGGGTATCAGGTCAAAAGCGGCTTTTACACTCAAAAGTATAGTGTATAAAGACACAATTTTCTTGTTTTCTGGGCTGTTCAATAGTTTAGGTTTATGAGTCTTTTAAAATTCCTTGTAAGATTACCTCTCAAGATAGATAATAAAGTAATTGATTCTTTATAACTACAATTTACAGCCTGTCAATTAAAAGAGTTGGCTGAGAAAATATGCTCCTTGTTTGCTCATGATATACTGCATGAGAGTTGTCAGGATGTCTCTGTTTTTAGTCATGTCTTTATCTAGGAATGCAACTTTTTTATGACTCCTGTATTGCCTGTAAGAGCTTTGTTGGGATATATAAGCTGTAGAAAGACATGAGAGAATAAAGAAAGGAACCATCAAAAAGAATGTGCGAGTGTTTTCTCTCCCTAAAAACCCTCAGAAAAGTCTTAGCTTCACCAACACCATGGACTACTCTCAAACACTGTGCTGCCTTGGGGCTGGTTCCCCACAGGCAGTGTTATCACACCCATGTTAGGTGTGTGTTGCTTTGCTCTGAGTGTCTTTCTTTCTCCTAACCTTTGTGCTTAAGCCTACATTAAAACATTTTTATTACGCCTCTCCCAATTAAAAGAAAGAGGAGGGGGCTGGAGAGATGGCTCAGAGGTTAAGAGCACTGCTTGCTCTTCCAAAGGTCCTGAGTTCAATTCCCCGCAACCACATGGTGGCTCATAACCATCTGTAATGAGATCTGGTGCCCTATTCTGGCCTGCAGTCATACATGCAGACAGAATACTGTATACATAATAAATAAATAAATTTAAAAAAAAAGAAAGAGAAAGAGAAGGGAGGGAAGAAAATAATGGACTGCTCCTCATTGTAGAGCACAGGTTTAGTAAAAACCAAACCAAACAAACCTCATTAGTTTAAATCTTGAATCTACAACAATTAACTGATGACAGCTAAGTTATTTCTTCAATTTCATTCCACTCACCCTAGAGGTGGGGGAGGGGAGACATCTCATACAGCTCAAGCTGGCCTCAAATGCATTACCACACCTGGCTTTCTGTCTTTCTTTTGTTCTTTGAGACAGGGTTTCATTTAGCCCAGTCCGGTCTTGATCATCCTGAGTGCTGGGATTGCCAAGTGTACAATACCACACCCAGCAGACTCTCAATTTTATCATTTGTAAAATGAGTGCCAATAATACCTATACCAAATAACGTGAATGTGAAAAGGAAAACAATAAGAAAAAGCAATATTTACAAGTATTAGCTTATTTAATATTCTTAACGTTCTTGTTAAATGCTATTCATATCCTTATTGTAGAGATGAAACAAATGATTAGAGATGTCAAGACCTTGTAAAAAATGGCAGACAAGATTTCAATCTTGACAATATCTAAAATCTACACTGTTTACTTTTATCTAAATTCTATATTCTCAATAAATACAACTATTATCTTTCTTCTATTGTTACCTAAGGTTCAACCAATAATACCAACCACTCAACCTTTCCACAGCCAAATATAAAAGAAGAAAAAAGGAAAATTACCTGAATTACCCACTGCACCATTGTTCACCAGGGAATTTGGAGCCACGGTACGAGGCCAGTGTCCATCATGAGAAGAGCTAGGGATTGCCATCGGTCTGGCAGCAGGCTGTGCAAAGATGATGCTGGGATCATTCAAGCCAATATTGCTGGGGGTACTGCCAGGTGCAGAGTGGAGCATTGGGCCATGGATGGGCCAGGATGGGGCAGGGATCTGGAGGGGGTGCATTGGCAATAATCCCATACTGTGCATGGGAGAATACTGAGCTGGTGGTGATTGAGGAAAGTTATACAAGGGCATCTGAACTTGATGAGGGGGCTGGCCTCCCTGCTGGGGTGGGCCAAGCTTAGGCTGGGATCCGGGCTGGGATGGAGGCTGGGGAATAGCAGATGGTTGGGGAGAATTCTGTGGAAATGGCTGGGGCTGAGGAGAATAAGATGGTGAATCAGACTGCAGGAAAAAAGAAAAGACAATTTAAAAATTAATTTACGAACATCTTAATTTCCTAAAAATCAAGATTATTAATTTCCTAAAATGAAGATTAAAACATAATAGCAGTTATTTCATTAAAACAGCATATACAGAACTATATGATACATAACAACAAATAATAAAATCTCCTATTATATGAAGGTTAAATTTTTTTCCCAAGGTGCTCAAATTCTTTTATTGTGAGAGAGAGAGAAAGAGAAAGAGAAAGAGAGAGAGAGAGAGAGATATTAGCATCATTCCCATCATGAACAAAATATTTCCTTTGTAAACCAGAAATGAACATATAAATAACTCACAGCCACTTTCATTCAGTTCCCTGAACAACTGTGTGTACTAGGCATTATTACTAAGTACTTAAAATATAACCCTAACGTGTATGCCTTCATGAAGCTTAAAAACTTACTTAGCAGGGAAATCAGGGAACAGAAAAAGATTATACAAGTAATCACAGCAGAGTATGATTATTACTATGACTGTACAGGCAGGTACAGTAGTGTGTAATATCTGTAGTCTGAGCAGACAGGAGGATAAAGTCAGAACATCCTGTGTCCCTGCCAGCCAGCCTGGGCTACATATTGAGACTATCCCAAAAGAAAAAAAAAAAGGTGATTTATAGTATATAATGATTAACAGGAAAAACTAACTTCCACTTTTCAAGAAATGTAGAGATCAAGGAGTTTTCCAGAGGACATAACCTTTAAACTGAGACTAAAAGGTAAACAGAAGCAAATCTAGTAAGTCAGAGGATACAGAGAAGAGTATTTAGCAGCAGGAAAAACATGTCTGACGGTCTATGAGCATGAAAACACTGAACTGTTTAAGATAACTGCAATTTCAAAGTTTAGTAGTAGATACACAGGTAAGGGGATAATGTATCTGTTGTGGAATAATCTTTCCGTACACTGTGAAGATGTGTTTTTGCCAAGGAGCCTTCTGATTGGTTTAATAATGAGCTGAATGTCCAATAGCTAGGCAGAAACAGGTTAGGCAGGAATTCCAGGCACAGGGAGATGAGTCTAGGCACAGGAGAGACACCAGAGGAGAGGAAGCAGGAGGTGCAAGACAGAAGAGAGGTAAAAAGCCACGAGACAAAACATAGGTTAATATAAGTAAGTTAATTTAAGTTATAAGAGCTAGTGGGACAAGCCTAAGCTATAGGCTGAGCTCTCATAATTAATAATAAATCTCCATGTCATTTTTTTGTGAGCTGGCAGCCCAAACAAAAATCTGTCTACACATATCTGAGGCTTAAAAACTAAACAGAAACAAGGCAATGAGGGCTCCTGTGTCTTGTCTATCCCATAGTTTATACAATTTATACAAGAGCAGTGCAAACCTGCTGAAAATTTGAACCAAACCAGAAATATAATCAATTTGCAATTTATAACAATTATTCTGATTTAGTAATAATAAAAAACTAAATAAAATTTTAAAAAAACTTAAAAAAACAAAACCCTGATGAGATTAATTAAAAGGGTGCAATGAAGCCCAGCACGGTGGCACATGACTCTAATCCTAGCACTCAGGAGGCAGGGGCAGATAGATCTCTGAGTTCGATCGAGGCCAGCTCTTGTTTACAGAGCAAGTTCTAGGACAGTCAGGGCTGCACAGAGAAACCTTGTCTAAAAAAACAAAACAGAACAAAAAAAGAGCTACTGTGCCTCAGCAGTCCTGAGACTATAATACAGGGATAGAGGGAAGCAAAGGACTGTAAGGATTAGTTACTTATTACTTACTTATTTAAAAGTCTCACTGTATAGCCCTACTCAGCCTAGAATTCACCATGTAGACAAGGCTGGCCTGGAATTCACAGAGATCTGCTCGCGTCAGCCTCTCAAGTGAGTGCTGGTATACTAAGGGTTGGAATCACAACACCCAAACAAGGATTTTATTTTGTTTTGTTTTTCTAAGCTCATATTGCACAGGTTGGCCTCAAATTCACTATGTAACACACAGGATGACCTTGAACTTCTCATCCTTCTACTTCCTCCACCTTCCAAGTACTAGGATTACAGGTGTATGCCACCATGCTTGGTTTATACAGTGCTCTAGGATCAAACTCAGGGCCTTGTGCATGCTAGGCAAGCAAGCACTCTCCCAATTGATCTACAACTCCAGCCCCAATTTATGAGTTATTTTTGAAAAACTGAAGCAATAGAGCTTGGTGACTGACTGGATATAGAATTTAAAGAAAAGAAATGTGAGAGAAAAGTAGACTGTGAGAGACAGACATTAAGGCTATAAACAATGGACGAAGAAGCAAATCTATAGTACTGGAAAGAAACATAAACTGCATTCTAGACACAATTAGATCTGAGTTGCTTTGTTAGACACCAGAAAAATAATGTCCATTAGATTCTTAAAGAAAGGTCAGGTGAGAAAAAGGCAAATGACAAAGAAAATTAGGAGCAACACAGAAAAATAATTAGAGCATAAGTTTTATACAAAGAACATGTGGGTTCAAGTTGATTTCAAGTTATTAGTTATCTCCTAGTAGATCTTAGGCAAGAAATTAAATCTTCATTCATTTAACTAATACTAATGTAAACTGTCTCATGTTTCTATTGAAATTAAACAATGCACATGGAAAATATAAAAACCAAATTCAGGATCTTTTCCCTCCTTCTTTAAGAAGTTCCTAGGAAAGCTAGCCAGTAGTGGAATCCCAGCACTTGGAAGGCAGAGGCAGGTATATCTCTGTGAGTTTGGAGGCCAGGCTGGTCTACAGAGAGTGTTCCAAAAAAGCCAGGGTCACACAGAGAAAACCTGTCCTGGGGGTGGGGGGGTGGGGGTTGTCCTAGGTTCAAACCATGAGACTGCCTCAGCCTCCAGACATTAGGGACTACGAGCCAGTGTACTACACAGTGCCTAGCTACTGGTGCGCTTTCATAGCTAGGAAAAGATGTGAAGAAGGGTTCAAAATTAAAGTTGTGAAGAGTCAGATAAAATGGCTCTCTTCTAGTCAAACTCATTCAAAGGCACAGTACTTACACATTCTGAAGACTGTCTAGTTCTTATGGACTGGTCACCCTGTTGCTGGGCTGAACCAGCCACCTGCTGAGCATTGACAAGGTTACGAACCAGCTGGGCTGCTGAGAGAAGACATCACAGAAAAAAGGGTCAAAAGACACAGACAAAGCTGGCAGGCATGCTGTTTTACATCTAAAATCTCAAGGCCTGAAGCACCAAGGTGGAAGGATTTCTGTGAATACAAGATCTGAACTGCACAGTGAGTTCCAGGCCAGCTTGAGGTACAATATGAGACCTTGTCTCAAACAAACAAACAAACAACACAGGAAAAAGGAGTGAATAAATACAAATCGATGAACTAACGATTATTTTAATGGTATTTATTTTTGTGGCAGTAGAGGTTGAACACAGGATTTCACAGGTTAGGCAAGCACTACACTGAGCTACAACCCTAAACTCCAGTGTCTTAAAATTTCAAGTTTGTTGATTTTATCAAGCTATACTTTTTGAAATAAGGTTGATGTTGATTACTGAAAGTAGAGTAATAAACACATAAGCAGCAGACAAAGATTTCTCAAAAGAATGGACTAAAGTGAACTTTTAAATGGTTATTTTAGGGAAAGATATGTACCACTGCTCTCTACCCCAACTTCATGCTGAGATCAAAGCCAGGGCCTTGCATACTGAGCTGTATCCTTTCCCCTTGGGTTTTTGTTTTAAAATTTTTACTTTTATTATAATTTATTTCATGTGTATAAGTGTTTTGCCTACATGAATGTCTATGTACCCACATGCATGTAGGCAAAAAGAAGGCACTAGATCCCCTAGAACTGGAGTTCCAATTTGTGAGCTGCCAGGTGAGGGCTGGGAATAGAATAGGAATACTCTAGAAGAACAGTCAATGCTAACTGCTGAACTACCTCTCCAGCCCGTTTATTTGTTTTTAAGGGATGTGTGTGTGTGCACACTATGTATGTGGAGGTGTACAAGGAGGTCAGAAGAGAGTACTAAACCCCCTGTAGTTGAAGTTATAGGTAGTTGTCCACTGCCTAGTATGGATGCTGAGAAATAAACTTAGGTTACTAGTAAGCAGCAAGTGCTCATAGCTGAGCCATCTTTCCAGGCCCCTCATTATCCTGGTTTTTTTTGAAACAGTCTATAAATGTTATATAGCTCAAGCCAGTCTCCTGTTTCCATCTCAGGAATGCTGGTCTTAAAAGACACTTTTAGCCGGGCGGTGGTGGCGCACGCCTTTAATCCCAGCACTCGGGAGGCAGAGCCAGGAGGATCTCTGTGAGTTCGAGGCCAGCCTGGGCTACCAAGTGAGTTCCAGGAGAGGCGCAAAGCTACACAGAGAAACCCTGTCTCGAAAAACCAAAAAAAAAAAAAAAAAAAAAACCACTTTTAAATCTTATATAAATTGATTTTTTTTCTTTTTTCTGAATTTTTGGGTTTTTTTTTTTTTTTTTTTAAATCTCACGCTGTAGGGCATCAAACCCAGGACCTTGTACATAGCAAATTTGCACTCTCATTGAGCTAAACCCCTAGGCCAGATCAAATTAAAAAAGAATACCTGAAGTCAGGTTATTTTTATATATATATATATGGGCAATTCCAGGGGAGTTGGTGCAGGAAGATCATAGATTTGAGGCCAGCCTGCACTATATAGCAAAACTCTGTCCCCAAGACAAAACATACTAGTACTGGGGCTGTAGCTCAGTAGTAAACCATGTGTTTAGCATGCACAACAGCCTTGGTTTGATCCCTATCAACAAGCAAAGAAACATTCTCAACTACTTTCAATATTTAAACTTACCTGCCACACTGCTATTCCTCTGGCGGGCCATTTTGACCTCTGGGCATTCCCGGCGCACATGTCCTGCATCTCCACATATGAAACACCTAAGGTCTCGGGAGTCAAGAAGGTCTCGGGGGTCTTTTTCTTCTTCATTTCCTTCCTTCTCTTCTTCACTGTCTTTCTTCTTTAGTCTAAACAGTAAACTGCTGATACCAATAATGTGGAGCCAGGAACTTACAAACTGATGATTCACAAAACAAACTAAACCATACACAATGACAAATGGACTAACATACAGTGTTTTATGCTTTTTTTTTTTTAAAGAAACACACTTCCATTTATAACATATCTAAATCATATTTCAAAAATTAAGTATCGTAGCTATTTCATAAGAGTAATTGTTTATTTTGAGACAGGGTCTCACTATATAGTCCTTGCTGGTCTGGAACTCACTATGTAGAATCCACTGGCCTCAATGTCAAAGATCTTCCTGCCCCTATCTTTCAAGTGCTGGGATTAAAGGATTGTTCTACCAGGCCTAGCCACACTAAAAAATTCAGTATCAATTTTTAAACTTCTAATATCCTTAGAGATTGATACTAACTTAAGTCTAAGAAGAAACAGGATTAGAGAAAATAAGCATCTTGCCTAAATTTATTAAATAACAGTGATAGAAACTACAGCTTATTCATTAAAAAACTTCCAGATGCTTTATTAAGCCAGATTTGATAATGAAAGGTGCTCAACCCTTGTACTGAATATACATGTGAATTTGGGAGAGCATGAACACATATATGTCTTTTCTTCCTTTCTTTTCTTTTTTTTTATTGTTGTTGCTGTTTGAGACAGGGTCTATTACCTAGCTCTGGCTGTCCCTAACTGGCTAACCTCAAACTCACAGAAATCCTCCTCCTGCCTCTGCCTCAGGCACTGGAATTAAAGGTGTGTGCCACCATACCTAGACCCACAGATAGATCTTGAGGCAATTCAGAGGGCATGTATTTCTCAATTTACATAATACACAGATCCAGCTCAACATGTATTTCCAGGATTCAGTTTATCGTTACTGCGAGCTTGTCCTTATTTGAGGACTATGAAGTCCTCCCCTTTTTCTTGTTCCCAGCTGTTCCAAACACATAATGTGTCAATAAACATTTCTATTAAAAAACTAAAAACTGAAAGAATAAAAAAACAAATGTTATAAGACATCACTAAACATAAATTTCACGTTACAAAATTCCATTCAAATGAACATTTATTTACTTATGATCCAATTAAAACCCTTGAACTTAAAATTTTAACTTTCATACTTAAATCATTTCTGAATAAAAGTATAAATGCAAATTAGTCTTATATTTATTTTCTCTATAAAGTTGATAGAAAATTGTTTGCCAACCTTTTCCTTTTGGGACAATCTTTCATGTAGTGACCTATTTTTCCACATACACGGCAACAACGATCATTAGGAGCCAGTTCTCCATCTGTCAATACTCTTGAATCAAAGAAGTACTCCTGAAAAAATAATAATTATACTACTTTAAAAAAAATCAATATAAAACTTCCCGAATGCACAGGAGATCAAGATAAAAAAAAATGAAGGTTAACAACTGTAACTGAAACCATGGGTAAGAAAATAAAGCTCAGAATTATTGTCAACATCATAGGTGGTAACAGTACTAAATACCTTATGTCCAAATTATACAGTACAATGTAGAGAGGCTACAGATAAGTGAAATCTCAATAAAGTAAATACTATTTTCAATTTCAATTTATAGACAAAGAAATTGCACCTCAGATGATTCAAATTGTTTGCACATGGTAATGAAGTTAGCCAAATCTCATATAAAAGATTTAAAGTTTTATCTGTAGTGACCGCAAAACTCAAGCTTTCTGTTACACCAGGCTACTTCTACAAAGGAACTGCTCGTCTTTCCAACGGTGTTATGGAAAGAAATCATTTTGATTATTTAAAATGCAATTGGATTTGCAATTAAAAAGGAAAAAAAGTATATGGGTATTTGGCTGTGAGTTTACACAGGCCGTGTACATGCAGGAGCCCAGGAGCCCAGAAGAGGACATCAGATCTGCTGCTGAAACTGGAGTTACAGGTGGATGCAAGCTGCTCATGTGGATGCTAAGACTAAAAGTGCTCTCAACCATGGAGTCATCTCTCTAGCTCTGCAAACAGCTTTTAAAGAAGTGACATTTACTATATAACATAGAATGTACCTGAGAAGGCCAGAAAATATTTTCCAAGTCTTAGAACTAAGTTCATTTCTCTTCTACCCTAGTACCTTGCTCATCCTTCTTTCAGTGCTTGATTGTTCAGGAACACTAGCTTATCCTAACAGTAGAGTTTATCCTAACAGTAGCCATACTTCTGGAAGCCAAGAGAGCTTTTCTGCTGCCTATATAAATTCATGTAAAAATCTGGGATAAATACCCCAATAGAATAATAATAAAAATAATTACAAAAAAAAAAAATGGTCAGTGTAGAAAAACTGAAAACCATACATATTCCAGTATTATATTATAAAATAGCACAGCCACATTAAAAATACACACACACACACACACACACACAAAGAATATTCAACCAAATCAGTAATTCCACTTCTTGGCGTAACCTAATAAAAACATACATTCGTGCAGGAAAAAAACTTTATACATATATTCATAAAAGCACTGCTCATAATAGCTAAGACATAGAAGCAACACAATTAAATAAATGGATGAATAAAATATGGTATATTTATATAGTAGAATATTAAATTCAGACATAAAAAGAAATAAAGAACTGACACATCATACATCACAGATGAAACTTAAAAATATGTTTAGTGAAAGAAACCAGGACCAAAGAACCACATATTGCCGGGCGGTGGTGGCGCACGCCTTTAATCCCAGCACTCGGGAGGCAGAGCCAGGCGGATCTCTGTGAGTTCGAGGCCAGCCTGGGCTACCAAGTGAGTCCCAGGAAAGGCGCAAAGCTACACAGAGAAACCCTGTCTCGAAAAAACCAAAAAAAAAAAAAAAAAAAAAAAGAACCACATATTATATGATTCTAAATGAACAAGAGTAAAATCTAGAAAAAGAAGGCTAGTGGATTAAAAATGGGAAAGAGAAGCACTCTTGGAGCCCTGCATATTCTCAGGAGTTCTTTCTGACTTTCCTTAATAAACCTATGCTTCCTTTTCTTTATATATGTGTATATGTCTCTGTGAAAGAGGTGTGGGTAAGGATTAGAAAGACGGCTCTGCAGTGAAGAGCAATTACTGCTCTTGCAGAGGACCCAAGCACCCACATTGAGCAACTCACAATTGTCTGTATCTCCAGCTACAAGTAGATCTGGTGTGTCTGTGTACTCAGTTGCACACACCCAGGCACCAACCCACATGCAAATAATTAAAACACAAAATAAATCTTAAAAAAAAAAAAAACAAGCCTCAGAAATAAAAATAATGAAATTTTGGTGGTATGGTTACCAAATATTCTGAATAACTCAAAGCTCTGATTTATACTTTATCAGAATTATAACTCAACAAAACTGTTTAAGCTAGTTACATTGAAGCAGGTAGCCAAATGGCAGGGAGGGAATCTTCAGAAAACGAGTAAAGAAACCCAAAGTGTTAAGAGTAAACATGCATAGAATGGACATAGCAATAAACTCAGACAGACTTAAGAAGCCACATGACTGAGGCCTGTAAGCCTTTGCTACACCCAGGTGCTGGGATTACAGGCATGTTCTACTATGTACAGCTACAATTCTATTTCCTATCAAAACAAGAGCAACAAAGTCCTTTCTCAGTTCACCAGTGGCTTAAGGCAGAAACAGGCACCATCCATCATTCTGTTCTTCTTTATCCATCATTTCTAAGTAATCGTCAAACAGTGGCCATTCTATTCCTAAATTTCTTTATGTTCCTCTACCTCACCATCACTTAAAGTGACCTGGTTTTGAGATTTGTAAAACTCAAATACGTTAAGGAGATTAGGTGGTGGTCAAACATGAAATATAAGAACTTACATAATGAAAAGCAAAATTTTACAAAACTATAAACTTAAGACATTCAGAATATGCCAGTAATGAATATAATTTATACAATTTAAGTTTACTAATTAAGAAAACCCTAATTTTATGAGTATGCATGTGAAGAGAGTAATTCACTTAACTGAGATGAAAAGTGTTCCCTATCAAAATCCATGACAAATATTCACCTGTAATTCATCTGTTACAACAAGAACAGGAAGGAAGGAAGGAAGGGAGGAAGGGAGGGAGGGAGGGAGGGAGGAAGGGAGGGAGGGAGAAAGGGAGGGAGGGAGGAAGGGAGGGAGGGAGGAAGGGAGGGAGGAAAATAAAAGAACTAAGAAATAACAAAGTGGGACAAAGTATAGGACTTAGTGAATTTTGAGTAAAACAACAAAAAAAGATTTATTCTTTTGTGTATGTGTGAGTACCTGCATGGATGTATGTACACTATGCATATGCCTGGTGCGCATGGAGGCCAGAAGAGGGTGTCAGGTCCCTTGGAATTGTACTTACAGATATTTGTAAGCTAATATGGATGCTGGGATCTGAACTCAGGTCCTTTACAGGAGCTATTAGCCACTGAGCCATCTCTCTTGAAATACATTTTATAGAATGAGAGATTACAAGTAACTAAAGATACAGTAAGACTATCAAATGCTGTGGGATGTCTTTCTGTATGCTGTAAATATGTGATGCTCTGACTGGTTGATAAATAAAGCTGCATTAGCCTATGGCAGGGCAGGATAAGGTTAGGCGGTACATTCAAACTAAAGGTGAGACAGAGAAGGGTGGAGTGGGGAGAGATACCAGCCCTCCACCCAAGGAGCAACAAGATGCCAGCAGATTGGTGGTAATGCCATGGCCACGTGGCAACATATAGATTAATAGAAATGGGTTGAGTTAAGAGCTAGCTAACAAGAAGCCTGACCCATAGGCCATACAGTTTGTAAATAATATAAGCCTTTACTTAGGACCAAGCTGCTATGGGATGCTGGTGGAAGAGATTCATCCTGACACGGGCCGGGCAGGACCAAGAAACTTCCAGCTACAATCAAACTATACTGAAAGTCCAGTTAAGGGTGGTGAGTATTAATCTGTAGCTGTACTATACATTAGAAATTGCCTAGGTTAGCTGGGTGGTGGTGATGCACACCTTAAATCCCAACACTTGGGAGGCAGAGGCAGGTGGATCTCTGTCAGTGCACGGGCAGCCTGGTCTACAAAGCGAGTTCCAGGACAGAGAGGAAAACTTGTCTCGAAAGAAAAAAAAATTGCCTAGGTTTTATGACTTTCTTCTCATTGGTGGTGCTATTCAAAGCAGAGAGACAGATGACAGCTGGAGTTAGTGTAAGGGGGAACATATATGGATATAAAAGGACAGTAGTTACTATAGAATGAGGAATAGTATAAACCAGAAAGTAGACAGGGTCATATGGGAAAAGAAAAGAGAGACAGAAGACAATAAAAAGCTGGTTAATATTATATATTAGAGGACCAAATAGTAGCAAAAAATAAAGTGGGAATATCTGAGTAAATAAGAAAGATGAAAAAGTAGAATGTATACTTTTATCTGTGCGCAGTGTGTGTCTGCGTGTGCGTGGGTTATGTGCACATGTGTGCGTGTACATATGTGTGTTTTGGCTTTTTGAGATGGGATCTCATGATGTAGCCTACACTGGCCTCATCAAAGCTGGCCTTGATCTCGTTTCCACCTCACAAGGGCTGAAATTACAACTGTTGAGTCACCAAGCCCAGCATACTTTTATCTTTCTGAACAGTCCTGTAAGTATCCAGCATATTTAGCAGTGAAAATGATATTAAGTGTAAACATGAAAGACAATGAATAGTTCCTATAAGTTACAATACTGATATAATAAAGACAAATGTCCAAAAAAAAGGGCTGTAACCTAAAAAATACCATACACTAAAAATTTAAATAGAATAAGTAAGAAGATTAAAAAAATGATTAGAGGCTCAAAGGCTCCTCTTTCTAGACATCAAAATAACATTTGGTTTTAATACTAAATAAATTAAACAAAACTAAATATAAATCTACATATAAGTAGGGACTAGTTGCAATGTACTAGATTATAAAGGAGTAATAACATTTTTAATTGAGTTACAGGACTCGGCACTGTGTACTTCCCGTACTAGGTTCCCACTGAACATGCACATCAACAATATTCCACTATTTACAATAGTAAAATGTCACTAAATGTGTATTGCTATGTCAATTAATGCATTAATAAAAATGTTATTTTTTAAATAATTTTTTTCATAATTTTTGTGTTTTAAAATTTCCTACTTAATTATATCCAATATAATTATTGCCCGCGAAGAGGCTAACAAAAATAAACATACATGAGAACCAGTGTTCCAAGGACAAAAGATTCTGCTTTTACTCCACCATAAAAAGAAGAGTTTTAAAACTAGACTGAATAAGTTTTCAAGGACATTCATTATGTGATATTAAAATACATGGTTTTACTCACTCCACATTTTTTTCTCTTAAAAGTCTCTTCCCCTAAACCTGAAACCTCCTCTGGCCTCCTAACCAATAGGAAGCAAGCAAAAGCTGAGTGAGACCAAACAACAGTAGGTGACAAACACAAGCCAGGCCTTCCTGCAGTCTAACCCTGCACACTACAGAGCTGGGAGGAGCCACGATAAGCAAGTACTTCGGATCTGTATTTTCTGTTATTTCAGGACTGGGAAATTTGCATCTGAGGTTTTGCTCCCTTTCACTTTGCCATCTGTAAAAACCTCAATGACAATGAAGTTCTATAAGAAAAAAAGAAAAGAATGAAAGTTCCAAATAATGTAAACTTACAGCTTCTCTGCCAATGAGTGGATAAAAGGGGGTACCAAAAAGTTTCCTTCCATTGATAAATGCCTTCATAATGAAATTGGTCACTGTGAAGAAAGAAGATGATAAAAGATGCAGACATTACTATGTCAGAACTTCCTTTTTTTTTTTTTTTTTTTTTTTTTGAGATGGGTTTCCGTGTGTAGTTTTGGTGCCTGTCCTGGATCTCGGTCTGTAGCCCAGGCTGATCTCGAACTCACAGAGACCCACCTGGCTCTGCCTCCCGAGTGCTGGGATTTAAAGGTGTGTGCCACCTCCACCCAGCTCCTATGTCAGAACTTTTAAAGGAATATTTTCTGTATTTAAAACTTACTTTTTCTAGAAACACCAGCACCAAGATTATGATTCAAGTCAAAAGGATCTAGAAAAGAAATATTTGTTAATTAATAAGTACTGCACCATAAAGTTGACTTTGCAGGAAGAAGAGTCTAATTCTATATATTTTCAAACTATTCAACCCAGTGAATTTTATTTTATCTTTTATTTCTATTTATTTATTTACTCATTTATTTATTCATTCTATCTATCTATCTATCTATCTATCTATCTATCTATCTATCTACCTACCTACCTACCTACCTACCTACCTACCTACCTACCTATCTATCTATCTATCTATCTATCTATCTATCTATCGGTTTTTCGAGACAGGGTTTCTCTGTGTAGTTTTGGCACCTTTCCTGGAACTCACTCCATAGCCCAGGCTAGCTTCGAATTCACAGAGATCCACCTGCCTCAGCCTCCCGAGTGCTGGGATTAAAGGCATGCACTACCACTGCCCAGCTGTGAATTATTCTTTTAAAGTTATTAAGTGACAGAAAACAAAAGGCTGACACTTTCAGAGAAGTTTTCCCTGCTAATTTTTCTTGTGGTTCTTGAATTAACAATAATATAAACAATCACCTTCAATTGCAATGCATTTAGATGTCCACTGCTTCTCAAAAGTGGTCAACAGCTTTTTCTGCCGAATACTGATTACATACTCCTTGAAATCAAACTCTTCAGTGTAGAAGCGAAGTAGTCCTAACCAAAGCTCCCCTAGTGATTCTGTGTTCTTTCCAAGGGAAGGTAAACGCTTTTTCTTCAGGTAAGGAAAAGGGAAAGAAAAGAGAAAGATGGAAGAGGAGGGTAAGGAAAAGAAGAGAGAAATAGGCATATTATTAAAATTATAAAAATTAAAAACAAGTAAAATTATTAAACCATGCAAATCCTAACACCAGTAAGCATTCTATAATATAAAATTAAACAAAAATTACCAGTTCTTCTGTTTTATCAAAGAAAAAAGCATTCCATCCATCAACCATTCTCTGTGGAATCTGTTTTCCATCAAAGATCTGTATAAAAAATATTATAATTAGATTTCAAGTTATCCAACCCAAAGACCTACAAGCCTTCATTATCATTTTAGAATTTACCTACAGGAGACATTAATGAATTACTTCCCAAGGAAAAAACACTAGGATGTGATAACTTGATACCAAGTAACTAATTAATGAGAATATACCTAAAACCCAGCTAAGAAAGTCTATCTTAAGAGTATCAGACTCGCCGGGCGGTGGTGGCGCACGCCTTTAATCCCAGCACTCGGGAGGCAGAGCCAGGCGGATCTCTGTGAGTTCGAGGCCAGCCTGGACTACCAAGTGAGTTCCAGGAAAGGCGCAAAGCTACACAGAGAAACCCTGTCTCGAAAAACCAAAAAAAAAAAAAAAAAAAAAAAAAAAAAAAAAAAAAAAAAAGAGTATCAGACACTCCGAACACACTTAATATTATTTGATGCTACCTTTTTGGCCTATCTAAATGCATCCAGACCAAGATTAAGTAAAATCAAAGTAAAGAAAATAAAAATGTGCTTGATTAAAGGATTATAAATGTAGTTATCAACAGATAATATTGATTAAATACCCAAAGGAAATCAGTATCACTGTTCCCTAGTACATTTAATCAGTTACTAATATCTGATAAGACAGGAAACTACTTAGATATCAGATTAATTAATGGAAAATTAGGTAGCTTTCCCCAACATCTTTATAAACAAATTATGAATTTTTTTAAGTTTATATTAATTTGTGCAGTCTGGCCTCAAACTTGAAATCCTCCTGCCTGAGCCACCAGAGCAGCTGATAATGTGTCACTGTGTCTGACTAAGAAATACTATTCTGTAAGAAAAAGAAGCATCCAATAAAAAAATGATCCTTTTAGATATAATTGAACTCCACAGGTAATTTTATGATTTGCTTTTCTTTTTTTGAAACACGGTCCAAGTTGGCCTTGAATCTGTTATGTAGCCAAGGATGACACTGAACTTCTGATCTTGCCTCTGGCTTCTGAGCACTGAAATTATAGGCATATGGCACAATGGCTAGTTTATATAATACTAGGGATCAAACCTAGGGCTTTATGTATGTTAAACAAGCATGTTACCAATTGACCAATTGTGCTACACATCCAGGCCTTGTAACTTGCTTCTCTAAAAGAGGTTTAATAAAATTAACTCAACAAATTAGAAGGTATACAATATTGCTTCAGAGTCAGCAAAACTAATTTCTAGTCTCAGGCCTATATATTGACTCTGGTCAATATAATTATCCCCATAACCTCCAATTAACCCAGTAAAGAGAAAAGATTACATTAACTACACAAATAGTTTATAAATCAACTTTTTAAAAAAGTATTTAATTTCTACTTCTAATGTGGATTATGTGTGAGTGCAGGTACCCAAGGAAGCTAGAGGCATCAGATCTCCTGTAGCTGGAGTTACGGGAGATTGTAAACTGCCCAAAAGGGTGCCGAGAATTAAATCTGGGTTTTCGGCAAGAGCAGTAAGTACTCTTAACTGCCTGAGCCATCTCTATAGTCCTCAAATTTACTTAAAATTTATTTATTTATTTTTATTTTACGTGTGTGTCTTGCTTACGTGTTTCTGTGCACCATCTGTGTGCCCAGTACCCAAAGAGACCAGGAAGATGTCTGATCTCCTGGAACTGGAGTTATAGATGATTGTTAGGTGTCATATAGGTACTGAAAATTGAACCCAGATCCTCTGGAAGGGCAACTAGAGCTCTTAACCACTGAGTCATATTTCCACCACCACCCCAAAAATTTTGCACGCCTTGAATCCCAGCACTCAGAAGGCAGAGCCAGGCAGATCTCTCTGAGTTCGAGACCAGCCTGGTCTCCAAAGCAAGTTCCAGGAAAGGCACAAAGCTACACAGAGAAACCCTGTCTCAAAAAACAAAAAACAACAAAAAAAAATTTTACTTTAAAAAATGATTACATTTATCTATTGTCTACATGTGTTCACACACACACACACACACACACACACACACACACACACACACACACACGCTCAAGAGCATGTACCATGACACACATCGCACAGGTGGTCAGAAGACAACTTGCTCATAGAGGTCAGTTCTCTTCTTCCACCACATTGAGTCCCAGAGACAGAACTCAAGTCATCAGGTTTGAGGACAAGGGCCTTCACCCGCGGAGCCGTCTTGCTGGGCTCCATAAAATGTAAGTAACCTTCCTGAAAACCTGACATGTGAAATAAATAACAAGCAGAAGTGTCTTATTAATTTAATATTTATTTGTTTTTATTTACTTATGTATGTGTTATGGTGTTCTTTTTTTCCCCCAGATAGAATCTGCCTATGTAGCTCTGTACCAGCTGGAACTCACTATTTAGACCAGGTTGAACTTGAATTTGGAGATCTGCCTGCCTCTGCCTTCTACTGCTGGGATTAAAGGTGTGTGCTACCACCTCTGCCACCAGTCCAGGTGCGGAAGTGTTTTAAACATGGCACAGCTTTTCTTTCCCTGTCTTCACGTCTCCCAACACACAGACAGTAATGAGCCCCAAATACAATGAACCTGAAGAGTGTTTCAAATCACTTGGTAAGTGAATCCTTGTGGCCCTCAGGCAATTGGTTTGCACTCCTACCTGTCTGGCCTTTCAGATTTCATTCTCAGGTTTAAATTCCTTATGGTCAAAAGAGTTACAGCCTATGTGTGAAGCACAAAACCTCAATAGACCAAAGCTTACATATACAAATTGTTGACTGAATATAGTATGTGTGTTAAAAATCAAGTTTACAAAGATTAAGCTAAGTAAGTAGCTTTGGAATACTTACCTATAATTTAGAAAACTACAGTCACCCAAAATTGTTTAGTGTGTGTTCTAGCACTTCACAAAACAAAGAAGGAAAAGACGTGGGAGTTGGAGAGATGTCTCAGTTGGTGAAGCACCTGCTTCTCAGAGCCCACATAAAAGCTGGGCATGATGCTGTTTATGCCCCTGTAGTCCTAGAGACATTAGGACAGGATGAAGATAAAACAGGGAGTCTGGAACTGGAGTTGTACACCAGTGGTTGAGTATTTGCCTAACATGTGCAAGGCCCTGGGTTCACGCTCTCGAAAAAGTGAAAGCTTTAAGAGGCTAAAGTATAAATTCTAGCATTGAAGATTTAGATGTTAGGGCTAGGGATGTAGTTCAATGGTTGGTACAGCTTGCTTAGCATGTAGGAGACCCAATTTCAATCCCAAGTACCAAAAATTCAAAAATCATGTTTAAGAAACTTGAACATTCCCATGTCTACTTTATTGTTATAATGTTTACAATCTACTCCTATACCAAAATTATACTTTTTTTTTAGTTGTGTTAAGGCAAAATTTACTATCTTAAACATTTTGTTTGTTGGCATTAAGTACATTCACAGTGCTGAGCTACCATAAGCCATTTAGTCTTTTTTTCTTTTTCTTGTAAAACTACAACGCTGTATGTGTTAAATTGTTATTTTCCATGCATCCCTCTCCCAGCTGCTGGCAACTACAATTCACCATTCTATTTTGTGTGAATTTGATTATTCTAAGTACCTAATTGGAATCAAATACTATATCTCTTTATTAACTGGCTTACCTCATTTGGCATAATGTCCTCAAGGTTCTTTGATTAAATTTAATTTCCATTTGACATAGTTTAAGAAAGCATAAATTTTCATGTAATCAACTAAGAACAATACTCCTAAATCTCTTTTACTGTTAATTTTTATGTAAAGAATTTTCTTGGACTTACGATTTGCTAGAACAAAAAAAAAAACTCTGCTTAAGAAAGTTCCTTTTAACCTGAACATATTATTGATCAACAACAAAACAAACAAACAAAAAAACCTCCAAGGGTTAGGAACTCAGTTTGGTGGTAGAGCCCTAGCCTAGAGGTTCAATCCCAGTACTACGAAAACAAAACATTCCAAGAGCCACACATAGTGTGGTTTATACCTGAAACCCCAACTACTCAGGAGATAGGCAGAATAATACCAACTATCAGGTCAGCCTTAGCAATTTAACAAGATGTCATAGGATATAATCTGTAATATAATATAAAAATTATAAGTTTAAAAAATATCTAAAATTATAAGGGAACTTGAGATATACCTCATTGATACAGCATTTGCCTAGCATGAATAAGGCTCTGGGATCAATACACAGCACCAGACAACAAAACCCAGACTAAACCTTAATAACCAGATATTTAAAGTTAGCTTTAATTGCAAATGAAGCCAGAAATAAGTAATGTTATTAAATATATCCTTAACATTAAAAAAAAAATCCAGCCGGGCAGTGGTGGCGCACGCCTTTAATCCTAGCACTCGGGAGGCAGAGCCAGGCGGATCTCTGTGAGTTCGAGGCCAGCCTGGTCTCCAAAGCGAGTTCCAGGAAAGGCGCAAAGCTACACAGAGAAACCCTGTCTCGAAAAACCAAAAAAAAAAAAAAAAAAAAAAAAAAAAAAAAAAAAATCCGTGCCAATGGCCAGTACTTAAATAATACCAGATAACAGAAACCGTATGACAACCAGAAAGGGCTGGAAGCAAAAATGTACATATCAGTCTGGAGTTATCAGTCTCGACCCACAATACTGGGTCCATTGATTGCCTGTCATTTTAACAATTATAATATGTTAACCAGATAGTGGGGTCTTCTCTTTCAACAGTACATATACTAAAACTGAAGGGACACAGAGAAGATCACCATGGACTATGTGTAAGAATAACAGCAAATTCATGAAGCAAGAAGGGTACATGAGAGGGTTTGGAGGGAGAAAAGCAAAGAGGGAAATGATGTAATTATATTATAATCTCAAAAACTAGAAGAAATATTTTAAAAACAGATAATGGAAAAGTTTTCTTAAGTTTAATAAAAGATTCTATTATATTTTCCCAACAGTAACAATAATTTTGGTAATTATAATAATCAAAAAATAATGGTAAAAGAATAATTAAAACAATCACACTATGAACTGCTGTGGGATGTTCTGTATGGCAAATGTGTTGCTAATTAGTCAATAAATAAAACACTGATTGGCCATTGGCTAGGCAGGAAGAGTAGGCGGGACACGGAGGAGAATAAAGCTGGGAAGTAGAAGGCTGAGTCAGAGAGACACTGCCAGCCACCACCATGACAAGCAGCATGTGAAGATGCCGGTAAGCCACGAGCCATGTGGCAAGGTATAGATTTATAGAAATGGATTAATTTAAGCTATAAGAACAGTTAGCAAGAAGCCTGCCACGGAAATACAGTTTGTAAGCAATATAAGTCTCTGTATTTACTTGGTCGGGTCTGAGAGGCTGTGGGACTGGCGGGTGAGAGAGATTTATCCTGACTGTGGGCCAGGAAGGAAAACTCAAGCTACAATGAACACCTACTTTTATACCTAATGTTAAAAGTTATTCAATTTCTCAGTTTTATTTATTAGGTTGCTTGAGAGGTTCTCATTATGTAGACCAGGCTGTCCTTGAACTCACAGAGGTCCCCTGCCTCTGCCTTCTGAAATGAGAAGTGCATGCCAGTTTGCCCTTGTTTTCTAACTTTTGGAGAAAGGTGTGGTACTTACTATGTAGCAAGGTTAGTGAGTTTGGAACCGCTATATCCCAGTTTTAATTGGAGGGCCGACTCTCCTGCCAATTACAGACATGCACCCACCCATGCACCACTTCAGGTCTCTGCTATGGAAGATAACACTGGAGAACTATTCTCATTACATCTTGTTTGGTTTTGTCTGTGAAGACAGGATCTAACTATGTAACCTAAACTTGAAATCATCCCACTTCACATCTGCCATCGGTATTACATTTTTATTGATAATGAAACTCAAAATCATGGAGGTTAGGCAGCTTGTTGAAGTCTACACTATCAGAATTATGAGTCTGACTAAATTCTGAGCCTAAATAACATACCCGCATATATTAGCCCATGCTACCCCAATGATTATTAATCCATGGGAGATCAGAGAAAGAATACTATGAAAACAAAATCTGTGGCCCATTCATGTTAATCATATGCTGTCAAAAGAACAAAGTATAAATAATATGTGAATAATACCAAAGCTCACCAAATTCAAAGCCTAAATAATCAGACAAACATAGAAAGTGATAAAATTGGCTTTGGCAGGCCTAATTAATTAATTAATGATAAATTTAAAAACTTATAAAAGTGAGAGCTGGGCATAGTGGTACACACCTTTAATCCTGGCACTTAGGAGGCAAAGGCAGACAGATCTCTGTGAGTTCAAGGCCATCCTGGTCTACCTTGAGTTCCAGGAAAGCTATGTAAAGCAACCCTATCTCAAAAAAAAGATGAAATGGCAGGGAGACACAGAGTATATAGATTCAAAACCTGCTCAATGTGTATAGAGGGAAAAAAATCATGGAGTGGGTTTAGATGAGAGGGAAGAAAGTTAACATGGACAGCAATGGACCCATGGAGACAGTGTCTTCTGGAATAAGAAAAACTACTGTTAATTTCCCAATGTGACTCCAGACAAAACAGGTAAATAAAATATTTCTCTGGAATGGTAGTATTAAAATAAGAACCTGGATGCTCACCCTCTGTGGCCCATTACCCTGCTCTCCAGCTTCAAGTTAGCAGAGTTCCATGACTGGAGGGAAGGCAAATGAGGCTATAGTCCAAGAACTCAAACCTCAAAGTTAATTGGCATCTTTTGGTTAAACAAAACAACAAAATTAAAAAAAATCATAACCAGCAATAAGTGGGAAAAAACAGGAACATAAATTAACATAAAAATAAAATAAAAAACCACAACAATAGACCCCATAAATAATAAAAGGCAATATTTTGAACTCTCTATTCCCAAATATAATAACCTATATAAACTAGACTCTTCTTTCTTTGCTTTTTCTTTTGTTTTCTTTCTTACTTGCTTTGTTTCATGGTAGTCCAAGATGCTCTCAAACTCGGTATATAGCTCAGAATGACATTAAACTCCTGATCCTTCTGCCCCCATCTCCCCAGGTTTTGGGTCTATAGGCACACACCCCATCTGGTGGATGTGGTACTGTGGAATCAAACACTGGGCTTCATGCATATTAGGCCAGCACTCTACCAAATGAGCTAAATCCCTAGCCTTTATGTTTATCTATTTGTTTTTTGAGACAGGGTTTCACTCTGTAGTCTAGGCTGGCATTGATGTCACAATCTTCCTGCCTCAGCATCCCAAAGTGCTTCAATTATAAGCATGAGACTATACCCAACTAGACCAATTTCTTAAAAAATACATTTTGCCAAAATGAACACAAGGAAAAACAACAATCTGAATAGGTGTGTATCAGTGAAAGAAACTAAATCAATACCTAATAACATTCAAAACACAATCCAACAATATATCAAAAAAATTTATAAATCAAGACCAATTGAGATACATCCCAAGTATTCAAGACTGGCGGGAGGCAGTGGCACATGCCTTTAATCCTAGCACTCGAGAGGCAGAGTCAGGCAGATCTCTGTGAGTTCGAGGCCAGCCTGGTCTACAGAGCGAGATCTAGGACAGACACCAAAACTACACAGAGAAACCCTGTCTCGAAAAACCAAAAATAAATAAATAAATAAATAAAATTCAAACTAAACTATCACATTAGCAAGCAAAATTAAATATTATTATCAATAGACTCAGAAAAAGCCACTGATAGAACTCAATACTCATTCATGAAAATGAAAGTAAAACCAGACACAGTGACACACAACTACTTCCAAGTTCAAGAAAATCAGATAAACTCAGAGTTTACGAAAAGCTTGGGCAACACAAAAAAAACTGTATCCCCAAAAGGACAAAAATAGGTAGGCATGGTGGTACAAGACTACAATCCTGGCACTAAGTAAGCAGAAGTATAAGGGTCACCAAGACCAGTCTGGTATATATACATATCAAGTTCTAGACCAACCAAGGGCTACACACAAAACCTTTATAAAATTTAAACAAAATTTAAAAAACAAAACTAAAACCACAACAATGAAAACAAAAAACTTCCATAACCTAGGGTGTAGAAAATTGTTTTAACTTGATAAGAAAAAAAAAAACAACCAAAAACCTCTATAGGCCTCTTTTCCCTCTGGCAGTGCTAAGCACTGGCACTGTGTGTCAGTCATGAAATATCTGCATAGTCATGAAATATCTTTCTCTGCTTCTCCTTGGAGCCAATTTGTATTTTTCTTTCCAGTCCTTGCCTAACCCTCAGACTTGACTCCTCCCTGAATTCAGTCTTCTCCTTGTGCCGTCCACTTTAAAAATTTTGCCAAAGACCATGGTGGAGAGATGGTTCACTGGTTAAAATCACTTGCTGCTCTCAGAGAGGACCGAAGTTTGGTTCCCAGCACACGCTGGGAAATTTGCACCCACATGGTATACCCTTAGATAGACACTCACATATAAACAATAAAAGATACTAGTCAGACTTTAACACACCCCATACTACGGACCTAAAGATAAAAGGTAAGCATATAGAAAGATGCTCTCCAACATAAGTAATGGGGAAATACTGACTGAAACAATGAAATGCCACAGCACATCTAATAGAATGGTCAAAGTACAGAACACTGATATAACACAAATTCTAGTAAGGGTGTGGATCAAGAGGAACTTTCCCTCATTTCTGGTGGGAATACAAAATGGTACAGCCACTTTGGAGTTCAGCAGTTTCACTTTAACAAACTAAATATTTACTTACATTGTTCAGCAATCCTGCTTAATAATATTTACTTGGAAGACTTAAAAATTACACCACACGAAAACCAGCAATTGGATCTTTTTGTCAGTTTGAGACAGGGTCTCTTGTAGTCACACTGGCCTCAAAGTCAGTATGTAGCTGAGAATAACCTTGATCTCCTCCTGAGCCTTCTACTTCCATCTCCAAATTAAGGATGACAGGCACTTTTAGACCTCCTTTATTTAGGACTGGGAATCAAATCTAGGGTCTCATGCATGTTAGGCAAACACTTTACAAACACAACTCCTTCCCCAGACTTTTTTTTTTCCTTTTGGTTTGATTTTTTGTTTGTTTGTTTGTTTGATTTTGATTTTGAGACAATGTCTTGCTCCACAGCCAGAGCTGGCTTTGGACTTTCAATCTTTCTGCCTCAGCCTCCAAACTGCTGGGATTACATGAATATATCAAGCCAAATTCATTTATGTGGATCTTTATATCATCTGTATGATAATTGTCAAAACTTAAGAGCAATCACGGCCGGGCAGTGGTGGCGTACGCCTTTAAGCCCAGCACTCGGTTGGGAAGCAGATCCAGCCGGATCTCTATGAACTCGAGGCCAGCCTGGTCTACAGAGTGAGATCCAGGACAGGAACCAAAACTACACAGAGAAACCCTATCTTGAAAAACAAACAAACAAACAAAAAAAAAAAAAAAAAAAGAGCAATCAAAATGTCCTTTGGTGGGTAACTGAATAAAGAAATTGACACATTCAATAAAGTAATGAGGCATTTACCAATGTAAAGACATGAAGAAAATGTAAAGGCATATTACTTAATTTGAATATTTCTTAAGTCCCTTCTCCCCCAAAGTCCATGTGTGTGAGTAACTGTAAACCATTTATTTATTTTTATTTTATATGTATGGGTGTTTTGCCTGCACCTATGTCTGTGTACCATGTTTGTGCCTGGTACCCAGGGAGGCCAAAAGAGAACATCAGATCCTCTGGAACAGGAATTTCAGTTGCTGATGGTTGTGAGCTGCCACGTGGGTGCTAGGAACTGAACCTGGGTGCTCTGCAAGAGCAGTCAGTGCTCTTAAGCTGCTGTACCATCTCTCCAGCTCTCGGAGAGTATCAACTTGCTACAACTTAGCATCACCTCTGATAGAGAGCAAGAATGAAGGATTGCCTAGATTAAGTTGAGCTGTACACATGTCTGTAGAGAGCTGTCTTAATTGTTAGTTCATTTAGAAGGACCCACCACATTATGGGAAACACCATTACCAAGGTGTTGGGAGGGAAGAGACAGGAGACAGTTACCAGAAAGCAAGCAGTGCACATGGATGTATTCATTTCTCACTGCTCTTGACTGTGGATGTGGCATGACCAACTATCTCAAACTCCTGCTGTTTTGACTTCCCTGAAATTATGGACCAAGGTTGAAGCTGTTTAAGCCAAATAAACTCTTTCCTCCCCTAAGCTACTTTTTTGTCAGAATATTTTATCATAGTACAGAAATGAAACTGGGACAATCTGTTAAAGGCTTGGTCATCAAGATGATGCTATGAAGACCTTATTAGGTTTTTATGGGAAATTATTAGGTTATTGAGGGCAGGTCCAATAAGTGGATTGAGACCCCAGTTTCAGTGTCTCTGTGTCCCAGCTCATAACATATGCAACCTGCACCACCACATACATGAAATATGATATGCTAATAGAGAAAAGGGCCAACTAACCTTAAACTCTACTTGTTGGAATCATAAGCCCCAATATAGCATTTATTATAGGCTAACTGTCCTAGTTCATTGTACTAACGTGAAGCTGACTCATATAATGGGTAAAAAAGAAGCCAAACATAAAGGGTAGATACTGGGTATAAGTGATTCCAACTATCTGATATTTTACACAAAGACAAAACTATGGAGATACTAAAAAGATCAGTGATTACCAAGAGTTGGCAGGATGAAGGAAGACTAGATAAAGCAAAGACAAAGTTAAGAAAAAAACCATATTGTATAATAACAATATGCACATAATTAATATATCTATCCAAATCTACATGATATACAACACCAAGCATGAATCACAAATGTAAACTATGGATTTAGTATGACTATGACATGTCACTGTAGATTCACAAATTTTAACAATGTATTAGGTTGATAATGGAGGAATGCCTACCCAAATAGGGGTTATATGAGAAATCTCTACATACTCCTCAATTTTGCTGTGATCTTAAAATTAACAAAAAAATACAGACTGGTTTGACTGGAAATATGTCTCAGTAGTATAGTGCTCACCTACCATGTATATATGAGGCTTCATTCACAGCACCACAAAGACTTTTATAATACCAAAAACATAGTACTTAGTTAGGAATTTTTTTCCTGGGGGAAAAAATATTTAAAATTTTTATTTCCCTGGTACTGATTGTAAAACGGGAAGGAGGCACTGCTAAAACCCTATCATTCATGAGACTATTTGAAAATTTAGGACTAGCTTTAAGATATTTATATCACATGGCTAGATATTTTGTCATTTTCTTCTTTGCCAACATATTATAATTTATATGAGAACAGAATATGTGGTTTTCCAGCTAGGCATGGTGGTGCACACCTTTAATCCTAGCACTCGGGAGGCAGAGGCAAGCAGAGCTCTGTGAATTGGAGGCCAGCCTGGTCTACAAAGAAAGTTCCAAAACAGCCAGGACTGTTACACAGAGAAACCCTGTCTCAAACAAACAAACAAAAAACAACAACACCAAAAAGAATATGTAGTTTTCCAAATACTTCTGGTATTTTTCTCCTATCTCTAAACAGTTATACTTCTAAGAAGACAGAACTGGACCTTCTCTAATGCCCACAAATCCACTCTTGTGCCCAAAATTGGGAAGAACAAATGGAAGATTAAGAACTATTTTACACCTATTTCAGAGAGTATAAACTGGCTACATCAATTGACACTAAGTATGACTTTAAAAGAAATGAGGAAAATTTTCCTACTTTTTTTTGTTTGTTTGTTTTTGTTTTTGTTTTTCCAGACAGGGTTTCTTTGTGTAACCCTGGCTGTCCTGGAACTGACTTTGTAGACCAGGCTGGCCTTCAACTCACAGAGATCTGCCTGCCTCTGCCTCCAAAGTGCTGGGATTAAAAGTATGAGCCACTAGTGCCCAGCTTTTTTACTTATTCTTGACAAAACTTTTCAAGGTTGTCAGAGTATACATAGGAATACATAAGGAAGGAGGAGGAGGGCAAGTACTCCAGAGAGAAGAAACTTCTTATTTCCATGTGAGAGTCTTTAATATTATGAGTTTGTGGTGAGCTACAGGAACTTGATACACATCCACAATATTCTTTTTTTTTAGGGAGGTAGGTGAGGGTGAGACAGGGTTTCTCTGTGTAGCCCTGGTTGTCATGGAACTCACTCTGTAGATCAGGTTGGCCTCGAACTCAGAGATCCACCTGCCTCTGCCTCCTGAGTGCTGGGATTAAAGGCATGTGCCATCACCACTTAGCTCATCTGCAAATATTCCAAGACTATAACATTTTAAAATATTATAAAAGATAGTCAATAGTTCCAGTTACCTCACATCCCTTTGGTATTCAATATTCTCCTATAATAAATTTTCCTAAAGGTTCACTATTTAATTATACCATTAATTTTAACAGGAAACCCAGAATATTCATGATAGAAAAATCCCTCATACTGTCATGAACTCAGCAAGCTCTCCTGTTTAAATCTATGATTTGCTTAAAAACACCTATAACAGTTCTATTTTAGACAGGGTATCACTCAGTTGCTTAGGGTGCCCTGAAACACACTACGTAACACAGGATGGCCTTGAACTCAAAATCCTATTTCTCTGTAGTCCAAGTATTAGGACTATAGGCATCAGCCCCTATGCTCTGGGCTTTACAGTACTGTTGAACACTAACCTCTTGCAGGACTGGGATAACTGGTGGCTTTCTTTGCTGCAGAAAGTACAGCACCATAAGGATATACGCATATGAAGATAAACTTCCTCGAGATGCATCTCCAATGTCACAGCGCTAGAAAATAGAATGATTACAAATAAAAATTAATATTCTCATTCCACAAACCACTAACTACTCTGATATGCCATTCTATTTTATTTATTTACTTAGGAAAAGTAACTCTATATGGAGTCCTGGTTGTTCTGGAACTTACTATGTAGACTAGGCTGGCCTCAAACTCACAGAGATCCACCTGCCTCTGCCTCCCAAGTACTGGGATTAAAGGCATGCATTACCAAGCCTAGCAACTCTTTAAAAATCAGTTTAATACAAATGCTATGAAAAATAAGCACTATCAAAATAAGAAAAGCAAAACAAATTTAGTGACCAAGTATTTGCATTCCAAAAATTATCTTCAAAAACTTATAAAATAACTAAGAAATTTGATTTTTAAATTGGAATAGTTATATTATCAAAACATTAGGAAAAAAATTAGTTTATTAGTAAAGTTCAGGATAAAAGTACTGGAGCAATCTACACGAAGTAGCAGTAGAAGTAGTAGTAGTAGTAGTACGTGCCTACTAAAAAAAATTTAAGTTAAATTAAATTAAAAAAGAAAAATGAGGGTTTGAAAAATGGCTCAGTGGAATAAAGCAATTGCTGTGAAAAAACAAGAGGGGCCAAGTTCAAACCCCCAATTCCCACAGAAAAGCTCTTAAGTGCTTCATGTGCCTGTGAACTCAGCACCTAGGGCAGAGACAAAAAATCGTGGGAGCTTGTGGATCAACTATCTTTTTTTAAAAGCTCAGGGACCACCCAGGCATGGTAGTATACACCTTTAATCCTAGCACTTAGGAGACAGAGGAAGAAGGATCTCCGAGTTTGAGGCCAGTCTAGTCTAAATAGCAAGTTCCAGACGAGCTGAGGGTACATAGTGAGACTTGTAACAAAAATAAATTTAAAAACTTAAGTAAATAAATTAAATTAATATGTACTAAAAGCTCAGGTACAACTCAGGAGATTAAAACAGGGAGATCACCTGAGTCCAAGAAACAGAGCAAGATCCTATCTTAAAAGAGAATGAAGAAAGAAAAAACTATATAAATAAAGTTGAGACAATATTTGTTATAAGTCTAACACCAGTATGTGTCACTTTAGCTATCATAAATATTATAACAAAAGAGATGATTTCACTTCTTCCTAAGTACCTTAGCAAATACTTTCATAGTATATCCCAAGTACTGGACTCTAGGATCAATAGCTGCATAAGTAGCTAGCATTCTTGTGTTGTGTTGAGCCTGAAAAGAAATTACATATTAGAAATCATTAAATATGAACTAATAAACTTATAAATCAGGTAAAAAGATACAGTATATTGTAAATAGTATACTGAGATTTCAAAATGCCTAACAATTAGTCAAACAAGTCAACTTTACTCTGAAATTAGTTTCAAAATGAAAATACTTTTTTCTTACACTGCTCACAGTTGAGAATTTACACACATCAATAATCTGTCAACTTTTTTTTTTATTTAATAAGGGAAAGTGAGCCCCCACTATCACCAATTATACTATCAAGTTTCCCACACTTGCAGGGGTCAGTCTTCCCTGCCAGGAAAGTCTATCTGTCAACTTTTAAAATTGAAAGTATAAATCAATAACAAACATACTAAGAAGGAGATCACAGATATTTCCATTCACAACAGCCTAAAGAAAATAAAGTTATCTAGAAGTAAACCTAAACAAAGAAGTGAAAGATTTCTACCATGTAAACTTTAAATCATAAAGAAAAAGATAAGACACTAGACTCACCATGCTCATAGACCAGTAGAATCAATATTGTGAAAATAACTTTCTGCCAAAATATCTTTACAGATTCAATGCAACCCAATAAAAATCTCTACCTCATTCTTCACAGAAATAGAAAAAAATTATCCTAAAATTCATATGGAAACACTAAAGAGCATGGATAGTAAAGAAAAGAAAAAAAATCCTGAACAAAAGGAGTCATATTAGAGAGATTACAATTCCAGATCTTAAGATATATTACAGAGCCATATAATAAAAACAATACAGTACTGGCACATAGAAAGACATATAGGTCAATGGAAAAAAATTTAACACCCAAACATGAGTATGCCTAGCTACAGCCATCTAATATTTGACAAAGATGCCAATAACATAAACTGGAGAAGAGACAGCATCTTCAAAATATGGTTCTGGGAAACCATGCAGAAGAATGAAATTAATTATACCAGTTTCTATCACCTTGCACAAAAACTAACTCCAAATAGATCAAAGATCTAAATCTGAATGCTCAAACACTGCAACTACTAGAAGAAAGCATAGGCAGCACCTTATTTGGTATAGGTGTAAGAGAGGACTTTCTGATTTTAGACTACATTTGCCCAGTAATTGAGTCAACAATTGAGGACCTCATAAAACTAAAAAGCATCTGTACAGCTAAGAAATAACCTAGTGGCCAGGAGGTGTGGTGCATGTCTTTGATCCCAGCACTTGGAAGGCAGAGGCAGTCAAATCTCAGTGAGTTTGAGGCCAGCCTGGTCTACAAAGCAAGTTCCAGGTTAGCAAGGACTATTACACAGAGAAAACTTGTCTTGGAAAACCAAAAAGAAAAAGAAAAGAAAAAGAGAGAGAGAGAGAGAGAAACAATCAAGTGAAGAGAAAGCCTACAGAATGGTAGAGAATCTTTACCATTTTTAAATATGACAAAAGGATTAATATTCAGGATATATAAAGAATTCAGGGGTTGGGGATTTAGCTCAGTGGTAGAGCGCTTCCCTAGCAAGCGCAAGGCCCTGGGTTCAGTCCTCAGCTCTGGGGGGGAAAAAAAGAATTCAAAATACAGTTAAAGGGAAAAAAAACCAAACAATCCATTCAGAAATGGGCTTGGGATATGAACAAGGAACTCTTTTTGTTTGTTTTGCTTTTCAAGACAGGGTTTCTCTGTGTAGCCCTGGTTGTCCTGGAATTCACTCTGTAGACCAGGTTGACCTCAAACTCAGAGATCCACCTGCCTCTGCCTCCCAGATTAAAGATGTGCACCACCACACCTGGCTTAGGGAGTTCTTTTTTAAAAAATAAAAATAAAAATGGCTGAGAAATATCTCTCCAGAAAATGTTCATCATCCCTAACAATTAGGAAAACACAAACCAAAACAACTTGGAGATTTCATCTTACCCTAAAACAAAACAAAACCAACAATAAATGCTGGAGAGGATGTGGTAAACTCTCATCTTCTAAGGGCATGATTGCAAATTGCTGCAGCTACTCTAGAAATCAGTGTGGAGAACTCTGAAAAAGCTACAAATAAATCTACCATATGAGCCAGCTATACCCCTCCTTGACATATGTCCAAAAGACTCAACATCCCAATCTACAAAAACTTGCTCAGCTATCATAACTGCCACTCTATGCATACTAGATGGGACATAGAAGCTACAAAAACGCCCTTCAACTGATGAATGGATAATGTGGTACATATACACTAGGGACTACTATTCAGCTGTAAAGAAAAATGAAATCATGAATGTGCAGGTAAATGGATGGAATTGGGAAGAAAAAAAATTCACATTGAGTGAAGTAACCCAGATCCACAAAGATAAACACATCATGTTCTCTCCCATCTGGAGTTTCCTAGGCACAAATCTTCAGATGTGAGTATAATCTGAAGTAACTAAAGAAGCCAGAAAAGTAAAAGAGACCATGGGGAAAAAGAGAGGAGCAATAGAGAGGAATAATAGGGTACAAGTGATTTTGAAAAAAATCGATGAAGGCATTTTAATTACAGAACAGGAGGGACATTAATTCAGAAGGAGGGAGGAGAATAAACTAACATTCAGGTTGTCTAAAAAGGTCATAAGGAATCATGTTATTATCTAAAATTACATACAATACATATACATACACAGTTAAATAAAATTTCCCTATCTGGGCTGAAAATGTTCCCTTCAAAAGCCACAGACTTAAGAAAAAAATCTACACTAGACATGAGAAGCTCCTTATTGAGTCAGGGTTATCCAGAGACTTCCAAAATACAGGCTATTGTTGCCCTTGGTTGCCTCCCAGAAGTTGACAGTAACTTCCTATTGCTTAAGACATCATGTTCTGCCAGGGCTGGAGGGGGTTGGGGTGGCACATACCTTTAATCCCAACACTCAAGAGGCAGAGGCAGAAGGATCTCTGTGAGTTCCAGGCCAGCTTGGTCTACAAAGCGAGTTCCAGGACAGCCAGGACTGTTACACAGAGAAACCCAGTCTCCAAAATCAAAAACAAAAAGTAAGACATCATGTTCTTCTGAAACATGACCTAAAGGATCCAATCTAGTTCTAACCTGAAAGTCTCTTCACTGAGGACTAGCTTTCATACGAGAAGACTCCATGCAAGCTTCCAAGAGAGGGAAGTAACTAATATTCCTATTCAGTTATGATGCCGATGAACTAAAGCAATGGCAAACATGAAGACATATCAAAGGTGCAATTGTGCACATACCTTGGCTACTACCTTGGCAGTAACCAACGTCTCTCTAATTAGACTTAAGGCCAGCTCAACAAGAAGGAAATCATGCCTGGTACTGGAAACTTAGTCAACAACCAGGGGTCAATGAATTTATGGATCTACACACTAAATATCCTTCTACTCAGAGAAGGTATAAGACTCACTCAAAGAAACGTCTCTGTGTAACAAATGGAAATCATTCCAGAAAATCACCACCAATCAAATGCAAAGCCAAGCCCTAACTGATCCACCTAAACACAACTCCTGAACCTAAGGCTCAGAAACCATAGCAGCAGAGGAGACAGGAAGATTTTTTTTTTTTTTTTTTTTTTTTTTAAGGTTTTTCGAGACAGGGTTTCTCTGTGCAGCTTTGCGCCTTTCCTGGATCTCGCTCTCTAGACCAGGCTGGCCTCGAACTCACAAAGATCTGCCTGCCTCTGCCTCCCGAGTGCTGGGATTAAAGGCGTGCGCCACCACCGCCCAGCATTTTAAGAGCCACAGGAACAGGACATTTGCTAGAAATTTCTGAGAAGCAAAACCTATGAAGTCTCAACAACAAAGGCTGTCTAAACAAGACCTGAAAACAAGGACTACACCAATAGATACCCTAAAATGAAAGAGGAAATCTCACGGGACCTAGCCTAGAAAAAAAAATAAGGACAACTAAGGAATGCTAAGAGCAGGAGAAACGGTCTTCCCCAGGGAAGAGCACCCAAATTGGTTATCTAATACCAAGTGATCAGCTCTGAAATCATATACATACAAGTAAGTAACTTGTAAGCTTTATATATTTATATAAAACTGAGCAGGTTATATTTATATATTTACGGATATACATACACATACATATATACAAACATATACATACATAATAATTAAAGAAATAGATGCTATCAATTTGTGGAAAGAACATGAGGGTGCATGGGAAGGGTGGGAGGAAAGGGAGGAGAGAAAGGGATGTAGTTATATTTTCATATCAAAAATATATTTAAAATATAGAAGTAAAAAGTACAATGATTGCTGAGCCTATAAAGGAAATCTTACCAATGTGTTATATAGACTGATATCACCTTCTAGTCCACTTCGACGGTGTTCAAATTTTACAATAGGCACTTTGGCAGTAGTTATAGGCAGAATGTTTCTTAAACCTGAGGGTGAGGGAACAAAAACTTAATCAAGTTAAATACTTTCTATAATGCTAAAAAGTACTTTTTGTCATAAAGATAAGATACAAAATTTTACCTGGATGCCTCTTAAGAATTTTTGCCAAATTTTCAATTATTTCCTTACAGTTTAATTTCTGGAAAAATAAATGAGAAAGTAGGGTTCAATGTGACCTACTGTAAATTCTACTGTATTTAATACTGGTACTTAAAAATCTCTAATCATAATGAGTTGTATAACCTTGTTTACCAAGTTAACAGTTCAAAGACCCCATCATTAACATAAACCTGGAACCTGGTAGAAATGCAGACTCTCGGGCCTTTCTAATAAGTATTCTAGGAAGATCCCAAGGTTATTCACACATTGACTGAAGTCTGAAAAGCATGAAGAAAGCAGAATGGTTTTCAATATGTGAATCTGTTTTTACAGAAAATTATCTATGATATCCATTCTTTTGGTTTTGAATGGGGGAATTTATTAAGAATGTATTAAATGGGAGTAAAAGAATAAAACAGTAAGCAGTAAAAAAATATTAAGAGTGTTAGATTAGACACATAATCTAACAGAAACCACCAGAGAAGCCCAGGTAACAAAACAGAAAGACCCTTTGAACAAGAGGATCCCAAGCAGAACATTTAGTCAGTTTACTTACTGTTTTACTGTTTTAGTCCTGGTACTATATATTCAATAAACTCGCTCATTTAAAAAAAAGAAAAAAGTATAGCTATTGTAGATCATTCTCTATATAAAACACGACTGGTGTAGTTGCAAGATCTGTAAGATGTCATTTCTGCTGAAACTTACTGAATGAAATTAAAGATAGGTTTAGTGAGGGCAAAACACTGTAATGATAAAGAACACAGGCACACAATTTAGAAAGACCCAGACTCAAATTTTGAAGTAAGTATTAACTGTTTTCATGACTGATTCTTAACACCTCCAAGCATCATATTACTATTCTATAAAGTCAAAATAATCATAAGTTTCTGACCTACAGAGTTACTGGAGAATTACATAAAACCTATTAAAAAGCATTCAGCAGCCCAGAGGTGATGGCACATGCCTTTAATCCCAGCACTCAGGAGGCAAAGGCAGGCAAATCTCTGTGAGTTTGAGGCCAGCCTGGTCTACAGAGTGAGTTCCAGGAAAGGCGCAAAGCTACACAGAGAAACCCTGTCTCAAAAAACAAAAAAACAAACAAACAAAAAAAGCAGAGACAGCAAAATTGGTATGGCAATGAAAATCAAAATAGAAAACAGAAAATAATGGCTTTATAAATTAACTGTATTAAGCTAAAGAGCATTAGAAAAAAAAATCAATCCCAACTGTCATTATCAAATAACTTTGGAATATATTCAACTTACATATTCCTTCATTACAAGAAAGAAAGCACCTATGCAGGTAAATTTGGGGATTTCAAAAGAATCATCAGTTACTAATTCACATACACTAAAAAGGAGAAGTAACTGCTCTTTACTGTGTAAAATATATAATTATGACAAACTCTTTTACTAAAGTTAATTATAGCTCTTCTGGAATAAAATATTTTATTCTTTTTAATTGTCTCAACTTCTCTATATCTAATTCAAATCTAAATATTAAAGTTAATAAAGAAGATAACTAAACCTCTCTTTCCTGCTCCATCAGTTTTTGCTCTTCAAAATAGAGAAGGACAACATCCTTCCACATGGGTGAGAATTTAAATAAAGAGACAGTATTTACAACTCTTCAGCCCGTTTCTTTTGGGGAAGGTGGGAATGGTGGCAACAAGGTTGCTCTGTGTAGCCTTGGCTGGCCAAAACTCACAGAGATCCAACTCTTACCCAGAGTGATGGGATTAAGTTTCTTTATAAAACAAGGAAACACGAGCTTGTAAAATGGCCATGAAAATTAATGACCTGAGTTCAATCCCTTGAACCCACAGCAGAAAGAGAACTGACTCCCAGAGGGTTATCCTCTGACCTCTACACACTTCTCATGACTCAGGCACAGGCGGCTGTGTATACATCTATATGCATAGGCGCGCGCGCGCGCGTGTGTGTGGGCACAAACACACACACACACAAACACACACACACAAAATGATGATGATAAATAAAATTTTAAAAATTTGGGGCTGAAGAGATGGCTCAGAGATTAAGAGCACTGGCTGCTCTTCCAGAGTTCCTGAGTTCAATTCCCAGCAACCAAATAGTGGCTCACAACCATCTACAATAAGATATGGTGCCCTCTTCTGGCACACAGGCATACATGTAGATGGAACACTGTATATGAAATAAATAAAACTTAAAAAAAAAAATTTTATGGTGATCAATTTCTTAGAGTGAGAAAAAATGATGTACCAGACATCACCGCCATCTTTACCTCAGGCCTACCAATTTTAAAATCATCTTCTGGAAGAACGGCCTCAGGAACACAAAGCTACACTATTCTGCTGGATTATTTCCTTTAAAATAGCCAGGCAGTGGAGGCGCATGCCCTTAATCCCAGCACTCAGGAGGCAGAGGCAGGCAGATCTCTGTGAGTTCAAGGCCAGTCTGGTCTACAAAGCGAGTTCCAGGAAAGGCGCAAAGCTACACAGAGAAACCCTGTCTTGAAAAAAAACAAAAAAAAAAAAAAAAAATTAACGTGTATATGGGAATGTATGTGTGCATGCACACACCCACACACACCCACACCCCCACCCCCACCCCCCCACACGCACGCACGCACGCACTCACGCACGCACTACATGTGTGGGTGCCCAAGGAGGCTCAAGGCCTCCAATCCTCTGGAACTGGAATTACAGGTAGCTTTTGAGCTGCCTGACTTGGGTGCTGAGAATCAAACTTGGGTCCTCTGGATGAGTAAGTAATACACTTTAAAGTGATGAGCCATTTCTCCAGCTTGTGAATTATTTTCTAACAGAAGATACACTGGTACCACTACAGGTGCCAAAAAGCTTGACCTTGTTCCAACCTTACAAATGGTACCTGACTTTGAAACATAAATACTAACAGCAGGGTTAGGAATATGGCTCAGTTACAGAATGCTTGACTAGCATACACAAGGCTCTGGGTTCGATCTATAGGAACACTTGGGATTAGTAGGAGTCAAGAGAGTGAGAAGCTCTAGGCCAGACTGGGCTACAGGACACCCTGTGATAATGTAGCATAGCACAGTACATACAGCACAGAACAGCACTGCACAACACAGATAAAAACAAAACTAAAATAAATAGATGGAGCCAATGAGATTTATCTGAGACATACATGATTATTGATAAAAAAAAATAAAACCAATAGATACGTTGGTGAAAGATCTCTACAAGGGTCCATCCATTCCTCCTCTATGCTCTAACAATGGACTGAAACACTTCTCCCCTACCCAGTCTCCTTCACTAGAGTTTGGACACTCTCATTCACATGAACAAAATTGGGAACACAAAGAAGAAAAGCATGCCCATAACCCCACTGCTGAGATTGTACTGGGAAAAATGTCTCCTTATATATCAACATTATTTAGAGAGCTTTCAACTTTATAAAGTAGTGGTTTGATTCTACATTGTCTCCTTACATATCAAGATTATTTAGAGAGCTTTCAACTTCATAAATAGAGGTTTGATTCTACATTATCATTAATACTATAGTCGGCTACATTATGGGCAAAAAAAAAATTACAGAGCAGCAGTAAGATATAACATGAAGAGCAGGAACCACACAACCCTAGGCACAAATGCTGGCTTCAACATGTACAAGGTGAGTGAGGTGTGGTTAAATAAGTCAATTTGTCTTTTTTGGAGGGAAAGGGTACCATTTATTTACTTATTTATCTATTTACGTGTATGAAGGAAGAGGGAGCACCACAGCACACAGGGAGGTCAGAGGACAACTTGCTGAGCTAGTTCTCTCTCCTTCCACCACGTGAGGATCCCAGGATCAAACTTCAGTTATCAGGCTTGGAAATAACCATCTTTACCTACTGGACCATCTCTACAGCCCCTGGCTTATCTTTTGAAGCTTCAATCTCCTCATTTTGAAAATGGGGTAATTAATAACTACCTCAAAATGAGTTAAGAATGAAAAAGAATACAGCATGTGTAAGTGTATACAGCAACTCAATAAATGTTAGTTTCCCCTTCCATCCAAAGTAAAATTTCTAACCTTCAGTCATTTTAACATTGGTTCTATAGAAAAGATGCCACCACCCTAAAATTACAATTAATTTTTAGAATGTAATCCATTTATAAATTATACGACTGCCTGTATTTTTAATTTACAGAATACGTAACAGAGTGAGAGAGAGTGTAAAAAAGAAACAGAGTAACCAAGATCAATGCTTACAACCAAATACAAGTAACAGCTTCTCATTGGGTCTAATGAAAGAATTCCAACTTGTGGTTAGCTAACTTTTTCATCCAGTTCATTATTAGACTCTTGAAAGTTTCAAAGACCTAGCTGTTACATTAAAACAGGATGAATATGCATGTCTGGGTCCATGGCCCCACGGTGGCTGGGGTCTAGGGTGTTGACTGTGGTTGCCACCAAAGTCTCTGTGGATGCATGGGGTCTGTACCCAAAGGCCAAGCCGCCACAGCGGCTGTGCTGATCTGGGTGGACTGTGCGGCCACCTGGGCCATGGTGGTATCTGGGCCTAAGCTGCTGCAGAGGGCCATGTCTGGGTCCTGGTCCTGCTGCAACTGGGGTCTGTGGTGATGTCCACGGACTGTGTTAGCATGGAGGTCATTGGAACCATGCTGTGCTGCACCATCCCTACCCTTCACTGGCCCTGGGATGGCTGCCCCTGACCCTTGCTGGATACTGCAGCAGGCAAGTTGTCCCTACCCCTCAGGGGAGAGCTTGCCAGCACTAGGAAAAGATGGCCCCCACCCCACCACAGGCATGCACCCCACCTGGGCAGCACACTAGAGCTGACCCTGCCCTACCTCATCTGCCATTCAGTGGCATGGGTGAGGGAACGATGTCCTCCCCACTGTGGCCCTTATCTGTGGCAGGCAAGAAAGCTGGCACTGGGGTCCTGAGAGTGAGAAAACTAGCTGCAGTACAAAGGAGAGTGGGCCCTGTACCCTGCCTGGTCAGCACACTAGAGTTGACCCTGTTAGGAGGAATGGGACAGGGATGGACAAGAAAATGAGGTAACCCTAAGGGCATGAGAGCAGGAAAACTAACCTCCTACATATTCCCCCTACAGCAATCAGGACAGAGGGCCTTGCACCTTGACTGGCCAAAACAGTAGAGCTGGCTCTGGTGATGTGAATGTGGGGGACCTGGATCTAAGGACCAGAGAGGAGAACTGGCCCAATTCCTAGCTGTAGGCTGCACTGGATGAGCTAGTCGAAGCATTTCTGGAGAGCTCACCTGGGTAGTGATGATGAGAAGAAGTTGGTGGGCTGACCAACCCAGATACCACCCAGGTGCAGAACCAGGGTTATGAGTTTACCCACCCCAACCTCCATCAAATCTATGAACTTTTGAAGCATGTGAAGGGGATGAAATGTAGTAGAATATTATTTTAAGGTGTGTTACTTTTGCTTACGTTGCATTTGTTTAACTCTGTGAAGCTGCATTACTGTGCCTGTCAAGGCAGAAGAAGGACAGGAGGGGCTGGCAGGCAGAGAGAATATATAGAGGGAGAAATCTGGGAGAAGGGAGAGAGGAGCCAGAGAAGGAAGAGGACTCCAGGGGCCAGCCACCCAGCTACACAGCAAGCCACAGAGAAAGAGTAAGAGTTACAGAAGTTAGAGAACGGGAAAAACCCAGATGCAAAAGGTAGTCAGAATAAGTTAAGGAAAGCTGGCAAGAAACTAAGCCAAGCTAAGGCCAGGCACTTATAAGTAAGAAGAATAAGCTTCCAAGTGTGATTTGTTTGGGAGTTGAGTGGCGTGCCATGCGTGCCCCCCGTCCCCCACCCCCGCCCCATACACCCAAAGCAACTAATAACCACGAACCAACAGATCCAAAATAGCAGGATCTCCATGACACAGAACCACAACAGGATGTCCAAGAGGAGCCCCAGGGAGAGCCCATTATAGGTGGTGTAACACAAACCAGAGGCCTCAAGCCTGACCAATGACTTGTGACAATGAACACTTGCAAGCAAAGATAAATGGATAAAGGGTAAACTGTGTGACTCAAAGAGCTACACTACAGCTTCCACAACAAGACTCTTCTTTTTTGTTTCTTTGTTTTGTTTGGTTTTTGGGTTATCTTTTAAATTTGGTTTTGATTTGGTGGTGAGGTTCTAAGTGCAGAGGGCAGATATGAGGAGACGTGGAGATAAGTAGGATCAGAATGCATGATATGAAATACAAAAAAAAAAATCAATAAAAGTTAAAACAGGCCGGGCGGTGGTGGCTCACGCCTTTAATCCCAGCACTCGGGAGGCAGAGGCAGGTGGATCTCTGTGAGTTCGAGGCCAGCCCGGTCTTTCCAAAGCGAGTTCCAGGAAAGGCGCAAAACTACACAGAGAAACCCTGTCTCGAAAAACCAAAAAAAAAAAAAAAAAAAAAAAAAGTTAAAACAGATGAATAGTAAATTATTTTAAGTCTGATTATTTTTAACAGATTTCAACAGTAGCAGAGTTTGAGTATCTTCTAAATTCATAATGCTAATGCTTCTACATCTCAAACACTACTACTAACACAGTGATACAAAAAATGGTAATATGTATAATCAGTATCATGTACAAAATTAACACATTAACCATTAGACAAAAACAAACTTTCTAATCCCTTCAAATATTAACTCTTACCTCTGCATTTTCATGGCCTTCCAGAGTCATACAAATATCCAGATCACTATCACGGAATCCAAATCCATTCTTTGAAGAACCAAATAAACACAATCTTGCCTTTTCTAAGCTCGAGAAAACAAGTCAATGAACAGATTAGAGGAGTAATCCAACATCTACTAATAGTTTAACACAAAGTGATACACTGAGAAATTCCAAAACATCCAACCCTAGCTAGGATCTTTTGCTTAGGTTCTTTTTTTACCCTTGGTTTTCTGAGATAGGGTTTCTCTATGTAGCACTGGCTGTCCTAGAACTCACTCTGTGGACCAGGCTGACCTCAAACTCACAAAGATCCGCCTCCCTCTGCCTCCCAAGTGCTGGGATTAAAGGCGTGCTTAGGTTCTTATGCCCAAGTAGCTAACTGCATTTTCTTTTTAACATATCATAAACTGAACATGTCTAAACTATCTACCTCACTCAAACCTTCTATTATTCCTATAATCCCAACTGTGATTGGTAAAGTTCATTGTCAGTTTTATGGGGGGAATCTCTAGACATGTTTATGAGAGAGTATCTAGATTATGTTAATTGAAGTGATAAGATCCACCCTTAATGTGGGTGATATGATTCCATGGACTAAATAAAAAGGAGAAATTGAGCTGAACACAAGCATTCATTATTTCCTGCTTCCTAACTGGATACATTGTGACCAGCTGTCTCCTGTTCCTGCTACCATGATGGATCCTAGTCCTGGAAACTATAAGCCAAAATAAATCCTTCCGTAAAATTACTTTTCTCAGGTATTTTGCCAAAGCAAGGAGACAAGTAATTAAAACACCAACTCTCAGCAATCAGTATCATTATTTAAGATGCTCACCAGAAATAAATAAGGTCCTTAATACCTTGCTCAACCTACATAATCCAATCACCAAGACCTTTAGCTTCTTCCAACTGAACTACCTACCACTTACTGTTGTTCTTCAACACCAGTACCAAAGGTTAAGCTCAATAGCCAATAACTCGACTCTCAAAAGTAAACTAGTTCTTTCAATGTACAATTTAAGTACTTTTAAATAATCACCTCAATATATAGGGTCAATTTTCTTCCCATAGTCACTCTAATTCACTAGATATAAATCATGTTAGAGTTATGCCTTGTCATTTAAGAGTTCTATAACACTTTTCAAACAAGCTGTAACTTAAAGTTTAATTACACATTTAAATTAATTTGTTTATTAGTTGGAGCATGCCACCATGCACATGTAGACAGAGGAAAACTTGTGTGGGTTGGATCTCTCTTTTCACTAAGTTAGTCCCAGAGATTGAACTCAGATTGTGAGACATGTTGGCAAGTGACTTTACCTGCTGAGCCATTTCCTTGTCCCTTAATTACATAGACAATAAATCCCATACTTTGAAAGAAAAATCTGTCCATGTAATACTGATTAAATTTCAATGATAACTAAGAGGATAAAAGAACCTATGGTGCTTACTTCAGCAGCACATATACAAAGACTGGGACAATATAGAGATTAGCAAGGCCTCTCTGCAAAGATGGCATATAAATTTGTGATGCATTCCATATATTTTAAAAACTTTATTTGTGCACGTGTGTGTGCACCACAACACACGCGTGGAGATCAGAAAATAATTCATGGAAGTTGGTTGTCTCCATCCATCTAAAGAATCAAATTCAGGTCACCAGGTTGAGAACCTTTACCCAATGAGTCATCTCACTAGTCCAAGTGTTCCATATTTTTATGAGTTTTACTTTGAATTCTACTAAAGTAAAATATCCTTTAAAGTATTCTCAATATAAAGTATTTCAAGGTATGAGACTTTGTTTTTCAAATATACAATATATTCATAAAAAGAGGCAATGATGATCAAATAGAATTGAGTATGAGCTTTATCTAAAAGAGAAGGGGGACTTCAGATTGGTCTGGACCTAATCAAATAAATAGAATTGAGTATGAGCTTTATCTAAAAGAGAAGGGGGACTTCAGATTGGTCTGGACCTCATCAAATAGGATAGCTGGCCAGGGAGCACCAGGGACAGAAGGCCTGTCTCTGCCTCCTCAGTACTGAGTTTACAAATGTGTACAAACATGTATTCGTGGGCATGTATGTGTGGGTGTGTATGCACACATGCATGCAAGTTCTGGTAGAGACCAAAAGGGCGTTGAGTCTCTAGAATTAGTTGAGTCTCTAGAATTACGGACAGTCCACTGGACACCGAGAACTGAACTCAGGTTCTCTGGAAGTGTTCTCATTCACTGAGCCATCTCAGCCCCTGCACTCTATGTTTTTACATTGGTTCTGAGAATAAAACTCAGGTCCTCATGCTTACCACGTTTACAAGTGAGCCATCTCCGATGCTCTAAATAAATTACTATAAATACTCTTTTCTAAAATATTTGATCATAGACCTCTTGATTCTTTATGCTCACACTAAAAAACTGCTCTGCTATTTTGGAGTAAAAGCCTTCAGATCATGATTAGTATTTCTTTCCTTTACACCACACATGCACTAGCAATTCCTGTTACCCTCAAATGTAACCCAATTCTGACCACTTACCTCCTCCTCCACTTCTGTGCTTCATCTATACTTATGTCACAGTTCTCTGCAATGTTCTTACTTGCACTCTTAGAGTGCTATAATCTGTTTTCTGAGATGGTATCACTTAATGCTAAAAATTCTACATAGCTTTAATTAAACAAAAGTCCTTGTACCAACGTCCAAAGGGTCCTAATGATCTAATCTTTAGGATACCTCTATGACCTCATCTTTCTATTACAACATATCTTACACATTCCACTCCAAACACACTGAACCTCCAATGAGTCTTTAAAAATGCTAGATATAATCTAAGACTCAGTACCCACCCTTTCTTTCTATAATATTCTCTCCTTGGAAATTCATATAATATGCTCCTTCATATTATTCAGACTCAACTCAAAAGCTACCTCATGAGAGATTTACTACACCATCTATCACTTCTTTTACCATCATACTTTTAATAGCATTTACCATTTATTGATTATATTTATTTAACTTGACTGCTATACCCTCTTAAATATACTCATGAGAGCAGTTTCTATTTTATAAGTAATACAGCCACAGAAACTAGAATAGTACTTAACATGTAACAGTTAAACATTTTTAAGTCAATCAAAATCAAAACCATGTGATTACAGTAACAACAACCACCACCACCACCAACTTTTAGCCTATGACATACCATCATATTCTTTTTGAATAAACTTTTCCAAGCCAATTAAAATTTGCTCCCTGTTGTGTTGCTCAGAGCAAGGTGGTGATAATTCATCTATATGAAAAAGAGAAAGAAAAGTGAAAATAGAATGTATAAATTCCTTCAGATCTTTAACCTAAAAATTTTTACTCAACATTTTCACTACTTATGACTTTAAAACCATTAATGGTATTAGAGAAAGGGCAAGGGGACAGAAAATTTTAAAAAATTTAAATATATTTATATTATACATGATAATTTTCCTTATAATCTACAAATACATTTACCTATTGAAACTAATTAATACTGTCTTCTTCAGATATTTAACCCTTTCCCACAATCATATTTCCCTCTATCTCAATGTGTTCAGTTACCAAAGCATTCACTTAAATATCTTGTCAAGATTCCCATTTTCCCTATAAACTACTCTACCTCCTTGCAGCTTTGAGATCTCACCTTGATTTAAATATTTTACTATTTCAAATTGCCTGCCACAGACTATCATATGATTTTCTAATGTTCGCTGTTTCTCAACAAGATCACACAAATATCTTAGTAACAGTCTCCCTCACCCCATCTTCTCCAAAGACTCACACCCAAAACTCTATATAGTAACAGAAATAATGCAAGAACTTACTTAAAAATGTTATGATTAATATTCACCTTTAATTTTACAATTAATATTTACCTTTATAAAGGAAATATATTAGGCTGAAGGGATGGTTCTGTGGTTAAGAGCACTAGGTGCTATTCCACAGGACCCAGGTCCAATCCCCAGCACCCAGAAAATGGCTCATAACTGTAACTCCAGTTCCGGGGAATCTGACACCTCCCCCCCCCCCCACCCCCTTGAGACAGGGTTTCTCTGTGTAGCTTTGGTGCCTGTCCTGGATCTTGCTCTGTAGACCAGGCTGGCCTTGAACTCACAGAGATCCACCTGGCTCTGCCTCCTGAGTGCTGGGATTAAAGGCGCGCGTGAGCCACCAGCCACCACCACCCAGCGATACTCTCTTCTGGACTTTGAGGTCAATGCACACCACACATGTGGTATACAGACATACTTGAAGGCAAAATACCCATACATATAAAATAATTTTAAAAATAGTAATAATAATTTTAAAAAGCAAATACATGAGTACTTAACAGTTGAGAGAGAAACCGGATAGATGAAATACAGTTGTTTTCTTTTTGGTTTGAGACTGTGAAACTATTCTATATATTCTCATCATGGATAGGTGACATACATGTTATGGGCTAGTTAAGTACATGTGTTAAAAAGAGATTTGGTTCTAGACCAGGATGCTATTGAGATGGAACCTTTAAGAGGTATAACAATAGTACAAAGTCTTCCAATCAGAGGGAACACGTCCTTGAAGAGGAGAAATATTGGAATCCTACGTGCTTCCTCTTCTCTTCTGCATAGCAACTTTGAGAGGAATGGTTTTGCTATACCATGCACTTCTGCTACAATGCACCACTTCATCATAGGCACAAAGTGAAAGAACCAATAGGTCCTAGACTAAATCCCCTCAAATACTAAGCCAAAATAAATCTATTTTGCTTTTAAGTTGATCCCTCTGAAATTTAGCCTAACATGATTAAATTCTAACACAAAAATCATGGAACCAAGAGTAAACCAAAGTGAATGAGAACCAAGTATAATGATATATATTTATAATGATTCCATGGAAACCCACTACTTTGAAGGCTAAAACTAAAAAAAATTAATAAAACTGTTATAAGGTATACAAATTTTACAAAATGATATGAGATCCAAGGATCTCAGGATGGAATGCAGACTGTGACAAATGAATCTATTTTATGAATATATGAAAAGCCTTCACTCAAAGGAGTAGGACAAAGATAATGAACCTAAGTAATTTTGAAAATGAATGTAAGCCTTCTAGTGAGTTCCACGGCTACAGAAACCCTGCTTCAAAAATAAAACAAAAACAGAAACAGCCAGGCAGTGCTGGTGCATACCTTTAATCCCAGTGCTTGGAAAGCAGAGGCATGTGGATCTCTGTGAGTTCAAGGCCAGCCGGTCTACAGAGCAAGTTCCAGGACAGCCAGGACTGTTACACATAGAAAAACAACAAAACAACCAAAGAGGTAGGAAAAAGCATTGAGGATGTGATGGAAGAGATGTAACCAGCAGAGTCACAACAGCTTGGCTCAGCAAGCATGCAATGGCACAGGCAGACCCTGTGCAGTGTAGGGACACCAAGGTGAATCACACACAGGCCCTACACTTGCAGTACCTATACACTAGCTTCATATAGTTACTGAAAGCTTGAGATATGCCAGTTGAATTTTTAACTTTACTTAGCTTTAAATGATCCTAATTCAATAAGCACAAATAATAACTAAAATATTAGATAACTCAATTATTCAGTCTAAGTTTCTCAAAGTAGACTCAATTGTATTTTCCTTAACATTTAACACAGTACCCTGAATATGTTCAGCATTTAGTAAATAACTATGCTTGATCTTTTCTATTAATAAAGGAACCTCTGCCCAGTCAAAACTGAAAATTGTTTTTGAATTGAAACATTTCAGTACCTAACAATCTACTTCCAGCAGTTTTAGTACCAAACACTTACCAAAACATCTTTTACATACTAAATCAAGTATTTCTCGAAATCTGTTTGTCATTGGTGGTAGAGGTTTTAGATCAATTTTCCTGAAATCCTCTGGGCAATCGTTTTTTGAATGGCCATCCTTTTTGCAGATGCTGCATACTATTGTTGGCGGCTAAATAATGGTTTAAAAAAAAAAATCCAATGAACATTTAAGTTATTTCAACACTTAGAAAACAGATCCAAAAATATAGCAGCAACAAACACTATGCAATTAACTTAGTTTGGACAACCTATACATTCAGGAGATTCTTGTAACATTCTTGTAATATAAAAACACTTTTAACTACTTTCCTATCCCACCAAAATTACATCAAAAACAATTTACCTGGAAATATAAGATATAGGAATTAGCAGGCAATACAAAAGGTTTGTATTAATTCAAACAGCCTGATCAACTCCCAAAGGAAACATATACCTTGTATTTATTTCTCTGGGTTTTTCCCCCCAACATTTATCTTTATTTTATGGTGTACTGGTGTTTTGCCTAGAGGTGTATCTGTGCACCACTTGCATCTCTGGTGCCCCAGGCCAGAAGGTGGCATTGGATTCCCAGGAACTGGAGTTACACATGATAGTGAACTACTGTGCAGAGGGTGGTAATAGAACCAGGGTCCTCTGAAAAAGCAGCCAGTGTACTGCTGAGCCATCTCTCTAGCCCCCAAGTATCTGGTTTGTAAGACAGGGTTTCAGTAGCCCAAGTTGGCCTCAAACTGGTAACCAAGAACTTCTGATCCCCCTGCCTCTGTTTCCCGAGCACTGGGATTACTAGTATGAACTACCACACTTTGTTTATATAGTGCTGGAAATCAAACTCTGGGCCTCATGCATATAAGTATTCTACCAATAAAGCTACATTCCACAGTTCCTACCTTGCATTTTTAATTAACTGAAATCTAATAAAGTTATTCATAAAGAAATTTAAAACTGCATCTTTCATTTCACTCCAAATATTTTCTGTCTTCAGAATCAATCAAGCTAGTGTATAAAACTGTATTATGGTTTGTTCTCTGGAGACTGAATTCTAAAACTTAGGTCCATATAATGAAGTAGTTAATAGCTACTATCTGAATTTCCAAATTCTATGACATCATTTTAAATATCTAGCAGAACACCAAGACAGGTGGATCAAACAGTAAATACTTATGCCAACGAGTTAAAAATAAAAAGCACACATGGTTAAGGAAGATTGCTACACCTCATTGTTATTATGTATACCTAAAAGAATTCCTCCAATGTTAGCCTCGACATTTATATAGCCATAAACTATTGATTCAAATTATACAACAAAGGGGACCAGAGAGGTGGCTCAACGTTTAAGATCACTGGCTGCTCTTGTAGAGGACCTGGATTTGACTCCCAAAACTCACAAGACAGCTCACAACTATCTGTAACTTTAGTTCCAGGGGGACAGACAACCTCTTCTGGCCTCCTTAGGCACCAAACACATATGTGGTGCACATACACACATGTAGGCAAAATACTCATACATGTAAAATTTAAAAAAGTAAACATCAGATTATATACATAACTTCTAGAGGAATAATGTCATAAAACAAGTAAAATTATGTGGCCATAAGCCAGGTGGTGGCAGCGTACACCTTTAAAACCAGCACTCAGGAGGCAAAGCCAGGCGGATCTCTGTGAGTTGGAGGCCAGCCTGGTCTACAGAGTGAGATCTAGGATAGGCAGCAAAAGTACACAGAGAAACCCTGTCTTGAAGGAAAAAAAAATTATGTGGCTATGCAATTAAGAGTACTATAGAAATTTTTATCAGCTTTTATTTTCTGTTTTTTGAGACAAAGTCTTACTGGCTATGCAATCCAAGTAGGTCTCAAACTGACCGTTTCCCTGTTTTACTCTTCCAAGTACTGGAATTACAGGCATACCTAGTCACAATGGATTTTTTTATGTTACAGATTATTAGTAAAGTAAAAATAGAAGATATGGTACTTACCTTAGTATAAATTTGGGGGAGGGAGTTATTAGGAATGTAAACTATAATTCTTTAAGAGGTTTTTCTAACAATCTGTCATTTAGTTAGTCTTTTCAACAGTCTATACAACTAAATACTGTGACCTGGATAATATGCAACAGATGTATCCTTACACAAAATAAAGAAATACCGCCTGGGTAGAGGAGAAAAAAAAAGAAGTGTGGAGCCAAAGGTACAAAATTTCATTTATACAAAATATACAGGTTCTGGGAAGCCACAGTTGTGTATGCCTATGATTAATACTGTTTTACAGTCTTAAAAACTTGCTAGAGATTAAAGTTACCACAAAACAAAAAAAAAGGCGGAGAAAGGACTTTTTGAGATGATGGATATATTTGCGGCATTATCAGTGGTCATGATTTCATAGGTGTTAACTTATCTCTAACACATCAAAAGTTGTGCAAGCATAATATCTATAGCCTTGTAAAATACTGATCTGGGCTGGAGAGATTCCTTAGCAGTTCAGAGCACTGGCTACTCTTGCAGAGGATCCTGGATTCAATTCCTAGCACCCATATGGCAACTCACAACTATCTTTGTTAACTAGTTCCCAAGGATCCAATGTCTATCCTCTTCTGGCCTCTCAGGGCATCTGGCAGGCAAGTAGTACAAAAACATACATGTAGGCAAAATACCCATACACATTAAATAAGAACAGTGTTTAAAAATAGTTTTTAAAAATCCAATCTTGGCCGGGCGGTGGTGGCGCACGCCTTTAATCCCAGCACTCGGGAGGCAGAGGCAGGTGGATCTTTGTGAGTTCGAGGCCAGCCTGGTCTCCAAAGCGAGTTCCAGGAAAGGCGCAAAGCTACACAGAGAAACCCTGTCTCGAAAAAACCAAAAAAAAAAAAAAAAAAAAAAAAAATCCAATCTTATCTTAATAGTATTTTTTTAAATCTTATATTATGTGCATGTGTATGCACCTGTGTGTGTGTGTGTGTGTGCGCGCGCGCGCGCGCGCGTACATGTTTGCAGTGCCCACAGAGGTCAGAAGAGGAAGAACTGGACAAATGAGAGGTAAGCCAACAAGTGGATCTTCTTAACCACCTAGTCATCTCTCCAGTATCAACAAAACAGATTTTTTAAAAAAGAAATATTGCTCAGTAAATAGGTTAACAAGCTTAAAGCTTGTCAACAATTATTGATAAAACAATAAGTGATTTCCCTCAATAATCTACTATGCTTACAATTAAGTATAAATAAAATAATCATTATGTCATCTGGATGCAGATATTTTAGTAATATACACTGTACTTGAAGGAATGCAATTTAGCTAAAACTCTTTTATTAACAAAACAGTTATTGCTTATTTTCTAATCCCCGTAGTACTTTGTACACTCTCAAGAGTTTAAGTTCAGATTCTTTCACTTAGAAGGACAGGACTCCTGTAATTCACAAAGGATATTAAAAAGGCCAGAAACGTTCAGTGTCAGAATAGAATCTAGATTCTCCATTTTTTTGACTCTTGTTCTTAGTTTTAACTACAACTTAACAGTATAGTTATATATTCCCACCAAAAATAAAAAGGAAAAATTACTGAAATTTAAAACTTTGCTTTCTTTTTAAAGAGAAAAATAATTATATATATATATATAATATATATTGCTTTGCTAATCTGATTTTCATAATATCAGATAAATCATTTCACATATTAAAAAAAGAGAAGAAAACCAAATACTAGTAGATTATTGATGCATTCTTATACTTTATATGCTCTATTTAACTGAAACTACAGGAGAAATATAAAGATACACATCAAAGTATCATTCCAAAACAAGTCACTACCATAGAAGCTATTTTATGTTACTATTAATAAATCTAAAAACTATCAATAGTCATACAGTAACCACAAATTTTACCAATTGTTTACTGTATCCTACCTTGCCAGAGGTTAAAATAAACTTATCAAACACATAATACAATTCCTGGGAAGGGAGGTTATCATCATCAATAAAGTCAGAAGCAACTTCTGTAGCTTTGCAGTTGCAAGAGGTAGCAGATACGTTGTTGCACACAATCTGATGTGAACTTTCCATTTCTAAATTTGATCTGCAGTTTGTTCCAGCAGATTCAGCTCCATCAGGGGACCCAATGCAATTACACTGGATGAGTTCCTTCTTTAAAGAAGTTTCTGAAGGTGTTAAATCACCTTGTTTCTCAACTGATTTTTGCTCTAATTCACTACCTTCACTGGCAGTAGAAAGAGATGAAGAATCTTGTCCATGGTCAGCCAAACCTAGTTCATTTACCAACAAATTGTCTTTGTCAACAATACATCTCTGTGATGTAAACTCCATTTCATCATATTTAACAGGTTGACCTCTTTCTGCATTTACTTTTTCTGTACTTTCTCCAAGATGAATGCAACAGTTGGTCGCCATACAATCAGATTTCACTGGTTTCTTATTGCTTATTTTCCCTTTCTCTTTTTTCTTGAAATCCACTGTAGATTTATTTCCACCCTTCCTTTGAGGACAGGCAAAATACCGATAAGCTGCCCTGAATCTCTCCACAACATATTCGTAAACAAGCTGGCTGTTTAAGCTCCGTGCAACATTCCTCTTGACTGAAAACGGATCTAGTGAAAAAGAAAATGATCAACGGCTAAGTTTCTACTAGCAAATTACATTTCCACGCTTACACAAACAGGTCTTAACAGCTAGAATATAAACAGAGTGCATTTCCCCCAAGGATCCTAATGAGTTCTAGAAAACAGAGCAGAACAAAGACAAATGTGGTATCTTTTGTTTCTTCCATAAAATTAAAAGCTAAAAGGGAAAAATTGATTTATAAGAGAATAACTATAGTCCATTCAGTAATTACGGTTTTAATCATGATATTACTAGAAGCTGTGCCACTCTGCTACCCTATAAACTGCCACTGAATGAAACATTTCAAATTCCAGTGCCCATAGTAACAACTTCATTTCTTGTCACAGTATCTTTTAAAACCATAATCTTACTCTTATAGCCCAAGCTGAACTGAAACTCAATATGGCATTTCCCTCGCCTAAGCCTCCCAAGTGCTGTGATTGCAGGCATGAACAACTACATCTGGCTTTCTGTCATAGCATAATTATGTGCTTGGAATTTGATGTGGAACCCAGGCAATATCAATTGTCATTTTCTTCAGCATATCCAAGGAATAAAGCTTAGAATACAGTGTTAGATGGTGAGGAGCACACACACACAAAATAGCTCACACATGTACAGCATATCATCTCACCTTCAATGGCTATTCGTCTTTTAGGCCAGTTCTTGTTCTCCCTTGTTAGAATATCTTGTATCCGTACACATATGACATATTCCTCCAAAGCAAAATCCAGTGTGTAAAATTTTAGCAACTCCAACCACAACTGTCCCAAGGGTACCTGATTTGGTGATTCCAATGTTAAAGGAGACTGGAAGAGAAAATACTTTTCATTAAAGTTTCTCAAAGTTATAAAATCAGTAAGTTGTTAATTAGAAAAAAATTTAAGTGTATGTTTTCAAAAACAGGCATAAAGAAAGCATTTCCAAAAGCAAAAGCAAAAAAAAAAGTCAGTTTGAATTACAGAAATTCAAGGAATTCTGTGTTTTTTCATTAAGCCAGTGACAATCAAGTTTGACTGCACATAACAATCACCAGGTGAGCATGAAATTCCATACCACTCCTAAGAATCTAATTTAACTGATCTGGGATATCTGGACTGATGATTAGGGTTTCTGTATGTGTGTAAGTGTGTGGGGTGAGAACACTGCAGATGAAACCTAGGGGCTTGCACAATGTTAAGCAAATGCTGTGCCGCTGAGTAGCATCTCCAGTCCTTGTAGGTTTGCTTTTTGTAAGTAGATATATGAGCTTGAGACAGGGTTTCATCCTGTAATGCATGCTAGATTCTAGCTCAAGACACAACCTCCTGAGTCACCTATCCTTTAACTTTTTAAAGCTCTTTGCAGTGAACCTCATGCACAGTCAAGGTTGTAAACTACTGGACAGCTATTATAATTCATGTTGCAAAATTTACTTTCAAAATTAAAAAAAAAATCTGTCATTCAGCAAACATTTCTTTAGAACCTACTATGTTCCTGGATTTGTGCTAGGGATATCATAATAAAGAAAACTCACATTTACAAGTGATTTCACAGAATGCCTACCATCCTTATTCACAATTCTAAAACCTAAACCTACATTAACAATTCTATGAAGCATACACTACAGAGCAAGGATCTGACTGAAGACATCCTGGCTACTGTGTCTGTGTTTTGAAACCCTACGCGATACTGCCACCCAAAGAAGGAGAGGTCCAACTATACAGACTGTTAGGACAGAGAGATGATTTTGACAACTGCATTAAAAATTAAATGCTAAGGTGGGATTTGGGATGATCTTTGGAAAGAAGCCAAGGTCCTGGCCTTCATGGACCAATAAAAGAAAACAAAGATACTTGATAGGTAGACTAAATAATTAAGTTAGAATCAGCTAAGTACCATGGGAGAAAAAGGTTGAACATAACAAAAGGGGTGGGAATACAAGAACAGGAAAATTAACAGTGTTAAACTGAGTGTCAGATCAGTTTTGTCAAGAAATCCTGACCTGATGAAAAGAGAAACGTGCTGTAAGAATGGGGAACAGATAAACATATATAACACAAAAGGGTGACCAGCTTTAAAAAGAAAACCATGTGATTTTCAGCATCACAGGAAGGAAAGAAAGTGGAGGAGGAGGAAAGAGGAAAACCAAGAGAAAACACTGAAAGCTAGTGTAGTAGAAGAAGCAGCAAGGAAGAATCCAATGTCTATTTGCTTTTTTCCATCTAAATGAAATGAGAAACAACTGAACCTTTTTTGTGTAAGGACAGACAAGTGCAATATCTGACAACTTCTTTTATGTTTTTCAAAACAAGGTTTCTCTGTTTAGTCCTGGCTGTCCTGGAACTCACTTTGTAGACCAGGCTGGCCTGGAACTCAGAGATCCACCAGACACTGCCTCCCCGGAGTGATGGGATTAAAGGTGTATGCCACCACTGCCCAGTCTGACTTAACTTTTTAACAACCACTCAGATTATTACGTTGTTGAGTACAGATAAAGGGTGAAAGTACATGTAGGAATTATGTTAGAAGACAGTGGCAAAAATCCAGGCCAGGATAATAGTGCCGAGGACCAGGATGGTAACAGTATGCAGTTAAAGGTGAGGAATTCTGGATATATTTTGAAGTAAAAATAACAGGATTCAAGATTTTGTGACATACTTGATATAGGGTTTTCATGAAAGAAAGGAATAAAGGATGTCTCTGAAGTTTTAAACGAAATACTTGAAAAGACAGAGTACCATCAACTGATGAAACATGAAAAATTTCAAGTCTGAGAGTAACACCCAAAGCTCAGTTTAGACATAACAAGATACTTAAGATGACACTAAATAGGCAGCTAGATATAATTACATAGTTCAAGAAAGAAGACTTTGTCATCCAACAGATGGCACTTAAAATCAAAAGGACTGGACAGGATCACCTACTGCAAGAAAGTAGATAAACCAGAAAAAGAGATTGGGCTGGAGAGATGGCTCAGCAGTAAAAAGCACTGGCTGCTCTTTCCAGAGGACCCAGGTTCAATTCCCAGCACCCACATGGCAGCTCACAACTGTCTGTAACTCCAGAGCCAGCAGATTGGCTTCCTCACACAGACATACATGCAGGTGAAATACCAATACATATAAAAACATATTAATAAAAAATCTTTAAAGAAAAAAGAAAAAGAGAGATCATAAACCAAGTTCATAGCACTTCAATGTTAACTGAGTAATTAGCAAAGGAAACTGACAAGGACTAAGCAGCTACAGGTGTGATATACTGAAATTATTCCAAGGAAATAATCAACTGGAAAATGTTGCCATGTCAAAGAGATAATCTTCAGTAACAATGAAATTTAACAAAATAGAAGCTAATGATTTAAGTTTGGGCAGAGTAACAATGTGAGTTAAGGAGACACCGAAAAATGGGAAGTGGGGAATATAAACAATTCTAGTTTTACTACAAAGGGAAACCAAGCAATAGCTGGGAAGGTACTTAACATTTTTCTTTAAATGGGAGAAACAGAAGAATGCTTGATGAAAGAATAAAAACTGACAATTTAGGAAAGAAAGAAAACTGCTAAAGAAATGTATTCTGAAATAATTCAAAAGGCAATGAAAAGATGCATTTAGACTATGACATGGGAAGTTCCTTTAGGAAAAGAGGTAGCAAGGCAGAATATGAATATAAATGACAGAGATGATGGTGAGTGAGTGTGTAGTCCTCTTTTTATTGTTTCAGTGTTCTCAGTAAACTAAAAAGCAAGATCATTAACTGGGAGTATTGATGCTTTGAGAAAAGAGTAGAGGGTCGTTGAAGAAAGAGAAAGGTACCTCTCTAAAATAATGAAGCGAATCCAGGGAACTACAACAATTCAGGGTTAAGAAGAGCAACCATTTCAAACAACAGTGCATCTATATTCTTGGACTACTATAAGCGTCTGAAGGACACAATCCACGTCTACTTGCCTATGGTTGTCTAGCACTCAGGAAAATGCCTGAAACACAGAAGGTCTTTAATAAATGCATGCTGAATTGATTAAGAAAGCCATCTCCTCATAGAGCAAAAAACTTATTTCTCTATCCAATCTGGCCACATAATTCACACTATCCTTAAATTTTAATGAAAACCTAACTCATAAAAGGAATTTTGCTGGTTTAAATGAAAAAGGAAACAGAATTACCTTGATACAATTCAAACAATTCTTAAGATTCAACAAATCTCAGTACCAAAAACTAAACCAGATCAACCCCTCACTTTACAGATGAGGAAAATGAGGCCAAGAGGTCAATCTCCTACTAGTCAAATAGTTTCACTTGAAGGTATCATAAATTCTACAGATAGAGAAGTCGAAAATAAAAAACAAAAAGCTTACTTTGCCATGTTTTTCCTTCATGGCATTACTTTGGTTGTCTGTTTCTGTCTTCTTGGTATCATCTTTTGGTTGGTCTGCCTTAGCTTTGTTTTCATCAGCAATTAAGTTTTTCTCAGTTGCACTACTTGAATTATATTCCCACTTCACAAACTTCTCTTCTACTATGCCCTTCAGCTGAAAGTCATCCATTCTTTTTGGGTCAAAGCCTTCAATCTATATGAAAAGGCATTCCAAATTGGTAGTAGAAAAATTATTAAAAAAATAAATAAATAAATAAAAAGAGAGAGAGAGAGAGAAAGAAGAAAGAAAAAGATAGAGAAACCAGAATTCCACCTTAAAATGTTTGAGCACAACACTCAGCGAGAACTATATATACATACATATATATAAATATATACATGCACATCACATATACACCACAAATTCATGCTTACCCAACTTCCAAGTAAGCAAGGAAGAAGAGGGGGTTTTCTTTGTTGAAGAAAAAACATCACCATTAAAGCAAAGCAGTAAGAAGGGATTCCACCATCAGTTTGGGAGTCAATATAGCACAACTGCAGAATCAAAAGGAAAAAGTCCTAGCATTTAGCTTTCTTCAATGTTCATAGTACAAGTAGCTTGTCCAAACAATGAAACTTAAGAAATAATCTGAAATCTCACCGTCCAGAATATATTACCTCATGTTACTAGTTCACTGCACATACACCCCACTTTATTTGATACAGGGTTTCACTGTGTAGTCTATCCTTGAAATTCCAAGCATCTTGCCACACACACTCCCCCCCAAATAATGCAATTACCGGTGTATACTATCACATCAGGGAACAAAAACCTTTTAAAATCCAATGACCTCTTTTTAGATGTCAAACGCTGGTTAGAAAACACAAATAAGGCCGGGCACAGCGGCATACACCTTTAATCCCAGTACTTGAGAGGTATACAGAGGTAGATCTCTGCTAGCTCAAGGTCTACATAGTGAGTTCCAAGACAGCTATATGAGTGAGTTCCAAGAGATATATAACAGAGAGACCCCATCCCAAAGAAGTCAAAATTAAAAATAAAAAACTTAAAATCTAAAGATTAAAATTTTAAACATAATTCTTTAATAAAAAAATTAACAAAATCAGGTAACTTGACTAGAACTGACTAATGATAAAACTAAACAGTTTTGTTACCTTGATTTAAAAGGTTTTGATTTAAAAGGTTTTACCTATAACACTACCTATCACCAGAACTCAAAGAATGTATTATTACAGAGACTGATCTTAGTGCTCATACTTTCAACCTAAACTACATGACAAGTGATGCCACCATGGATCTCTACTATCTATGAGGGTCTCTGTTACTGCATTCTGACCTGCCATCTGACCCCAAAGAATTAAGGCTTCAATACTTTGAAGCACAAATTCTTTTTATTCCATCTTGTCTGGGGTCACTTCCTACCTAACTAGCCACTCTACTAGCCTATGAGAGAGCCAAAGCTATGGCTAGATACCCTCATCCCTTAGCAGGCACTTTGTAACCTCACTTAGCTCCTCTCACGACAAGACAGAGCTCTGATGGACCATCTCTAAGAGTGAATGCTGTTAGTATGGTCCTGAGTGCCAGTTGGTTCATAGTCTAGGTGAGCAACACCAGCCAATTGCCACTCCCAAGTACAGGATGAAACTCTACCACAAGATCTCCTTTCCAGGACTACTATGCCTATGGCTTGAGGTGCCATTTCATCCACAACCCCAACAAAGTCCTGGCTATTACAGCCACCCTCCATGTGTTGCATCAAAACATGAGCTTTCTTTCCTGCCCTGCCAAGAGGCCACTGAACCTTACCCATCAGCACCAGACATTGCAGGTCCCTGTTCTCACATTCTTTCTTGCCCTCCTGCTCCACACCATCACTTAGAGAACTTCTACTTTCATCCTCTGCCTTCTCCGCTGCCCCTAGACCCCTTGTGACTCAAAGGGACCCTACCTCAGCCTGTTGTCCTTCTGGTCAAAGACAAGACCCAATCCTAATGAACATAACAGCAGAAAGAACAGAAGCAAAAACAGCATAGACATAGGGTTTGCAAGATTATGATTCCCTATCTTTGAGGTCAGGGTGTTTTAACCACCTCAAACCCCAACATAACCCACTGCTCATCTTTAGTCACATCTCTACCTGAGTGACAAATGTCTGCCCAACACAGATCAGCTAAATGTTAAAGGGAGGTATCTGTGCTGTGTGAACCTGGGGGATCCTGAAGTAAATTAAGTTCCCTTCCCTCCCATATTCCAAAATGCATTAACTATTCCAGATGCCAGGGTAGAGCAGGTCCTCAGTGTACAAGCTCAGTGTTCGGATGGAATGCTTCCTAGGATTTCTACGATATATTTGCAGGGTTTGTGGGGTAAGGGGGAGGTGCTAAATATCTTCCCTGTCCAACTCTGGTTATATTTGAGATAGACACTCACTATATAACCCAGGCTGGCCCTAAACTAGCAATTCTCTTGCCGTAGATCTCCAAGTGCTAGAATTAAGTAGTGTATTGGCCCTGCTCAACTCTTACCTCTGGGAATATCATGTGCCATAAAGAACTGGTTTCTATAGACAATTTTTCCTAAACTGTGAGGGTCAGTCAGTATCTGGTGATGCGAGTTTCTCCCAATGGAGAAAATTGCTTAAATTTCCCTCACCAAGAAAGCAGCCAAAGCCACTTCTAAATCCCTCCCAAACTAGTTAGTAGTCTTCTACTTAAGACAATTTTATTTATTATAGTAACATTTTATAATATTTGCATGTATTGAGCCATCTGCTTCCCTTCTAATTTTCTCCTCTGGAATTAGACATGATATTATAAGCTGGGCATGGTGGCACATGCCTTTAATACCAGCACTTGGGAGGCAGAGGCAGACAGATCTCTGTTGAGGCCAGCCTGGTCTACAGACTGAGTTCCAGAACAACCAGGGCAGTTACACAGAGAAACTCTGTCTTGAAAATGAAAAAAATAAATAAAATAAAATAAAGATACTAGAATTACAGTATAATATTCAGTAACATATATAAAATAGTAATTAATAAGTAAGGAAACAACCAACTATCATTTCTTATCAGTGATATGAGAAAAATTTATTATATGCTAATTTTTTTCTAAACCCCAAATCATAATCTGTTTTTCAATAAGCAAAATAATGCAACTATAAAGTTTCAAGAGAAACAAAACTGTTCCAAAACCTTAAATTAAAAGAAACTTGTAAAAAATATATCAGCAATTATTTCTAGGTTTCTTATAGTAAATTAGGAAAATGAAGTACATGAAAACACAACTGCCCAAAATGAAGAACATTATTGTGTCAAAATAGGAATGGATCATTCTGCAGCTCACTGTGTTCCAGGGCCCTAGAATTACTGGTATGTTGAGACACAGTTATGTATCATGTACCAAGACAATAAACCACGCTAAAAGCCACTTTAGAAACAAAGCTTGTAAGATTACTTTTTTTGTTATTTTTAATTCAGAATACCTTATTTAAGAAATGAGGCCGGGCGGTGGTGGCGCACGCCTTTAATCCCAGCACTCGGGAGGCAGAGCCAGGTGGATCTCTGTGAGTTCGAGGCCAGCCTGGACTACCAAGTGAGTTCCAGGAAAGGCGCAAAGCTACACAGAGAAACCCTGTCTTGAAAAAACAAAACAAAAAAAAAAAAAAAAGAAATGAGAAGTAGTGGCACACACCTTATACTCCCATCACTCAGGAAGCTGAGTGAGGAGGACTTCAAACTCAAGGCCAGCATGGGATATATAGCAAGCTTAAGACTAGCACTGGCTAACCAGCTAGGCCCTATATGGGGAAAAAAAAGTATCATTTATATATACTTTTAAACACAGTTTACTTGTTTTATTGAGTAAAAGAATGCCTGTAAGGCAATTGGGTATGGTGGTTTGTAATCGTACCACTTAGGAGGCAGAGGCAGGAAGACTGTTCCAAGTTTGAGACAAGCTTGTCCAAATTCCAGATCAGTCAGGGATACATAACAAAACACCAAAAAGAGAAAAGTTCTGTATGAAAAATATTACTATTTTAGCTCTCATAAAAACAAAACAAGCCGGGCGGTGGTGGCTCACGCCTGTAATCCCAGCACTCGGGAGGCAGAGGCAGGCGGATCTCTGTGAGTTTGAGGCCAGCCTGGTCTACAGAGCTAGTCCAGGACAGGCTCCAAAGCTACAGAGAAACCCTGTCTCGAAAAACCAAAAAAAAAAACAAAAAAACAAAAAAAAAAACAACACACTAGGCCACAGTTTATTTCCAATAAATTTAAAAAAATAAATAAAATAAACCTCTCAACCTGTATTAAAAATAAAGGAGAAATGGCTCAGCAGATAAAAGCACTTGCCACAACCTGATGACCTGAGTTCAAAGCTTGGAACCCACAGTGGAGGAGGGGAAAGTTGACTGGTAACTTGTATACACATACCATGTCATCTGTGCACCAATAATCACAAACAACTGTATCAGACACACACAAATACACATATATAGAAAAGAAAAAAAGAGAACATTTCTTTCCTATCTCTTTCATTTTTTAGTTTTTCAAGACAGGGTTTCTATGTGTAGTCCTAACTGTCCTGGAACTCACTCTTTACACTGGGCTGGCCTCGGGTTCACAGAGATCCACCTGCCTCTGCCTCCCAAGTGTTGGAATTAAAGGTGTGCACCACCACCACCCAGCAAGAGCACATTTCTATAGTATAAAAAAGGCATGACAATTAAAAATCCCAATGCAACACAGTAATTCTGTATCATGTGGCCATTACTCATAGCTCTACTTTCTAAACTTGCAGTTCCCTTTAGTCAACTGTGATTCAAAAACACTGAAGAGAGGGTTCAGACTGCAGATCGGTGGCAGAGCCCTTGCCTAGGATGAATGAGGATTCATTCTTCAGAACTGACATAAGTAAAAAGTAAAGTGTTTTAAAAAATAATGACTAGAAATGATTTGAATGGTTAAGAACACTTGCTGTTCTTGTAGAGGACCTGGGTTTAATTCCCAGCACCCACATCGCAGCTCACAATTTTCTATAACTCCAGCACCAGGGGTTTCAACATCCTCTTCTGACCTCCCCAGATTCCAGGCACCCAAGACATATATGGGAGCAAAACACTTGTACACATAAAGTAAATAAGTTTGGGAAAAAATGTATATAAATTAAATGGAAAATTCCAAAAGCAAATAATTTACAAGTTTCAAATAACTTAATGCATTGCACTGTCATCAATGTCCTATTTTATTATCTTATCTTACCACAGATGTAAATAAAGGAAAAACTAGTATGTATAATGGCTCATTATCATCTACAGTTTCAAGCATCCACTGAGGGCTGGATAAAGGAACCTATATGCCTAGGAAACCTTATTTTGATGTCCATGATGGAACTAGACACATGGTTTTCTGTATGCAACAGACAACTATTTCCTCCTCCATGTTATAATTTATATGTCAGAACAAGAAAAAGCTTGACTTATTTTCTTCTGTTCCACTTACCTTAGCCCAATATCGAAAGGCTAACACTAAGGGAGTGAAGACAGGTTCCACTTTGCCAAGAGCAGCAAGTAAGTCAGTAGTGAGACATGCCATATCATTTCCTGCACTCACTCTACATAGTAAACCACTGTGAATGAGAAACAAATTTGCTTGTATTAATACCTTTGCTTTAATTAATACCTTTAATAGCTTCAAAAACCCAGAGGCTATCCTTTTCAGTCACCATACTTTAATAACCAGAAAAGTTATTATTGAGACTGGAGAAATGGTTCAGCAGTTAAGAGCCTGTACTGTTCTTGAGGAAGACTTCAGATCTGTTCCGAGTATCCACAAAGATACACATATAATAACTGTTTTAAGTCATAGTAAAACATTTCTTCTACTCCTTTACTTATTGTATATGAACATATGTTGCCATGACATGTACATGGAAGTCAAAGGAAAATTTGTGGAAGTTGGTTCTCTGCTTCTTTCATATGGGTCTCACAGAACAAGTTCAGAGGGGCAGGTTTTGAGACAAGTAATTTTATCCACGGAGCCATCTTATCAGCCCACATTTTTGGAAGATGTAAGGATAGACTCTTGCTATAAAGCCCAAGCTAAGATTACAAGCTTGAGCCACCAATGACACTAACATTTTCAATGTCAATTAAGATAGCATACTTCTCTTCCAGTTCATTCTTTATGGCTTTGTACATGATAAAATTTAAAAATTAATTTACTAGCTATAATTCTCAACTCTAATTTCTTAATCAAGCTTTCATAATTTTGTTGTTACTTTCAAGTGAATTTACCTATTAACCCATGACTCATGCTTTTGTATAGTGAAAACAAGAATGAGAAGAATACAGTAGAGAATATCCAGGGGAAGGGAGGTGGAGTAGCAAAAAGAAAAATTAATCTGAAGCTCTGTCAACATACAGGCAATTTGATACAATATAAAAAATACTGTTTCCTGTTTTGTTTTGACCTATTAGAAGTCAAATGCCTACATAATTGATTTTGTCTTAAATGATATAAATTTGGACAAATGCTTACCCTCTCCCAGTCTCAATTTTCTAATTTGGAAAATAAGGAAGTTGGGCTGGCAAGACGGCTTAACTAGCCAAGTAAGCCTGAAGACCTCAGTTCACTCCTTTAGAACCAATCCCAGAACCCATGCAATGCTTTGAAGGAGAAAACCAACACTATAAAGTTGTCTTCTGACCTTCACACTCATGGGATGCAAACACATACAATAATAAAATATTTTAAAATCCAAAATAAGGAATTTGAACTAGATCTCCACAAAAACTTCTGAATTTAAATAAAACACAAAATCTTGGACTACAAGAAAAACAACTTAATAATCAACAGAAGAATGTTTGACCTTGTAATTTTTTCCCATGTTGATCTCAAGTAGTATTTAGTTTCTTTTCTTCCTTCCTTCCTTCCTTTTTTTCATTTTTTTGAGACAAGGACTCACTATGTAGCCTTGGCTGGTCTGTGACTTGCTATGTACACAAGGCTGGCCTCAAAATCAGAGATCCCCTGCCTCTGCCTCACAAATGCACCACCACACCCAGTTAGTTTTCCATTTTCAAAGGTACTTTTACCCTCTCAGTCCCACAGACGTCTGACTAGAAGGGCAATGAGTCATGCTAATTAAATGAAAACTAGATTGTAAATAAAGTACTTCTTACATTATTTATCTTGTCTATGTGTGTGTACACATGCACGCACATACTTAAAGGAGGGCAGGAGACAACTTTCAGGAGTCAGTTGTCTCTTTTTACCACATACGTCTCAAGGTAAGCTCAGTTCTTCAGGCTTGGCAGCAAGTTCTCTTACCTAATAAGCATCTTGCCAGCCCCTAGATTATAACAGGCAGTAAAACCTTATCAAGAGTGGCTATTTCTTCATTTTTTGTATCTCCAGAGCAATACAGTACTTACACAAAAGTAAATGCTGTTGGTATTGATGGTGAGTAAGTGAATTTAGGCAGAAAGGAAGGGGAGGGGAGGGGAGGGGAGGGGAGGGGGAGGGGGAGGGGAGGGGAGGGGGAGGGGGAGGGGAGGGGAGGGGGAGGGGAGGGGGAGGGGAGGGGAGGGGAGGGGAGGGGAGGGGAGGGGAGGGGAGGGGAGGAGGAGAAAAGGAAGGGAAGGGAAGGAAAAGAAAGTTTGACCTAAAGTGTTTTAACTCGGCGAGCTCAATTTCTTGTTCATATGCATTTGGTATGCTTTAATAAATGACAACTAGTATGGTCATATTAACCTAATGAGAAATCTAAGACACACAATTTCTTCTCTTGAAAATGTTTGCCACAAATTTGGTTCTCTGTAGTTTTTTCATTGTTTGAATGGTGGGTGTGAGTATATGAACAATGGCTTACATGGGATAAAAGGAATGGAACTCAGTTTGTCAGTTTTATGTGGTAAATGAGCCATCTTGCTGGCGTGCATGTGTGCATGCAAGTGTGTGTGTGTGTGAGTGTGTGTGTGTGTGTGTGTATGTGTGTGAATGTGTGTGTGTGTGTGTGTGTGTGTGTGTGTGTGTGTGTGTGTGTACACAAACATGCATGGGTGCATTCACACATGTGTGTGGTGGCCAGAGGTTCACATTGAGTATCTTTGGCTATTGCTCCCCTTCTTGTTTAAAACAGGTCCCTCACTGAACCTGAAGTCCGACATTTTGGATAGGCTGGCTGCCCAGCAAGCCCCTAGGGGCTCCCTGTCTTTTCCAGAAGTAGGTTTGCCCAGCTTGTTATCTCATCACTAGGGACCCAAACTCAAGTCCTCATGCCTCACACTGTGCAGCAAACACTTTACCCACTGAGCCATCTTCTCTGCCCAAGGTTTGTTTTCATAAATACCTTATTTTCTTCATTACCAACCTTTTCCGATCTTTGCACACCACAACAGGAACTTTAGCATGAAAATCAGATTCCACATCTACATATAATGCTAATAAGAAGGAGGGGGAAGTAAGTTAATGTCAACATCTCTAAGTATTAATTAGTAAACAGTAAATAACAGTTCCATTCTAAAAATAACTCTCACTACCTCTGTGGGATAACCCAGTAACAATTTCATTCTAAAAATCATTCTCACTATTTCTGTGGGATAACCCACTCTTCTTATTATGAAAATATTAAGAATCAAAAGAATCTCTTACCTTTCCCGGAATCATCTGTTGTATACTACAAACCATGAGTATAATCTTAACTACTGTTTGGAAATTAGAAGCACCTTAAGAACAAAGGGCTTTTAACATCCCTAAAAGTTTGAATATTTCCAAGTAAGTAGACAAACTTTACAGATACACAGCAAAGAGGGGACATCACTTACTTCCGAGGGCTACAGCCATAGGAGAACTTATGCTTTGCCATTCAAGTACAACTCTTGGCCTCACCCAATTAATTTTTCCAAAATTTACCTAATGAAAGCTTCTTAGGAAGAATTAATGTGTGTGTGGGGGGGGGGGTGGGGAGGTGAGACGGGACATAGTCTATCACCAAAGTAGATCTCAAGTCATAAATATCACTTCAGGGTCTGGGGAGATGGCCCCACAGGAAAAGTTTAATCCCCACACCCCTGTGATGGAAGAAGAAAACCAATTCCTACAAGTTGTCCTCTGACTTCCAAATGCATGCAAGCACCTACCCACCCACAAACATTCACAGGTATATAATACAAATTTAACTTAAAAATGAAAAATAGGCCGGGCAGTGGTGGTGCACGCCCTTAATCCCAGCATTTGGGAGGCAGAGCAAGGCAGATCCAGGACAGGTACCAAAACTATACAGAGAAACCCTGTCTTGAAAAACCAAAAAGTAAACAAACAAACAAATAAAATACTTTGAGTAAAGATAAATGGATTGACCTTTCATTTGGGGGGAAAAAAACCTCAATGAAAATCTCTAGTAGTATTTGATGGGATTACGTCCTGGAAACCCATTATGTCAGAAATACCATTACACACAGTGAATATGGCAGTAACTTAAGACACAAAAAGCTCATCGAGGGGTTTGGAATACAAATATGAAAACAAATCTTGTAGATGAAAGATTTCTAGAGGATAAGATGAGGACATTAAGTAAAATTTAATTTTAGCAGCGGTGGTGGCGCATGCCTTTAATCCCAGCTCTCGGGAGGCAGAGCCAGGTGGATCTCTATGAGTTCGAGGCCAGCCTGGGCTACCAAGTGAGTTCCAGGACAGGCTCCAAAGCTACACAGAGAAACCCTGTCTCGGAAAAAAAAAAAAAATTTTAAACCTACATTTTATGATTTAAGATGATCTCTTATGTGAAAAAAGATATATATTTATAATGAGCTGACACTTCTCAATAACTCTTAAGAGGTAAAAGCCATTATGTCTACCTCGTATGCTTACCTATGTTTTTAAGTTTTTGTGTAATTAGAAACAGGATTTATTAACAAAAGCAACTCTACTAAAATATCCCTACATGATTCCTTATAAACTAATTTCCCAGTACAACGGTCAACAAGAAGTTCATAAATAATGAACTAAGATAACGCAGCTAACAAAGGCCCGTGCTTCCAAGCCTGACAACCTGAGTTCAATTCCAGAAACCTACATGGTAAGGAAAGGACAACTATCATGTACACCAAAAATGTCACAAATGCCACGCATATACATACCCCTAAATAATTATAACAAAAAAAAAAGGCAGGCGGAGAAGGATGAGCCAGCTAGTTTACCAGTCTTTAAATACATGTACTGGGGCTTGATTTGAAACACCATACTCTTTTTATTATTATCTATGTAAATATCCTTTCTTACAAAAGCATTCCAGACAAGTAACATGGAAAAGCTACTTGGTATGACTCAGCTGATGTAACATAAATGATTACATTAGGCTACTATCACTATTTCAGGTGGACTATTGTTTCAAATGGAAAGAGCGTAGCCAGGATTGGTGGCACATGTCTTTAATCCCAGCATGCAGGGGACAGTGGCAGGTGTATCTCTGTGAGTTCGAGGCCAGTCTGGTCTACAAAGCAAGTTCCAGAACAGCTAGGGCTACAAAGAGAAAGCCTGTCTTGAAAAACCAACAACAACAAGAACAAAACAAATAAACAAAAAGAACAAACAAATCAAGTGGAAACAGTGTGTATACACAATGCATAAACAAATCTTTATTCTGCATCTCTCCCTAATTTTCCTTCATGAGTGACTTTTCAATAAGATGAAGACTATTTGTCTTCATTTACACATGAAATGCTCATAACATAGTTGTTCCCTTTTACCTAAAGGAAATACTTTCTAAAACACCAGTAAATATCTGCAACCCAAAGAAGTATCAAACACTGTAAATACTCATTTTTTGTTAATCATACATGCATTTGAAAAAGTTTAATAAATAAATTAGGCATTGTAAAAGATTAGCAGGAATACTAAATAGAACAGAAAAATTACAACGTAATCAGTTATATGAATGTGGACCTTCTTCTGTACATGATACTGCAGGAAATGTAATAACTTGTTAACTAGACAGTTACTAGAAGATAAATTGATAGAACCACTGAGAATGGAATAAGGAAGGGCTAGAGAGATAGCTGGTTAAGAGCACTTGTTCTTAACAAGGACCTGGGTTCAGTTTACAACATCCACATACTGGCTCACATCCATCCTTAACTCTAGTTCCAGGGGATCAGACACCCTCTTCTGACCTCTGCAGGCACAAGGCACACACATGGTGTACACGTATACATGCAGGTAAAACACCACACACATAAAATAAGTAAATATTTTTTTTTACTGAGGAATTCCTTGTTTTTAGAAGGTAAGACCTGATTTTCAGATTGTAGTTGAACGCATGTTAACTGAAACCACAGAAAGCAAAACGAGGATAGTGACTGGACTGTAGCTCACTGACAGAACACAAGTCTAGTGCAAAGCCCTGGGTTCCATCCCCCCTAGCACAGAAATAAACATATAAAAAAGTAAATCCTGCAGATAAGGAGAGATTATTGTATTGAAAGCTATTCTTTAATTATCCAAATACTATAACACTTTTTAATTATCAACTTTGATACAGTATATCTGACTTAATCAACAGGTTACATTTCCAGGTACATCTACTAAATGAACACACATGGATATGTATATATACATATACGCATATACTGTAGCAATTATAACTTGGTTAGCCATATGGAAGCAACACGGTGCAAACACTTTTAGAAAACTTTATATAAAAGAAGAAAAGCAAGGAACTTACGACTTTTTTTCAAAATTCCAAGCACTTGTATCAGAAGATCTGGATGATTCATCTAAAAAGTTTCATTGAAACAAAGAACAATTAGCAGGACATTAATGAGAACTCAATTTGATTAAATAGTAACATTTAAACAAAAATCATGCTCTATATTTTAAAATAATACAATCAGAGTAGTATTTTTTACTTTGTCAACAAATTTTGTTCAGAGAAGTAGAATACAACAAATGCAAAACTATTTACTATTAGAGAAAAATAGAAACAAGTTTACCAAATGACTATTAAATAGACTAGAAATTTAAATGACAAACTTTCATTCAAATCAAATATCTTTGAGTAAAAACAAAAACAAAAGAAGAAAAGTATTTAAAAGAAAAAAAACTTTAAACATTGTTCTGGCTAGTTTTATGCCAACTTGACATAAGCTCATAATTTGGGAAGAGGGAACCTTAGAAATATTATCAGCTGGGCGGTGGTGGCGCAAACTTTTAATCCCACAGCACTCGAGAGGCAGAGGCAGAGGGAGAGGGATCTCTGTTGAGTTCAAGGCCAGCCTGGTCTACAGAGTTCCAGGACAGTCAAGACTACACAGAGAAACCTTGTCTCAAAAAACAAAAACAAAAAAAAAAAAAAAAAGAAAGAAAGTATTATCACTAGACTGGCCTGTAGGCAAGCCTGTGGGGCTTCCCCTGCCCCCAACTTGATTGATATGGTGGCACCCCTGGGCTGGTGGTCCTGGATATGTTCTATAAGAAAGTAGGCAGAGCAAGCCACAAGGTATAAGCCATTAAACAGCACTCCCTTCATGTCCATTGCTTCAGTTCCTGCCTGCCTTGAGTTCCTGCCCTGATTTCCCTTGATGATGGACTACAAGCTGTTAAAATGAAATAAATCCTTTCCTCCCCACGTTGCTTTTGGTCATGGTGTTTTATCACAGCAACAGAAACCCTAACTAAGACAAGCAGGAAATTTTGACTGGTAACTTTTAAAATATTGTATTACTGTCTGTGACAGGGTGGAGTGCATGCCACAGCCCACATGTGAGGCCAGAAGAAAATAGGTAGAATCAGTTCTCTTTTCAATTTGATGTGGGTTCCAAGGCTTAAACTCGGATCATTAGGCTTGCTTGGTATGTGCTTTTTACCCACTGAGACATCTTGCCAGATCTTGACTGACAGTTTTAAATATTTGATTTGACAAAAATTAGCAATGTTAATGCCAAATATTGACATTGTTGCTAATAACAGTACCTCACTACTAGTTCTTATCATTTTACCAGGCTGTGTGTGATGGAGCACTTTTAATCCCAGCACTTGGCAGACAGAAGCAAAGGATCTCGCTGAGTTTATGGCCAGCCTAATCTACACAAAGAATCCAGGACCAACTTGGGCTACATAGTGAGACCCTACCTCAAAAACAAACATTATCCCTCATCTGGAAGCTAGAGATGAAATACTCTAATAGCATGTGGCCCAGGCTCTTAGAAACATCATATTATGGCCCAATGTGGTGGTGCATGTCTGTAACTGCAGCATTCAAGAGGCAGAAGCATGAGAATTACCACAAGTTCAAGGACAGCCTGGACTATACACTGAGTTCCAGCCCAGGATAAACGCAGAAATCTTGTCTCAAATAACCAAAAACAACAAAAAAATTTATTAGTCATTTCGAAATTGAGGAAAACAATGTTCAAACTTCCAGTCAAGTTTTAATTCAGCGGTACTGAAAATTTCCACTTTTCAATACTGCTTACCAGAAATAGTAACTAGTCAGTAAGCTCAAATATAAGCACTTTTCCCTTTTATTACTTTCCTCTGATGGCTTTTTTCTCCCACCTGCATATTTTTACCCTCCCTATTTGAAATGTAAGAGTAACTTTTAAATTAAAACACTGTTTAGTCCTCATGGTAATACTCAATAAGCCAAAGGTTTCTTTCCTCCTACCACGTCTCTAAAAGGTAACCCATTAAAATTATCAAGTACTAGTTAAGTACCATAGAGAGAAGGTTCTTTTTTAATTACTTACCTTGGGAGGAAATTTTATATCTATATTAACATCACTGCTTTTCAGGGCAAACTTTGTCAGAGATGAACCATACAACCTCAGTGAACATTCTGGAAAAAAGGAAAATCAGAAAAGCATGAAACTGCAAATGTGAGTATTTTCTGTTTTAATTGGGAAACTAGAAAGATGACTCAGTAGTTAAGAGCACTTGCTGTTCTTGCAGAATACCAGTTTCCAGTACTTAATGGCAGCTCATAACCATCTGTAACTCCAGTTCTGGGGTATCCAGTAGCCTCTTCCAACCTATCAGGCATTCACATATACATACTACACATAAACTCACGCTGGCCCCACACACATACATCAAAACAAATAAATAAAAAAATTCAGGAAAACTATACATTACTTCAACCACATAATTCCAGCATGATTTTCACAAAATTGACATCCTTTCTAACTGAATGGGTATTATGGGTACAAGAATTATGGGTATAAGAACAAAGAATAAGAAAGAAAAAAAAAACCACTAGAAAAGTTCAGTGTTCAAATTCAAACAGTTCATTTAGAAACCAATCTAAGAATATTTAGCAAAAGTACTCATCTAGCAATGCTATGTCACAAAATGTATTATTTTAGAAGCTTATGTAAGAATCAACTTTTAAGAAAAGGATCATTCAGTACATATATATGCTTTTTCTTTTTTTTCATATGCTTTTTCAAAATACAAAGTGACTCCAAGTTAACTGATAATGCAAACTTAATACACAGAAAAACTTTGTTCTGATCTTTCTCAGACTATGCGTTATTTCAAAAACAAGGTGTACTTCCAAAAGACCACACCAAAGAGCAAGAAGTAACATGTGAAGCTGGTACTGACCAAGCAAGGTCAGTTCTTAAAAAATTAACATTCAGCTTCAGTTGTACACTTTTCAAACTTAAAAATATCTAAACATTATCTGTATCATTAAAATCATAAAAATGTAAGTCCTGTTTTTACAATAATACTGAATTACTTTTCAACCATTCTCATCAGTATTCAACTTAGGTACAAAAACATGAGAGAAATAACAGGAAATGAAATTCTATTTTTCCACTTCAAATTTCCAACATCTCTTTGGATGGTAAAAAGTTAAGTCTTAGCCGGGCGGTGGTGGCGCACGCCTTTAATCCCAGCACTCGGGAGGCAGAGGCAGGCGGATCTCTGTGAGTTCGAGGCCAGCCTGGGCTACCAAGTGAGTCCCAGAAAAGGCGCAAAGCTACACAGAGAAACCCTGTCTCGAAAAACCAAAAAAAAAAAAAAAAGTTAAGTCTTATTTAAGATACATTTACCTAAACATTAAAAAAAAAAAAAAAAGAAAAGATGGACAGCAATTTATACATGTGTAAACGTATACAGTAATAAACCTGAATTCATACTACCTTGAACCCAAAAATAAATTTTCTCTAAAGTCTTAACATAAACTAATTTTATCAGTAATACTCAGGGGCTAAAGAGATGGCTCAGCAGTTAATACTATTTGCTGCTCTTACAGTGGATCCAACTTCAGTTTCCCAGCAACCCCATCAGGAGACTCACAACCACAACTCCAGCTCTTAACACCTTCTTCTGGCCTCTGCAGGCACCTGGCATATGTGTGGCACACATACACATATAAATATTTTTATAATAAAACTCAATCTAAAAACAAAACAAAACAAAAATGATACTCATAAACCAATATAAAATATACCTGACCAATAAGAAATTACCTATGTTTGGCATTTTAAAAATCTTGTTCTCATACCACAAAATTATACAATTTTCTTTTTTTCTTAAAAGGGGATACTTTAATAAAAGCAGTTCCTAGAGAATGAGATGTTAAAGGTGCTTGCTGCCTGAGGAACTAAGGTGGATCCCAAACCACACATGGTGGAAGAAGTTGTCCTCTGATTCTGCACTTACATGCCAGGGCATACACATTCTCAAACACACACAAACAAAAAATTATGTACAAAAAAAAAAGGTCATTCCTAAGACACTCAAATTTGTCTACGTTTAAGAAGCAAAAAAAGCTGAGCAGTGGTGGCACATGCCTTTAATCCCAGCTCTTGGGAGGCAGAAGCAGGTATATCTCTGAGTTGGAGGCCAGCCTGGTCTATAACGTAAGTTCCAGGACAGCCAGGGCTATTACAGAGAGAAACCAAACAACCAACCAAAAAACCAAACAACCAAACAAAAAGATATACATTAAGAAATTTACCCTAGTTCAAGAGAAAGTAAGGGAAAACTTTGTGATTCTAATAATTAAATATGTAAAATGGTTCTGTACCTGGTAAATATGTCATTATAACCTTTGACATTTCCTCCACAATGTCCTGGCGGACTCTGAGGTCATCATCTGTTATTCCTTGCTCTTTTGCTAATTCAACAACTGCAATACTTAAAGCAGCCAGGTGAGCAGGGGAAGGAGATGGAAGAGATCGCAGTTCACTTTCTTCCTGTTTTTCCTGTTAATAGAATGTTTCACAACAATAACAAAGTTTCAATTTTAATGTCCTTAATATTTAAGAAAGAAGAATAGAAGTAACAAATATTCACCTTCTAAACATGAGAAATAAAACATGTAATAAGTGAAGCAAAGAAATACTTCTGCTTTTAGGACACAGGATTCAAGGAATAAAAGGTACAGCAAAGGAGTTTACTAGTAAGGTTTTTTTTTTTTAATAATTAAAAGGAATTTTCTGAAATTATAATTAAATAATTTGATTAATTTTTTAAAATCTGCTCTACTGGAACTGGAGAGAGAGCTCAGAGGTTAAGAGTGTGAACTGCTTTTGTAAAGGATCCCATTTCAGTTCCCAGCACCCACATCCAGTGGCTCACAACTACCTACATAACTCAAGCTCCAGGGGACCTGAAGCCCTCTCCTGGTCTCTGCTAGCTCCCACAGGGACCCATTATACACTTACTCACTTATAATTAAATAAATAAATAACCATTTTAAAAGAAGAACATAACATTTTAAAAATTGTTCTACTGTACTATTGGTATAAATTGTGAAAATCTACATCTAAAATTCCAGCACATTAAATGTTTGCTGTGAAGACTGCAGAGATAATATTCCTCTCATATATAGCTATTTTATGTTAAAATAGCAAGTACACATGTGTACTGTGGCATGTGTGCCCACGTACACAAAACAAATGATAGTAGACGTGAAAGAATTCTCAAAATAAAAATGTCTTTGGGGGCTAGAAAAATAGCTTAGTGGGTAAGAAAACTTGGTAAGCATGAAGACCTAAGTTCAGCTCCCAACACCGATGTAAAAAGCTAAGCATAGTTGAGCACACCAATGGAGACAGGAAGAATGTTAAGACTTCTTGGCTTGCAGGAATAACTCCAGTTTCAGTGAGAGACCTTATCTCAAAGGAATAAGGTAGAGACTGATAAAGCATGACATCCAGTCTTCCCAAGGCCTCAGTACAAGTGCAAGCACGTTCACCCCCCTACACACACAGACGCTCGCACACAGAGTATCTTTTAATAAATCACAACTCTGCTTTACACTGATTGTCCTGGAATTCCTTTCTGAGTTGAAGCCAAGGATCCAGTTTCACCTGAGCAGATGTCCCTTAAAACATTAAGGGGACTACTCAGGCTACTGTAGGTGGCAGTACAGAGCCAGGCCTGCTCTCTGCTGCTGCTGCTGCTGCTGCTGCTGCAAGATGGACAAACTGTACCTGACAGTTTTTATTTTATGAATCAATTTTCCTTAGCATCATCAAACTGGTTCCTAGAAGGTTCCTTCTAACCACTGGAGATAAGGAAGTTAATCACATCTTTTCAAGGCTATCATTTCAGTTACTTCATGCCTCATTATTAGATTTATAAGTTTAAAAATTACCTAATACACCTTTACAATTCAAAGAGTCAAGATTTTTAAAAGAGATAACTTACCAAAATATTTTTCTTATGTCGTTTTTCTTTTATATGTTTATGTGCTCCTTGGATGTTTTCAATGTGAATTAAGCAAAGTTTGCATAGATAACGGCAATTGGTATATTCTGGTGATCGCTGAAGAAATAAATTTTAAAATACACTTTCTCAGTAAATAAATAAATGACAGACTATATAAGTGAATAATCTGACTAACTGTAACAGGCCAAAATAGGTCCTGAGGAGCTGCTGACATAGCTGAGTGGTAGAACATATGCCTACCATGTGCTAGGACTCAGGTCAGACACCCTAACACCACAAGAAAGGAAACAAACAAGCACTGAAGAATATGTGTTTTAGTAAGTGACCAGTACCTAAAACTCAAGAGACAGCTAAATTTTTCATGTGTTTAGTAAGTAACCAATACCTAAACACTCAGGAGATAGCTGACTTTTTCATGTGTTTAGTAAGTAACCAGTACCTAAACAAGGTATAGACTAACAGAAATGGGTTAATTTAAGATAGAAGAACTAGATAACAAGAAGTCTGCCATGGCTATACAGTTTATAAGTAATATAAATCTCTCTGTGTTTACTTGGCTGCGGGACTGGCAGGTGAGAGAGATTTGTCCTGGCCATGGGCCAGGCAGGACCAGGAAAACTTCAGCTACATATGTGTTGTCTCAAAATAATAAAACAATAATTACTAAGCGTTTGCTAGGCACCAGACACTATGCTAGATGCTTCATATGTAAATTGTCATTTTAATTCTTAATAATCCAGGAAGATTAATAATATTTTCATTTTATAGATTTGAAAACCTGTATTTGGGACTTCACAGGGCTTCAATAATACTGAGCAGGAGATAATGAATTTCAGTTCATGCATATCTGAATCCGAAGCCAACAACCTTTTATAATAAAAAATTAATAAAAACAATCAATAGAATCAATAGATGCTGGTTTTAAAGCACTGTCTCTATTGCCTTAGATTAAAACTTCAGTAATACTTAGTATTTTGTTTCAGATTCATTTTCAATGTTCAGTGCAACTCCTGACAAAAGGGTTCTCTCACCTGGGAATACATATTCTTTCTTAAAAGATTTTATTTATTTGTATTTTATGTGTGTGAGCATTTTGCTTATAAGTATTTAAGTGTGCCTCATGTGTGCAGTGGCCCCAGAAAAGGGGGTCAAGATCCTCTAGAACTAGAGTTATAGGAAGTTGTGAGCCACAATTGTAGGTGCTAGGAACCAAACTCAGGTCCTTTATAAGGATAGCAAGTGTTCTTAAACACTGAGCCATCTCTCCAAACTCAACAAATGATGTTCTTTAAATAAGAAACTTGCATCAAATTAAACAACAGTCCTACCACAGATTACAAAAAAAACCCCTCAACATTTACAAAGTACTATTTACTAACTTTCAACTGTCAGGGTTCTCTATTTTACTGATAAAGGACTTAAATCTCAAGTATTAAATAATTTCCTAGAAGCAACAGCATATACATGACACACAATCTAGTTATTCTAATTTTGATCACATGAAAATTCCTTGAGATCAGTTAAGCCATTAAAAATTTTCTTACATTTCCAACTGCAACTATTCATTTACTGAACATTTTTTAAATTCTTGTATGTGAAACATTTTTCATGGAGTTGAACAGTGAACAAAACAAATTCCTGTCATTAAGAATTTACATTCCAGCCGGGCGGTGGTGGCGCACGCCTTTAATCCCAGCACTCGGGAAGCAGAGCCAGGCGGATCTCTGTGAGTTCGAGGCCAGCCTGGTCTCCAAAGCGAGTTCCAGGAAAGGCGCAATGCTACACAGAGAAACCCTGTCTCGAAAAACCAAAAAAAAAAAAAAAAAAAAAGAATTTACATTCTAGCCGGGCAGTGGTGGCGCACGCCTTTAATCCCAGCACTCGGGAGGCAGAGCCAGGCGGATCTCTGTGAGTTCGAGGCCAGCCTGGACTACCAAGTGAGTTCCAGAAAAGGCGCAAAGCTACACAGAGAAACCCTGTCTCGAAAAACCAAAAAAAAAAAAAAAAAAAAAAAAAAAGAAAAAAGAATTCACATTCTAGTACATGAAGATTAATAATAAAGGTAACATATAAATAAATAGGAATATAGATGAGAGAGGAGTTATTTTTTTTTTTTTTTTTTTGGTTTTTCGAGACAGGGTTTCTCTGTGTAGCTTTGCGCCTTTCCTGGGACTCGCTTTGGAGACCAGGCTGGCCTTGAACTCACAGAGATCCGCCTGGCTCTGCCTCCCGAGTGCTGGGATTAAAGGCTTGCGCCACCACCGCCCGGCGAGAGGAGTTATTTTTAAAACATGGTCACTACTTAAAGTCCTTTTTATACAGCGACTTAAAGGCAGTATAGGATTGGCTGTTCTAAGATATCTGAGCTATGTACTAGACTTCATGCAAAGAAAGAAACTAAGGTCCTGAGCCAACAATATAACTAAAATATTTATGAAACTACATAGTACAGTTCAAGACATATTTCAATGTCAAGTCATAAGAAGTAAAATTGTGACTGTTAATGTTGTCAACTTGACTTATTTGGGAAGCACCCAAAAGATAAGCAAATGTTGAATGGGTTGAGGAGTGGGGGCCTCTTTCCCCACCTCCTTCATTTGGGCTTCCACAATGTGAGTTGCTCTCCTTCACCACATCCTCTCTGTGATAAAGAACTGTAATCTCTGAAATTTTAAGCTAAAATATATGTTTTTCCCCTTTTTCTTGGGTACTGTCACAAGAACAAAATTTTTGATTAATACATTATAAAAACACTAGTATGACTAGTAACTGGGCCAGATCACAAAGTCCTAAGGATTCCTGTTTTCTCTGTAAGTATAAGAGAAAGCCTATAGAACATGTAAGGGAAAGCTTAACTATCTAAAAATATTTATGTTAAATTGGGCATGGTAGCACAAGCCTTTAATCCTAGTGCATGGGAGGCTGAGGCAACAGATCTCTATGAATCTGAGGCCAGCACAGTCTATATGGTGAGTTCCAGGCCAGTCAGAGCTATAAAAATAAGACTCCATTTCAAAAATAAAATAGAAAAAAAAAAACCATGCTCCCACCTAATATTTTTGTTCTTGTTGAGACAAGGTTTCACTGTGTGTCCTGGCTGGTCTAGAACTCCCTATACAGAACAGGCTGAACTTGAACTCAGAGATCCTCCCTGTACCTGCCTCCTTGGATTAAAAGTATAGTGGCTTTTTTTTTTTTTTTTTTTAAATACAAAGTCACAGGTGTCTCATGTTGTCCTCCAACTTATTATGTAGCTGTGGATGATCTTAAACTCCTGACTTTCCTACCTTCAACTCCTGAGAGATGGGATTAAAGGCATGAACCACCACACAGGGCTCAGTAATTAAGAGTGCCAGCTGCTCTTTCAGAGGACCTGGGATGGGTTCCTAGCATCTAAGACAGATGGCTCACAAGTACCTGTAACTACAGCTCCAGGGACTCCAATGCCCTCTACTGGCCTCCCACATGTACTGTACTCATGTACACAAACCATAATGAAAAAAATAAAAATTTTAAAAGGCATTCACCATCATATACAGATCTAATCTGCATTTTAAAAGAATCATTTGTTTTCTAAGCATAAGAGAGAAAAGACTCATTCATAATCATTACTATATTGCAATAATCCAGAAAAGAGGTAACAAAAGTGGCAGGGTAGTAAAAGTTGGATTTAGGAACTGAAAATATATATAGCTAATACCTAATAAAACTATGAACACTGATGAGGTCACCAAGGGAGAAATGAAATCAATGATATAAAATGTTAGTAGATGGAACGTGTAGAAATAAGAAAGGAAAAATAAAAGGCAAGGGAAACGGAAAGGAAAGAAAATAGAAATATTTTATGCAGACCATGCCATCTCTCTGGTATCCAGTCAACTCTGTCATCACAGCATGGAAGCAGCTATAGACTATATTAAGAAAATGAGCCGGGCGGTGGTGGCGCACGCCTTTAATCCCAGCACTCGGGAGGCAGAGCCAGGCGGATCTCTGTGAGTTCGAGGCCAGCCTGGTCTACAGAGTGAGATCCAGGAAAGGCGCAAAGCTACACAGAGAAACCCTGTCTCGAAAAACCAAAAACCAAAAACCAAAAAAAAAAAAAAAAAAAAAAAAAAAAAAAAAAAAAAAAAGAAAATGAGCACAGCTGTATCCTAGTTAACTGTTTATAAAAAAAAAAAAAGGGAGGTTATATGTATTTTGCCATATTCAAACAAAACAAGGGGAAGGGTGCTCCTGGCAGCACCAATTTACTTCAGAGAGGAGGATGGGAATCAAAGATACTCCATATGGAGTTATCTTCTTCTTGGCAAAAAATAGCCATTTGGGCAAGAAACTGTTCTTGCCTGGACTGATTGCATCGACTGGAAATGCAGGACCCATAGGAAGGTGACCAGTGAACTTTGTTTGGCAAAATGGTCCTTCAGGTTTCTGCTTCACAGAGGAAACTGCCAGACATTCTACAGGACACAGAGAGAAGTTACTGAGAGACTCTAGGCCTGTGGGCTGAAGACAGATCCCCCAACTTTATAGAGAACTTTAGATGACTGTCCAGGCTGCCATCTATCTCTGTCTACTCTTGCAAGACTCCCAAAAGTTGTTTGTGTCCTTCTCCTGCTTCTCAGGTAATATTATATCCTTCTGAGGTCTTTGATGTAGTTGAAGACTAGATAGTTATAATTATTTTAGCTATGATAAAAGATAAGATATAAAACCTTAGACTCACAAATATAGGATAGATAGAATTATCTCTTTTAATTTTGCCAAATACAAATAGATTAGATATTATAAATAAACTAGATATTGTAATTATAATTATTGCTTGATAATTGTTCTGTTATATGTAATTTTACTATGTTAAAGTCAAAACCTTTTTGAAAAAATGAAAAGGGGAAGTGCTGGAATTGCCTTTCTGTATGCTGTAAATCTGTGTTGCTCTGATTTGGTTGATTAAATAAAACGCTGATTGGCCAGTAGCCAGGCAGGAAGTATAGTGTAGACGGGATAAGGAGAGAGGAGAATTCTGGGAGGTGGAAGGCTGAGTTAGGAGACGCTGCCAGCATCTACAACCATGGCAAGCGAGATGTAAGATACCAACAAGCCACAAGCCACATGGCAACTTATAGATTAATAGGAATGGGCTAATTTAAGATATAAGAAGTAAGCCGGGCGGTGGTGGCGCACGCCTTTAATCCCAGCACTCGGGAGGCAGAGCCAGGCGGATCTCTGTGAGTTCGAGGCCAGCCTGGGCTACCAAGTGAGTTCCAGGAAAAGGCGCAAAGCTACACAGAGAAACCCTGTCTCGAAAAACCAAAAAAAAAAAAAAAAAAAAAAAAAGATATAAGAAGTAGATAGCAAGAAGCCTGAGTCATTAGGCCAAACAGTTTAAATAATATAAGCATCTGTGTGTTTATTTGGGTCTGAGTGTCTGGGGGTCTGAACGGGACTGGAGAAAACTCCAACTACAGAAGGGGGCTGGTCATAGGTTGCTAATGCCTACAATAACTAAAAGTCAACTTATATCAGGTGTGGTGGTATGCTTTTCATCTTAGCACTAAGAAGGCAGAGGTGGATAGATCTCTGAGCTTGTGGCCTGCCTGATCTACATAGTAAGTTCCAGGCCAGCTAAAACTACATAGTAATACCTGTCTCCAAAAGAAACATGAAGTGCTACACTCTGGAAAAAGTTATAAAGCATACAACTCCTCCCTCGATAACTAACATAACATAGCATACTTTTTCAAGTCGAAAGATGTGATCTCTTTCTAGGCGTTCTTCTGCTTGTTTCAAGCCTAGCCTCTGCTCAGGTGTCAATGCGGATTCATCTATCACAGTGGCATTTTCTAAATAGTCCATCTCAGAAGAATTTTCTTTATTAGATTCTTCACTCTTCATTTTACCTACAAAATAAGCAATCATTAAATCAGTTATCATCATGTTGGCAGTGGTGGTGCACACCTTTAATCCCAGCACTCAGGAGGCAGAGCCAGGCAGATCTCTGAGTTCAAAGTCAACCTGGTCTACAGAGTGAGTTCCAGGACAGCCAGGGCTACACAAAGAAATCTTGTCTCGAAAAACAAAACAACAACAAGAACAAATATCAGTTATTATCACTAAAAATTTTAAATTTAAAAAACATTTAACTATGGGGGGAATTCTTCCCTTCTATTTAACTTGGTTGTACAAGTTATTGGAGTATGTTAAAATATATATATAAGATATATGCATGGTGAGCTCATGCGATAACTTAGTGAGTAAGGATAACTGACACTAAGCCTGATGACCTGAGTTCAATCCCCAGGATTCATATGGCAGAAGAAAATATACTCCCACAAATTGTCCTCGGGTCTCCACAAATGCTATGTGCACACCTAAACATACAATAAATGAATAAATGTAACATTTTTTAGAAAGCAGTGCTAAGGGACTGAAGAGACAGATGGCTTAGCAATTAAGTGCATTGGTGGTAGGTGGGCGTGATGGTATACCTCTTCAATCTCAGCAGTGGGTAGGCAGAGACAGGTAGAGCTGAGTTCAAGGCCAACTGTATAGACAGTTAAGGCTACAGAGAAAGACCCTGTCACAAAGGGAAAAAAAAGGAAAAGAAAAAGCATCAACATCTACATGACAGTTTACAACTATCTGTAACTCCTGTCCCAAGGGGATCTAATGCCTTCTCGCCTCCATCTACATCAGGCAAATAAATAAATAAAAATAAAAAATAAAAAAAATGATACACAGATGTACATGCAGGCAAACACATAAACACAAAGTAATTTTTAAAAATTTTAAACCAGTGCTCGGTCAATCAGTAAAATACCTCTATCATATTCAAAAGCCAACTACTTAATTTATAGAGAAGTCCTGACAGTCAATCCCACCTTTGGTTAGTTGATTTTGAGGGAGGTAGGGACAGAGAGAGCTTGCGTGCATGCATGTGTGTTTTAAAATATTAAAGCTCTAATTTTCTAAACAAAGAAGAAATCGTATTTAGAAGTGGTACATTTCCTACCAAAGGGCATAGGACTGTCTAGAATAAAAAGCAAACTCTTAAATAACAATGTTTTAAGAAGGGGAGTGGAGAGAGCTCAGTGGTTAAGAGGAATTGTTACTCTTGTATAGACTCAGGTTTAGTTCCCAAGCACCCACATGGCAACTAACAGTCTGCAACTTCAGCTGCAGAGGACGCTGGTTTTTGGGGGCGATGCACATACATGGTGCACAGACATACACACAGGCAAAAGATACATACACATAAAATTAAATTAAAATAAATCTGTTTGTTTATTTATGTATTTGTTTGTTTTTGAGACAACGTCTCTTTACCTAGCCCTGGTTGTCCTGGAACTCACTTTGTAGACCTAGTTGGCCTCAAACTCAAACTCAGAGATCTGCTTGGTTGAACCACTACCAGGCTCAGTAATTTTTTTTTTTTTTTTTTTTGGTTTTTCAAGACAGGATTTCTCTGTGTAGTTTGTGCCTTTCCTGGAACTCACTTTGTAGACCAGGCTGGCCTCAAACTCACAGAGATCCGCCTGCCTCTGCCTCCCAAGTGCTGGTATTAAAGGCGTGCGCCACCACTACCCGGCAATAAATCTTTTTTTTAAAGAATGCTATAAAAACACAAATATTCAAATGTTACTAGGTAAGTGCCATGGTTTTTCCCTAAGAAATGGTCTCTTGGGACTAAAGAGAGGGCTTATCAGTTAAAAAAAACTGGCTGCTCTTCTAGAGGTCCCAGGATCAATTTCCAGCACCCACATGGCAGCTAACACTGCCTGTAATTCCAGTTCCTAAGGATCTGACGACACCCTTTCTTCCAGCCTCCACAGGCACCAGGCACACATGTGGTGCACAGACACACATGCAGACAAAACACCCACACACATAAAACTATTTCTATTTTTAAAAGAGAATAAGGAAAGTTCACACTATTTAGCCCCAGGCTGCTTGAATGCACAGAGATCGGCCTGCTTCTGCCTTCTGAGTGCAACATCACAATTGGCAAACACTGATGCACTATGTGGTATGTGGAATTATCTCTTAATATTTGGGAAATTTTTAGTGACTTTTATTATGGAACTATGAAAAACAAAATCTAGTTTATTTCTATAGTTCATGAAACAGATCAGTAACAAGACAGTGTAACAATACAACCCTCTTTTTAAAAAAAAAAATGTATAACTTCCCCTACATGACTATCAACTAACAATAGCAAATCCCATAAAATTATCATTTCTATCACAATAATTGAAAAAGACTACCTAGTACTTTTTTTTTTTTTTTTTTTTTTTTAGCCTCTCAAGTACTGGGAATAAAGACACTGGCCACAATTCCTGGCTATATAGCACTTTTTAAAAGAAGGAAATAGGACAGGGCCTGGTGGAGCACACATTTAATAACAGAGTTCAAGAGGAAGAAACAGGTGGATCTCTACAAGTTTGAGGCCAGCTAGGTCTACATAGCAAATTCCAAGAGAGCCAAGGCTACGTAGTGAGACCCTAAGTCAAAAACAGGGCATGTACTGCTCTTCCAGAGGACCAGGTTTTAATTCCCAATGCCCACACTGGGCAACTCACAACCACCTATAATGCCAGTTTAAAGAGATCAAAGGCCTCTGACTTCCTTGGGTACCCACACTCATATGCACAGACATATATAAAACTAAACATAAAATAGGGATGGAAAAATGACTCAGTGGTTAAGAGCACTTAACAGCTCTTGCAGAAAACTCAGGTTTGGTTACCAGCACCCACACCAGCTTACTCAATTTCCAAGGGATCTGATACCCTCTGACCTCCATAGGTACCTTCAGGCACATGGTGCACAAAAATTCAAGCAGGCACATATCCATACCTAAATAAATAATCTCATTTTCTAAAATCAACATTAAAATAAATAGTAGGCAAAATGCCCCAAACTATGTTCCATAGATTGCAAGAATTTGATAAATGTGACTACACTTATAAACAAGAAGTATAGAAAATGCCTATCCATATAAAGTCTTGTATATGAATGTTTATATGATTAATAGTTGGCAGTGAACAGAAGATGGTAATAAACAGTGAATACCAATATATACAGTGTTTCCTGGAGGCATGATTGAAAATAAGGTGGTGTAAGTCTTTAATCCCAGCACTTGGGAGGTAGAGGCAAGCAGATCTCTGTGAGTTTGAGGCCAGCCTAGTCTACAGAGTGAGTTTCAGGACAGCCAGAGATACTCACCCACCCACCCACTCCCCCAAAAAAAGAAAAGAAAAGAAGGAATTAGATAATGGTGATATCTGTGTGACTCTAAATATACTAAAAAGGGTAACTTCTGGTCTTGTGGTGACACATGCCTTTAATCCTAGCACTCTCTGTGAGTTCAAGGCCAGCCTGGTCTATAAAGTGAGTTCTAGGACAGCCAGGGCTGTTATACAGAGAAAACCTGTCTTGGAAAAAAAAGAAGAAGAAAGAAAAGGAAGGCTCAGTGAGGGTCAAGTACTTGCCATGCATGCCTAGCAAAATGAGTTCCATCCTCAAAACCCACCTAAAGGTAGAAAGAGGGAAAAAAGTTGTCCTCTGATTGCTACAAACATACCATGTGATACACCTCCACATATACACATATCATACATATACTATAATAATAAATTTAAATAAAAATAGGGGAGCTGGCAAGATGGCTCAGAGGTTAAAAGCACTGGCTGGGTCCAGAGGTCCTGAGTTCAATTCCCAGCAACCACATGGTGGCTCACAACCATCTGTAATGAGATCTGGTGCCCTCTTCTGGTGTTATGCACTGTATACATAATAAATAAACCTTAACCAAAAAAAAAAAAAAAGAATGAGTTTTTGAAAAAAAAAAAAAAAGGTTAGAAGAGCCAGCTATATGGTTATCTAGGGGACAAGTATTCATAGAGGGAAAAGCAAATGCAAAGGTCATTCCTTAGGTGGCCCTTTGCCTTTAGAGAAAAGGCAAGAAAACTACATAACTAGAACAGAGAGAGAAATTAACAAGAAAATGAATGAGGGCAGACGTAGGAGTGTCACATCATACAGTACCCTACCACTCACTCTAACACTAGTTTTTACTATAATGTGTGGTCAACCACTAAAACATGTGAATGACATTGTCTGACTCCTAGTCATTACACTGCAAACACAATGAAAGGTAATATGGATGTGCATTTTTCTTTAAATGATTGACTTCAGGTATGGTAGTCAAAAGATTTGTCCTAACCACCCACCCACCCCCATCCCCACCCCAAATCCCATGCCAGCAGCAGCATCCAGAAACCTGTTAGAAGTTCAGTATCTTAGGCCACTCCCTACATGTTCTAAATCAAAACTCTGAGAATGAGCCTAACAAACTCCATTCTAATATGATTCCCAGGAGATTCGCATACATACTGAAATTTAACTTTTGTTTGTTAGTGGCTTTGGGAGGAAGGGACAATATGATTGTTACTATAAAGCAGAGTCTTACTCTGTTGTCTAGGCTGGCATAGAACTCAACAACAATCCTCCTACCTCATCTTCCCAAATGTTGATATTACAGATGTAAGCTACCTGTATATCTAGAGTAAAGCTCTGTTTTGGTTTTTGTTTTTGGAGGTGGGCTTGGTCCTTGAGATTGAATCCAGAGCACCCCTCACGCTACAAAAATTCTCTACCACTGAGCTATATCCTCATCTTGAATATTAAAAGTTTGATAAGCTCAGATCAAGAACATTCTCCCCCAAATAATCACTTGGCTCATTCACCTGTTTGCTTCAACTATTTGCTCTCATATACAAAAAGACAATTCTATTAATGTTTTAAAAGTCTATTTCTAGGGGCTGGAGAGATGGCTCAGCTGTTAAGAGCACTGACTGCTCTTCCAGAGGTCCTGAGTTCAATTCCCAGCAACCACATGGTGGCTCACAACCATCTGTAATGAGGTCTGGTGCCTTCTTCTGGCGTGCAGACAGAACACTGTATACATAATAAATAAATCTTAAAAAAAAAAAAAAAAAAAAAAAGTCTATTTCTAAACTGCGGTGGTTTGGATTAGTATGTGTCCATAGGCTCAAAGACTTGAATACTTGGTCACCAGGGAATGGCACTACTTTAAAGGATTAGGAGGTGTGGCCTTGTTGGAGGAAGTGTGTCACTAGGGGGTGGGCTTTGAGGTTTCAAAAATCCCATTCTAAGCTCAGAGTCTGTCTTTTCTGCTGCCTGTGGATCCAGATGTGGAACTCTCAGTTACTTCTTCAGCACCATGCCTGTCTGTGTGCCACCATGCTCCCCTTCATGACAATGTACTAAACCTGTGAAACTATAAGCAAGGTCCAATTAAATGCTTTCTTTTGTAAGAGTTACCTTGGTCATGGTGTCTCTTCACAGCAACAGAACAATGACTAAGACATAAACCATCACCTGTATCCTATCAGAAATGAAAAGGTAGTGATTTCTGAAAAAGAAATGGGGGGGGGGTGAGTGTGTGCAGGTCAAAGGACAACTTCAGGGAGTTAGTTCTCTCCCTCCCTCACTTAGTGACAAGTGCCATTAACTGCTGAAACAACTTGCCAGCCTTCTTTCTGAACTTTTTAACCAATGTTTCACAAACTATGACAATAAAACATTAATTTTCTTTTTGAGGAGTTGCTAGTGACCAAATCCAGGGCTTTATGTATGCTAGACAACTGTTCTACCAGGTGAGTTACATTCCCGGCCCCAATCAGTTTATTTTTATCTTTATATCAAGGTAAACTGTATTCTCCAGCCATGGACACAACAGAAAATAAGACTGCCTCCTCACAAATCACTAATTTAAACAAAATAAAATTAAAGAAAAAAAAAAAAAAGATGAGAGCCGAGCATCCTAGCATGCATATACTTAGGCAATTAAATGAAAGTAAAACAAAGCTAAGCAAGGTAGCTTATGCCTATAGATAAAATATAATTTAAAAAGTATTTTTGAGACAAGGTCTTATCATGCAGCTCTGGCTGTCCTGGAACTCTGTAAATCAGGCTGGCCTCAAACTTAGTGATCTACCTGCCTCTTTCTCCTTAGTTCTGTTATTAAAAAGAAATGACCACCACAGCCAGACAAAACATTTTTTTAAATAGAAATAAGTAAAACCTGGATGTGGTGACCATGCCTAAAATCCCAACACTCAGGAGATGAGAGGTAGTCTGGTCTACAAAGCAAGTTCCTGAGCATCACAGAACATTCTCTTTAAAAATGAATGAATGAATGAATGAGTGTACACGCACATATACAAATAAAACTCAAGATCACAATGAACAAAAATATTTTACAGTAGTAATTCAAGTAAATGTTAACAGTATGTATCTTAATCAATCTCTGCTTCCACTTTAACTCCTAACAAAAAATCTGGTACACTGAAGCCAAAAATATTTTTAAAAAGAAATAAAATAGAAAACCTTATCATAGAACTACCTTTGATCTCTTGAATGTCTTCTAAAAAGCCGCTTCATTTTATGCCCTGAAAGCTGAAGTTTTATCATGCCCTCAAATTTCTGCTCTAATCAATACTGTATCACATTCATAATCAGCCCACAATTAATAATGTAGTTATCCAATCTAAAGGACAAATAACAAAATTAAATCATGTACATTCTCAACTCAAGTTTTTGCCACTGAAAATCAGTTTTGTAACATCAAATAGGAAGCTTTCTTGAGATTTGGAGTTAGATTTGGTTTGGGTTTTCAACTGTAAACACATGACTGGACCACAAATAGGAACCTAATTTATACCTATTTATTGAATAAATGAGAATATATTACCAAAATCATTTTTTTAAGACTGGGGTGCTAGGTATAGTGGTAAGTTCATGTAACCCCAGCACTTCTGAGACTATCTGAGATAGGAGGAGTAAGAGTTCAAGGTGAGGGGCTGGAGAGATGACTCAGCAGTTAAGAGCCCTGGCTTTTCTTCCAAAGGACCCAGGTTCAATTCCCAGCAACCACATGGCAGCTCACAACTGTCTGTAACCCCTGTTCTGGAGGATCCAACACCTTCATACAGACATACGACATGTGGGCAAAACACCAATGTACATAAAATACAAATGAATAAATTATTTAAAAAAAAAAGAGTTCAAAATTGAGAGGGCTAGAAAGATGGCTCAGCAGTTAAGATCACATAATGCTCTTCCAGAGAAACCAGGTTCAAGTCCCAGCACCCATATCAAGTGATTCACAACCATCTGTAAGTCTAGCTCCAGGAGATCCAACACCATTGGCCTCTGAACAAACACACAAACACATGAACACACATACCCCTACACATACATCTACATGCATGTAATTAAAAATAATTTTAAAAGCCAGGTGATGGTGGCGCACACCTTTAATTAACCCCAGCACTTGGGAGGTAGAGGCAGGTAGATCTCTGTTGAGTTCAAAGCCTAGTCTACATAATGAGTTCCATGACAGCCAGGACTACACCGAGAACAAAACAAAACAAAATAATAATAAAAATTTTAAAAATTGTGAAACAAGAGTTCTAGGCCAGTTTGAGTTACGTAGTTCAAAGCCAGCCTGCTCTACACAATGAGACCATTTAAAAAAAAAACTAAATAAGTGTCCAAGGCCAAAGGTGTAGCCCAGTGATAGAACACTTGTCCTTGTCCAGTATACATGAGGGTAAGACAGAGCCCTACTATCAGTAAATAAGTAAGAGTATGTGTATTCACAAACATCCACTAAACTCATATGTGCACACTTTTACCACAAAATAAATAAATAATAAAGGTTTTGTTTCTTTGTTTTCAGCTTTTTGAAATTAATGTAGCTAAACCAGAAATAACCTACAGAACACTAACAAGAAAATCCTGCCCAAAAGTTACCTTATGGAAAACACCATATGTACTTATACTTACTCAGATCATCTGATGTATCTTCAATTCCTGAAGCACTATCATCAGAATCACCAATATTATCTGTCCGTGTCTGTTGCTTCTGAGATGGCAGTAAGTTTTCCAGAGTGGATTTTTCTCCCTGTAGAGCTTCATTATTCCTTTTGTCCACAGAAACAAAGGAGCTTGCAAGTTTTTTCCCCAGTCTCTTGGGATTCTGTCTGTTTCATGTTTTCTTTCAACAGTAAACTAGGAGCATTTTCTGGTTCTAAAGGTGAGCTGGGTGTCATTTGCAATTTCATCTGAGAAGTGGGTATATTTTCTTCTTTCTTCTGTGAATTAAGTGCTTTTTCTGTTGTTGCTGCTGCTGCTGTTGTACAGGATATTTTTTCTGCCTTTATTGGTAAATTAGGTGACTTTGGTGATTTTTCTGCCTTTGCCTGTAAACTAGGTGCTTTTTCTACTTTTGCCTGTGAACATCCCTTCTGGGCTTTCATGGGTGAATTTGGTATCTTTTTCACTTTGCAATGACTTTGATCTCGAAGTACTAACCCCAAATCTTTAGGGCCTGGAACACTGGCAGCATTTACTTTACATGATTTAACTTCTGTTTTTTCTATACAAATATCATTTTGCTTGGTTTTTTTACTACTATTTCTATTCAGAGAGCTGGTCCCAATTTCTGTCATGGACTTATCATTTCTAGGCTTCAAGGTTTGATTAGTTATAATTTTAACTGCTTTGCTTTCTTCACAAATAATATTCTTCTTTGGTTCATGATTTTCGCTTTTAGAAGTCTTGGGCTCTTCCATTATTTGAAAATCTGGTTCTTTCCAATTGTGATACTGTAAAATGGCAGATCTCAGGTATATGAACTGCTCCAAATCTAGTTTAGGCAAGCAAACTATAGGGTTTAAAAATAAAAAATGAAAATTTGTTATTTAAAATGCAGAAACACTTTTAGTCATTAGTCAATTTAAAAAACTCAAAATTTGTTCTCAAAACTAAAGAAACATTTTTCAGAAAGCTACATGGAAAGGGCTTAAATCCTCATTTATCAAAAGTCAGAGGTAGGCAGATCTCTGTGAGCTTCAGGCCAGCCTAGTCTACATACCTAGTTCAAGGCCACCCAAGAATCAGTCTGTCTCAAAAAACAAAACACTCCCCCCCCTACACACACACACACACAAAGGGACTTTTTACAAAAACAAAGTTACTTTCTATTGCTTAATGAGAATTTCCACTAATAAATGAGTAAATATTTGCACACACCAAAAAAAACCTGGCCAGGCAGTGGTAGCACACACCTTTAATCCCAGCACTCCTGAGGCAGAGGCAGGTGGGATCTCTTAGAGTTTGAGGCCAGCCTGGTTTACAGAGCAAGTTCCAGGACCGCCAGGGCTACACAGAGAAACTCTGCCTCGAAAGAAAGACTCAAAAGAAAGACGAACGGACGGACAGAAGGAAGGAAGGAAGGAAGGAAGGAAGGAAGGAAGGAAGGAAGGAAGGAAGGAAGGAAGGAAGGAAGGAGACAGAGATTGAAAGAAAGAGCAAGTCTGAAATAATATGCCTCCATCATTATAAGGAAATGGAAAACTGAGGAGCTGCAGAATTTCAATCTCTATGCACTATAAGGAAAGTTGTAAAATCCTCAGCATTAAAAGTCTCACACCCACATGATTTCATCCTGAACACGCCTGTTTATACCACAACCTACTCAATTCTTTAAACATGAGAATCATCCCTGAATTAAAAAGAAGTGTAAATAAATTCAAGTAAATAACCTTTAAATTGTTATTATATATTTCCTAAAGCCTAAATAATGAACACCACAAAGTACAAATGCTGCTTAAAACTATGGACTTTGGGAGATAATAGTGCTGGTGTACAGTCATCAGTTGTAATAAATTTATCACTCTAGTGCCAAGTGTTAATGGTAAGGGTAGGCTATGAACATGTGAGGACAAGGAATATGTAGGAACTCTGTTTTCTGCTCAATTTTGCTGTGAACCCAAGAAAGTGACAGTAAAAAAGAAAATACTAAAAACATTAAGAGCCCATTTTTCTCTTTTAAAAAATATTAATAGGAACAATTACAATGATGAAGAAACATTAAATTTACAAGACTATATACATGGTAAAAAAATGTTGCATTCTGTTATAGTATTTGTATATCAGAAATACTTTATATATTACATTTTATAGAAATTGTTTGCTTGGTTTTTTTTTTTTTTTTTTGGTTGGGTTTTGGTTTTTCAAGACAGGGTTTCTCTGTGTAGCTCTGTGCCTTTCCTGGAACTCACTCTGTAGCCCAGGCTGGCCTCGAACTCACAGAGATCCTCCTGCCTCTGCCTCCCGAGTGCTGGGATTAAAGGTATGCATCACCACCGCCCAGCTACAAATTGTTTTGGTTTTTTTTTAACTCTTCACCTTGCCCAATATGCTTGGCAAAGATTAATATATGAATAAAAACTAGAGTCTTCTATCAACAAAGGCAAATTACAGGGAATTAAAATTATTATCTTTGATTTTTACTAGGTAATATTACTAAATTATTAAATCAGGACAAACATGTCTATTCATATAAGCATTCATCATAAAACATAAAAGTATTATCTAAAACAAAAAGCTCAGAACATGAGTCATTTTATTTGCAACTGTATATATGCAAAACTATGTACACAAAAAATAAAACTTTAGTGTAGGTATGTTTACATTAAAGCATCTCACCCACTCAGAACTGGACTTTGCAATTCTAATTTGTAGCAAAGTCCTCTCTCTATATGACTGGGCAGTGGTGGCGAACGCCTTTAATCCCAGCTCTTGGGAGGCAGAGGCAGGTGGATCTCTGTGAGTTCGAGGCTAGTCTGGACTACATGAGCAAGTTCCAGGACAGCCACAGTGGTTACACAGAGAGCCCCTGTCTCGAGAAAATAAAAAAAAGAAAAGAAAGAAAAGTCCTCTCTATGTTCTGCTTTGATTTCAGTCTAAACTACTATTATTGTCATTTAATTTGTATTGTAAAGTCAAGTTTTTCTTTAAGAAACTTCTCATGTAATTAATTAATTCACTGTCCACTAAAGAGGCTTAAGTTCAAGTCTCAAGAAAGCCCTTTCTCAAAGAACTAATGCTTGATCCAGTTATACTATCAATACCCATAATTATTCTTATTCTTCTTTTATCTTTTCATGAATTAAGGACAGACATAATTACAACCTCAAAGTTCTTCACTAGAGATCTTTGACATCCAATTTCTTGTAACAATTTACGTTAGGAACTGTTTTAGAATAGATTTGCTTCTCATTTACTGACACCTCATACTTCTCTTAACAAGAATAAAATCAGATTATACTCCTTCCTAAAGTATCACATTAGGAATACTATGGCTCTGTAGAATATGCCAATACTACATTGAAACGAACATCCATTCACTATAAGACTTCAACTCTATAACTCATGTTCAAGATAAGCCTCGTTATCATCACCATCATTCTAAGTGATCATATTTCCTCTTGTATGTGCCAAAACTCATACTAAAAAAATGAATTATTGGTTACAAGATGCTTTATTTTTGCACCTGTCTTTCAAGCCTTTGTCCACCAGCTGAATAAAAACACCTACCTTTGCTTTTTAAATGTATTAGGTTCTGGAACTAAAGAGATGGCTCAGCTGTTAAGAGCACTAGCTGTACCCAGTGCTGGGGGGCAGAGGCAGATGGATCTCTATGAGATCTGGCTTCCAGAGTGAGTTCCTGGACAGATACATGAGACCCTGTCTCAGGAAAAAACACAAAATAAACAAAACAAACAAAAAACAACAACAACAAAGAGCTGCTTTTCAGAAGACCCAGGTTGAATTCCCAGAACTCACATGGTGGCTCACAACTGTCTTTAACTCCAATCCCTGAGGATCCATCACCTACTCCTGGCCTCTAGGCACACTGGGCACACCAGACACATAAAAATGGCTCATATATATATATATATATATATATATATATATATACACACACATACACACACACACACACACACACACACACACACACACACACACACACAGAGGCAAAAGACTCATACACAGAAAAAAAAAATCTCCTTAAATATATTTGTATTTGTGTGTTGGGGGGACACCCATGCCATAGTGTGCAGGTAGAGGTCAGAGGACAACTCTATGGAGTCAATCCTTTCTCTTCCTCTTTATGTGGATTCCAAGGATCAAACTCAGTTCACAAGGTTTACATGGCAAGTACCCTTTGAACCATTTCGCCAGCTCTTAAACTTCTTTTTTAATATTTTCTGGCAAATCTACAATAATTTAAATTGTAAAAAAAATGCTTTTATTCCTGGGTTTTATGTTTTTGCATTTGTTTAATAAACACATTTTGCTTTTCCTATTCTTGCTGTTCTATACAACTGTTAAAAAAGGTTGCCAAGGGCTGGAGACATGACTCAGAGATTAAGAGAATGTACTGTCCATGCAGAGGACCAAACTTCAATTCCCAGAACCTAAGCCAGCTGGCTCACAATCACCTAAAATTCCAGTGCCAGAGGATCCAAAAGCTCTGGCATCTGTAGGCACCCATATTCACATGCACATACCCACCTACCACACACATACAAAAATAAAATTTTTTAAGTTGCCTAAATAAATGGCTCTTCCTAAAATCTTACAAAAACTGGCATGTCTTATTTTACAAAGAAAAATACGGAGCCAATGAGGTGGCACAGCTGATAAGGGAGTTTGCTGCAAAGTCCAACAACGTGAGTCCAGGCCTAGTGCTCACACAGTAGTAGAAGGCACTCTCTCTGACCGCCACATGCTCATGCATGCCCCCCCACAAAGACTGACACACACACACCAAATACATGTGAAAAAAATAAAAATAAGCAAAATAGGCTATATTTTTCAAGTTTTATTTTACCTCATCTAATAACCAAAAAGTTTTTAAATTTTCTAGTGGTATTCTATTAGTCTTTAATCATTTGTAGATGGCATCCTATTGATAAGAACTGAAATTTCCAGGGGGAAAAAAAAATTTGCACCTGTGTTAAAGATTCTCCAAGACAAACTGAATTAGAATGTTCATGACTTGAGGGAGTCAAATATCTGACTACTTTTAGTCCCCTTAATAGCCCAGCTCTGTGTTTGACCTAACAGCCTTATGACTATCAAAATGTACAGAGATCCCAAGCCTAGCGCCACCACCAACAGGCTAACTATCATCAGAGAGCATCTGATAGCTATAGCACAAGTTCCCCTGCTTGACTGTAATCCACCCGATCTGCTGCTCCCAACAAAAAGGTGCGTTGGTTTATGACTTTCTTTGTTCTGCTAAATAAGCACATGCTGACTAAATAAATAAATGCAAAGATCTCATTCAGCTGTTACCACACTGGAAAATAGTATTACGAAACCTAAATCTGTGTTCTTGGGCCATAATCACTCACATTTGACTTCAGAATAAATTATTACACTCCTTTTGAGGTGAGAGCTATGTTTTTGTACATTGACAAAAGCCATAAACAATAAAGACTTTATAAAATATTAGAGCACAAATTTGCTGATAAACTTTATTGGGGAAAAAAAAGCTGAGGGAGGGGGAACTGCAAAGATGGTTCAGTGAGTAAAGTGCCTAAAAGCAGAGCCCTGAAGACCAGAGTTCAGACCCCTAAAACCCATGACAATGCTAGAGATATGAAAACCAGCCTGTAATCCTAGCCCTCGGAAGGTAAAACAAAGGATCTTAGAACAACCCTAGCTAGGTAGACTAGCCACAATAGTGAGCTTCAGAGCCATCAAGAAACCCTGCCTTAGCTGGGTGGTGTGGTGCACACCTTTAATCCCAGCTTGACTCCAGCTGGCTTCCAAGAGCATGTATGGGCACAGGCACACACACATATGACCTGCTTACATACACATATACACATAAGTAAAATCTTTTACAACATTTTCAAAGATTTTAAAATCACTGATGTAAGAGTTACAATGAATCAATTTCCTTGTTACAATGAATCAAATTCCTTGAGTTGCAGGCCTTGAATTTCAGAGGCGGCTGGAGATGATAAACTCTCCTTATCCTCCTGCCTCACCTCCTAAATGCTGAGAGTATAGGTATATACCACCACACCTACTTATCCACCTACTTATCTTCCTTTCTTCCTTCTATCCTGTCTGCCCACCTGCCCACCTGCCCACCAACCTGCCAGCCCGCCTGCCTTCCTTCCTTCTTGTGTGTAAGCCCAGAAGTAGACACCAGGTGTCTTCCTTATAGCTTAAGGCAGGCTTTTTCCTTGGTTGCTTTTTGTTGTTGTTGTTGTTGTTTGGGTTTGTTTTTTTTTCAAGTCAGCGTTTCACTATATAGCCCTGGCTGTTCTGGAACTTGCTCTGTAGACCAGGCTAGCCTCAAACTCAGAAATCTGCCTGCCTCTGCCTCCCTAGTGCTGGGATTAAAAGTGTGCACTGCCAGGCCTGGCTAAGTATGCCTGTCTTTGTTCTCACCTTGAAACTATGTTAACACATAGTTCTCATCTTAAAACTATGTGTTGCCGGGCGGTGGTGGCGCACGCCTTTAATCCCAGCACTCAGGAGGCAGAGCCAGGCGGATCTCTGTGAGTTCGAGGCCAGCCTGGGCTACCAAGTGAGTTCCAGGAGAGGCGCAAAGCTACACAGAGAAACCCTGTCTCGAAAAACCAAAAAAAAAAAAAACTATGTGTTAACAAAGCGCTTTGCTAGATGTAAAAACAATAAAACATAAGTGTTAAGTTCTTACTCCTATTTTTTCAAATCTGCTTTTTTAATAAAACAAATACATTTTTGTTTTTTTGGGGGGGTGGGGAGGGAGTTCTTGCTATATATCCCAGGATGAACTAGAACTCACTATATAGCCCACATTCATCTCTCAAACCCCCAATCTTTCTACTATAGCCTCCAGAGTGTTGCGATTATAGGAATGTACTACCACACATGCCCAAACTTAAGTAAATTATAAATTGTTCAAAAAGTCAGTAACAGGGGGTAGAGATGATGGCACAGCAGTTAAGAGCAGAGGAAGCCAGTCTCGTTCCAAGCACTCACACAGCAGCCCATAACTACTTAATAATTCCAACTCCAGGGGCTCATCATCCATCTCTGGTCTCCCCAAGCACCAAGCATACACAAGGTGCACATACAGAATGGAGGCAAATACTCATACACATAAAACAAAAATTAATCTTTGTTAAAAAGGAAATTAAAATATTAATAGATGTAACTACATAGGTAAATGTAAAAGACATTATTTTTGTTTTTGTTTTGTACCTGTTGGGTTGATTCCTTTTTCATGATTAAAAAGACAAATACTGGGGAAAAGGAGGTCGCTCAGTGGGTAAAAGCAACTGCTGCCCAAGAGGAGAACCTGACTCCCAACTCTCAGCCTTAACTTAAAAAGCACACCCCCCATGGGTGCTCAGGTGAGGGGAACAGGATATAGAGAGATGGCTCAGCCATTAAAAGCACAGACTGCTCTTTCAGAAGACTCAGATTCATTTTCAGTACCCACATAGTAGCTCACAACTGACTATAACTCCAGTCCCAGGGGATCCAGCTCCCTCTTTTGGCCTCCATAGGCACCAAGCACACATATGGAACATAGACACATATCAAAGGCAAAACACTCATATAAATAAAATTAATTTTTTTTAAAAGCCAAGGAGATGGCTCAGTAGGTAAAGGTGATTGCTGCACTGATGATGTCAATTGGATCCTGAAACTAACATAAATGTAAAAGGAGAAAATCCACTCCACACAATTTGTCTTTTTGACCTCTGTATATACTCTATGGCACACGAGCCCCACACACATGTGTATTATGTATACGAACATACACAATAAAAAAATGTTTAATGTTTTTAAAAGGTCAAGCATGATGACTACTCCTGTAACAATCAACATTGTAGAGGCTGGAGACAGGATAGCTGTGGCTTGCTAGTTACCAACCTAGCTCCAGGTTCAGTGAGAGACCCTGTCTCAAAGAAATAAGGTGGGCAGTAATAGAACAGCATACTCCTATGTGCTCCAAATATGCACCTGCACACACATATATATACACACCAAAACATAATTATTAACCTATGTTAATAGACACGATATATTATACAGTCACAAGCAACATTAAGTCAACAGCAGTCAACAGGTATAACAGTAGTTTCATGAGATTACATGATCTATGAGTATATCAACATTTCATCATGAATAGGGAAGGACCTCTGAGGCCTCAGCCAACCAAGAGGGACTACTGAAATTAATGATTGATGGTGGTGGAAACAGTCTTTTTCTTTAGTAGTATAGCCACTAATAAGCTGCCCAAGCCCATATGAATAATCCATGCTCATATAAGCAACTCTAATTAAACTCAGTGGGTGCTGGGGAATATTATTTTAAAGTGTGTTGTTTTTATGTTGCATTTGTCTAACTCTGTGAGGCTGTGTTACTTTGCCTGTCTAAAATACCTGATGGTCTAATAAAGAACTGAACGGACAATAGCAAGGCAGGAGAAAGGACAGACGGGGCTGGCAGCAGAGAGAATATATAGGAAAAATCTGGGAGAGGAAAAAGATCAAGGAATGAGAGAAGGAGGAAATCAGGGGCCAGCCACCCAGCTACACAGCAAGCCATGGAGTAAGAAACAAAGAAAGGTATATGGAAATAGCAAAAGATAAAAGCCCAGAGACAAGATAGATGGGATAATTTAAAGTTCAGAAAAGCTGGCTAGAAACAAGCCAAGCTAAGGCCGATCATTTATAACTAAAAATAAGCCTCCATGTGTGATTTATTTGGGAGCTGGGTGGCAGGCCCCCAAAAGAGCAGAAACAAACAAATACAAGTGGGTTACTCACAGAAAGTCATGAAAATGGGACTGGCATTTGTTGGGGAGAGTTTCAGCAAAAGTAGGGGAAATCAAAGGGTATGGAGGGGTGAAAACAACTAAGTGTCATTATAAATGTATGAAACGATGGAAGAATTATTAAAAGACTAAATATAAACTAGTGGCAGCACAGACACCTTGGTTTATGTAAGCATACTCAGATGTTTATGAAACAAGAAAACTGCTTAAAGACACATCACATCCCTATCACTATGAAACACTTGCACAAGACATACAGAAAAGAAACAGCTAAATGGCATACATTAATCCTCCCTGACTACTAATTACTCAAAATGTAAATAAACTTTCTAGTTAAAGGGAGAGATTGATAAATCAACTAAAAGACTATATGACCCATCATCAGCCCCTAGGATTCACTTTGGATATAAAAAAGTAAGTAAAACAGGCTGGGCAGTGGTGGCGCATGCCTTTAATCCCAGCACTCGGGAGGCAGAGGCAGGTGGGTCGCCAAGAGTTTGAGGCTAGCCTGGGCTACAGAGTGAGTTCCAGGGAAGGCTCCAAAGCTACACAGAGAAACCCTGTCTCAGAAAACAAAAAAGTAAAACAGAGAAATGGAAATAGATGACAACAGTAACCAAGAGAAAACTCGAGTGGTTATAGTATCAAATAAAATACACCAAATCAAAAAGGTTACTAAAAGGACATAATATACTGATCTAAGGTAAGACATGCAACAATTAAAACACACACATCTAATAAATGAGCCTCTAATAAAGCAAAAGTAAGCAGAACTGAAAACAGAAAAGACAGTTCTATAGTGATATTTGGAAACCTCGATATGCCACTTGTTAATAGTGGATAGGCTGATCAAGAGAATAAGAAAACAGAAGACTTGAACAACACTAAGTATCAATTAGACCTAACAGATGTTTCCAGAAAATATTACCCAACAGCAGAATATAGACATTCCATCCACAATGGATAGACTGAAAAAAATAAGTACTCCTGTTTCATTGAGTGGGGAGAGGAGGAACAAGAATGACCAAGGAATGCTAAGATTTTTTCTTAGTCATACTGAGCTAAAACTGATGACATATGGCTCTGTCAATAATCAGCCACAGAAAGGTAAGAAGCCTACTGGGGCTGATACTCTACTACTGAACTACAGGCTATTGATACAATTCTGGGAAAAGGGAATAATCCTCTCCAGTTGTGTGCCCACTGCTGAGCTCCAATGGATAGCTACAAATCCATGCTCAAAGTGGTTAAACTCTGTGGGTCCCAAAACAAACTATCCAAAAGAAAGGATAAGGTTTATATTCTAGCAGCTTCAAAGGTATTTATTCCTACTTTTTAAACAAGAGGCTCTATCTTTTCATTTTGTATTAGGCCCTTGCACAAAAAAAATTACATAGCATTCATTTTCAGGCAACAGATATAAATAAATATGGACTAAAATGTAAGATACTATTTGTGGACATTCATAAAAGACAAGAGCTGAAGAGATGGCTCAGAAGTTAAGAACACTGGCTGTTCCTCTACCTTAGTTCAATTCCCAGCAACCACATGGTGGCTCACAACCATCTGTAATGAGATCTGGTGCCCTCTTCTGGTCTGCAGGGATACATGCAGGCAGAACACTGTATTCATAATAAACGAGGTTAAGAGATATATGGATAAAGTGGCCTGAGGAGGCGAGGCAGTGGTGGTGTATGTCCTTAAACCCAACACTTGAGAGGTAGAGGCAGGTGGATCTCTGCGTTCGAGGCCAGCCTGGTCTACAGAATGAGTTCCAGGATAGCCAGGGCTACACCGAGAAATCCTGCCTCCAAAACAAACAAAACAGTGGCCCGAAGAGATAGCTAAATGAATAAAATATGTGCCGCAAAAGCATGAAAACCTGACTTCGGGTCCCAACCACCACATAAAGCCCAACCCAATGTGCACATCTGTAACCCTAGCAGTGGCAAATGGAGAGGAAAAGGCAGATCCCAGGGGCTTATCCTAGTCAAGCCTGCCTTTGGGAAAGAGTTTTGAACTAGGAACTGTGGTCAAAAAACAAAATTTAATATAGTAAAACATTTGTGGACTGTTGGTGGGAATGCACAAATCATAAAGTCATTGTGGTTTTATAAAGGCTCCTCAATATTTTAAAACCAGAATAACCTATGCTACGTAATTTGGATCTTATTTTTCACAAAAGGCCCCTGCTTAGTCCTCAATAACAGAAGTGGTAGCAACTTATAAACATAGGGCCTAGTAGAAAGTCTAGTCATGGGCTAGGGCTAGTGGGATGGCTCAGTGGTTAAAGACACTAGCCACCAAGCCTAAAGACCTGCGTTTGACCACCAGATCCCACATGGTAGAACAAGAAAAGAACTCCTGAAGGCTGTCTGTCCTGAGACAGACAGACAGACAGACAGACACACACACACACACAGAGTAAATAAACACAATTTTACAATTTACAAATATAAATTTACAATTCTAAAATTAAATTTAAAATATTAATCTTTAGAAGCATGCCCTTACTAAAGGGGGAACAATGAGACTTAATTTCTTGGCTGTAAGATGGATGGCACATGTCTTTAAAGCCAGCACTCAGGAGGCAGAGGTAAGTGGATCTCTGTGAATTCTAGGCCAGTCTGATCTACAGAGAGTTTCAAGACAGCCAGGGCTGTTTCAGAGAGAAACCCTGTCCATAATGTGATACCTTACTAGATACCCAAAAGCAACAAGGTCAGTCAGTAAGAATGAAACCTCCAAAACTGTGCACCAAAATAAACTTTTTCACTTTGTAAGTTGACTTTCTTAGGTTTTGGTTTGGTAATTTGGTTTTTTTGTTCATTTGTTTTTGTTTTAGTTTGTTTTTGTTTTGTTTTGTTTTGTTTTAGCTTGGGAGGTAGAGGCAGGAGGATGAGACATTCAAGGCCAGCCTCAACAACATTGCAAATCTGAGGACAGCCTAGGTTACCTGAGACCCTGATTTGCTGCTCTACTTGAAACAATGTCAGAGTCTTTGGAACTGGTTTGCAGGAGGAGTTTGGGAAAGTTTGAAGGAATGCTAGATAAACCAGGAATGCTGAAAGGAGCCAGTAATTCACAGGCCATTTTAATGGGGGTTCAAGACTAGAATGCTGACAGGAATATGGGCCAGTAAAAGCTATGTTGATGAGGTTTCAAATGGAAGGTACTATGTTGACAATTGAATTACAGGCTACCCTTGTTAAACAGTGGCAAAGAAGATGGCTGGCTTCTATTCAAGTTCTCTTAAAGATGACAGATTAAGCTTACCTAGAGAGAAATTTTTAGGTAGCAAAGCACTCAAAGACAGTGGCCCATGCATTACTGGCTGTTTTTAGCTGAAATTTACAGTGAGAACTGAGAACAAAGAGAAACAGAGCAGAATGATTTGGGAAACTTGAGTTTGGGGGGCGGGGAAGAGGAGGGTGGTTAAAGGTGAAGCCATGAAAGGTACAACTGCTAAATAGATTAGAATCTGTCAAACTTCCATAGGAAACGGTTTAAAGGGAATAGATTTTGACAGTTTCAGAAATTTGGATCTACAGTCATTTTGATTCTATTACTGTAGGCTGAGATAAAGCATAGTATCACACAGAAAAGGATGTTGTAGAACTGAGGTGCCAAGCAGAAAAGGGCAGAAGGAAGCTAAGGCAAGACACACCTTTAAAAGACGTGTTCGAAATGACATACTTCCTAATCATACCCCATCTCCCAACTATCCATTTAGTATTAACTCAACAATGAATTAAGCCAATGATGAAACTAGGTCCCTCATGATCCAATCACCTCTCACCACCAGCTAGGAAACAGGCCTTCAATAACATGAGTCTTTTGCAAGTTTTTGGGATTATGCAGGCTGCCACTGAGATTTCAAAGGAAAGTGTAAAAGCCCAGGAAATGTATGGCAGGCTCAGAGTCACTGTAAGCAGCACCTGACAGGACAATCATGGAGCTGTTTGTGAAAACTAAAGCAGCAATGGAAACCCAAAAAGTTAAGAGATGCCAGGACACATAAACTGCCTGCCAAGGGAAGCTACAGACAGTACTGAGAGCTAACCCAAGAAAGCTGCCATGTGGACTACAAGGCTGTAGGCAGGAATGGATGGCCCACCCATTGAAACCGCGACCTTCAATGCCTAGGATGCCACACATCAGGATTTATTGTTTACCCTACAAGTTTTGGTCTTGCTTTGGTCCTCAACCCTCCTTGCTCTTTTCCTTCTCTACCCTTTTGGAATGGGGATATCTAACCTGTGCCACTGTGTCTAGGAAGTTTGTAACTTATTTTGCCTTGAATCTCAAAGATTTTGGACTTTTTCTTTTCTGTAATGCTGGGGGGGGGGGGGGTTTTGCAAATGCTGGGCCTTGAACAAGTCAAGCAAGTATCCTAACACTGAGTTACATCATCACACCTGAAATTGGATGTTTTCAAAAATAGTTTTTCTTACCAAGCAGTGGTGGCACATGCTTTTATTTCCAGCACTTGGAAGCAGAGGAACGTGGATCATTGAGTTCGAGGCCAGCCTGGTCTACAGAGACTTTCAAGACAGTCAGGGCCACACAGAGAAACCCTGTATTGGAAAACAACAACAAAAATTCTTAGATTTATTTATTTTTATATCTATGAGTGTTTGCCTATATATGTATGTATGTGCACCACATGCATGCCTGGTACCACAGGAAGACAGAAGAGGATATCAGGTACTGTGGAACTGAAGTTACAGACCACACTGAGTCACCATGTTGGTGCTGGCAATTGAACCAAGGTCCTCTGCAAGAAAAGCAAATGTTTTTAACTGCTGAGCCATCTCTCCAGTTCCTCAGACTTGGATTTTTAATGATGGGATATTTAGGACTAGGGATTTGAGAAAAAAGACATTTTGCATTTTGAGATGTATATAAACCTTTCTTATTTATTTTGTTTTTCAAGACAAGGTTTCTCTCTGTAGCCCTGGCTGTCCTGGAACTTGCACTATAGACCAGGCTAGCCTCAAATTCAGAGATCCACCTGCCTCTGCCTCCCAATTGCTAGTAGTAAAGGCATGTGCCACCATGCCTGGAGGATATAAATCTTTCTAACCCTGGAACACAATACTACAGTTGAAACTTCCTCTAAAGGCCTGTATGTTAAAGACGTGTTACTTCCTACCTAAATATTATTGAGAGTAGTAGAAACAATTTTAACAGGCAGAACCTAATGAGAAGTCTTCTATCAGTGATGACATGCTTGTTTTTTGGTTTTTGGGGGTTTTTTTTGTTTTGTTTTGGGTCTTTTTTTGTTTGTTTGTTTTTTCAAGACAAGGTTTCTCTGTGTGTTTTAGTGACTGTCCTGAATCTCTGCTCTGTAGCCCAGGCTGGCCTCAGACTCACAGAGATCCGCCTGGCTCTGTCTCCTGAGTGCTGGGATTAAAGGCGTGCGCCACCACTGCCTGGTCAGTTTCTCATTTTTTTTTTTTTTTTTTTTTTTGGTTTTTCGAGACAGGGTTTCTCTGTGTAGCTTTGCACCTTTCCTGGGACTCACTTGGTAGCCCAGGCTGGCCTCGAACTCACAGAGATCCACCTGGCTCTGCCTCCCGAGTGCTGGGATTAAAGGTGTACGCCACCACCACCCCGGCCAGTTTCTCATTTTTATAGATAGAGAAGAGAAGCCTGCCCACCATCAAGAGTGAAACAGTGGCAAAGCCAAAACTGGACCTTGAGATTTTTAACGATTGACCTAGGTTATTTTCACATGTGGCAATGGAGCATTGCTGGGATTAAAGGCATGCGTCACCATGGCCCAGCTGATGATATGGTTCTTAAAGAAAAGGTAAGATACCAGCACCTTCCTTCTCTTACTATGAAGTTTTACAGCATATTGTTGATACAGTATGCTGTCTCCCCATAGGCTCAAAGCAACAGATCAAGAACTGAAATTCTAAAACTGTGAACTAAAATAAAATATTTCTTCTTCTAGATTAATTATCTCATGTATTTGTTCCAATACAGAGAAATGACTAACACTATATAAATCTAGCAATTTCACTTTTGGGTATATACCCAAAAGAACCAAAAGCAAAGAAAGGACTCTAGAAGATACATCTGTATTTCCATGTTGCATTATTCATAAAAGCTAAAACATGAAAGCAACACAGGTGAATTGAAAGGAAAACATAAGTGGTGGTGGCGCACACCTTTAATCACAGCCCTAAGGAGGCAGAGGCAGGAGGGTCTCTGTGAGATCAAGCCCAGTTTAGTAATTAAACACACACACACACACACACACACACACACACACACACACACACACACACACACACACACACACGAGTGCAGTACTAGAGGAGGCCAGAAGAGGGCACTGATCCCACGGACCTGGAATTACAGGTGGTTGTGAGCCCACTGATATGGGTGATTGGAACTGAACTTGAGTCCCCCAGAACAGTAAACTCTCTTATTCACTGAGCCATCTCTTCAATCCCATGAACTGGGTATTTATTCATTTATTTATGTTTTTTTCCTCAAGACAGGGTTTCTCTGTGTAGCCCTGGCTGTCCTGGAACTCGCTCTGGTGACCAGGTTGGCCTCGAACTCAGAGATCCACCTGCTTTTGCCTCCCGAGTGCTGGGATTAAAGATGTGCACCACCATCACCTGGCTGAATTGGGTTTTTTTTTTTTTTTGTTTTTTTTTTTTTTGGTTTTTTCGAGACAGGGTTTCTCTGTGTAGCTTTGCGCCTTTCCTGGAACTCGCTTTGGAAACCAGGCTGGCCTCGAACTCACAGAGATCCGCCTGGCTCTGCCTCCCGAGTGCTGGGATTAAAGGCGTGCGCCACCACCGCCCCGGCTGAATTGGGTTTTTAAAAGGTAAATGTTGCCGGGCGGTGGTGGCGCACGCCTTTAATCCCAGCACTCGGGAGGCAGAGGCAGGTGGATCTCTGTGAGTTCGAGGCCAGCCTGGTCTACCAAGTGAGTTCCAGGAAAGGCGCAAAGCTACACAGAGAAACCCTGTCTTGAAAAAAAAGAAAAAAAAAAAAAAAAAAAAAAAAAAAAGGTAAATGTTATGGTACTACAAATATATCAAGGAGGGTACATTCCGTTAGCCATCAGAGCATAGAATTTCACGGATCACGTAGATACTGCAGTATGGTACAGTAGAAAAAGGGAGGAAAAGATACTGTATCAATATTATTACAAAATCAGTTTTGAGGGTAGGCAAGATGACTTAAATGGTAAAGGTGTTTGCTGCCCAGCCAAAGGCCTCAGTTCGGTCCCTTGGCCCCACACAATGGAAGTAAACCACCAACTCCCACAAGTTGTCTCTGACCTCCATACATGCATTACAGCAGGTATACACAATAAATACATGCATTATTTTTTAGAACAGTTTGACTCTAAGACCCTTCACAGGATGTGTCCATAGGAACAGGATGATGGCTCAGCAGGTAAAGGTGCTTGCCACCAAGCTTGACAACCTGACTTCAATCCCTAGAACCCACAGAGTGGAAGGCAAGAACTGACTTCCACAAGTTGTCCCCTAACCTACACGACACACACACACAGACACACACACACACACACAAGAGAGAGAGAGATTGATTGATTCTTTAAAAAACTGAGAGCTCTTTAATCCCAGCACTCGGGAGGCAGAGGCCGGCGGATCTTGTGAGTTCGAGGCCAGCCTGGGCTACCAAGTGAGTTCCAGGAAAGGCGCAAAGCTACACAGAGAAACCCTGTCTCGAAAAACCAAAAAAAAACAAAACAAAACAAAACTGAAAGCTAGCCAGGCATGGGGGTTATACAAATTTTAAAAATGCAAGCTATTGAAAAAAAAATGTGGGCTGAAGTGATAGCTCAGTTCCCAGCCAAGTAGCTTTAACTGCTTGTAACTTGAGTTCCAGGGAATCTGAAGCCCTCTTGTGGCATCCTCAGGTACCCACATTTCTGTGCACATACCTACACAGATACATGTAAGTTAAAAATAAAATAAACCAGCTGAGTATGATAGTACACGCCTTTAATTCCAGCACTCTGGAGGCAGAGACAGAGACAGGTGGATCTGAATCTGAGGCTGGGCTACACAGTGAGATCCTGTCTTTAAAAAAAAAGAAAGAAAGAAAGAAAGAAATCCTTTGTGTGTGTGTGTGTGTGTGTGTGTGTGTGTGTCCCCCATAGTTTGATTACCACTGAGTACTCTAAAAATCTACACATGACTTGCACTTAATGAGTAGCTGATTTGAACAATCAAAATCATTTAATTTACAGTGACTAACAAATAAAATTCAATTAGGTTTATTTATTCTGTATAATTCATACTTTCTGTACTTACAAAAAATTTTAGACGCCTTGTGACTATACAGAACACACTTTACACACTACATGTGACACTCATAACATGGCGTACTGGTGAGGCACTCTGGCTCTAGGACAGTCTCAGATCAAATCCCAACTCTGCTGCAAACTAGATGTGAGATTTTGTACTTAACTCTTCTATATCTCCTTTCCTCACCTGTAAATGAGAGTAATATAAAAGATGGTTGTGAGGCCTGAGTTAATTTTCTAAGATATTGAGATAGTAACATGTACAAAGTACTATGAACTCTCTTTCTCTATATATCAAGTATCAATTAAAATTATGAGACTTGTATAATTAATAGAAAATATCATTTGCTTTTTCCTTCAATGAAAGGGACTAAACCCAGAGTCTTACATATGTTTTACACTAACTTCTCCCTGGTTTCTTAAAATTAGGTGTGTGTGTGTGTGTGTGTGTGTGTGTGTGTGTGTGTGTGTGTGTGTACATGCATGTGCCACAGCACAAGAATGGAGCTCAGAGGACAACTTTCAGAACTTGATTCTCTCCTGTGTATCACACGTATCCTGGGGATCATACTCAGGTTGTCAGAAGTGGCAGTAAACACCTTTACCCACTGAGCCAGCCCACCAGCCTTCCCTAGATTTTTTTAAGTACAAGATGTTTTGTACAGAGTTAGTCTTTACTCATATTTACAGGTGAACACTAAGCTTGCATAGTTTTCCTCTTGCAACTAACTCACAGTTCCCAGTGTCCTAACCTACTGCTTTCTAGTGCTAAACTTGAAAATTGTAAGTTATTCCAAGTCAAAAGAATGAAAAACTTCCTTACAGGTCATAGACTCTATTAGTAAGAAAGTCAAGTGGAAAAAAAAACCACTGAAGTAGAAGTCACAAAACATTTCTAATCACAGCTCAAAACATTGCCACATGGTGATCTCAATTAAAGATTTAAAGTTTTTTTCAAAACTTGTCTTAGTATAGAGCACAAATAGAAATGTTAAAGTAAATGACTGAATGAATAAATACCAACCTTACGCGGTTTTCTTTTATAAAACTGAGAAAATATTCACTAGATCTGATAAGCAAATGACACACACACACACACACACACACACACACACACACACACACACACACACATATGGAATAGAGATCTGCTTTGAAATTTGTTACTCCATGTTCTTCAGCAAATAACTCAACTTCTGTAAGTCACAGATTCCTCGTTATATAAACAGTTTTCATAGGTTTTAGGTAATCAAGCAAAAAAAGTACATAAAGTCTTAGTACAGTGCCTAGAAAGAGAATAAGTAGTCTAATAAATTTTTTCCTCTCCTTAAATACACAGATTATTGACATACAATAAGAAAATTTTATATGAATATAATGTTGAAACTATTAATTCAATGAAAAAGTTTGAATTGTTAATATATGCATTTAGGTATCTTTTCTTTTTTTTTTTTTTTTTTGAGGATTGAAGAAGCACTTGGGACATGCTGGTTTTTAAACTTCCCTGGGATTCTAGACCTAAAACAATTAATTTAGAAGTATGTAAGCTTTCCTAAGTCCTCTACATTATTGTTTTGTTTTTTTTTAAATCCACATATCCTACTGGGAACTACAAACTACAGTGTCCCTTGGGTTGCCTGCTTTAGGTCTTCACAGAACTGTTTGATCTTTCTGTGTATGTTTGGGTGTTATGCTGGAGATTACACCCAGGGCTTCATACACCAAGTGCACTACCACTCAGCTAGATCCTGAATCCTAGTTTTTGTTTTTAAAAAAACATACTTCTAACTACAGATGACACCAATTTTCTTAACATTTTATTAATCAAACATTTGCAATTTTACCTGGAAAAGAAAACATCTAACTTAATTCTGTTACATCCAAATATTCATTTGTTTGTTTGTGGGTTTTTGTGGGCTTCTGTGACTTGGAATTTTTGTTTGTTTGTTTGTCTTTTAAATTGAATCTCACTATGCCTCCCTGGCGAGCCTGGAACGCACTATGTAAACCAAGCTGCTCTTAAACCCACAGAGATCCACCTGCCTCTGCCTCCAAGCACTGGAATTAAGTCAGGTAACACTACACACAGCTAAAAATGGTGATAATTTTATTAGCATCAATGTTTACAAATTAAGTCTTGAATGTTTTGTTTCCCTGAAACCAAATCTTTTCATAGTCAATAAAATCAAACATTTTTTTCTATCCACAGATCCTTACTTGATTCTATAAAGAACACAATATAATCAACACTTATGTATGTCAAGGTTAATTTTGAGGTTAAAAAAAGAAAGTTCTCTAATTACCTTTACTAAAATGAACATGCTATCAGAGTAAATAAAAATCATCTTTAAATGGCCGGGCAGTGGTGGTGCACGCCTTTAATCCAAGCACTCGGGAGGCAGAGACAGGCAGATCTTTGTGAGTTCGAGGCCAGTCTGGTCTGCAGAGTGAGATCCAGGAAAGGCACAAAGCTATACAGAGAAACTCTGTCTTGAAAAACCAAATATATATATATATATGATATATATATATCATTAAGCACTTTCTTATAAAATAGGAATATTTATAATTGCAGTCATAAAATTTCATTTTAAAGCCTAAATTTTAAAGGCAAAGTACTATTCTAACTAAATTAACAAAATCAGATGTAATTCTAGGGATTAGAGTTTACAATTTGAAGCATGTTTATATGTTTCTGATAATATCTGTTGACTTTCTTTGTGGTTACATGTTCACAATACTTAAAACATGAAATGTCGTTCACTTTCACTTCCACTTTTAGATTCTTTAAAGGAAGCCTTACTTTTTTTTTCATTTTCTACACTAGCCAAATGAAACTATGCAACTTATCTAAGAGTTTGGGGTAACTTTCTTTTTGTTTATAATAATTTTTTAAAACAAGAAACACTTAAACTTATCTTCCCCAATATATATGGTTTTTAAATCCTCTGTATAATTTGTTTATAAAGGCATCACAGGGCACACTGTACTCTAGTGAGTTTTCGTAAGTAAAGCTATATAAAACAATATTTCATAGTTTTACAAGTTGTGACTAAGTAGTAGGATGCAGTGTGCACTATATTTCTAAGGGGATACACATAGGCTCTGAGTAAAGAAAATGTTAATGTATACAGACAACATTTTTATTTAAACCTTCCCAGAATTCAACAATTGGGAATGGCATTTTCTCTAAATTATCAGATCCACTTGGGATTATCCAATTTTATTAGCTAGTAGTTATTCCTTTTAAAAGGAACAAGATATGCTGTTTCACCAAGTGTTTTAAACATGTTCCTGCTACAAGGACGCGGAGGAAGCGAGGAAAGTCTACAGATATGAAAGGATATATGACCTAAGCGAGCTAATTACTAAATGCATGCCAACAATACACAATTCAAATTGCATTTTTAGACACTAAGATTACAAAAGATCGTAGAATGCCAAATGTTTAAGGAATTATTTTTGTATCAAAATGAAGAAACATGGTATACTGAAATTAAGATCTCCAACAAAGTACAAGAATCGTCTGATTTAAAGTCTGATATTCTTCTAAAAAAAAAAATGTTTAACCAACGTTAAAATAACAGTAATTAATCCCATTCAGGTACTGACTAGAAATCCCGCTGCTTCTTTGAGGTCTAACCACCTCATTCTTTTGTAATCCTGATATCAAAAGGATCAGAAACCACTTGCGGAGGCGTGCGACACACTGGGGAAGTGCTGTCTGTTTACAAATACGAATCTCACAGTTACCCACGTCAAAAGCGCGCATTACCACCATTCGACTGGGGGGCGGGGGGGAGGGGGGGGGGACGGGACGACAGAGACGGCGGGCGATCAGGAAACGAAATCCACACCAACCTACCTCTGCCTTCTCCCTACAAGGACGAGCCCAGAAAAGAAAAGGAAAAAAGAAAAAAAAAAAAAACACCCAACTGTTTGTGTGTGTGTGTGTGTGTGTGTGTGTGTGTGTGTGTGTGTGTGTGTGTGTGTGTGTGTTTACATGTGCGGACAGACATCTACACAGGGTGAAAGAAAAGGCGCACATTACAGAGACACACACCGGATCTAAGACAAGGCTAGACCGATCCCGTTAACTCAGATCCTCCTAGCCCGTCTACAACAGGTTTCGGTGGCCCGGGCGGGCGGGCGGGCGGCCCCCCCCCCCCAAAACCCTCCTCAGGCTGCCCAGGCCGCCGTCTCTACTTCCCTCCTTCCCTCCGCTTTCCCCCTGGGACACTTGAAGCCCGTTCCAGCCCGAGAAGGCAGAGCCAGGCAGGCAGGCCCCAAAGGGGGGCGGCGGCGACGCGCTCCCGCGGCCCCGACACCTGCGGGCGGCGCCGCACCTGAAGCGGGGCGGGGGGCCAGCGCGGGAGGTGGGGGGCGAGCCTCCCGGCTCGGCCGAGCACACCCCCTCGGCAGCCCGCGCAGCGCGGCGGCCCGAAGCTCCGTACCTGCGAGGCCCGCGAGCTACAGGCGCGCGCGACGCCTCCTCATCTCAGAGGCTCCGGCTCCCCCTCCGCCTCCCGCCGCCGCCGCCGCCGCCGCTGCCGCCGCCCCCGCCGCCGCCGTCGCCGCCGCCGCCGCCGCCGCCGCCGATGGAGGCCAGGACACGACGAGCTCAGGACTCCACCGCCATGTCCGCCGCGCCGCGAACTGCATTGTGGGGGGGAAGGGACGGGGAGGGGGAGGAGGAGGGAGCGAGAGAAAGAGGAGGACCCGCTGAGGGGAGGGGGCTGAGGGCGAGTGGTGGCGCCGGCCGGAGGGGGAGGGGAGCCGGCGACGCGCCCCTGACTGACTGGGGTCCCCCGCAGGGGTGGGAGGAGATGGGCTGGGAGGCCCCGGAGCTGAGCCTCCCCAGGGCCGGGTTCAGGGGCGCCCTCCCCTTCAGTTGTGGGGATCCCCCCCGCTCCACCAGGCACCCGTCAAACCTGGGCGGGGGAGGGGTAGGCCGGGAGTGGGGGCCGGGGGGGAGGGGCTACGCTCCGGGGCTCGTGGCGGTCGCCCGGAAACAATGGGGAGGGGATGGCGGTGGGAGGACGGCGCGCACACACCCGCGCTGAGGAGAGCGGGCGGGCGGGCGGGCGGGCGCGCGCGGGCTCCCGTCGGCGCCCGGAGCTGGGGGCGGGCCGGGTCTCCCCCCCCCACCCCACCCCCCGGAGGAGGGAAGGGGTCGGCGCTGACCCGCGCGCGCGCGCGCACGGCCCGCGGGCTGGCGCTGGCCTGCAGGGAGAGGGTCCTGCGGTCCAGCACGCCGACGCCAGGGAGCGGCGCGAGGCCGCCCGCCAGCTCGGGGTCGCGTGCGCCGTCGTCGCGCCGCTCACGTCAGGCTCCCCGGGCTGCGGGCGGCTCTGCTGAGGCCCCCCGGGCGGGAAAAGGGGCTGGTCTCCGAGCTGTTCCCGAGGGGGAGGCGGGAGATGTGCAGCCTCGGGCTTGTCACTGCCCGACTGCCCGTGCCTTTTGTTGTTGTTGTTGTTGTTGTTGAACTCTTCGCAATCATCCCTGGCTTCTGAGCACCGTCAGGGAGGGAGCTATGAGAGAAAGCCCCCCCACCCCTTCACCCTTGCCACCAGCCCTGCTTTGCGTCACCTCAGGAATAACAAAGCACAGAGAGCATGAGAAACATTTCGAAAACCATTTCTTTAGTTTCAGGGTGGGCGTAGGAAACAACTACCAGGAACGGCTTCCCTCTTCCTTTTTTTAAAAGAATGTGTGAGGTCCCTCTCATTTAAATGTACACTTATGGAAGACTTGAAGGCTTTGTTAGTTTATTTTAATGACCCCAAGCCTCGAGATTATTTGACCAAGCTCCTACTTCACTCAGAGCTGGACAAATCACAAAACTGCAATCCTTGAGTCGGATATTCACTAGGCAGGAAAAGTGTACTGACACCCTAAACGTAGGGATTTATAAAGGGAAGCAGCTAAATCTTAAATATTTACAAGGCAATGACAAATTTTCTAATGACTCAGAGGCCAGAACAGCTAAAAGGCTACAGAGAGGCAATTGTCTCTGCCTAGTTCATCGACTTCCCACTACATCTCAGAACTGAATGCCTCTTACTTGATTTGTCCATCTGAATCCCAAAAGCTCATACATAAGCTTAGTGAGAAGGGACCAGGCATTGTCAACCTAGTACTAGGCACCGAGCTAGGGACTTCATACACTTATCCACCTAACCTTCAAAATGATCTTGTGACAATAGATATCATTGCTTCCATTTGCAGATGAGAAAAATATGCTCTGAAAGTGCATCTCCCCGTCTGTGACTCTTCCAGACCCACAAGCGTTGGGTAGAGTCCTGGATTTCAAGTCAGCCCTTCCAGGTTTGGGCAGTTATCAACTGGATGACTTCAAACTAATACAGATCCAGACTTTTCTCATCTGAAACCTTTTTAAATGTGTCCATACTTCAGAGAGATAAGGTAAGGAAGAGGAGAGGAAACAAAAGTGAAACCCTGGTGTTAGGTGTGGTGGTTTATATCCGTAATCTCAGCACTCTGGAAGCTGAGGCAGGAGGATCATCAGTTCAAAGCCAGCAGAGCAAGAGCTCTTTAAAAATAAAAATGACCTGTGTGGTGGAGAGCACACTTTTAATCCCAGGAGGGTTAGAAAGGCAGGGTAGGTGGATCTTGAGTTTGAGGCCAATTTGGGAGGGAGTCCCAGGATAGCCTGGTACTTGAGACCTTGTCTCAAAAAGGTGGGGGAGGTGGGGATCAGGCATATAGCAGCTCAATGTAAGAGTGCTTGCCTAAAGCCGGGCAGCGGTGGTGCACGACTTTAATCCCAGCACTTGGGAGGCAGAGCTAGGCAGATCTCTGAGTTCGAGGCCAGCCTGGGCTACAGATGGAGATCCAGGACAGGTACCAAAACTACAAAGAGAAACCTTGTCTCAAAAAACAAAATAACAACAACAAAAAAAAAAAAAAGAGTGCTTGCCTAGTGTGCAAAGGGCTCTGAGTTTGATCTTCAGTGCTGGAAAAAAGAAATAATGAAAACTTAAAGGTGATAGACACATTTAAAACGATTACCCACACGCTTCTCACTAATATTAATGTTCTTGGACCAAATTCAATTGAAAAAAAATTTCCTGATTACTTAGTATAAGCAAAACATAGTTCAGTGCCTAGACAAACCACACAGACTGCTGCTCAGAAAGCTCACTGTAGAGCAAGGAAGGTAGTTTTATTAACCTATAGTCAACAGATCATATGAACAAAGGGTTGGGCAAATACAGAGGAGAATGTGATAAATTCCAGATGAGTGAGGCTTCAATGGAAGAGGTAGACCTTCAGGGATTACCTGTTTTGTGCCAAATACATGTTTATGATTCAGAAGACAGCATTTAGTCTAGAGTGTGAAGATATTGAGTCTAAACCAAAGCTGCAGCCAGATGGGAGAGTCCCGTGCCTCTGCCCTGTGCCTCCAGATAACACCCTTCCCTGTTTCTCAAGACCCAACCCAACTCTTCGTTGTTGTTTGAGACAGGATCTCAAACATGTAGCTGAAGATAATCTTGAACTCCTTCACCTCCTCCCAAATCTTAGGATTCCAGGCATGCACCACTATAACCCTTTACCCTCATAACTTTACTTGCTGAATCTGAACACACAAGCATTCCACTGGATGCTCTTTCTCCAATCTCTGAATCCCAATTATTTTACCTGTCTGATACCAATAGATTATAATCTTAAAAAAAATACTTGTATTTGTATTGCAGTACCTACATATTGAGTTGAACATTTTGGCATTCATACTCCTGTTTATCATTACAAAAAAATAATTCCGGTATTCTGACAAGATGAATGAGCAAATATAGGACTTAATTAATGCCAAAGTTCATAAGTAAATCACAGACACCACTAGGATGCCAGTTTTGTGTTCTTTGCTTTGAACTATATATAGATTACTGAAAAAATTACAAATCTCTAGCTGCTCTGTGAAAATACTCAAGTGACCCTCTCTGTAATACTTTCAAGAACAGTCCCATGGATGTAGTTAAGGTTTTAAATTTAGACTTCCAATCTAGATGGTCCAGGAACTCCATCCACTTCATCCTACCAGATGACAGTTACTTGCAGAAGAAGTCTTATTCTGTCCTACCAAATGAGAAATACAATTGCCTAATGGATCAATACTTATATTTGTTCTCTTCTTAGATAATAGAACTATATTATTCAGCTTTTGTTACTAAAATGACATACCAGGAGTAGCTTAGTTATGAAGAAAAGTTTAGGGCTTGAAGTGTAGTTCAGTATCAGACTGCTTGCCTAGTGTGCTCCCTATATGTGCTCCCTACTCGGCATTCAAGAGTACATACTGTTCTTCCAGACGACCTGAGTTTGATTCCCAGCATTCCCATGGTGGTTCACAGTCATCCATAACTCTAGTTCCAAGAGATCCAGTGCCCTCTCCTGATCTCTGAGGGCAGCAAACACACACATCTGCTACTCATAAATACATGCAGGCAAAACACTCACACATAAAATAAGATGAATAAATATTTTACAAATATATTTTGTCTTTGATTTTTGGCTTTTTGAATCCGTATGTAGACTGGGCTGGCCTCAAACTCACAGAGAGTCACCTGCTTTTGCCTCCCAAGTGAAGGGATTAAAGGTGTACACCACCATACACAGCCCATAAAATACACATTTCTTTTAAAAACATCCTTTAGGGACTGAGGAGATGGCTCAGTAGTTAAGAGTGCATGCATAAAACAAAAACAAAAAAAATTAAGGCCGGGTGATGGTGGTGCACACCTTTAATCCCAGCACTGTGAGTTCAAGGCCAGCCTAGTCTACAGAGCAAGCTCCAGGACAGGCACCAAAACTATACAGAGAAACCCTGTCTCGAGGAAAAAAAACAGAGTGCATGCATACTGCTCTTCTGAAATACCTGCGATCACTTCCCAACACCCATATCCGGTAGCTTATGATGGTCTATATATAACCGCAGCTCCAAGGGAATCTGACTCCACAGGCACTTGCATTCTTGTGCACATACCCATACCCTTACATACAAATATATACATAACTAAAAATAATTTTTTAAAAACTTTAGCTGGGCAGTAGTGGCACATGTCTTTTATCCCAGCACTCAGGAGGCAGGGGCAGGTGAATCTTTGAGCTGGAGGCCAGCCTGGTTTACAGACCAAGTTCCAGGGTGGCCAATGCTACGCAGAGGAAACCCTGTCACGAAAAAAAATTTTTTTTAAAGAGCCTTTCTTGCCAGGCCATGGTTGTATACGCCTTTAATCCCAGCACTTGGGAGGCAGAGGCAGGTGGATCTCTGGGTTTAAGGCCAGCCTGGGCTACAGGACAGCTAGGACTACACAGAGAAATCCGGTCTCCAAAAAAAAAAAAAAAAGTCTTTCTTTATCCTAAATTTATAGGACAGTTTTGGAAAATCTGTAAGCCTGAAAGATAAAGCTATTTTGTACAGCAAAACTTGCAGGTGCCTGGGAGTCATAGTGCAGGTCTTTAATCCCAGCACTCAGATGGGTCTCTGAGTGTGAAACTAACCAGATCTACATAGAGTCCAGGCCAGCCAAGGATACACAGTAACACCTGTCTCAAAAACTAAACAATAACATACAGGTAGTCATTAAACTTCAATTTGAATGTTTGTATATTTAACAGAGATCTCATTCCTTCCTAAATATACCTGTTCTAGATGACACAAATTCTTCCTTCATTCTGTTGAAGCCTGCCTTCCTTCCTTCCTCCCTTCCTTCCTTCCTCCCTCCCTTCCTTCCTTCCTTTTAATGAGACAAGAATATTGTGTAGCCCAAGCTGGTCTTCAACTTACTAGGTGAGAAAGATCTTGAACTTCTAATTCTCCTGCCTCAACCTCCAGAATGTTGGAATTACCCCAGTTTCATTTAGTAATGAGAAATCAAACTCTGAGCTACTTCTCCAACCCAGAAATCTTCCTTTTAGTTTATTTGCTAGTAATTCTGGCTTCAAGAATAACACCACTCTTCTTTTTCTCATATGTAAAAATGAGGGTGGACTAGATAGACTAAGGTGGGAAGAGGCTCCAAAATCCTACAGTTGTGATATGAACTCTTAAGTCAGCTGTTCTACCTCCCTCTAAATCGAATTGTTTTCTCCTTTGCCCTTTAAAACAAAATGAGATCCAATTTCATTCAACAGTCTCCCTGCAACCAATTCTAATGTGTTAGGACAATCTGTACTCTGATTCATCTTTGTGTCCTATAAAATGCCATGCCCTCTATCCAGAAATAAATCCTTGCATGTATGGTCAAATGATTTCAACAAGGATGCTGAGGTATGCAACAGAGTCAGGTTTTTTAGTAAATAATGCTAGAGAAACTGGATGCCCCACATGCCAAGAATGAAGTTAGACCTTGACCTTAGACCATAGACAAAAGCCACTCAAAACGGATCCATGAACTAGATGTAGGATCTAAAACTGTAACACTCTTAGACGAAAACGTAGAGGAGGAGCTTTATGGCATTAGTTTGGACAAGGATTTCTTGAATATGACACCAAAGGGATAAGCAATAACTAAGAGAAATTAAACTACAAGAAAACTGTAAATTTTTATTCCTTTTTTGTTTTGAGACAGGGTTTCTCTGTGTAGCCCTGGCTGTCCTGAAACTAGCTCTGTAGACCAGGCTGGCCTCAAACTCACTGAGATCCACCTGCCTCTGCCTGCTGGGATTAAAGGTGTGGCCCACCACCTCCCCACTCCTGTTTTTCTTCATCACATTCAATTTAATTTTTTTCTTTTGTTTTAAGCTCTGTGTGTGTGGCATGCATAGGCATACAAGTGAAGGCCAAAGGACAACTTTCGGGAGTCAGTTCTTCCCTTCTGCTGTGTGGATTGTGGATTCTAGGACTGCAACTCGGGTTGTGAGGCTTAGCAGTGATCGCTTTTACCTGCTGAGCCTCCTCCCTGACCTCTAAACCTTACTTTTGCAAAGACACTATCAACAGAGTACAAAGGTAACACAGAGAAAGAAAGAAAATATTTACAAATTACTTATCTGGCGAGGGACAAATAACTGCAACATGCAGAAGACTCCTCTAACTCTAGAACAGGGGAATAGTGTCATTCAAAGCACACATAGAATTTGAACGGTTTTTCCAAAGAAAATATTCAAATGGCCAGTAAGCAAAGGAAAAGACACTGAAAAGCAAATCATTAGGGAAATGCAAGTCAAAACTTTGGTGAGATACTATTTCATTATTTAGGCTAGTATTAAAGAAAAAACAGCCGGGCGGTGGTGGCGCTCGCCTTTAATCCCAGCACTCGGGAGGCAGAGCCAGGCGGATCTCTGTGAGTTCCGAGGCCAGCCTGGTCTACAGAGTGAGTTCCAGGAGAGGCGCAAAGCTACACAGAGAAACCCTGTCTCGAAAAAAAAAAAAAAAAAAAAAAAAAAAAAAAAAAAAAAAAAAAGAAAAAACAAAAATAAGATCAGTAGTCATGGTCCCACAGTTGTACACAAATGTTAACACTCAGTGAGTTATAAACTTAAATCTTGTGCTCTTATTCTGTAATTTAAAAATGGCAAGTGGTCTGATTTAACATAGGGTAAAGAAAAAAGAATCTTAGCAGATGTGATGATTAAATCTCAATCACCAACTTAATGGGATTTAGAATCTCCTGGAAACAAACCTCTGTGTCACTTCGGGGTTTCCAAAGAGGTGTAATGGCAGTGAAAAGAGCCACTTGGACGTGGGCAGCACTACTCCACGGTCTAGGGTCCAGACTGAATGCAAAGGAGAAAACGTGAGTACCAGCATTGACGTGTCTCTGCTTCCTGACCGAGAACACCATGTGACTAACCACCTCACCCTCCTGCCAGCATGCCTCCCTGCTATCATATAATACTGTGAGCTAAAGTAAATGGGAGCTAAAATAAGCCCTTCCACTATTTTTTTAAAGATCTATTTATTTTTATTTTATGTACATTGGTGTTCTGCCTGTATGTATGTCTGTGAAGGTACCAGATCCCCTGGAACTGGAGTTAGAAGACAGTTGTGAGCTGCCATGTGGGTGCTGGGTATTGAACCCACGTCCTCTGGAAGAGCAGTTAGTTCTCTTACCCTCTGAGCCATCTCTCCAGCCCCCAAACCCTTCCTCTCTTAAGTCACTTTGGTCAGTCATTGGGTCACCGCAGAGAAAAGGTAGCTAACATGGTAACTTGCTAAATGAAGCTAGAAAGGTAGAGTGGCAATAGGTTGTGAAAAGCCATATTAAAAAGACTAGACTTGATCCTGCAAGTAATGTTGAGAAACATTCAAAGTTTAAGTAGGAAATGTTTGTGCTCACATTTCTGCTTTGGAAAGTAAATTCTAGAGGACAGTGCAAAGTCAGTTGGAGGGAGAAGATAGAAAATAGGTTTCTCTGATCCAGATAGGATCTCAGGTGCTACAGCTGCTTGGCCAAAGAGATACTAATTTTATATTATTCTTTCAAAATCATGAAGAGGAGGGGAATTCAGTAGTTCACTTGGTGAGCGATTTTGATTCAAACTTAAATATTATTTATTTATATACCCAATATAACCATATCTGTAGACCACGCTGGCCTAGAACTTGGAGATCCACCTGCCTCTGCCTCCTGAGAGCTGGAGTTAAAGGCATGAGCCATCACTGCCCAGCTTATAAAATTTTGTAAAACTTTTGGAAAGCTGGGCGCTGGTGGCGCATACCTTTAATCCTGGCAATCGGGAGGCAGAGCCAGGCAGATCTCTGTGAGTTCGAGGCCAGCCTGGGCTACAGAGTGAGTTCCAGGAAAGGTTCCAAAGCTACATAGAGAAACTCTGTCTCAAAAAAAAAACTTTTAGAAAAAAAAAGGCATTAAATTAACCATGATCCAGCCACAGTCCTATTCATATTTTAGTATGTTTTATTTTTTTTCAATCTTACTTTAGTCTTGCTTCATCTTCCAGATGAGGCAAGGAAGCCAGCCTGTGATGTTAGGAGAGTAACATGAGCTAAATCTGCTCTGGAAAGTCATAGCCAAAGGTAGTCACTAAGTGTGTTTTGGCAAGCGCAAGGAAGAATCTAAGTAAAAGCCAAGTCAGAAACCTGTCAGAAACAAGGAAGCCAGTGGAAGGTGCAGGCCAGATGATGCCAAGGGCCAGGCTAGTCTGGGGTAAATAGTGTCTTCCAGACTCTGCGGCTACACAGCAAGACCTCATCTCAGTAAAACCAAACAACTATGCATCGAAGCACAAGAGAATAAAGGATGGTTGTATTAAAATCTGCTACAGTCTGAATATTTGTGTCCCTGCAAAATCCCTATGTTGGAACTTAATACCCAATGAGATATTTATTAAGAGGTGAGGCCTTTTGATAAGTGATTAAATCATGAATTATGAATGGAATTATGTCTTTATAGAAAGAAATTAAATGACACTATCCTGTCCTTCTTTCATATGAAAATTCAGCAAACCAGGTGGTGGTGGCACACCCTTTTAATCCCAGCACTTGGGAGGCAGAGGCAGGCGGATCTCCCAGTTTGAGGTCAGCCTGGTCTACAGAGTTAGTTCCAGGACAGCCAGGGCTACACAGAGAAACCCTGTCTCAAAAAAACAAAACATGCCAGGCGGTGGTGGCACAGGCCTTTAATCCCAGCACTCCGTGGCAAAGGCAGGCGGATATCTGTGAGTTTGAGGCCAGCCTGGGCTAAAAAGTAAGTTCCAGGACAGGCTCCAAAGCTACACAGAGAAACCCTGTCTCGAAAAACCAAAGAAACCAAAACAAACAAACAAAGATTCAGCAGAAGGCACTTTGAAGCAGAAAGCCACCCTTCAGCACAGAACAGGTCTACAGTCCACTCTCTAAGGGGTTCCTGAAGGGGTGACAGGTCTAGCAAATGGAGCTTGCAGCTTTGTCTTTGGTCTAGTTTCTTAGTCCTTCCCACAGTCTTCATCTCCCTCAACACTCACCAGGGGTGCTCCTGACACCCACAGTTTTAAGGAAACCTCGAGCTTCTTTGTGCGTCTCTCATCCGTGCATGGCTGCCTATTTGTTTGTCCTAACTGCCCGAGTCCATGCTCATTGTCTCTCCTGTTCATATTCTCCTACCCTCTCCCACCCCTCTAAAGTGCCTTCTCTTCTCCATAAACGTGCCCTCCTGAGTCTGTTTCTAAGTCCCTCTTTTCATACCAGGCTTTTCTGCCCTTCCTCCCTGACGCTCATCCTCCCACCTCCACCTCATTAAGTTCGTTCTTCGTCTTCAGGCTCATTCCCTCTCTCTTACCCCTAAACTCCTGTCTCTTATTAAACTGCTCTGTTCTAACCAAATGACACACACACACCAATCACATTTTTACAGAGGATTCTCCTTGCCTGCCTCTCACCACAGACAGTTATTTTGCATCCCAATGAATATTCTCAGTAGAGTATTGTTATCTCTCTAAACTCATTCTCATCCAGGACTTCCTCTGGGTATTTATTATCTTACATGCCAAGAAAAGGACACTTTTATGCCTATATTTTCTTCTCTATCCAAATTAGGATACAGGAGAATACAACTTTAAGCCTACTGTAGTTACAAACAGGATAAAATATTTGAAATCTGGGTCTGTCCTCAAAAATCTAGGACATAATGTTGCTATAAATTCCACCTGTCCAGATTCCAGCTCTTAAGCAGAATCACAGGAAGAAACCTGAACATTGAGTTGCTGGGAAGTTTAGGTTTTATATATTGCTCAATCCAAAGAGAGGACTCCCCTACCCCTCAACTTGCCCTCTCTATGTGTGAGAATTTTGACATCCAAATTACTATTTATAAATCATATGTAGTGTTGACTTCAACAGCTACATATGCTAACAATGCATACTAAAACAGCTCATATGAATATATGTAGCACAAATTGTTAGAAGGTCTTATCAATACAAACAAACCCAGTGCCAGTTATTGGGGTGAATGTTGGAAGATCAGAGAAGAGAACAAGCCACAGCCACCTCACCTTGCCAATTCCTCAACTGATCCTGTTTCCTCAAACTGGAAGCCACTGGAAGCCTGTGTCCTCATCCGGATGGGTCTCAGCTGAACTGCTACTCACAGCCTGAAAACCTAACTGGCCCTATTTCCTGGTTTTCACGCCTTTATATACCTTTCTGCTTTCTGTCATCACTTCCTGGGATTAAAGGCGTGAGTCACAATCCCTGGCTGTTTCCAGTGTGGCTTTGAACTCAGGGATCTGGATGGATCTCTGCCTCCCAAGTGATAGGATTAAAGGTGTGAGTGCCACCATTTTCTGGCCTCTATGTCTGTCTAGTGGCTGTTCTTTTCTCTGACCCCAGATAAATTTATTAGGATGCACAATATATTGGGGACACAATATATCACCACAAATACATAGAGGAATTCTTTTTTTTTTTTTCAAGACAAGTTTTCTCTGCGTAGTTTTGGTGCCTGTCCTGGATCTCCCTCTGTAGACCAGGCTGGCCTTGAACTCACAGAGATCTGCCTGGCTCTGCCTCCTAAGTGCTGGGATTAAAGGCGTGTGCCACCACTGACTAGCCAGTTTCTCATTTTTATAGATAGAGAAGGGAAGCCTGCCCACCATGAAGAGTGAAACAGTGGCAAAGCCAAAACTAGACCTTGAGATTTTTAACAATTGACCTAGGTTATTTTCACCACATGTGGCTAATGGAGCATTGCTGGGGGGTCAGGCAACCGGAGGGATTCAAACTGCCCATAAGAGTGAACATTTATTGAGTCTGTAGAGATGACTCACTGGTTAGGCGCACTGGTTGCTCTTCCATAGGATATTGGTTCAATTCTCAGCACCCACACAACGACTAACAACTGTTTGTGACTCCAGTTCCAGGGGGATCCAACTCCCTCTTCTAGCCTCCACGAGCACTGTGATGCACATTTGGGCAAACACTCATACACATGAAATAAATCTTTTTTTTTTTTAAAGAGTGAATATAGAAGCCAGGCAGTGGTGGCACACTCCTTTAATCCCAGCACTCTGGAGGCAGAGGCAGGAGGATCTCCTGAGTTCCATGCCAGCCTGGTCTACAGAATTCCAGAACAGCCAGGGCTACACAGAGAAACACTGTCTCAAAAAACTAAGTAAATAAATAAATAAAATGATAATAACAATAATAATAAAAGTGAATATATCTGGGCAGTGTTGGCACACGCCTTTAATCCCAGCACTCAGGAGGCAGAGGCAGGTGGATCTCTGAGTTCGAGGTCAGCCAGTTTGAGGCCTGGTGTACAGAGTGAGTTCCAGGACAGCCAGAGCTGTTACAGAGAAACCCTGTCTCAAAAAAAAAAAAAAAACAAACAAAAACAGAGTGAATATCAAATCAGATCCTTCATTCCCCACACTAAACATTATCTTGTGCACATCTGATAAGACGTGTTAAAAGGAAACAAAACAAAACCATCTCTGAACATTTCCAGAAAATGCCTGCTGATTGTCCCGGTGACTCTGTTCCTCTTCTCTGTTGGGTACTGTTTTATATCTCTGACTAATTTGGTACTATCAGCCTCCACTGTTGGGGGAATGAAACCTATGTATTCCAATCTACAGTCATAGGTATGTCCTTAGTGTTTGCTTCTTAGATGTGCTTTATGAAAATTTAGTTATTATTTGACGTACTTGGTATCCTAGTTCACCATTTCAGATCTCCCTAGTAGTGACTGAGAGTTTTATTACTTCAGTTTTCTTTTCTTTCTTTCTTCCTTTCTTTCTTTCTTTCTTTATTTATTTATTTATTTTTCTATTATCAGCTTGATACAGTATAAATTCTTATCCTAATAGTGAAATGTTTCATTGAGGCTTGCCCAGTAATTGAGTAAAACCAAAACTTATTATAAGCCACAATCATCCTAGGGTCCCTCCTGCTATATAGCCCCCTGGTTCTGTGGGTTGCAGTCTGATTGTTCTTTGCTTTATATCTAGTATCCACTTATGAGTGAGTACATATCATGTTTATCCTTCTGGGTTTGGGTTACCTCACTCAGGATGATATTTTCTAGTTCCATCCATTTGCCTGCCAATTTCATGCTGTCATTGTTTTTCTCTGAGTAGTAAGTACTCCATTGTGTATATACCACATTTTCTTAATCCATTCTTCAGTTGACAGGCATCTAGGTTGTTTCCAGGTTCTGGCTATTACAAATAGTGCTGCTATGAACATAGTTGAGCATGTATCTTTGTGGTATGATTGAGCATTCCTTGGGTATATGCCCAAGAGTGGTATGGCTGGGTCTTGAGGTAGATTGATTCCAATTTTCTGAGAAACTGCTATACTGATTTCCACAGTGATTGTACAAGTCTGCATTCCCACCAACAGTGGAGGAGTGTTCCCTTTGCTCCACATCCTCTCCAACATAGACTGTCATTAGTATTTTTGATCATAACCATTCTGACAGGTGTAAGGTGGTATCTGTGTCTGAAGGTGCCTCTCTTGTTCTAATTGTTAACCTTAGTCCACTAGGAGTTCTTGGTTAAATCGGTGCTGTTGGGCTCTGTTTCTTCAGGAGCAGCTTAGTTCAATCAGTGTTAGTGGATTCTGTCTCAGGGAGCAGTTATTCCCAGTTGGTGCAGGGTGTGCTTATGGTTCCAGTGGTTGTTAGGTTCGTAGGGGTTGGGGTTTTTTTGTTGTTGTTTTTTGTTTTGTTTGTTTGTTTTTTTGGTGGGGGAGCAGGGAAAGGTAGCTGTCTGGTCCCTGGGACTCCAATGGGTAAGGCCTAGGGGCTAGAGACCTGATCTGCCGGTCCAGAGATGGGGGCTTATCTGTTCCCAGTCGGGGGCTTATGATTCTAATGATCTGGTTAGGTGGCTGGGCGGTGCCTTCTTTTGAATATGGTGATATTTTATTTGTACTGAAATGTGATTTTATTTGTATGTTAATAAATAAAGTTGCCTGGGGGTCAGATCTAATAGCAAGCCATAGCAGAAGTCTGGCAGTGGTAGCACATGCCCTTATTCCCGATCACATGACAGGCAGATCTCTGTGTGTTCAAGGATACCACCAGCATGGAGACACATGCCTTTAATCTCAATACCAACCATAGAAGACCTAGAGGTCTGTATAGATGGACAATGACAAGGAGGTCATGTGGTTGGATTTACAACCAATGAGAAGGCAGAACAGAAAGTCTATAAGAAGACAAACACACAGGAAGTAGTTCTCTTGCTGAGGAGGACAGCAGCGGCAGTGAAGGGTAAGGTTTTTAGCTCTTAGCTATTGCTTTGACCTCTTGGGCTTTCATCTTTGTATTGGCTCTGTGTTTCTTATTTAATAAGACTGTTACATCTACATTTGTGTTCTCAGGTCACATTTTACTCATTCGTTAACTCCTCAGCTGATCTTGTTTCCTCAGACTGCAGACTGTAGGATTCTGAATCCTCTCCCAAATGTATCTCAGCTGAGCAGGTTGTTTAGTAGGGCAATCTCACCAACACCTCCAAGTTGTTGGGTTTCGCAGGATTGGCAGCTGGGCCCTGGGTTGGCCTCAGGTAGAGTGTTCAGATCCGTTCTAGTTGTGTCCCACGGAGATGGCTCCTTCCCCGTGTGCTGGGATTAAAGGTGTCCCTGTTCCAAGCTTTTAATCTCCTTGTTTTCACTGACTCCTCAGAGGGTAAAAGCTCAGTTTCTGGTCTTTATTACAACCTCGTCTCTTCCACAGCTCTGCTTGCCTCTACTGCCGCTGCTCTGCCTCCATAGAGGAATTCTTTACTGGAGATTTTGTGACACCCAAAAAATCACTCACTGAGCAAGACTAATACCAGCTCTGAAGTGAGAGTACACAGCTTGCTACTCATTAACTTATTCATAAATCTGAATAGCAATCTCCAGTGGTGATTTACTTGGTTTGTTTTAAACTTGGTTCATTTTCCCATTAAAAAAAAAATATAGAAGGCTCTTAACTGTGGGATGACTCATCCTTAACAGGCTTGAGGGCCAGCCTGCCCAAACCAGTAAAAAAGATACTTTCTGAGAGCCAACTTGGGTCTGCCTAAGGGCAATAGCAGCTGAGACATGATCTGGAGATGACCTAGTCCAATGAGAGGCATCCATGTCACACCAGAAGATGCATATTCATCAGACCTTCCCCCAGGATGGGGTATAGGGTATATAATGCTTTCCTCTTCCTGAATAAACTGAGCTTGTTGTTTTGACATTCTCCCAGAGTCTGTGTCGTTGACTCTACACCTACTTGGCCTCCCTCCTTAAAGGGAACAATAGCACAGGACCCTGCCACACTTAACCACTGAGAATTCTTCCAATCCATCTAGACTTTCCATCTTGTATTACCCAACTTATGCTAATTCTCTTCTGTCCAGGGTATACCCTGTACTATAGATGGGCGGGCAGGTAGATAGATAGATAGATAGATAGATAGATAGATAGATAGATAGATAGATATGATAGATAGATACAAATATATAGATATGTGTATACACATGTCTAAAGTTACATTTACTTAAGGCTTACTGTACTTGTAAATTTTTTTAACAAATTTTATTATTTATTTATTTTGGTTTTTCAAGACAGGGCTTCTCTGTGTAACAGTCCTGGCTGTCCAGGAACTCACTTTGTAGACCAGGCTGGCCTCAAAGTCACAGAGATCCTAATATGGTGCTACCTAGCTCTAGATATTTTTTATTCTTTTTGTCATGCATCTATGCCCACTTTTGTCCTTTCCTAGAGTGAAAGGAGTGTTTTAAACTTTTGTTTCCAAAGAGCAAACTGATGGTTGGAGGATCCATATTTAAGATGGACCCCCTCAGGAGAACATGGACATCCTGAGACATCTTGTATAATACAATAAATGTTGATGCTACCCCAATCCCTTGCTGACTACAGCAGCTGAAAGAGTCAGAGAGAAAAAGAAGTAATTTGTTAGTATGTTGTGCTCAGTCTTCTGTAGTCTGCACAAATTGTAGAATCCATTCACTCTTCTCCTAGAAGTACCCAAGTTGGGATATCTAGTTTCTGTGCCCAGTCCAGATCATGAACAACTAATGGAAGTGGAGGTGGGAGATTGGGGGAGGAGACAGAAAAACACAGTGAAGACAGCACAAGTTCTGGAGGTAAACCATAGGTTCGAATCCTGGTGCTATTGCTTTTTAGTTGTTTGGCTTTGAATAAGCTTCTTACTTTTTGCTTCAATTTCTTCAGCTGTTGTGGTGGTTTGACTAGGAATGGCCCCCATACGCCCCCATATTTGAATGCTTAGTCATTAGGGAGTGGTGGTGCTACTTCACAGGGATTAGGAAGTGTGACTTTGTTGGAGTGGGTGTGGCCTTGTTGTGAGAAGTGTGTCACTGGGAATGGGCTTTGGGGTTTCAGAAGCCTGAGACAGGCCCAGTGGCTCTCTCTGCTTGCTGCCTGCCTATCTGGAAGTAGAACTCTCAGCCCCTCTAGCACACGTCTGCTTGCTAGCTGCCATGATGATAATGGACTAAACTTCTGAAACTGTAAGATGGCTCCAACTAAATGTTTTCCTTTATAAGAGTTGCCATGGCTGGGTGGTGGTGGCACACGCCTTTAATCCCAGCACTCTGGAGGCAGAGACAGGCGGATCTCTGGGAGTCTGAGGCCCGCCTGGGCTACAGAGTGAGTTCCAGGAAAGGTACAAAGCTACACAGAGAAACCCTGTCTCGAAAAACCAAAAAAAAAAAAGTATTGCCATGGTCATGGTGTCTCTTCACAGCAATAGAACACAGACAGACCAAGACATCTGATCTGTAAAATGGATGTACCTACTTTACATAGTTGTCATAAGGATGAAATGGATTCACATCCATAAGGTACCCACAATTGTAAGTACTGAATGTGTATTGAATGGAGAAGGCACTTTGATAACTGTAATGAAGAAATGTAGCAAAGAAGAAAACAAGGACAAAAAGCAATGAAAACAGAAGCTAGGTTGTAGCTAGTGGAAGAACACTTGCCTAGCTCGTAAAAGGCACTCACTTAAAGCCTCAGCATAAAAAAGATAGGATCCAGAAGTTGGCACATGCCTTTAATCCCAACACTTGGAAGGCAGAGTCAGGTAGATCTCCGTGAGTTTGAGGCCAGCCTGGTCTACATATCCAGGACTACATAGAGAGACCCTTTCTCAAATTAATAAATAAGTAAAATGCAGATAGTAGTTCACACCTCCAAAATTATTTTCTTTTTTCTGTTTTTTTTTTTTTTTTTTTTATTTGTTTGTTTGGTTTTTTTTGTTTTGTTTTTTTTGAGACAAGATTTGTCTGTGTAGCTCTGGCTGTAAGTCATTCTGTAGTTGAAGCTGCCCTCGAATTCACAGAGATCTTCTTGCCTCTGCCTCCTGAGTACTGGAATTAAAGATGTGCACCACTGCCTCCCAGCTGCCTCCCAAATTCTTATAAGAGCCAAAGGAGCAGAGCTGAGGAGACGCAGTAAAGTGCCTGCTACACAAGCATGAGGACCGAGTTTGATCACCACAACCTACTGGAAAAACCAGGCATGGTGGATGCTTCGAATCCCGGCACTGGGGGGACTGAAAGAGGAATATCCTCGAGGTTCACTGGCTAGCCAGCCTGACCTAATCAGCAAGTTCCAGGTTAACCAATAAGAGACCTTGTCTCAAAGCCCAGGTGGATAGTTCCTGAAGAAAGAACTCAAGGTTAACCTCTGGCCTTCATACACATGTGCACACACTGACATGTAGTCACACAAAGAGTAAAGGGAATAAAGGAATAGCAAGTGCCTATTACAGGCACATGCCTTTCATCCCAGCACTCGGGAGGCAAAGGTAAGTGCAGGTCTGTGAGTCTGAGGCCAGCCTGGTCTATACAGTTGAATTCCAGGCTAATCATGGCTACAGATTTAAAAAAAAAAAAAAAAGTGCCTATTAGAGACCTAAAATGTAAAAGGTACTCAAAAGCACCTTGTAATTTCCTTTTCCTTTTTTCTTATTTTCCTTTAGTACAGAATCTTGTAGTATTACTATGTCATCCAGGCTGGCCTCTAACTTGTGAGTTCAAATATACACCCACCTCTAATATCTGAGTACTTGTGACTATCAGTACACGCTAACATAGCTGGCTGATTTGCCATTTATAAACAAATCTTAGAATTGTATCTTCCTAAGCCTGAATAACACAGTGCTTCCCTGACCTGATAAGCCCTCCTGTTTTCTTCTGCTAAACTGCTCATCCTGCATCAGGAGACTCAAATGCATCCACCCCTCTGAAGCCTCCCTTGGCTTTTTCAGAGAGAATGAGTCACTTACCCTTGGATTCTGCAGCACTTACCAGCTACCTCCTCACTTGATTGTAATGTGTTATCATTTTTTTTATTTACAAGTCTCCATCACCTGATGATCCTTCTCCATGACTAAAGCCATATCTTATTTTCACAGCATCTAGCGCAGCACTTGGCCCTCAACAAATATTCTGATAAATGGAGGGATGATAAAGCAAACACTTAAAACTACCTAGTTCTAGGCATTGTTTCAAATGTTTTACAAATGTTAGCTTGTTTAATCCTCATAAAAATTCTGTGAGTTCCTGCCATTTTTAACCTACAGATGAGGAAAAAGACTCAGTGAGATTACATGATTTGCCTGAGGTCACTCAGCTGCTAACTTGTCAAAGCCAGAATTCAACCTAGGCAGTTGGTGTCAGAGTCCAGGCTCTGCAAGCCCTTACTGCTACAATACCTCCCAGTGCAGAAGAGAGCAATCCCAAACAAATTGGGCCCGTCTCAAAAATCTTTAATTATTTTTATTTATGTGTATGTATCTAAGTGAATGTCTGTCGTGTGTGTAAGTGTCCAAGAAAGCCATAAAAAGTCACTGGATTCACTGGAGCTGGTGTTACAAACCATTGTGAACCAACCAGTGTGGGTACTGGGGACAAAATCGGGTCCTCTGGAAGATCAGTCCAATCTCATTACCACTGAGCCATCTCTTCAGCCCTCTTCCCAGACAGCAAATTCTATAAACGAACACCTTCCTTCCTTTCTTCTTCTTCTTCTTCTTCTTCTTCTTCTTCTTCTTCTTCTTCTTCTTCTTCTTCTTCTTCTTCTTCTTCTTCTTCTTCTTTTTTTCTTCCTTCTTTTCTTCTTCTTTGGGGGGGTGGGTTTTCAAGACAGGGTTTCTCTATGTAGCTTTATGCATTTCCTGGAACTCACTCTGTAGCCCAGGCTGGCCATGAACTCCCAGAGATCCAACTGCCTCTGCCTCCCAAGTGCTGGGATTAAAGGCATGTGCCACCACCGCCTGGCCCTTCCTTCTTTCTTTCCATTTTATTTTCCATTCTCTTTTTTTGTTAAGACAAAGTCTCAATTTGTAGCCCTGGTTGGCCTTGAACTCACAGAAATATAACCCGCCTCTGCCTCCCAAATTCTGGGATTAAAGGCATGCCTCACCAGGTTCAGTTTTTTCTTCCCTTCTTATATTCCTTTCCTTCCTTCTATTCTTTTTTAAACCTATTTTTGTTGCATTTTATTTATTTGTGTGCATGAGCCAGGTTATAGACCATGGTGCATATAAAAGTCAGAGGGGACTGGACAGATGGCTCAGTGATTGGGAGCACGGGCTGCTCTGCGCCAACATTGGGCACAAGTCCACTATCCAAAGCAGTAAATGTGCATACCTTTAATCCCAGAACTCGGGAGGCAGACCAGCCTGGTCTACAAATCGAGTTCCCAGACAGCCAGGGCTAACACAGAGAAACCCTGTCTCAAAAAATAAAACAAAAAGCAGGAAATGGACTTCTATTCTTGTTTCTTCCTTTCCTCCCTCCCTCCCTCCTTCCTTATAGTCTTATTCTTGCCCTGCCTGCCTGCCTTCCTTTGATGACTCCTACATAAGGATTTGTGTGTGTACATCAACACAGTAACTGTTGTCTCTGCTGCTCTATCACACCCAACCCCCTACCCCGTATTTTTGTTCTCTCTCTCTCTCTCTCTCTCTCTCTCTCTCTCTCTCTCTCTCTCTCTCTTTCTCTCCCTATCTGTCTCCCTCTCTCTATCCCTCTCCCTCTCTTTCCTCTCTCTTTCAGACCCATGAAGGCCACATTGCATGGCTAATTTGTGGCTTTCCTTAAATTCTCAACTGAAACTCCACCCTTCTGAGAGCCTCTGTCATCCCCCTGAGGTAGTCAGGTGTCCCTTTCCCAGGATCCCTGTGACGTTTTCTACCTTCTTGGTCATACTTACTCCTCTTTCCATTGACTCATCTGTCTTTTGCACTAGACCACAAACTCTATGAGAGCGAGAATTATGTCTCAGACTTGGTATGGCAGTGCAGGCCTTTAATCCCACCACTCAGGAGGCAGAGGCAGGCGGAGCTCTGTGGGTTTGAGGCCAGCCTAATCTACATAGTGAGTTCCAACCCACCCAAGGATACATAGTGACACCCTGTCTCCCCAAACACACACACACACACACACACACACACACACACACACACACACACACGTACGTCTTTTTCAGTTATCATTAAACATGTAGCAGCTTGTCTGATGCCTAACATGTAACAGGTCATTAGTAGATACATGTTAAAGAATGAGCAAGACACAGTCACTATGCTGTTGTCAGTTTTCGCCTCTTTTGCCAAAACTGGCGGGGGGGGGGGGGGGGGGGGGGGGGGGGGGCTTCACCCAACTCCCAAATAAATCACACATGGAGGATTATTCTTTTTTGTTTTGTTTTTTTGTTTTTTGTTTTTTGGTTTTTTTTCAAGACAGGGTTTCTCTGTGTAGTTTTGGTGCCTGTCCTGGATCTCACTCTGTAGATCAGGCTGGCTTCAAACTCACAGAGACCCACCTGGCTCTGACTCCTAAGTGCTGGGATTAAAGGTGTGCGCCACCACCTTTATGTCGCCAGGCGAGGCTTATTCTTAATTATGAATTCCTGACCTTAGCTTGACTTAGTTTCTTGACAGCTTTCCTTAACTTATTCCATCTACCTTTTGCCTCTGGGCTTTTCCCGTTCTCTTACTTGTCTAAATCTTGCTCTTACTCGGTGGCTGGCTGTGCAGCTGGGTGCCTGGCCCCTGGAGTCCTCCTCCTCTCCTCCATCTCCTTTCTTCTTTCTCCTCCCAGATTTCTCCTTTATATCCTCTCTGCCTTCCAGCACCCCTTTCTCTCTTTCCTGCCTTGCTATTGGCTATTCAGTTCTTTGTTAGACCAGTCAAGTGTTTTAGACAGGCACAGTATCACAGCTTCACAGAGTTAAACAAATGCAACATAAACAAAAGTAACACACCTTAAAATAATATTCCCCAACACTGTGCTTAAGAAATCCCGTGAAGGAAAAGAAGTCCAGTGGGGAAACACTGTGCCGGGCGTGGTGGTACACACCTGTAATTCCAGCTGTAATTCCAGCTCTGGGGAGACGAAGGCAGAAGAGTTAAGAACTGCAAGGCCAACCTGACCCACCTAAATGAGACTCTCTCTCAAAAAGCCAAAAATTCATAAATGCTGGCTGTGAAAGTCTACTGACCTGGGTTCAGTCCCTAAAAGGAAAAACTGACTCCCAAAAGTTGTCATCTGACCTCTCCGTATACACTGTGGCATGGTCTTCCCCACTTCACCCTCTCCCTCCCTCCCTCCCTCCCTCCCTCCCTCCCTCTCCCCTTCTCTTCTACCCTTCCTCCTTTTCACTACCATTTTCAAAATGTCTCTATGCCACTTATTTGTGAGCTACTGAAGGCTTTGCTTTACAGAACTTTATGGCTTGTTTTGATCTCAACTCTGTTGGCCCCATACCCTAAGCACAATCAGGCCCAGAAAAGTTCTTTGAATCCTGTAATACACACACACACACACACACACACACACACACACACACACACACACACACACACACATCTATATCTCTATATGTGTGTCTGTGTGTCTGTCTGTCTGTGTCTGTGTGTCTGTGTACCATGAAGTCTTAAATGAACTGACCTCCAGCAATCTTTCATCTCTCTCATAGCCCACACTCTGTGCTCCAACCAATAGTAAGTACTTTACAGTTCCCTACACAGAATTTGGCTCCCAAAAGCCTTAGGTCCCCACATGTACCAATGTCACACCCCCTTCTCCTTCCTAATCATTTTCCTACTCCTCATTTGCTAACTCCTACTCAGTATCCACATTTCAGCTTAAATATTACTTCTGAAGGAAACTTAATTTGACCTGAAGACCAATTTATATCTTCCCATTACATGGTTCTATACTATCACATATTTATTTTTTTAAGATTAAATATTTTTAATATTTATTTTTATTTACATCTGTGTGTCTGTCTGCATCTGAGTGTGTAGATACCACTGGAGGCCAGAAATCAATTTTTGATACCCTGGAACTAGTTCCTGAGTGAGTGAGTTTCCTAATATGGATGCTGTAAACCCAACTTGGATCCTATGGAAGAGCAGCTAATGCTTTTAATTACTGTACCATCCAGTCTTTCCCACATTTCTTCACTGTGTCATTTATCACACTTGTAAACATTTGATTATCCTGTCTTCATTAAGTCATATGGTTTATAACTCAGCACTTGGACTATAGTGTATTACAGATGTTCCATTAACATACTTTTGAATAAGTTCTAAATAAATGAATCAAGGCTTTTTTTTTTTTTTTCAAGTATGGTTTAGTGGCCCAGCTTTCAGCAGGCTTCCATATAGGCACTAATTACTTCAAACCAGAAAATCACCGCTTAGTGATTTAGCATTAGAAGCATTTCTCATCAACCATTATGAAAGAAGGTTGGGGTCAACAAGATGGCTCAGCTGTTAAAGGCACTTGCTGTAAGTCAGAAAACTTGAGTGCAGTCCTAGCTCCCACATGGTAGAGGGAGAGAATCAATTCCTGAAAGTTGTCCTCTGACATTAACATGTGCACATGTGCAAACTAAATTGTTTTTGTTGTTGTTTGTTTTTTAAGAAGAGGAAAATGCATTAGGGTTAGCTGAGGGTATGGTTCAGAGCGGTGTGCTTGCCTGGCTTACATGCGGCACTGGGTTTGATCTTCAGAACCACAAAGAGAGAAAGTAGTGTCTGGAGAGTTGGCTGGGCAGTTTTGAGCACTTACTGTTCTTGCAGAAAACCAGGGTTCAGTTCCCGATACCCACACGACAGCTCATTCCTGTCTGTAACTCCAGTTCCAGGAGAACCAATGCTGTCTTCTGCTCCCGAGGGCACTCACTCATGTGGTGCACTTACATACATCAAGGCAAAGCACCTGTACATATAAAATAACATTTAAAACAGAAACTATTTTTCTGCAGCCTTAGACTTTTTGTTTGGTGTTTTCTTTTAAGTATAAATTACTTATTTATTATTGTGTGTGGATGTGTGTGCATGATGTAAGTATGGTGTATGACATATGTATGTGCATGATGTGTTTGTGTGTGTGTGCATGGTGTATGTGTGAGTGCATGATGTGTGTGTGTGCATGTAGCTGCCTGGTACCACAGCGAATTTGTGGAGATCAGAGGACAGCTTTGGAGAGTCAGTTCTCTCCTCCACCTTGTTAAACCAATCTTTCTGTTTTTATGGTGTGCTGCATCCTCCAAGGTAACTGACCCACAAGCTTCCGGGTGACTCTCGTCTCGGCCTTCTGTTTCCCAGGAGGAGTGCTAGGATTATAAATCCATGCGATCATATCCAGCTTTCTGATGTGGGTCCAGGGATCATACTCAGGTCATCAGGTTTGTGTGGTAAGTGCATTTACCCACTGAGCCATCTTCCCAGCTCCTGGTGTTTGTTTTTGAGATTTAACCATATTGATACAGAAAATTCTGGTCTGTTCATTTGAAAATTGTCTTAATAGTAGACTTTTTTTGTGACTCATCCTCTGTATTATTTTAAACACTACCAAATTTCCTGTTAGTCATTTGTAGTAATTATATGTAGTAGGCAGTATCCTAAAGAAAAAGGAAAGTTGATGGCCCATTTCTCACCCTAATTGTCACAGTCACATGGGTACTTTATTTCCACACTGGAGCTCTATGGAAATGGACACATGATAGATATTAACAACCTTCACAAAGAAGATGCCCATTAGATGTTAAATGATGGATGGATGGATGGATGGATGGATGGATGGATGGATGGATGGAGGGTGGATGGGTGGATGGGTGGATGGGTGGGTGGATGGATGCAGAGAAGTATAGGATCACTTTACATTCTGATATCAGGGCTTCATAGGAGCTGGTGAGCAGACTCAGCAGGTCAAGGCACTTGCTGTGAAACCCTGATAACCTAAATGAAATCCCTGGAAGCCACATTTAAGGTGGAAGGAGAGAACTGACTCCATAAAGTTGTTCCCTGAGCACATGCGTGCATGCCTGCATACCCACCTACAGCCCCCACCCCTACCCCACAAATACTGAATGAAATGAAATACACTTTCGGAAAAAAGGTCTTCATAGAGAACACAGAAACCGGGCTGTCAGTTTATGGATAGGTATTCACTTTACCCTTTCCCTCCACTCCTGCTTGAAATGCTCAGATAGATGCTCTCACTAAAAAGGTAGATGACACATCAGGCCGTGTCAGTGGACTTAGCTCAGTTTTACAGCTGTGGTTTCAGTCTTGTTATCCTGGATGTAAAGTGAAAATTAGAAAATCTCAATTCCTGGCCGGGCAGTGGTGGTGCACACCTTTAATCCCAGCACTCGGGAGGCAAAGGCAGGCGGATCTCTGTGAGTTCAAGGCTAGCCTGGGCTACAGAGCAAGTTCCAGGATAGCTAGGGCTACACACAGCAAAACTCTGTCTCAAAAAAACAAGCAAAGAAAAAAAAAGAAAGAAAATCTGAATTCTCATCCTTTTGTGAGCCTGAACACATCGTGTCTCAGGTCTGAGTGTCCATCATTAACCGCACAGTAGTAGCTCTAGCTTGGAAGGATTTATTCTCTAAACTTTTATGGAATGCTTGGCTTTAGCCAGTAATGTCCTTCTGTTAGTCTGCTTTATTGCTGTGATAAACACCATGATCAAAAGCAATCTGGAAAGGAAAGGGTTTATTTTATTTACAACTCTCAGGTCCATCACTAAGGGAAGTCAGGCCAGGAACTCAAAGCTGGAACCTGGAGGCAGAAACTGAAGCAGAAGCCGTGGAGGAATGCTGCTCACTGGCTTACTCCTCCTGACTTGCTCAGCTTGCTTTCTTATACACTCCAGGACCACCTACCCAGGAAGGTGCCAAATGAAAATGCCAAATGCCCCTCAGGCTTGCCTGTAGAGTAATCTTATGGGAGCTGTATCAAGTTGACCAAAAGCTAACTCAGTCCTCAATCACAGAACATACCAGAACATAATTGTCCTAGAGTCACTTCTGTAATAGGGAAGAAAAAACCCCTAGAATTTAGGGTGGTTATTTTAGTCCACTCTCCCTCAATAACTTGAAGCATGGCTACAGACTCCAAGGTAGTGTTGCTGGGGACTGTCTCTCCTCCATTAGGCAGGTGCTATGGGATGTTCTGTATGGCAAATGTGTTGCTGATTAGTCAATAAATAAAACACTGATTGGCCATTGGCTAGGCAGGAAGTGTAGGCAGGACAAGGAGGAGAATAAAGCTGGGAAGTGGAAGGCTGAGTCAGAGAGACACTGCCAGCCGCCACGATGACAAACAGCATGTGAAGATGCCGGTAAGCCACGAGCCATGTGGCAAGGTATAGGTTGATGGAAATGGATTAATTTAAGCTGTAAGAACAGTTAGCAAGAAGCCTGCCATGGCCATACAGTTTGTAAGCAATATAAGTCTCTGTGTTTATTTGGTCGGGTTTGAGTGGCTGTGGGACTGGCAGGTGAGAGAGATTTGCCCTGACTGTGGGCCAGGCAGGAAAACTCAAGCTACAGGCAGGTGTTCTATCATTGAATTATACCTCAATCTCTATAGCTTTAAAGTTTTTTTCTAGTGGGGGGTACGCATATGCCACTGTATATGTGGGGTCAGAGGACAACTTGGTGGAGTTGGCTCTTTCCTTTCACCTTAGTGTTCAATTCAAAGCACCAAACTGGTTGTAGCATTGCATACCTGTAACACCAGCACCACTGGGGAGGTAGGGACAGCAGGATCTTCGGAGCTGGCTTGCTAGCCAGTTTAACCAGTCGGTGAGTTCCAGGTTCTGTGAGAGACCCTGTCTCACAAAATAATAATAAGGTAGAGAATGATAGAAAAGACACCTTATGCTAACCTCCGGCCTCCACAGGCATGTACAACCCCCCCACACACACACACATGTGCACACACAAAGACATTCATGCCAACCAAACTATTGGGTCTGGTGATCCGGCTCAGTGGGTAAAAGTGCTTGCTGACAAACCTGATGTCCTGAGTTCAATCCCTGGAACCCACACACTGGAAGAGAGAATGAAATCCTGCAAGTTATCCTCTGATCTCCACAAATCTGCTTCTACACACAGGGGCATGGGGTGGGAAGGAAAGAGAGAGATTTAAAAGAATGAAAGACAAAAGAAAAGAAGCTATCATAAGGGATTGGTTCCCTCCCCACCCCCATATTATGACAGTGCCGAAGATTGAATCTATTTAAATGTCAAAGTAAGCCTTAATGACTAACAGGATTTTAATTGCAAAACAAAACACAGATACCATGAATCTTTGGCAGAGTTTTAAAAAAAGTGATTAACAGGAGTTAGGAGGTGAGTAGGAAGGCAGGAGAAGCATAACAGAATGAATCACCTCAGCACAATTGACAACAGTCAGTCAATATTGTCTAACGTGAAGCTCGGTAGTTCAAAGGGACAGCTTTGATGATTTCCATCATCTTGTGTTTTGGTTGATTCGGTTCTGGTTTTGTTTTGAGACAGGGTCATGCTGTACAGCTCCTTCCTCCATCCCCCTGACAGTGGGATTATAGGGAACATACCACCCAAACCAACCTTTATTATCTTTTTAATATTTTATCATTAAAGCTGTATCTTTGGTTTTTAGTTTATTAAATTATATAATATATATTTATATAATCTTTTATCTTATTGAAAATATCTTATTTATGGTCTGTCAGTGATGCTCTATCAGTACATATATAGATATATACAGAACTATTTTCATTATATGTCAAAGCTGTTATTTTCCATGTTAGATTTAAGAATGATGTTATCATCGTATGTATGTGTGTTTACGTACTACTTTAATTTTTATGAGCATGTATCATAATTTTAGAGTACAATAAAGTTATTTACTTTAAAAAATAAGATAGAGAGCGAGTTTTGTTCTGAGGAAGTATCTCTTGACTTTTGACAGACATATTTCCTCAACAAGATGAATACTTACTTTCACCAAGTGCTGAGGATTTTTCATCTAGTAACATCACCACAACTCTAAAAGATGTGAAGATTATAAATAGCCCTTTACCCAAAGTCAATACCTAGAAATGTCAGCATCCAGAAGTGAACTCAAGCCAGGCATGGGGGCACAGGAGGATCGGGAGATCAAGACCAGCGTGGGCTGCATGGTAAATTTGATACACAAATGGGCTACATGAAACCTTATCATAAGAAAAAAAAAGATGCGAAATTAGACCTCTCTGATCCTTCCCACTGAATCACTGCTGTGTTCATAGAAAGTTAAACTATCTGAGGACCAGCAAGTTTGGATTATTTCTGGATAATTACATAGAAAACAGGGAAAAAACCTCCAAAGAGTTAGAATGTCCCTGAAATAAAAATCTTCTGTAAGTGAAATCAACCATCTGTAGGAAAGTGAAAGTTGATTGATGAAATTATGTCTTAGAAGTCTTGGAGTACTCCAACTTCAGTCAAGATGGTCTGGGACTCACCTTAAAACTAATCCTAGAAGCCAACTGCAACTTCGTGTGCGAGCATCCCATGCTGGATATCATCTGTGGAAATAGAATAAGAGGGCTACCAGCCATCAAGCCCTGGGGGAAAGCCACAGAGGCATCTTTTCAGGCAGTGTCCCAAAGTGAGATGACCTGGTGAATGCAGACATTTTATTTGTCAAGGTCCAGAGAGAAGTCCATGCTGCACACTAGAACGGCCTCAGTGGCTCTGAAAATGGGATTCCTTCTGGGGCTTTACTATATATAGGCCCACTTAACTGGAATGTCAGAGGGTGGGGCCCAGGAATAAGTACTTCAAAAATCTTCCCAAGTGATTCTGCTGGGCAGTCGGGCTGAGTCGCAGAGATAGAATGCATAGAGTCCAAACTCCCTGGCAGCTTTTGTTTTGATACTGGCTCACACACCCCTTGCTCTCATGCCAGACCTACTACCATGCCACCTTCTGATAGTTGGCTTCCCATATGTCACATGCTCAGGAGAAAGGAGAAAATGTACAGAGTGTCTGAGGTGATCGTTCCAGTCTGCTTTGCAAATTAGAGCGGCTTTGCAGATGATACTTTCATTTTAAACATTAACAAATGAGCTTCTGGTTTATGTCCCAGTCGTAATGAGCTTACCAATGAAAGACAGGTCTTTTCTGAGAGATGCAGCCACTGTTCATGTGCATGAAATCAAGGTTCTGTGTCTGTCAGATATTGGATCATGGTGATCTCAAGCCTTGGAAAGGGTCCAGGTGGTCAGCTGGCTGTCCCCAGAAACACATTCTTAGCCCCACTGTATGCCTTTTTATCTCAACAGCCTGATTGTGAGTTCCTTGAAAAGACCTTTGCCCGCCCTTCACCCTCATTCTTGATCTCTCGTTCTTGCTCTCTCACTCTCTCTCCTCCTTGCTTTCATGTTGGCAGTTTTGAAAGCAGGTGCCTGGGATGGAGGAGTCGGGAGTATAACTTTTGGTTAGTGAACACTCCTTTCTCCTTCAGATCTCAGCTGTTATCTTTACAGAATACTTCCCCTGATTTCCCCTAACACCTCTTACACATCACCACCAAGGCTAGCAAGTTCCTCTTCTCTGTAACCGCACTGCCCTCTCTGCTTTCCTCTGTCATGGTCATTATCACAACAGTTCACTCAAGTTGCCCACTCACTCATCCCTCTCCAATCACACCAGACCTGGAAACAGTGGAGGCTCCTCTGTGTCCTGGTTATCTTCATACTTGTAATGGGTGATATTACTAGTGCAATGACTATCTGGTGGGTATAACTTGTAATGCTTTTTTTTTTTTTCAAGACAGGGTTTCTCTGTGTAACAGCTCTGGCTATCCTGAAACTCACTCTGTAGACCAGGCTGGCCTGAAACTCACAGAGATCCGCCTGCCTCTGCCTCCTGAGTGCTAGGATTAAAGGCCTGCGCCACCACTGCCCAACTAACTTGTAATTCTTAATGACCCATGTCTGAACCTCCTCTCTATTTTTATTTATTTATTTATTTATTTATTTATTTATTTATTTATTTTTAATTTTTTGGGGTTTTTTGAGACAGGGTTTCTCTGTGTAGCTTTGCGCCTTTCCTGGAACTCACTTGGTAGCCCAGGCTGGCCTTGAACCCACAGAGATCCGACTCCCTCTGCCTCCCAAGTGCTGGGATTAAAGGCGTGCGCCACCACTGCCCGGCTTATTTTTTATTTTTAAAATTAAAAAAGTTATGGCCGGGTAGTGGTGGTACATGCCTTTAATCCCAGCAGTTGGGAGGCAGAGGCTAGCCTGGTCTATATATCAAGTTCCAGAATAGCCAGTGCTACACAGAGAAATCCTGCCTCAAAAAAATAAATAAATAAAAATGTGAATGGGTGCTTTGCCTATGTGTTTGTGTGCACCACAGGTGAGCAGTGCCCATGACCAAAAGAGACAGTCAGATCCTCTGGAACTGGACTTATAGACAATTGTGAGCCTCTGTATGGGTACAGGGAACGGAACCAGGGTACTGAGCCATCTCTCCATCCTCCTTCCTCCCTATGTTGAGAGACTCCTCATGAGTCATGATAAAAAGAATACCTAATATAAAAGCAGAAAACACAAGACACTTTCCTTGCAGGAAAACACGAATGCTCCAAGCAGATATATCCATCCAAACTTTAAATCAGGAGCTGGTAGCCCAGAGGAACACGGAGCATGGAGAATCCATTCTTTCAACACAGTGGGGATAGGATAGCAGTGGGCATGCATTTCTGGAAATGAGCATCGCAGAGGATCCAGAAAGGCAGTATCAGCAGCCATGTCAGCAGAGGGCTTAGGTTCTTCCTCCCTTGACTTTCTTGTTCCAGTCTGTTTTCCAAATTTCCCCGTGACTCTGTGAAATCCTTAGTGCCCTCTTAGAATTCCTTTACTGAAATACTTAGAACTCTGTATTATACCCCACTCCAAACAAAGTTCACATGTTGAAGCCCTAGTATCTCAGAATGTGACTTCATCTGAAGATGGGGCCTTAGAGAGCTGATCAAGTTATGTTGGGGCTGGGAGGATAGGCCTTAATACAGTTTTACGATATCCTTAGACAAAAAGGAAATCTGGACACACAAAGAGACATCAGGAGCACTCATTCCCAGACAGGGTACCATGTAAAAAGGCATCCAGAAGACCATTTCCGGTCCAGAACAAAGGCCTCAGGAAACGCCAAAGCTGGGGCTGGAGGAATGGCTCAGTGGTTAAGAGCACTGGCTACTCTTCCAGAGGAGCCAAGTTCAATCCCTAGGACCCACAAGGCAACTCACAATTGTTGTAACTCTAGTCCTGGGAAATCCAACAGCCTCTTCTGGCCTCTCTGGGTACCAAGCACGCAAGTGATTCACAGATACACATGCAGGCAAAACAGCCATACATGTAAAATAAAATCTAAAAATCTGAAAATTAAGAACAAAGAAGGAAACCAACGTGCTGGCACCTTGAGCCTTGAGACGCGTAAGAAAATGAATCTCTGTGGTTTAGACCCACCAGGCCTGTTGGTATGGCAGTCCAAGGGTACTAATACCCAGACCGCACTTACCCAGACCGCACTTAGAGATTGAATCAGTGGATAGATAATTTCCTTGTCCCAAAGTAGGCGTGGGAACCAGAGCACGGCACGAAAGAAGGGTAAGAAAAGAAGGAAGAGCCAAGGTGTGCAGCTACTGCAGGGCCCTGGAAAGGATGCGAAGCAGAGTAGGAAGGGAACCCTTGGGCATTCCCATAGCTCTAATAGGAATGTTTATAGAGGTCCCAAAATTAAGAGTCTTAAATATTCCAGGTGCACGCCTTCAGTCCCAGCACTTGGGAGGCAGAGGCAGTTGGATCGCCAGCCTGGTGTACAGAGCGAGTTCCGGGACAGCCAAGGCTACACAGAGAAGCCCTGTCTCGAAAAACAAACAAGCAAGCAAACAAACAAGAGTCTTAGATGTATACAGGGGCTATCATGGAGGGCGATCATGGACATTAGCAGCAGAGATCTGGGTTCAAAAATCTTAACCTGTCACTTGCTCAATGTGTAATTCTAGAAAATTACTTAACTTTTTCTTTCTTTCTTTTTTTTGTTTCTGTTTCATGAAGTTTTCACTGTGGGGGTGGGAGAGTGGGTGGGTGGGTATGGTGTGCTGGCTGGTTTTATGTCAACTTGACACAGGCTAGAGTCATCAGAGAGAGGGGGGCCTCAACTGAGAAAATGCTTCCATAGGATCAGACTGTAAGCAAGCCCATAAGGCATTTTCTTAGTCATTGATGTGGGAAGATCACACCAGCCCATTGTGGGTGGTGTCAGCCCTGGCCTAGTGGTCCTGGATTCTGTAAGAAAGCAGGCTGAACAAGCCATGAGGAGCAGGCCAGCAAGTGGCAGCCTTCCATGGCCTCTATCTTAGCGCCTGCCTCCAGGTTCCTATCTTGCTTAAATCCCTGCCCTGGCTTCCTTCAATGATGGACTATGACGTGGAAGTGTAGGCCAAAAAAACGATTTTCCTTCCCAACTTGCCCTTGGTCATGGTGTTTAATCAAAGCAATAGTATAGATGTAACCAATTATTAAATAAGAAACACAGAACCAATGCAAAGAAGAAAGCCAAGAGATCAGAGCTAAGAGCCGTATTACCCGCCTGCTGCAGCTAGCCTCTTAAGCCAAGAGACCTCTCCGAAAGAGAGCTACTTTCTGTTTGTCTTTATATAGACTTTCTGTTCTGCCTTCTCATTGGTTGTAAAACCAACCACATGACTGCCTCGTCACTGTCTGTTGTACAGCCCTCCAGGTCTTCTATGATATTGAGATTAAAGGCGTGTGTCTCCAATGTTGGCTGTATCCTTGACCACACAGAGATCTACCTAGCTCTGCCTACCAAGTGCTGGGATTAAAGGCATGCACCACCAATGTCCAGCTTTTGCTATGGTTCTAATAGCTCTGACCCCCGGGCAACTTTATTTATTAACATACAATAGTAACTCTGACTAAGACACATGGTGTGTCTGGTTTTGTGTGTGTGTGTGTGTGTGTGTGTGTGTGTGTGTGTGTGTGTGTGTGTGTGTGTGTGTTGTGAATGCATTTGAGTGTGTAGGTGTACGTACCCATGTGCACACATCTGGAGGCCATCACTCTTCATTGTCTTATTGTCCTTTATTGAACCAGAAGCTTGCCATTTCATCTGAGCTGACTGGCTAGCAAGTTCCCCTGTCTCCATTTCCCCCCTCCCCAACCACTGGGGTTACAGGCATATGCCTAGCTTTTTGAGTTGGGTGCAGGGGATTCAAACTCAGGTCTTCATGCTTGTACAGTAAGTGCCTTTACCTACTGAGCCATCTGTCCAGCCCCTTCATGAAGTTTCCTATCTGTAAAACAAAGATTAAAAACTAATACTGAGCTGGGCGGTGGTGGCACATGCCTTTAATCCCAGCACTCGGGAGGCAGAGCCAGGCAGATCTCTGTGAGTTCAAGGCCAGCCTGGTCTACAGAGTGAGATCCAGGACAGGCACCAAAACTACACAGAGAAACCCTGTCTCGAAAAATCAGAAACAAAAACAAATACTGATGTCATAGGGCTTCATTAAATAAGAACACGTATACAGAGCTGCCTAGCATCAGATGTCAATTCCTTTTTTTTTTTGCCTAGGGTTAGAGAGGGCAAGTGACAACCTAGGGAGAAGGCTAACGACTTTCTTGGACAAATGCACAATGTCCAAAGAGAATGGTGAGTTCAGACATATTCTGGATGAGTGGTTGTGGTGGCATGAAGCCAGCATCTCGGCATCAAGTGATGCTGACAAGAGCCTGATGGAAGAGACATCACGGTTCCGGGTTATTATTCTGTGCTCAGCTATATGCAGTCTAGTGGCCTAAGGAACAGGATCCCCTCCACTCCCTTCCTAAATTAGGATTAGTAGGATTTTGGCAGGTTGACAGCCACGAGACAGGTGTATTAAGTGGAGTGTTTCAGCTGAAAACCAGTTGTATAAATTGAATCAGAGTTCACATCTGACATATCTAAGATCAGGTCTAATTCTTGGACCCAGTTGCTATTAGAAGTGAGGAAGTCTGCTCCTATGATAGCCTGGATTGGCTCAGACACTGGGCAGAGCTAAGCCTTTGATACAAGGGCATAATAATAATAATAATAATAATAATAATAATTACTATAGTGTATTCATGAATACTTTGTGCTAAGATTTTCATCCAGCCTCATCACAACTCTTGGAGAAGGGAAACTGTAAGACGAATCACTATACAGTCTTATTAATAACAAATCCGGAGCCAGATATTGGGTGAAAACTGAGAGGTCAGGGGAATAGAACAAGCCACAGTCAACCTTACCATACCCACTCCTCAGCCTCCAGAGAGAGCTACTTCCTGTCTACTCACGCCTATATACCTTTCTGTGCCCTGTCATCTTACTTCCTCTCTCCACCCAGCTCTATCACTTCCTGTCTGTCTGTCCAAACCTCCAGACCTCTATGGTTAACTACTGCTAGGATTAAAGGTGTGTGCCACCACATCTGGCTTTGTTCCCAGAGTGGCCTTGAACTCACAGAGATCCAGATGAATCTCTGCCTGCCAATGCTAGGATATGCTAGGGTATGTGCTACCACTGCCTGACTTCTATGTTTAATATAGTGGCTGGTGTGGTGATATTTTATTTGTATTAAATGTTATTTGTATGTTAATAAATAAAGTTGCCCGGGGTCAGAGCTATTAGCAAGCCATAGGAAAGCAGGGCAGTGGTGGCGTACGCTTGTAATCCCAGCACTTGGTAGGCAGAGTTGGGTAAGTCTCTGTGTGTTCAGAGATACAGCCATTATTGGATACACATGCCTTTAATCTCAATACCAATCATGGAAAACCTGGAGGCCTATACAGACAGGCCGTGAGGAGGCGGTCATGTGGTTGGGTTTACAACCAATGAGAAGGCAGGACAGGAACTCTATATAAAGACTTTAACACTGGGGTAGCTCTGGTTCGGAGCGGTAGGACCACCACAGGAGGAAGGGTAAGGTTTTAGCTTTTAGCTCTGACCTTTTGGCTTTCTTCTTTGCATTGGTTCTGTGTTTCTTATTTAATAAGAAGTTTGTTTACATCTACAGGCTGGCTTTTTCCTCAGATTCCCAGATAAGCTTTATTGGGGTGCACAAATAAAATATCACCACAGGAAACTATTGTTTCTAAAACTAAAAGTAAAAATTTGCTTTAAAAGTGGAAATTGAAGCCGGGCATGGGAGCACACACCTTTAATCCCAGCTGTCGGGAGGCAGAGGCAAGTAGATCTTTCTGAGTTCAAGGCCAGTCTGGTCTACAGAATGAGTTCCAGGACAGCCAGGGAAACTCTGTCTCCAAAAACAAAAGCAACAAAAGGAAAATGACAACATGCCGTGGTGTACAAGCCTTCAATCCCAACACTAAGGAAGTGGAGCCAGGGGGTTAAGAGTTCAAGATCAGGGCTGATGAGATGGCTCATTGGTTGAGAGCAGTGGTAGCTCTTCCAAAGGACCCACATGGCAGCTCACCCCTGTTTATAATTCCAGTTCCAAGGGATCTGACACACTCACACAGACATGCCGGCAGGCAGAACACCACTGCACATAAAAATATAAATAAAAGAGTTCAAGATCAACCTCCTTTACATAGTGAGTTCTAGGCCAGCCCGAAGTACATGTTTTGAGACCTGGTCTCAAAACATCAACAGAAAATTGATGTCCAGAGAAGTTATACTACTTTTTCAAAACCATAGTGTTAGGCTGGGGAGAGGGCTCAGTTGTAAAGCACTTGCCCTATAAGTGTGAGGACCAGAGTGCAGATGCCCAGAACCCATGTAAAATCCAGGTGGGCATGGCAGCTTCCCTGTAGTCCTAGTGAGCAGTAACCAGAAACAGGAAATCCTGGAGCAAGCTGGTTAACCAGACTAGCCAGATGACCAGCTCTGGGGGCAGCAAGAGACCCTGCCTAAATATATGTGGTAGAGAGCAATGAAGAGAGACATCTGATGACAGCCTCCAGCCTCCACATCCATCCACACATATGTACCCACACATGGATGTGCAACACACATGTAAACATGCATGTATACAAGCGCGCGCGCACACACACACACACACACACACACACACACACACACACACACACACAGCCATAATATTAATAAAGGGTAGGACTAAAATCTGTTTACTGAAATAGAAGGTTTATCTGTTGATAACACAAAGAAATTGCTTTAAAAAAAGAAGAGAAAAGAAAGAAATTTATAATCTAACTCCAGATCCCTTAAAAGCACAGTATACCTCCTAGGATTTCCATCTGGGTCCAGCCTCAAACCTTTGATACTTCTACCAGAAACCCAAATAACAGAGACCTGTCCTATGGAATATTTTCCACAGGAAACATCTGCCTGGATATTTCGAAGGCTGCAAAGTGTCCCACGAGGGAGTGGGGGAAGCAGAGGCCAGTCACGAGCATGGCGATCAGTCCAGGTACCAGGTGGACTGGAGCAGAGAGAAAACACAGGCTTCCTGCCTTCCAACTCCCTCTGGAAGCCTCTGCTGGTAAAATAAACTCCTTCCAAGACTCAGGTTCCCAGGTTAGAGATCTGGTTTTCTTCTAGTAAGATGTGAGCTGTCTCTCGATGGGGGGAGGGGAAGGGAGAAGTTATTGCCAATTACTCCAACTATGTAGGCGGGGAGTTCAGGCATTTCATGTCTTTACAATTAGGAGACCTCCACTTTATTCTCAGAGTGGGATAGACATTCTTTCTTTGAGTGTTTACAAGAGAATCAATTGAAAAAGATTGTTTAAATCCTTTTTTGTTTAAAGAAACTGACATAATAGAAAGAAAGGCTTGAGTCCCTAACAAGAAAAGCCTTTCCCAACTTTTCCTCTGCTCAGCTCAACAGCACTTTAAGGCCTTTCAAATAAATCAAGTCACTGGCTCCAACTAGAAAATGGCTACTGGGAAAGAAGACTTTGTTGTTTTAAAACTCAAGGTCTCTGGGTAGAAATTGGCCCATATTCACCCTGAATGTATTACTCCAATTAATTATTCTTTCTATTTCTCCTTGGCTTGTCGCTGGTGAGAACTGCTCCTCGTGTCCCAGGCACCGAGCCTCTGGGGCTGTGAGTCCTTTCTGATCCTTGCTCTCCTAGAGCTTTTAAGCTAAAGAGGAAATAAACCAATACGCACTGATGGTGTTAAGGATGTAAAAAAAAGATGGGGAAGGTCCTACAGGGACTGAGCACACAGCACCCAGTCAGTGTTGGGTCCCTCATGGGAGAAGAAGCTCTTTAGTCTTTTGATAAAGGAAATACTCTTCGTATTTAAGGATAGAGGAGAATTGCCCATTCCTCATCCGGCATCCTTCTTTTCCTAAATTCACATAGTATTTTTTTTAAAGCATCCACATACAAGAGAGAATATGTGGTATTTGTCCTTCTGTTTCTGATTTATTTCACTTACTGTAACGTCCCCCATTGCACCCCCAGATGATATACTGCAAATGACAGTAGATACATCCTGTTATGACTGAGTGATATCCCTCTGTATGTATCTACCACATTTTACTTATCTGTGTATCCACTGATGGGCATCTAGATTGATTCTGTATCTTAGCTGGTGTGACTAGTACACAAATAAACAGCATATGCTGATACCTCTTTGGGTACAGGGAAATAGGGATTTTGTTTATTGAAAGAGGAGATACAGTGTGGCTAAAGCACAGAGTACACTGATTCACACACACACACACACACACACACACACACACACACACACACACACACAGAATAAATGACTGAGTGAATGGATGAATGTTTGAAAGAGTTGTAATTTCACCTAGCAAACAGGGTACAATCAGATCTCCTAGGTGGGTGTGGTTGCACACGCCTGTAAATCCCAGCACATGGGTGAACTGCTCGAAGGTTATATTTGAGGCCAGTCTGGGCTACATTAATAAGATCCTGTTGCCCCCTCAACCACCACCAAAAAAACCAAAACAGAAACAAACAAACAAACAAACAAACACCACCCAAGGTCTGGGAATATACCTCAGTGATAGAATGTACAGAAGCACAATGCTCTGGGATCCGTTCTTGCGCACACACAAAAGTTCTCAAAACAAATATCAGCTAAATAAAGGCAGAAAGATCTAAAGGGCCATCTTTAAAAAAAACTAACTCTCGCCGGGCGGTGGTGGCGCACGCCTTTAATCTCAGCACTCGGGAGGCAGAGGCAGGTGGATCTCTCTGAGTTCGAGGCCAGCCTGGGCTACAGCACGAGATCCAGGAAAGGCGCAAAGCTACACAGAGAAACCCTGTCTCGAAAAACCAAAAAAAAAAAACAAACAAACAAACAAAAAAACAAAAAAAAAAAACAAACTAACTCTCTCCCAAATCAACAGCAGCATCCACGTGTTCTTTCTCTCTCCCTAGCTATCTCCTACTCGTTGTTATTATTATTATACTATTCAACATGTCCTCCTGTTCTGAATGTCACACCTCCGCCGCTCTTACAGTCTAGGTCCAGGACTTCCCACTCCGTTATGCCTGTCTGGGATCGATGAGGCCAGGCAGACAGGCTCTGGGGGTCTGGTGCTGCTGCTTTCCAGATCAAAGCCCACCAGCTAGAACCCCAGACCCCAAGACTTGAACTCAGACTTTGAAGGACCTCTCGGGTCATTTCTTTCTTTTTTTAATGTCTATTTTTATGTGCATGCATGTCTGTCTGTGTGAGGGTGTTGGATCCCCTGGAACTGGAGTTACAGACAGTTGTGAGCTGCCATGTAGGTGCTTGGAATTGAACCCTGGTCCTCTGGAAGAGTAGCCAGTGCTCTTAACTGCTGAGCCATCTCTCCAGATTCTCAGGTCATTTCTTCACCCAGGGAGTTTCAGGTGTCCTAGCCTCTCAGCACCTGTTTGCTGCTGGAGCACCTACTCCCTGAGTTTTGACAAAGAGGGTAGCAATGTGACCACCGCTGAATCCAGCTTGCATCTCTCCTCCAGTGGGCATCTTAAATTCATCTTGTCCAAAGCCAAAATATTGTCCAGAGCTTGGGTGTTGCAACCACAAAACCCAGGTGTAACCTTGTGCTTGTTACATGGACTTCAAACAGGCTACTCTAGCTCCTCAACCTTGGTTCCCCCCTCAGAGACAGGAGGTTTGGGGAAGGGGGAGTACTAGGATCTCGTGCTTGCTTTAGAACAATCCCTCCTGCAGCTGAATGGGGGATGGGCTGGAGAGGAGAAAGCAGAGGCAGTTTAAGAGACTGCTGAATAGAAGTGTTTCCAATTACCGGCAAGCTGGCCTCACAGCACACTCTCCACTGTGACCCCAGAGCCAACCTCATGCTGTTGCCTAGCAACTCACCTGCATCACCCAGGGATCTGAAGCTGGGGCCCCTCCAAGGATGGGGAAATGACCAGTGTAATTACAAAGGCTCAGGAGGATCCTACATCAGCTCATTCCTCAAATCCTGGGCTCTCACCAAGAACCAGGCCCAACTGTAGGTACTGGTGATTTAGAGATGAATAAAACCTTTCCTGTTTCCTCAAGAAATTCCCAGTGTAGTGGACTGGACAGATTTTTTTTTTCATTGACTTAAGAAATGTTTGAGGGCTGGGGATATAGCATTAGGTCCTAGGTTCAATCTCTAGCATGATGGGGGTGGGGCAGAGAAGAAAAGAAAGAAAATATTTGGCTGGGGGCTGAGGAGATACTTCATTCAGTGGAGTGCTTGCCTTTCAAGCACAGGAATCTGAGTTTCATTCCCAGAACCCATGTAAGAAAAAGCCAGGCATGGTGGTGTACACTTATATTCCCATCACTGAGGAGACAGAGACAAGCAGGATCCCTGGGACTTAGTGGCCAGCCGGCTAGCCTAACCCACATAGCAAGCATCAGGCCAATAAAAGACCCTGTCTCAAAAAACAAGGTGGACAGCTTCCAAGGAACAATACCCAAGGTTGACTTCTAGCCTGCACACATGCACCTTACACACACATGCACACACAATGTATTTGAGTATTTATAAACAGTAATGTGGAGAAATTGTAGGATATTGACGTAATTTAATAGTATGAACCCAGCATGAAAATGAGTGTGACTACAAACAAAAATATGGAGTACTGTGAATAAAACAGTGCATGAGAGCGAGAAGCCAGGGAAAAAAAGAAGAGTGTAGCTATATGATTCCAGATGAAGACCAAAGGCAGGCAAAACTAATCCACATTCTCAAAACCAGAGTGGCAGTAGCTGGAAGGTGGGATGAGGAAGGCTTTGGAGCCCTGGGAATATTCTGTATATAGACATGGGAGCAGGTAACTGTTGCAGAATATTTGTATACACTGACTGTAAAGATGTGTCTCTGCCTGAGGTACCTTCTGATTGGTTTAATAAAGAGCTAAATGGCCAATAGCTAGGCAGGAGAGAATACTCTGGGAAGAAGAGAGGCAGAGAGATGCCATGGAGATACTAAAGAGTCAGACATATGGTACAGAGCAGTAACCGAGCCATGTGGCAAAAGGTAGATTAATAGAGACAGCTTAATCTATGTTATAAGAGTTAGTTGGGGGGTTGGGGATTTAGTTCAGTGGTAGAGCACTTGCCTAGCAAGCCCAAGGCCCTGGGTTCGGTCCTTAGGTCTGGGAAAAAAAAAGAGTTAGTTGGGGAAAAGCCTAAGCTAAAGCCAAGCTTTCATAATTAATATTGTCTCCATGTCATTTTTTGGGAGCTGGCAGTACAAAGAAAGACTAACTACATTTGGTGCGCATGGGGTGTACGACCACACGGATGGAGAAGTTACACCAGCCAGAGTACCACAGTTGCCACCTGGGCCTCACAGTCTGCTTCCACTCTCAGGGATTCCAGAAAGTGGTCTCAGCAACTTCCCAGAGCTTTGGCAGGGGGCGGGGCCAACCGCCATAGCCTCTTGTAAGGCCACTGCCTAACTGTTTATGATTTGTTTCAGGTAGTCAGAGAACACTGCAGGTACTTAGTAAAGCCAGGTCAGACACAGAAAACCTCTAAAAAAGTATAGTATGCTTAAAAGGTGATCAGGTGCTGAAAAAAAAACTGGTATAAACAGTCATAAAAAATAAATAGTTTAAAAATAATAAAGTCTTTAAAGAGAGAGTAAAGTAATAAAAAAAAGGCCATGTAAAGATGGAAAATACACAGGGTATCTGGATCCTGCATGTTGTTTTGTTGACTCTAAATTTTTAAATGCTAATGAACAAAAAACAATAGCTGCTGAGAGGCACTGGATTAGGGAAACTGCTAAATTAAACCAACCTGTATATTTTAATAATGTCTTAATTTCAGAATGGAAGTCAGAAAATATGTTGTATTGGGGAGAGGTTTTGCTTTTGTTTTCACAGGAAACAAAAAGCTATGTATTTCTTCAAAAGTAGTAAGGACCAGATTTGACTGGGGGAGACCTCCTGAAAATCTTGACTAAAAAAGACCAAGAAAAACTACAAGACAGATGATATATATGCTGATTCCTCAACATGAAAACAGTTCTGAGACTAGATGAGACATAACAAATCTTGTTTGCTACAGAATCTTCGTGACTTATTATTACATGCCATCCTTTCACACAGCATGAATAGGAGTTTGGTTATACAGACCAAACAGACTTATAAAGTTAACAGATGCCTTTTACCTGCTCAAACATTGAAGAAAAAATTATCTTAGCTGACTTGTGCACACCATACATTCCATACTTGTGTTAACACAGATATGTATGTTACCTTTAAAAGTCTATGTGTTTACAGAACAAAAGAACCAGACACCAATAAAAAAGACAAGTAGCTCAGGTGATCCAGCTTCTCAGAATGCCTCTGTTGCAGTTTCCTCAAAATCCTGCATTCCAGAAGAGCTTCAAAGCTGCTAGCTGAGATGGTCTAGCCTCATAGACTGCTCCAGCCAGGACTTCAGATAAGCTCTGCACTTTCCCATCACACGGAGACTAAACAAAAAATAATACAACTAGTTTTCCCAGGACTTGATCATTATCCCAATTTTCTCAGGGTCCCCTTAAGATACCATCACCCTCAGACAACAGGAAGCAATCTAGAGAATACGACACCCATGTTCCCAAGAGATGGGGTGGGTGGTTTCTGGTCATTGGATGAATTTTTGTCCTTGTTTAGGGGGGGCTAGTTGCAAGTTGTTACTGGTCATGGTATTTTAAAAAAAAAAAAAAAGAACTAAACAAAGCAAGTTGGATTCAAGGATCTCTTTCTGAAAAGAAAAAGGTAAGATATAGTATACTGATACAAATTTAAGGTTATTTTTGTTAGAACATACTATACATATGTTTCTACTCTTGTTTAAGGTATTGTACCTATGCAGCTCATTTAAAAAAATATAATGTAAAGTTCTAGTCTTTGAAAACTATTTAGAATAATTAAGAAATACAGGTTAGTAGTTAGTTATCTAACAATCAAATTATTGTCATTTTAGGTATGTTATCAAGGTCAAACGGATATAGGTTAGATAGATAAATGGTCTTCAAACACTTTAGAGACCTACAGAATATAGCATTTAAGATGTTTTTATAATATAAGGCTTCTCATGACAGGGAGACATATCTGCTCCTGGCAGTACCAATCTACTTCAAAAAAGGATGATAGGCATCCAAGAACCTCCATATGGAGTTTGCTTTCTTTGTGGCAAAGTTAGCCACTGGGCAAAGAAACTGCCCTTGTCTCGACTGCTGACAGCATGCTGTCCAATTTGGACAAGCAGGACACAAAGAAAGGTGATTGCCAAACTTTGCCAAGACAAGGTAGGATAGTCCTTCAGAATTTCTGCTTCACAGAAAAGTCTGTCAGATATTCTAGGCCTATAGACCAAAGATGGATGCCCCAACATTGCAGAAGAAACTTGGGTGACTGTCCAGGTAGCCAGCTGTCTTTGTCATTTCTATAGTTTTAGAAGTAGTTTGCTCTGTACTTCTTGTTTACTTAGGTAATATTTTATCTTTCTTGGGCCTCTGATGGGGGTTGAAGACTAGATAGTTACACCATTTTTTCTTTTCTTTCTTTCTTTCTTTTTTTTTTTGTTTGTTTGTTTTTCGAGACAGGGTTTCTCTGTGTAGCCCTGGCTCTCCTGGAACTCGCTCTGTAGACCAGGCTGGCCTTGAACTCACAGAGATCTGCCTGGCTCTGCCTCCCGAGTGCTGGGTTTAACAGCGTGCGCTACTGCCGTGCGGCTTACACAGTTTTTCTTTGTTATCAAATTCCAAAAAGAATCTTGCAAAAGAGATATAAAGTTTATAAAGGTTCAGAGACATAAAAACTTAAGTTGTTTATCTAAGAAAATGTTTTAAGGTCTAAAAAGATATATTTAGCATGGTAATACAAGTATGATAGAAAATGGTTTAGGTATAAAAATTTGGACTCACTAAGATAGGATAGATAATATAATATTTTCTCAGAATTGCCAAATATAAATGGACTGGACATTGTGAATGTAATTTTTACCTGATAATCGTTCTTGTTTTATTTATTTATTTATTTATTTTTATTTTTATTTTATTAGTGTTTTACCTGTATGCATGTCTATATGAGGATGTTGGATCCTGGAGTTACAGACAGTTGTGAGCTGCCATGTGGGTGCTGGGAATTGAACCCAGATCCTCTGGAAGAGCAGTCCGTACTCTTAACCACTCAGCTGTCTCTCCAGCCCGATAATTGTTCTTATTATATATATAGTTTTACTACGTTAGAGTTAAACCCTTTCCTTTTTATTTAGACAAAAAGGAGGAAATGTTGCAGAATATTTGTGTACACTATAAAGATATGTCTCTGCCCAAGGGGCCTTCTGATTGGTTTGGTAAAGAGCTGAATGGCCTGGAGTTGGGAATTTAGCTCAGTGGTAGAGCGCTTGCCTAGCAAGTGCAAGGCCCTGGGTTCGGTCCTCAGCTCTGAAAAAAAAAAAAAAGATGAATGGCCAGTAGCTAGACAGGAGAGAATAGGCAGGATTTCTGGGGAGAGGAAGAATGCTGGGAAGAGGAAAGGTAGAGAGGTGCTAGGGAGACACTGAAGAAGTTGGACATATTGTACAGAGCAGAGAGGTAACCGAGCCAGCCACGTAGCAGAGTGTACATTAATAGAGACAGATACATTTACATTGTAAGAGTTAGTTGTGAAAAAGCCTAAGCTAAGGCCAAGCTTTCATAATGAATAATAAGTCTCTGTGTCATGATTTGGGAGTTGGCAGTACAAAGAAAGACTCGCTACAGGTTACATGGTATGTTCAGTTTTCAAAAGTTTATCTAGGATGTACACTTGGGATATCTTAACTCTGCTGTATGTCAACACAAAGGTTTAAGTAAAATCTTTATGAGTACCTACCACCAGCCAAGCACTGGCTGCTGAACAAACATTTAGAGAGCAGTGTCGAAGGCAGCACGACGGGTCCACAGGGACTTGGGGGCAACGGAGCGTGCCCTGCTTGTGGCAAGGGGTCCGAAGCGAGGTTCCCCAGCAGGTGAGATTTTTCAATCAAGTGGGAGTGGGAAATGGGAAGCAGGGCTTACTAGGCATCAGAAACATGGGGGGTGGGGGCGGAGAATGAGGCTGGAAGTTTTCATATAATCTAAACTGTAAAGAGCCTTGGATACATGAATAATGACTTTGTTCTGATCGGCAATACAAAATATTTCATTTATTAAGCATCCATGTATTTACCCAACAACCACACGATGCTATTATTATCCCCATTTTTCAGATTAGGAAACAGAGGCAGAGTGGGCTCAATTAACTTGCTTAAAAAGCCCACAGAAATTGGCAGAACTGTGCTACACATATAAGCCACCAACCCCAGTCAGTTTAACCCCTGCCACACACTACCCAGGCTTTTTGGTCAGGGACTACATCACGGATGGGTATTTGAACAAAGGCGTAGCATGATCAGATATTTTATTGGTTTTGTTTCAATTTTTTTTGGACAGGGTCTTACTTTATCCCAGGATGGCCTGGAACTCACTATGTAACTCAGGCTGGCCTCATACTTGGAGCAGACGTGCAAACACATCTTATGTGTTTAGTTGTGTGCCTGTGTGTGTGTGTGTGTGTGTGTGTGTGTGTGTGTGTGTGTGTGTGTGTGTGTGTTAGCTGCTTTTCTCCAACACCTGACAGAAGAAACAGCTTCAAGGGAGAAAGGCTTTTTGGCTCACCATTTTCTTAGGATTTCAATCCACAACAGCAGGGAAGGCATAGTAACTAACAAAGGAAACAGAGAGAGCAAGTGCCAGAGCCAGAATCTGCTACAAAGGCCTGCCTCTAATGACCTACTCCACAAGTCGGGTCCTACCTGCTCCAGGCTCCATGGCCCTCCAAATAGCGTCACGAGCTTGGGACCAAGATCCAAAACATGAGCCTGTTGGGAACTATTCAGATTTAAACCATGACATGTGCTTATAGGTATAAGTGTTTATCTCCTTTACTTAACTCCACACTTTTTTCCAAGGCCTACTCCTGCTGCTAGGTAGAGCTTCGGTTTGCTGTTTCTAACTGCTCCCAGGGATTATAAAATTGGATCGGCAACACACCATTTCCAGAAAGTGTTCTGACGTGCAATGGAGACTTCAGCCACAACCTCAGTTTGTCTATTAATTTGTGGTTTGAACTTGGCCAAATCCCTTCCTCTATTTGGGTCTCAGCTTCCCCATTTCGAGGATCAGAAATGCTTCTACCTGGAATCTTCCCTGCAGCTTTCCTTATTTCCACACAGGAAATTTTGGTTCAGAGAGTGGGAGTGACTTGATCAAGGCCACACAACAGTTATCAGCAGCTGAGTTCAAGTTGGCCCATTTTTATTGAGCGCCAGGCATGGTGCTAAGTGCTTTAAGTATTTAAATAACTGAACCTGCTGAGTCCTTCCCATGGGGCCTCTAGACAGAGGTGTGTTAATTCCCGAGAGCAGGTGCATGGAGAGCCTGCAGGGTACTGGTCAGATGCAGTAAAGATGTTAATAGGAGTGATTTCTGTTAGAAGGTAAGACAATACCTCCACCACCATGCTTGGCCTCAAGATAAGAAAGGCCAGACGTGCCTACTCCTTTTTATTTGCAGAAGATTGTCTATTACTATAATATTTATTGCATCTGATGGATCTGATAGAGTAACCACCACCCTTATCTGTGTTCATGCATGATATCATGCAGTAGTTACCACACCATCAATAAAACTTTATATTCTCCTCTGCGAAAATGTATTTGTTATTACACAATATTAACAGCTACTGTTGATTATTTCCTCTCTGCTAGACACCAAGCATTTCATGTATGCTAACTCGCTTAATCTTTATTAAAATCCCAGGAGGCAGGAGCTACTATTATTATTCACATTTTAAAAATAAGTAGACAGAAGCACAGTTATAGTTCTTGTCTTAGGTCAGTGGGTTTCAAGCATTTTAAATGAAACCACAAAAACAAAAACAAAACACCAAACAACAACAAAATAGTTTCATGGCAGCCGGGCGGTGGTGGCGCACGCCTGTAATCCCAGCACTCGGGAGGCAGAGCCAGGCGGATCTCTGTGAGTTCGAGGCCAGCCTGGGCTACCAAGTGAGTTCCAGGAGAGGCACAAAGCTACACAGAGAAACCCTGTCTCGAAAAACCAAAAAAAAAAAAAAAAAAAAATAGTTTCATGGTATTAACCCCAACTTTAACACCCTGAAATTTTCCTTTTTCTTTTAGTGTGTGTGTGTGTGTGTGTGTGTGTGTGTGTTTGCGTGTGTGTGTGTGTGTGCACGTGTGAATATGTAAGCATATATGGATGTCCGAGGACAACTTATGGGAGTCAGTCCTTCCTTTCCACCTTGTAGATCCCCAGAATCAAACCCAGGGGGCCAGGCTTGGCAGCAAGCACTTTTGCTCACTGAACCATCGTCTTGTCAGCCCCATATTTTCTATTTAACTATTTTTCCCCATGATAGCTTGAAGTACTAAATTAATTCTATGACCTAAATGGGTTGTTACCTACCATTGGAAAAATAATTCCCTAGGTGTTATATACACCAAATACACACCAAAACTATAATGAAATTCCAAATCCTAATACTTTGTTGTCTATGTGGTACTGAGAATTGAGCCCAATGTGCGTGTTAGACAAGCTCTCCACCACTACATCCCTAGCTCCTAAATCATAACACACCCTTTAATGTGAACGTTCACATCCCGAGTCTTCCGTATTGTGTCCTGTGCTGCGGTGCCCAGGCACATAGGCAGTGATGGAGTCTCGATCATGGCTGCACCTTAGAATCGCCTGGAAGATTTTCAAAACATGACACTGCAACCCTGTGCCCAGAATTCCTGATTCGACTAGTCTAGGGTGAAGCCTAGATGTGAGCATTTGTTTTAAAAACTCCTGGGTGAGTCTCTGATGCAGGCAAGACTGAGGATCACGTGTTAAGTGCTTCATTCCAGGGAAGTGTGGAGCAGAAGACTACTTAAAAGAGGCTTCGAGGGAATTTGGTGTTTAACTTTTGGTTTGTTGTTGTTGGTGGTAGTATGTATGTATGTATGTAGGTATGTATGTATATATTATGTATATATATATATATATATATATATATATATTTTTTTTTTTTTTTTTTCTGGAGCTGAGGACCGAACCCAGGGCCTTGCGCTTGCTAGGCAAGCGCTCTACCACTGAGCTAAATCCCCAACCCCTATATTTGGTTTTTAAAGACAGAGTCTGTGTGACCCCCCAAGTTGACTTCAAACTCACTGTAGAGCATCTGTGATGGTTTGAATAGGAATGGCCCCCATAGACTCAAGTGTTTGATTGCTTGGCCCATAGGGAGTGGCATGTTAGAAGGTGTGGCCTTGTTGGAGTAGGTGTGGCCTTGTTGGAGGAAGCGTGTCACTATGGAGGCAATCTTTGAGGTCTCATATACTCAAGCTACACCCAGTGTGGCACCCAGTCTCCTTCTGCTGCCTGTGATCAAGACGTAGAACTCTCAGCTACCTCTCCAGGACCATGTCTGCCTGTACACTGCCATGTTTTCCACCGTGGTGATGATGGACTAAACCTCTGAACTGTAAGCCAGCCCCAGTTAAATGTTTTCCTTAATGAAAGCTGCTGTAGTTATGGTGTCTCTTCACACATGGCTGCATGCAGGCAGACATGGTGCTGGAGAGACAGCTGAGAGATCTACATCTTGTGTGGCGTGAGCATATATAAGACCTCAAGTCCACCCCCACAGTGACACACTTCCTCCAACAAGGTCTTAACTACTCCAACAAAGCCAGATTTCCAAAAAAAGGGCCAATCCCTTCGGGGGTCATTTTCTTCTCAGACTACCACAATGGGGTTCCAGAGAGACAGGGCCTTCTGCAACTTAGCCTGGTCTTGAACTCAATATTTAGCCAAGATGGGCCTTGAACTCCCACATCCACCTCCCAGGTGCAGGGATTACAGGCATATGCCACCACACTGGGCCTTGCATTTATTTGCAGAGCTGGAGCTGGAACCAAAACTTGATGTGCACCAGGCAAGTGTTTTAGCACTGACCTACACTCTGGCCAGAGGTTGTTTTTCGGAGTGGGATTCTCGTGCTGGGTACCCTGTGTTTGTCTGTCTCACCACCTATCTGAATGAACATCAGGATATGACTGCTCCAAGGTATGGTTGAGGAAAAGCTAGGTTTTCTTGCTTTGTTTGTTTTTCAAACAGGGTTTCTCTGTGGAACATTCCTGGCTGTCCTGAAACTCATTTTGTAGACCAGGCTGTCCTGGAACTCACAGAGATCCACCTGCCTCTGCCTCCCAAGTACTGGGATTAAAAGAATGCACCACTACCACCACTGGGCCGAAGAGAAGGTTTTTAAACTTTAAATATGAGGGTGAGTACAGCCAGAGCCATCTGGAAGGGTCCAGACTGAACAGCGCCATGAGAGGAGAGAGAGGTAGGGAGAGCGAGAAAGGAAGAGAAGCGAAGAGGAGAGAGGGCCACAAGGACCAAGAGAGAGCCAAGGTAACCAAGAGGACAGAGAGTGTGTGGCCGAAATGGTGAGTTTTTATAGGAATCTAGCTGGGGGAGGGGAAGTGAAGCCCCTTGGGGTGGGGCAAGAAGTGCTGAGAGACGTCACAGGTACCGAGTGAGGCCAGGCAGACACTGTGGTATGCTAATAGGCACCACAGTTAGCCATTTCTTTATCCTGAGTTTCTTTGGTACCTGACACTATCTAGTTTACTGATGGATGACATAATTCCTCTGCTCTCTGCCTTTCACTTCAGTTCAAGCCTGAGCAGCCTTGAAGGTGATTGGAGACAGGAGAGGGTAAGCTGGGAAATTCATTCCCCAGTTACATCCCTGCAAGTCAGCCCAGGGCTGGCTGTCAGTCTCCTTTCTGGTAACTAACTGCACCAATTTTAGGTCAAGAGGTGTTAACAGTTCAGAAAGTTTCCCGAATGATCCCTGCTCTCTACCTAGACGTTTGAAAACAGGACCCTTTGTAAATAAACCTCTATCCGATGAGCTTCCTATCTAGGTTCTGACTAATAAAGCCTGCAAGCTGGGAGGAGGAAGTGGCACTTTTTTAGTTTTTCAAGACAGAGTTTCTCTGTGTAGCCCTTGCAGTCCTGGAACTCACTCTGCAGACCAGGCTGGCCTCGAACTCACAGAGATTCGCCTGCCTCTGCCTCCCGAGTGCTGGGATTAAAGGTGTGCGCCACCACCACCACCACCACCACCACCACCAGCAGCAGCCTCTTTCAGTTCTCGGCTTTACTCTTCCTGGATTTATCAGCAGCATCTGACTAGCTCATTGCTCTCCACCCCGGAACAAATTCTTCCCTTGGCTTCCATGACGATGAACTCTGAGCTGTTTTGCTCTCCCTCTGGCTAAATTTCTCAGCCACTTCTCGTGTCCCTGATGTCTTCACCTTCCTGAGGCTGAATGTTGAAATCCCAGAGGCTGTTCCTTAGTTTGTCTGTCTGTACCGACTCTGCATCTTCTTCCAGTTTCCAGACGGTAAATACTCTGCATGCTGTCCATACCCAGATTTATGGCTCTGACTTAGACCTCCTCCAGTTCTACACTCCTGTCTCCAGCCTCATGACACACAAGAATGGTGTCTTGAGCCGGCTTCCAACATCACATGTTATTTTTCGAGGACTTTTGTGAACCTCTTGTTAACCATAGCCATTACTAAAAATTAAATTATATAAATGGAACAAAGATAATATTCAAAGCCTAAGTTAGGGATACAGCTCAGTAATAGACACACACACACACATTACTGTACATTTTATATTTGTGTAACTTATCTCACTATCAGTAAACTTACATATGCACACATACACGCCCCACATACACACACACACACACACACACACACACACACACACACACACACACACACACCACGAGCACATACACACACACCATTCTTTTTCCTCTGCAGTTAGCTGTTAAACATTTACTAGCATTCCACTGCTAATAGGTAAGTTGAACTTTGCTTATCCAAAACTGACCAGAACTGACGTCTTGACTGTCCACTCCTCATCAGGTACCTCTGTAGACATTCTTCATCTCAATTAAAGGGATTATACCCTTGCGTTGCTCCACCCAAAAACTTCAATGTCCTCTCTGACTCTTCTCTTTCAGACTGTATCCAATCTCTAAGAAATACTTTCCCAAGCTGGGTGGTGGTGCTGTATGCTTGTAATCCCAGCACTCAGGAGGCAGAGGGACAGGCTGATCTCTGAGTTCGAGCCAGCCTAGTCTACAGAGTGAGTTCCAGGACAGCAAGAGCTACACGAAGAAACCCTGTCTGGAAAACCAAAAAGGAAAGAAAAAGAAAAAAATTCTTTCCCTCAATTCTCAAAATAAATTAAGACTCTGATTGCATTCTACCACTCCACGAGACCCTGCACATGGAAAGCTGCATAGCCCCTTAATTGGTCTCCTCAGAACACCGAGTGATTCTGTTGGAACATTAGGAATGTCACTTCCTGGGCTGGGAATGTAGCTCAATGATAGAGTGCTGTCTACCACACCCAGGCTCTGGGTTCAATCCATAGCACCTAGCATACACAAAAAGAATAATGTCAATTCCCTCTTTAAAAACCGTTGAATGGGGGCTGGAGAGATGGCTCAGAGGTTAAGAGCACCGACTATTCTTCCAGAGGTCCTGAGTTCAATTCCCAGAACCCACATGGTGGCTCACAACCATCTGTAGTGAGATCTGGCACCCTCTTCTGTGTATGTAATAAATAAATAAATCTTAAAAAAAAAAAAAAAAAACATTGAATGGGCTAGGCATGGTGGTGCATGCCTTTTATCCCAGCACTTGGGAGGCAGAGGCAGGTGAATCTGTGTGAGTTTGAGGTCAACCTGGTCTACAAATTGAGTTCCAGGATAGCCAGGGCAGTTACACAAAGAAACCCTGTCTCAAAAACAAAACAAAACAACAAAAAACAAACCAAAAACCCTTTAATGGATTCTGGTCTCACTTAGAGTCAAAGGCAAAGTCTCCACAATGGCTCATATGAAGCCACAGTGTCTGCCTGCCCATTCCCTTACTACTCTGATGTCCCTCACTTTACTCCTGCTAACTGGCCTCTTAGCTGTCCTTCAAATACATCATGCATGCTCTCACCTCAGGGCCTTTGCTCCTGCTGTCTCTACTATCTGAAATATTCTTCTCCATTTTCTGTACACTCTTCAGGTCTTTGCTCAAGTGCCATTTTCTCAATGAGGCTTCCTGATGAATCGACATAAAACTGTAATCCCCAAAAAGATATAAAATTAAAAGGGAGACTTCTTAATTTTTTAGTTACTAAGTGTGTGAACATTCGCATGTGTCTTCCTCAATCATTCTTTACTTTTACTTCTTTTATTTTTAGAGGTCTCACTAATACAACTTTGACTGGCCTGGGATTCACTACTTGGACCAAGCTGGCCTCAAACTCATAGAGATTCATTTGCCTCTGCCACCCAAGTGCTGGGATTAAATATGTACACCACCACAGCCAGCCTCTCCACCTTAATTTTTGAGACAAGTGTGGTGATATATTGTGTACCCTAATAAAATTTGCCTGAAGTTCAGAGAACAGAACAAGCCACTAGATTAAGCATAGATTAAACATAGGCCAAGCAGTGGTGGCACACACCTTCAATCCTAGCACTCAAGAGGCAGAGATCTGTCTAGATCTCTGTGAATTCAAAGCCACCCTGGACTACATGAGATTGACTCAGTCTAGGAGAGAAACAGAGCCAGGCAGTGGTGGCACACACCTTTAATCCCAGTACTGGGAAGCACACACACCTTTAATCCCAGGAAGTGATGGCTGGGCAGAGAAAGGTATGTAAGGCCTGAGGAGACAGGAACCAAAGGCTTTTCGGCAGAAGCATCCCTTTCAGCTAGAGGCTTTTTCGGCGGAATCCTTTTCAGCAGAGGAAGCTCTTTCGGCTAGAGGCCTATTGGCTGAGGCTTTTCAGGCTGAGGAGTCCTAGAGGTAAGATGTGGCAGTAGCTTGTTCCTTTGCCTCTCTGATCTTTCAGCATTTACCCCAATATCTGCCCCGGGATTTATATTATAAGACCATTTAAAATTTGTGTTACAGGGGTTGGAGATTTAGCTCAGTGGTAGAGCACTTGCCTAGCAAGCACAAGGCCCTGGGTTTGGTCCTCAGCTCCAAGGGAAAAAAAAGTAAAATTTGTCTTACAGACAAGAGTCCTCACTGAACCTGGAGCTCACTGATTAAGCCAGGCTGGACAACAAGTCCAAGAGATAGATCTACCTCCTGATTCCCAGTAGTGGAATTACAAGTGTGTTCTGCTGCTCCCAGCCTTTACCTGGGTGGCAGAAACAGAACTCAACTCTTATGCTAGCCATCTCGTCATCTTGAAAGAGAGACTCCCTCTAAGATGAAGTGACCAGTGGGAGCAGAGAGGAAACAAGACTGGGTGGAGGGAACTGAGGATCAACACACACTGTCTATATGTATGCAAATGTCATAATAAAACCCATTCTTTTGTACAAACATATTGTGATGGTGTGGTAGTTTGAATATTAGTGGCCCCCATAAACTCATAGAGAGTGGCACTATTGGGAGGTGTGGCTTTATTGGAGTAGGTGTGGCCTCGTTGGAGGAAGTGTGTCACTGTGAAAGCAGGCTTTGAGGCTCATATATGCTCAAGCCACGCCCAGTAGTTCAGTTCACTTCCTGTTTCCTGCATGTCAAGATGTAGGACTCTCAGCTAACTCTCCAGCACCATGTCTGCCTGCATACTGCCATGTCCCACCATGATGATATTGGACTGAACTTCTGAACTATAAGCCACCCAATTAAGTATTTTCCTTTATAAGAGATGCCATGGTCAATGGTGTCTCTTCACAACAATGGAAACTCTAACTACGACAGATGAATAGCCTTCATTATCAACTTGATAACCAAGTAAAGGTATTAATTGGTAAAGAATGGAATCCTGTAATCTGGGAAGGATCCTATTGAGGCTGAGAACTTTGAACCCACAGATTTTCAAGAGTTTATCTCAGCTGAGGAAGTAGCCTTTCCACCCTCAGCAGAAGATATACTCTCATCCCCTGAAATATTACCTTTCCCACCTTTGACTGAGGAACTTAACCCTTCATTGTCTGCTAATCCAGCAGTGGATTTATCCTGAAGGAGATGCCAGGCAAGACACTCCTGACATTTCTCAGGGCCCACCAATAGTTGCCTCTAGACCTATAACCACACTAGGCTAGGCAGGCTCCTCGGGAGGAGGTAGAAAGTATAGTCCCTGAGGAGGTACGCTACACTGCTAAAGCGCTAACTAGGTTTGCTAATTCATTCAAGCAGAAGTCTGGGGGACCAGTGTGGGAATGGTTTTTAAAGTTGTGGGATAATGATGGAAGGAACAGGAAACTAGACCAGGCCAAGTTCGTTGATACGGGTCGTCTGAGTGGAGTTTCTAGGTTTAATATGGAAGCTCACACTTTTTTTCTTTTTTTTTTTTTGGTGTTTTTGAGACAGGGTTTCTCTGTGTGATTTTGGAGCCTGTCCTGGAGCTCGCTCTGTAGACCAGGCTGGCCTCGAACTCACAAAGATCCACCTAGCTCTGCCTCCGGAGTGCTGGGATTAAAGGATGTGCCTCCACCACCCGGCACAAAGTGAATTTTATGGTGACATGACTCGTATGGACATTTGGTACTGGCTAATCAATAATGGTGTTTCTAGATATGAAATAGATAAGAAGCCTACTGCATTTTTGTTGGATCTGTATAAGTGGAAAAAAATCTCAAACAAATGAAAGAAAGGTTGCGTGAGATCAAGGCAAAAGGGAATCTTGGCCCGTGAACCAATTTCCAGACTTTAGACAGTTTGCAGACCCAGAACCCCTTTAACAAAGGATTGCCAGGTTCTCCTGAGGCAGGACCTTGATAAAATCCCTAATAGTTTTACTATTAGCCTTTCTCCAGTCCTTCCCTGGAGGGACCTATGACCATTTACAGGGGTAAATGTTCTCTGGGGGAAAGGAAACAATCAGATATTCTGGGTCTGTCGGATACTGATTCTGAATTGACACTGACTCCAGGAGACCTGAAGAAACATTGTAGCCACCCAGCTAAAACAGGGGCTTATGGAGGTCAGGTGAGTAATGGAATTTGGGCTGAAGTCTGACTCAGGGTAGATCCAGTGGGTCCCTGAATTCATCTTGTGGTTATTTCCCCAGTTCCAGAATGTGTAATTGGGATAGATATAGTTAGAAGTTGGCAGAATTCTCACACTGCTTCCCTGACCTATGGAATGAGGACTATTATGGTTGGAAAGGCTACATAGAAGCCTTTAGAGTCGCCTCTGCCAAGGAAAATAATGGCTCAAAAACAGTATCGCATGCTGAAGGAACTGCAGAAATTAGTGCCACCGTCAAGGACTTGAAAGATGAGGGGTGGTAGTTCCCAACACATCTCCCTTTAACTCTTCTCACTAGTGCAGAAGACAGATGGATCGTGGAGATTGACAGTTGATTATCAAAAACTCAATCAAATAGTGACTCCAATTGCAGCTGCTGTACCAGATGTGGTGTCCTTACCTGAGCTGATTAGCACATCTCCTGGTACGTAGTTTGCAACTATTGATTTAGCAAATGGCTTTTTCTCGGTACCTGTCCATAAAGACCATCAGAAGCAATGTGCTTTCAGTTGGCAAGGCCAGCAGTATACCTTTACAGTTTTACCTTAAGGATATGTTAACTCTCCTGCTCTGTGTTATAACTTAGTTCAAAGGGATCTTGATCACCTGTCTCTTCCACAAACTATCACATTGGTCCATTGTATCCATGATGTTGTGCTGATTGGACCAAATGAGCAGGAGATAGCAACCATTTTAGACTTGTTGGTAATACATATGCACATCAGAGGATGGGAAATAAACACAACCAAATGTCTAGGGCCCTCTACCTCAGTGAAATTCTTAGGAGTCCAGGGGTGTGGGGCATGCAGAGATATTCCTTCTAAGGTGAAGGATAAGTTATTGCCTCTGGCCCCTCCCACCACCAAGAAAGAAGCACAGCAATTAGTGGGCCTGTTTGGATCCTGGAGACAGCACAGCACATTCCTCACTTGGGTGTGTGACTTCGGCCCATATACCATGCGACTTGGAAAGCTGCTGGCTTTGTGTGGGGCCTGGAACAAGAGAGACTCTTCAACAGGTCCAGGCTGCTGTGAAGGCTGTGCTACCACTTGGACCATATAATCCTGCAGACCCGATGGTGTTTGAGGTGTCACTGGCAGACAGGGATGTGGTTTTTAGCCTTTGGCAGGCCCCTGTAGGTGAACCGCAGAAGAGACCTCTGGGATTTTGGAGCAAGGTTCTATCATAATTGCTGACTATTCTCCCTTTGAGAGACAGCTCTTGGCCTGCTGTTGGGCCTTAGTGGAAACTGAATGTTTGACAATGGACCGCCAAGTTACCATGTGACCTAAGCTGCCCATCAGGAGCTGGGTGTTATCTGACCCACCAAGCCATAAAGTAGGATGTGCACAGCAGCAATCTATTATCTATTATTGAATAGAAGTGGTATATATGGGATCGGGTCTGAGCAGGTCCTGAAGAAACAAACAAGGTACACATAGAAGTTGCCCGGGTGCCTATGGTTTCTAGTCCTGGTACAACACTGTCTGCTGCCCAGTGTGCACCCATAGCCTCATGGGGTGTACCTTGTGGTTGGTTGACTGAGGAAGAGAAGACTAGAGCCTGGTTTACTGCTAGTTCTGCATGTATGTAGGCACCACCCAGAAGTGGACAGCTGCAGCATTACAACCCCTTTCTAGGAGAACCCTGAAAGATACCAGAGTAGGGAAATCTTCACGATGGGCAGAGCTTCGGACAGTACACATGGTCATACATTTTGTTTGGAAGGAGAAATGGCTAGAGATGTGATTGTTCACTGGTCCATGGGCTGTAGCCCATGGATTGACTGGATGGTCAAGGACTTGGAAAGAGCATGATTAGGAAATTGGTGAAAAAGACATCTGGGGAAAAGTATGTTAATGGATCTCTCCAAATGGACAAAGGATGCGAAGATACTTGTGTCCGGAGTAAATCCTCATCCAAAGGTGACTTCAGCTGAGGAAGAGTCTGATAATCAAGTAGATAGAATGACCCAGTCTGTGTACTGTCAATCTCTTTCCCCAGCCATCCCTGGCATTGCCCAAGGGGCCCATGAACAATGTGGTCAGAGCAGCAGAGGTGGGGGTTATGAATGGGCTTGATAACTTCAACTTCCACTCACCAAGGCTGACCTGACTACAGCTGTTGCTGAGTGCCATATCTGCCAACAGCATAAACCAACCCTGAGTCCCAGATGTGGCACCATTCCCCGGGGTGATCAGCCTGGTGGCAGATTGACTCTACTGAACCACTTCCTCCCTGGAAAGGACAACACTTTGTCCTTACTGGAGTAGATCCTTATTCTGGTTAGGGATTTGCCTTTCCTGAATGTAATCCTTCTGCCAAAACCACCATCCGTGGACTTACAGAATGTGTTATCCATCATCATGGTATTCCACGTGGTATTGCTTCTGACCAAGGAACTCACTTCACAGCCAGAGAAATGTGGCAGTGTACCCACAACCGTGGAATCCACTGGTCTTACCATGTTTCCCATCATCCTGAAGCAGCTGGCATGTTAGAAAAGTGGAATAGCCTTTGAAGACAAACTTACAGCACCAATAGCAGCAGCCTGGAGGGCTGGGGCAGAGTTCTCCACTAGGCAGCGTAGGCTTTGAATCAGCGTCCAATATTATGATACGGTTTCTCTCATAGCCAGGATCCATGGGTCCAGGAATCAAGGGGTGGAAAAGGGAATGGTTCTACTCACAATTGTAATGTGAATTCTAATTGGTCTTAATAATAAAAACCCAAAGCCAGATATAGGGGTAAATGCTCAAAGATCAGAGAGACAAGTGAGCAAACCACAGCTACTTCTTACCTCACCAGCTCCTCAGCCTGAAAGGGGGGCTGTAGCTGGAAGTTTCTTCGGTCCCACGCCCGCGGTCCTGCAGGTCCAGATGAATCTCTCCCACCCACGGTCCTGCAGCTACTTATAAAATAATTACTCAGAGGCTTAATATTAATTACAAATTGTATGGCCTATGGCTCAGGCTTCTTGCTAGCTAGCTCATAACTTAATTCAGCCTATTTCTATTAATATACATATTGCCATGTGTTCTATGGCTTTACCTGTGTCCTATTACATGTTGCTCCTTGGATGACATCCAATGGGAGCCACATATATTAACAGCATACAGAAAGACATCCCACAGCAGGGGGCCAAGCTCCTGTCTCTGCCCGCCTTATTTATCACTTCCTGTTTCCTCCTTCCTAGTGCTGGAATTAAAAGCATGTGCCTCCCAAGTACTGGGATCAAAAGCATGAGATCCCAAGTGCTGGGATTAAAGTGCCCTGCCTCTATGGTTAACTAGGGGCTAGCTCTGATCTCCAGGCAAGCTTTATTTATTAGAGCACAATCAAAATATCACCACATACTATCACTCCTAGTGACTCACGAGAGAAATTTTTGCTTTCTGTTCCAGTGACCTTAAGTTCTGCTGGCCTAGAAGTTTTGGTTCCAAAGTAGGGAGTGGTCTTGTCAGGAGACACAACACTCCATTAAACTGGAAGCTCATATGTCCCCATGGCCACTCTGGGCTTCTGATGCCCTTAAACCAAGAGGCTGAGAAAAGAAATGAAGCATTAGAAGGTGTGATTGATCCAGATTACCAAGGGGAAATTGGACTGCCTTTTCATAATGGAGGTAAGAGCGATTATGTCTAGAATGCAGGAGATCCTTTAGGGTGTCTCTTGTGTGCTACCGTGTCCTGTGATTGAAGTCAATGGGAAACTTCAACAGCCTAATCCAGGCAGGAAGACAAAGAGCACAGACTTTTTAGGAATGAAAGTATGGGTCACTCTTCCAAGAAAAGAGCCAAGACCTGATGAAGTGCATGCTGAGGGTCGAGGATATGCAGAATGGGTAATAGAGGATGATAGTTATAAATACCAGCTAAAGCCATGTGACCAGGCTGCAGAAATAAGGATTATAATTGACATGAGTTTTCTGTCTTATTTTGTTAAGAATATGCTTGTACAGATATTGGTTTTCTTTCCTCCATTTATCATGTAGTGTAACATCAACTAAGAGAATATCAGTGGTTATCATATTTAAGTTTTGAAATAACAAAAGAATGTCCCTCAAGGGATGTTGTCATCTATTCTAAAAAGTTTAATGTATTTTCAGTTATACAAGGAATAGTTATATCATGTTAGGCATAATTATGACCTGCTTATTGTTTTATTTGGAAATTAAGCATGACATAAGGAGATCTGATTGTCAGGTTGACAAGGTATAGACTTGTGATGGCTATTCTTAGTTGTCAACTTGACTACATCTGGAATTAACTAAAACCCAAGCAGCTGGGTACACCTGTGAGGGATTATTTCTTAATTAAATCATTTGAAGTGGGAAGACCCTCTTTTAATCCAGATCTTTTGAAGTGGGAAGATCCACCTTTAATCTGGGCCACACCTTTTGCTGGTACCTCTATTAAAAGACATGGAGGAAGGAAGCTTGTTCCCTTTGCCTGCTTGTTCTCATTTTCACTGGCAAGTCCATTCCTTTACCAGCATTAGGACCTACTTCAGGATTCCAGCACATACTGGCTACTGGACTCTTGGACCTTCCATTGGAAGACAGCTTCCATTGGACTAGCTGGATCATAGCCTGTAAGCCATTATAATAAATCATACACACACACACACACACACACACACACACACACACACACACACACACATTCATTCATTCATTCATTCAATCAATTCTGTTCCTCTAGAGAACCTTGACTAATACATATATACACTAATAATAGAAAAAGAACACATACTGTAGGGAATGGAGGAAGCCCTGAGTAAGTGAAATTCTGAGTGAGGGTGTATTTTGGTATGAGCAAGTCCTGTTGGCCATGGGAAATTGGTAAAGCCATTGTCTATGGACCAGGCTTAGAGGGATGGCAGAGTTTTCTTCAGGAGACTGGGTATGAGTGTTTATGAATGACTGACCAGTATGTGCAAAGACTAGCAACTGCAGCTTCCTCCTCCAGGATGCCGACCGCCTTAGACTGCTCGCCTACAGAGACCTCCTAGGAAGACTAAACTAGCCCTTCCCCCTGTGCTGTACCTAATAAACATGCTAAGGTTTCAGGTTGCAGTGATAGCAGTAGCGTTAAAAAAAAAATCATTGGGTGGTGCTGGCGCTCACCTCTAATTCCAGCACTTGGGAGGCAGAGACAGGTGGATCTCTGTGAGTTCAAGGCCAGCCTGGTCTACAGAGTGAGTTCCAGGACATCCAGGGCTACACAGAGAAACCCTGTCTCAAAAAACAAACAAACAACAACAACATCAAAAAAAACTCCAACCTGTTGTACAATATTTTAAGGTGTGTTACTTTTTTTATGTTGCATTTGTTTAATTCTGTGAAGCTGTGTTACTTTGCCTGTCTAAAACACTTGATGGTCCAATAAAGAGCTGAATGGCCAATAGCAAGGCAGGAGAAAGGATAGGTGGAGCTGGCAGGCAGAAAGGATTAATAGAAGGAGAAATCTGGAAGAGGAGAGATGAAGGAACGAGAGAACAAGGAGAGGAGGACATCAGGGACCAACCACCCAGCCACCCAGCCAGCCATGGAGTAAGAGTGAAAGTAAGATCACAGAAGTAAGAAAAGCAAAAAGCCCAGAGGCAAAAGGTAGACAGAGATAATTTAAAGTTAGGAAAAGCTGGCAAGAAACAAGCCAAGCTAAGGTCAGGCATTTATAATTAAGAATAAGCCTCTGTGTGTAATTTATTTGGGAGCTGGGTGATGGGCCCCCCCAAAGAGCAGAAACAAACAACACCACCAAACAAACAAACAAACAAACAAAAACCCCATCATCCAGCTTCATTGTATGTGTGTTTGTCTACTTCATTCCCTTGCTACCCTGAGCCGAGGTTCAAGGCCCAAGCTGTGAGGGACAGGGTACCATACAATATTGCGATCCCTCTTCCTCCCACATTACCCCTCTACCCTGATGCTTCTTTTATCTAAAGTGCTAAAGGTTTTCTATGTATGTTTTAGTTTTTAGCCCTTTCTTCTCCCACAGGAATATAAATTCAATACATTTATTTTTATTTTTTACTATATTAAAAACTCTTTAAATAGTCTCATATTAGGCACTCAACAGTCTGATGAGCAAATATTGTGAGCATCTTAAATATCCATGAATAACGCCTTTGAGCTTATTGTAGGAAAAAGGAGGAGTAGGGATCCTAGAGTGAGTCCCCAACACTTTCAAATGCTCAGCTGAGATTCAGTGTGATTTGTCCATGTCTTCCAGTCTCCTAGTTGTTAGAAGTGCCACCTGGAAATAACTGTGCTCTTTTTAAAACATCAGAAATACGTAGTGGACTGAAAAGAAAGTGACAGATTACACTCCGTTGGCTAAAATCAACATCATCTCATATCAGAGTCTAGCATGGACACGTAGTAGAAGTCACCAGAAGACTTTTTTAAAAGTAAACATTAATTGAGTGTTTAGTATATGGAAAGAGGACACAAAGATGATCAGATGCAGGCTTTCCTTGGAGATGCTCCCAGCCTAATGGGCAAAGCAGTCATGGAAGTGGACAACTATACAAAGTTACTGTCAGCTCAACTGTTTGTGCTAATAAGACCCATCACGGGCCTCAAGGCTCCCACAGGATAGGGGTAAGGAGGCAGAAGGGCCAGGACACTTGCCTGGAACACCTCTGTCGTCCTGTATCCCACCTCTGCGGGCAAACTGGTCTGCTCCTGAAGTGAGAGGCTATCTCGACGGCACAGAAAGACAGCCTACTCTGAAATCTGAGTGCCTGGGTTTCAAATCTTACTGTGTACCTTGTACTCAGTTTCGGGTGTGCTAGCTGCAGCCTACAGAGTGTTGTGGCACATGCAGCCTTTCCCCAGCTGACCCCTGAAGACTCCTCCAGGCTCACCCGCCCCACCCTCCCCTTATGCTGGGTGCCTTCACTGTCACAGCTCCCCTATGCTGACACTTTTGCTCAGCCTTCCCAACTTTGACAGTCCCTTTCCTGTTCCAATACTGGACTCTGCTGTCACCATCTCTGGGCCTTAAAGCGCCCGTTACCTTTCCTCCAGCGTCTGCTCTTGCCACGAGAAGCCGGAGGAATTTGTCTGCAATATGCAGGACTCACCATGATGCTTAAGCTAGCAGAAACAAAAAATAAAACTTCATTTCTGGATTTAAAGCCTGTAAATTTTTTTTTTTATTTTTTTTTTTTTACAGCTGGCCTGGAGCTATAGAGACCAGGTTGACTTCTAACTCAGAGATCTGCCTGCCTCTGTCCCCCAAATGCTGGGACTAAAGTCATTGGCTACCATGCCCAGCAAACCCATAAACTTTACTGTGGCCCACCAAGCTATGTGACACCCCCCACTCACCCCTACCCCATCGCCACCCCCTGGGTATTCTCTCCACTCCAGCCAAACCAGCCTTTCTTGCCCAGTGTATCATGTTTTGCTCTCCCTGGCGACCTTCGCACATGCTTCCTGCTTTTACTTCATATTGTCTACTCATTCGTCAGAGGTCATCAGTTCAAACCTCCTGTCGCTCCCCCACCCCACCCTCAGCTTTGCCATAACAGACGGTAGTTTTGAGTTAACTGTGAACTACTTAGTGCCCTATCTCCCTCTGAATAGGGACCACACATCTTGTTCATCACCATGGCACAAAAGGCGCCTAGAGCTGAACGTGGCACAGAACAGGTCCTCCAAGCGTATGTTAACTCATACTTAGTCACCAACAGATGTTCAGCCCTTCGTGGTTGTCATAGAGGTTTTCTGAGCCTGGGAAACACTGTAGTGTGCTGTCCAGTGTTTAGTCAACACTAAAGAGTTGAGATTCCGGCTGCTAGCCATGTTAGTGTTCACAAAAAGCCTTTAGCTGTCAGCTGCTCCAGATAAGGAGCCTTCTTGGCTCCTGTTGCGCCTCCTGCCAGGAGACACTATTCCAGTGATTGACAGGCGACAGTGTAAAAGGTCTGCTATCTTGGAGTCTGCTGGGTGAACCAATAGACTATCCCCAAACCTCCTGCCCTGCAGGAATCCCAACCGCTGCAGACTCAGGCTCCTTTGTCTTCTCTGACCTCTCCAACTGGGTAAAACACTACATTCGTTAACCTAAAGCTCGCACACATCGTCCGGCTATCACAGTGTTTTCCACCATTTTCCTGTTACAGTCCGGTACTCCCAATTCTATCCTGTGTATTCCCGTGAAGCAACTGAGGCTCAGAGTGGTAGAGCGATCCCCCCAAGGCCAAGCACTATCTAGAAGCTAATCTCACACACAGATTTTCTCCTCTCTTTCCCCATTAAGTCGCTGCATCCTGAGCATGAGCGAGCAAATTCATAGAAGCGAATTTTAGTCTCAGACTCAAGAAAACAGGATCCTTGGATGTTGAGCTGACCGGCGCAGAACAGCTAGGGAAACTGAGGTCCAGAGGCAGGACTCCGTGCCTGCAGAGGCGACCGCGAAGGGGGCGCGTCCTGCCCAGTGGGCCGCCTCCTTCCGCCCCCAACGCCGGGTCTCCCCTCCCGGTCTTTTCTCTCGCCAAGCCGCCACCTCGGAAGCGAGCCATGGTTGCAGCCGTGGCGGCGGCGTGGCTGCTCCTATGGGCCGCGGCCTGCGTGCAATCCGAGCAGGACTTCTACGACTTCAAGGCGGTCAACATCCGGGGCAAGCTGGTGTCGCTGGAGAAGTACCGCGGCTCGGTGAGTGACGGTCCCCTGCGGGCCTGGCTGGGCTGGGGGCAGGGCTTGATGGGGGCACCCGGGCCGGGGCTCTTCCGGGGATGCTCCCCTCGGGTGTGTCACAGCTCGGACACCACCCTGGGGATCCCAGCCCCGCGATCCATCCATTTGGCGCCCCCAGGCCCTTGCCTATTCAGGCCCGCGGCTACGTGGCACAGCTCAGGAGCCACATGAGCTGTCTGCGCGCTCTGGGGCTCATGATCTCGCCCAGAAGGTTAATGCCCTCCGCCCGGGCTTTGCCTCTCCTAAGAGTAAAAGTAACCTTAGCCTTTTGCCTCTCCAGTCCGGCTTTTGCGCCTAAAACAGTGGGTCCAATGAGAACAGGGAGAGACAGATGTGCAGCGGAGGGAGTGACCATCTAAGATGGACCCTTGCTTGAGTCTCAGAATGCACACTTAAGGCCCTGAGAACGAAGACGTGGGCAAAGGACCACACAACAGTAAAAAGCAGCCCATGCTGGAAGAGAACCCTACCTACACACTTCCCATCCTTGGTCCTCTCAGGGCCTAACCCTTAGAGGGCAGTTGTGATGGAATTGCTAGCCATCCAGGCGGACAGGCTCCTCCTTGCTAGACTGAATCACAGTAAGGAAGTGTATCAGGATTGGGTCTTTAAAAAAAAAAAGACTTGACCGAGACAAATCGGGACAAAGAGAGCTGGCCAAGTCCAGAAACAAGCAAAACTGTAAGAAGGGTGGGGAGGACCAGGGATTTCAACAGTGGTCCCTGAAGGATACAAACCCCTGCGCTAAATGGTGGTAGATGAGGCTGATGGGGCCCAGGAGAGCCCAGAGGGTCTCTGAACTTTAGTTCAGAGGTGCTAACATTGTTCGTGATGAAGAATCCTCTCAAGAGCGGGGTCTGGTGTTTCAGGCCTTTAATCCCAGCTCTGCCCTAGGGAGGAAGAGACAAGCTGATCCCTGTGGGCTCGAGGCCCTATCTCGAAAAAAAAAAAAAATTAATAATTAATTAAATTTAAAAAGTCTTTCAAAGAATCTTCTGCCTCTTGAGATGAAGACCCTGGTGTGAAGATGTGTGTGGCGTTGGACATAAATGGACCCGTGAGCCCATCATCCAGATTTGGATGAATCACGAAGGAATGGCTATCAGCATGCTTTTCTTGGGTGCAGGGCCATCTCTGGGATGAAACTAATTTTGATCGCCTTGAAATTCTCAGTTATGCTGGGAGTCCTTGCTCTGTCCAGTGCAGAGTTTCAAAGAGAGAGGTCCATATGGAAGTACTTGGTAAGCTTTACGCTGCTGTGTGTACTGTAGGTCTCGGTCAGTGACCTCATCCAAACTCCAGACAAAGAGTAGCAAAGAGCAGGGCCCGTTCCTCCCCTCTGCTATGGCTGGACAGAGACCCCAGATACACCCTGAGCAGCTCCTCCAGTCACTGAGTCATTGTTTATTACTCAGCACCTACTCGTTAGAAACCCAAGCTCTGAAGAGAATAGTAATGAGCAGAACAAGTTTATGCTTTAATCAAGCTTATGGGAGAAAAGACAATAAACGAGGCACTGAAAACTGAACCAGGTAATCTCAATTAATTAATTAATTATCAGCAATAAGAGATTTTTAAAAAAAAAGACAAGATATTTTTCAACTACTAAAGGGAATAGTGTATAGAGTTAGCCTGGAACAGTGATGCACTTTTTTTTTTTTTTTTTTTTTTTTTTGGTTTTTCGAGACAGGGTTTCTCTGTGTAGCTTTGGTGCCTGTCCTGGATCTCGCTCTGTAGACCAGGCTGTCCTCGAACTCACAGAGATCCGCCTGGCTCTGCCTCCTGAGTGCTGGGATTAAAGGCATGGGCCACCGCTGCCCGGCGAGTGATGCACACCTTTAATCCCAGCACTTGGGTAGCAGAAGCAGGCAGATCTCTGTGAGTTCAAAGCCAGTCTGGTCAATATAGGAAGTTCCAGGCCAGCCAAGGCTACAATTAGGTCATGAGATCCCGTCCCAAAAAAATTAAAATAAGGCTGGGCAGTGGTGCACAAGCCTTTAATCCCAGCACTCGGGAGGCAGAGCCAGGTGGATCTCTGTGAGTTCGAGGACAGCCTGGGCTACAGAGTGAGTTCCAGGACAGGCTCCAAAGCTACACAGAGAAACCCTGTCTCGAAAAACCAAAAAACAAAAAAGAACGGAAAAAAAAGAAAGAAAAAAAGAATAAAGAAAGAAAGAAAACCTTTTTTTATTATTACAGAGTGTGTGTGTGTGTGTGTGTGTGTGTGTGTGTGTGTGTGTGTGTGTGTGTGTGTATGCTTGCCTTTTAGGGTACCAGAGAACAACTCGGGGGAGTCATTTCTTTCCTTCTACTTTGTGGGGCCCTGGGATTAAACTCAGATTGTCAGGCGGGCCAGCAAAGTGCTCTCTCTCCAGTTTGTTTTGTTTTGAGACACAGTGTCTCGCTGTGCAGTAGCTAGCCTGGAAATTGCTATGTAGATCAGGTTGGCCTTGAACTCATAAAGATTCTCCTGCCTCTGTCTCTGCCTCCTAAGAGCAGAGATTAAAGGTATGCAGCATTATTTTTTATATTTTTTCATTTTATTTATTTATTTATGTGTTTATTTATTTATTTATTTTTAGCTAAGAGATGGTCTTACTATGAGGTTTAGGTTGGCCTCCAATTTGCAATTCTACTGCCTCAGTCTCCTTAGAGCTGGGATTACAAGTGTGTGGTAATATATTGTGTACCCTAATAAAATTTGCCTGAAGATCAGAGACAGAACAAGCCACTAGATTAAACATAGACGCCAGGCAGTGGTGGCACATACCTTTAATCCTAGCACGTGAGAGGCAGAGATCCGTCTGGATCTCTGTGAGTTCAAAGCTACCCTGGACTACATGGGATTGATTCAGTTTAGGAGAGAAACAGAGCCAGGCAGTGGTGGCACATACCTTTAATCCCAATACTTGGAGTCACATGCCTTTAATCCCAGTACTTGAGATCTCACACCTTTAATCCCAGCACTAGGAAGGAAGTGATATGGCTGGGCAGAGAAAGGTATATAAGGCGTGAGGAGACAGGAACTGAACCTTTTCAGGCTGAGGAGTCCTAGAGGTAAGAGGTGGCAGTGGCTTGTTCCTTTGTCTCTCTGATCTTTCAGCATTTACCCCAATATCTGGTTCTGGGTTTTTTATTATAAGATCATTTAGGGCTGGGTGGTGGTGGTGGTGGTGGTGGTGGTGGTGGTGGTGGTGGTGGTGCACGCCTTTAATCACAGCACTCGGGAGGCAGGCAGATCTCTGTGAGTTCAAGGCCAGCCTGGTCTGCAGAGCTAGTTCCAGGCTACACAGAGAAACCTTGTCTTGAAAAACCAACCCCCACCCCCACCCCCAAAAAAAAGACCATTTAGGAATTTGTGCAACAGGTCTGTGCCACAGAACCCATGGGGAAACGTTTTTTTTTGGTGGTCAAGCCTAGACATCTAGTGGGTACAGGCTAGGATGATGCCAAATAGTCTACAATAAACAGGACAGCTCCCCACAATGAAGACCTGTAATTTTAGTAGTGCTGAATTTGAGAATCCCATCTAGCTTCAGCAATCTGTGCCCAGTGTTCCAGACTGACCCTGGGAAATGGTCTTCTTTAGGTAGCCGGATGATATTATCCCAGCTTGTCTCAAAAGCAGTCATGGAGCTAGGGCGAGGGTGCCCAGGCAAAGGATTGTAATCTTTCAGTAATACATAGCTAGAAGCTGGAAATGTGGCATTATTGGTGCCAAAATTCGAATTACATTATAACTCAGTTCCATCAGCTAGCTTTGTATTTACTGTCTAAAGCCTTTAATAAAATTAGGGCTTAGCGATCAAAGTTTTTGTTTGCTGGAAGGGAGGAGATGAAAAGGATTGTCCTAGGGGTCATTCTGTCTATGTGCCCATGTACTGGCAGCCCCATCCAGGGGAAGGCACAGGGAGGCACACTGTTCTTCTGCTTCCTTTTTCTTTAGAGACTTCTGGGAAGGAGCTCGCCTGAATTCCTGGAAGTACCCAGCTGACTGAACCAAACTGAACCCAAGTGTGCCTTTCTCCTCCCTAGCATCACCTGCTGATATGTGCTCTCTGTGTGCATGCCTCTCTGGGAATGGGCTATATGCATTTGTGGATTCGTATCCTAGTAGCTAATGTAGGTTTGCATCTAGAGCATGTGCATATTAATTTAGGTGAATTGTGTGCCTACCGTCACAGATATTCCTGTATGTGTGTACATGTGTATAGGACCCTACATGCTTGATTTCATATGTGGGTATATTATGTGAGAGCATTATACACGTATTTACATATGTACGTAGCATTCTTGCATGTGAGATGGAATCACCTATGTGGACATATCAGAGCAGATACAAGTGCGTGCCTCTGTGCTGGGCTGTATATGGTTCTGAGCTTTCTTCTGTTTGTTTGTTTTGGTCATGCAGGTTTCCCTGGTGGTAAACGTAGCTAGCGAATGTGGCTTCACAGACCAGAACTACCGAGCCCTGCAGCAGCTGCAGCGGGACCTGGGTCCCTACCATTTTAACGTGCTTGCCTTCCCTTGCAACCAGTTTGGCCAGCAGGAACCAGACACCAACAGGGAGATCGAGAACTTTGCCCGCCACACCTACAGTGTCTCTTTTCCCATGTTCAGCAAGACCGCAGTCACCGGCTCTGGTGCCCACCCTATCTTCAAATACCTAACCCGTGAGTCCTGTCCCTTCTCCTCTTCCCTCCCTGGCTGTGGCCATGACTCCCTGGGCAGCAGAAGCTGCTAGCTGGCTGTGTCACCTTTCTCTTCCTAACCCTTGGAGGAAAGTGAAGGCAGGCGTGAGCAGAGGAGGAATCCTGCCCAAGTCTCTCCACGCCTGCTGTCTCACCCGAGGACTTCCCTGAAATCTTGTCTCTGGGTCATCACGCTTTTGTCAACATTCCTTAGCTGAGCTTGTAGACTGAGGAGAGAGAAACAAGACACAGCCATGAGACGCCACATGCCTGGAGAAGGGTGACCAGATGACGGAAAGTCACTGAGAGGGAAACCTTCTCTCTGAAAGATTAGCTTAATTGCCATGCCTGGAATACCAGTGACAGGCACGATGTGTGGGCTGTGAATGAAATCACCAAGGACAGAAAGGCAGTAGAGTTTGTTGGGTATCCTGTGGTCTAGCTGCAACAGACAAGGCAGTAGAGAAGCTGCAGAGATGGTGTAAGGGGGTGCTTTCATGTGTGTGGGGCGGGGGGGCTCTGTGGGCAGTCAGGCAGTGTTTTGATGGAACTGCGCTCTGATGGTTTAGGTCTTATCAGGTGGGACATCTACACAGTGTTGTCTCTCTGGAAGGTTGGGCAGGTATCGGATTATTTTGTGAGGAATAAGTTTTACGACGTAGGTTATCTCTTTGTGGGACTGGCTATCTGTGAAAGAGGCAGGCTTGCTTCTCCAAGGGTCAAACATTGGATGGTTTGAGTCTGCTCATTAAAAAGTGGGATTCTGGGATTAGAGAGATGGCTCAGAGGCTAAGAGTATTGGCTGCTTGTCCAGATTTGATTCCTAGTGCCCACATGGCAGCTCACAACCGTCTATAATTTCAGTCCCAGGGAATCCAATACCCTCTTCTGGCCTCCTCAGACACTGTACACATACGGTGTACAGACATACATGCAAGCAAAACACCTCTACTTATTCAAAAGAAAGAATGAGAAGTCATTCAGAATGCCCCAGTCTCAGTGGCAGAGCTTGTGAACTTTGGAATCTTGTGAGCTTTGTGTTTTTGTTAAGTCATACCTTCCCCCTTCCTATGTGTTTTGTTAGTTTTCTTCCAGTTCCTGCTGTAGATCAATCTGGGCCTTGCTTTGGAAGCACCTGGAAAGATCTTATAATTGTACAAGCCTGAACCTTACTCTAGCAGGGCCCAAGAATTTCTTTCAAGTCCCCACTCCCTGACAGTGATTTTGATTCAGCCAGTACATGGACTAAGCTCTAGAAGCCGCTAAGATTTCATGGGAAGCAGGGAATTGTACAGGCTTGCACTCGGGAGTTAGAAATGAGGATAAGGCCTTCTGGGACTTCCTCAGCTAGATAGCAAGACTAAGTAAGGTAGCCTGGGTTACACAGAATCCTGACTCAAAACAAAACAGACTTAGCGAACAGGGCTCGGCCATTTGGGGTGATTAGGGAAGATGATTGATAGTGTTCTATCGTGGACTTCCCAGCAGCCTAAAGTTGGCTCTCTCAATCGGGATCCCACATTGGAATCTCCTGGAGAGCTCTGGAAAAGTGTTGGGAGTTGGGTCTTGTTCTCAGTAGCTCTAATCTTAGTAGTCTGAGTGGGGCCTGGGTGTGAGAGTTACACCAACAGTGGGATCTCAGGAGGGCACAGAGAGGCACACCGTTCTACTGCTTCCTTTTTCTTTAGAGACTTCTGGGAAGGAGCCTACCTGGAACTTCTGGAAGTACCTCGTGGCCCCAGATGGAAAAGTGGTGGGGGCTTGGGATCCAACTGTGCCCATGCAGGAGATCAAACCCCGGATCACAGAGCTGGTGGCAAAGCTCATCCTTCAGAGACGGGAAGAGTTATGACCGGATTCCCGCTTCCCCTACCACTCCCATCCCCTCAGCAAACTCAAGTGGTGCTTCACAGGCAGAGAGCCTGGGCTTCTCGTCTCTTCACTCACAGAGAGGAAAAAGTCTGAGACTTGGATGATTTGAATCCAAGAGCAAGGAATAGGAACTCCTGGCCAATGAGAGTTCTGAACAGCCAGTCATCGGTCAGTAGGCCGCCAGCCAAAGGAAACACGGCCAGGCTGTGAGAAGCCCTGGAGAAGGGGATGAAGCAACCATCTCCTAGCCAGGTTCTGTAAAGGGGAGCCAAGTCTTCCCTCACAGGAAGGTTGTGAGGATTAGCATCTAATACCTGTGAACGTGCCTGGGGCAGTGCTGGCCAAAGAGGAAGCGTTCAGCACATGTTCTCTGTCTATAAACAAAGCATTACTTGTGATAATAAAACTTGAACTCAACACAAATTTCTAGCCAATGGAATTCTAGGCCAAATGTGTGTATTGTGTTTGTTCTCTGTTCCTGTGTGTATTATTATCTAATTACAAAAGATGCAAGTTCTTGGAGTGGAGTGGGAGAAGGGTAGAGTTCAGACACTTGCAAGACTCTGGGTTCCGTTGTTCCCAGAGAGGCAAAAAGAAAGGCACAGAAAGAGAGAGTGTACTAATAAAAACCCAAACAAGGGCTGAAGAGATGGCTCAGCACTTAGGAGCACTGGCTGCTCTTCCAGAAGATCCAGGTTCAATTCTCAGCACCCACAGGACAGCTCACCAGCGTCTATAATGCAGTTGCAAGAGACCAGATACCATCCGTCACACAGGCATCCATGCAGGCAAAACACCAATGCACACAAGATGAAAATAAATAAACCATTTTTTAAAAAACTCAAACAATACAGATTAATATAAAATAAAAGTAAACGTTAAAAGCTTCCAGCCCTTTTAATTTTTTTCACTCAAGCTAACATGAATGCTCATAAAAATGTTCTGACCAAACATACACTACAATAAAAAAATAAGTAAAAGGTATTATAATTTAAATGTGAGCTGTCCCCCACAGGCTATGTACCTGAACACTTGGCGCTCAGATAGTGACACTGTTTTGATTGAGGGTGGGCAGGTTGTGGAGCCAATTATATATGGGGCAGATGTGTGGCCACAGGGGCAGGACTTCCAGCAGGATTCCGGCTGGACCTCAGGCTCTTCTTCCAGACTGCTCTGGTCATATGATCCCAGCCACCCCACACACAGGAATCAATCCTACCACTATGCCTTCTTGGTTATGGTGGGCTGATTTTCCCTGAAACTGTGAGCCAGGAGAAATCTTTTCTCCCTTGAACTGCATTAGCCAGATCACGGCCGAGAGAAACGTAAACAATGCAGATATGAATTTGCAGACTACAGGTGATCGATCAGTAAGGATTCACATGGCAGCTCCTTTGGGCGGTATGTTCTCAGGGAAGGCATCTGGGGTCCCTGCCCACCCAACTGGGGCCAGACTAGACCAGGCCGTATTTCCTTGTCAAGCTGCACCTAGAGTTTTCAGAATTTTATTTTATTTTATTATTTTTTTTTAGACAGGGTGTCTATGTAGCCCTGACTATCCTGGAATTTTCTACGTAGACCAAGCTGGCTTCAAACTCACAGAGCTCCACCTGTCTTCCTTCCAAGCGTTGGGATTAAAGGGGTGTGCCACCACACTTGTCTCTAAGAACATTTAATAAGCAAGCTGGAGCCATGACTCAAGGTTTGCTTTTCTTCTCGTATCCCTGAGGCAGGAAAAAGTTGAATTGTTTAATCTACAAGTTTGTGGACTTTGCAATACTTACAGAACACAAAAATCTCTTATAGAAATCCGGGGCTTGTTGATTAAGCCAGGCTGGCCAGTGAGTGACCCTGGGGATCCTCCTGCCTCTGTCTTCCACGACTCATGCCTGACTTCCTATGTGTATGCTGGGGACCAAACTCAAGTCTTCATGTGTTTTATCAACTGAGCCATTTCCCTGGCCTCATCTTGTTCCAGTTAGAAATATGATCTCCTTATGGAGCCCTAGCTGGCCTTGAATTTAAAACTCCCTACCTCAGAGTCCCTGGGGCTAACTTCCCGAATTCCATACAAAATGCCTGCAGCGTTGAAAAACCAAGTTTTTAATTTTTTTTTTTCAAAATGTAGACTGTCAGAGGGATAACACAAATTTTCCTTTTGTCTTTTGAGGAGGCTTGTATTAGGGGTGTGATATGTTGAAGGCTGTTACGCTGTAGTGCCGAGTCGGTGTGAGGAATGGAGCAGACCTTGTCTCAGTAGCCTCACGGTGGGTCAAAGTTTATTCCGACGGTTTGAGTTCTGTTGCTTGTTTTTTTTTTGTTTTCGTTTTGGGGGTTTTTGTTTTGTTTTGTTTTTTTGTTTTGTTTGTTTGTTTTGCCTTTTCAAAGCAGAGACAGTCTGCACTAAGGAAAGTCTGTGGGCATGGATTTGACTCCAAAGGGCTAGTGCTCAAATTGAACCACTCTAGTGGGAGCGAAGATGTTCTAAAGAAAGACATCACGACTTTTGCCTACCAGACTCCTGAAACAATGGACTCCAAGAAATTGGAAGTCCCCGCAGTCGCATGCTAGTAGAAAGATAAGATGGGGACCCTCAGCTAGAGGGGAGTTTGTGCCTCAGAAAGAGATTTCACGTAGTATGACAACTTGTCAGACCACCTTTCAGGAGAGACTAGCGGCCAGGCAATGATGGATGGGTGATGGGTGGGACCACCCCGAGACTGGAACTGTTTAGTTATACCTACATCTTGCTTTCTATTTAAACCTAAATCTTGCATCAGGACCTTGAATGTGAACTTAGGGAAGGGTCACTGGACTTTGTTCCTTTTCCCAATGTGGCCATATTGAATATACATGGTCACCAAAGGAAAAAAAAAATTTCCTCAAAAGTTATGAGTCCCACTGACAACTCTATACTTCTCATTAGACACGTATTCCTATAGACTTTACTAGCTTCCGGCTGGCTCCAGTTCCTTCCAACATACATGAAACTCTTCTTAGGAAAATGCCATTTTAAATCTTTATTAACTCTCACCTTAGCCATTAATTAGCCATTATCTGCCAACATCGTGGTTTTCAATTAATCCCTTGCTTATCAATTAACACTAGAGTAGTTGATATATGATTATCTGCTAACAGTTTAATTATCTCCTAACACTGGCTTATCATCTAGATACTTATTCATTAGGCTGTATTACATGACAGTTCAGTTACATGCTAAGCCCTAATTATTAATCAATACTTTAGTAACTTGCTTTGAACATGTTACTGATACTTTAGCTGTCTGCCGTTAATTTAGAGTACAGTAGTCCTCCCCTATTACAGGAGCTTGGTAAGGCAGAACAGAAACACCAGGACAGCTGTGGAAACATGGGGAGAGGGAGAGAGTCCTCTCCTTCCAGCCTTGGCTGAAGCCTCTAGGCAGCTGACAATCTAGGACTCCAGCACAATCACACTTGATTAAGGTTTTACTTCTTCCCAGCTAGAAACCTGCAATGTTCTGGGAATCTCACCAGAAACTTTGTAGCAAAAGGGGATGACCCAACCCTTGTGCAATCCCAGTGGCTCCTGCTTTTACTTTATCAGATTGTAATCCATCCAAGCCACCTCCAGAGCCACCCTATAAATTCCATTTATCAAATCGAGAAAGGCTGGGAGATGGCAAAGTGGATAAAGGAACTTGGTACCAAGCCAGGCAGCCTTCGTTCAATCCCAGAAGGTGGAAAGAGAGAAATGACTTCCACAAGTAGTCCTTTGACTGCTACCCATGCGCTATGACACACATTTGAGTGAGTGCCTGCACATATCGACAGACACAGATACAGAGGGATCACTTTTCTTTTCTTTTTTTATGAGACAAGGTCTCACTATACGGTCCTAGCTGGCATGGAACTCAGTGTTTAGACAGACTGGTCTCAAACTCACAGAGATTCCCTCCTGAATGCTGGATTAAAGAGGTGTGCAATTTGCCATGCAGTGATGGCACACACGTTTAGTCCCAAAACTCGAGAGACAGAGGTAGGCAGATCTCTGAGTTTGAGGCCAGCCTGGTCTACAGAGAAAACTCCAGGAAAGTCAGGGCTACACAGAGAAACCCTGTCTTGGACACACACACACACACACACACACACACACACACACACACACACACAGAGAGAGAGAGAGAGAGAGAGAGAGAGAGAGAGAGAGAGAAAGATTGATTGATTTATGTACCACCATGCTCAGTTAGAGTTTCTTAGCAATCTTTGAGACGCCATGAAGATGGTATATGTAGCTGATGCCAGGACACCTAATTGCAACTCTCCCTTGAGAATGCCATGCCCGTGTGGGTAGATCTTATTCTTCTTCCATGCACCTCTTTCTCTTAACCCTTACTCTTAAAACCTATACTTAAATATCTTTAATAAACCTGGCTCCATACAGGCTAGTCCTGGAATTCCTTTCTGGGTCAAAGCCAAGGATCCGGTTTTACCCGAGTCAAGGTCTCCAAAAGGTTATGGGAATTTCTCAGGCTGCTTCTAGTAACAGTGTGGAGCTGTGTCTCCAGGTTCCTGTCACCACTGTCACTAATGACCACAGTGGATGCCTGAAATTACAGATAGTACCAACCCCTACATACTCCATGTTTTTCCTATATATACACACACCTAGATAAAGTTTAATTATAAGTTAAACACAGTAAGAGATTAACCTCAATAGCTACTAATAAGCCATCATAATATGCTGGAATAGAAGAGTTTTCTCCTTCTGTCTCCATCTCTCCCCGCCCCCCCTCTCTGCACCCCCCCTCTCCTATCACTAGACAAATAGAATGTATCATATTGATGCACTAGTCACAAGTTGGTTTCACTGTGGAGAGAATGGACCAGGATTTCATCATGTAATCACAACAGGAATTTAAAAATTATGAATCAGAGTTTAGCATGGTGGCATACGACTTTAATTCCAGTACTCAGAAGGTAGATGCAGGTGGATCTATGTGAGTTTGAGGCCAACATGGTCTACCATAACAAGTTCCAGGACAGCCAGAGTTCCATAGTGAGACTGTTCCAGAAAAAAAAAAAATTAAGAATTGGTTATTCCTGGAATTTTTCATTAACAATTTCAGACCACAGTTCACCATAGATCACTGAAGTTTTGGAACATGCAGCTATAGATAAGAGCACTACTGTAGATTACCAGCCATGGACTCTGGTTAGTAGTTTTTTTGAGTGAGGGGGTCATTGATGGCTGCAGCTATGATGAAGGCCTTTGTCTTTTGTTGAATTCTTCCAACGGTAGATAGTTTTCTTGCCACATCAACGCATCCTGTGTTCCATGCTCATTACTACCCGTGATTTTTGTCCTCAAGTTGGACAGATGGATGATGAAGGGAGTAAGAGTGGACAGTCAGGGGACTCCCTGGAGTGTTATAGTTAGGGGAGATACTCACTCGTCAACAAATATTTTTTGAGCTCTGCTTAGGTGTCAGGCTCTTGCTCTGTTCTTAGGGCACATCAGTGAACAAAACAGGCACATTTCCAGCTGCGCAGAACTTAGAGAACAGTGGTAAAGACAAACAATTACACCGATTATTTCACATTTTACAACTAGGATAAGCACCAAGAGCAGGGAGTCATGTGTATGTATACAAGTGTCACTTGACCTATTCTGGAGTTCAGAGAACACCTCTCTGAAAAATGACATTAAATCTGAGAACTCTAATTTACGAAAGAATTAGAGATTAAAGTATGGAAGTCCTAAGTGGATGGAGTAGCTTGGGCAAAAGCCCTTGGGAAGAAAGGTGTTGGCTTTGATGGAGCCAGTACTGCCCGCAGCTGAGTGATAAGAGCCTGGAAAGGTAGTCTGCCAGTTCAGGAAGGTCTCTGTGATCTAAGTGAGAACTGATAGTGAGCTGAGTCAGCATGGCGGAGCCTGTCTTCCACAAGAGTCCTAATCTAAACACAGGAAGTCAACTCTGGGACTCTGGGACGGAGGAAGATATCACTGGGGGAAGTAGAGCTACTCTGGGGGCCTCTTGGAGCGCAGGTAATCCTGGAAACACTGGAAGGAAGAACATCCAGCAGGACCAACCTAGGGATTGCTAGAGGAGACTGCTAACGCCTGAATCCTACAAATCACCTCCTTTCACAATTCTGGGTCCCACTGAAGTGATTCTTATATTAGACATGGTCCAAAGGCCACATTTTAAGAAAAACTGTCTAGGGTATAACGAAACAAACAAAAACAGTAGACCAGCTTCCGCTCTTCCCGTAGCTCCACAAGCTCCTGTGTTTTGGCTTCATTTATAGTTTCTATTACTTTGTGACAACACAGATTTACCTGCTCTAAGAGTTATTTCATCCTTTGTAAGAGCCAGACCTTTGCTCTGCTATGACTTCATCAAGGGTCCAGGCTGACTGACTCTGCCATCCCTAGGATATTGCCATCAACAGCATGGCCCAAGATGGCTGCCCATCTCCGCCATATTCCTCCCATGCTGTGTCTTATCATTTAAAATTCAGTCACCTAGCCACACCCAGCTCACTAGAATATCAAATGTTTATCCTGTGTGGTCATCGTGGCACAGACCTGTAGTTCCCAGCACTTGGGAGGTGTAGGTAGGAGGATCAGGGATCCCCTCAGCCTGGGATACATCAGAATGAAGGAACAGAAAATGGAAGGAAGGAAGGAGAGAGAGCCAGAACAAGTAAAAGAAAAACGCAAGGGTTTTATTAACGCAGAAGGTGAGAACAGACTTTGAGGAGGCAGGGACAAGAGTCATCTGTACTCCAAACCTTAACACCCTTCAGATCTCCTCCCCTTTTCTTCCTGAGCTGCCTGGTTTTAGTTGAGACTCTTTACTGCTCTCACAGCAGCTAAATCTGCATCCCAACCAAAGATAGAAGCCACAGAAGAGGCTGAAGGGGGAGGGACTAAGGGAGATGTGGGCATTCACCACCCCTGGGGCTCATCTCCTTGGTCTCTACTGCTCCTCCAACCTATCTTTCCTACCGCAAGGCGAATGATGTTCTAGAAAGCACAAGCATAGCCCCATCTCCTCCACTGGACTGTGACCCAGAATGCCTGCTGGGCTCTTTCCCAACTTCTTTCCATTGCTCAAGAGGAAATTCTCCTTCTTGCCTTAACATAGCTCTGTGTCTTATCTCTAAGGTACTCCAAGAACAGCAAACATCTGACTCATAGCAGGTATTCAAAACACACTGGGGGTTGGGGGAACGAGAGGGATCAGCAGGTAAACGTGCTTACCACCAAACACGATGACTGGATTCCATCTGGGACCCACACAGTGGAAGCACAGAGCCAACTCTAAACACGCACCATGGCATGTATGTTTCTTCCTCACACAATACATATAAATAAATGTAATTTTAAAGTTTATAAATGCCATCCCCCCCCCACACATGTGGGGTATGGAGGCTCATGCCAGTAGTCCTAGCATTCAGGAGGCTGAGGCAAAATAATTGCTTTGAGTTCAAGGCCTCCAGGGTTACATAAACCCTAGGCCAGCCTAGGCCATAGAATGAGACTGTCTCAAAACCAAAAAGCAAAGAGTATTTGTTTGGCCAACTGTCCTTGTTGTTATCCATGTTTCCAAACGTCCTTGTACCAGCCAGGTTTCCCTAAGACTTGAATCCTCCCACAGAAGGGTTGAGGGCTCTTGGTCAGAGGCCCTTTCCTCTTAGTACCTTAGACCCCAAGTATTCTCTGGGTTGGGGGTGTAGTTCAATGGTAGAGCAACTGCCTAGCATGTGCAGGCCCTGGGTTCGATCCTCATCATCACTAGAATACAAACAAAAGAGAACCTGAGTAGTCTCCTCTTATCCATGAGCAGTTGAGCCGGCTCACTGTTCTCTAGAGGGAGTCTCAGAAACACAAAAGACCTAGTATTAGTGTGCCGTTAAATTGCATGTGACATTAAAATGCATTCATAGGAGCCAGGTGGTGGTAGCACACGCCTTTAATCCCAGCACTGGGGAAGCAGAGCCAGGAGGATCTCTGTGAGTTCAAGACCAGCCTGGTCTACAGAGCAAGTTCCAGAGCAGCCAGGGCTACACAGAGAAACCTTGTCTCGAAGGGGAAAAAAGTATTCATAGGTTAATACTAGTTCTCAGGAGGCAGAGACAGGTGGATTGCTGAGTCTGAGGCCAGCCTGGTCTACAGAGTGAGCGCCAGCATATTTGCAAAGCAAACTAACTAACACTGAATCATCCCTCCAGCCCCAGAAGCCATTTTCCCAGAGTATTCACACTCGCCTGTGTCTCACCCTTAGGAAAAGTCCAAGATCACAGGAAGTCAGGTGCCAAGCAGCAATTAGAATCTGCACCGGTGTGATCCCAAATCCTTGCTTGTCCTCCTGTCTCCTGCTTTCTAGGTACTGGTGACATGGACAGAGTCAGAGGGGGCTGAGGACCAGAGACACTGATCCTAAGGGTCAGATGATCACCTTGGGGCCCAGAAGTCTTGGAGTAAGTTACAGAAGTGACTGCACTCAGGCTGAGAAAGAATCAAACTGCTTTGTAACCTGTAAAGTGCATCACTCAAGTCTAGACCAGGAAAGGAGAGAGAAACATACAGGACATACAGGACAAATTCCAGTTTCTGTGACTCCTGCCTGGGTCCTTCAGTGATGTCCCTCCATATATATATATATATATATATATATATATATATATATATATATATATATATATATAATCTTTATATATAAATGCCTGTTGGGCTGAGGAAAGGGCTTAGCAGTTAAGGGTGCACACTGCTCTGTGGAAGACCTGAGTTCAGTTCCTAGCACCCACATCAGGATGCTCACAACTGTTTATAACTCCAGCTCCAGTGGCCCCAGCAACCTCTTCTGGCTTCTCATGGCTACTTTCCAAGGTCATACTAGCTGACTCAGACAGAAGCATTTGCAGAAAACCCAGGATTAGAGGCATGAGAGATGATGGCCCAGCAGTTAAGAACATGCTCTTGACGGATCTGCTTTTCCAGAGGACCCAGGTTTGAGTGCAGCGCCCACATGGCGTCTCACAACCACCTGTAGTTCCATCTCCAGGGGAAGCCAGTGCCCTCTTGTGGCCTCTGTGGGCACCAGCTATGCAAGTGGTGCACAGACACACCTGCTTGCACAATGGCCGTCCTCATACAATTTAAAACATTTAAAAGAAAGAAAGATAACCAGGGCTCATCAGCAAATCTTGTTACAAAGATGGCTGGCTGATGCCGGGCAGTGGTGGCGCACACCTTTAATTCCAGTACTCGGGAGGCAGAGCCAGGCGGATCTCTGTGAGATCGAGGCCAGCCTGGGCTAAAAAGTGAGTTCCAGGGAAAGGCGCAAAAAAGCTACACAGGGAAACCCTGTCTCAAAAAAACAACAACAAAAAAAAAAAAAACAAAAAAAAAAAAGATGGCTGATCAAGAGGACACTGAACAGCCCTGGCTGATCAAGAGGACACTGAACAGCCCTGCAGAGCTTGGTGAGAGAAGGAGCGTTATGTGAAATCCGCAGAGGCATGAACTCTACATGTACCGGGACAGCTACAATGTGACATCCTGCCTCAAAAAAAAAAAAAAGTGATAGCCAGGTGTGGTGTTGCAAGCCTTTAATCCCAGCACTTGGGAGGCAGAAGCTAGCCTGGTCTACAGAGCAAGTTCCAGGACAGCAAGGGCTACACAGAGAAACCCTGTCTTGAAAAAAAAAAAAAAAGCAAATGGGATGACTAGAAAGTAAAGGCTTCTGCAACCTATCAAGGTAGTATACGGCTGTGACTCCAGAACTCAAGAGGCAGAGACAAGAGAGACTCCCAATGTTCAAGCTAGTTGGGTCTACATAGCAAATTCTGGGCCAGTCAGGGCTACATAGCAAGGACTTTGCCTCAAAAAATAAAAACCCAAACCAAGGAAAAACAAGTGTTGAGGATGAGAGGAGAGAGGAGCCCTTCTTCTCTGCCGGTGGGAATGTAAACGATTGCAGCTGCTATGGACATTGCTATGGGGTTTACAAACAAAAAAACAAAAAAAACTCAAAACAGAATTAGCCTGTGACCCAGCTAGACCACTCCCAGATATATGTACAAAGAGTTGTTAAGTCAGCACACCACAGTCATACTCACACAACCATATATATTGGCACACTATTCCTACTTGCCAAGATATGGAACTAGTCCAGACGTCCATCAAAAGCAAAATAGGCTGAGGACCTGGCTTAGCAGGTAAAAGGACACTTGTCACCAAGCCACACAATGACCTGAGTTCAGTTATCAGGACCCAAGTGGTGGCAGGAGAGACCTGCCTCCTGCAAGTTGTCCCCTGACCTCCACATGTAAGCCATGGCCCATATGCCCCCTAATTCCCATAAAACAAAAAATAAATGTAATTTTTAAAAAGGTCAATAGATAAAGGAAGTGTAAAATATACACACCACGGAGTTTTTGTTATTGTTATATTTATTTTGATACAGGGTCTCACTATGTAGCCCTGGCTGTCCTGGAATCTGATATGTGGACCAGGCTGGCCTTGAATTTTCAGAGAGCTACCTGCCTCTGCCTCCCAAGTACTAGGATTAAAGGCGTGTGCCGCCAGGCTTAGCTTGTTTTTAGACAGGTTTTTATGAATCTCAGGCTGGTTTCCAGTTCTTTATGTAGCCAAAGATGACCTTGAATTCCTCATTCTCCTGCCTCTACCTTCCAAATCTCAAGGCCTCAGAAAGACGGAAATTGTTACACATATAATAAACAGATTTCTTACTGTTTATTGCTGAGTTGTATTTTTTCTTTTTAAAAATAATTTTTTGGGGGGGTATTTTTCAAGACAGGGTTTCTCTGTGAAACAGTCCTGGCTGTCCTGGAACTCACTCTGTAGACCAGGCTGGCCTCGAACTCACAAAGATCTGCCTGGCTCTGCCTCCCAAGTGCTGGGATTAAAGGCGTGCACCACCACTGCCTGGCTAAAAATAATTTTTCAAATTTTTTTTTATTTTATTTGTACAAATGTTTTGCTTGAAGACATCAGAGTCCCTGGAACTGGAGTTATGAATGGCTGGTCTCCATGCCTAGCCCCACTAGAATTTTATTCAGTTGTAAAGAATGAAATTATAGGGGGAGGCTAGCGGGGAGCGGGAGGAGGGATGAGAAGGGGATCTGTGGTTGGTATGTAAAATGAATTTAAAATTTTTTTTAAATAAGAAAAAAAAGAATGAAATTACGTTATTTGCGGGAATACCGCTGGAACTGGACAGCATCATGTTAAACGCAATAATTCAGACTCGGCAAGACAAATATTAGGGTTGGAGAGATGGTTCAGTGGTTAGAGCACTGACTGCTCTTCCAGAGGACTCAGGTTCAGTTCCCAGCACCCACATGGTAGATCATAACCAGCCACAGCCGTCACAACTCTAGTTCCAGAGAACCCAATATCCTCTTCTGGCTCTGGCTGTTGTGGATGCAGACATATGCACAGACACTCACACATACACGTAAGAAAACGTAAGTAAATCTTTTTAAAATAATATTAATGAAAAAAGAATGGCTAAAACATACTGCAGAACTGTGGCTCTTTTTTGTTTGTTTGTTTTTCGAGACAGGGTTTCTCTGTGTATCTTTGCACCTTTCCTGGAACTCGCTTTGTAGACCAGGCTGGCCTCGAACTCACAGAGATCTGCCTGCCTCTGCCTCCTGAGTGCTGGGATTAAAGGCGTGCGCCACCATCCAGCGAACCGTGACTCTTAAGAACTATTGGTGAAAAGACAAAACTGTACAGCCATTCTGGAAAATAATTTGGCAATTAAAAAAAATTTTTTTTTTTGAGATAGGGTCTCACTATTAGCTCTGGCTGGCCTTGAACTCACAGAGATCTACCTGCCTCTGCCTTTGGAGTATTGGGGTTAAAGACCTGTGCCACCACATCCCACACTGGGCTTTAAAATGCATTAGTTAGGCGGGGCGGTGGTGGCACACACCTTTAATCCCAGCACTCAGGAGGCAGAGGCAGGTGGATCTCTATGAGTTCGAGGCCAGCCTGGTCTACAGAGTGAGTTCCAGGACAGCCAGGGCTGCACACAAAGAAACCCTGTCTCAAAAAAAAAAAAAAAAAATCAGTTAAAAAAAGAAAGAGTAAAGAAGGAAACATTTAGAAGAAACCTAAATGTCCAAGAACTAAATAAACCATCATGTGAGCACAGAACAGAAAACTAAACCACAGCAAAAATGAATCAACTAGATAGAGCAAAAGCTTCAGCACGAACAAGGTCCACAGACACAAGACTAGGTGGGAAACTGCCGCTGGACGAATTGTGTGGTTGCTGTGTTTAAATCTTAAACCACTGGCACCGTACTTCCACAGTTACTCAAAGATCCCAAACAGGTGGCAGCATCCATAGGTGCTCAGGAATTGTAAGCTCAGGAGAGTGGTTCCCCCTGGCTCTTTGTGGGGTGAGGTGGAAGGAGGGACTTTAAGATGAGGGAGGGGTCCATCTATGTACTAGTCTTTTTGTGTTTCGTGTGTCTCAAAGATTTCGGAGTAAAGCAAACAGCAAACCAAAATAACCTGAGAAAAGCTGGCTGGTTACTGGACCTGGACACTGAGGTCCCACCGTGGCCCTGTCACTTGTCTCAGGAGACAGTATCATTCTGGAAGCGAAGGGAAAGCTGCCTCGCTGAGGATTGCTTCACAGTCCCAGCCTTCCAGCCATGTGAACAGCATGCTGGTTCCCCTGCCTGGAGAGGGTGGACTTCTGCGTGCCAAAAGCTAGTCTGTCTGTCTGTCTGTCTGTCTGTCTGTCTGTCTCTCTCTCTCTCTCTCTCTCTCTCTCTCTCTCTGGTGCCAGACCTGGTGACCTTGGGGACCTTAGGATCTTCCACTCTCTGCACACACACACCAGACCTGGTAGCTTGGTTTTTTGTTTTTGTTTTTGTTTTGTTTTGTTTTGTTTTGGTTTTTCGAGACAGGGTTTCTCTGTGTAGCTTTGCGCCTTTCCTGGAACTCACTTGGTAGCCCAGGCTGGCCTTGAACTCACAGAGATCCACCTGGCTCTGCCTCCCGAGTGCTGGGATTAAAGGCGTGTGCCACCACCCCCTGACCAGACCTGGTAGTTTTAACAGCGGAACTGGTTTGCCCAGGGATTGTTAATCTCCCTTGATTGTGACTGTGGTCATCCCCAGCAACAACCAAGGGAAAGTGGCGGGGAGAAGGGTGAGAGGCTGGGGCGAAGGGTGAGAGACTGTTTCTTTCCCCTGCCATTCTTGGGAGAATTGGCCCCTGAGTCAGGTAGCCAAGGTCAGTAGCGCAATTTTGGGTATCTCACAGAAAGTCTCAGTTATCTTGGCCACTGCTCCAAAGCAGAGACAGAAAGTGGCCCAGCTATGTCACCGGAGTACCAGCAACTTATTACCTGTCTGTCCTTCAGCAACTTACTAGTCCTGTGCTGGGGAAGTCTTTCTGTATGCTGTGAATATGTCCGGCTTCCACTGAATAATAAATAAAGCTGTTTTGGCCTATGGCAAGAAAGCTTACAACCAGGAGGGAAATTCAAGCAGAGATACAGAGAGAAGACGGGCGGAGTCCAGGGAGACCACTGCCGCCGCCGCCTAAGTAGCAACAAGATGCCATCAGACCTGTAACGCCAAGGCCACGTGGCAACATATAGATTAATAGGGATGGATTAATTTAGATGAAAGAGTTAGCCAACCAGAAGCTGAAGCCATAGACCATACAGTTTGTAATTAATATAAGCCTCTGAGTAATTATTTTATAAGCAGCTGTGGGGCCTCAGGACCGAGCGGGATTTGGTTTTCCTATCCATAAAGTTGGTGCATGATTGGTGGGGGAAGGGGGGTGTCCCAAGATGTATGTGGGACAGAGAGAGAGAGAGAGAAAGAGAGAGAGAGAGAGAGAGAGAGAGAGAGAGAGAGAGAGGAGGCTATGGACCATTTTTCCCTTTTAATTATTGACATTTTATTTATTTATTTATTTATTTTTGGCTTTTCAAGACAGGATTTCTCTGTGTAGCTTTGCACCTTTCCTGGATCTTGCTCTGTAGACCAGGCTGGCCTTGAACTCACTAAGATCCACCTGGCTCTGCCTTCTGAGTGCTGGGATTAAAGGCGTGAGCCCCCAACGCCCAGCTTATTGACATTTTAAATGCATTATTTTATAACATATACATACATTTTTTTTGCTGTTGTTTGTTTGTTTTTTGTTGGGGAGTATTTTTGTTTTCTTTTTTTTTTTTTTTTTTTTTTTTTTTTTTTTTTGGTTTTTCGAGACAGGGTTTCTCTGTGTAGCTTTGCGCCTTTCCTGGAACTCACTTGGTAGCCCAGACTGGCCTCGAACTCACAGAGATCCGCCTGGCTCTGCCTCCCGAGTGCTGGGATTAAAGGCGTGCGCCACCACCGCCCGGCCGTATTTTTGTTTTCTAAGACAGATTTTCTCTGTGTAGCCCTGATTGTCCTGGAACATGTTCTGTAGACCAGGCTGGGCTTGAACTCAGAGATTTGCCTATGTCTGCCTCTCAAGTGCTGGGATTAAAGGCATGTTCCATCCCTACTACCTTATCCCCAGTTCCTTTTTTTTTTTTTTTTTTTTTAGATAAGGTCTTGCTATGTAACTCTAGCTGGCTTGGAATTTGCTGCAGCCCACCTACTTCTGCTTTCTAAGTGCTGGTATTACGGGTGTAAACCACTACACTAGCTAATTCTTTTTTGATGAAGAAAATGGCACTATACAGGTTGTTGTGAGGAGTAAAGGGACAACGGAAAGCAAGTTGGTTCACAGTTGGCTCTCAGTAGGTGTGAGATCCCCGCCCACCCTCTTCTCTGTATTCTCCTATACTCTTTTCCCTTCTGGCGATCAGAGACTTTGGTCCACAGACTTCAGCTTGGGAGGGAAAATGGTACAGAACTCTGATGTCCACATGGCTTTGGGAAAGTCATGTAGCCTTCCCAAATCTCAGTCACTTTGTCTGCAAAATGGGAAAATAAGCACCTAGCTTAAAAGATGTTTTCAACTGGCAAGATGGCTCAGAGGGGGTGTGGCAGTTTGAATGTAATTGGCCCCCAAACTCATAGGGAGTGGCACTATTAGGAGGTGTGGCTTTGTTGGCGTGGGTATGGCCTTGTTGGAGGAAGTGTGTCACTTTGGGGGCGGGCTTTGAGGTTTCCTATGCTCAGGATACCACCCAGTGTCTCAGTTGACTTCCTGTTGCCTGCAAGACGTAGGACTCTCAGCTACTATTCCAATACTACATCTTTCCTGCACACCGCCATGTGTAGTAATAATGGACTGAACCTTTGAAACTGTAAGCAATCTACCCCAATTTAAATTTTTTACTTTATAAGAGTTGCCATGGTTATGGTTTCTCTTCACAGCAATAAAAACCCTAACTAAAACAGAGGGTAAAGGTGCTTGCCACCAACATGCCTTTCATCTCTAGGACCCATATGATGAGAGGATAGAACAAGCCATGTGCACCATGTCACATGAGCATGCTTACACACACACACACACACACACATTCACACACACACACACACACATATACACACACACACACAAATATATACTTCCTGGCATACAGTAAGCAAGCAATTAATGACTTCAGAAAAATATTATGAAGAAATATAATGGGTGTAACTAAGAAACAAATATTAAAGAAGGAGGTAGACCAGAGAAAGATGATTTTAACCCAGGACCACAAGTGCACAGAATCTTTGGATGTAGTGAAAAAGGTCTGTGAACTTGGAGGGGGAGTACATCCTTGATAACACTCGCCTCCAACTGGACTCCAGCACGTCTAGAATCCAAATAAGCATCAAAACAAAAGCACAGCAGTGGAATCTACAACTCTGTCACTATAGAAATGACCTCAAAATTACAGTGTTTCGTCAACTCAGCAATCTCGTTGACATTTTAAACAGCAGGATTCAATGGCAATTCAATGCAACTGGCAGCCTTTATGACCCTAAATAATTTCTTCCTTGCAGTTAAAAACATCACTATTAATAGAGGCCCATATGCTTCATCAAGAATCCAAAGGAACTCTAGGCCAGTCACAGGACCACTCCTACCTGGGCCCCTGATGGATGGCTGTGTGACATTGTGCCTGTTTCTCTCGAGGGCAGAATCCTTCTCTGGGTTATTAGGAGAAAGAAATTGATTCTTGACTGGAAAAGGGTTTGGGGAATCCATGTCTTCCCAGTTTTGCCAGATGACCATGTCTCACAGGCCTCCCTCCTCCACAAGGGATTCTCCCTCCCCCAACCTCCTCTTCTGGTACACCCAGGTCAAAGTGCACCTTCTTCAGTCTCCCGTGATCCCAGCTCGGAGCAGCTTTTCTGGGAATAGTAACAATTCCTCTTGTTATCCTGGCGATAGACTCTGGGGCCTCATGCATGCTGGGTAGATGATCTACCATTCAGCTGTACTCCACGCCAAAGGTAAGTGTTTGTTCATTGTTGAGATGAGTTCTGTTTTGGCAGGCTGGCCTTAAACTCCTGGGCTCAAGCAATCCTCCTGCCTCAGGCTGCTGAATAGCTGAGACTACTGCCACGTGCCCTCAAATCTGGCTCCTTTTTTGTTTATTGTTTTTTGTTTTCTTCACAGTAACCCTCGAAGCCATCCCTCTCTCAAAATCCTTCCCTGTTCTCTTACATAGCGTTCCTTCATGTCTACAATCCCTGCATCCCCCTTTCCCTGCATCCCCTTTCCCTGCATCCCCTTTCCCTGCATCCCCCTTTCCCTGCCCAGTCCTGTGTTGATTCCTCCACTGACCCCTCAGTGATGATTCCTCTCTTATTCCTCCACCGAACTCTTTCTGAAGGGCAGGCCCAAATCTGAGCCTTCCAGGTACCCAGGTCAGAGGTTTGGGACCCAACAGCCTCCGGGGAGCTGCCTTAGAGGACAAAGGAAAGGAAGTACAGGGGGAAGCAGAGAAGGAGTCAGCTGAGCTTATATACCCAGCCCCCTTCAGATCCGTGATACACACACACAAACACACACACGCACACGCACGCACGCCCGCCCGCCCGCGCACGGGAGCAAAGGGGAAGCATCACATTGACTATTTCCTACTGTCCACTTCTGTGAAAACACACAGCTGAGGCTCTGAGTAACTGGATAAAAGATCTTCTGTCTACCCTCTCAGGGTACATTGGGGAAACCGAGGGTCTGGGTGCTCCTTCAGACAGGAATGAAAATATTGCCCTTGTAGTCTGGAACAAATTGTGGAGGCTGGCAGCCCCTAATTGAGGGAGGGAAAAGGCTTGTTCCTGGGACAATTGCCCTATTGTCCTTGGCCAAACAGCAGGGAGTGCTAACTCGGGTGTGTGTGTGTGTGTGTGTGTGTGTGTGTGTGTGTGTGTGTGTGTGTGTGTGTGTGTGTTTGTGTGTGTGTGTGTGTGTGTGTGTGTCAGCATTGCGGGTGAAAGAGGGACCAGGAGAGGAAAGGAAATGACAGGTAGAAATGAGCAGGGTGTGGTGGCACGCACCCGGAATCGCAGCATTTGGGAGTTGGAGGCAGGGTCATCAAGACGGCAAGGCCAGTGTGGACTACTGGAGGCCCACTGGAAAAAGGTTTGCTGAGAGCCAGCAAGACAGCAGGGTTGAAACCCCATGGGCTCAGGAGCCTGGGGAAATAAATGACCTGTCTCTGATCCTCAGCTGCCGTCGATACAATGAAAATCCCTGGTCCTCAGGTTGCTTTGCCAGTTAAATGAATGGAGTAGTGTATTCATCATCCCAGAGGACCTCACTCTGTCTGTCTCCTGCGTAGCCCACAACCTCCCAGACAGAGAAGGGTCCTGGCACCCGGGCACGGTGTTACCTCGCTCAGGCGAGGTCCTCAAATATCCACCTTGCCTCCCTAGCCCTGGAGTGCTGCCTGGGCTGCTAGGGGCCGGTCACGCCTAGGACTGGGGCCCCGCGCGCTCCCCTGCCTCCGCGCCCGCGCACCTGGCCGCCGGGTCCCCGGGCGCCCCGTCCTCCCCGCGCGCCTCCGCGCCTGTCGCCGTGCCTTTCTCCGCGCGCCTCTGCCTGCGCGCCTCCCTGCCTGCCCGACCCCCCGTCTCTTCCCCAGGCTCCGCTGGGTCTCCCGCAGTCCCTCGCTCGCCTGCCGCCGTCCGTCTGGTGGCCCAAGGAGGCGCGATGAGCGGCGCCTGCTCGAGCTACGTCAGCGCGGAGCAGGAGGTGGTGCGCGGCTTCAGCTGCCCGCTGCCGGGGGGCGAGGCGGCCGCCGTCTTCTGCTGCGGCTTCCGAGACCACAAATACTGCTGCGACGACCCGCACAGCTTCTTCCCCTACGAGCACAGCTACATGTGGTGGCTCAGGTACAGGCCCTGGCCCTAACCTCGCCTCGAACCCTTCTCCCGTCTTAACCCCCTCTCCCACCCGCAGACTAGCCTCTAGTTAAGCCTTGGCTTTCACCTAAGCGCCCATCCCGCAAATCATCCTTTCTCCTCATTGCCAATACTGACCCTATGCTCACTTTATCACTAACCCATCGCTCTCTTGAAGCGCCACCTCAACCCTTCCTTCATCCTGACCCCAGCCATTATTTGGAACCATGCTTGAACCTGACCAGCACTACCCCAAACGCTCACTCTGCCCCTTCTGTGAACCTCATTCTTCCATCGCCCTCAACCCAATCCCAAATCACAAGCCAACCCTTGCCCTAACAGCAAATGCTATCCCGGACTTACAGAGGAATCTCAAACTCTACCCTTAGTCCTCACACAGATGCACCCATCTGGGGGCTGTTCCAGATGCCGGCCCCATCCCCATCCCCAGCTTTATGAACTCCCTGTGACTACCCCAGTCCTGACTGTCACCTGCCCCATCTTCCTCCTCAAACCTGCCTGGGCACCCTCCTCAGCTGTTTTCTCACATATTGACTTCAGGAAACTCTCTAGTCTAGACCTACATCCAAACCACGACCTCAAACCTTTATCCTTACCTGATGCTGCATGCCAACTCCATCTCAGTCCAGCCTCGGCTTTTTTCTTCCCTCTGACTCTCTCTACTGGGCACCCATGTGAGTCCTGGAGATGTACCCTACGCTTGCAGTCAGGGCTTCCTGCAAGTCCAGTGTGACACGGTGGCATAATGTCACAGCAGAGGCCAGCTCTAGCCATTTTAATATAAAGTGTGGTCTGGTTGAAAACACTTTGGTTCCCCTGGCTGTTCAGGGACGGGGTTGCTCGGACCAGCTCTGACAATTCTGAAACCTAAGTATGGAGTTGAGCGGCGGTAGGTCTTAATCCCTCTGAGTCCCCAAAGGCTTCACCCAGAAAGTAGAGCCTGATCCTCAACCTGCTCTGGGAAAGGGGTAACAGCAAAATTGGAATGGTCCATGGAGAGTTTTCTGTCCCTAACAGTGTAGGCGCAGACTGTGTGATTTCTGGATGGGAAAAGAGCATCATTAGCTGCTGGAATGTCTCTGAATCTTTCTGTCTCTTTATCTACCAATGGGGAAAATGACCTATCGCTGTCCCGATTTCTGACTAAGGCAGAGGCAAGAACCAAAAGAGAGAAGAAAACAACTTGATATATACCATTTACAATTACAAAGATCGCCTTTTCTAAGGTGTTCAGTCTGTAATTCTAAAACATTTTCTGATGACCAGGATGATATCATATCCTGCACATTTGTCTGCTGTCTAAAAACCCAAGGAATCATAGTAATTCATTTTCTGTTCCCATGTATTCATCCATTCACTATGATCTTTGCTATAGGGTCTTTGTGCGAGGCGACGAGGGTACAAAAGCCAATTATTCCTTGCAAAGAGGACCATCCATTCTTGTTGTGAGAGCAAACCCAGGGCCTTGGGCATATCATAGACAAGTACTCTAATACTGAGCACGTCACCAACCCTCCCAGTCTATTTAGAGCCGTGGTTCTCAACCTTCCTAATGCTGTGACCCTTTAATACAGTTCCTCATGCTGTGGTGGCCCCCCAACCATAAAATTCTTTTCATTGCTCCTTCATAACTGTAATTTTGCTACTGTTATGAATCATAACGCAAATATGTGTGGGTCTTAGGCGACCCCTGTGAAAGGGTCAGGACCCACGGGTTGAGAACCACTGACTTCGAGAGGCAGCGCCTGCACCTGTCTGAAACAGTACAGGACCTGTTGAAGTCTCACTGTGTGCTTAGCACAGAGCTGAGAGCTGAAGGGGGTGATTGCCTTTGAAGTGCAGGAGTGGTGTGGAGCTTTGCCTCTGTTCAGAGCCTGGTGCAAACCTCGGCTCTATCATGCCAGCTTGTGAATCGGAAAAGTTGTTTAATCTCGTGGACTCTTCTTGCTTAACTCTAAATGATGGTTCACCCTTGTCATCCCAGCACCTGTGAGGCTTGAGGCAGAGAGACTATGGGTGATGATGTGGCCAGTTAGGGATATGGAGTGAGCTCCAGGCCAGCCTTGAGTACCCAGTGAGATCCTGTCTCAACAAGTTAATATAAAATTTAGAGCAGTAGTCATGCCTGCCTCATGGAAGACAGAATGTAAGGAGGGAGTGAAGTGTGTGTATTGCAAGTTTAGGTGCCCAGTGCATGGAGCAGGCACTCAGTAGGAAAGAGTTTCTTTCACACCTGTAAGCGTGGGACGCAGAGCTCAGAGTCTGACAGTGAACCTGCTCTTCCTTCGCTATCACAGCAGAGGACATGGCTTAGGATGGGTTCCGCACTCCCACACATACGTAGCCCCTAAGACAGCTCTCCATTTTATAGATGGAGAGACTTAAGAGGGGTTGTTACTGGGAGTACCCCAGTGAGAAGTGGCAGAGCTGAGATGACCCCAAACCCGAGACTTGTCCTGTTCGACGACTATCAGGGCCCTCTCTGGTCTCTCACAGCTGACACACTCGGCTCTCTCCAGAACATACACTGAGAGCTGTCTTCTGTCTTCTGTGCTATCTTAGATGCAGAGATGAGTGGCCCCTGAGCCCCTGGCTGGCAGTCCCTTCCTCTTCCATCACTTCCCGATCTACTCACATCGTTTGACCTTTCCTGTTGTCTTGGAAACTCTCTCCCGGTAGAATGCTTTTGTCACTAAAGTGTAGTAGCTTAGACGGGTTTCAGTGGAGAATTGGATAGGGAGATCTCTAAGGTCAGGTCCTGTGTCAGTGTGACCCCAAAAGCAGCTGAAAGGTTCCAGGATGTTAAGTGACTTCCTGGGTTCTTTTGTGTGTGGCCGTGCTTGGGTGTGGGTGTTTTCCATGTTTATATATACCTGTGCACTATGTGCAGAGGGTGCCTGCGGAGGTCAGAAGAGGGCATCAGATCCTGAGACTGGAGTTACAGATGGTTGTAAGCTGTCATGTGAGCGCTGGAGATGGAATGCTGGTCTCTGGAAGAACAACCAGTACTCTTAACTGCTGACCCCACTTCCTGGATTCTAACACATGGTTCATAAACATCAAGACAGTTGCTAAGCATAGAGCTTGAGAGTCCTCAGGATGAATAGTGTGCCCTGAGCTCTAAAACAATTCCCTGCGTGCTTCTGACAGAGCCCCATCACTGCGGCATGGAGACTTTGTTTTGTTCCAAATTTCATTTGACCCTTTTCATGACATTTCTTTCTTGCAAGCGTAAAAATCTCCAGGTAAGCACTGTATCCTTTGAGAGAGTTTGAAGGGTGGAAAAAAAGCCATCTTTAAAAGCTAACCATCTCAGAAAGAAAAGACATCCCATGGAGAAGCAGCTGGTATAACTACACCATCTGGCCCAGTTACCAAAACCTCCTTCCATCTTCTTTCTGCCAGACTGTGGCAGAAGGCGAGCTGAAGGGCAGAGTTGGTGGCCAGGTCGTGCCAACTCCATGTCACCACACTTAGGGCCACCTGGTAAGACAGGAATGGTCACAAATGAAGATCAGAAAAGCAAAGCGGTATTTATGGCAGGATCAGGATTCAAACCTTGAAAAGTACCTGATCTCGAAGCCTGCTAGTGAGTCCAGAGGCCTCTAGTTGAGTTTCTGGATGCTGACTTCATGGGAAGGCAGCTCAGTCTGTCCTGTGCATCTCTCTTCTCAGGAGGAACTCACCCCCCTCTGGAGGTAGGGCCTTCCCCACTAGACAGCTCTGATCCCTTTAAGCTCATCTGGTACTGACACCAGCTTTCTCTCTCAGAGCTGTCTCTCTTGTCCCCTTCTCTGTATCCTCAGGCCCCAGACAGAACACCGAGGACAATGCGTTTCAGAGGCAGCATCTGCTTCCTAACTCACCTCCACTTAGGGAGGCATCCTCCAGTCTTCTCATCCATTCCACAAAGGTTCTCTTTTAGAGGCTACTTTCCCGTCCTGGTGCTCATAGATGTCACCCATAAACAGTGAGCTCCTCATCTGCACACAGGTCCACCAGCCGGTAGTCCCGTGAACAATAAGTGTATCTCAAAAGAGAAAACTACTGGATGTCTTTTTAATGCATGCAGGTACACAAGCATACATGCATGTGTGGAGGCCAGCAGGCAACCTCAGATGTGATTCTCAGGAACGCCATCCCCCTCCTTTGAGGCAATGTCTCTTGTTAGCCTTGAGCTCACCAGTTAAGCTAGACTGGCTGGCCAGTGGGCCCCAGGGATGCTCCCGATTCCATCTTCGCAGTGCTTGGATTACAAGTATGCACACCACATGGATTCTCAGTATTGCACTTGAGTTCTCATGCCTGCAAGTCAAGCAAGCACTTCACCTAGTGAGTGTAGAGGACCAGCCCCCACACTTATTTACCCCGGGGACTCTTGAGGAATGAGGGATAATGAGGAGACTTAGAAATAAAGAGGGGAGAGAAACAGAGAGAAAGCACGGGATAGACTCGGGTGGCCCTGGATCCTTATCCACCGGCCCAGAACTTTATTCCAAAGGTCTATTTATAACAATGCCAAGGGCTGGAGCAAAAGACCTCCCCCTTGCTAGTTACAGTCACCTGGTACCCAGGCCCATGGTCCAATCAACCTCTTATGCAGTCCTGTTGAGTACAGCCACTAGGAAGCCTAGTGGGCTCCAACAAGTAAGCTATCTCCCTGGCCCAAGATAACTGTTTAAAGTATCAACAAGAACTAAAAAAAACCCACATAACCAACATGGGAAATGTGGGAAAAGGCACAACAAAAAGATACAAAAGAAGGGAGCTGGCGTGTGCTGGTTTGTGCTTAAAGCTGAAGAGTTGATGGCAAAGAGGTTTGGTTGCTCGTTTGGTTTGGTTTTTGAGACAAAGTCTCTCTACACAGCCCTAGTTATCATAGAACTCACTCTGTAGCCCAGGCTGGCCTGAACTCACAGAGATCCGCCTTCCTCTGCCTCCCAAGTGCTGGGATTAAAGTAGTGTGCTACCACCCCCAGCTACGTAGTTTTTTATGGAAAGTGATCCCAGAAAACACTGATAGAGGGTGGAAAAATGAGACAGAGAGAAAACACTACGAATAGGTTATGCTATCAACAGGTCGCCCTTCGCCTCTGCCAGTCAGCATGTGATGTATTCCTCAGAGTTATGGAGGACATAGGAGCTGGGGATGTATACACCACTGTGGTTGAGGGCAGGTCAAGGGAGCGAAGCGTTAATTATCCTGGACTCCTGACTTATTCAATGAGCAGAGTTTTGTTCTGGGTCTAAGAAGTCCTCAAGCAAAGAGCTAGAGATGCTGGCGATTGAAACTGTACGGATATTCCACAATGATAGGACCCAAGGGGATATGGCCAGGACATCTACAGCCTGCATTATACCTAGAGACAGCTCGATAGTAGTTTGATATATTTCCCGCCAATCTTATGTTTATATATATTTATTTAGTTAAGTTTGACCTAAGCTTTGTGTCTGGTATTGTCTTGCTATTTTCACTTTATATCATCTTGTAAGAATATGTGTGTATGTGTTAGTACATGCACATGTAATTGAACGGGGAGCACACACGTGTAGAAACCAGAACAAGACCCCCGCTGATATCCCTCAGATACTAGCTGGAGAGTTGAAGCTGATTCTACTGCTCACTCTTCTGCCTTCCCAGGCCCCAGCTCTCAGCCCCCTGTGGTCTTCTCTCCCCAGCATCGGAGCTCTTGTGGGACTCTCCACAGCAGCAGTGGTCCTTCTGTCCTTCATTGTCACTGTTTGTGTGCTCTGCTATCTGTTCATCAGCTCAAAGCCCCACACAAAGCTGGACCCAGGCTTAAGCCTACAGACAACAGGTAAGAAAGAAGCTACATGGTGTCCTTGTGGCAGGGGAGGGGGTCGGGGTGCGGGAGTGGTACTTTTTGTTGTTGGTTTTTTTGTTGTTTGGTTGTTTTTTTTTGTTTTTGTTTTTGTTTTGAGACAGGGTTTCTCTGTGTAGCTTTGGAACCTTTCCTGGAACTAACTCTATAGCCCAGGCTGGGCTCGGAACTCACAGAGATCCGCCTGGCTCTGCCTCCCGAGTGCTGGGATTAAAGGGGTGCGCCACCACCACCCGGCGTGAGAGCATCCTTTTTTTTTTTTGGTTTTTCGAGACAGGGTTTCTCTGTGTAGCTTTGCGCCTTTCCTGGAGCTCGCGCTGTAGACCAGGCTGGCCTCGAACTCACAGAGATCCGCCTGCCTCTGCCTCCCGAGTGCTGGGATTAAAGGCGTGCGCCACCACGAGAGCATCCTTTTAATCCCAGCATTTAGGAGGCAGAAGCAGGCAGATCTCTGAGAATGAGCCAGCCTGGTCTACAGAGTGAGACCTGTCTCAAAGGTGGGGGAGGAGAAGATAAAGGAGGAAAGGAAAGGGAGAAATGAGATCTAGAACACTCAAAGGAAAGGAAAGGGAGAAATGAGATCTAGAACACTCACCTTCTGACTGTTCTGGAACACCGCATTCCTCAGGAGGTCTGTGAACTGAGCATTTTGGACCCAGACTTGTGTGCTCAGTCCTCAGGAGTCTCTCCTGCCATCAGCTCTCCATTCTCAGAGTTTACGCGAGGATGGATTTTTCTAAGCTGGTGTTTTCATTCTAGCCTTAGGGGATGCAAACTGATTTCCATATTCTCCCAAACAAAACAGAGCTACTAAGACAAACTTGCCATTTCTTAAAAATCAACATTTAATCAGAAACCGAATACAGGATTTTATTTTTCATAATCTGCTGTTCTGACTACCCATTCCTTCATGAGCCCTGGCCATTGAGAACCTCAAAGGAGACAACCAAGAAAGTGTTGTCTTTTCCTAAGTCCATACAGCACATTTTATAGCCTCTGACGAGGAACTGTGAAAGATCCTAGCCCGTGCTGGCCAAGTTCTCAGTACAGTTCTCAGGACAGTTGAGTGAGCAGCGGCCAAGGTGGGTGTTGTCTCACTTCACAGACTCAAAAATCAGGGTGGAGAGAAGGCTGGAGACTTACTCAAGGAGTCCTGACTGACAAACGAAATCAGGTCCAGCCCATGCCTTACCTCCCAGAGTCACGCTCTTCTGCTCACTAAACACAGGCTGTGCAAATGTGTAAATACATTACTGCCTGATACCAACTTTATCAACTGTAAGAAGTGTTAAGAGAATGATGAGGTGAAATAGAGGCAGGAAGCCAGGATGGGTGGACAGTGGGTACAGGTGTGGGCAGGACTCACTGAGACCTGTGTAGTAGTGGGGTCACCCCTGGGGGTGCCACAGGACTAGGGCCAGCGAGGTCGGGGAGGAACTCAAGCAGCAGAGACAGGCGGCGAGCCTCAGGCAGGTAGAAGGGCAGGTGGGTAATTCCTCGGTCTCAGAGGAAGATGGAGAGCACTGAATGCTACCATTTGTAAGAGATTAATTTTCTAACTTAAAAAGGCAACAAGCAACAGCCCTAAACCCTTCCAGGATCCTGAGGATGGCTGAGAGTGGAAGGGTTCCTCTGGCTCCCTGTGGAGTCAGGAATAGGGAAAAACCTGAGCCGAAGACAAGCTGACCGATGTACCTAAATCAAAGTCAAATAATAAGATATCATAGGTAAAGTTAAAAAAACAATGATGGGCTGCAAAGATTTTGTGTGTGTGCACAAGCATCTGTCCTCACAGCAATCCTATTCTCAGACTGTATATTTTTGAACTTGCTTACTTACTAAAATGTATTTGTAACCTCGAAATCAATACTTGAGGCACTTATGAGGTTATTACAGATGTGGGTATGTACAGAGTAGCAAATATTGGAGGTGCACATGTCCCAGATAACGTCAATCAAGGCTACACTCTGTAAGCATGTATCCTCTTTGTGTCTGTCTGGAGCCATTTTATTCCATGTTTGTGATGTTCACTAATGGGCACCCTGTTGAAATGCCTCTGGACACAGTTCTGAAGTGCCGTCTAGTGCCCTCGAGCATAAGAAGACTGTACACTTTGTGAAGAATCCAGGGTGCTAAATGTCTGACATGAGGATTTGAGTTAAATGTTAATAAATCAAAAATACATATTAAATCATGGGACTAGAGAGATGGTTCAGCATTAAGAGTACTGGCTGCTCTTTCAGAGGACCTGGGCTAGATTTCCCAGCACCCAGATGGCAGCTCACAACTGTTTATAACTTCAGTTCCAGGGGAATCAATACCCTCTTCTGGTCTTCTAGAACACCTGGCATGCACATGGTTCATAGACATACATTCAGGCAAAACACCCATACACATAAGGATAAAATAAACTTTTTTTTTTTTTTTTTTTTTTTTTGGTTTTTGGTTTTTCTGAGACAGGGTTTCTCTGTGTAGCTTTGGAGCCTGTCCTGGAACTCACTCTAGCCCAGACTGGCCTCGAACTCACAGAGATTCGGCTGGCTCTGCCTCCCGAGTGCTGGGATTAAAGGTGTGCGCCACCACCGCCCGGCTAAAATAAACATTTTTAAAAGAAACACATATTAAATCAGGTGTCTTTAATCAACGGCACATGAAAGTTAAGTATTGATCGTTTGTCAAAAATGTCATGGCCAAAGACACACAGAAACCTCATCTTAGAATGATGTTCTCCCTAGAAGACAGAGTCTCATACGGCCCAGGCTAGCCTGGAACTCACTATGTAGCCAAGGATGACCTTGACCTCCTGATCCTCCTCCCTCCAACCCCAAGTTGCCACCAAGCCTGGCTTAGTAGTGTTTTTAGTATTTGCTAACTCGGTGTTTGTGGAGACTTTATAATACATAAAATATACTACATAACTCCTGTGGATAATCGGGACTCACTGCATGTAAAATAAGACAGGGCTGACATCCAGAACATAGAAACACATCTTTAAACAAATGAGAAAAGTGTAATCATAATTAAGAATAAAAGTCCAGGCCGGGCGGTGGTGGCACACGCCTTTAATCCCAGCACTCGGGAGGCAGAGCCAGCCGGATCTCTGTGAGTTCGAGGCCAGCCTGGGCTACCAAGTGAGTCCCAGGAAAGGCGCAAAGCTACACAGAGAAACCCTGTCTCGAAAAACCAAAAAAAAAAAAAAAAAAAAAAAAAGAATAAAAGTCCAATATAAGCCTGGTGTGGTGGCACCTGCCTGTAAAACAGCCCTTTGGGAGGTTTTGCTGGGTGGTGGTGGCGCACACCTTTGGTCCCAGCACTCCAAGCAGAAGCAAGCTTGGTCTGTGAGTTCAAGGCCAGCCTGGTCTACAGAACAAGTTCCAGGACAGCGAGAGCTACACAGAGAAGTCTTGTCTTGAAAAATAAATAAATAAATAAAAATAAAAAATAGATTAAAAAAAAAAAAAAGACATAGGACGACCAGTAGTTCACTGTTGCCCTTGATTACATATCAAGTTTGAGGCCAGCCTGGTATCCTGAGACTATCTCACACAAACAAACAACCACCACAACAACAAAATTCACAATCCACACGGAGAGATTATCAGTGTAATAATAAGGAGAATGCAATTTAAGAATGATAGACTAGCCGGGCGGTGGTGGCGCACACCTTTAATCCCAGCACTCCGGAGACAGAAGCAGGTGGATCTTTGTGAGTTCGAGGCCAGCCTGCTCTACAGAGCGAGTCCAGGACAGGCTCCAAAGCTGCACAGAGAAACCCTGTCTCGAAAAACCCGGAAAAAAAAAAAATGATAGACCTTTTGAACTGCTGAGATGGTTCAGCAGGTAAAGCCACGGGCTGACAAGCCTGACAACTGATTTCAGTCCCTGAAACTTGTGCAAAGGTAGGAGAGAACTGACTCCGTAGAGTTGTTATCTGACCTACACACACACACACACACACACACACACACACACACACACACACACACAAATAATTTTAAAGAAAGTAATGATATACTTGAAAAGGATCTCCAGGAGATGTGATACCCTCTGAGGGTACTGTGCACACATGGTGTACCTATACATGTACAAGCAAACTAACAAACACATGAAATAAAAAGAAATAAAAAACTGACGGAAGTTCAGAGATGGGCCATGTTAACAGTGAGAGAGTTGGAGGGAAAATGGGCAATATAACATGATTGGCCATGGCTGGCAGGAATATAAATTGGTTCAATGACTTGGCAATACCTTCTTACGCTAAAAACATGGATGCCCTGTAACTCAGCAGTGACGTCTAATGGTCCATCCTTGTGAAATAATTCCTTTAGGCGAAGACAAGTACAATAGATATCAAGACACGTACAATAGATATCAGGACAGCCTGGTTTCCTGTCACAGAGGAAACCAACTAAAAGCTCATCAGTGCAAAAAAAAAGTATCGTTGAGGAGCTCCAGGGCTGAATCCTCCCTGAAGGGACTATCAGGTTTCTTCTGCGTGGTCACTGGGCAGGGTCAGCTATGACCACTTCTGTTACGCAGGTGAGGACACTGAGGTTCAAAGTCTCCTAGTGAGGGAGTGACTGACCAGCTCTCTCTCCACCTCCCTTTACCCCTGTTGCTGAGAAAGGGAAGCCCCTTTTGTGTGCCAGATACTACTCTTTGAACCTGCACAGGTACCCTCTCATCTGATCTCCTCCACTGCCCAGTGAGATGAGCGTCACTCACGTACAGCTGTGACAGCCAGGTCTCAGAGATGCTGGATGAACTGCCCAAGAGCTCACAGCTTGTAAATTGTGGTCCTGGGATTCTAAAGTGTCTCTCTGCCTCTCAAGCCCTGTTCTCTTTCATGTCTCCATGCCCGGACTGTGGCTGCTCAGGGTTTTTCTATCCCTCCCTGCTCCCACCAAAGCCTTTCTGGCTTAGAGGTCATATAGTTCATTCTTGACAGTATAGATGGAGATCGCCTTCCTGCTTCTCAGTGTTCAGTGACCAGTCAGGTTATTTAGTCACCAAGGTTTGGGACAGCACATGCTCTTTCTTTTTGTTTCTCACTTTTTGAAGATGGAAAGTGCATCCACTGACTTTTTACTAACTGATCGCTTTCGCCTCTCTGTCGTTTGCACAAGTCCCTAGGTCTATCGTGTTGCCCTCCCCTTCCCTCCGTACCCACAGCACCAAGCCGGAAGCATCTGAAATGGGGTACAAATCCACTGTTTGTATTTACCAGATCTTCTCCCCTTCAGAGACTCCCGCTTCTACGTGCTTGCTGTCTTGCTCTTCAGTGAGACAGGAGATCATGGCTCCCATTTTACAGGAGAAAAAGAGCAAGATTTAGCAAGTGACCAAGTCCTCAGATAGACCTGTGTGTTTGGGATGCCAGCCAGATCTCACAGGCTTTAGAGTACAATAACTGTACTGTACGTGTGTGTGTGTGTGTGTGTGTGTGTGTGTGTGTGTGTGTGTGTGTGTGTGTATGCGTGTTTACCTCTCTGATGGGGCAAGAGTGGTGTGACAGGTTCTTGGCAAGTGGCCATGAAAAGGCCACTTCTGACACAGCTTCCTTCCCATAACTAGGGTTTTGCCATCACCCCTGTCCCATACCATCTCCCAAACCTGACATGAACTAGAGATAGGAACTTTTCCTCTCTCCCTCCCTCCCTTCCTTCTTTCCATTCCTCTTGTGCTGGGGGTCTAATGCAAGGCCTCACACATGCAAAGCACATGTAACTTCCTTAGTGGAGTTCTTTGTGAGGAACCAGCTAGATCAGAAGGGTGACTGCAGCCCTGCTGTGGTGTTCTGCCCCGGGATGGGGACTTCAAACACATCACACTTAACTAGCTCCACTTCTCTGGCAGGTGGTTGTTAGTGACTCTGTTTTGAGACCAGACAGGTGGAGTGAGGACGGAGATGATGTCCCAACCCAAGCCCATTTAATGAGCCCAGGAAAATCGGAAGAAAAAAAAAAATTAAACAAGCATTTTGCTTTCATTTTCTTCTGGAAAGGTCATTAATCAGCCATTCTCCCTGAACCCCCACGGATCCAGAAACCAGTTCTGACGCTCGCTCCCGTCACACAGGAGGGACGCTGGAACCCTGAGAGGGGCAGTCCTGCACTTGAGTCCCCAGACTAGCTTGTGGTCAGGCCTTGGCCTTTCAGGCCACAGACGGTTCTCTACGACAGCGGCCCCACACTTCATGGTGGCTTCCCCCACCACTGTCCTCCCATCCACCCCCTCCTCTCTGAGGCCTCAGTCACTCCAGATCCCACTGCTGTTTGATTAGGCATACTTGGAGTGACACCCGTGAGTCACAACATGAGTCACAGGTGTCAGTGATAAGTTAGTCTTGACTCATCTCCAAGCAGGAAAGAACCTTTCCAACCCCGACTGGGCTGACCACCACAGGCATATCCTAAGTTCAAACTGAGGACTTCAGGGAATAGGGTCGATGACAGAGGTCTTTGGAGAAAGTTGGACATGTGCCCTGGATCTAATACTGGTTTTCTACTCTCATGGCATTGTTCCTCTGTTTTTCTTTCCTTCTCTCTCTTTCTTTTTTTTTTAATCAAGCCAGGGTTTTATTAAACCAATCCAAGTGACACATCTTTACAGCGTACAAAAAAATTATTCCACAACAACTCAACCTGGGGCTTGCTGCCATTTGTTTTTAAAGCTAAGTTGGCTGGGACTTATGGTCCCTTCTGTCTCCACCTCCAACAACTTAGGATGCAAATAGGGGCACATATCTGGCCACACACAGCTTTTTTTTTTTTTTACATGGATTCTGGGGATCCAAACTTAGCTCCAAGGCTTGCACAGCAAGTATTTTAGGGGCTGGAATCATGAATCAGCAGTTAAGAGCACTGGCTCCTCTTCCTGAGGACCCTGGTTCAACTCTCCGACACCATCATGGCAGCTCACAACCATCTGTAACTCCAATTCCAAGGATCCAACACCCTTTTCTGAACTCCTATTTATAAACCAAGCAACCAACATGCCTTAAATCTCAGCACTCAGGAGGCAGAGACCAGAGAATCTCTGAGTTCAAGGCCAACCTAGTCTACAAAGTGAGTTCCAGGACATACAGGGCTACACAGAGAAACCTTGACTGGGGGGGGGCACAAAAAAGGGGGCAGAGGTGGCACACGCCTTTAATCCCAGCACTTGGGAGGCAGAGACAGACGGATCTCTGTGAGGACGAGGTCAGCCTGGTCTTCAGAGTGATATCCAGGACAGCCAGGGCAGTTACATAGAGAAACCCCATCTCGAAAACAAAAACAAAAACATGACCCTAGGATGTAGTGACAGGAAAGAATGGCCAAGTGAGCTTCCTTCCTGACTCAGGAAGAGGAGAAAGAAGGCAAGTCAAGGGGGAGAATGTGATGAGAATCTTTTGTTTGTTTGGTTTTTTTTTTTTTGGTTTTTTTTTTTTTTTTTTTTTTGGTTTTTTGAGACAGGGTTTCTCTGTGCAGCTTTGCGCCTTTCCTGGAACTCACTTGGTAGCCCAGGCTGGCCTCGAACTCACAGAGATCCGCCTGGCTCTGCCTCCCGAGTGCTGGGATTAAAGGCGTGCGCCACCACCGCCCGGCGTTTGGTTTGTTTTTTGAGTCAAGATCTCACTCTGTAGCCCAGGCTAGTCTCAACTTTTGGGGATCCTCTAGCTTATGCTCCCCAAATGCTGGGATTACAGAAGTGTGCATCACACAAGTCTACAATCTGCTCTTTTTTAGATTTATCTAATTTATTTTATGTGTATAGTGTTTTGTCTGCATGTTTATCTGTTTACCTCATGCATGCCTGGTGCCACAGAGGTCAGAAGAAAGCATTGGATCCCCTGGAACTGGAGTTACAGACAGCTCTGAGCCACACCATATACATGCTGGGAATCAAACCCAGGTCCTCTGCGAGAGCATCAAGTGCTCTTAGCTGCTGAGCCATCTCTCCAGCTCCTAGACCAAGAGTTGAGACCCCTCAACTCTTTTGGGGGTCAAATAATCCTCTCACAGGGGTCACTGAAGACCATCAGAAAACACAGATATTTACATTACTATTCATAATAGTAACGAAATTACAATTATAAAGCAGCCATGAAATAATTTTATGGTTGGGGGTCACCACAACATGAGGAACTATATTAAAGGGTCACAGCATTAGGAAGGTTGAGAACTGCTGTTCTAGACTCTGTTCTTTTTGTTTGTTTGTTTTCGAGACAGGGTCTCTCTGAGTAGCCTTAACTGTCCTGGAACTTGCTCTGAGGACAAGGCTGAGCTTGAACTCAAAGATCTGCCTGCCTCTGTCTCCCAAGTGCTGGGATTAAAGGCATGTGCCACCACCGCCTGGCCCAGCTAGACTCTGTTCTTAAAGCAGAGAACAACAGATGTTTTTACAAACAGCCAGGACTCTACTGCATGCTGACTGTGTAACATCTAGAAAATGGACTTGTAATTTTTAAATGGCTTTTAGCCTTTCAAGGTTATGGTGAAGGCCAGCTCTTTCTCTCCTAGAAATGGCGTCCCTTACTAAAGAGAAACGTGGGCAGTTCCTACTGTGTGATGTGTTGTAGTGTTAAATATTTGTTGTATGAATGGTACAGTGAGGTGCTCAGGTCATCAGCAGAGAAACTGGCCAGGAGTGTGACACTGATAGGTAGAAGGGACTGCAGGAAGACAGCACCTCATATTGCTGTTTTTCAGGCTCTAAGAAGATGTCACCTGACCATCACGGTTTGAACACAGCGATCACAATGGAGGGATCACACTCTCCCAGGCAGAGTTACTCTTTGAACTCACAACTGGAAAACAATGAAAGGCAGGCCATGGACCCCAGAAGTCTCCTCCAGCACCACTTCACGGCCATGGTGACCGCTAGCAACATTCCAGGCAGCCCTGAAGAGGACTCTGTCCCGACCCCTGACCCATGTGGACCAGTTCCTTAAACATCCAATAAATGTCTCTACATCATCCCATCTGAAGTCTTTTTTTATGAAAAGATGGGAAATGGCTGAGAAGACATTGGAGCCTAGTGGATTAAAGCAGGACTTTTCCCAACAAAAGCACCTAGGTCTTGTAATGGACCCAGCTGTCTTGCTTGGCCTGACCAACTTAGGACCAACAGAAATTGGATGTGAGTCATCTCTTGGGAGCGGGGTAGTAGCAATACCACACAATCCAAAAACCTGAGTTTGTGGAGACTCAGAGAGCCCTTCTGAGAAGTCCTGACCTTTATGTGGTTCCTCTGCCCTAGAGTAGGTGTACGTAAAAGTCCCTGGAATGGAGATCCATGCTTAGAGGGGAAATCTACCTGTCCATCACTCCGCCTGCCCTGGAGTGAGCTACTTGATGAGGTACAGAAAGAGAGGGAGTATAGTACAGGGCTCCACCATCAGAGTTTCTCAGCTGGATAGAAGAATGAATGAGGGAGGGCTGGTGAGATGGCTCAGCAAGTCAAGGGACTTGCACTCAAGCCTGAAGACCTGAGTTCGGTCCCTGGAACCCACATGATCAAAGGAGAGGATAGACTCCTCCAAATCGTCCTCTGACCTCCACACTTGCACTGTGGCCTGTACACACACACACACACACACACACACACACACACACACACACACACTATAATATTTAAAGTAAATGAGCGAGGAAAAGAATGGTTATGACACCAAATAGAGGCCCCACAGGGTGGACTGAGCCACTCAACCCAAGTGAGCAACAGTCCTTAAATCTCCCTGTGCCTCTAGACTGTCATCCAAGCTACTTGGGATGCCCAGACAGGAGGATCACAAGTTCAAAGCCAGATGAGACCCTGTCTCAAAAGGAAAAGTGGAAAATAAAAAAAGGCTCAGTGGGGGGGGGGGGGGCGAGGGCCAGGCCGGGGGGCGGGGGGAGGGGGATCAGGGAAGATGGCTCAGTTCCTAAAGCGCTTGCTGTACAAGCACGAGGCCCTGAGTTCACACCAGAACCCACAGGAAAAGGCAGATGGTGGCTCGAACTTGTAACCCCAGTGTTGGGGAAGCAGAGACAGGTGATCCCAGGAGCTTGCTGGCCGGACAGCCTAGCCTACTGAGTTCTAGGTCCAGGCCAAGAGAGACACCTTGTCTCCAAACAAACAGACAAGGGGCTCCATGGTTAAGAGTTCTGGCTGTTCTTCCAGAGGACCCAAGTTTGATTCCTCAAGCCTACATTGAGTGGCTTTCCTGTAACTCCAGCTTCAGGGAAGTCAACACCTTCTTCTGGCTTCCATGTGCACCGCACAAACACATGGGGAAAAAAATTTTACAATTATTATTATTGTCTTAAAAAAAAAAAAAAAAAAAACCAAGACGGGGAGTGATGGCGCACGCCTTTAATCCCAGCACTTGGGAGGCAGAGGCAGGTGGATCTCTGTGAGTTTGAGGCCAGCCTGGTCTACATAGTGAGTTCCAGGACAGACAGAGCTATGTACAGACCCTGTCCAAAAAAAGAAAGAAAAAACTTTAACTACAAAATAAAACAAAACAGAACAGACTTGGAGAAATAGCTCAGCAGTTAAGAGTACTCCATGCTTTTTCCAAGGACTTGAGTTCCACTTCCAGTAGCCACATCCATAAGCAGCCTATTCCTGCAGTTCCAGAGGATCTGACACCCTCTTTTGGCCTCCTCAGGCTCCTGTACATACATACATACACATAAACACAAATAAACCTTTAAAAATATATACATATGTATAAAATGAATAAAATTCCAAATGAATATGCTTCAATGTAACATGGTCATTATAAACAGGTATGATGTGTTGGATGGTGGTGGCGCATGCCTTTAATCCCAGCACTGGGGAGGCAGAGGCAGGCGGATCTCTGTGAGTTCAAGACCAGCCTGGTCTACAGAGCGAGTTCCAGAACAGCCAGAGCTACACAAGAAACCCTGTCTTGAAAAACAAACAACAGGGCTGGAGAGATGGCTCAGAGGTTAAGAGCACCGACTGCTCTTCCAGAGGTCCTGAGTTCAATTCCCAGCACCCACATGATGGCTCACAACCATTTGTAATGAGATCTGGCACCCTCTTCTGTACACATAATAAATAAATAAATCTTTAAAAAAAAAAAAGTGGCTGGGCAGTGGTGGTGCATGCCTTTAATCCCAGCACTCGGAAGGCAGAGCCAGAAGGATCTCTGTGAGTTTGAGGCCAGCCTGGGCTACCAAGTGAGTTCCAGGAGAGGCGCAAAGCTACACAGAGAAACCCTGTCTTGAAAAAGGAGGAAAAAAAAAAAAAAAAACAGTGACAATAGAGTCAAATATCTGGTTACAATCCTGACTCTGCCACTTGCTAGGTAATCTGTGCCTCAGTTTCTCTCATTAGCAAATAGTAATAGCTAGTTCCTCATAGGGGAAGATATGTACTCCAGGAAATACTAAATGTTGGAAAAAGGGAAAGTGCCCTACATTAAGCATTATTATTGTTTATTTGCCTCTAACGTTTTGCTTTTATTACTAGCTAGACGGCAGAGGAGCGGGCAAGCCGGAAGGAAGTTCACTGCCACCCCTCTCTCCTGGGGCTTTTGCTTTGCTTGGGAGTTTGAGGCAGACCAGAGAAATCCTGTAGCCGCTGAAAGCTCCTCTTGACATTTCACCGTGGCACGACCTGGTGCTGGGATTGGCAACAGTGAGACAGCCATTCTTAGACATCTGTGCACAGGTCCCTGGCCAGCCAACAAAATGCACATGATGAAGTGGGAAGTACTCAAGACTGGGTTTGTCTGCACACCCACTGCCCCCCCTGCACACCCCTCCTCCCCTTTAGGGGGTGTGGTATTTTCAGCACAATGAATACACCTTTGTCCACTAAACATGTACACCATGATGTCTATACCAAACCAGGACCTGTGCAGTTGCTAAAAACAAAGGGCAATCCTGCTGTTTAGGGGCTCAGATGGCATCTGAGGTAGACACCAAAAAAAAAAAAGGCAATGGGCCTTCTGGAGGTCCCCATGCTGCGGGAGGGAGCAGAGATGTCAAAGCTCACTCATCTTTGATGAGTCGGCTCCAGGTCAGAGCGAATCAGAAGACAATATGGACAGAGTTCAGTCTGTTCAAAAGCAGCGAGAAAAGCCCAGTGTGGCCCAGGAATTGTAAGTTATTAAAGAGGACGCCATAGTGTGTGTGTGTGTGTGTGTGTGTGTGTGTGTGTGTGTGTGTGTGAGGGTGAGTGCCAGTTGCAGTTTAGTCACTGACTCTGGGTTAAGACATTATTTACAGGACAGATTTTCTGTCCTGATCACCCCATCAGTAAACTTTTGTGTTCTTTTGGGTTTTTGTTTTTTTTTTCCTCCCTCTCTCTGAGTATTTTCTATAGTGGAACAATCTGCTAATGCCTGTCTGGCTGTTTACGGAGAGGGAGAGACAGTTGCAAATCAGAAGAATGCAGGGGGTGGGGGTCTCCTCGCCAGTCTGAGGCAACTGGTCTCAAGTTTCTGGTTGCATCAGAGTCAGCTTTGGCTTGGGGTTTGGTTTTGGTGCTGGAGCGGGGAACACAGGGCCTCACACATGCTACGACTCCAACTGTCTTTTGTACTCCCTTCTGAGACAGGGACTCTCTCCATTTTCCAGACAAGCCTTGAATTTGTGACCCTCCTTCCACGACTTCCTGAGGAGCTAGAATTACAGGCCCGTACCCGGACCCGGTGCGAGGGCATATAAACAAAGAGCAGTTTGCTGGTCCTCACGCCTCACCCCAGCCTAAGTCTGCAGGGCTGAAGTGAGTCCCCTAGATTTGCATTTTTAACAAGTTCCAGCTGCTGCTGCTGCTGCTGCTGCTGCTGCTGCTGCTGCTGCTGCTACCCTGGGACCTCCCTCACCACACAAGTGGCCCTGAAGAACAAAGACAAGCTTTGTGGGCTCTGGTCACAGAGGTCAGGGACCCCACACAGAGCAGAGCCCAGGAAACTGGTATGATCTGCTCCCCAGGACCCCATGGGGTGGACACGGGAGGAACAGAATGAGCTGCCACCGCCTGTCTATCACAGGCGACATAAAGATCCCGCCCCCACCCGAGTTCAGCCTTTCTGGTTTGAATTTGCTCACCCTGAGCAGGTTTTCACTGGAGTTGGCTGGTCAAAGTCCAGCTTTAGAAACTAACAACCCACCGTGTGAGAGAAGATCCCCCCCACCCCCACCCCTCACCCCCACCGGCAAGGCGGAAGCCTTGTGAGCTGACGCACAAATACAAATACCCTGAGCTCACTGGGGCTGCCAGGCTCACATCGACCAGCAATTATTTCTTGTAAATTGCTTTCCGGGTTATGTTCAGAACATGTACGTGTGACTCCCTGAGAACAAACACTCAGGGGACACAGGACCGGAAGTAACTAGCTGGGAATGGGCTGTCTATGAAGGGGGCCTTAGTCTTCATCTTCAGCCACAGTGCAGAGAGTGTTGAATATTGGAACTTAGAAACACTAGAATCTTCCACTCCCCTTTCTAGGGAGGTGGTGGTCCAGCCTCTCTGTTCAAACATCCACTTCTCTCCATTCAACACTGGTCGACAATGATTCTTTGCCAGACTCGAGGAGGTCCATACACTGTCTTAAAGAAGCTGGGAGCGCCTGGCTGTGGTGGCACACGCCTTTAATCCCAGCATTCGGGAGGCAGAGGCAGGTGGATCTCTGAGTTTGAGGCCAGCCTGGTCTACAGAGCGAGTTCCAGGACAGCCAGGGCTGTTACACAGAGAAATCCACAGAGAAACCCAGTCTCGGAAAAAAACAACAACAAACAAACAAAAAACAAAAACAAACAAAAAAAAAACAAAAAGGAAAGAAGCTGGTAGCCAGGCTGGAGAGGTGGCTAAGCCATTATGAACACTGCTCTTTCAGAGGACACAGGTTCCCAGCCCCCACATGATGGCTCACAACTGTCTATAACCCCAGCCCCAGGGGATCCAATGCCCTCTTCCAGCATCTCAGACATGCATTTGGTGCACAGATACACAATCAGGAAAAACAACCACACACATAAATCTTTAAAAAAAAAAAATAGGCGGTAGCAGCTCGTGGGTATAGGCATACTATAGGTGTCTGCAGGAGGTGGCTAGCCTGACGGGGACTTCGGGAAGGAAATGGTGTCTGAATCAGGTCCCGAGGGCACTGACATGTGACAGGAGTTGCGTGGTGCGAGTTGAACAGTGTGCAAGGCAAGGGGAACGTGGCATGGGAAGACCCACAGGTGAGGAGAGGGGATGGGTGATTGCTAGTTCTGGCTGGGTAACAAGGTGAGAGATGGCAGGAGATGAAGCCGTGCTTAGAAGCAGGTCTTGAAGCCTCTGCCCTCTTAAGAGGTTGGGACTTCAACTTGACGGCAATGGGGGACATAGAACAGCTATTTATGGGAGAACGTGGTCTCCTGACTTTCGTGACACCTAAGTCTGCAAAGATCTCTACTTGGGGGAGGGGGGCACTATTGAATGCCTGCCCTGGGGGAATCGGGATAGCTCAGAAGGTCTGTAGGACAGCGGTGGCTTACCGTGCACACCAAAGTGACTCAGGCCCCAAATAGTTCCTCATCTTGGAGGAGGTCACTACGCTGTCTGCTATGTGCCCAGGGGCAACTGAAACCAAGCTGTAGGCAAGCATCCAGGAGAGCCACATACATGGACAGCTCAGGTGGAGCACCCCTAGCGATGGGCATAGCACGCCTTGCCATGCCTCACAGACCACCGCAGTGGATGGATGGTCTGCTGGGAGTGTTGGCTGAGCTCCTGCTGGGAGCCTCCTTGGAAAGGATCCTGTCCACAGGGGCTCACGAGGATGTAGACAAGTTTGCCGAGTGACACCTCTAAAAGTCAGAGTTGTTGGGTAAATGTAGCGTATAGGGTAAGGGCCATCAGAGTGCAGATTCTAATACCACTGATAACAAATAACCCAGAATCCTTTGTTAAGGACGTCTGGTTGAATTTGGCCTTGGTGGAACATGAGATTATTTGAAGGTCTCAAACAGATAGAGCAAAGTGTCTTTGTTCCTTTGTTCCTTCTGAGTAACCCCAGCTAGCCTCAGAATGAACACCCTCCTGTTTGTGCATACCAAGTGTTAGGATTACAGGTGGGAACCATCGCATCTGGCTTTGACTTCGAATTTTAAAGAATGGGACCTTCCAGGATGGAGGCTACGGCTAGACGGCTCAGCGGTTAAGGGCACGGGCTGCTCTTCCAGAGGACCCATATGGTGGCTCACAACCATCTGTAATTACAGACCCAGGGGATCTGATCCCCTTCACGGGAATCATACACATGAGGGGTATATACATGTTGGCAAACACTCATACACCTGAAATAAAATTTTTTTAAAAGACTAAAAGCAAAGATGGGACCATTCCTGGCCCCACCCCTTATCACAGACACCAACACACATTCTAATCCTTTGCCCTGAGTTCTGGGAACAAATAAATAATTTTAATCCCTGTCCTCCAGACACCTCTCAACCTACTGGGCCAGACTGGTAAATTAAATAGACGGTGACATTATAGTACGAAGAGCAATAGGATTTCGTCCTTCTCAAGTTCACGGCAAGATCACCGCGTGGTGCAGCGAGGACTCCATCTCCAAGTGCCTTTCTCTTCGGCTGCGGAGCTCTCTTTGTGAAACCATTTTCCCGGCCTCCCTCCGGGTTCCTTCACCCCACCTCTCTCCGGTGCGTTTCCATGGAGACCGCAAGCCCCTCGCAGCTTCCTGCGTTTCCGCACCCCTCCCCCCCTCGCCATCTCTCTTGGCTGCAGATTCCCTCTAGGGTTGATAATATCCAGAACTTTCCCCAGGCAGGAATTATTATCCGCATTCGGTATCAGTGAAAGCTGAGACCCGGACATTAAGCGATTTGCTCCTGGCCCCGCCTACCGCCAATCTCAAGCTCCGACTCTCTCCGCCTTGCACACTCCCGCCTTCCGCGTGCAGCTCACTGGCCCTCCTAGCCCTATTTCTCTTTCTCTCTCTCTCTCTTTTTTTTTTCCTTCCCTATCTTTGGTAGTTCAATTTTTGTCTTAGAAGAAAATCACAACATGTTCTGACTAGAAAGACAAATGATGTGGAGTTCAATCCTTACATTAGTGACTATTCTTGGATTCGCTGTTTCAAGTCCTTTGTGAACTGAAAATAGTGCCGGATGATAAAGACCTGCCAAAAAGCCGTCTCAGAATGTACCAGCCCCGATTCTGCTCAGGCAACAGGGATAATCATATTTTTGAGCCTCACACTATGCTGGAGTGCATTAAGAAAAACCATGTATGACCCTGGCAAACTTACACAACACGCGGAATTTAGATACAAGGTACCAAGTAGTGAAACCATAGCTCCAGAAGACCAGAACAACACCACCTTGACATATGGAAAATGCACTGTCCTACAAGGCTGTTTTCCAATCCCGTCAGCCCATTCTTGCACCTTAATTTGACGGTCTCATTCTTATGTAATACCCGTACAGATGTGAAAGGACTATAGAGATTCTGATGTGCTTGTCATGTGTCATTTTTTGTTATTAAATGAATATTCGGGGCTGGAGAGAGAGCTCGGGTGTTGCGTGCCTACAGTCATGAAGATCACCTGGGTTCGGTTCCTAGCACCCACGTGGTGGCTCACAAACACCTGTAACTCCAGTGCGAGGAGATCCGAAGGCATTTCTGCGTACACACGGTACACATACATACACCTAAAATTAAAAAAAAAATAATAAACATCAGAGAAAGATGCCCTAGATTTTTTTTCCTCAGTTCCCCTCCCCCACCCTTGTCAGGTTGACTCTGAAATAGTCTATTAACATAGGTGATACTAAAAGTCCATGAGTCTGGCATCCTGAGCCTGATTCTCCTCTCAGAATCCCGTGGATCCAACTTCCTTACTCTATCCATCGGGGCAGTCTAAATCCCAAGGCCAACGCAGGGTGGGGACTAAGGCCAGAAGAAGGACAGTCCTGGACCACCAGGGACAAGCAGGTGTCTCTGCTGTCCACCACCTGGGCTCACCGGTGGAGCTACAGCCTAACTGTCCCTGATTTGTCCCTTTTCTCCCAGCCAGCCTCCTGCGGGGCCTCATTTTCTACACTAGCCATATTCATGGCGTATTTTTCTTCCATTAATTCCAGTTAAACCACTTTGTCAATGCTTCTGGGAATAAAGCCTCCCTCACTTAGGGCGGGAGCAGAGGAACCTACCTGCCCCTTCCCCACCCCTGGCCTCTCCCACGTCCTTTTCCTGTGAGCTGTACTCCAGGCCAGACTGGTGGCTGCTGAGCACTCCATCTCTGCAGGGTCTGTCTGGTACATGGTGTTCTCTCCCTGATAGCCTCCTAGGAAAAAGCTGCTGATTCACCCCAGGGCTTGACTAAACCTGTGTTGTGTGAACTCCTCCTGGGGAGATGTAAACAAAGTTGACTCATCTCAGATAGGTGCCGAAGGAATGGCCCAGCTTAGTGAACTAATGAGTTTATTGGGCTGACTTTCGGAGGCCCGGGAGACCCCAACACAATCACATCACCTAAATGTCTCACCCCAGCATGGCATCTCCTCCTTCTGTGAATCTTCCACACTCTATATATTATTGCACCTTGGGAGCCCACCTGCCGCTGGAGCAGAATTACAAACAGTTAGAGTTGAGTGTGTGTAGGAGGGAATAGTTAGAATCTCAGGGGTGAGTATAACGACCCTCCCCACCTCCTCCTTCTATGAAGGAACACCTGTATACTGTGTTGGAAATGGCTTCATATGATGCTTGGAGGACTGTATTCCACAACAGGTATCCATGTGTTCTGATAGGACCACTTCACAAAATGAAACAGAGCAGCACATGTTACTTTGAGTTCACACATGTGTCAACACCACCAGAGTGCCAGCCAGGAGCTACTCAGATACATGGGTCCCAGTCCACACTGTTTACAGAGTTTCATTGAGCTAGCACCTCATCCAGGCATAAAAGTGTAATGCTTGGTTTTAATGTCAACTTGCCACACATTAGAATCACTTGAGTGGGGAGGCCTCATCTGAAGAACTGTCCTGATTGCCTTAATTGCCATGGGAAGACCCACCCCAGAGGTGGCAAAGGGAAGGTTATTCACCTTTTGCCTCACTGGCCTTCCCCCTTGCCTCTGGGTTGGTTTTACCCTGTTGCAGCAGCTGCTGATTCATTTGCTGATGTTAGAACCAGTTTTTCCAGGTCTCCATCATGGACCAGGAACCAGCAGCTCTCAAGGAATCTACCAGGTTTTCAGATAGAGATTGCCGAGGAACCCAGCTTCCTGGATTGAGCAACAACCAGCCTCTCAGGTATGAGACAACTGTTCTTTCTTTCTTTCTTTCTTTTTTTTTTTTTCCTGAGACAGGGTTTCTCTGTGTTGTTTTGGTGCCTGTCCTGGATCTCGCTCTGTAGACTAGTCTGGCCTCGAACTCACAGAGATCTGCCTGGCTCTGCCTCCCGAGTGCTGGGATTAAAGGCATGCGCCACTACCGACCGGCTAACAACTGTTATTTCTATTTATAGATATTCATATTCCTTTAGAAAACCCTGACTAATATAGGAGGCATTCCTACCCCCTAAACTAAAAGTTGTTTTGAAAGCTATGAACAAACAAACTATACAGTGTCAAACAACAATGTATTGAGATAGAAAGTGATGTCTAAGTCATCACTTAGAGACATCCAGCACTTGAGAGGTAGAGGAAGAAAGATCAGGAGTTCAAGGTCATCTCTGGATACACATGGAGTTTGAGGCCAACCTGGGCTACATAAACTTTGTCTGAAAAGCAGAAACAAGACAAAAAGGAAGGAGTGAAAGAAGGAAGATGTCTGAATACAGTGCACCACAAAGAAGTCTATCGTCAGCCCCATGCCTGTGCCATTGCCGGTCACCTCTGCTCTGTTGGACTCTCGGCCACTGCAGCCTCCTGAATAACCTCTGACCGTCCTCACCCTTCTGCTTAATTCCCACCAGACTCAAAGTCCTGACAGGGCGTGAACTTGGTCAAATCCAGGCCCACACAGGGTCAGAGGGCAGAGTCACTGATTCCTCCAAACAGGAAGAATATGGATGTGGGATAACCCAAAGCCATGTCTACCTAGCAGTCAATGATCTTAAATCAGATGATAGTCCATTTTACAGATGAAAAGACTGAGGCCCTGAAAGATTTATTTGCTGTCACCCAGCCTTACAGAAATAGAGGAGCCCCATGAGCTCCTCCATGGATCCACAAAATGGATAAGAGCTGATTTTCTTGCTAGGAGTGTTTGCTTGGAGGAGATTTTCGAAGACTCATCTACATCCCCTGGGACTCTGGACATGGCTTCTCTCCTTGGCCACAATCACAGTTGTGTTTGATCCAAGGAGATTCCCGTGCAGAGGACCACACCCCCACCACCTCCAGCTTGTTATCATCACCACCATGCTGATGTTTGCTCCCTGGAGCCTCACAGAATTTCCGTTTAGGGCTCAGGGAGTTTTTAATGGCTGTGGCAAATTCACAGGGCCCATCAGAGCCAGAATCCTATCCAGAACTCTTGTTTCCAGAGTCCATTCTAGTGTACAGCCTCTCAAAGCTGCAGGCTGAAAACAGTACAGGCAGGCGTCCACACGGACACAGAGCATCAAGGCAGGAAGAGGCCTGGGCTGTGTTCGCACCCTGTCATCTTGTCATTGGCAGGAAAGCCGAGTTCCTGAGGGAGGTGAGAAGTATGCTTCATTACCCCGTGCCGCAGATGACATCCACACACAAGAGCTCAGGTTTAAACGAAATTCTCTTGCCTCTCAGTTTAGAAGTGTTCACCTCACCATCACGGAGTTCATTTTAAAGTCAATTGACTAAAATGGACAACAGAGAGCAAATCGGCTACCCAGATGTTGGTACAGGAGCTGGCTGAGGTGTGGGCTCACAGGAGAGGACAGGGCAGCAGAGTGGTTGGGAGGGAACAGGCTCGTACCTCCGGAAAACTGTTCTTTCCAAATCAGGTGATGTCTGCACACATTAAGAGTCAATTGCCCTCCCCTGGTTGGAATTGACTGCCATAGACATAAACCTGTGGGGTTATTGGAATACCTGGGAAAGAAGCCTAGAGGTAATTAGACTTGAGTAGACCAAACATGCACAGCCCAAAGAACTGGACAGTCTGTGACTGTTAGCACCTTGACCTGAGGCCCACACATCAGCACCTGGAAGTGTCCATGTTCTTTTGTGATGTCCCAGCCCTTCCAGGGTCAGCTCAGACACTTCTCCAGCAAATGTTGGTGCTTCTCACACCAGGTGGGATCCTCCTCTGGTCTCCCAGAAGCCCCACAGCTTCTGTGTCTCGACTCTGGCCGCACTGGCTGTTAGGCCCTGTGTGTCTGTCTTCTCCATTCCAGTATGTTAACTCCTAGACATGAACTGCCTGAAAAAGAGAGAGGAAAGGAGAAGAGAGGAAGTACCCGGGAAGCCAGCCCTCATCTCAGCTCCCCTCTCTCTGCTCCCCTGGAAACCCAGGCTGAGGGACCTCAGGCTCCATCCTGCCAGCTCCAGGGTTTGGCTTTAGACCAGATTTCTCTGGTCATGAATCACTCATCATCCTCCAATAACTCTGGCTAACTGCCCTGCTTCTTACCAAACTCAAGGGTCCTGAGTTGCATAGAAGCTGTCCCCAACCCTGAGTATTCCATGTGCCAGCACTCAATGAGGTAACCCGGGAGCTGTCACAGGGTTAGCATGCACTCTGGGAAGGTACTGAAGTCACAAAAGTGGACAAAGCCCACCAAGGAGACAAACCCTGGATTGGCACCTGAAACGTTTCCAAGGACGGCGGAAGAGTCAGAGAGCAGTAACCAGGTAACCAGGCGGTGCCATTAGTGAAGGGTTCCAGCAGTGAGTTGGTGCTGCCACCGTCCCGTCCCCCTCCCTTCCCCCTCCTCTTGCTCCTCTTCCACATGGATCCCAGGCCAGTCTTAAATCCACTGTGTAGACAGGCCTTGTGATCTTCCTGCTCCGTCTCCCAAGTGCAGGGATTGCAGTTTGATGGCGTGCTGCGGATGGAACCCAGGGCTCCGTGCATGCTACACAAACACTCTACCAACTGAACCCTTACAAGGCACTGAACTAGGGCTCGTCCGGGACTCACGCTGAATCCTGGAGATGTAACCAAGCAAGGAGGGTGCCAGGACATCTGGAAGAAGGATTTTAGGGACTTGGCTAAATTCCAGAACATGCTAACATTCTGACACACTAATGCTCCAGAGCTACACATGTTCTTACTTTGCCATTCCATTTCAGGGGACCTTCTGCCCCCCCCACACTCCACCCCATCAGCCAGCACTACAACTAGACCATCCTTCACTACAAGTATTTCTTCTTCTCTTCATTCCTTATATCAATAACTCTAATATTTCGAGGAATGTAAACCTCCTTGAAGAAAATGTGCAAACTGATCAAAGGAATGGTCCCTTCTCCTTGGGGAAAAATATACATGTAAATTTTATATATCACTCTATCAAGTCAATGATTCTTGGCAGAGTCTACAGACTCTAAAGTTAAGAGCTTTTTAATTTTGCCTACCTTGATCCAGAGGACATTTAAAATAAATCAAGAGCATCAGGTTTAAGACAGGTCAAGAGGAGACTAGATAGAAACAAGGTAGGAACAGAGTGGGGCCTGCAGTGATACCAAGCACAGACCAAAGTTTGTGTCATACATTCAGCTCTGAGGACTCCAGCAGCCAAGAGAGAAAGGGAAACATCACTTACACAGGTCATGGCGTTCATGGGATAAAAACAAACCCCTTCTTCCTCAGAAGATGCACAGCCAGTCTCCGTTCGGTAGACGGATGAGATTCCCTTCTGAAAGTCTCATAACGATAACAAAGGACACGTCTCAGCAGAGCCCTGCCACAGACTCGGATGCCTTCCCTCTGTGGCAGTGCGACCCATGTCTCCTCTTTTGCCTGGAACTCTCTTGGTTTTAGTGCGGCTCACATTGTAGGCAGGCTGAGAGGGCTGGTCTCAGGTTTGAGTTACAATTCAGTTAGAGCTTGTGTGGGGACCGGCGAGATGGCTTATCAGATAAAGGTGCTTGCTTGTCACCCGAGTTTCATCTCGAGGACCCCCACGACAGAAGGAGAGAACACAATCCCACAAGTTGGCCTTTGACCTCCTCAAGCATACCGAAGCATTACATGTTTTTTTAATGTTTTCATTTTAGGTGTACAGGCATTTTTGCCTGCATATATGTCTGTGCACCACTTGCATGTCTGAGGCCCATGGAGGAGGCCAGAAGAGGCTTCAGATACCCTGGAATTGGAGTCACAGACAGTTGTGAGCTGCAATGTAAGTGTTGGGAATTGATCCCAGGTCCTCTGAAAGAGCAGCCAGTGTGCTTAACTCACGAGTCATCTCTCCAACCCCCCCCCAAAAAACACACACACCAAAGTTTGTTTTCTTTTTAAGCTTCTATTAGCTGGGAGTATAGCCCAGTGGGGAAGAGAACATGTTTAAAACACCCAAGATTGTCCATTCCATCCCCAGCCAGAAAAAACCAATAACAATAACAGCAAAACTACTTCATCTAAGACAAAGTCTAGAAAGTTGTGAATAATTAAAATCATTCTTTTATTTCTGCTTTTGCATTTGTTTGTCTTTTGTTTTTTGAGACAGGATTTTATGTAGCCTAGGCTAGCCTCAAATTCCTTAAACTCCTGGTCCTTCTGCTTCTACCTCCCAAATTCACCACCACACGCAGCTCAGTTTGTAGACTCCCTCCACGCACCCAGGAGGTAACAGCACTGAGTTGAACACACACAGCTCTTTCCTCCCCTGCCGATGGAAGAGACCACAACCCCACTGTTGTGAGGACTGATAAAATACTGGCTTGCTCAAGGGCAACACTATAGAGTCATGTTCAGTGTGCAAGATGCACACACATGAAGGAACTGACGAGGTACCTAGCCACTGGGACAGAGAACAGTCGACTTTCCTCCCCTTTGACCCACTAACCGCAGGCTAGCGCTGGTTATATACCATCTGTTTAGTATAAAACCTATTTTTCAGCCAGGCAGTGGTAACAAATGCCTTTAATCCCAGCACTCAGGAGGCAGAGCCAGGTGGATCTCTGTGAGTTCAAGGCCAGCCTGGGCTACAGAATGAGATCCAGGACAGGCTCCAAAGCTACAGAGAGAAACCCTGTCTCGAAAAACAAAAAAATCTATTTTTCTATTTCTGTCTCTTTAGCTCTCTAGTCCTTGTTTGTTTGCTTGTTTTTCAAGACAAGGTTTCTCTGTGTAGCTCTGGCTGTCCTGGAACTTGCTCTGTAGACCAGGCTGGCCCCGAACTCACAGAGATCCTCCTGCCTCTGCCTCCAGTGTGCTGGGATTAAAGGCGCGCTCCATCACCACCCACCACTGCCTGGCTCTAGTCTTTTGATAGCAAACATAATCGAATTTCTATAAACTAAACAAAAACTGTACCTATCTCACAAAATTGTTATAAGAATGAAAAAGAATCGATATTGCGGGCTGTGGCTGTGGCTGAGTGGTCACTTGAGCTGGGTTTGGTCCCCAGCAGTAGGGGACAAAGAGTAAGCTCCAAATGTATTAAATACAGGTGGTCTGTTTGGGGCCTTTAGGGGTTTTGGTTTGTTTACACTTCTGAAGCAGGGCATTATGTAGCTCAGGCTGGCCTTGAGCTCCTGATGCTCTTGCCTCCACCCCCTCAGCACTTGGATTATAGATGTATGCCACCACAGGCGATGCCGAGGATGAAATGCAAGCTGTCCTTCGTACTTAACAACCATGCTACCAACTGAGCTACAACCTCAGCCCGCCTCCTGTATTTCCTATAGTGATTCTGCATAGAGCTCCTGTTGGAATCTGGCAGCAGACCCTGTGGCAGAGAGAGGCTGCAGAGCCTAGCTCTCTGTGCGTATAATGGACCACAGAGGCTCCTAGAGCATGGTGGGCAGCCTTCTTCAGATTCCTCCAGAGTGGGGAGACTGACTCTCACATGGGACGCGTTAAGTCGGAGAGGGGGGTCGTGTAGCCTTGCCTCTTTCACCACACTTGGTGACTGGCTCCAGACACACCCAGACAGCAACAACCCCAAGTTCCCGGTGTTTAGACTGCACAGCCCCCTCCCATGTGGCCCGATGGTCCCCGGGGGCAGGCAGCCCCGACTGGTTGGGATCTGTCTGGAGAACTGGCACCCTGGGCTTCGTGCCAGAAAGTCAGCCACAAACCAATGAACCACTGAAAGTGAAAACGGGACACTGTGGAATGCTGCGCAGATGTGAGGGGCTGGGATTAGCATGCAGCAGGGAGTCCAGGGGCCAGAGAGACTAGAGCTTGGACCAGCCTGCGGAGGAGGAGGGGAGGGAGAAAACGGGACTGATTCAGAAGGCTCAGAGTGGAATATACCTGATGCTTTTTTCTCAAAAGCTTAGAAAACACCTACTTCAGTTGCAATTCTAGGAATAATGGCCATAAAGTCTAACCTAGCTGTTAGGGAACAACCTTCTAGAAACTCCACCACTTACCAGTGTTGCGATCAACAAGCCACTTACCTCTTCCAAGATTTAGTTTACATGTCTGTTAAATGGGAATCCTGCAACATGCCTATACTGTAGACTTGTTCTGAGGGTTAGATAAAATGACTAATATCTCTACACGGTACTTCATTTATGTCAGGTTCTACTCAGCATGTTTTATGTATGTAAACTTAATCCTCACACTAACCCAGGGGAGGGGATATTTTTATCCTCACTTTCCAGGTGATAAAATGGAAGTTCAGAGAAGCCAAGCAACTGGCCCTGAGTCACACAGCCAATAAGTGGTGGGGACAGGCTTGACTGTCCTGTGGACCACTCTTCACTGATCTGCTATTGCCTGTGTTCCCATGAAGGACAGCTATTTGCACACAAGAAACGCTCTCTCTCACCTGTCCATATCACAGTTGCATTTTAACAGCTTTATTGGGGTATATTTTGCATATTATGATTACATTTTGGCTATCAGGAAATCCTTCCGACACCAAGCTTAAGTCTCCTCGAATCATGGTGGCTTCCAGTTTGATCCCCTGAATTTCTCTAGCCAGGCTCCTCCCTCGCATCTGTACAGTCTTGAAGAGATTTGCAGTAACAGGCAGACCTGCCTGGTGGGGCTTCGGCTAGCTTCCTTCCTGTCTGTTGGTGACTCACCCATTAGCCTAAAGGATGGGATCATGGGATTGACAAGCCTCTGACAAATCCCAGAGCCACTGCAGGTCCGGAGCAGTTGCCTCCCGCCCCAGAGCCCAGCAGCCACATAAATAAACTACCGAATTTTCAGGGTCCGGTACAAAATAAAAATCTAGGTGTCCTGGTGTGGTTTCTGTGGCTGTGATAAATACCATGACCAAAAGCAGCCTGGGGGAGAAAAGGGTTTATTTGGCTGACACCTCCACATCACAGTGCATCATTAAGTGAAGTCAGGGTGGGAGCTAATGCAGAACGGCAGAGGAGCTCTGCTTACTGGATTGCTTCCTCAGCTTGTTTGGCCACTTTCTTAGACAGGCCAGGCCCACTTCCCTTCGAATGGTACCACCTACAGTAGGCTGGGCCCTCCTCCATCAATGAACGGTCAAAGTCCTCCACAGATATACAGGCCAGCTTGATAGAGGCACCTCTTCAGCTGACGTTTCTCATCCCAGGTGTGTTGACAACCAAGATCAGCCACCGTGTAGGGAAGGCCTCATCATCAAAATCGTTAAGACTTTCAAGATAGTGACTGAAAGGTCTCAGACTTCCGAGCTAGATCATCTTCTTGGGTAAGAGATTTATTGGGCAAGTTCTTAATGCCACAGAAAGACAACACAGGGTGCCACCAGCAATTCCCAAATACCCAGCGGCCACTTCCCAAATTTCTATACAGAGGCTTATATTAATTATAAATGCTCAGCCAGCAGCTCAGGCTTGTTACTGACTAGCTCTTACACGTAAATTAACCCATAATTCTTATTTATGTTTAGCCATGTGGCTTGGCACTTCTTCTCATTTCAACATTCTCATCTTGCTTCCTCTGCATCTGGCTGGCGACTCCTGACTCCGCCCTTCCCCCTCCCAGCTTTCTTAGTATGCTCACCCCACCTATACTTCCAGCCTGGCTACTGGCCAATCAATGTTTTATTAAACTAATTCGAGTGACAAATCTTTACAGTGTACAAGAGGATTGTTCCATAGCAACAGGACTCTGAAGAACCTTCAGGCCCATGTGACTAAGTGGGGACCTCTTTCTAGGTTTCCAAGAGAATGGGGAGGGCTCTCACCTCATGTGTTGATGAGTAGCCTGGAGTACAGGCTAACAATTAGGTTGTCTCTGATGGCCGACTGACAGGAGGAGAAGGGAGAAAGTTTCAACCTTTTAACTAGTTCTTGTGTGTCTATCAAGCAGGATGTACCTACCACATGGAGGGTGCCTGGTAAACTTGCTTTGGGAAGCGGGGATTTTGCAGTTACTGCCAGCCACAGCAGGGCATGTGCCGTGAAGCTCTGAGGGTAGAGAAAGAGGCCTAAAGACTCTCTAGAGCAGTGGTTCTCAACCTTCCTCACACTGCGACCCTTTAATGCAGTTCCTTATGTTTGGTGACCCCCAACTGTAAGGTTATTTTCACTGCTGCTTCATAACTGTCGTTTTGCTACTGTTATGAATTGTAATGTGCACATCTGCATTTTCTGATGGTATTGAGACCCCTGTGAAAAGGTCATTCCACCCAAAGGAGTTGCGACCTAGAGTCTAGGCCAAACTAAATAGTGACCAGGTGCATTAAGCCAGACTCCACCCTTGGCAAACATACAGGCCCCGAGGGAATCCTTCATCTTTCGCCCCTCATCCCACCTGCAGCCCATCCCACCACATGCCCACTGGAGGCTGAGTCTAGAAGTTGCGAAACAAAGGAAGTATCAGGGTCAGAAAACTACAGGCCAGCTGGGCTCTGGCCTCTCACACAGTGCTGACACATGGCTGTGCTGCTGCTGGGCCTCAAGCTGCTCTTCATTTGCCCTTTCTCTTTCTGTTGTTTGGAAACTTGCTCTTTCTCTTTTTGTTGTTTGGAAACCTGCTCTTTTTTCTTTTTGTTGTTTGGAAACCGGGTCTTGAATTTGTAGCGTCAGCAGGCCTGGAACTCACTCTGTAGGCCTTGAACCCGGAGCAGTCCTCCTGCCTCTGCCTCCTGAGTGCTGGGATTACAAGTATGTGACACCTCACCCAGCTACAACCTGTCTTTTATAGACTCCTGGGCCACGTTCTACTGGGGCACCAACTCGGAAACCTGGGCATTTGTCCGCTATGCCCAGGACCCCTGAGGTCCCAGGAGTACTCTTTCCCTTCTCACAGACTCAGGGTCACTGGCAGGGGCAGCGAGGCTCAACCCCAGGCCTGCCACATACTCACTAGGACTTTGGGCAAACTATAGCTGAGCCCCAATGTCCTCATCTGCAAAATGGGCTCCATGTTCCGCAGAGTTCCTCACAGGAGCTCTTTTCCAGGTGCTTCTTGCACACAGAAAGCAATTCGTGTCACCGTTCCTATCCACCCCACAGCAGCTTCACCATCACAGCTTGCTCAAGAGGCAGAGGCAGGAGGATCTCAAGAGTTCGAGGCCGGCCTGGTCTACAGAGCAGCCAGGGCTACAAGAGAAACCTTGTCTTTGGGTGGGGGGAGGTGATCACAGTTTGCTGCCACTGATGTCTGGAGCCTGCCGAGGCCTCGGGGAACCTGATCAGAGGCCATCAGCAACTGAGGAACACTGTCAGTTGCTATTCCTGGAGCAAAGAAACCCAGCTGGCTTCAGGTTCCCTCAGGGAATCCTGGCCCAGACAGATTGCGGATCAGGTGAGCAGTATCTGACCTCAGTTTGTTCTCCTGGGCCCTCCATGTGGCCGGGCTGAGAGGCCTCTGGAGCACAGTGTGCTGTGGAGACACCATGTCCCCCCTGCAGCTGACCTTAGCCTTTACCTCGTGTTCCCTAAAATCTATTCCATGCTCAGAGATGAGTGTGTGCTGTTTGGGTTCCAACACCTCAATGGAAGGATGGAGTCAGGACCAAATCCTAATCCCAGCTGCCATATTCAGAGGGTCTGTCTGTGTTCCTAGAAGCTACTTTGGCCGGGCCTCAGTGTCTCTGTCTGGAAAAATGTCAAGAATGGGAGTTTCCTGGGAGGGTTGCAAAGAGGACTGGAATAGTTTGTGCTCAAACAATGGTCACCGTTGAGACCACGAGTTCCTCAACAGCAAATGCTCTCAGTGCCTCTGCGTCTCCAGCATTCATCCTCAGTGCTGGCTGAGTGAATAACAGAGCAATGCGGTACATGTGTCCCTTCACATGTTAAAAGCTCAGTTCCCAGAGCAGTGCTGGCAGGAGGTAGGGGAACCTTTGAGAGGAGGGGCCTTGAGGGAGAAGTTTAGGTCACTGTGGGGTGGAGGATGAGGTAAGTCTTGTGAAACTGCTCAGTTCTTTTGTTTCACGTGTAGATGTGTGTGGCGTGTGTGTGTAGGTGCCTCCATGTTTACATGTGTGTGCAAGTGGAGCCCAGAGTTTGGCAGCAAGTGTCTTCCTTGGTCACTCTCTACCTTCTATGCTGGGGCATGGTCTCTGACTTGGACCCAGAGTTTGCTGATGTGGGCCAGTCTAGCTAGTCTGCCAGTTCTGGGGAGCCCCTGTCTCCACCACACCTACCTGGCTCTGCCTGGGTTCTGAGGATCTGACCTCCAGGCCTCAGGTTTGGACAGCAAGTGCTTTATGTGGGCGTCTTCCTTCCAGCCTCACTCCCCTTGGCAGTTCATTCTTCCTGCCCCACTCTCCTCCCCACCCTCCCACGACAGGGTTTCTCTGTGTAGCCCCGACTGCTCTGGAACTCACTCTGTAGACCAGGCTGGCCTCAACTCAGAGATCTGTTGGGATTAAAGGCATGGGCCGCCACCACCTGGCCTACTTGGTAGTTCTTAAGAATGTCGTTACATAACTGGTGGTGTGTAATCCTAGTGCCACAGGAATTTCACTAATTCGAGGCTAGCCTCGGCAATACAGTCAGCTGTGGTTGTTTGAATGAAATCGTCCCAACAGGCTCATACATCTGAAACCTTGGTCCCCGGTTGGCTGTTTGGAAAGGATTAGGAGGTGTGTCACTGGCAACTGACTTGGGATTTTTTGGGTGGGTGGGTGGGAGGTGTTTTCGAGACAGGATTTCTCTGTGTAACAACCCTGGTCATCCTGGAACTCACTCTGTAGCCCAGGCTGGCCTCGAACTCACAGAGATCTGCCTGCCTCTGCCTCCTGAGTGCTGGGATTAAAGGCATGCGCCAACACCACCTGGCTCTGATTTGGGATTTTAAAAACTTCCCACCGTTCTCACTGTGCTGTCTGCATCCTGCTGGAGAGATGGGAGCTCTCAGCTGCTCTTGCCGCTATGCCTTGGCCCACCATCATGGATTCTATCTATAACCTTCTAAAACCATAGGCCCCATTACATGCTTTCTTTTACAAGCTGCCTTATAAAAGGTGTTTTATCATAGCAATAGAAATACAAGCTGGGTGGTGGTGGTGCATGCCTTTACTCTCAGCACTTGGAAGGCAGAAGCAACTGGATCTCTGTGAGTTCAAGGCCAGCCTGGTCTATAGAGTGAGTTCCAGGACGGCCATGGCTACACGGAGAAACCCTGTCTCAACACACACACACACTCCTAAAAAATTAAGAAAAGAAAAAAAAAGAAAAGAAAGGAAAAATAAATATAACTAATAAATAGCTTGGGCTATTTGGCAAGACCCTGTCTCAAAACAAAACCAAGCACAAAACAATGAAAAAAGAAATGTGGCCATTGAGTCTGCTCAGTGTTTGCTGCCTAAGCCTGGCCACCTGAGTTCTGTTCTGGGAACCCATGTAAAGGTTGAAAGAACCAGCTCCATAGAGTAGTCCCCTGGCCTCCACGTGAGCACCGTGGCACCCACACCCACATCACACACACAGACACACAGGAATAAATAAATGAATAAGCACTTCCTTTAAAGAAGGGAAGGGGTTAAGCAAAGGCAGCAAGCCTGGCCCTTCCCACCCCCCTTGCCGGGAGCCTGACATCAGTCTCCTGTTGGCCTCTGCACACACACCAACCGCTTTTGCTCTGCCCTGAGGTACACAACTGAGGGCGGCCCTTGTCCCAGAGTCTCTTCTGTGACTTAGATTTTTGAACTTCCAGAACTGTGAGCTCAGTCAACCTCTTTTCTTATCAAGTCAGCTGTCCCAGGTCCTTCGTTGCAGAAAGGCAACACTAAGGCAGACACGAATGCCCCATCTGGCTGCTGTGTTTCAGATTTTTCACACTGCTTCCTACTACATTTTACCTTGAATCACCACCTCTTTGTCAACCCTGGCCTTCCAGCACCCAGCGTGGCCTGCATGCGCCTGGGACCGGAAGTTCACGGAGGTTTCCCATCCCACCAAGCAGAATGTTCTTCCTTCTACACGGTTTCTACACTCTGAGGTCTGTGTCCAGGCTATGGTCCACTGGGCCTACTTCTGCTCTCTAGATGGAGGTGAAATAAGTCTGGTTCCACTTCCAGGAGAAACCATTAGCAGTGGCAGGCGTTGAGCTGGGCACCTCATTTAATCCTTTAACCGTGACATTAACCTAAAAGTGGATACTGTCTACTTCAGAGATGAGGGACACAGGCTCAGAGAGGACACACACTTCGGACAGGGTTTGGTTTTCGTTTGTTTTTTCTTTCTGTGTATCCCAGGCTGGCCCTAAACTATGTAGGTCAGATTGGCCTCAACCTCACAGCAGTCCTCCTTCCTGGGTGTTGGGTTTATGGGCACCTGTTACCACATCCAGCTAACGTCCATTTCCATGACCAAGCATTTCTCCAAAGTACTGCCATTTCAATGCTCGGTGAACTACACAGAGAAACCCTGCCTTGAAAAACCAAAAAAAAAAAAAAAAGGTGTAATCCACGCTCCAGACACTTACTCCAGGCATTTCACTGTTCTAAACCCTGTGAAAAGAGATGGAGAGGCACACGTCTTGAGCATCCAGGAGGGCTTCCTGGAGGCAACATTTGGGCTGAGTTTTGAGACTATTAGTTGTGCAGGCTCATGTCAAGGAGCAAGAAAGCAAGATGTTGCAGTGTGGCTGTGTCTGAAAAGCTCCAGCTGGGGGTAGGCATGTCGCTCAGCTGGTAGTGCTTGCTTAGCATGCAGAAGGCCTTGGGTTCAATCCCCACCATTGCATAAACTGGGTGTAGTGGTGCATGTCTGTAAACTCAGCACTTAAGAGATGGAGGCAGGAAGATCAGGAATTCAAAGCCATCTTTGGCTGCATAGTGAATTCGAGGCCAGCCTGGGATACACGAAATTGTGCCTCAAAACCAAAACCACAACCAGAAATACCGAGACCATGGAGCTGGGATGCAGAGAGGGCAGAGTGTCTAGCTAAGGAGGACCCTACTTCAGTCGCTGGCACAGGCCGCCTTGCCTGAGTGCACATGACTCCTCGGGGTTGGTTCGTTTGAACTCCAGGCTGTCATTCCCTGGGTCAAGGTGGACCCTAGAATCCCTGTTTACAAGATGCCCCGGGAGAAGGGGAAGTAGGTAAAGCTAGAGATAAAACCTCAGGGACTGAAAGAGGACAGAGCTCTTGGTCTCTGTTAACAAGTAGTTATGATGAACAAAGACTGTCAATTATTATTTTCTTTTTTAAGACAGGGTCTCTCTACATAGCTAGGCTGGCTGCCCTGGAACTCACAGAGATCCACCTGTCTCTGCCTCCTGAGTGCTGGGATTAAAGGTGTCTGCCCTATGCCTGGCTTGATCATCAATTACTTTAAAAAAAAATTTATTAGGTGTATGATGCATGCCCTTAATCCCAGTACTTGGGAGGCAGAAGCAGGAGATCCTATGTGAGTTCAAGTTCAGCCTGTCTACAGAGTGAGCATTCTAAGACAGCCAGGACTGTGTAGGGAGACTCTGTCTCAAATACATACATACATACATACATACATACATACATACATACATACATACATAAGTAAATAAATAACAATAAAATAATTTTCAAAAATTACTATTTAAAAAAACTTGCAAATAAAAACATCACATATTACTGGGAGGTGATGTCACACACCTTTAATCCCAGCACTCGGGAGGCAGAGGCAGGCAGCTCTCTGTGAGTTTGAAGCCAGCCTGGTCTATAGAGTTCTAGGACAGCCAGGGCTACCCAGAGAAACCCTGTCTCAAAAAACAAAGAACAAAAAACAAAAGAAAGAAAGAAAAAATATTAACCAGACCCCAAATCTACATAGCACAGTGATTTCTACACAGTGAAACTGGCATTTAGAACAGCTGCTGAGCTTCACATTAAATTTTACACTTTTGGTATTGAATATATTTTATGCATTTATCTACCAGCAAAAAAACAAAACAAATTTCATGACAAAGTTAGAACTAGAAAAGTAATTAGTTTTGTATTATCTTTTGTATTATTTTGTCCATCACCTGCATTCAGTCCTCCGTCAATTATTCTTAGTATTCCAAAGATATGTGGCCTACTTAGAATTCTTTGGCCAAGAGGATATTAATATTGGTCTGCTGGCATTAAATGACCAAACACATGCTTTAAGATGCCAGGGTGGCAATTCTAGGTCCTGTCACTTCATTATTTCAAAATTCAAAATTTGTTGTTTAGCTCAGAGACCAGTGAATGCAGAGCTGATCTTATCTACTGTATGTTTAAGCCATGTCAGTGCAGCAGACTGGGGTTGGGGAGTGTGTGTTCATTTACAGCCCCAAGAACCACACAGAGCTTTATGGATGAGAAGGAGCCTAGGTCTGATTTGTCTTGGTGGAGGAAGCTGTCAAGTCTTCTCAGCAAGTAGCCACTGAAGGCCTGGGATGTGCCCAGCCTACCTCAGGTCTCAGGGTAGAAATAGAACCGACCCAAGCCCCTGCTCCCCAAGAACTCAGTCTTCTGAGGAGCAGAGACCATAAACACAGAGAGTTCAGCAAGTGTCATCAGGGCTGTGATGGATGGAAGCTACGGGAGGGAGCAGACTCGTGGAGAAAACTGCACCACTGCAGCCTGGAGGAACGTGCAGCCTTCCAGTCTGGGAGGCGAAAGAGAAAAGGGGTTCCAGGAAAGAACCCAGCATAGGCAACCCGGCTATTTTTGTTGTTTCGATTTCACTCATAGTAAATTGACAAATGAAAAATGTATATATTCAAGGTACACAGTGCGATGGATGTACACATCATGTACTGATTATCGGTGGTTAACGAAGACCCCCACCCCCACAGTTAACACGTGTGGCCGGCCATCTTTTGTTGTTGGGTGGCAGTGCAGGACTACCGGCGGTTCCCTGACACAGAAGCCTAAGGAAGGAACAAGATGGAGCTAAATACAGTGGCAGAAATTGGCACGGGGGGTGGGGAGACATATGCTGGGCAGAGGATTGTCTTTCCCATTTAAACAGCAGGGAGGCCTGATAACATAAACTGTAACACAATCGGCACTCCTCAGGCCCGTGAAGGGGCAACAGCTGGGAATAGTTTCCACTCTGAGCCCCTGGCAGGTGCAGTTCTCAGGGACCGTGTGCAGGCAGCCGAAAAAGGAGAGGATGGTAGGGCCCCAAGTCCCCCACCCCAGGCCCACCTCGTGCAGCTGCTCTGTGCCATCAAAACTCCCCTCCCTGGTTCCTCCCTGGAAAGCCTCCTCCCTGGCTCCCCTGATAGTAAAATGATGACAGCCTGTTTTAGAAGCTAGACTCCCACAGGAGCTAACAATGCCGCCGCGTGGCAAGAAACAATGATCTAACTGTAGTCTGTCTTTAAAGTCCACCATTCTGTGATAAAGGCCATTACTTAATCCTTCCAAGGACCTATTAGAGGGCCTTCTTATCTCTACCTCAACACAGAAGGTTGGGTAACTTGTCCAAGGTCAGAGAGTCAATAAAATACAGAACAAAGAGTGGAAACCAGTGTATGCCCTTTGGACCTAGAAGCTGTAGTCTGGGTCCTCACAACCACCACACACCATGAGGTGGACTTCGAAGTGGAAGGTCTACGCTGCAAAAGCTTGGCAGCCGAAGAAGCTTTCTAAAATGTATTTCGATTTTTATCATCACTATGATTGTTAGTGTGTACGGGTGCCTGCATGCTACAGACACACAGGGAGATTCCAGGTCGGTTTCTTTCACCATGTTTAGGGGGGTTCTGGGGACTGAACTCCGATTGTCAGTTTGGGTGGCAAGCACCCTTACCCACTGAGACGTCTTAGCCCCTAAAACAATTTTTTTTTTGTCTCATTCCTTGTCAGATGCCCTGTTTAGTCTGTTCACTAATCCAGAATGGGGCACACCTGCAAGACACAGAGTCAAGACTCTTTCTCTGCTGTGCTGTCTTTACAAAAAAATTCAAAAAACAAACCAAAAATGTAACTTATTTCAAAATATATATTTATCTTTAAAGCAGCAAACAGCTGTTTCTTGTTCCAGCCCCTTCACACAAGCTTCAAATCATTATGAATGACTCCCACTGTCCTTGGAATTGCCCGAGCTAAAATTTATGTTTCTCTTTAAATTCATGCTTGATTGCACTCTAAATTCTGCCTATCCGGTTGCCTCAACCTTTTTCCCGCCCTCCCTTGCCTCACGTTCCTTAGCTCGGGCCCCACACCATCCATGTGTCCCATGCTGGAATCTTGTTTTTTTTTTTTTTTTTTTTTTTTTTCTCTTGAGACAGGGCCTCATTATGCAGCCCAGGCTGGCTTGGAATTCAATCATCTTGCCCGCATCTCCCCAGTGCAGGGATTACAAGTCTACACCACATCTGGCTGGAAATGTAACATTTTGACAGCTAACTTTCTCTATTGTTCCCAGCTCCACCTCAGGATGTGACCTAATGGCATAGGTGCCTCAGGTCCTGGGCAGGAACTACTCCACACAAAAGAGTAAGCACCCAACAGTCAAGTAAACTAACTCCTCAAAATCACAAAGCCATTGTCTAATTGAAAGGATATATATAAAATTTGTTGTTTTGATTTTCAAGACCAAGACAGGGTTTCCCTGTGTAGCCCTGGCTGTCCTGTACTCACTCCATGACCAGGCTGGCCTTGTCCACCTGCCTCTGCCTCCCGAGTGCTGGGATTAAAGGCATGCACCACCACCATCTGGCTCCAATTCATCATTTTTTAAAAATGTATTTTTTTTTTTTTTTTTTTTTTTTTTTTTTTTTTTTTTTTTTTGGTTTTCCGAGACAGGGTTTCTCTGTGTAGCTTTGCGCCTTTCCTGGTACTCGCTTTGGAGACCAGGCTGGCCTCGAACTCACAGAGATCCGCCTGGCTCTGCCTCCCGAGTGCTGGGATTAAAGGCGTGCGCCACCACCGCCCGGCTTTAAAAATGTATTTTTATATGTATGTTTGTCTACATGTATGCACCATGTGTGCACACATCTGTGTGCCTGGGGAGGTCAGAAGAGGGCCCTGGATGCCTTGGAGCTGCAGTTAGGGATGGTTGTAAGGCACTAGGTAAGCATCGGGAATCTAACCCAGGTCCTCTGCCAGAGCAAGTGCCCTCAACCATCTCTCCAGTCCCAATTCTTAATTTTAAAAAGAGTTAATTCGGGGGCTGGAGCAATAGTTCGGTGGTTAAGAGCACTGGCTGCTCCTCCGGAGGACCCTGGTTCAATTCCCAGCACACACATGGCAGCTCACAACTGTCTGTAACTCCAGTTCTCGGGGATCGGACATCCTCACGTCAACACACAGACAGGCAAACACCAATGCTGCTTACATCCCACTGTGTACAGCATCCTGTTTTTCTCCATCACTGACCTTTGGCTGATGCCACTATGAACACAGGCTACAGAGAAGTCCCTGGAGATCCAGCTTTCAGTTCCTGCAGATAGGTAAGCAGAAGTGGAATTACTGGCTCACAGGGCTAATTTAAAATTTCCTATTTTTCTCATAGTCAGGCGCTCCAAATGCATAGGCTTGGTCTGCCTCTGACTAACCCAGAACTGTATACCCAGAACTGTAAGAGCCAGAATCCAGGCGTTTTCTCTGCTATGTTGATAGCCACAAATCTTTTCAAGTGATTTCATAAACAAAAATGCAATTTATTTCTAAACTTTCACATTCCCATCAACAGTGCATAAGGGTTCCAATTTCTCTATACTTGACATTTATTTTAATAGTAGTGGTCCTACTAGGTGTGAGGTAGTATCTCAGTGTGATTCTATTTTGAATCCATTTTCTTACAGCTTTTGGTTCAAAGCAAAATTGAGACAACACAGTAATTTCCTATATATGAAGAATCAGCCTTGAGAGACATCCTGACACCTTCAGCAGAAGGCACATTATAAATGACGAGCCTACAGGAACACATCGTCCTCGCTTACATTAGGGTTCACTCTTATTTCACGTTTTACCAATCTGCACAAATGGCTGAAGACCTGTATCCACCATCAAGAGAACCACAGAGAGTGGCCTCGTGACCTTAGAACCTCTTCTTTAACCATCCTACCATGTGAACACTTTTAGATTTTTGATTTGTGTTTAAGACTTTTGCCTTTATATATACGTGTGTGTGTGTGTGTGTGTGTGTGTGTGTGTGTGTGTGTGTGTGTGTGTGTACCATGTACGTGCCTACTACCTGTGCCAAGACAAGAAGAGGGTATGAGATCTCCTGGAACTGGAGTTAGGAGGTTCTGAGCCATCAGTGAGTGATGGAACCAAAGTCAGGTTCCCTGCAAGAGCAGTGAGTGCTCTTATACACTAAGCCACCTCTGCAGCCTGCCACTCAACTTTTCCTGGAGTACTGGAACCTGTAGAACCCAGAAACTCAGCCTTCCACCACAGAGCCACACTGCCAGGCTCTAACTTACTTCTATCACTTTTTTTTGAGGACACCAGTATCATACATTGGAAACAAGAATGTAACTCCAGGCAGTGATGGTACACACCTTTAATCCTAGCACTCAGGAGGCAGAGGCAGGAGGATCTCTGTGAGTTCAAGGCCAGCCTGGGCTACAGAGTTCCAGGACAGGCTCCAAAGCTACAGAGAAACCCTGTCTCAAAAAACAAACAAACAAAAAAGAACGTAACCCTTTCAGATTTGGCCTTTCCTTCAGTAATAACCCTCTACATCTCTTGTGACTAACTCATTTCTTTTTAGTACTAGACAGTCCATTGTCTGTATGTATCATTTACCCTTTCATCTACTGAGGGACCTCTTTGTTGCTTCCGAGTTTTGGCAATTATAAGTAAGGCTGCTATGAAAACCCCTGTGCTGGTTTTTGCATGAGTATACTTCTAATTCCCCTGGGGAAATATAAAGAGGCAGGGTCACCAAGACACTGTGTTTAGTTTTGTTAAACTCATCAACTGTCTTCCCAAGTGGCTGAGACGTCTTTTGTTTTCATGAGTGAGGCAAGTCCTTGCCTCTCCACAATCCCACCTGCATTTGGTGTGTTTCAGCCTCTACAGTCACAGCAGTGTGCTCGGTGCAGTTTGTACCCTCCTGACACGCTGCAGAGGACCTCTAACACACGCATTTGCCACTTCTGGTGGGTTCTCCTGGTTAGGAACTTCCGTGTACATCAGGCTGTCTGTCTCCAGAGTGTGCCCGCCACCGCACACAGCTTTCAGTTCTTTTCATCAACTGTCTACTGTTTTATAATTCTTATCACATTTGTTTTTACTGTGTGTGCACTCCTGCATGGAGGTGAGAGGACAGCTTGCAGGAATCAGTTGCCTCCTTCCCGGGACAGCAGAAGAGTTCATGTGGTTTTCATGCATAGGCCCCCACGATTAGTATCTTTTCCTATGCGTTGGCCTACAGCAGCCAATCACACCAAACGCAATTTCCAAGACATCCTAAACACAAACTTGATGGCTTTTAAACGCTCTCTCCACTCAGGACAGGCCCTCCCCTGTATCAGCTTGAGAGGGCAGCTGGCTGAGCTCACAAGGCTCAAGGCAAGCTTGCCTTCTGGAGCAGCTAGCTGCCAGACCGGAAAGGAGACCAGGGTAGTGACAGCTACAGTGGTCCAGCTATCAGAGGAAAAGGACACGCTCGCCCCCTGGTGACCAATAGAGACAATAGAAGGGAAAAAATTATTAAAAAGGCACACACACAAAGGCAAGAAAGAAAAAGGCACAGCCACCATGATGAACACATTCCATCCTGCCAAGATCTGGAGAACAAGAGCATACCAGATAAATCAATCAACTGAAACAGCTCACTCATCTGGACAGTTTAACAAGTTCAGTCCTGCCTGGTATAGCTGAGGCAGCCTGGGAGTTTAAGGCCAGCATAGGCAGCACAGGCCTGTTCAAAAGAGCAGCAGCCACGTGATGATGGCACACACCTCTAATCCCTGCACTCGGGAGGCAGAGGCAGGCAGATGTTTGTGAGTTCGAGGCCAGCATGGTCTACAGAGTGAGTTCCAGGACAGCCAGGGCTGTTACACAGAGAAACCCTGTTTAGAGCACCCCTCCCCGCCCCCACCGCCGAAAAGAAAAAGGCTCTGTTCAGTGGACAACTTTGTGCTATCCCTCTCCCAAATTCCCAGGTGGAGCTGCTTCAAGAGTCCTCTGTCTTCCCCTGAGGAGCAGAGGTAGCTGAGGAGGTTAATTTTTAACTGTAAATTTCTTATCTAAAAGAGAGGACACTTAGGTCTTGTCTTCTTTGGCCACCACAAGGCATAACCTAACTACCTTCAACTTTCATGTGGCACAGAGCTCCCGATCCCTATAAATCTGTCGAAAGGTCTGACTGGAAAGGCAAGGAGCCCACACCGTGGTTACATAAGGCAGAGGGCGGCAGTCGTGACTGCCGCTGTTCTTAGCTCCTCAAGACCTCTGTTATGCAAATTAGGATACTTTCTAATTTTCAAGATCTTCCGACTAAAATGATAATGATAGCTGATTCTTTGAGGCCCGTGGCTGCTAAATTTCCCAACTTCTCTTTGTCTCCCAACCCCAAAAGGCTATGGCTCTACAGTTTGCTTCTATTTTTCAGAGGTCCAGTTTAGAAATTAAAACCCCCATAACGTGGGTGTCGTCACAGAATACACACAAAGGATTATTTACTAAAACAAACTTCCAGCCACTCCCAGCAGGCGACACTCGGGTGCACATGGCACTGACTGACCTCCAAGGGCTCTTCTGGCCTCATCAGAGCTGCCAGTGTCAAGTCGTCTGTTGCTCGGGAGGATGGGCCACACACTACCCAAACGTTAAAGGCTGGACGTTTTTCTGCTGTTCTTTGTGCAGCTGCTGGGCCCGATTTTTCAGCATTTCAGCCTTGGCCTCATCCTTATCAACACCATCCCCCAGTTTGTACATGCGGCTGGCATTGGCGCAGGCCCAGATGTGGCCCAGGTCACAGGCCTTCATTGAATATTTACATGCCAAACCCATGTCCTTGGGGAAGCCAGGGGCACCCTGTAGAAACATGGCACTGAGGTTGAAGCAGCTGGCTGCAAAGCCACCATCACAGGCCCTGGTGTAGTAGTCCCTGGCCTTTCCCAGGTCAGGCTGGCCATCCTCATTGACCTGTCCATCGTGTGCCAGGAGTCCAACATTGTGACATGATTCCACAGACTTCTTTCCTGGTTTCTCACAGGCCATCAGAAAGCAAGCAGATGCAGCCTTTAGGTCTTGAGTCAGGCCACCTACAAACATAAAAACAAAGAAAACTTTGTAAACTCAAGGGCTGGGCAGATAACTCAGTGGCAGAGCTCTTTGCCTAACAATGTCAGGCGGCTTGGGTTCAATCCCTAGTACTTCCCCCACCCCAGAAAAAAAATCACCACCCTACCCCTCAACCAGGGCTGAACCGATTTCTTTCTGGCCAAGGTTAGGGAACAATCCTTGAGTGAAGTCCTGTGAGCTAAATTAACATGGAGGAAGGTAGCCAGTTTGGTAGCCATGGAATCTTTGATTCACACGCTGTCTTACAGGGAAGCCAAGACAGGAAGAGACATGGCAACTTAGAGCACCAGAGACTACCACATGGGCTACAATGAGAACAGAGAATTTTTAAAATAAGCAATTCAATGTTCCTTAATCTAAATATACAGTTGGCCCTACATATGTATGAGTTCTGCATATGCAGATTCCATTAGTTATGAACATTATTACAGCATTCAAACCAGACAGCAGCTGCAAATTTAACCAACCATGGACTGAAAATATTCAGGGAGAAAAAACCATGTCTGTGCTAAAAATATATGGACTTTCCCCTGTCATTCCCAGAACAGTACATGATACAACTATTTACATTAGTGTTTATACTGTATTAGGTAGCACAAGCTAGAAATGATTTGAAGGGAAGGAAGGATGTGTGGGTGTTTATGCCAACTCTCTGTGCACAGGAATCTGGAGTACCTAAGGATTCTGATCCAACAAAGCTCCTGGAAATAATCTCCCAGGGCAGACTAAAAAAAGAAAAAAACAAAACCAAAGCTAAAGGTATGCGTGCACACCTTTAGTCCTAGCTCTTGGGAGGCAGAGGCAGGTGGATGCCTGTGAGTTCCAAGGCAGCCAGAGCTACCTAATAGAGAGACCCTATTACAAACAAAACAAACAACCCCCCCCCCAAAAAAAAACAACTAAAAAAAGAAATGACACAGGAGCTGGGAATGGTGGTATATGCCCATAATGCCATATATAACCCTAGCACGGAGGAAGTAGAGGCAGGAGAATTCAAAGTTTGAGATCACCTAAGCTACATAATAAGGTTGTTTCAAAAAAAGTAGCATCCAGGGGCTGGAGAGATGGCTCAGCAGTTAAGAGCACTGACTGCTTTTCCAGAGGACCTAGGTTCAATTCCCAGCATCCACATGGTGGCTCACAGCTGTCTTGTAACTCCAGTTTCAAGGGACCTAACACCCTTACCCAGACATATATGAAGGCAAAAACACCAATGCACATAAAATAAAAATAAATTTTAATGTACTGAACCTCTGAATCGTAAGTCACCTAATTAAACGTTTTTCCTTTATAAGAGTTGCCATGATCATGGTGTCTCTTCACAGAAATGGGAATCTTAACTAAGACGGAAACTGGTACCAGGGACTGGGGTATTGCTGTGATAGGCCAGACCAAGTTTCTATTTGGAATAATATGGACTTTGTGAGTTTGGGTTAGGAAAGCAGTGGAATGCTTTAAGCACTGCTTAATGGGCCATCCAGGTAGAAGCATGGAAGACAGTGGTGTTGAGAGTGATTTGAACCATGGGGACCTGACTCAAGAGGCTTCAGAGGAGAATAATATTGATATGTGGCCTAGAGATTGTTCTTGTGATATTTCGGTGAAGAATGTGGCTGCTTTTTGATCTTGTCTGAAGAGTCTGCCTGAGGCAAAAGTGAAGAGATCAGGATTAATTCTGATAGCTGAGGAAATCTTGAAACAGCTTAGTATTGACTCTGCTGTGGGGTTATCACTAGTCACGCTCATAAAGGTTTATAATGAAAAGGAGCAAGCTGAGCAAGGAAAATTTTTTGAGGAGAAAAGGAGCACCAGAAAGTGGAATGGAGCTAAGTCCTGTGTTGAAGGAGATAAACTGATTAAGAAATGGAATAAAGGGTGGTGAGGTGACCTCAGTGCAAGATCCCACCCAGCTAAGTTTCCAACTTGTGAAAAGGAATTAAACAAAGCTTAGAGCCAGGTGTGGTGGTGCATGCCTTTAATTCCAGCACTCAGAAGGCAGAGGCTGACAGATCTCTGAGTTTGAGGGTAGCCTGGTCTACAGATCCAGTTTCAGGACAGCCAAGCTTAGGTAGTGAAGGGAATCATCAAAAATAGAAAGTTGGTCTGTAGCCTTGCTTGCTGACCTTGACCTTGATGTCCTCCCTATGCTAATTCCCTGCCAGGTTCCACCCTCCTGAATGCTTAAGGGAAGTTCCTTGTCTGTGTATCCTGCATAATGGGCATAAACAGCTTAGATGCAAGACTGTAAAACATCTGTAGCCCTCCGGGGTTCTCCCATTGTGCTGTAAGCCTGTATTTAAGACCTCTTCCCTCCTCCAATAAACAGCATTCGGCATAAAAAAAGAAAAAAAAGAAAAAAGAAAAATATGCCAGTCTTTTAAAGCTTAATAACTTCTCACAACTGTCCAAATTTTATACTATTCTTGTAATTCAAAAAGAAAAAACACACCTAAGATTGCCGTACTCTGTGATCACTGTGTGGTAGGAAACTGTCCTATCATAACCAGTCTCTTAGAGTTGTAAATGGTTTTTCAAATTCAATACACTTCTTGAATTTAATTCCTAAAATAAATACAATACAATTACTATATAAAAAAAAAATAGAAAGTTGGTGAAGATGTAACTGAATGAGGGGGTCATGTTCCAGCCCCAGCAAGCAGCAGAACTTGGCAACTTTGGCCATGTGGTTCTGGCTTTAGAGTTAAGGACAAAGAAAGGGGTTGCGGAACTTGCCTCAGCAACTAAGGAAAGCCGATGAGGCCAGACATGTGTCAGGGGTGTCCCTGAATGGAGGCCTAGAGAGGCCATTTTGTGAAGCTGTGAAGTTGAAGCTTGGATTGGGTTGGAGACCCCAAGATGTTGGAGATGCCAGAGTCATGGGATACCTGCCGAGAAAAGCTGCTAACAGGGAGTGGAACCAGCTCAAGAGAGAGAAGTGTGTTGCAGTCAACAAAGCTGAAAGAGTTGGAGATCTGAAGAGTGCTTTGACATCAGATGTAGAGATGCAGAGTTTGGAATTGCCCAGCTGGTTTTCAGTCTTGCTTTGGTCCCATATTTCCTCACTATGCTCCCTTCCCTGTGTTTTGGGATGGTAATGTAGATCCTGTGCCATTGAATGTTGGAAGTATGTGATCTGCTTTTTGATTCTGACTTATAGGGGATCACAGTTAAGAGAATGCATGAATCTCAGAAGAGATTTGAACTTTTTAAACTTATCTAATGAGTACAGGTGAGTACCTGCATGTATATCTGTGTATCACATACATGCCTGATACCTGCAGAGGCCAGAGGAGGGCATCAGACCCCTTGGAATTGGAGCTACAAATAGTTGTAACTGCCATGTGGGGGCTGGGAATGGAGCCCAGGTCTCCTAGGAGAGCAGCCAGTATGAACCACTGAGCCACTCTGCTCCAATCCTTTTTGGATTCTCTGTCGGGCTACTTACCCTGAAGAGAGCTAAAGGCAGATCATCAGGAGACTCCAGCACAGCAGGGAGATATGGAGAGCTCAGTCACTGGTATCACAGGTCCCCTGACAATAGCTGACAGGAGTCAAGGCCTTTGCTATCAGGCCAGTGAGTTAAGTCAACATCTGAAGACCAACTTCAATCACATCTTCCAACGACTACAAGTACTACTCCCTTGCCAGTGTTTTGACCAAAGCACCCAGCTAAACCAACCCCATATTCCTAAGCCACAGAAGCAAGGAGGGAAACTTGTTATCTGGCAAAAAATTAGCATTACTTAAGATATAAGGCCAATTAGAGCATGAGAAAAAATATAAGGCATAATATCTCAGTTCTTATTCTGTGCTCAGTACATCCTGATAGCTTTACTATATATATGTTTGTTTGTTTTTTGAGACAGGGTTTCTCTGTGTAGCCCTGGCTGTCCTGGAACTTACTCTGTAGACCAGGCTGGCCTCAAACTCATGGAGATTCGCCTGCCTCTGCCTCCAGAGTGCTGGGCTTAAAGGCGTACACCACCACCACCCCATCACTTTACTACATTTTACTTTTAAATTTTATTTATTTTGAGTATTTTGCCTGTGTACATGTATGTGTACCATGTGTGTGTCTAGTGCCTGAGGTCAGAAGTCGAATCCCCTGGAACTGGAGTTACAAATGGTTGTGAACGTGGGTCCTCTGCAAGAACAACAAGTGCTCTTAACAGCTGAGCCATCTCTACAGCCCACACACTAATAACTTTACCTGAACTGCCCAAAGTAACTCCATTTTGTCCTAGCTAATCTAACCTATCTAACTGCTCCCCAGCACCCTCAGCACCACATCCTGCTGAGCACAACGTTCTCATGTAGCTTCCGGAGGTTCATTGTTTTACAACATAAAACTGTTTTAACAAACTGACCTCTCCCTCCCCACGGACACCCTCCCCACCTTCCCATGCCTCTGATGTGATGTAATTGTGATGTGGACTTTAGAAACCCACCCCGTTTCATCTCAGGTAGAGAGTCCTTTCTGATATGAGCCTGTTCTCAGGCCCTAGGAAATAAAGGACTTTTCATTGGCCTTGTATTCTTGGTGGTCTATAATCTACTCAAGTGGGCATTTCATACCTATACTGTCTATCCTTCACAATAAAACTATGGAGTAAGAGCTACTGCTTTCATGCTGTGGATTTCGCTCTGTATGCTGTGAATGTGTTGCTCTGATTGGTTAATAAATAAAGTGCTGATTGGCCAGTAGCCAGGCAGGAAGTATAGGCGGGACAAGCAGAGAAGAGAATTCTGGGAAGAGGAAGGCTGAGTCAGGAGTCGACAGCCAGACACAGAGGAAGCAAGATGTGAAGGCAGAACTGAGAAAAGGTACCAAGCCACATGGCTAAACATAAATAAGAATTATGGGTTAATTTAAGTGTAAGAGCTAGTCAAGTTAGTCTGAGCAAGTGGCCGAACAGTTTTAATTAATATAAGCCTCTGTGTATTTACTTGGGTCTGAGCAGCTGCAGGAGCCGGGGTGGACACAGGAAAACTTCAGCTACACTTTTGTTTTTTCTTTTCCTTTTGAATTCTGAGGCAGAATCTTAATCTGTAACCCAACTATGTAAGTTCAGGCTCTGTAAATGGCAGTTTACTGGGACATAGAGTTGAAAGTGACTAGCTAAGGCTGGGATGGTTGTCATGCCAGATTGCCAGGGGCCATGCCAGGGGACCAACAGAGAGCACTGGAACTCATTGGAACTGTGGGGAGCCATCCCATCCCCACTTTACCCCAGGGTACTCTTGAGCAGGAGCAGCAGGAAATATTAGATAGAAATATAGCTGAAGAGAGAGACAGAAACACAGAAGAGCCTCAGGAGGACCTGGATACTTATCCATCAGGCTCTGACTTTTACAGGAATGCCAAGCAGAGGGGCAAAAGACCACCCCCCAGCACAGCAAAGTGTATACCCTTCCAACCACCTGGCGACCTTGCCCATGGTCAAATCATCCCCTTATGTGGCTCTGCTGTGTCAGGCAAACTCAGATCTCACAAGGAAACTTCTGGGGGCTCCCACATGGAACACAGCTAGGTGGTCAGCAAAGCCACTCCAGAGTGAGCCTTGGAGAGGCACAGCCCAGGAACTACATGTCCTGTTATTGAGTATGCCTCTGTTTAGTTCCCTTGCCAGCAACACACCCCTCACAATCTATGAGTTGTATGAAGACTCTCAGGGGGTTTCTAGCCCCTCACTGGGCAGTGTCACTGGCACTTAGAATAATAGTGATTGACTTTTTCCAAGCATTGCTGCTGGAGCAGATTAATGACTCAACCACCACCCTTAGAAAGAATTCATAGATGTAGATGGTTAGTAAAGTTAGGTTAAGATGTTTTTGTTAATGGCTTTGAGGTAGAAAATCTTGAGGAACAATTTAATGTTTAGAAGGGCTCAAACAGTTAAGTGAGGGGCTCATTGAAGTCAGGAACAAAAACAGTGGCAGCCTGGTTATTGCTGGCTGACATACCTTTCCTGCTAGCAGAGGCTGATGATCAAAGATGATGATTAATTCCTTGTTAACCATTTCTGCTCTCAACTTCTCAATAAAAAACTGTTGATGAGCCGGGCATAGGTGGCAGAGGCAGGCAGATCTCTGTGAGTTCAAGGCCAGCCTGGTCTACAGAGCGAGATTCAGGACAGGCTCCAAAACAACACAGAGAAACCCTGTCTCAAAAAAACAAAAACAAAACAAAAAAAGTAAAATAAATAAACTAATAATAATAATAATAATAATAAATGATTGATCCTTTTGTAACTGCAAAATGCAGCCTGCCAGTAAAAGACCTGGCTGAGAAAAGTACCTTGCTTGCTTAAACTTTGTTAGTTTATAACAAGTTGCTTGGACATGGATGCATGTGGGTTCTTGGGGAGAATTTGTTTTTCACTTGTAATACGTAAAATGCATTACGTAGGTGAGATCCTGACATGGGTGTGTGTGTGTGTGTGTGTGTGTGTGTGTGTGTGTGTGTGTGTCCTTCAATTCCTGAGCTGCTGAACGCTGGTCCTTCCAGCAGCAGCTCCTCTGTAAGGAAGCAGAGGCAGGAGCGTCCTGAAAATTCCAGTTCAGCTTAGACTACAAACTGAACTCTAGGCCAGTGTCTTAGTGAGGGTTTCTATTGCTGTGATTAAACACCATGACCAAAAGCAAGCTGGGGAAGAAAAGGTTCATTGGGCTTATTCTTCTGCATCCATAATCCATCCCTGGTTTTCTTAGCCTGCTTCCTTTTCTTTTTTTAATCTTTCTTTTCTTTTCTTTTTTTTTTGAGACATGGTTTCTCTGTGTTAATAGTCCTGGCTGTCCTGGAACTCGCTTTGTAGACCACAGCCTGCTTTCTTATAGAACCCAGGACCATCACCACCTGCCCAGGTGTGGCCCCATCCACAATGAGCTGGGCCCTCTCTGATCAATCACTAATTTAGAAAATGCCTTACAGGGATGCTTACAGCCTGACCTTATGGAGGCGTTTTCTCAATTAGGGTTCCCTCCTTTCCTATGACTTTAGCCAGAACACCCAACAAAACTACAGTAAAACCATATCCTAAAAAAAAAAAAAAGAAAAAAGAAATATGAGCCAGACCTGGTGACGCAGCGCTCAGGAGGTAGAGGCAGGCAGATCTCTGTGAGTTTGAGGCCAGGCTGGTTCACACAGTGAGTTCCAGGACAGCCAGGGTTATGTAGAGGGACCCTGTCCAAAAGAGCAGTTTAATCACGAGCCAGAGAAATGCCTTGTTGCTGCCAAGTCTGATGGCCTGGGTTCAATTCCCAGAACCTACACAGTGGAATTAGAGAACCAACTTCTGCTAGTTGTCCTCTGATCTCCACATGTAGGACATGGTACACATCAAAATAATTAAGTAAATGTAATTTAAAGAAATTTTTTAAGAAAAAGAAAAAAATTAACTAGCTCAAGGTCCCACAGTAACCTCAAAGACGGCTTCACGGAAAGGGCGATCCTGTTCCACCAGCTCTCTGCTGAACCCCTGCCCATACTCTGCCCACCACACTGCCCTCCATGCCTGCGAGGCCCGTGAAGACCTGCATCTTACCTTTTCCAGTCACGTAATAGGCCCCCAGCTTATAGCAGCTGTCACTGTGCCCGTTGTCCTCACAGTTGAACTTCAGCACCTTGGCGGCTTCATCAAAATTCTTCTCAATTCCCTCCAGATAGTCCACCAGCCGATAGCAACCTGGAGGAGAGAGGAGTTGCCCATGCCAGCAGCTGCTGGTCAGCTGCTCAAGGGGTCCAGGGAGTCAGATGGAGTCTAGTTCTTACTCCTCAAGTATGGCAAGCAGGCTGAGCACAGAAAGGCACAGTGTCCGGGCCCTCCCACAGGGGACCATGTCTCCCCGTGGCCAGCAATGGAGACAGAAGACTGAGCCCAGCAATGGCTCTACCACTGCCAATCCTAATCCCTGTCAGCCTAGCCCAAACACTAGCTGACCTCCATGGCTGACACTCTGCTAGCTTTGGAACTGCTCTGCAAGTTCTACAATGAAAACACTAAAACCTAAAAGGCTTTGTGGGCTCCTCTCGCAGCAGCAAACCAGAAATGAGGTGGCCCTTACTCCCGGAAGCCCAGAAAACAGAGATGGAAGCTACCACAGTGGTGGGGAATAGGTCTCCCTCCTGGGTGTCCCAGTCCTAGCCAGCCCCTTAGCATTCTCAGCAATGTCAAAGATGGTTTCTCATTCACTCGCAGTCAACAAATATTTAAACATATACATACTACCATATGTGTGGAAGTATGTACCAGATACACAGCTGCTGGGAATATTGTCATTTGCCCTCCTAAAATTTATACTCTAAGCCAGGCATGCAAATTCATGCCTATAATCCCAGCACTCACAAGGTAGGGCCAAGATAAGGAGTTCAAGGTCCTCCACAACCTAGTCAAAGAGTACAGCTCAGGCTATGTAAGAAGGAAATACAGTAAGGAAATTCAATGTTTTCAAACACTAAGTGTTATAACTGAAATAAGCCAGGATGATGAGAAAGTTCGCTGTGCATCTTGGGAGAATGGTGAACACAGTTTGGGCCACCAAGGACCATGATAGCTGAGCTGGGACCTGACTACGAAGAAAGCACTAGCTACTTAAAGACAACGGGGTGGGGGGTGGGGTGAGATTGGGGGGTTGGGGGGGGGTCTGGAGGTGTTGTTCCATGGCAAAGGAGAGTACAAGGCCCTGGGTGGTTCCAGCCCTAGCATGTCAAGAAACTTAACTGGAACTAGAGGTAGAGGGCAATGATGGAAAACTTGCCTAGTACACTCAGTTTGGGTTTGAGCCTCAAGATTGCAAAACAAAAATTAATTTGACTTAATTCTCACAGATCCTGACTTCAACCTTCCAAAAGAGAACTTGGTTTTCCCACCTCTCCTCCACTGACTATAAACTCACCCCTGTAGACCATGCCTAGCCACCCTGCTCCTCAGGGACCCCAAGGGTCAAGTCCTCTGAAATTTCTCTTCAGCTGGGACATGGACTATCTCCCAAAGAATAATCCAGGTTTCCTTGTCCACACAGTCACTCTGTAGTAGACTAGTTTCAAGAAATAGCAAGTCATTTCCTAGAAACTAGACTGCAAGCTACTGGAAGGGACGGCCAGTGCCATTTTTTCTTTTCCCTTACATAAATAAAACTCCAGGAAAAGAACTCTGAGACACTGGCTGCTTCTCTGAGCATCGATCACCCATCCACTCAACCACCTCACTGCACACAAGAGGCCATTTCTGCCTCCGACCTTTTCATTAGCTGTTACCTCTGCCTGGCAAAGACCTACAATTGTTTGTTTCCTCCTTTAAAGCTTTATTCAAAAGCCATTCCACTGTGCTGTATTCTCCACTTAAAAAAAATTAATTTTGTGCCAGGCAGTGGTGGCCAAGCACAAGTCTCTGAGTTTGAGGACAGCCTGGTCTACAGAGGGAGTTCCAGGACCGCTAGGGCTACACTGAGAAACCTGACTGGGGAAAAAAAAAAAAGATTTAATTATGTGAACAGGCCTGGTGGCTCACGCTGGAAACCCAGGAGGCAGAGGAAGGGGGTTCTCTAAGTCCACAGCCAGCGTGGACTACAATGCTGTCAAGGCTACATGATACTTGGTCTCAAAATTTTTATTATTTTAAATTATGTATACGTGTGTATATGTGCAAGTGGTGTGGAGCCAGAGGTCTCGATCGCCTGGAACTGTAGTTACAGACACTTGTTAACGGCCCCACGAGGGCAAAAGCAGTATGCGTTTTTTTTTTCCTTTTGATTTTCCGAGACAAGATTTCTCTATATAACAGTCCTGGCTGTCCTGGAACTCGCTCTGTAAACCAGGCTGGCCTCGAACTCAGAGATCTGCCTGCCTCTTACTCCCGAGTGCTGGGATTAAAGGTGAGCACCACCACCGCCTGCCGCAGTAAGTGCTCTTAACCGCTGAACCCATCCATCAGTACAGTCTCCTTATCCACTCCTCTTTTGGACCGTGTTTCGCTATGTACCCAGGCTGGTCCGTAACTCCTGAGCTCTAAGTAATCCTCCTGCCTCAGCCTCCCGAATGCTAGAATTACAGCTGACACCAAACCTGACTCGCATTTACTACCATCACATATTTCATTTGTTTTCTATGCGTGTTAACCGATTCCTTCAAAGACACGTAAGCGGAGGGTCCATCGCACCTCCAGTCCTTACATCCTACTCCGCACCACTCTGTTCAAGCCTGAGGGCTCCGCCCCTCCACAGAAGCCCCGCCCCGCTGCACCCCAAGTCCCCGCCCACAGCCCGCTAGTGTCCCTGACCACGTCCTCAGGCGTCCTCGGCCCGCCACGTGACCGCGTCCTAGTCAAACGCTCGCGCCCCTCCTCTGCGTGCCCGGCTGCGCGGGCGGCACTCACCGTCCGGGTCCTTCTCGCGGTAGCACTGGTAGTGGCACTCCACTTTCATGTTCTCCAGGAAAGACTTCACCTGCTCCTCGTCCTGGAAGTCAACCAAGCCCGCCATGGCTCTGACTCCCACAAACCGAGCGCTGGCCCCGCCCCTCGGCCACGTGAGCCGCTCAGGGGGCGGGGCTTGCGGCGGCGTGCGTGATGTCAGGGCTCCGCGGTACTCCGGATGACCGCCGCTTCCCAGCAGCCCTTGCGGTGGCGGCGGTGGCGGCGGCGGTCTCCGCCCGCTCTTCTTCTTTGTGGAAGGCTCCCTTCCAGGATCCTACCTCAGCTTATCTGATAAAATTCTGCCCCTTAATAGTTTGCTCCCTGCAGTCGGGATCTGACAGCCAGCCGGGAGCTTCGGGTCGGTTCCTGCCTTTCCAGAGCTTGCCGCATTGGGCTGGAGCTCACCACTTAGTGCTCCCAGCACTGCCAAATAAAGAACTTGAAATTCATCGGGAAATCATTTGCTTATTCAGGCAGCAGGCATTTTGAGTAACTTGTGTGCCCACATATGACTGGAACAACTGACAAAAAAAATAAACTTGTCCAAAGCTATACAACGAAAGAATTGGTGCACAACACTTGTTAAGAGAAAGAATGAAGATGTAGCTCGGTGATAGAGGGCTTGCCGAGCATGGGCAGGAGTCCTGGGGTCAGTCCCCAGTACCATGCAAAAAGAGAAGCACGTCAAGATGTGGGGGAAGAAAGCGTCACCTGTGTTTTGTTTGGTTGGGTTTTTAAAGTTTTACTTAGAATCATTACTTTCACAAACCTGAAACAAGCCCCTCAAGCATGCACCCCTGCCTCCTGGCTAATAGCCCAGCACCTCAAGCATGCTAGGTAAGTGCACTATGGCTAACCCATACACCCCAGAGTGCCAGTTCATCACTGACTGCCAACCAGCCCTAGTCCAGAGCCTTTGTGGAGCACAGCCCGTGTTTCCCCACTATCTTAATAGCATGGCTTCACCACTAACTTGTCTAATGGCAGATGGGGAGCAACTTACTTCAGCTAGTACATGTCTTTGGAAATCCCTGATTTATTTATTATTTATTTTTCATTTTTCAAAACAGAGTTTCTCTGTGTAGCAGCTCTGGCTGTCCTGGATCTCACTCTGTAGACCAGGCTGGCCTCAAACTCACAGAGATCTGCCTGGCTCTGCCTCTCGAGTGCTGGGATTAAAGGCGTGCGCCACCACTGCCTGGCTGTGATATGCCATTTTTACATATGGCTTCTTTTGTTGATTTTCCTTGGCATAGAATCTCACTGTGTAGCTCAGAACTACCTTTAACTTGAGACGATCAACCTGCTTCAGCCTACTGAGTACTATTACAGATATAAGCATCTACATCCAGCTACTCATATTCTTTTTCTTTTCTTTTTTATATCCTGGTCACTTGAGGAAACCCTCAGAAAACATGCCCTAGGATGGGATGGCCTGATCTCTGGTTTTTTTTTTTTGTTTTGTTTTGGTTTTTTTTTTTTTTTTCGTTTTTCGAGACAGGGTTTCTCTGTGTAGCTTTGCGCCTTTCCTGGATCTCGCTCTGTAGACCAGGCTGGCCTCGAACTCACAGAGATCCGCCTGCCTCTGCCTCCCGAGTGCTGGGATTAAAGGCGTGCGCCACCACCGCCCGGCCTGATCTCTGGTTTTAAGAGTCCCTCCTTAGCCTGACCTTCAAGGCCCTGTGAAATCTCATCCTACCCTCTCAATAAAGTTTGACAGATACAACTGCCATGCCAACCCAAAATAGATCTAGAAGCTTCTTCCTCAGTGTTTCATATTACTTGATATATTCTGTATAATATGTTAGGAAAGGACTAGCTTTGGAGGACAGACAGATCTTAGTTGAGAATCACTATCCCACTCTGAGGATGGAGCTCAGTGGTATAGCTCTGGCCTATCATACTCAAGGTCCTCGGTTTCAATCCTCAGTGCAAGGGAGAAAAGGAAAGGAGGAGAATGAGAGCCAGTGAGATGGTGTGGCACAAACTCCTCTCCTCTCATAAATAAATGTAAACCATTTTTTAAAAGTCCCTATCCTTGTCTGAAAGCTAGGTGTAGAGGCTGGAGGATCAGGACTTCAAAGTCATCCTGTTTTTATTTTTTCTTAAGGGTCATCCTAGACTACATACTAAGTTGAGGCCAACCTGTGCTATATAGTGAGAGCCTGTCTCTAAAGACAGGAGCAACAACAAACAAATTCAGAGAAAAAAGTAAGAATTCCAATGCCATATTTATTACGTTATGAGCTTAGACCTCATTCCTATTCTGTAAATACAAATCTATTTCCACCTGTCAGTGTAACTAAAAGATCTGTGCATGCCATGTGATTTGCATGGTGCCTGGTTCAGAGTAATTATTGTTGCAGAAATGTTTCTTGCCATGCCCAGAATGACATAAAAGCTGGTGTCTCCCACCAGATCGATTTCTGTCTCTTCTGCTGGTGAGAAGGTCAAGAAGAGGAACGGGGTGTGGTACAGCTTAGTGGTAGGGCATTTGCCTGGCATGTTCAAGCCTGGATCACCAACACTGTGAGAAAGTAATAAGAATAGAGCAGGGCTCCATGAGGATGCTACAGACAACTGAAGTCAAGGACTGGCCGCAAGCACAGCTTTTCACTTAGTCCTTTTCATGGTGTTAAACTGCATGGCGTGCAGCCAGCTGAGCAGTAGAGGGCAGTAGAGGGCTGGTGAAAAGCGAGGCACGACCAGGACACATACAAAGTCACACAATCAGACTTCTTGTTTGGTTTTTTGTTTTTGTTTTTGAGACAGGGTTTCACTGTGTACTAGTTCTAGCTCTCCTAGAACTCACTCTGTAGCCCAGGTTGGCCTGGAATGAACAGAGATCCACCTGCCTCTGCCTCCCCAGAGCTATGATTAAAAGCGTGCTACAAATTTTATAAAGAAATGTAAGATCTTTAAAAGAACAGTAAGCTGCTGCTTCATTTTGAAAAGCCCTTTCATTATCTCTGTAGGATTATTTCCCTCAGTTCTCTAGTGCTGAGATCAAACCCAGAGACTCACATGCTAGGCATGTGCTCTCCCACCGAGAGAGACCAGCTCTTATGTATTCTTACAAATGTTCATGCTCATTTTGTAAATGTCTCAGCTGTTCAATGAATACATTGATCAGTTTATCACAAATTAACCTCCTGTTTTTCACCTAATAACCCTTTTCTATAAGTGTGATATACAGCTAGCAGGCATGCTTCCGTGTTGCAGATAAGCATGTTTGTGGAAGTGATTTTCCGTAAAACACTGTGAAGGAGCTTTTCTAATCCTGCAGTTCACAGCTGACATCCCAGATGCTGGCGGGAAGAACTCAAGCATTGCAAAGCTCACTTTCTAACTCTGGACTTAGACTCAACCGATACCGATGGGTCTTTAACCCTGGGTTGAGTGCTTACATAATTCCATTTAGTCTTCACCGAATTCTCCTCACTCATTCAATAACATTCCTGGTGCTTTAATAGTGACTAGGGTTTCAAGGATGCAATACTAAAATCTAGAAGGTTTCAATCAAAGCATGCAGCTCTCAGAACAGGAAAAGCATCAGCTAATAGATATGATAAGCTCTTATTCTTAATGATGAAAGCCAATTAAAAACAGTGTGGGCCAGCAAGATGGGTCAATAGGTAGTGGCACTTGCTGCACAAGCCTGGTAATCTGAGTTTGATCCTCAGATCCCATATCAAAGTGGAAGGAAAGAATCAACTCCACACTGGGCAGTGGTGGCGCATGCCTTTAATTCCAGCACCTGGAGGCAGAGGCAGGTAGATCTCTATGAGTTCCAGGACAGCCTGGTCTAGAGATCAAGTTCCAGGACAGCCAGGGCCACACAAAGAAACCCTGTCTCAAAAAAAGAAAGAAAGAAAGAAAGAAAGAAAGAAAGAAAGAAAGAAAGAAAGAAAGAAAGAAAGAAAGAATCAACTCCACAGAATTGTCCTCTGGCTTCCATATGTTAACTATGAGATACACATACCCATATACATTATACATACAAACACACACACACACACACACACACACACACACACACATTAATAATACTATTTCGGCCAGGCGGTGGTGGCACACACCTTTAATCCCAGCACTTGGGAGGCAGAGCCAGACAGATCTCTGTGAGTTCGAGGCCAGCCTGGTCTACCTAGTGAGTTCCAGGACAAGCACCAAAACTATACAGAGAAACCCTGTCTCAAACGCCCCCCCCAAAAAAAAATAAATAAAATAATAATAATAATTCTAAAAATAAGACCCAGTGTGATAATTTCATCTATTTGGTTAATAAAGATTGGCTGAACTGGGCAGTGGTGGAGCACGCCTTTGCCTTTAATCCCAGCGCTTAGGAGGCAGAGGCAAGGGGATCTCTGAGAGTTCAAGGCCAGTGAGTTCCAGGACAGGCTCCAAAGCTACACAGAGAAACCCTGTCTTGAAAAACCAAAAAAAAAAATCCACAAACAAACAAAAAAAGATTGGCTGATGGCACATGTCTTTAATCCCAGCACTCAGAAGGCAGGGGCAGATGATCTCTGAGAGTTCTAGGCCAGCCTGGTCTACAGATCGAGTTCCAGAACGGCCGGCATCCTAGAGGCTGAAGAGATATATCCATAGTCAAGAGCACTTGATGTTCTTGCAGAGGATGCAGAGGATGGGAGTTCAGTTCCTAGCCTGTATCTGAAGGGTCACAACCACCTGTAACTCCAGCTCTGGGAGATCAGATGCCCTCTTCTGGCTTCCTGGGGCACCTACACACATGGTACACACACAGAGACACATATACATAAATTTTAATCTTTAAGAAAAAAGGATTGAGGCCAGCAAGATGACTCAGTGGGTAAAGGTACTTGCTGCCAAGGCTGACCAGCTGGGTTTTATCTCTGAGGCTTACATGACAGAGGAAGAGAACAGACTGCTGAAAAAAAGGATTGGCCTCCTATGCTCATATGCATGGTGGGAAGTTAGCATTCCTATACACTATTGGTAGAACTATAAATTGATGCTTTCTGTTTGGAGAGAAATTTCATGATATTTACTAACATTTAAAATGTGCTGGAGCCGGGCGGTGGTGGCGCACGCCTTTAATCCCAGCACTCGGGAGGCAGAGCCAGGCGGATCTCTGTGAGTTCGAGGCCAGCCTGGTCTACAGCGCGAGATCCAGGAAAGGCGCAAAGCTACACAGAGAAACCCTGTCTCGAAAAAACCAAAAAAAAAAAAAAATGTGCTGGGGTAAAGGATTTAGCTCAGCGATAGAGTGCTTACCTAACACTCATGGGGTCGGTCCCAGGAATTCCAGGATAGCTTGGGGAAACAACAAGCCATTTCTTAAAAAAAAAAAAAAAAAAAAATTAGGCCGGGTGGTAGTGGCACACACCTTTAATCCCAGCACTCGGGAGGCAGAGGCAGGCGGATCTCTGTGAGTTCGAGGCCAGCCTGGTCTACAGAGTGAGATCCAGGAAAGGCGCAAAGCTACACAGAGAAACCCTGTCTCGAAAAAAACAAAAAAAAAAAAAATTAGGCTGGGTGGTGGTAGCACAAGCCTTTAATCCCAGCACTAAGGAGACAGAGGCAAGAAGATTCTGTGAGTTCAAGGCCAGCCTGGTCTACAGAGTGAGTTCAGGACAGCCAGGGCTACACAGAGAAACGCTGTCTCAAAAAACCAATAATAATGATTAGGTTGAGGAAGTAGCTCATCTGCTGGAGAACTTGCTTTGTACCCTGGGTTCAAGTCCTTGTCACTTCATAAGACAGACATGGTACAATCCTAGCATGTGTGAGGTGGAGGCAAGAGGGCCAGAGGTTCAAGATCATCCTCAGTTACAAAATCAAGTTCAAGGCCAGCCAGGGTTAGATGAGTTCCTTTTCCTAAAAATTAGTTTCAGTCGGGCATGATGACACATTATACTGGCTGGTTTTGTGTGTCAACTTGACACAAGCTAGAATCATCAGAGAGGAAAGAGTGTGGAGTATTGCTGTGACAGACCTGACCATGTTTTTAGAATTGTGGATGGACTCTGGAACTTTGGGCCAGAAGAGCCATTGAGTATTAAGAGCTCTTCGGGATGCTTGGTGGGAGCTTGAAAGGTAAGAATGTTAAAAGCAGTCCAGTGTGGTGGCAAATGCATTCAATTCCAGCACTCCAGGACAGCCAGGGCTACACAGAGAAGCCTCGTCTTCAAAAACCAAGAAAATAAAAAAGAAGAAGAAAGCCGGGCGGTGGTGGCGCACGCCTTTAATCCCAGCACTCGGGAGGCAGTGCCAGGTGGATCTCTGTGAGTTCGAGGCCAGCCTGGGCTAGAGTGAGTTCCAGGAAAGGCGCAAAGCTACACAGAGAAACCCTGTCTCAAAACAAACAAACAAACAAACAAAAAAAGGAGAAGAAGAAGAGGGAGAGGAAGAAGGATGCTGTGGGATGGTCTGTATGTCAAATGTGTTGCTGATTGGTCAATGAATAAATCACTGATTGGCAGTGGCCAGGCAGGAAGTATAGGCGGGACTAACAGAGAGGAGAATTGAGAGAACAGGAAGCTGGGTGGGAGAGACACTACCAGCCGCCATCAGGATAAGGAAGATGTAAAGTACCGGTAAGCCACAAGCCACGTGGCAAGGTATAGATTAATAGAAATGGATTAATTTAAGCTGTAAGAACAGTTAACAAGAAGCCTGCCACGGCCATACAGTTTGTAACCAATATAAGTCTCTGTGTTTACTTGATCGGGTTTGAGTGGCTTGGGACTGGCAGGTGAGAGAGATTTATCCTGACTGTGGGCCAGGCAGGAAAACTCTAGCTACAGAAGGAGAAGAAGGTTGAGAGCAGTGAGAAGATGGAGGCCTGGGTTGTGATGTTTCAGATGGAAGTTTGAAGACGCCGTCAGGGCCATTTGTTATTTTGAATTAAGATTCTGTGGTTCTGGTCAGCTGGAGCTGAAGAATCAGCTGTGATTAATAAGATTCCAGAATTAATAAAGTGAAACGTTGTTTTGCACGGTTATTTGGTGCTGGTTGGCTAGAGCTAAGAAATTAGCAGTGATTAAGAAGAGACCAGCCTCACTGATGTGAAATCTTCTGGGAAATGTTTCCGGAGAGTCAGCACACAGAAGCTGTGTTCCAGAGGTGGCCAAGGTTGTACCTCGTGCTGGCAGCTGGACTTGGTAATGTGTAAGTGTCACCCAGGTGGTACTGGCTTTGAAGGCATGAAGGGGTCATGGGAAGCAGCCGAGGCTTAGCACTGTGAGAGGCCAGGGGAAGCCATTGTTGAAGCTGCAGCCTCAGTGGCAGTTGAAGGCCCAGGACTGAAGGGGTCATGCAGAGAAATTGGGACTTGGCACCTTGGGGAGAGCCTATGAAAGGATCTTGATGAAAGTGCAGTTCAGTTGCAGCAGAAGACCCTGGTGTTTTGGAGAGTTGCCAGTGCCATGGGAAGACCACCATGAACAGCAGCAGCAGTGGAGCCTAGAAGACAAGCTGGTGCTGCAGAGGGCAGAGACCTCTGGAGAAGTGACCCAAGCCCTTTGGAGGAGCCCAGAAGATCATGAGTAGATCCAAGCCACTGGACAGCTGGAATTTGAGTTTGCTTTTGACTTGATTGCCATTGTGTCCTGATTTTTCCCTCTTGAAGTAAGAAAGTATGAAGCAAGATCCTAATTAGTATTAACAATAAAAACCTGGAGTCAGATATTAGGCTGAAAGCTGAAAGATCAGAGAAGCAGAGCAGCAGCCACCAGAGACTTCTTACCTCTATGAAATCTCAGACCAAATGGGCGATCCTGTCTTTACAAATCCTCAGACTAAATGGGCCCTAGATCTTTTCTCCACCAGCCTTATATTCCTGTTGCCAACTCCCTAGTGCTGGGATTAAAGGCATGAGCCTCCCAAATGCTGGAATCAAAAGCTTGAGCCTCCCAAGTCCTGGAATCAAAGGCATGATCCTACCAAGTGCTGGGATTAAAGGTGTGAGCCACCACGGCCTGGCCTCTGTGGTTAACTAGTGGCTAGCTCTGCCCTCTGATCTCCAGGCAAGCATTATTTGTCAGAACACAAACAAAATATCATACAACAAAAGTATTTTACTGGAGCCCATAGTTGAGAGAACTTGAATTTTATAAGATTTTGAATTTTATTTTTTTATTTATTTTTTTTTGGTTTTTTCGAGACAGGGTTTCTCTGTGTAGCTTTGCGCCTTTCCTGGAATTCGCTTTGGAGACCAGGCTGGCCTCGAACTCACAGAGATCCACCTGCCTCTGCCTCCCGAGTGCTGGGATTAAAGGCGTGCGCCACCACCGCCCGGCCAAGATTTTGAATTTTAAAAGATTGTCTATTTTATTTTTATTTTTTATTTATTTTTTCCCCAGTATCAGAGCTTTATTAGGAGGAGGCTCGGGGACAGAAGAGAGTGACCAGGCCTGTGAAAAACACGTGCAGGGAGAGAGATGGGGGCGGGGCAGAAGAGAGAGATTGGCTATTTGAAAGGGACTGAAATTTTAATGTGTTTGAATTTGTAAAGACTGTGGGATTTCTAAAGTTATTTATGTTTTTGATGTGAGATCTTGGGAATGAATAAGAAACGAAGGGTTGTGGCTTATTAGTGATGCATTTGTGTATCAGTTGACAAAGGGTCAGTTGTACTGGCTGGTTTTAGGTGTCAATTTGACAAAAGCTAGAGTCATCAGAGGAGAAGGAGTCTCAGTTGAGGAAATGCCTCTATGAGATCTAGCTGTAAGGCATTTTCTCAATTAGTGATCAATGGGAGAGGGCCTAGCCCATGGTGGGTGGTGCCATCCCTGAGCTGGTGGTCCTGGGTTCTATAAAAAAAAGCAGGCTGAGCAAGTCAAGAAAAGCTAGCCAGTAAGCAGCACACCTCCATGGCCTCTGCATCAGCTCCTGCCTCCAGGATCCTGCACTATTTGAGTTCCTGTCCTGACTTCTTTCAGTGATGAACAGCAATGTGGAAGTATAAGCCAAATAAACCCTTTCCTACCCAGCTGCTTTTTTGGTCATAGTATTTCATCATGGCAATAGATACACCAACTAAGACACATATGTTTATATGCAGGTGACTGGAACTGGAAAATAGCTCTGTATCCAAGGCCACCCTGGGCTACATAACAAAATTGCCTTAAGTAAAAAACTAAACCTAAAAAATGAAGCTAAATAAAAATTGAACCCTGGGGACTGAGAGTTAACTTAGTAATAGAGAACTTGCTTAGCAGATGGAAGCTCTGATAGGACATCCAGCTATAAAGATACAAGTATTCACCTATCCTGAACTATTAATAATAGTTAGAGTTAATAATAATAATGTGAGTTAGAACAGAGTGTGGGATATTGTACAAGGGAATTCCAATGTTTGTATTTGTATTCCATAATTATTTACTTATTGGTTTTTCAAGCCAGGGTTTCTCTGTGTGGCCCTGGCTGTCCTGAACTCAGAGATCTGCCTGCCTCTGCCTCCTGAGTGCTGGGATTAAGGGCCTATGCCACCACCTCTCCGCCTCCATGTTTATTTTTTATTCAAATCCTGTACTGGGGCTGGGGATATAGCCCCAGTTATTTCAGTACTTACTAGCACCCTGGAAGGTGTCCGCTCCCCAGCACCTAATAAACTGTGCATAGATGCATGCCTATAATCCTAGTACTGGCGACTGAAGCAGGGGAATCAGAGGCTCATGGTCATACTTGGATATGAGACCCTATCTAAAAAATCATGTGACTTTTATAAGCAGACAAAAATAGTAAGAGCACGTGTTAGAAACATGCCACCTGGGCTGGAGAGATGGTTCAATGGTTAAGGACAACTGTGGCTCAGTCATGAGGAGCTAAGTTCATATCCCAACACCTACACTGGGCAGCTCACAAACACCTGTAACTCTAGTTCCACAGGACTAAATGCCCTCTTCTGACCTCGCTGGGTACTGCCCTGGTGTGTGTGTGTGTGTGTATATATATATATATATATATATATATATATATATATATATATATATACACAGACATATACACGCATACAAGAAATAAAAAGAATAGATAAATCCTTTTTAAAATGCCATCTCAAGACATATTCAGTAGTTTTCTTTCTTTTTTTCTTTAATGTGTGTGGGTGTTTTGTTCACAAGTAGGTCCGTGCACCACCTGTATGCCTGGTACCCAGAAGAGAGTTTCAGATTCCCTGGACCTGGCATTGCAGACTGTGGTGGGCCACCATGTGGGTGCTGGGAATCAAACCAGGGTCATCTGGAAGAGCAGCCAGAGTTCTTAACCCCTGAACCACATTTCTAGGTCCCAATAGTTAGTCTTAGGAGCTGTTTTAGGAGAAGCATTGATATCTGCTTTCTGTTAATGTCCTAGTTAGGGTTTCTATTGCTGTGATTAAACACTGTGACCAAAAGCAAGTTGGAGAGGAAAGGGTTTATTTGGCTTATACTTCCACATCCACAGTCCATCACTGACAGAAGTCAGGACAGGAATTCAAATAAGACCAGAACCTGGAGGCAATAGCTGATGAAAAGGGGTGCTGCTTATGCTCATGGCTTGCTCATCATGGCTTGCTCTCCCTGCATTCTTGCTTAACCAGCCCAGGGATGACCTCATGCACAGTGGCCTGGGTCCTCTCATATCAAACACTAATTAAGAAAATGCTCTACAGGCTTGCTTACAGCCCAATCTTATGGATACAATTTCGCAATTGGGGTTCCCTCTTCTCAGATGAATCTAACCCAGTAATTCTCAACCAGTGGGTCGCGGCCCCTTGGGGTTGGATGACCCTTTCACAGGGGTCCCCTAAGACCATTGGAAAACACAGATATTTGTATTGTGACTCATAACAGTAGCAACATTACAGTTATGAAGTAGAAACAAAAAAAAAATGTTATGGTTGGGGGGAGTGTCACCGCAACACGAGGAACTGTGTTAAAGGGTCACAGCATTAGGAAAGTTGAGAACCACTGCTCTAGCTTCTGTCAAATTGACATAAAATTAGTCAGCACAGCTTGAGTGTGTTGTTTTTTGTTTGTTTGTTTGGTTGGTTGGTTATTGAGACAGTTTCATTTATCTTAGACTGGCTCAAACTCAAAGATCCTCCTCCAGCCTCTACCTCTGGAGTGCATCACCATGCTGGGGTGTGTGAGGCTATGGATCTAAGCCAGGCCTTCATGCATGTTAGACAGGCACTGTGTCTGCCCTTTTTGTCTGTTTATTGAGTCTTTCAGGCAGTTCCAAGTACATTATACAAACTGTGAGGTTTTTAAACTTGTGACAAGGTACAGAAGGCAAATTCTCCTCACTGCAAGGAAATCCTCAATGAAACTTCAGAGAGCCGGAAGCACTTGGAAACTCATGAACCTTCAGCTGATCATCCTTAGCCTGTCCACTCTCTCTGTGGAACTGCCACATGTCCTTATTCTGATCATCCTGTAGCTGAAGGATTTTACTTCTCCATATTCTGGAGGCCCAATTACAGTACCATTGCAGGCCAATTCCTCCCTAAACGCCTTCACTGGTTTCTTTTTATAGTGACTATTAGTGATCCTTTGGACAGTAATAATGTGAAACTGTTTCATTTAGTATTTATTGTACTTTAAAACAGCCTTTAATATGGTTCTAAAGAGTAGTCGGGTTCTCATACATTTTTTTATTTGAAACTCTAAAAGAATTTTTTTCAAATACCAAATTCAGTTAAATACCTTTCAGCAATAATACCACATGATTTTCATTTCCCTTATATGGATAGAATCCATACATGGATAGATCCTCAGTGCTGGCAGGAAGCAGGTCATCACCCTTACTTGCGTCAGCAAAGAGGCCCAAAGAATGTAGGCTCGGAATAGTGGACATTCGATATGATTCCTTTTCCTGGGTGGAAATGGCCGGTGGAAGATGGCTGTGTGCATGTTGAGGAAGAGTGTGGGGAAGGCAGAGGCAGCTGAGTCCACTTAAAGGTGGGCCAGTGACTTTCTTTCTTTTTCTCCTCCTCCTCCTCCTCCTCCTCCTCCTTCTTCTTCTTTGTTTTGTTTTTGTTTTTGTTTTTTGAGACAGGGTTTCTCTGTACAGCTTTGGTGCCTGTCCTAGATCTCGTTCTGTAGACGAGGCTGGCCTCGAACTCACAGAGATCCACCTGCCTCTGCCTCCTGAGTGCTGGGATCAAAGGAGTGGGCCACCACCGCCCAGCTGTGACTCTTTTTCTATTGCAATTATTTGTGAGTGTGTGTGTGTTTGTGTATGTGTGTGTTCTTGTGTGTTCACCTCTGTGTAAGGCCAGAGAACTTTGGGTAGTGTTCTTAAGTACCAGCTGAAGTAATTTTGTTGTTTTGTTTTCATATTTTTTAAAATTAATTTTATGTTTGTGAATGTTTGGCTCATATGTATGTATTTGCACCAGATGCATGCCTGGTGCCTGCAGAGGCCAGACAAGATTGTTGGATCTACTGGAACTACAGTTATAGGCAGTAGTGTGCTGCCATGTGGGTTCCCATGGAATCCAGGTCCAGTGCAAGCGCCATCTCTCCAGGAGCCCCTCACCCCACCCCCACTCTCGTTTTTTGTGGTAGGGTCTTATGCATATAGTCTAGGTGGCCGCCAATTGTTTGTGTGTTTGTTTTTGAGACAGGGTCTCAAAGCATAACATCAGCTGTCCTGGAACTCACAGAGATCGTCCAGCCGTCAACTTTCCCCCACCAGCCAGGACAGGCTGCCGTCACACCTTCCACCTGTTTGAACATGTTATTAATATAGAGCCAAGGCACTCCTTGAACTCCTGATCCTCCTGCCTCCACCTCCCCAGCGTCATAGGTGTTTACCGCCACGCCCGGTCTAATAGGTCTTCGTCCCAGCACTCGGGAGGCAGAGCCAGGCGGATCTCTGTGAGTTCGAGGCCAGCCTGGGCTACAGAGTGAGTTCCAGGAAAGGCGCAAAGCTACACAGAGAAACCCTGTCTCGAAAAACCAAAAAAAATAAAAAAAAAAAAAATAAAAAGGCATTCAGACAAGTAAAGGTCACACAGCACCTACCAGATTCCTGCCTGTGGCAGAGATGCAGGACCAATTACGTTTTACCATGAGATCATTTTGGAGCCTTGGGATTGGTGTTTGTGTCTTAGCTCGCTTTCCTCACCAGCCTTGCACTAATGGTGACACAGAACCAGGGCTCGGTTCGTTCACGATCATACTAAGACTTTCCGGGCTTCAAGTCCTTGCAGATCTCTTGGGAACCTCCGGAACAGAGCAGCACAGCGGTCGGACGGGGAGACCTGTGTTTCCTGCTGTGGCCAGCCAATCGCTCAAGCCCGGGAGCCTACAGCCCTCCCTCACTGCCTCCCTCCTCCTACCCCAGGCTGTGACAGCTGTCACCCCTGCCCAGACTGCATATCAAGGGTGACTGAATGCAAGTCACACCATCCTCACGTGACCTGCCTGGCCCAGAACCAGCTTAAAGCGGCAGATCTATGAACTTCCAGCGCTGAGCTTGAAACTGCTTGTGCCCTGCTTTGAAAGGGAGAGAACTGGAGTTCACTGAAGAAGGGGCTTGGTACCAAGGCACAGTGGAAGTTAATGACAGCCCTGAACTCCTTTTTCTCCCTCAGGGTAGCAAGTTGGGTGGGAACCTTCCCAACTTCATCTTTGGTCTACTGTATATTAGGGCATTCGGGTCTCTTTCTTTTTCTTTTCTTTTGTTTCTAGACAGGGTTTCTCTGCGTAGCTCTGGAACCCGCTTGGCTTTTTTTCTTTTTTAAAAAAATGTTATTATTGCTGGGAGGTAGTGGTGTATGCCTTTAACCCCAGCACTTGGGGGGCAGAGGCTGAGGGATCTCTGTGAATCGGAGGCCTGTCTGGTCTACAGAGAGAGTTCCAGGACAGCCAGGACTGTTACACAGAGAAACCATGTCTCGAAAAAACAAACAAAAAAAAAAGAAAAAAGAAAAAAAGAAAGAAACCCTAATCTACAGGCTGGAGAGATGGCTCAGTGGTTAAGAGCACATAGTGTTCTTGCAGAGGACCCAAGTTCGATTCCCAGCACACATGTCAGGGAAGTTCCAATAGGTGGCCTGCCAGCCCTCTGTCCCTGTATGCAGATGGACACACAAATAAATCATACAAATATTTTCTTTTTCTCTTTTAGATTTTTCGAGACAGAGTTTCTCTGAACGACCCTGGCTGTCCTGGAACTCTCTGTAGACCAGGCAGGCCTCACAGAGATCCCCCAGCCTCTGCCTCCCAAGTGCTGGGATTAAAGGCATATGCCACCACTGCCCGTCTACATTAGGATTTCTTAAACCTTTTCCACTCCTGAGCCCCTTTCACTAGAGACCTTTTTACATGACCCCAGGTCTATAGCGACATATAATAGTATATAGACAAACATTTACTGACAATAAATCACTAAAAGGTTTTTGGTTTTGTTTCTTGGTGTGTACAGGAAAGTGAGACAGGGCCTCACTCTGTAGCCCATGCTGGTCTAGAACTCACAATATAACACAATTTATTTTAAAAACTTTTTGCTGGGCGTGGTGGTTCAGACCTGTAATTCTAGCGCTCAGGAGGTGGAGGCGTGCTCAAGGTCGTTGTTGACTTAATGCTAGTTCTAAACTAGCCTGGCTACATCGGACCTTATCTCAGAAAACCAAAACAATGGAAGAATGGCTCAGTAGTTAAGAGCACAGAGGACCCAGGTTTATACATCAACACCCACATGGCAGCTCACAACAGTCTGTAACTCCTGTTCCTGGGATGCAGATGCCCTCTTCTGGCTTCCTGGGGCACTGCATGCACATGGTTCACATACATGCAGGCAAAACACATAATTTTCCTTGTCTTTCTAGCCAACCCATAAAGAATGAATAAACAACTTTGTCAGGGAGACACACTTTACTTCCATCTCACAGATGTGTAAACTGAGGATCGGTAGGAGATGTGCTTGAGTCCTCCCCACACAGGAAAAGGCAGAACTGAGACCCTTCTGGAATTTGAACTGTCTGACCCCCAAACCCAGTGGCCTGACCCTTTGAACACCAGCCCGATCTACATAGTGAGTTCCAGGCCAGCCAGAGCTACAAAGTAAGAAACTGTCCCAAATAAACAAACAAATAGATAAAAAGTAAATAGACAAATCCTTCCTTGTAGCAAGCATTCTTCCAGATTTTAAGTGTACATTAGTGAACAGACAAAAACCCCTGCCCTTGTGTAGTATAAATCTTAGCAATGTCTGAGACTGATTAAGATAGTTAATGAAAATGACACGTGACATTTAATGTAACACTGAGGCATCACACACTAAGCAAATGGCAATTGTTCTTTTTTGTTGTTGTTGTTTTTGGTTTTTGTTTGGTTTTTTTTTTTTTTTGTTTTTTTTTTTTTTGTTGTTTTTGGTTTTTCGAGACAGGGTTTCTCTGTGTAGCTTTGTGCCTTTCCTGGAACTCACTTGGTAGTGCAGGCTGGCCTCGAACTCACAGAGATCCGCCTGGCTCTGCCTCCCGAGTGCTGGGATTAAAGGCGTGCGCCACCACCGCCCGGCGGTTTTTGGTTTTTGAAGACACAGTTTCTCTGTGTAGCTTTGGAGCCTGTCCTGGATCTTGCTCTGTAGACCAGGCTGGCCTTGAACTCACATAGAATCGCCTGCCTCTGCCTCCTGAGTGCTGGGATTAAAGGCGTCAGCCACCACCGCCTGGCAGCAATTGCTCTTAATGGGAGAAAGAGACCGAACACAGAAAATGCTTGTGTTACATTAAGCTTGAAGCTCCTGGGGAGCAGCCTCCGATTCCCATCTACATCAACAGAAAATGCTTGTGTTACATTAAGTTTGAAGCTCCTGGGGAGCAGCCTCCGATTCACATCTACATCAACAGAACTTAATGCAGGGCTTAGGACAGAGGAGGGTTTGGCAGGTATTGAAGGAGGGTCAAAAGCAGAGATCAGCATTGCCGTTTCTCTGCCTTCGTTAAGCTGTCTTAAACGCCGACAGCTCAAACATAAACCACATGCTCCAGATATGCCTTCTGCCCTTCATTTGTATATTTCACACTTACCAGTGTTGAAAGGTAACTTTCTCGACACATCACATGTTATGATAGGTCTGAAATGTGGTTGGTGTGTTGGTAAATCTGTGTTAAATCAATGAATGAGCACCTTAACTATAGGGAAATAGAAAGATTTGAGAAAATTCAGGCATGGTGGTACACACCGGTAATCCCAGTACTCAGGAGGTTGATACTGGAGGATTGTGCTTTATAGGCATGCAGAGGCTACATCCTGCTTTTGTTTTGTTGAGAGAAATAGGGGAGAGGAGATACTGAAATGCAGAGAAAATAGCACTGGACAGTTAATTCCAATTCTTGTGTTTTGTTTTGTGTTTTTTTATTTGTTTGAGACAGGGTCAGGTCTCACGGTATAACTGGTCTGAAACCTGCTATGTTGACCAGGGTGTCCTTGAACTCATGGAGAACTGCTGCCATTGCCTCCTGAGTGCTGGGATTGTAGGTATATGTGGCTGTGCAATGGGGCACTTACTTTCTACATTACACCAAGGTGAGGAGGACACATACTAAACTTTTGCTGTGTCTGTATGTGGTCATGGGCATGTAATTGCAGAGGGGAGGCCAGAGGGACCAGATCACTTAGGGCTAGAGTTACAGGTGGTTATAGGCCACCTGATATGGAAGCTGGGAACTGAACTCAGGTTCCCTGAAAGAGCAGATCCTTAGCTCAGCACTCAAAGCCCTCCGATCAGACCCCCAGGGACACACCACTGGAAACTTCCTCAGCTACACCCCATCCTTTTCCCAGAACTCAGGCTTTCTTCCTGGCTGCCCTTCCTACATGCCCCCAGCCTCAGCTCAGGCTGGGATACACACCCTTGACATTATTCCTAGTCGAGTTCCAAATTTGGCTGGTTGTTAGGGCTGTGGGTACACAGCTGAGGTTTCCTTTTCTTAGATAGCTGCACCTATTTCCTATTTTTCATTTTAGTACCTATTTTACCAGACCATGAACTCCTTAAGGTTAGGAACCCAGTCTGATTTATTTGACCACTGTGTTCCAACACATCACTAGGACCTCAACAAGTATTCAGTGTATTCTTTCTGGCCAATGATTTCCAAAATGTTTTCTGGGTGTAATGCATATCTTTGTACATTTAGATCTGAAATGCCTGAGAGTTGGGACCTGATATTCATTTCTTTTCATCTCACTTGGGATGCTCCATGTGTCTGAGCACAACAGGCTCTCTTCACCACGCACTCCGATGGGTTCAGCTGGGGATTGCAGCCATGCTCGAAGTGTGCACGTGGACTTGGGGAAGTTCACATGACCCAGCTGGCCGCAAATCTAAGGGCAGGGAAAGAATTGGGTTTTGTGGTAAATTATCTCAAGTCTCAGCTGAGATTTAATGCCTTCTAAAACAGCTTAAAAGGTGTTGTTTGCTTTAGCAGTTCATACACTATAATTGGAGTGACAGTGTTGTGGGATATTTCACCCAGTACACTGTGTGAAAATGTATTGCTGTGGTTAGTATAATAAAAAACTGAATGGCCAATGGCTAGGCAGGAGGTACAGACAAGGCTTCTAGGCACAGAGAGCGGAAGTAGGAGGAGATAATTGAGGTGCAGAGAGACACCAATGAGACCTGGAGGAAGTTGGACATATAGAATGAAAGGAAGGTAAAAAGCCACAAGGCAAAATGCAGATTAATATAAATGGGTTAATTAAGTTATAAGAGCTAGTGGGAAAAGCCTAAACTAAGGCTGAGCTTTCATAATTAATAAGAAGTCTCTGGCCGGGCCGTGGTGGTGCATGCCTTTAATCCCAGCACTAAGGAGGCAGAAGCAGGCTGATCTCTGTGAGTTTGAAGCCAGCCTGGTCTACAGAGTGAGTTCCAGGACAGTCAGAACTGTTTCACAGAGAAGCCCTGTCTCAAAAAACCAAAAAACCAAACAACAACAACAAAAGAAGTCTCTGTGTGGTTATTTGGGAACTATCTGGCAGCCCAAAGAAAAATCCAACTATATATTATATGGTGCCCAAAGTGGAGCACATACACAGAGCCCATCACTCATGATGTACAGAGGCACAGCTCTTTTAAGAGGCCCTGGCTGTGCAGCAGAGCACTTGAGCAGCTGGCCTGATAGGTAAAAATGCCTGCCAATCGGACTCAGCACATTCCCAGAGCTGGGGTGGTAAACACATCTCTTGCAGGTGCTGCCATAAAGCTAGGCTCTCACGGAACTGGGGAGGGGGGGAGACACAGGGGGAGGGTGGAGCCAGCCACCAGAGCTCTGGGGCAGCTGGCATGGCCATTTAAGGTTTGTCTCGTGGTCAGAGAACCTGCAGATGCACAGAAAGTCAGGTCCAGATGTAGAAAACCTCTCAACGAGTAGGCTTAAAAATGTGCTTAGATGCTAAAGAAAGAAATGAAAATGGGTATAGACAGTCATAGGAAAAATAATTAAAAAATAATAAAGTCTTTAAAAAGAGAATAAGGTTATATATATGTGTGTATATATATGTATATATATGTAAAACCCACATAAAGATGGAAAATATTATAGCACAGGGAGTTTGGACCTTATATGGTGCTTGGTTAATTTTGACCTTTTTAAATGCTAATGAAGAGAGAATGGCAACTGCTGAGAGACACTGGATTGTGGAAGGGACTGCTGAATTAAACCAGCCTAGTTACTTTAGGGGTATCTTGGCTTCAAAATGAAAGTCAGACAATGTGTTGTGTTGGGGGAGAGGTTGTGCTTTTTTTCCACAAGAAATGAAAAGCTATGGATTCCTTCAAAGTTAATTGAGATCAGATTTGATTCAGGGGAGACCTCCTGAGGATGTTGGCTACAGACATAGGGGAGGAAGCCATGTGTGAACTATATGCTGATCTCTTGACATGGGAACAGCTCTGAGACTGGGTGAGACATGATAAATCTTGTTGGCTACAGAGTCCTCATGCCTTATTATTACATGCCATTCTTTCATATGGCATAGATAGAGGTTTGATTATACAGTCCAAACAGACTTATAGAGTTAACATATGCCTTTTACCTGCTCAAACATAGAACAAAAAAATTATCTTTAGCTGACTTGTGCACACCACACATTCCATACTTGTGTTAATGCAGATATATATGCTACCTTTAAAAGTTTATGTGTTTTCAGAACAAAAGAACCAAATACCAATAAAAAAGACAAGTAGCCCAGGTGATCCAGCCTCTCAGAGTGCCTTTGTTGCAGTCTCCTCTCCCTCCAGAACAACCTCAAAGCTGCTAGCTGTGGTCCAACCTCACAGACTATCCAGCCAAGACTTCAGATAAGCCCTACACTTTCCCATCACACAGAGACTAAACAAAAAAAATAATACTGCTTGCTCTCCCAGGACTTGATCATTATCCCAATTTTCTCAGGGTTCCCTAAAGATGCCATTGCCCCCAGACAACAGGAAGTAATTTTAAGAATATGCCTACATTCCCAAGAGGTGGGGTGGGTGGTTTTTGGTCGTTTGGTGGATTATGAATGTTTGTCATCATTTAGGGGTGTTGGTTGCAAATTGTTACTGGTCCTGGTAAGGGAGGAAACTAAGCAAGGGAGGTTGGATTCAAGGATCTCTTCCTGAAAGAAAAAAAGGAGAGAAGATATGGGAAGGATAGGATAAAGGGGAGGTTATTGAATCTACTTTAAAAAGCAACCATTAGCCGGGCGGTGGTGGCACATGCCTTTAATCCCAGCACTCGGGAGGCAGAGCCAGGCGGATCTCTGTGAGTTCGAGGCCAGCCTGGGCTACCAAGTGAGTTCCAGGAGAAGCGCAAAGTTACACAGAGAAACCCTGTCTCGAAAAACCAAAAATAAATAAATAAATAAATAAATAAATAAATAAAAAGCAACCATTAATCTCAAATATTTTATATTGGTATAGATTTTATATATTGATACAATTTAAAGTTATTTTTGTTATACTGTATATATGTTTCTACTATTGTCTAAGGTATTGTACCTATGCAGCTCTTAAAAATGTAATGTATAATTTAAAATGTAAATGTATAATTATGAAATACAGGTTTAAAAATGTAATGTATAATTATGAAATACAGGTTAGTAGTTTGTAGTAGTCATCTATAATAATCAAACTTGTAGTTATGTTAAGTATGTTTTCAAGGTTAAACAGAAATATATTTTAGATAGATGGTCTTAAAACACTTCAAAGACCTACAGAATATGACATTTAAGATGTTTCAATAACCTAAGGCTTTTCATGACTGTGAGATACGTCTGCTCCTGACAGTACCAATTTACTTCAAAAAAAGGATGATGGGCATTGAAGAACTTCCATATGAAGTTTGCCTTTGTTGTGGCAAGTTAGCCACTTGACAAAAAACTGCCCTTGCCTTGACTACTGACAGTATGCTGTCCAAATTGGATGAGCAGAACATAAAAGAAGGTGACAGCCGAACTTTACCAAGACAGGGTAGGACAGTCCTTCAGAATTCCTCTTCACAGAAAAGTCTGTCAGATATTCTAGGCTGAAGATGGATGCCCTAACATTGCAGAGGAAACTTGAGTGATTGTCCAGGCAGCCAGCTGTCTCTGTCATTTCTATAGTTTTGGAAATTGCTTGTTCTCTACTTCCTGTTTACACAGGTAATATTATATCCTTCTTTGGTCTATGATAGAGTTGAGACTAGATAGTTATATTTAGTTTTCCTTGTTACCAAAATCAGAAAAGAAACTCATAAAAGAAGTATAAAGTGTATAAGTTTGAAAAATATACGAGCTTAAGTTGTTTATCTAAGAAAATGTTTTGAAGTCTAAAAAGATAATTTTGAGTTGGTAATACAAGTTAGGATAGAAAGTAAATTAGGTACAAAACTTTTGACTCACCAAGATAGGATAGATAATGTAATATTTTCTCTGAATTTGCCAAATACAGATAGACTGGACATTGTAAATATAATTCTTACTTGATAATTGTTCTTATAATATATAGTTTTACTATGTTAGAGTTAAAACCTTTCCTTTTATTTAGACAAAAAGGGGGAAATGTTGTGGGATATTTGTATACTATGTGAAAATGTATTTCTGTGATTTGTGTAATAAATGGCCAATAGCTAGGCAGGAGAGATAGGCAGGACTTCCAGGCACAAAGAGAGGAAGTAACAGGAGATAACTGAGGTGCAGAGAGATGCCAACAAGACTTGGAGGGAGTTGGACATACAGAATGAAAGAAAGACAAAACATAGATTAATATAAATGGGTTAATTTAAATTATAAGAGCTAGTGGAAAAGCCTAAGCTAAGGCTGACCTTTCATAATTAGTAAGACGTCTCTGTGTTGTTATTTGGGAGCTGGCTGGTGGCCCAAAGAAAAATCTAACTGTAACACAGAGGTTAGCATGGCCCCTATGCATGGACAATACTCAAATTTGTTCCATAATTTTAGTTAGGAATGGTGATTCATAAATTCTAAGACCCAAGAGGCTGAAGCAAGATTGCCTTGAGTTTCAGGCTAGTGTGGGCTACACAGGCAGATCCTGTCTGAAACAAACACAGAGCTGTTAATTCTACTGGTCAAGAATAAGACCAACGACCACAGTTTAAAACCAAATTTGAAGCAAGCTTTTTTTTTTTTTTTCCCCTGAGACAGGGTTTCTCTTTGTACCCCTGGCTGTCCTGGAACTCTCTTTGTAGACCAGGCTGGCCTGGAACTCACAGAGATCTGCCTGTCCCTGCTTCCCAAGTGCTGGGTGGGATTAAAGGCGTGGGACCAATGCCAGGTCTTGAAGCAAACTTTAATTAAATAATGGTCAGGTGCATGGGTTCTGGCCAGGTCCATGCCTAGGTTCCCAGGAAATGGCCACTAGTCATGGTTTGCAGGGGCTTAAAGTATTTCTCATCAGGTCCAATCAGGGGCAAGAGTACCTCCTGACCTATTTCTTGCCCACTGTGACAAAGCACATCCAGTACAGATAGGTCAAACAAGCTTGTTTAGGGGCATGAAAACATGTGGCTTGTTATCTCCCATACACAATAGCCTCCAGCACTTCAGGAACTGTCTGTCCTTGGGCAAGGGGCTTATAGATCAGAGGCAATTTTTGTTTCATGGATCTCTTAGGCATAGTAATGAAAACATTTTTGTAACTTTTGGCTCTCACACGCCTAGAGAGATGGCTCAGTGGTTAAGATTGGGTGCTGTTTAAGCTGAAGATCAAAATTAGCTTCCCTACATCCATGTTGGGTCATTCACAACTATCTATAACTCCAGCTCCATGGGACCCCACACCCTTTTCTAGACTCATTGGGCATCTGCACTCACATGCACATACTCCACCACACACACATATATACACATAATGAAAACTAAAGAAAAGAAATCTTTAGATAAACACAAACAAGCACAACTAACTAAGCCCACAGGATTTTGAGCTGTGATCCCAAAAGTCTCTTCCTAAAGCCTCCCGCCAGTACACGGGAATGGGTGCAGGTAAGTGCTCAAGCATGAGGAATACGTCAATAATGAGTTACTCTGGACTTTTCAATGCCATCAAGGGCTGACTGTCAGAAAAGCACCGGTGCCGGTAGGGTGTCACCAAGTGTCCCTCGGCACTGAAGATAAAACAGAAGCTCGCTCTCCAGAGTACTCTGCCCCAGCCTGCCTTTCCAGCTCTGTCTCCCACGTCTCACTCACATAAGTGAGTCTCTATACTTCTTCCCTCTTCTCAAAATTTAATTCTTCCTTGTCCTTCAAAACCCAGGAAAAACAGTGCATCTGAAAAATGTGACATAGAAACCTTCGCTGACCTCTGTTGCTTACCTGGACTGGGTATATCTATGTTCCAAAAGGTTTCAAGGTTTTGTTTATGTAGTCCTGGCTGTCTTAGAACTTACTGTATAGATCAGGGTGGCCTTAAACTCACAGAGACCCACCTGCCTCTGCCTCCAGGGTGCTAGAATTAAAGGCATATGCTATAGTTCTTTTTCTTGGCTCTTTGTTCTTTCTGTTTTTGGGGTCCCACCACCCAGCTCCCAAATAAATCACACGGAGGCTTATTCTTTCTTATGAATGCCTGGCCTTAGCTTGACGTGTTTCTAGCCAGCTTTTCTTAACTTAAATTATCCTGTCTACCTTTTGCCTCTGGGCTTTTATCTTTCTCTATTTCTGTATATCTTTTCTTTCTTTGTTATTCCATGTCTGGCTGCGTTGCTGGGTGGCTGGCCCTCTGCATCCTCCTCTTCTCATTCCCCAATCTTCTCCTCCCAGATTTCTCCTATTTATCCTCTCTGCCTGCCAGCCCCGCCTAGCCTTTCTCCTGTCTTGCTATTGGCCATTCAGCTCTTTATTAGACCAATCAGGTGTTTTAGACAGGCATAGTAGCACAGCTTCACAGAGTTAAACAAATGCAACATAAAGGAATGCAACACATTTTTGTATCATTAAACAAACGTTCCACAGGATAAACAAATGTAACACATCTTAAAATAATTTTCTACAACAATATGCTACCACACCCAGGTTGATTTTTGTTTTGTTTTGTTAGTGCTGGGACTAAAACCCAGTGCCCTGTGCAAGATGAGTGTTAACTCTTCAGCTGACCTACATTCCATATCCTAGCTATGTGGTAGGCTTAGGCTTAGGGTTAAGGTTAGGGTTAGGGTTCGTTTAGGGTTAGGGTTAGGAATAGAGTGACGGTTAGGGTTCATTTTATGGTTTGCCTTTTATTCAAATTAAGGAAGGTTAGGATTAGAGGTTAGTGTGAGAGTTAGGGTTAGGGTTTGTGTTACTTTCAGTGTTGGGGTTTGGGGTTTGATTTGGGACTGTGGTTAGGTTAGGGTTTGGATTGGCATTATGGAAGCAGTTCAGCATTAGGGTTAGGTTTAGGGTCAGGTTTAGGCTTTAGGCTTAGGGTTATGTTTATTCTAGCATTAGTACTAGGTTTAGGGTTTGGGAAACCGTCAATGTTACTGTTAGGATTACGAGTTAGGGTTAGTGTTTCGGCTATGGAAGCGGTCATTGTTAGGGTTAGGGTTATAATTCGGTTTGGTGTTAAGAAAGCTGTCAGTGCTAGGGTTAGGGTTAGACTGAGTAGTTAGTCTTATGGTTGTGGTTAGGTTTGGCGTTAGGATTGTGGTTTGGATTGGAAATAAGGAAGCTGTCAGCATTAGGGTTAGGGTTAATGTTTGAGTTGTTGTTAGGGTTAGATTTAGGTTCAGTTTTGGTTTTGTGAAAGAGTTAGGGTTAGGGAAGCAGTGTTAGGGTTGGGTTTAGGAGTTAGAGTTAGTGTTAGGGTTAGGTTTAACTGTAGGGTTGGGATTAGAAATGCATTTAGCATTAGGGTTAGGGTTGGTGTTGTGTTAGGGAAGCAGTCATGGTTGAGATTAGGTTTAGAGTTTGGGATTAGGGTTAGTGTTAGGGTTAAGATTGGAATTATCATTATGTTTATGTTTGGGGTTAATGTTAAGGTTTCAGTTGGGGTTAGGGTTATTCTTTTGTTTAGGTTTAGGGTTACCATTAGGGTTAAAGTTGGCATTAGGGTTGGTGTTTAGGGCTAGTGTTATGGTTAAGATTATGATTAGCAGTTACAGTTTGTGTTGGGTTTTGAGTTGATGTTAAGGTTAGGCTTGTTGTTAGAGAAACAGTTTTAGAATTAGGGTCATGATTAGGGTTGGGGTTGAAGATGGGTTTAGGGTTTGGGATAGGAACGATGGTTTGTGTTATGGGTTAGAGTTCGGTTAGTGTTTAGGGATAGGTTTGTTTGTTTGTTTGTTTGTTTGTTTATTTATTTTGGTTTTTCGAGACAGGGTTTCTCTGTAGCTTTGGAGCCTGTCCTGGACTAGCTCTGTAGACCAGGCTGGCCTCGAACTCACAAGATCCACCTGCCTCTGCCTCCCAAGTGCTGGGATTAAAGGCATGCGCCACCACCGTCCAGAAGGATAGGTTTATTATTAGAGTTATAGGGTAAAGTTAGGGTTAGCATTAGGGTTTGGGTTGGGTTCACAGTTAGTGTTATGGTTGGGCTTAAGAGTTATTGTTAGGGAAAGTTTAGGGTTAGTGTTAGGATTAGTAGTTAGGGTTAGTGTTAGATTAGGGCTAGGTTTAGGTTTAGTGTTAGGGTTTGAACTATGATTGTAGTTAGTGTTATAGTTATGGGAAGCTGTCATGGTTAGGGTTAGGGTTATGGTTATTATTATGGTTTGGGTTAGGGTTAGGGTTGGGCTTTTGTTTGGGTTAGGGAAGCCATCAGAGTTAGGGTCTAAGTTATGGTTAGGGTTAGGGATAGGGTTGGGGTTAGGTAGCAGTCAATATTAAGGTTAGAGTTAGGGTTCTTAATGTATCAGGGTTAGGATTTAGTGTTATCGTTAGGGTTCAGTTTGGCATTATGATTAGTGTTGGGATTAGGGTTTGGGTTAGCAGAAATAGTCAGGGTTAGGGGTAAGGTTAGGCTTGAGTTTGGGGTTAGGGTTAAGGTTGGGTTAGTGTTACGGTTTATAGTTAGTGTTAGGGTTAGAATGAGGGGGTAGAGTTAGGGTTAGTATTATAGTTATTCCTGGGGTTTAGTTTAACAGTTATGATTAAGGTTAGGGTTAGCTGGTAGGGTTGGAATTAGCCTTAGGGGGTTTCTTTTAGGGTTATGATTAGGATTAGAATTAGGTTTAGGGTTAGTGTTGTTGTTAGAGTTAGTGTTGAGATTACTGAGGCAGTCAGGATTAGGGTTAGTTTTAGGGTTAGGGTCAGGGGATTAATGTTAGGTTTAGGGTTAGGGGTTTACTGTCAGAGTTAGTGTTGGGGTTGGTCTTTGGGTATGTTTTAGGATTTGGTTGAGTGTTCATGCTTTGGGTTAGGGTTAGTTTTGTCGTATGAAAATTGTCAGTTTTATGGTTAGTGTTAATTTTTAGGTGTTTGGGTTAATGTTAGGGTTGGGGTTACTGTTAGGGTTAGGAATGCAGTCAGTGTTAAGGTTGGTTAATGTTAGGGTCAGGGTTGGGTTCAGGTTAGGGAAGCCAGCAGCTTTAGGGTTATGGTTAATGTTTGCATTAAGTTTAGGTTAATGTTAGTGATCATAGTTAGGGTTGGACTTAGTGTTTGATTTAGGCAAGCAGTCATGGTTTGGATCACAACTAATTTATGTGACCTCAAGGCCAGCCTAGGCTACCTGAGCCACTCCCTCAAACTAAACAAATAACAACAAAACCCTCACTAATTTCAAGTCACTTATTTATTCTAGAAGTAAAATTAATTTTTCTAATGAGAATTGCCTTTATGCTCCTAATGTTAGGAGATCTTGTTATATATTTTATTATTTTGTTAGCTTAGTTTTATTTATGTTTTGATTTGCTTGGTTTTTGTTTTTTCCTTTTCTTTTCTTTTCTTTTTTTTTTTTTTTTTTTTTGGTTTTTCAAGACAGGGTTTCTCATGTAGCTTTGGAGCCTGTCCTGGAACTCACTTTGTAGCCAGGCTGGCCTCGAACTCACAGAGATCCGCCTGGCTCTGCCTCCCGAGTGCTGGGATTAAAGGCGTCCGCCGCCGCCGCCGCCGCCGCCGCCGCCGCCGCCACCACCACCACCCGGCCAGTTTTTGTTTTTTCAAGACAAGGTTTTTACATAGTCCTGGCTGTCCAGGAACTGGCTCTGTAGCCCAGGCTGGCCTTGCACTCACAGTGATCCACCTGCCTCTGCCTCCCAAGTACCAGGATTAATGGTGTGAGCCACTCTATCTGGGCTTATTATGCAATCTTGACTGGCTTGGTACTGTGTAACCCAGACTGGTCTTGAACTCACAGCAATTCTCTAGTCTCACCCAGGAAAGTGTTGGGATTCCAGGTGTGAGCCACCTACACATTCCTGCTGGGTAATCATAACTTGATTAGTGGCTACACACCACAATGCTGGAGACCACATCAACCTCCTCTGGCAAAGGGAGCTTATAACTCATGTGAACAAATAGTTTTCTACTACAGCAGTTTAACAAAATTGCTTCAGAACGACTAAAACTTTCTGATGTTTTTGGGAAGCTGTGCTCATTTTGATGAAGGAAGGATTCAAAGCGTATTTTTCACTTAAATCCAATAATAACTGCTCACTAATTCTCCTGTATTGTTTTCTCTTATTTCTTTAGGGACAGATGTGGATGGTTAATCCAGGGTTCTGTGCTCTCAAAACTGCTGTGTCCTTTTGTTACTCCAGAGCTTGTCATCACGGATCTTAACATTATTATAATCAAGTCTCACCTGTGATATTCAAGTAGTATAAATGATTTCTCCAGAAAAATCAATTGGGTTCAGAATTTAAAAGACTCAACTTTTAGTTTTTCAGGTTTGGGGACCTAGGACCTAGTCCCTTCCAGTACACCTTGCTCAATCGGGTCTTCCAACTCATCCTATTGTTGAGAATGACCTTGAACTTCTGATTCTCTTGCTTCTGCCTCCTAAGTGCTGGACTTACAGGCATACACTGCTATGTGGGGCTTTAATGGAATTGTCTTTTCTTTTTTTAACTATTGTCCTTGCTTTTTTCTCCAATAACTGGGGCTTAAGCCTACGATTCATGCGCGCTCTCGTGCGTGCTATTCAGTTACTCTACCATTGAACCACATTTCTGGCCTAGATTTTTGTTTTAAACATTAGTTTATTTACTTTTATAATAGAAAATACATTCTCATAACTAAAAATACCAATCCTTGGGGGCTAGAGTGAATGGCTCAACAATTAAGAGCACTTGTTGCTCTTCCAGAGGACCCAAGTTCAGTTCTCAGCACCCATGTCATGTGGCTTACATCTCCAGCTCTGGGGGATCCGATGCTCTCTTTTGTGGCTTCTGCAGGCACTCTCACATGTAAACACACACACACACACACACACACACACACACACACACACACACACACACACACACAATACATAAACAAAATAAAAACACCTGACTTGGTGTCACATGCCTGTAGTCCTAGTACTTCAGAAGTGAAGTCAAGAGGATGTGGGTTCAAGGTCACTCTTGGGAACATAGTAAGTTGAGTTTGAGGATAGCCTGGGCTACATGAGATTCTGTCTCAAACAATAACAACAACAATAGCAAGTTATACTGTGCTGCTTAATTTTTTGTCACCTTGACACAAGCTAGGGCCAAGTCATCTGGGAAGAGGGAACTTCAACAGAGAAAAAAACCTCCATCAGAGTGGCCTGTAGGTAAGTCAGTTGGGTATTTTTATCTTTTGATTTTTTGAGATAAGGTTTCCCTGTGAAGCCCTAGTTGTCCTGGAACTCACTCTGTAGACCAGGCTGGCCTTGAACTCAGAGATCTGCCTGCCTCTGGTTCTGACTGAATTAGTTTTGGGTGCAAGTGTAATAAGGCAAACTGTCCTCTGAATGAACTTTTTGGAGATTCTTTTATTTACCTTCTTATGCCATAATTAAAATGAGATGCATTATGGGAAGGGCTGTGCACAGTAAATGTGAACCACCACAACCTAGTGTTATTTTCTTTTCTTTTTTGTTTGTTTGTTTTTCCAGACAGTTTCTCAGCAAAGCAGTCCTGGTTGTCCTGGAACTCACTCTTTAGACCAGGCTGGCCTCGAACTCACAGAGATCCACCTACCTCTGCTGGGATTAAAGGCATGCGCCACCACCGCCCGGCTGTGTTGTTTTCTTGATTAATGATTGACATGTGAGAACCCAGCCCACTGTGGGCAGTGCCACCCCCTGGTTAGGTGGTCCTGGGTTGTATTAGCAAGCCATGAAGAGCAATTAGTTTGCCCTCAGTGCTTTGGTTTCTGCCTCCAGGTTCTTGCCTCGGCTTCCCTCAGTGAAGTACCATAACTTGTAAGCCAAATAAACTTTTGCTTCCTGCAGGTTGGTTTTGGTCAGTGTTTTATCACAGCAATAGAAAGCAGACCAGGACAGATGCCAAGGGTATTTACACTATGAAAAGTCTCACTCTTGCCTATCTCCTGCTACAGGGTCTTCTTCCAGGGACAGTTGATGCACATGCAAGCAGTTATGAGAGTATATTACCACTACCACTTCTTCCTGGGATGAGCATGTGATCCACACTGTTTAGAGCCTGTTTCACTCTGTAATAGAGCTTAGGGTGCAGTCGAATCCCTCCAGCTGCTCAAGTGGCTCTGGTCTTCTGTGGCTCCTCTTTTGGCTTCTGGAAACAGGAATGGTATGGCTGGTATGGATGTCTTGATGATGTCATTGAGGTATTCATGAAAGTGTGCATGATGTCAGAGGAAGTAAAGAGCAAAAGGTAATGCTCTTCTGCCTGAGTGAAGGCAAAAGCATCATCCTGGAAGAGGCAGGGAGCCCCTGGCAGGTGATGTGGGCCAAGTATGGGTCATGCCTACTCATCTTTGTCAGACCAGAACTGCAGCTATGCGCTCTATGATGCAACCTAATGGACCAAGGCGGGGAAGAAGTGCGGTCTGGTGTTCATCTTCTGGGCCCCTTGTGAATTACCCTCTAAGAGCTAAAGTATCTCTGTAGTACCAAGGATGCCATCAAGAGGAAGCTGACAGGGATCGAACCACTTGGAGGATGTCGAGGATGGGTGCGTCCTGTCAGAGAAGCTAGGAAGCAACACTGTTATGTCCCTGGAAGGCAAGGCTTTGTGATCTTCTTCCAGGCCCCTGCCTGGAGTATTCAGCAAATTTGCCCCACAGGTTGGGGAGATCCCAGTAGTCAAACAAATCCCTGACCCCTGTGTTGGGAAAAGAATAATTTCCATGTTGCTCTAAGGAACGCAGGAACAAAGTGAAATAACCCAGCAATGCTGTGGGGTGTCCACCAGAGAAGATTGCTCAGACATGAATTTAAACCAATAGAAAGTCTTTATTAGATGGTGGGGACTACACTGGGTGTTCAGGATCCCAATGTAGCCACAAGGTTTTCTCAGGGTGAGCTTTTAAGAACAAAAACCATGTCCTCTGTTGACATACTTCAGTTAACAAGAACAGTTAGCCAGAACCGGAACTGCAGAAGCCAAAAAGCAAGGTTAGTACATTTAGAGACTTTCCCAGAACTATGGACTTGGATGGATTAGGTCTTTTAGTTTTGGCAGGTGGTGCTGTGTATTGAGTCTTATGACCTGAATGGTACTTCCATTGTGAAGTCAGTCGTGCTTAGGTCCAGGGGCCTATTTTTTTTTTATTAATTTATTTTTTTATTTTATGTGCATTGGTGTTTTGCCATGAGTGTCAGGTCCCCTGAAACTGGAATTACAGACAGTTGTGAGCTGCCATGTGGGTGCTGGGAATTGAACCCGGGTCCTCTGGAAGAGCAGACAGTGCTCTTAACCACTGAGACATCTCTCCAGCTCCTCCAGGGGCCTATTAAGGTCTGGGACCCTGTTACATTCCCCACTGGTTTTAATGACAAATTAAATGGTCAAATTGTGGGTTCATCCTGCTCCAAAGAGGCATAGTTGATCCTAAAGACTATTAATTTTACTGAACTGCTACATAATTGGTCATATAGTTTAAGATGCAGGCCCTGCCCTTAATCTAGTCAGAATGAGAATTAAAGGCCCAGCAGGTGCTGATAGCAGAGCAGTTATCCAGAGGGATCAAGAGAACAGAGACCGGTACCAATTATTCCCCCAACCATGGCAAGATGATTTTCTAATTACTCCTGATCAATTAGCATAGAAACAACAAGTTTCTCCCAAGTCATAGTTTTTTCAGTTTTTGTTTTTTAATCTCATGAGAAGTCTAAGCTTCTCCAATTTTGTAGAACTATCTTTGCAAGGGAATATAACTATTGTTTTAATGTAGAAATGGAAACTTTTAATACCTCTAAGTCCTGATCAACCTGTCTACTTAGTTTGGAAAACATCAAGAGAGGCCTGTTTAATCAAACCATTAGTACATGCCCACCAAGTAGTCTCAGAGGCTGGGGAATATTGCCTTTAATCCCAGCACTCGGGAGGCAGAGGCAGGCAGAGCTCTGTGAGTTTTAGGCCAGCCTGGTCTACAGAGCGAGTTCCAGGTCAGGCTCCAAAGCTACACAGAGAAACCCTGTCCCTCCTCCACCCCCCAGAAAAAAAACAAAAACAAACAAAAAGGTTTTGGATATTAGACAAGTTTCAGCTCCTTGGAAGTCTTCTAACATTAATTTGAGCTGCCCTCAGTCACAGTGAGTTTTATCAGTCAATGGGCTGACAGTCTGGTTAGTTCCTATCCATACGTACTACAGGGGCTGGGTGTCTAAGCATAGCCAACAGTCCTGACTGGTTTCTGGCCGGGAATGATTAACTCTTATCCTCAGGGACCCTTTCTGTGTCAGAGAGGCTGATTCCCCAGGTTTTTCCTGTTTTCTAAAGGCCAGAATCTTTTAAAAAGATTTTTTCAGGAAGCCTCAGTTTTACACCAATTTTTGCAATGGAAACTCCCTTGTTTCTGGCAACTAGGGGGCCCAACCACATGTGGGGCGTTTACCCACCACCCCCACAGTTCACCACAGTTTTCTTGAGTGCGAGCAGCAGGAAATATTAGATAGAAGGATTTATTGCGGAGAATCTTGCAGAGTTAGATAAAAAATAAAGGATAGCCTCAAGAGGGCCTGGAACCTATTCCAACAGGCCCCGACTGTCTCAGCTCCAGGGTTTTTATAGAGACGCCAAGGGGCGGAGCAAAAGACCTCCTCCCCCAGCACAGCCAAGTGCAGACCATCTCGGACACCTGCACTCAGGCCCGTGGTCCTGATCATCCTCTATGCGGACCTGCTGGGTAAAGCCACGAGGAACCGAGACTGGGCTCCCACAACCACAGTGCATGAATAGAACTGTAAACGCTGTATTCCTAACTTTTGTTTTGTTTTGTTTGAGACAAGGTTTCTCTGTGTAATAGGCTTGGCTATCCTGGAACTCATTTTGTAGACCAAGCTGGCCTTGAACTTGCAGAGATCTGCCTGCCTCTGCCTCCCAAGTGCTGGGACTAAAGATGTGTTCCACCTCACCTGGCTTGTATTCCTATCTTAAAAGATAAATTCCCCTATCTTTCCTGTTCTCCGTATAACCAGATACTTAAAATGGGCATCAGTAAGTAAAGGTCAAGATGGAATATGGGTTGCTCATTGTGGTCACACTAGCTAACACTTTCCCTGTGTCTGTCTTCCTCAGTTTCCAGTCCAGGCCAGAGGGCAGTGGGGTTGGACCATGCATGACCCTGTATTTATACCCATAGTGCAAACACAAGACTCAAAAGGAGGTAGAGGGGCAGCGGGTGGAAGGGCCCAGGGCCCAATGAAACCTTAATTTTAATGGGTCCATAGTCCAGAGACAGTCCCTTGGGTAGCAGTGTCTGTGGCTTCTGCTTTCTGGACCTAGGTGTGGTAGATCCATGGTGTAATGGTAGTTATCTTCATCACAGTAAGAGTGGAGGGTCTTGTAGGGTCCTTGCCAGGTTAGTTCCAGCACTCCTTTGGCTATTCACTTGGCTCAGACAGTATCACTGGACTTAAACAAGGGGAAACTGGGTCTCTGAGATAGTTTAATGAATAGCCTGTATGGAGAAGAGGAGGGCTTGTAATGTCTGGAAAAAGGAATGGCTAGAGAGTTCTGCCAACTGCTGATCCCTGAGCCTGGGAAGCAGTGGGGTGGTCTTCCAAATATAATCTCCTGGGGGTAGGTAAATCCCTCCCTTCACGGGGAGCAGCAGAACAAACCAAAGCAAAGGAAGGACGTCTATCCTGCTGGACTCTAATCAGAGTTTTGTTAGAGTTTTTTTTATATTTATTTATTTATTATGTATACAGTATTCTTTCTGCATGTATGCCTGCAAGCCAGAAGAGGATCTCATTACAGATGGTTGTGAGCCACCATGTGGTTGTTGGGAATTGGACTCAGGACCTCAGGAAGAGCAGCCAGTGCTCTTAGCCTCTGAGTCATCTCTCCAGACCATTAGAGTTTCTTCAATGTCCTGTTTATTTTTTCCATCTGCCCAGAACTCCAAAGTCTATATGTACAATGAAGTTTTTAATCTGTGTCTAAAGCTTTAGCTATTAATTGAGAGGTTTTGGCTATGAAAGCCAGGCCATTGCCGGACCCCATTGCTAGGAGGAGGCCAAATCAGGGAATAAATTCCTGGAGGAGCTTTTTAGCTACTATGTGAGCAGTTTCAGTCTGGGTGGGAAACGCTTCTATCTACTTGGAAAAGGTAGCTATAAAAACTAGCAAGCACTTTTATATTCCCCCAGCAGATGGGATCTTGGTGAAGTCCATTTTCCCAGAGTTCACTGGGGTGTTGGTCTCTTATTTGGACCCCTTCCTGGGTAAGGACTCTCTGTTTTATATTTACTTGTGCACAAACATGGCATCTGGCTAAGACATCCCACGCTAGGCTGTCCAGTCAGTCTAGGTATAACACATACCTTGGTCTAAGCAACTCAGAAAGTTTTGTGGATACCAGATGAGTAGCCTGGTATAGATTAGTTTTGGGAGAATGATCTTTCCCTCTTGTGTCCTCCATCAGCCTGTGGGTTTGAGCTGTTTATTTCTTTACCTCAGAGTCTCAGGCAGCACCAGATCATGGGATGTCATCAGAATATCAATAGGCCCCACTGATCTTAGGGCTGTTTGTTAGGCATCCAGGTCTAGAGCCCAGCAGCGGAGGACAGCAATTTGTAGAGGGAGGCAAATAGCTTCTAAGAGGGCCAAAGTGTATGTGTGTATATATATTTTATATATATATATATATATATATATATATATATATATAAAATATATATATATATATGTTTTTGTTTTTCGAGACAGGGTTTCTCTGTGTAGCTTTGGGCCTGTCCTGGATCTCACTTTGTAGACCAGACTGGCCTCAAACTCACAGAAATCTGCCTGGCTCTGCCTCCTGAGTGCTGGGATTAAAGGCGTGTGCCACCACCACCCAGCTGGGCCAAGAGTTTTTAACAAAATTTTTTTCCAGTTGTGAGAATCCCTTTTTTTTCTTCTATAGATTATACCATGGATATGCCTGGTAGAAATAGAATAATTAACTGACAGTCCATGTATATGGATGGTGGTGGACTTTCCTTTTCTCCGTCTGAGTGCCTGGGTCAGATGAATCAGTTCTGCTCTCTGGGCTGAGGTACCTGGCTTGGGCTCACATCATTTCGGTTAAAGTAACTACCGCAGCTTCCACATACCTGCTTTCATCTTTCATCCGACCATCATGGATGAGCACCTGCATCATCAGGCAAGAGGGTAGCTCAATTGATGGCACTGGGGTTCTCAAACAGTACTAGAGTAAGCCTGGAGTAGGGCTTGGTCCTGGGTCACACAGCCAGCATTCTGGTGCTCCTCAGAGGAGGGCCTCAACCACGTTGTGGCGTGCTGCGAGTACAAGATCTTGACCCAGAGTTAGCTTGTTTTGCTTTCTTTCATTAAATTAGCAGCAGCCACCACAGCCCTTAGACAAGTGGGCCATCCTGTGGCTACAGGGTCCAAGCATTTGGACAGGCATGTCACAGGGTATTGCCATGGCCTCAAAGTTTGGGTTAAAACTCCTTCTGTCTTTTGTTTCACGGACAAACATGAAAAGGTTTGAAGACATCTGGAAGTCCTAGGGCTGGGGCGAAGTCAGAGCTGCTTTAGAATCTCAAATGTCTTCTGTTTAGTTTCAGTCCAGATTCAGGGCTTAGTGCCCCCTTTGTGCTGGTGTATAGAGGCCTTGCTATTTCCACAAACTCTGGTGTCCAGAGGCAGCACGATCCAGCTGCACCTAGGAACTCCTGGATTTGTCTCTCAGTCTTTGGAGTTGGGATCTGAAGGATGCCTGGAATCCTACTCTGAGACAATCCCCTCAGCTGGTAGCCAAGACAGGTAGCCTTGTACAAAGTTGGGCTTTCTTAGCCAACATTTTGTAGCCCAAGGTCTGTAACTCTTTTCCCAGGAAACCTGACAGAAGGGCAGCATTTATTGTCTTTAAATCCTGGGGCAACCTGGTCCAGGTAAGTTGCCTACTGTAACCTCCCTTCTGGGTCTGTCCATTTAAAAGCCAAGATGGGTTGACTCACCTCTGCCAATGGGAGGCTGAAGAATCTTTCAGGTCTAAGACAGTGTACACCTGTCTCTCTGGAAGAACCAGACTCATGAGAATCAGAGGTCCCAGGTTTCTTCATAGGCAGGAGAGGCGTATTCCAAGGTGACTGGCAGGGCACCAGGATGCCTATCTATCTCTTGAAGCCAGACAATACGGACTGCAATTTTCCCTTTTGTTTCCGAAGTCATTGGGTATTGTTTAATCTGGATGGAGGTAGCTAAACTGGTTAGTTGAATAATTATAGGAGCTTGGTGTTGGGCCAGTCCTGGGGGGTTGGTTTATTTGGACAGAAAGCAAGACACCAAAATTTTGCTGGGTATCTGTAGTCTTAACTGCATCTCATCATCAGAGAAGGTGACGGTGGCTTTCCAATTATGCAAAAGGTTTTGTCCCAATCAGTTTCTGTTGTTAAACACCCTTTAAGCTACCTCCAGCAACTGGACCTACTTATATCGATGAACTTTGTTTTTAACTTTTATAACTTTTTAAAAAATATCTGGGGCCTACTAGCAACAAAGAAAATTATTTTAGTAGCTGTCTTTAATCCTTTAAAAGGGACCTAGCTGTTTAAATCTCCTTGGTTGGTGTTGGACAGAAGGGAAAATCTGTTCTGTCTGTGCTGTGTTGTCTGGTCGGGGTAGGGTTTTTGTTTTGTTTTTCTTTTTTCAGAGAATGGTGGGTTTTAAAGACCACTAGTTAAAAAGATAACATAAATCATGAAAGAGAATGGAGTGGAACTTTCTTCTCCTTCCAGCTCAGCCCAGGGGAATTTTTCCCCTTCTCTGGGGCTGCTTGGAGCAGACATGGAGCAGGGCAGAGGGAATGCTCACCTGGGGGAACTATTTCCCCCTCCCTATGTACACTCAGCTTAGGTGCAGGGGGCCCTGGATGAGAGGCCAGGCCCTCCCCACCTCCACACAGGGACCAACCCTGAACCTGAGCAGGAGTCAAGCAACAAACCAAGCAAGTGCTCCTGATCCTGTTCCTAGAGTGGGACAGGTGGAGGGGTTTTTGCTTTTTTTGTTTTTGTTTTTGTTTTCTCTGGATGACCTGGCAGAGCCAAAAGGATTCAGGTCCCCAACAGGAGGGGGGACGGGGGGTGTGTGTGTCTCACACTAGAGAAAGCCATTGGTCAATACAGGGGAACAAAATTGACAATAACACATAGAAAGACACAGACACAGACACAGAAAGAGAGAGAGAAGCAGAGACAGAGACAGAGACACAGAGAGAGAGAGAAAGAACAACTAGGGTGGCCACCACATTCGTATACCTTAGCGGACAGAGGGATCCAGCAATGTCTCACATGGATCCTGGACACTGGATCAGCAGCCATGTCCTACAGTTCTGGGAAAGTCTCTAAATGTATTATGCAGCAAGCTTTCTTGTCGGACTATCTTTGGACTGTCAGCCTGCAAATAATGACCAGAGACTTATTATTAATTATGAAAGCCTAGCCTTAGCTTAGGCTTTCCCCCAACTAATTCTTATAACTTAATTAACCTATATTTTTAAAATCTATGTTCTGCCATGTGCTCGGTTACCTCTTCTTAGTATGGCACATCCAACTTTCTCTGAGTCGGCTGGAAAAATCACAAGCCTAGATTCCTTCTCCCAGTTTCTCCCTCTCTACCTGGAAGTCCCGCCTATTCTCTCCTGCTTAGCTATTGGCCATTTAGCTCTTTATTAAACCAATCAGAAGGCACCTTAGGCAGAGACACATCTTTACATTGTAAACAAATATTCCCCAACAATATTAACCTTGCTTTATAGCTTCTGTAGTTCTGTTTCTGGCTAACTGTTCTTGCTAACTGAAGTGTGTCAACTCAGGACATGTTTTTTTGTGTTTAAAAGCTCACCCAGAGAAAGGCTCAGTACTACACTGGGATTCCAAGCACCCAGTGTAGTTGCCGGCCAGCTAATAAAGACTTTCTTTTGGCTTAAACCCATGTCTGAGCAGTCTTCTCTGGTGAATACCCCACATCAATACTAAATGTATCAATCTTTTCTTTAAGGCATTTTTTTAGAGATTTATTTTTAACTATGTGCATGTAGGTTTCCTTGGAGGCCAGAGGCAACAGTTCCCCTGGAGCTGGGGATACAGGCACTGGTGAGCAACCTCCCATGGGTGCTGGGAACTCAGATCCTCTGCAGTAGCTTAACCCCGAGCCATCTCCCCAACCCCTCTTTAATGGAATTAGGTTTGGTTTTGTGTTTAAAAATACTTTCCTCATGTTGAGAATATAAAAAAATTTCTCTTACACAAAGAAACCCTGTCTCAAAAAACAAAACAAAACAAAACTTCTCCCAATATTTTTGTTTCATTTTTTCTTTACATTTCAGCCTATTTTGCTAAGTAGCATGTTGTGAGGCCGTCAAGTTAATATTCGGTGCAGCAATAACCTCAAATAACTGGCTGGTGATCCCAACACCAAATATAATCCCACCCTTTTCTTACGATTTGATATTATATCTTGATCATGTTCTATTCCCGTGTATATTGGATATATTCTCGGACTCTCTAATTGGTTTCATTGATTACACATCAACTTTAGCTCCATTTTTTGTTATTGTTTTTTTCAGACATGATCTTACTGTGCAGCCCCAGTCAGTCTAGATCTCATTGTGTAGAGCAGGCTGGCCTGGAACTCACAGAGATCCACTTGCCTCTGCCTCCTGAATGCTGGGATTAAAGGTGTGCGCCACCACTGCCTGGCCCCCAATTTTTTTTTTTAATAAGAACAAAGTGTGGTATATTATACAATTTTAATTCTAGCACTTTGGATGCAGAAGTAAATGGATCTCTGTGGGTTTAAGGCCAGCTTGGTCTTTATAGTGAGCTCCAGGTCAGCAAGGGCTACACGGTAAGGACCTGTCTCAACAAAGTCAAAAAGAAAACAAAACATCATCATCTGGGTGAACACACAGCTCAGTGGTAGAGCACTTGCCTAGCATGCCTGACCTGCTGGAGGCCATAGGCTCAATCCCCAGACACATGCACATACACAAATACACACCCTTGACCTAGAGTAATAGAATTCACAGAGATTAACAAACAGGACTATGCTAGCTTTGGGGTGTGGCTCAGTGGTAGAGAGTTGGCATAGTATGTGTGAGGCCGTCAAGTTAATATTCGGTGCAGCAATAACCTCAACAAAAGGGTAGCCCGGTGCTTGTCAAAGGTGGGGAGGGGGAACGGGGAGTTACTCTTTAATGAGCACAGACATTCAGGATTGCAAGAGAAGAAGAGTTCTGAGCAGCTGAGGATGTTGCCCAAGAGAACACTTCTTACATAGCATGCACAGGGCCCTGGGGTTAATTCCCAGGACCACAGTGTAAGCAAACCAGCATGTGGCAGATCTGCAGCTGCATGGTTGGTGATGGCAACACCAGTACTCAATGCTACCTGAACTGTACACTTGGACGTGGGGAAGATGGAGGGTGGGTGGCCCAGGGGCAGAGGGCCCTGGGCTAGGTCTTCAGAAGCTTATGCTTGGTATCCCTGTTTTTATTTTTATTTTACATTCATTGGTGTTTTGGCTGCACGGATGTCTGTATGAAGGTATCCGATCCCCTGGAAATGGAATTACAGACAGTTGTGAGCTGCCACAATGGTGCTGGGAATTGAACCAAGGTCCTCTGGAAGAGCCATCTCTCTAGCCCCTAAAAGGTTTTTTTGTTGTTGTTGTTGTTGGTTGTTTGTTTGTTTTTTCTGATGCATATTGGTGCTTTTCCTGCATGTATGTCTGTGTACTACATGAATGCCTGGTGCCAGAAGAGGGCATCAGATTCCTTGAAGCTGGAGTTACAGACAGTTGTGAGCTGTTAAATGTCTTGGGAATTGAACCCGGGTCCTCTGAAAGAGCAACCAGTGTTCTTAACCACTAAGCCATCTCTCCAGCCAGTTTACCTGTTTTAAAATTTTTATTTTTCTGGTTATTTCTTTTTATTCTATTTTACAAAAATATAGGTCTGTTCCTGAATCAAAAACTGGAGTTACACCCCAGGTCCTTTTTTGTAAATTTTTAGTTGGATACAGGATCTTTTTATTTGTTTTGTTTTGTTTGTTTGTTTGTTTTTTGGAGACAGGGTTTCTTGGCATAGCCCTGGATGTCTTGGAACTAGCTTTGTAGACCAGGCTGGCCTCGAACTCACAGAGATCCGTATGCCTCTGCCTCCTGAGTCCTGGGATTAAAGGCGTGTGCCACCACAGCCCAGCCAAAAAATTGTTATTATTTCTTTTATGTGCATGGATGTTTTGCCTGCATATTATGTCTGTGTACCATGTGCATGCCTGGTTTCCTCAGAGGCCAGAAGCGGGTGTCAGATCCCTTGGAACTGTAGTTACCCTTGGTGGTAAGCTGCCACGTGGGTGCTAGATCCTCTGAAAGAACAGCAAGTGCTCTTAACCGTCAAGCCATCTTCCAGCTCCTGGAGCCTTTTTGCTAGTATAAAGGAAAGAGAGAAGGAATGAAGAAAGAAAGTGAATACGGGGACAATTTCCATCATGGGCAACAGACTCTAAATGAATTTTTGAAATGAGAAGCTGAAGGTAGTTCGAGGAAATAATTAAAGGAAGCGGGCCGGTGGCTTTTGGGTCTTGAATGAGTTGAAAGTTGGAGTCCTGCAGCGTGAACTAGAAAGACAGGAGGTTAAGGAGGGGAAGGGAGATGGTCAAAATTGAGATTGTGGGGCTGGAGCATGTGGCAGGCCCTAGGCTCATCCTCAGCATCACAATAAATAAATACATACATTTGAAAATTTAGCGGACTTTTGGAGAGGTCACAATCTCTGACAGTAAGAAATGTGGCAATGACAGGCAGAAAAAAGGGTGATATCCAGCGGGAAGGAGGCAGAAAGGCAGAGCACCGCCCAAATCAAACAGCTCTGGTTAGAGGGATAGTTCAGCAACTAGGAGCACTGACTGCTCTTCCAGAGAGCACGGGTACAATTCCTAGTCCCCACATGGCAGCTCAGGACTATGTAACTCCAGTTCCAGGCGATCTGGTTCCCTTTTCTGGTCTCACCGGCACCAAACATACAAGTGGTGTACAGACATACATACAGGCGAAACACCCATACTCAAAACAAAATTTAAAAATAATAAATTACTTAGGACTGGTCAGACGATGTAGAAGTTAACAGAGCTTACCTCTGAGAATAATCATCTGAGTTCAATTTTGGAGACCAACACGGTGGAAGAGAACCCACTCAACTGGAAGTCTTTTGACCTCCACAGGTACTCACGCCCCATACACGCCCAAATACACACAAAATAAATAAATATAATTAAAAAAAAGTATTTGAGCTGGGCAGTGGTGGCGCATGCCTTTAATCCCAGCACTCGGGAGGCACAGGCAGGTGAATCTCTCCAGAGTTCCATGCTGGCCCTGTCTACATGGTGAGTTCTAGGCCAGCCAGAGCTACGTAGCTTGTCAAAACAACAACAACAACAACAAAAAATTCGCTGGGTGTGGAGGTGTATGCCTCTAATCCTAGCATTCAGGAGGCAGAGACAGGAGGATTTCTGTGAGTTCCAGGTTAGACCGATCTGCATAATGAGTTTCAGGACCGCTAGGCTATGAAGAGAGACCCTGTCTCAAAAATAAATAAATAAATAAATAAATAAATAAATAAATAAATAATATATATATATATATAAAACAATGCTGAAATTACCTAGGCTATGAAGAGAGACCCTGTCTCAAAAATAAATGAATAAATAAATAAATAAATAAATAAATAAATAAATAAAATATATATATATATATAAAACAATGCTGAAATTACCAAGAACGATGACAACAATAATGACCGGGAATCAGAAGCTAAATTTAAAAATTGAGGGTGAGTGACGCGCAGGCACTGCAGTCTCCGGGAGGTGAGGTTTAAAGCTCTTCCAGTCAGAAAGGTTTGACCCGCGTGAGAGGGCGTGGCGCCTTTAAGGACTCACGCCCTAAGAAGGGACAGTCTACGCTAGGACGGGGCGGAGTCTCGAGGGGGCGGGACCTTGTGGGGCGTGGCGCGGCAGGCACGGGGAGAGGGGCGGGACTTCTAGGGGGCAGGGCGCGGTGGGCACGGGGAGAGGGGCGGGGCCTCGTGTGGGCGGGGCGCGGCGGGCACGGCGAGCGAGGCGGAGTCTGTGTTTCGGTCAGGCTGCGGCTTGCGGCTGTGGGGCTGTAGTTCAGAAGAGGGAGGCCGAGGCCTGGGCCCAGCCCGGAGCCGCTGCCCGACCGGAGCCTCCTGGAGCCCCCGCGCCGGCTGATCTTAGGGGCGGGCTCGGGTTCGGCCCGCCGCCGCACGCAGGACCGAGGCTGCATGCCGGAGGACCAGGCCCACGCAGCCATGGTGAGCTAGCGCGGCCTGCCTCCCCCCACCCCACCCCCAACCCCCGGGTGGCCCGAGGACGCTGGGCAACCTAGCCTCCTCTCACCCTTCTTCCCGCACCCTCGGCCTCTGCCGCCTCCCGCCCGGCGTTCCCCATCCAGCGGGAGCGAATCCCTTTAGGGGACATCCCTTAATCTCCCTCCTCTCCGGTGACACCCTATTGTCCCCCGGTGACAGCCTCCTTCGCGTTCTCACCCTCCCAGCCTCCGTCCTTAACCCTTCCCTTTTCTCCTCAGCCATTCTCCCTTTCTCCTCTGTGATCGTTAGCCGCCGCCCCCCCCCCTTCTCCCTGTTTTTCGTTCCCGCATTTTGCTTGCTTTCTCTCCTCGCCCCCCTTCCCCCCTTCCCCATTTTGTCTCCGCCGCCCCCTCTTCCCCTTGGTCCTCGACCATCCGCATTTCCTCTGCCCCTTGTCGGATGTCCTCCGTCGCCGGCTCGCACATCTGCCCCTGTTTCCTTCTTCAGACTTCAGGAGTCTAAGCAGGAACAATTTGAAGGCGATTGCTTCCCCGGAGCTGTTGGGCGGGCACGTACAGATTCTTAGCCTGCCTTTCCCTTTTCTGTTTTGGAGGGCGGAAGGGGGGAGATTGGAGGCATGGAAGAATAGGCTGGAAGCTTTACGACCTAGTGTTATCAACCTAAGTGATAGTGTGTTACAGAGTACATATTGTGGCCTTATGTGATCATCTGGCCTTTTGACAGAAATACCTGAAAAGGTTTTGAAATTGTCTATTTCCAGGGTGTTTTCATGTGGAGTTACAGTTCGGGAAATTAAAGCCTTTTTAAATTTGCAAGCATGACAGTTATTGCTCAGAACAAATAATTTGTTTTTTGTTGGGAGGCAGAGGCCAAGGGCATTTGAGGTCTGAAAATCAGCCTGGCAGTCAGATTGTGACAGCCTTCCGAATTCCTTCCTTGTAAAGGACGCATTTGTTCTGCCCTTTCTGTCCTTTCTTGGAGGAACCTCTTCTGTGCAAATTTTCCTTCTGCTTCAAAATGGCTGTGATTACAGTCCATTTTTAAGTGAGTTGAGTTACCTGTGTTTTGCAGTATATATATTGAAAACATTGTTCCATCATACACAAGAAGCTAAATTTTGATCTACATTCTAGTCAAAGGAGTGATACATTCTATCTAGTCAAAAGGATTCAGGCTAATCATAGTTTTCTAGTTTCTATTTTCCTCCATTTTTTATCCATTTTTTAGGAAAGTAATTTCTTGTCTGGCCATTTAACATATAAACCTTCCCTAGTTCACTCGACTCTGCCTTTCATACGTTGTCATTCTCCAGTGACTGCCTCCTTCACTTTTATTGCTGTCATTGTGTGCTAATCTGTCCTTTTCATGAAACATGGATTCTGGAAATGACTGTGCCATACTTAATTTCTTTCCAGTGCCCAGATCAGGTGGACACTTGAATGACATATGGTCTCATTTCCCTACCTGACAAATAAAGTCTCACACTGAAATTTGAGGCACCTACAGACTATTCAGGGTGAGCTGAAGCATCTTGCTTTTGGTGCAGAAAGGAATGTAGTGGGATGCAGTGATAGTGACAGACTAGAGGGCATCTTGCTGGAGAAGACAGCAGACTGCTAAACTTTGGGAAATGTGGGCCTTCCCACCTGGATTCCAAAGAATCATTTGAGCTGGGCCTAAAAGATGCATGGAATTTATATGAACTATTTGGGAAAGAAGAAGAAAGCTTCCGTTATAAATGTGAGTAGAAGGATGAACGAAGTTTAAGATGTGTTGTGAAAGCCATGTGTGTTGTGCATGCCGTTAGTCCTGGCACCTGGAAAGCAGAGGCAGGTGGATCTCTGAGTTCATGGTTAGCCTGGTCTACAGCGTGAGTTCCAGAACAGTCAGGGCTATACAGAGAAACCCTGTCTCTGGGTGGGGGCAGGGAAGGAAAGAAAAGATTTGTAGTGAAGGATTACCTGGTTACTGCCTGGAAGGAAGGAAGAAATAGGATGTGTAGTGGGACATGGAGTGAGAAAGATACTGTCTTAGTCCATTTAGGTTGCTATGACAAAATGTCGTCAGCTGGCAAACTTACAGCCTACAGAAAATGGTAAAAGTTTTGGAGCATAGGATATCCAGGAACAGCACCTCCACATGGATTGTCTGAAAGGTGCTTTCTTTTCTCTTCGAGTATGTGTGTTAACATGTGTGTGTGTGTGTGTAAGTGCTCATGTACATGTGTATGTATGTATGCATGTGTATGTGTGTAGAGGCCAGAATTTTGTTTTTTTTCTTTTTAAAATTTCTTCTAGATTTTTAATATGTGTGAGTGTTTTGTGTGTATGATGTGTATTGCTTGTTTGCCTGGTGCCTGTGGAGGTCAGAAGAAGGTGTCAGATCCCCTAGAACTGGAATTATACATGGTTGTAAGCATGAATTGAACCCTGGTTCTTTGAAAGAACAGCAAGTGCTCTTAACTGTGATCCAAGTGGACAGGCGTCAGGTTCAGTAAAGGATCCTGTCTCAGGAAATTAAATAAGGGAACAGGATCCCTTACTGAACCTAATGCTTGTCCATTTGGCTAGGCTGGTTGGCCAATGAGCTTCAGGAATCTGCCTGTCTCTGCCTCCCAGCACCAGGGTCACAGGCACACATTGCCGTGCCCAGCTTTTATGTGGGTGCTGAGGATCTGAATTCAGGCCCTCATGCTTTCAAGGAGAGCATTTATACGACTGTTACCTCTCCAGCCCCTTCTTTTACTGCTCCCTACAACAAAGCCTCAATGTAGCCCAGGCTGGTGTAAAACTCACTGTGTAGTGGAGGATGATCTTGAACTCCTGATCCACCTGCCTCAGCCTCCCTAGTGCTGAGATTTTTCGGTGTGTGCCACAACACCTGGTTTATATGGAGCGGTGTATTGAACCCAGACTCTTGTGCATGCCAGGTAAGGACTCTGTCATCTGAGCTATATCCTGAGTCCCATCCCATCCTCCCCCTGACACCACTCCCCATCCAGCTTTAATGGTTTTTTTCCCTAAGATTTCTCTGTGTGTAGCCCTGGCTGTCCTGGAACTCACTCTGTAGACCAGGCTGGCCTCGAACTCAGAGATCCGCCTGCCTCTGTCTCCCAAGTGCTGGGATTAAAGGCATACACCACCATCGCCCAGCATCCTTTTTTGAGACAGTCTTGCTATGTGGCTTGCCATGTAGTACTGGCTGTCCTCCAACTGGAAGGTGTCTTCCTGCCACAGCCTCCTGGGTACTGGCATACACCACCATGCCCAGTGTTTAGTGGGAGTTTTTACTCTGGTTCATAGATGCATGTTTCCCCTGTATCTGTGCATGGTGGATAAGCAAGGCTGCTCCCTGGGGCTTCTTTTATAGAAGGATACTGGTTTCATTTGGAGGGTTCTGCCTGGCTGATTAATCACTTTCCAAAGGTCCTACCTCCTTAGGCATCTTGTAGGCTAGAATAGGCAGTCAACATAGGAATTAGGGGGAAACACATTTGGATCACAGCAATAATTGGGCATTATTGTGTTTTAAACTTCATATTCAACTAACTTGTGTTGTTCTTGCTTGTTAAAACATGTACGAACGGCAAGAGTGTATGGGAGAAGTGAAGGGAAAATACTGGCCTATTGTGAGCTGGAAATTACTAGTAGGGGCTACTTTTTTGTTTTTCTTGCACAGTACCTTTAATATCTATTTAGTAAGTAACTGAATGATTATTATAAAGCTTTGTAATGTATATTTTTCAAATGTTTGTTATGGTACAGTTTGGATACTTGAGATATTTAAGTCAGAGGTTCTCAGAGTTTACTGTGAATCAGGAAGGGTTTGCTGGGCTCCCTACCTCCAGAGTTTGATTCATTACGTTTGGAGTTGAGCCTGAGAGTTGTATTTCTTACAAGAACTGTTGTAATGCTGATGCTTCAGGCCTAAGTTACAGCCCTGACCTTTCATTCATTTAACAGAGTTTCTGCCATTTGACGGTGTTTGTATTGGGAATATCGATTGTGAAACAGGTGTCCTCCCTACCTTTTATATTTTTGTGAATGTAGAGTAGTTTTAGGTGTGAAGGGGTTTAATATTCTTAAAATGTACTAAAAAAGACATGGTGGCATCATGGAATATGATAGCAAGTGGTGACTTTGGAAAGGATCCTTCTTTCTAATGGAGACTTGAGGAATTGTAAGAGTTCTGTTGCGGAGAGGCTAGTATAGTTAGAAGGAACCACATGTGCAGTTGACTTGTCTTCCAAGAAATTCCTCAAAAGACAAAAAATAACAACAAAAACTCCTCGGGCTAAACGTATGACGGTGCCATAAAGGGGACCAGGAAGAAATTGCTTAGTGGTTCAAGGTGCTTTGATGCTCCTCCAGAGGACTTCAGTGTGGCAACCTCCTGCAACTCCAGCTCCAGAGGATGTGATGCCCTCTTCTGGCCTTTGGCTGCTTTATGCACCTGCACTCACATCCACATATTCACACATGAACACACAATTAAAAATATATCAGAAACAACAGTATGATGGCTTGAATGTGAAATGTCTTCCACATGCTCCACTGTCTAAAGTTAACTCCCCTATGGTCTTCCTGTTGTAGGTTGTAGAACCTGTAAGAGGGAGTACCTGCCTGGGGAAATAGGTTGCCACAGGGCAGGCCTTTGGAGTTAAAGCTGGGCCCGGTTCAGGCCTTAGCCCTTTGCTGTCTAACTGCTGATGGGATGTAACAAACTGCCTCACTTTGACTGACATGCCATTCCCACCATGGTGGAGCATGTCCTTGAACTGTGAGCCAAAAGAAATCCTTCCCTTTGGTGGTTTTTGTCAGGTAGTCTAGCACTATGCTGAGAAAAGTCACGAGTACAGAAAATGCTGAGAGTAGAGTGTAGATAGGAACAAGAGGATCAGGACACAGCTGTGTGCTCTTAAGCTCATGGTAGCTCTGGTTACTTGAGTTACAAGATTGGGCTCATCACTACTCTATCATAGAAAGGGAAAGGCTCATGGGGTCCTAGTCTTCTGTGATATGAAAACAGAAGGGGGATGGTTAGGAGGAGTAAGGGGACCAGTGGGAAGGGGGAAAGGCTGGGGGTTGGTGCATGCTTAGTCTCAGGTGACAACATGAGGATCAGTAGTCAAAGTCATCCTTGGTGATTTTGAGGTCAGCCTGTGCTACAGGAGACCCTCTCTCAAAAAGCAAAACAAAATAGCAACAAAAGTCACTAAAGGTAGTATGAAGGCTAGGCAGGATACGTTCTAGAAGTCGTGACTTCAGCATTGAAGGTGTGGTAGATTAGATAAAACAAACCTGTGATCAGACTGAGGAGACCTTGAGTCCTATTAAAAACCTTCAGTAGCTTGAAAAGCTTGTTTGTTACTTTTTTGAGATGGGCTCTTGCTATATTGTCCAGGCTGGACTTGAACTGGTAGATTCAGGTGATCCCCTGCCTTACCCTCCCAAGTGCTAGGACTACAGGTACAGGCCACTGTACCCAGGTGCAAAGACTATGTGAAGTAGTGTCATATTTGAGATGGAGGATGGCCTTTCTTAAATGAATTATGAAACGTGGTCTGGAATGGGGACAACTTTTGTTCAGCCAGGTAGTAGGTGATCATGTTAGAATAGCAATTTCCTTGCAATTATTTATTTTAAAATCATTATTATATTATTTATGTGTTGAGAGTGTGTGTGTGGTCAAATGACAACTTACAGCAGTCCTTTCCTTCCACCACTGGGACCTGGGGATTGAACTCAGGATGTACGTTTTCAGCAAGTGCCTTTACTCGCTGAGCTATATCACCAGCCCAGTAGTGTGATTTAAATCAGAGGAAGGAGTGTAAGAAGACAAACTGCAAGGATCTGGCTTGCCACTTCGGCTAAGTACATTTTCTGTGATGACCTCACTCTGGACTTGTGAGAAGGGCATATTGATGATAGTGTTGGAATTTTGCTTAATGATTCTCAGTTTCATATAAACTGCTATTGGGGATTTATGAGATTATTAAAACAGTATACACACCTGTAATCCCAATATTTGGAAGGTACAAGAGGATCTTGAGTTTGAGGCCAGTCTGGGCTACATAGTGAGCCCCATCTGAAAAAAACCAGAGGGTGTGAAGTGTACCTTAGTCTTAGAGCACTTCTCAGCACGTGCAAGACACAGGGTCAGATTCCTCAGGACCACAGAACAACAACAGATGAATTTACTAAAATCTTTTATTCATTAAACAAAGTTCTTGCAAAAGTCATGTATTAGATTACTAGCCTTTCCTAGGTTTATTCAATTTTTGGTTGCTTTAAAAAAATTTTTTTAGCTGGGTGGTGATGGCACATGCTTTTAATCCCAGCAACTTGGGAGGCAGAGGCAGAGGGAACCTCTGTGAGTTTAAGGCCAGCCTGGTCTACAGAAAGAGTTCCAGGACACCAAGGGCTACACAGAGAAACCCTCCCTCGAAATATATATTTTTTATTGGTTTATGAGTTAGAGTCTCATATAACCCATGCTGGCCTTGAACTCCTGCTCATTCTGTCCCTACCTTACAAGTGCTGAGACTACATGTGTGTACTACTAAACCTGGCTCTCCTGTTTCTTAAAGAAAGGGTAGTAAGATTTTAAAATTAAAGGTAATTACTGTAAAAGAGTTTAAATTTTTCATAAACTTGACTTCTTAGCTTTGAAGAATGTATTAACTAACTTTTCATACCAAGGACTCTTATTTCACTGGTGTTTATATTTGCTAATAACTTAAGGGTCTAGGTTGTTTGGCTGGATTTTTGCAATGCTGAGGATCAAACCCAGGACCTTGTGAATGCTAGACAAATGCTTTACCACTGAGCTCTATCCTCAGCTCAAATATTGTAGCATTTTATTTTATTTTATTTTATTTTATTTGCGGTGCTCAGAATTGAATCCAGGGCCTATGTAGCACCATGGTGCTACATAGACCATGGTGGTTGGGTGATTTTGAGACTTACACTCACTATGTAGCTTTAGATGGCTTTGAACCTGCTGTATTGCCCAGGGTGGCCTTGAATTTTCAATCTTTCTGTCTGACCTTGCCATTGCTAGGATTACAGGTGTGTGCCATCATGCCTCTCTTACTTTAGTATTTTATATCTGGTTTTCACACAAATCCCATCTACTCGGTACTAATACCATATGAGATAGTTAGGATAGAGGTAGCTTCACTTTTTCAGATAAGGAAACTGAGAAATTAATTGCTTTTCCTTAGACCACATAGCTATTAAGTAGCAAAACCAGGAGACTCTAAGCCCATAACTGCTCTTTACATTATTAAACCTGTATCTGTGAACTATATTGTATTTCAAAACTCAAGCTTTCGGCCAAAAGGGAAATAATGCTAAGATATCTCTGTGTTGCTCATCAGTATAATCCATAAGTGCTCAGTGATTACTGACCTGAATTTTTGTTTCTTAGAATAGCTTTATTACATGAGCTAAGGAGGAGGCAGGGAGGGATTGATTACCATTTGAGACCTTGATCTTTTTTAGCTAGAACTCTACCTCCTTGCTCTTTAGCACATAGCTACTTGCCATATTGGCTAGGTTTTTAAGTGATGCATGCAGAAAACTTGCTTTATCTGCTTTTAAATGTTTAATCTAGGAGTTTCTGAAGAGTAGTGATTTCTTTTAGTAAAGCAGCTCAGGATATAGCTTAGCAGTAGAGCACTTGAGTAGCATAGACAAGACCCTGGGTGTGAGCCAGTTATGGTGGCACATGCCTTTAATCCCAGCACTCAGACAGGCAGAGGCAGGGCTCTCTTTGAATTCTCCTCCAGCCTGGGGTGTGAGACTCTATCTCAAAAACAAGCAAGCAAAAGACCTTGGGGTTGAGCCCTAGCACAAAACACAAGCATAAACCCATAGTCCAGTTGTTCATAACATCTGCATTCTTTTTTAAAATGTGCATGTCTATGTGAGGGTGTCGGATTCCCAGAACTGGCGTTACAGACAGGTGTGAACTGCCATGTGGATGCTAGGAATTGAACCTGGGTCCCTTGGAAGAGCAGCCAGTGCTCTTAACTGAGGAACCATCTCTTCAGCCCCTGATATCTGTATTCTCGAGGATATCACCTGTGTCCTTGAGACTATTGACTTCGTCATTTGTAAGATGTTGTCAGAAAGGGGTAGAGTGGAAGATTTGATAGTCTCAGATGCTTCTAGAAATCTGACTTGGTGGAATTATTGGTAGAAAATAATGAGGGGGGCGGCTGTAGCTCAGTGACGCTGTACTTGTACAACCCCTGACACTGCAAAAGAAACAAAAATCCATAAACCAGTAGGTGCTTTCTCATGAAGTATGGTGGTAGGAAGTCAAAATGGGTATGTGTGTGCTTCTAACTTGTAACTTAATATCTCTGGGTATGTCATCTCTTTCTCTAGGAGTGAAGGACACCTAACAGTGAATTTGTGCTTGACGATTCGCTGTTTAATCCACGTTTGTTGTTATGATGTAGTAGGTGTTATTTTAGGCTTATGACTGTATCAGTGAACAAAACATTTTTTTCCTGGTGGAACTTACATTCTATAATAAGCACTAACTCAGCAGTTAGTACATGCTGGGCACTACTTCAAGAGTTCTGCATTTAGAGTGTAGTTATTTTTGACAGCAGTTCCATGAGGTAGGTCCTGTTATCTGCATTTTTTTAGATCATAGACTGAAGTACAGGAAGACTACGTCCTTTACCTTATAAGTTTACATAGTTTTGTAAATGGTGTTTTAATCCAGACAACTGGATTAAAATCCAATATATTACTCAATCCTTCAAAAAGATATTAGTAAAAATGCATTTCATAGCCAGATTATAGATTATCCACCTATAATCAATCTTAGGGCTCGGGAAACTGATGGAGGAAGATAGTTTGACACCAACTTGGGCTGCGTAGAGTTCCAGGCTAGTTTGTTTTTAAAAATGAAATGCAGGCTGGGATCAAGGGCGTGTGCCACCATGCCTGGCTTATTTACTTTCTGAGGATTTTTTTAATGTTTCTTTTTTTTTTTTTTTTTTTTTTTTTTAAGATTTATTTATTTATTATGTATACAGTATTCTGCCTGCATGTATGCCTGCAGGAAGAGGGCGCCAGATCTCACTACAGATGGTTGTGAGCCTCCATGTGGGCGCTGGGAATTGAACTCAGGACCTCTGGAAGAGCAACCAGTGCTCTTAACCTCTAGGCCATCCCTCCAGCCCCTTAATGTTTCTTTTTATGTGTGTGTTTTGTCTACATGTATGCCTCGTGTCCACGGAGGTCAGAAGGGGGCCCTGCATCCCCTAGAAGTTGCAGGATGTGGGCCATGCTGTGGGTGCTAGGAAAGGAACCTGGGTCCTCTGCAGCAGAAGCCAGGGCTTCACTGCTGAGCCATCGTCCCTCTAGCCTGAGACTTCATTTTTCAAGTTTTACTTATTCGTTATTGTCTTTTTTTTTTTTTTTTTTTTTTTTTTTTTTTTTTTTTTGGTTTTTTTCGAGACAGGGTTTCTCTGTGTAGCTTTGCGCCTTTTCCTGGAACTCACTTGATAGCCCAGGCTGGCCTCGAACTCATAGAGATCCGCCTGGCTCTGCCTCCCGAGTGCTGGGATTAAAGGCGTGCGCCACCACCGCCCGGCTTCGTTATTGTCTTTTGATGCTGGAACCTTTGAAGTAGATCTTGAACTTAAACTTGATTCATAAGAATTAAGCCGGGCGGTGGTGGCGCACGCCTTTAATCCCAGCACTCGGGAGGCAGAGCCAGGCGGATCTCTGTGAGTTCGAGGCCAGCCTGGTCTACAGCGCGAGATCCAGGAAAGGCGCAAAGCTACACAGAGAAACCCTGTCTCGAAAAACCAAAAAAAAAAAAAAAAAAAAAAAGAATTAACACTGAGACTAAATAAAGCCAGAAACTCTAAAGGACCCACACTCCCAGTGAAAGGGAAGACTATAAAAATACTTATTTGATGGAGAAGGGAGATGTGATGGTTAATTTGATTGTCAGCTTGACACAATCTAAAATCACCTGGGAAGAATTTCAGGGACAGATTGTCTGCATCAGGTTGGCCTGTGGGCTTTCTTTGGGGGACTATCTTGGTTGCCTTAGTAGATGTGGGAAGACTCAATCTGAAAGTGGGTGGCACAGTTCTCTGGCTTTGGGGCCTGGGCTGTGTAAGAGTAGAGAAGGGTAGCTTAGCACCAAATATATATGATTCATCTCTCTGCTCTTGAATGTAATGAGATATGAGCAGTTGTTTTAAGCTCCTGACACCTTGATTGACCTTGTGTGATGTACTGAATTTGGAATTGAGAGATAAATAAACCTTTTCCATCTATGTCTCTCTACTAAGGCTCTGTCCATTCAGATAACTCTAGTGTGTGTGTTACGTGGACATAAGACTAGCCACACAGAAGGATTCAGATAGGAAAGTCACAGTTGAAGAATTTCGTCTTTGTGGCTGCACTGGTGGTGCTCACCTTTAATCTTAGTACTCCAGAGGAAGGAGCAGGTGGATCTCTGTGATTTCCAGGCCAGCCTGGTCTATGTATTGAGTTCCAGTCCGGCTAGAGGTAAGTGTGAAACTGTCTGAAAAGAAAAAGAAAAAAGAATAGCTGTCTTTAGGGTATCAAGTGATAACTTAGGAAGACTAGTCTGCTCTTCCTCTGAGGCCTTCCCTATCTGCTTTTGACTTAGAACCTGCTGTGTGTTTACACAGTCCCCGGTGTGTCCTCCCTTGTACTACTTAAGGGACTGTGTGGAGATTTGTTTCAGGACTTCTGTTCTCTTGCTTCTGAGATGCACATTACAGACTGTATCCCACTGCCTAACATGGCATCTGGTGCTGTCACTGTATTCGTTGTCTGTCTCATAGGCAGTAGTTACTGAATGAGAAAATAAGTGATTCTCTGCTCTTCTGGAAACTAATTTGTTCATTTTTGTGTGTGTATTCCCTTTATGTTCCTTCCTGTGTTCCAAGGAGGAAGCATCTCCCTATTCCTTACTTGACATCTGCTTGAGTTTCCTGACCACTAACCTTGAGAAGTTCTGTTCAGCACGACAAGATGGAACATTGTGTCTTCAGGAACCTGGAGTATTTCCACAGGAGGTGGCTGATCGACTGCTTCAGACCATGGCAGTTCATGGTAAATGATGAAAGATGGAAGAGACAAATTGTGTGCTGTTAAAATTGGCATTGGATTTTAAAGTACTGCTATGGCCCATTTAATTATTTTCTTAGAAATAGTCGACGTAGTAGAAAAAGTCAGATGAACCTGTTTCTAGGAAAAGGAATTCCTGTTTTTGCCTCAGATTTAATAATTTTTTTTTTCCTTTCCAATTTAGGCAAACCATTTTTCTTTTTTGATTTAAGAAGCAATTCTTGCTGGATGGCGGTGGCACATGCCTTTAATCCCAGCACTCGGGAGGCAGAGCCAGGCGGATCTCTGTGAGTTCGAGATCAGCCTGGTCTACAGAGTGAGTTCCAGGACAGGCACCAAAACTACACAGAGAAACCCTGTCTTGAAATGCATCCCCTCCCCCGTGCCCCCCAAAAAGAAGCAGTTCTTTAAAGTAGACACACGCAAACACACACACACACACACACATTTTGCTTTATTTATTTTATCTGAATGAGTGTTTTGCCTGCATGTATGTATATGTATCATGTGCATTCCTGGTGCCCATGGAGATCAGAAGAGGGTGTCAGGTCCCTTGGAACTGGAGTTAGGGATGGTTGTGAACCATTATGTGGATGCTGGGATCTGAACACTGGCCCTCTATAGGAATAGTAAATGCTCTTAACCATTAGCCATCTCTCCAAGACCTAAAAGTGATTCTTACAACACAAGGAACTTCTCTAACTACAGTATTTCTATGTAGAAGTCAACAGGTATAGAAATACTTTACGTCTTCTCTTGACAGTGGGAAAATCATACGATTATGAAAAAACTGCTTTCTGCTCTTGACTCTTTTCTGTTGTTGTTTTGAGACAGGGTTTCTCTGTGTAGCCCTGGCTGTCCTGGAACTCACTCTGTAGACCAAGCTGGCCTCCAACTCGAGAGATCCGCCTGCCTCTGCCTCGTGTGTGTGTGTGTGTGTGTGTGTGTGTGTGTGTGTGTGTGTGTGTGTGTGTGTGAGAGAGAGAGAGAGAGAGAGAGAGAGAGACAGAGACAGAGAGAGAGAGAGAGAGAGAGAGAGAGAGAGAATGAATTGGGATGCTGGAAGTGTCTCAGTGGGTAAAGTACTTCAACATAACGACTTAGTTAGGATCCCTAGGTTCAGGTGAGAAGCTAGGTGTGGCTACACCGGTGTTGGTAAGGGATGAAGACAAGAAGATCACTGTTGCCACCCTGACTAAAAATAGATAACTAGAAGAACCATTAGCTCCAGGTTCAGTAAGAGACCCTGTCTCAAAGGAAGAGGACTAAGAACAACAGAGGAGGACACTTGAAAACCTCCTCTGGCCTCCGCGTGTTTTCTCCCACCCCCACCCATATTAAATGTAAGAGGAAAAAAAGAAAAATATTGTTAGGTGTGCATGCAAATTACGCGTTCCAAAGAAGAATAAGGAAAATGGAGCTACAATTGAGTTATTTGGTATAATTTAGAAAAGAAGTATCTCTATATTTGTTTGTTTTCACTGAATTGCTGATTTCATTCTGACCCAGGAACTAGAATAACTATCAATAAGTACTATAGCTATTAAAAGTAAGTCACTTGCTGGGCGGTGGTTGCGCACGCCTTTAATCCCAGCACTCGGGAGGCAGAGGCAGGCAGATCTCTGTGAGTTCCAGGAAAGGAGCAAAGCTACACAGAGAAACCCTGTCTCAAAAAAAAAAAAAAAAAACCAAAAAGTAAATCACTCACAGTGCTGTGCAACAATTTAAGAGATTATGTAATACCAGCATTTCTCAGTGATCATGTTTAGCATGTTCAGTCTAAAAATTCATTTTAAAAAGCCAGGTGTGATGGGCCCGTGAGATAGCGTAGTGGGCAAAGGTTCCTGCTGCCTGATGACCTAGTTCAGTCCCACAGATCCATGTGCTGAAAGGAAAAACTTGAATTCTACAGGTTGTCTTCTGAACTCCACATGTGCAATGTGGTATGCATACACATCCAAAAAATAAAATAAAATAAACGCTATGTATATTGGCACGTGCCTATAATACCAACACTTCGGACACTGGGGCAAGAGAATCAGGAGTTCAAGGTCATCCTTAGCTACAGAGTGAGTTTGAGTTCAGTCTGGACTACATGAAAACCTATCTCAAAAAAAAAATTCAATTTTGTGTTATATTAGTTTCTTTCCTATTGCTGGTTTTTAAAATTTGTTTGTTTTTGGTTTTTGGGTTTTGGAGACAGGGTTTCTCTGTGTAGCCCTGGCTGTCCTGGCACTCACTCGGTAGACCAGGCTGGCCTTGAACTGCCTGCCTCTGCCTCCCAAGTGCTGGGATTAAAGGCATGTGCCACCACCACCCAGCTTTGCTGTTGCTGTACATCACTTACATGCCTGGTCACCTACAGAGACCAGAGGAGGATGTTGACTTCCCTGAATCTGGAGTTACAGATAGTTGTGAGCCATCATGTGGGTGCTTGGTTATTGAACCCAGGTCCTCTGCAAGAGCAAGTGCTCTTAATCCACTGAGCCGTCTTTCTAGCCCTAGCATTTTTTTCCCCCAATTTGTGGTACCTCGTCCACATAACTTGGAAAAGATATACACACAAAAAGTAAATCAGTAAGATTCATTATAACAAAACAAAAGTTCAGGTTTTGGATATACTACCAAGAGAGACAGGACCACCTGAGTGGGAGAGTACTGAAAGGTATTGGTTATTGTTTGGGGCTTTATTTTATGGAGTTTCGTGGAAGGAGGAGCTGCTTATAGGAGATGTTAGTGAGGGTGGTTCTCTGTTTGATTGACAGGTTTGGGTTGTACTGCCTTTTCTCTACTACACATCCCTTACCATGATGCAACTGATATAAATCATATGTATGCCCAATTATGCCTAAGCATAAAATAGTAAATGGGGGATTCTCTCTAAAAGAACTCTCAGAGTGCCCAGCAGTGGTGGCACACACCTTTGATCCCAGCATTCAGGGGGTAGAGGTAGAGTGATCTCTGTGAGTTCGAGGCTAGCCTGGTCTGCAGAGATACGGGACAGCTGGAGTGGTAACAGAGGGAAGCCCTGTCTCAAAAAACAAACAAACAACAACAACAAAGGTCTCAGAGTACACAATTTTTTTTGAGACAGGGTTTCTCTGTGTAGCTTTGTGCCTTTCCTGGAACTCACTCTGTAGCCCAGGCCGGCCTCGAACTCACAGAGATCCGCCTGCCTCTGCCTTCCGAGTGCTGGGATTAAAGATGTGTGCCACCACCACCCGGCTAGTACACAATTTGCCCTGATGGTTATATACCTACAACCTGTCCAGGCTGAATTGGCCCAGATACCTGATACATTTCACAACATTTGAATAGAAACAGGTGATATCTCGGGATTGCTAAGAAGAGTAACTAGTTTTCATTGTTAAAGCAGGTGTATATGTAGTTCAGTGCAGGTGTGTGGAGGGTTCCCAGGTTGCCAGCAGGTTGCAAGGTGCATTGTTAAGAAAGGGCTGCTGGGCGGTGGTGGAGGCGCATGCCTTTAATCCCAGCACTCGGGAGGCAGAGGCAGGCAGATCTCTGGGAGTTCGAGGCCAGCCTGGGCTACAGAGTGAGTTCCAGGAAAGGCACAAAGCTACACAGAGAAACCCTGTCTTGAGAAACCAAAAAAAAAAAAAAAAAAAAAGACAATACATCAGACCTTCAAAAGTATACATCAGACACATGCCATCGCACAGGTATGCACACACACACACACACATGCACACATGCACATACATACATACAGTTAAAAATACACATGAACCCTATGGCTGTTCTGCTCAAAACCCCGAAAAAGGCCTTATATGTCACTCCAATAAAAGCCAATGTACAAGGGACTAGGTTGCTGTTTAGTGGTAGAACATTAGCTTAAAAAAAAGGGGGGGGGGGCTGCGTTACTGCAATTCTTGGTATCCAGTGTTTTTTGCTGAGCTATTCCCTGTGCTCTCTTGACTCAGTTTTTGTTCAACATAACAAGTTTCATGAAGACTTTTTTAGTTTTTCCAGACAGGGTTTCTCTGTGTAGCACATGAAGACTTTTTTTTTTTTTTTTTTTTTTTTGGTTTTTTTCGAGACAGGGTTTCTCTGTGTAGCTTTGCGCCTTTCCTGGATCTCGCGCTGTAGACCAGGCTGGCCTCGAACTCACAGAGATCCGCCTGCCTCTGCCTCCGGAGTGCTGGGATTAAAGGCGTGCACCACCACCGCCCGGCAGACTTTTAAATGTCTAACAATAATTAAGCTTTGAACATGCTGGGTAAAGTGCTCTCTACCCCTTAGCAACAGCTCTCAGACAAAAATGCCTTGGTTCTGATTTGATAATGGCTATCTGGCAGCTTGAATGGCATCATTAGTATGGACTAGCTGATATGACCATAAAAATTCTTCTTTTAACCCCATAGTATGTATTTATCTTGCCCCAAATGCTTACAGCCACAGACTGTTCTTAGAGTACATTTTATAGGTATGGCTGTTATGTTCTTTCTTAGTAGGTATTGTTTGGTATGTAATATTTTGAGGTAAGGCTCCAAAGTGTCATATTCTTGTAGCACTATTGTCTGGTAGATCCTTTCCTTTTTTTGTTTTTTGTTTTTGAGGCAGGGTTTCTCTGTGTAGCCCTGGCTGTCCTGAAACTCTCTCTTAGACCAGGCTGGCCTCAAACTCAGAGATCCGACTGCCTCTGTCTCTCAAGTGCAGGGATTAAAGCCGTGTGCCACCACTGCCCAGCATGATAGATCATTTCTAAGAGGCTTTTACTCTACTCGTTTTATTCACATTTGCCCTATAATTTCTTGGTTTGTTTGTTTTTCCCTCTTTCTTTAGGGAAAAACCTTATTCTCCTTTTAGTGTCTCTGTGTGAGTTTGAGGCAGAGGGTTTAACTAAGTAGTGAACTCACAGTGATGTCCTTGCCTCAGTCTCTCCAGTGCGGGGATCACAAGTGTGTACTACCATGCCCAGATGTTATGTCTTTTCAGTAAGATTTCAAGCACTGGCTACAAGTTTGAGGCCAGTCAGAGATGCAGGGTGAGACCATGTCTTAAAAACAAACACAACACCAGAGGCAGGTAATGTGGCTCACTGGATAAATAGCATTACTGCCAAGCCTGAGACCTGAGTTCTGTTCTAGTCTGGAGATCCACATAGAAGGAAAGAACTAACTCCACACAGTTGTCCTCTGACGTCCACACTCCTGCCGTGCCTTGAGCAGACGTGCACACACATGAATAAATACATACAATTTTTAAAAATTGAAAAACAAAGCCAAACAGGGTGTGGTGGCACACACCTTTAATCCCAGCACTGGAGAAGCAGGAACAGGCAGTCTCTGTGAGTTTGAGGGCAGCTTGGTCTACAAATCAAGTTCCAAGACAGCCAGGGCTGTTAAACAGAAAAACCTGTCTACAAAACAACAACAACAACAACAAAAAACTAAACCAAAATAAAAAGATTTCAAATCTGGCTAGTAGGTTTTTTTGTTTGTTTGTTTTGAGGCAGGGTCTCTATGTAGTGCTGACTGTGTAAATCAGGCTAGCCTTGAACTCAGAGATCTGCCTGCCTCTGCCTCCTGAGTGCAGGAATAAAAGGTGTGTACCATCACAGCCAATTCTGGCTAATGGTTTAAAAATGAAATCTAGCTATTATGTCTACTAAATATATTGTGTGTATGTTTGTATATGTAATAATGTATTGTGAACTTAAAAGATACTCTAGAAATATATTGGTATCAATATATTAGTATAAAGTTTAAACCTTATTCATACATAAACTCTGCAAGGTCCACTGAAGATTCTCTTCCTTGGTCACTTTAGTATCCAGATTGATAGAGACTCAGTCCTCAGAATACTACATCTCTAGAATGTGAAGCCTTCTCCTTTGTCTCGAAAGGAGAAGAGAGCATGGGGAATCACAATTGACTCTCAGGTGCTTAAGCCACAGCCCCTTGACTGTGTCTGGCATGTGGTCCTGTCTGTTGTAAGGAAGTGCTGGGAAGCGCAGCTGCTTGTGTATCTCTTGCTGTGTATATCCACTTGGTTGGGTGAAGACAGCCGAGTGCTGGTGAATCTCTGTCTGTACCAACTCCATAATCTTGGAAAGTCCCCTTTTGAGTCTCAGTCTAAGTAATAATATCATCATCTCAGAGAATTGTATCAAGTGAAATGCAGCAGCATGTATGTTAGAAATTTAAAATAAGGGCTGGAGAGATGGCTCAGTGGTTAAGAACACTGACTGCTCTTCCAGAGGTCCTGAGTTCAATTCCCAGCAATCACATGGTGGCTCACAACCACCTGTAATGAGATCTGGTGCCCTCTTCTGGCCTGCAAGGACACATACAGACAGAACACTATGTATAATAAATAAATAAATAAATCTTTAGAAAAGAAAAAGAAAAAGAAAAGAAATTTAAACTAAGATGGAAATATTTGCTATTCTTTGACTGTTTTTTTGTTTGTTTGTTCTTGTTTTTGTTTTTGTTTTGAAGTTAAAATACTGCTTATTTTTCCCCAGGTCTGCTGAATGATGGAACTGTGGGAATTTTCAGGGGTAACCAGATGCGGCTAAAGCGTGCTTGCATTCGAAAAGCAAAGATTTCCGCTGTTGCTTTCCGGAAAGCCTTCTGCCACCATAAGTTAGTAGAACTTGATGCCACGGGTGTGAATGCCGACATCACTATCACAGACATCATAAGTGGCCTTGGCAGTAACAAGTGGATCCAGCAAAATCTTCAGTGCTTAGTACTAAACTCATTAACTCTGTCCCTCGAGGATCCTTATGAGCGGTGTTTCAGCCGGCTTTCTGGTCTTCGAGCTCTGAGTATCACTAATGTGCTCTTTTACAATGAAGATCTGGCTGAAGTTGCTTCATTGCCTAGACTGGAGAGCCTGGATATTTCTAACACCTCAATCACAGATATCACTGCCCTCCTGGCCTGCAAAGACAGACTCAAGTCTCTCACCATGCACCATTTGAAATGTTTAAAAATGACTACTACCCAGATCCTGGATGTTGTTCGGGAACTAAAACATCTGAATCATCTTGACATCTCAGATGATAAGCAGTTTACATCAGACATAGCCCTTCGATTATTAGAGCAAAAGGACATCTTGCCCAATCTTGTCTCCCTGGATGTTTCAGGGAGAAAGCATGTGACAGATAAAGCTGTTGAAGCCTTTATACAGCAGCGGCCCAGCATGCAGTTTGTAGGTTTGCTGGCCACAGATGCTGGTTATTCCGAATTCCTTACGGGCAAAGGACACTTGAAGGTTAGCTCTTAAAAATGTATTTTGTCTGACTGGTCGATTTTTTTAGTTCCACAAGACTTCGTTAGGATAGCTGTCTAATATATGAAAGAAGGCATGGAAAATCATTGTATAGTAGAAAGGCTGGCATTAGGGTAATAGTCCCAAATAAAAGTTCAGTGGGGCCAAGCATAGTGAATGCTTTTAATCTAAGCACTCAAGAAGGCAGAGGAAGGTGGATTTCTGTGTGTTTCAAGCAGCAAGGGCTACATAGTAACACCCTGTCTCAAAAGTCCAGTGGGCATGGGGATGGAGTTCATGGGGTAGAGTGCTTAGCTCTAATCCCAGTACTTTGGAGGCAGAGGCAGGCAGATTTCTGAATTTGAGGCCAGCCTGGTCTACATACAGAGTTCTTGGCCAGCCAGGACTATTTAGTGAAACCGTCTCAAATAATAGTTTGAGGCAAGTCTGGTCTACATACAGAGTTCTAGGCCAGCCAGGACTACTTAGTGAGACCCTGTCTCAAAAAATAGTAATGATAACAGCAACAATAACGATGATGTTTTAAAATATTTGGTCTGGAGATGGCTCAGCAGTTAAGAGCACTGGCTATACTTCCAGAGGACCTGGCATGGGTTCAACCCCCAGTTCACCCACATGGCAGCTCACAACCATCTGTAACTAGTCCCAGAGGATCTGATGTCTTCAGGCATTCACAGGCATTAGGCACACATGCAGATAAAATCATACACATAAATAAGTAAATAATTTAAAAATTTTTTAAAATGAGGCGTGGTACTTTATTTTTATAATTGTAGAATAGGAAACCAAGGCAAGGTTTGAGGCCAGCCTAGGCTACATAGCAAGGATCAGGTGAGTCAAGTCTACATAGCAAGGACCTGACTCAAAACAAAGGATCATTAGAACTTTTTTTATTCAAATATGTACAAAGGTTGAAGTTTCTTTGACTGCTGATTTGACAGCTCAAAAATAAGACAGGTTGAATGAAGAGAGCTGAGATTGCCTGTCTCTTATTAGAATTATCCAATTTATCTGGTCAGTGGTGGCGCACACCTTTAGTCTAGCACTCAGGAGGCAGAGGCAGGTGGATCTTTGTGAGTTCCAGGCTAGTCTGGTCTACAGAGTGATCAGGACAGTCAGGGCTACACAGAGAAATTGTCTTTTAAAAAAAAAAAAAGAAGATTTATCCAATTTAGTGTAATTGATAAACATCTTGTCTGAAATGGTTATCTCAGTATTGTGATGAGTTTAGGTTGGTTCTTAGCTTAGCTTTATGTGCCTGTTTATAAGACCACAGTAATGGATGTAAGAAACAGCCATTATAATTTCCCAGTATATTTTTTTTTTCCAGACAGGGTTTCTCTGTGTAGCTTTGCGCCTTTCCTGGATCTCACTCTGTAGACCAGGCTGGCCTCGAACTCACAAAGATCCACCTGCCTCTGCCACCCAAGTGCTGGGATTGAAGGCGTGCGCCACCACTGCCTGGCTAATTTCCCAGTATTTCTATGGGGCAGGTGTTTCTAGGAATATGAGATGTGTTTATTGCACTTCATAAGCATTACTTTTTTTTTTTTAAGATTTATTTATTATATATACAATATGCCTGTACGCCGGAAGAGGGCACCAAATTTCATCATTGATGGTTGAGAGCCACCATGTGGTTGCTGGGAATTGAACTTGGGACCTCTGGAAGAACAGCCAGTGCTCTTAACCTCTGAGCCATCTCTCCAGCCCAGCATTACTTATTTTTGTGTCTCCATAGTCCTCCTGCCTCAGATTCCTGGTGCTGGGATTACAGACGTGAGCCACCACACCTAATTTAAAATTTTTTTTTTCTTTTCTTGTGTTTTTGTTTGTTTGTAGATTCATCACTGTGTAGCCCTGTCTGGCCTGGAACTCACTATGTGGAGGGGGCTGACCTCGAATTCACAGTGATCCTTCTTTCTGTCTTTATCTCTAGAGTGCTGGGATTAAAGGTGTATGCCACCATACCCCTATCCCAAAAGACGTTCTTTTTATTTTAGTTTATTTGTGTGTACACATGAGTTGCCTGGATGTATATGTACCATTTGTGTGCCTGAGGAGGCTGTCAGATCTCTTGGGACAGAAATTCCATAGTTTCGAGCTGTGATGTGGGTGTTGGGAATTAGACTGAAGTCCTCTAGGAGAGCAGCAGCCTGTGCTCTTAACTGCAGAGCCGTCTCCCAGTCCCAGATAGGGTTTTTCTAGGGTAACATCCCGCTGATCGTAGATCCTGTCTGTGCCTTGGACAGTCTGAATCTAAAGTTTGTGTGCTTCCACTACACCTACAACCTCTACTGAAGGAGGTCTTGGTTTGGCTTTTCTGCTGTTTTCAATTCCACTGCAGCTGGTCTTCTGACCCCAGAATTCCTCCTATGGTTTTGTCACCATTAAGTTTCCTCAGTCTTGCACTTCACAATCTTAAATTTGTTGGCCGCCTCACTCCCAAAATGGCTCTTGACATCTACTAAATCCAGTGTTGATTCTCCGACTTCACCTATTTGACCCAGAGTGGTATTTGGCACAGTACGCTGCCTTCCTCCTTGTAATACTTCAGCTTTTTTAAACTTAGCTTCTAGGATATCACACTCACCTTGTTTGTTTTTTCTTCCTTGTTTTGCTGCTTGTTTTCTCTTACTGTGTTTTCCCTCATTTTTTAAGGCTTCTGCTGTTAAAATGTTCCATGCCATAGGCCTGCAACTTTTTTTTTAAAGATTTGTAATTATTCATTATGTATACAGTGTTCTGTCTGCATGTGTCCCTGCAGGCCAGAAGAGGGCGCCAAGTCTCATTACAGATGGTTGTGAGCCACCATGTGGTTGCTGGGAATTGAACTCAGGACCTCTGGAAGAGCAGCCAGTGCTCTTAACCTCTGAGCCAGCTCTTCAGTCCCAGCCCTGCAAATTTGTGACTTATTTTGTTTCTGTAATTACTTTTGCCTAAAAGTCTGAGAAGCAATTATTCTTTTTAAAAAAATTTTTTATGATTTATTTATTTTTATTTCATATGCATTTGTGATTTGCCTGCATGTATACCTGTATAAGGGTATTGGATCTCCTAGAACTGGAGTTACAGACAGTTGTGAGCCACCATGTAGGTGCTGGGGTTTGAACGCAGGTCTCTGGAAGAGCATCCAGTGCTCTTAACTGCTGACTCATCTCTCCAGCCCTGCAATTATTCTTTTATTTTAGTTTTGTTTATGTATTTTATTTTGTATTTTTTTAATATCTTAATTTTTTATTACATTCATTTATTGGGAGGGATGTGCATGCTTGCTGCACATGTGTGGAAGTCATCAGGTGTCATTTATCTTCTACATCATGTTGATGTACAGGATTGACCTCAGATCATCAGGCTGACTCCTTCAAATTGCCCTCTAACCTCTACACATGTGCCACGCATACATACCCTCAAAAAAAAAAAGGGTTAAAAAAAACTTTTTTGGAATGTCTTTTTTAAGATTTATTTTAGTCAGGGCATAGTGATACACACCTTTAATTCAAACACTCAGGAGGCAGAGGCTAGCCTGGTCTACAGAGTGAGTTCCAGGACAGCCAGGGCTACACAGAGAAACCTTGTCTTGAAAAACAAAAAAGAAAGAAAAATAAACATTAATTTTATCGTTTATTGTGTGTGTGTGTGTGTGTGTGTGTGTCTGTGTGTGTGTGTGTGTCTGTGTGTGTGTGTGTGTGTGTCTGTGGAAGCTAAAGGAGCTGGATTTCCCCATGGGGCTGGAGATATAGGGAGATCAGATCTCTTGGGACTGGAATTCCATACAGTTTCCAGCTGCCCAGTATGATGATGGGAATCAAAACTCCAGTCTTCTGCAAGAGCAATATACTCTCCCCCCCCCCCCCTGCTTTTTTTTTGTTGTTGTTTGAGACAGAGTTTTTCTGTGTAACTGACCTGGCTGTCCTGGAAGTCGCCCTGTAGACCAGGCTGGCCTCAGATTCACTGAGATCCGCCTGCCTCCCAAATGCTGGGATCAACGGCCTGTGCCATCACACCTGACACAATATGTTCTTTTAACCGCTGAGGCAGTGCTCCATCCCTGGAGTGTCTTCACAGCATCTTGTAGTTTATAGGTTCCTCCCTTCCCTTCCCATTCATTTTTATTTTTTAGATTTTTAAATTTTATGTGTGGTGCTGGGAATCAAACCAGGTAGTCTACAAAAATAAGTACTCATAACCACTAATCCATCTCTCCAGCTCTGCCCCCCCCCCTTTTTTTTTTTTTTTTTTTTTGGTTTGAGACAAGATCTCACTATGTAGCCCTGGCTGGCCTCAAACTTCTAGAGATGCACCTGCCTCCCACGTTCTGGACTTAAAGGCATGTACTCTTGTGTACGTCTTCCCACACCCCTTTATTGTTTTTGAGACCCTGATTCTCCCGGAACTCACTGTGTAGACCAGGCTGGCCTTGAACTCAAAGATCCTCCTGCCTATGCCTCCTCATTACTGGGCTTAAAGGCATGTACCAGACCCTTAGAAACCCTCTTCTTTCTTTTTTTTTTATTAATTAAAAAATGATTACATTTATGTATTATGCCATAATATACATGGCGGTCACAGGACAACTTGGAGGAGTCAGTTCTTCTGTGTGGGTCCCAGGAACTAAATTCAGGTTTTCATGCTTGATAGCAGGTACCTTTATCTAATGCTCTGTCGCATAAGCCCGCCCTTCCTTGTCTTTCCCTTTAAGCATGTCTACTGGCCTGGCATAGTGGTGCATGCTCTTCATCCCAGCACTTGGAAGGCAGAAGCAGGTGGATCACGATGTGTTCACAGCCAGCCTGTCTACACAGAGAGTTCTTGGCCAGCCAAGGATACATAGTGAGATTGTCACAAACAAAACAAAAACTGGTCTACAGTCCTCTTGACTTTTAGAGTTCTCCTGAGAGTAGAATGTTAGAAATTTTTTGGCTATACATGTTCATGGTCCATATTTCTTTCTGTCTTTTTTTGGGGTTAGGAGTTGGGATAGGATCTTACTGTGTCTCATGCTGGCCTAGTACTTACTGTGTAGTCCAGGCTGGCCTTGAACTTAGAATTCTCCTGCCTCAACCTCCTAAATGCTGTGATTAAGTTTTGAACCACTATTCCTATATTTTCTGCAAATCACTAGCTGGGTTTGGAGTTTAGTTAAATTAAGGTTTGATCCCTTTGGCAAGACCCTTGTTGTGCTCTTTGGGCTCTGTGTAATGTCTAGTCTTCTCTCCCTGTAACACCAGCAGCTGTTGGTATTCAGTATCAGATTAGTAATTCATTGGAGATTGTATGGTCCCTGGAGCTGATCATTCGTTGGAGATCATTGTGATGTCTTAGTCATTGTATGTGTGTCTGTAATGCATGATACATGTGCGTGTGTGCATGTACACTGACGAGTTTGTAGATGTCAGAGTACACCTTTGTCAGATTGATTCTCTTTCAACCTTTACTTGGGTTTCAGGGATCAAACTCGGGTCACCAGGCTTGCATGGCAAGCTCCTTCACCCACTGAGCCGTCTCACCAGCCCTGTACCTCAGTCATCACTTTTCACTTGCCAGTCTGATTACTTTATAGATATTTCTCATTATCTGTTTGTTTGCACAGTGGTCCCTGAACCGCAGTTTAACATAAGTATATTAACGTTTGTAAATTAAGTTAGGTTCAATTTTGAATAAACTCTTTTATAGAGATTGATCCATCTGGGGAAATTAACAGGTTTATTTGATGAATACATAATAAATGTTCTTCTGAGCCATGCATAATGCTAGTCACTGTTGACATACTCAGTTGAGTGGTACATGGGTCAGTAAAGTGGGAGGACCATGATAACTAGGAAAAAAATTTGGAGGTAACCTGACTTAGATTGGTGTGTCAGGAAGGCTTTTGGGCTTGACTTAGGAAGGGTAAGTACAAATTAGTTAAGCAAAGAGAGAAAATTTTAGAGTGGACATTGTATGTGATGACCTTTTGCTGAGATGGAGCGTGGCTTTTTGAAAGATCTTAGAAAAGGCCAGCAATCCTGATAACATTATGATTTAAGGGAATGTTTGCCCTAAGAGGCAGCTTAAAAGCCTCAGTGAGCAAATCACTAGCTGGGTTTGGAGTTTAGTTAAATTAAGGTTTGATCCCTTTGGCAAGACCCTTGTTGTGCTCTTTGGGCTCTGTGTAATGTCAGTGGTGATACATGCCTTTAATCCTAGCACTTGGGAGGCAGAGGCAGGCGGAAATCTGTGAGTTCAAGGCCAGCCTGGTCTACAGAGCTAGATCTAGGACAGTGAGGCCAGGGCTACACAGAGAAATACTATCTTGAAAAAACAAACAAACAAACAAAAAAAAAAAACCAAAAAAAAGCCTCAGTGAGGGCTGAAGAAATGGCTCAGCGGTTAAGAGCACTGGCTGCTCTTCCAGAGGTCATGAGTTCAATTCCCAGCAACCACATGGTGTCTCACAACCATCTATAATGAGATATGGTATCCTCTTCTGGCCTGCAGACATACATGCAGATAGAACACTGTATATATAATAAATAAATAAATATTTTTAAAAAAGCCTCAGTGAGACAGCAAGGCTTGGTGAAGTGTGAAATGTCTTGAGGTTTATTCTAGGTGCTGTGTAGAAAATATTATCTACAGGCTTGTCCTGGGTTCTTAGTTCATTATGCGTCTCTGGAGGATGATAGTTAGAAAGTAATCATTCCCATTTGCTTCAAGCCTTAGTTATGCTGAATGTCATCTTTACAGCTGATGTTAAGATGGAGAAAGGTAGAGGGTTAAACGAATTCTAAACACTTGTCTTTTGGCTGTTCAAAGGTATCTGGAGAAGCCAATGAAACTCAAATTGCAGAAGCGTTAAGGCGGTACAGCGAAAGGGCATTTTTTGTCCGGGAAGCTTTGTTTCATCTTTTTAGCCTGACTCATGTGATGGAAAAAACAAAGCCAGAAATCTTAAAGGTAAGAACAAGAAAGTGGTGATATTTGAAATAACTTTTCTAGTAGATTTTGTGTATTTAGTTTTGACTTTTATTTCTTTTTTATTTTTAATTGGGGTTGATGATCCCAGTTCCAGTTATTAGTTAAAAATAAGAAGTTAATTGCGGGGGGGGGGGGGGGGGGGGGGGGGAAGAAGTTAATTGCGTATCATTACAGAAGTTTATAGTAGTCTCATTAAGTAATTTAAATGCTTTACAGTGCTATTTAATTAGTTCAGACCAGTAACCCTGAGACGTTTTATTACAGGAAAATGGAAGTGTAGGAATGGATTCAGTATACTGCATTGTGTGTCAGCCTTATATCCCCACTCAGAAGCGTTTTAGAAATACAGTATTAGAATTCTGTAAAATATGACTAGGAAGATAGCTCATTGGAAAAGAGTCTTTAGTGGGCGAGCATGAAGAACCCAGTTCAAATCCTAGCATCACATTTTTCTAAAAAGTCAGTATAGCTTTGTATGCTTGTAACCCCTGTGCTAGGGGCAGGTGGAGACAGGAGAATTACTAGGGCTTGCTGGCCCCATTTTAACCTAAGAAGGTGGAGGTTCACACAGCAGGACAACCAGTGTCCTCTGTTATCTACACACATGTGCACATAACATCACTCACACACATACTACACACATCTCCAAAATAAAGATTTCCATAAAGTAGGGCTAGGGATGTAGATCAGTTGGTAGAGGCTTGCCTAGGATGCATGAGCCCATGGTTTTAATCTCTAACACTGTATAAACTGGGCATGGTGGGACATGCCTGTAGTCCCAGTACTTGGGAGACGGGGACAAGGCGAATCAGAAGTTCAAGGGCATCCTTGACTACACAGTGAGTTGTGAGACCCTGTCTAAGGAAAAAATGTCCATTAAGCTAGGTACAATGACACATACCCTTTAAACACTCAGGAGGCAGAGGCTGATGGATCTTTTCGAATTTAAGGCCAGTCTGGTATAAATAGTGAGTTTCAGGTCAGCCAGAGCTACACAGTGAGACTTTGTCTCAAAAAAAAAAAAAAGTTCATTGATATAAATCTGGATGTGTAACCCACTGTTAAGAGTCCTGTCGTCTCATGCATTCATGACCCTGGGTTCAGTTCTTAGGAATGCTGTAGCGGGGAGCAGTGAGATGGTCCCACAGGTAAAGGAGCGTGCTGCTAAGCTTGAGGACATGAGTTCAGTTCCCAGAACCCCCATTGTAGAAAGAGAGAACTGACTGCCAAAAGATGTCCTCTGACTTCCAGAGATGTATACACACACACACACACACACACACACACACACACACAAATGAAAAAAAAAGTTGTAAGGTATTTTTCCATCCCATTTATAAATATCCTGTACTTTTGTAACAGACCCATGCTGTTAACCAATTAAGATGTTTTTGAAAGCTGAGAAAGATTTCTTTGTTCATTTTTCTGTTGTACTGAGATTAAATCCAAGGCCTTCCATATATTAGATAAGTGCTTAACAACTAAGCTACATCCCCACTCAAGAAAGGAAATTCTTTTGGGGGAGGGGTCCTTTTTCTTTGAGACAGGTTCTCCATGTAACTCCGGCTGTCCTATAACTCACTTCGTAGACCAAGTTGTCCTTTGCCTCCAAATTAATAAACAAACATAAATATTTAACTGAGCCTGGTGGTACAGGCCTGTAATCCCAGCTACCCAGAGGCAGACGCAAGTTCATGTTTGACCTGCATTACAGAGTGAGTTCAGGGCCAGCGTAGGTTAGATAGCAAGACTTTATTTCAAAATAAAAATATACAAAGTGAGGAATGGGGGATATCGCTCAGTAGTAGAGGATTTGCTTAAGATGCATGACCATAATGGTTATTCCCCAGTATGTGTACACACACACACACACACACACACACACACACACACACACACACACAGGTATGATCAGTTGAACATGGTGGAATTAGGCCGTAACTCTAGCATTCAGGAGGCTGAGGCAGAAGGGTTACAAGTTCAAGCCCATGTGAGCTGCATAGCAAGTTTGAGAACAACCTAGGTTTCATAAGGAGAGCTTTGGGGCTGAGGAGATGGCTCAGCAGTTAAGAGTACTTGTTGCTCTTGCAGAAGACCCAGGTTTGATTCCTAGCACCCATATAATGACTTACAGCTATTCATAGCTATAGTTCCAGGTAATCCAACAAGCATGCATGTGGTGCACATCCATGCATGCAAGCTAAACATCCATACACATACAAGTAAAATAAATCTAAAAACTAAAAAGAAAAGTAAGGAGACCTTGTCTTCATAAAATGTAAAGTTAGGTATGGGTGTGTGCCATTAACCCCAGCATTTTTAAGGCAGAGGCAAGCAGATCTCTGAGTTTGCTGCCAGCCTGGTCTACAGAGTAAGTTCTACCCTGGCTAGGGCTGTGTAGTTGAGACCTTGTCTCAAGAGAGATGGAGGGTGGTTAGAAGAGCATATTTGCTACACCCAATGTATAGCTTAGTGGTAGAGAACTTGCATTTGACCTCTAACATAAACATCCGTAAATAATAACCAACAGATTTATGAACACAAGAAATTTAGATTTGATAAGGCTACATGGGCTTCAGGGATCTGTATCTTACTTAGACCAAGATAATTCTCATGCACATTCAGTTTTGAAATCTAGTGAGTGTAAGACTTTATTTCATACTTCATTTAGTGGGCACAATCTGAAGAAGTGGATTTATCTTCCATTTTATAGACTGTGAAACTTGGGCCTATGACGTTAAGTCAGTGGCAGAGCTGAACTAAGTATCTTAAATTTTTTAATGGGCTGCTTGGGTAGGAACTATAACATTTTATTATTGTCACTAATGCCTGTCAGTCTCTTCATACAAACCAGTAGATGCTGGTACTTGGTTTGTCTCCCCCCCTACCCCCACACACACTTCCAGTGTTGGTTTCTTTTGTGGGGATGTATTGTTTGTAATCTAGGAAAAAAAGCTTGCCTGAAGATGAGAAGACAGAGAGAGCCACAGAGTTAGCCATAGAGGTCAAGCAGTGGTGTCACACACCTTTAATTATAGCCAGAGGCAGAGATCTGTCTGGATCTCTGTGAGTTCAAGGCCACACTGGGCTACAGGAGATTAATCCAGTCTAAAAGAGAACAGAGCCAGGCAGTGGTGGCACATACCTTTAACTCCAGCACTTGGAATCACATACTTTTAGTGCCAGCACTTTTCTCTCCCTCTCCCTCTCTCCCTCTCTCCCTCTCTCCCTCTCTCCCTCTCTCCCTCTCTCCCCTTCTCCCTCTCTCCCCTTCTCCCCCTCTCCCCCTCTCCCCCTCTCCCTCCCTCCCTCCCTCCCTCCCTTCCTCCCTCCCTCCCTCCCTCCCTCCCTCCCCCTCTCCCTTCCTTTCTCCTTTCCTTTCTTTCTTTCCTTTCTTTCTCCAGACAGAGTCTCACTGTGTAGCCCTGGCTGTCCTGGAACTCACTCTGTGGACCAGGCTGGCCTCGAACTCAGAAATCCACCTGCCTCTGCCTTCTGAGTGCTGGGATTAAAGGTATGTGCCACCATTGCCCAGCTCCAGTTTTGGTTGCTATAAAATTGAGCACAAAGAACTAGATCTCTAGCCCTGATTTGAAAAATTCATTTATTTAGAGATTAAAGATTAAAGCCCATTCACACAAGGAGTTTTGCTGTAAAAGAGAGCAAAGGGGAAAAATGGCAGTTGATTAAGGAAATAGGATTAAAGGAGGGTTTTGTTATTTTACACAGGATCTTGCTATGAGATCCAGTGTGGCCTCAAATTTACAATCTTCCTGCCTTAGCCTCCCATTACTGGAATTACAGGCAAGTGCAGTGCCCCCTCCCATTATTTATGAATGAATAACTTTTAAAATATGCTGATCTTTTCAATCCATAATTTTAAAAATTATGTAGAAGTCATCATTTCCTTGAGTAGACAGACAAGGAAATGATCTGGCATACCCATGGAGGGATCAGCTTTAGAGAGGATTGCAAAAGATCATTATGGTTTGGCAAGGTGACATGTATTTCTATATCCCGGTAAGGAGAGCACACAGGGAGTCAGAATCTGAAGTTCTTTTCTGGTTACTTCAGTTTTCTTCGTGTGGTTGAAAGCTAGGTTTTGCCAGAGCTGGAGAGAGGGCTCAGTGGTTGAGAGCACTTGTTGCTGTACAGAGAACCTCCGGGGTTTATTTCCTAGCACCCACAGCAGGTAGGCCACAACTGCCTGTAACTTCAGTTCTGAGGGATCCAGCACCCTCTTCTGGCCTCTGTGGCACATACACACATATGTACACACATACACACATAAGTAAATAATAAAATAAATTTTAAAGAAAGCTAAATTTTCAGCTGCATTGAAGAATGGGGGGACTTTAGAAGGGAAAGAAGTGAAGAACAGTTGTATAGTCTGGGGAGAGGGTGGTTTTTATTGCATTCTAACTGGAAGGGAAGTTTGGGAATTAAGAATAATAATGGCCTAGGCTCTCTGAATATGAACATATCTTTGAAGTTATTCTAGGGCAACAAAGCAACCTCACTATATGAAGAGGGTTTGTATTTATGATGTGAATTAAGAGGACTAAATGTTTGTTTTGTTTTGTTTCAGCTTGTGGTTACTGGTATGAGGAACCATCCTATGAATTTGCCTGTGCAGCTGGCTGCTAGTGCCTGTGTGTTTAACCTAACTAAGCAGGACCTTGCTTTAGGCATGCCTGTCCGGCTCCTCGCTGATGTGACCCATTTACTGCTCAAGGCCATGGAACATTTTCCTAATCACCAGCAGGTAAGCACTCACTTATTCCCACTCGAGTATTCTTAGAGTCGTCTTTTACGATTCCTGCTTCCCTGCAGTTCACTTTAATAAAGCAAGCCTTCTTGTCTGTTGTTGTTTTGTTCTTTTGAAGCAAGACCTTTTGTAGCCAAGCTGTTCTTGAACTCCTGATCCCCCCCCCATCACCCCCAAATCCATTTTCAAAGTCCAGAGATTAGGCGTGTATCACCATGCCCAGAATTAAAACTTATTGGTGTTCCAGGCATGGTGGTATGTACCTTTAATCATAGCATTTGGGAGGCAGAGGTTGGTGATCTCTAAGTCTGAGGATAGCCTGGTCTACACAGTAAGTTCCAGGGCAGCCAGGGCTACATAGAGAAAACAAAAACAAAAAACAGAACCAAAAATGTATTGGTGTAATTAACAAAGGAAAACTGAGGGGAAAAATTCAGTTAGGAAGTAAGGGTGGGAAAAATGGAGAGTGATTGTAATAGATAATGGATGTGGGATTTTTTTTTTTTAATGCTAGGACTCAAACCCAGGGCCTTGACAGTGTTAGGCCAACACTCTATCACTAAGCTAGCTGCATCCTCAGCTAGATTTCTTTTGGAGATAGGAAAACATGGTAAAAATCGGTAGAATGTTTGCCTAGGACACACAGAGCCCTGGGTTTAATCCCCAGCACTGATTAAAACTGGGTATGCTGGTGCATGCTGTAATTCAGAGCTCAGGGTGTGGGAGCAGGAGGAGCAGGAGTTCAAGGTCATGTTCACCTGCATAGCAAGTTTGAGGCCCAAACTGGATTATAGGACACTGTTTAAAAAAAAAAAAAAAGAAAGAAAGAAAGAAACTGTATTAAAACGAACTGTGGCAATAGGTGTGCAACTCTGTGCATACACTCAAAACCACACATAACAGGAATTGTATGCTATGTGAATTATATCTTAATAAATCTCATATAGTTAAAAATCTGTACGACCAGCCTGGGCTACAGAGTGAGTTCCAGGAAAGGCGCAAAGCTACACAGAGAAACCCTGTCTCGAAAAACCTAAAAAAAAAAAAAAAAAAAAAAAAAAAATCTGTACGAATACTATGTACCCGGGCAGTGGTGGCGCACGCCTTTAATCCCAGCACTTGGGAGGCAGAGGCAGGCGGATCTCTGTGAGTTCGGGGCCAGCCTGGTCAGGAAAGGCGCAAAGCTACACAGAGAAACCCTGTCTCGGGAACCAACCCCCCCCCCAAAAAAAAAAAACAGAATACTAAAAACAGCAGTGAGTGGCTTCTCGGGGGCTTTTTTTTTTTTTTCTTTTTTTTTTTAATTTTGGTTTTTCAAGAAATGGTTTCTTTGTGTAACAGCCCTGGCTGTCCTGGAACTCACTCTGTAGACCAGGCTGGCCTCAAACTCACAGATCTGTCTGCCTCTGCCTTCTAAGTGCTGAGGTCAAAAGTGTGCGACACCACTGCCTGGTAGCTGATGATATCTTTAATCCCAGTGATCCTAGCACTTAGGAGGCAGAGGCAGGCAGATCTCTGAGTTCAAGGCCAGCTTGATCTACAGAGCAAATTCCAGGACAGCCAGGGCTACAGTAGAAAGACCCTGTAAGAAAACAAACACAAAAACACAGTAGCGAATGATGACTCAGTTACTGTTAGATTATTAAAAAACGAAGGTGGAAAGAGAGACCTGATCTGGCCCTAGGTGGGACTTGTTTATTTATAGCAAGGGAGCATTTTGTTACCCAAATGTGCAGTTGGCCAAAATGCCTACAGAGGAAGATGCAGAGTGACTTCTGTAGTCTGCAAGGGAAGCTGGGAACTGTAGTCTTTTAGCAGGAAGTATCAGTTGCAACTATAGACCACAGCCTAGATCAGTCTGCAGAAGGCTACATATGTGATTTCATGTACTCACTTGAAAAACTCAGAGTTAACCAGTATGTTAATTATTAGTATTTCTGTTGAGAAGGGGCATAATTATATAGCCAGGTTGACCTTGAATTTATAATCTTTCTGCCTTTTCTCAGTGCTAGGATCACAGGCAGGCCTGTGCACCATACCATTTTTATCCAATGTTATTTAAAGGTAGAAATACATAAGCCAGGTGATAGTGGCGCACACTTTTAGTCCCAGTGCTTGGAAGCCAGAGGCAGGCAGATCTTTGAGTTTGAGGCTAGCCTGGTCTACAGAGTGAGTTCCAGGACAGCCAGGCCTACACAGAGAAACCCTGTCTCCAAAAACCAAAAAAAGAAAAAGAAATACATGTTGTTTTTGAAGTTATTGGGCTGAGAAGTGGTTCAGTGGGTAGAGGCACTTGCACTAAGGACTAATGACAATAATTTGATCCCTAAATCCTGCAAGGTGACAAGAGATTACTGACTCCTGTGAGTTTTCCTCTGACCTTCACACATGACCATGTGCCCTGGCATCATGTGTGCTCCTTCAGGAACACACACACACACACACACACACACACACAAACTTAAGTGGGAAAAAAAGACTGATGATAGAGCCTAGCAGCTAAGGAAGTTGCCACCAAGGCTTGACAGCCTGAGTTCAACCCCCAGGACCCACATTGAGGAAGATTCTGACTCCCACAAGTTGTCCCCTGGTCCGCCACCCCACCCACACACAGATGAATACATAAAATAAAATTTTTTTCCAAGTTAAAGGCTTTTAAATACATAGTTTGTGCAGGCCAAATGTGGTAAATTCGTGTAATCTAAGCACTTAGGAGGTGAAGCTGGAAGACCAGGGATCCATGGTCATCCTTGAATGTGTAGTGAGCTCAAGCCAGTCTGGGAAATATGAGACCTGTCACTGATCATTCCCCTCCAAAATATTCCTTAGGCGGCTGGTGTCTGTCCATTAAAGATTCAGAGGTACTGCCTTATAATACATGTATTTTGTAAATATTTTCTCTATTTATTTAATAACACGTAGGGAGTTAAGAGACTGAGTAGAGTGCTTGCTGCACAATCGTGAGGACCTGAGTTCAGATCCCCAGCACCATGTAAGAGCTGGGTGTGGGAGCTGTGTGACTCCAGCACTGGAGGGCAGAGGCAGGCAGATCCTGGCGGATCTTTGGCCAGCTGGTCTAGGTGACTTTAGCTCCAGGTTCAGTAAGTATATTAGTTACTTTTCCAGTCTGTGATCAAATATTCTGCTGAGGTCAACTGAAGGAAGCGTTTACTTTGGCTTATAGTTTGAGGTTACAGTCCTCTGTTGTGGGGTATCATAGCAGTGGGACAGGAGGATTGCTGGCAGCATTGCATCAGTAGTCAAATGGGGGTGCTTTCTAGTATTGAGCACACCTTTTCCTTTTGTACACTTCAGGATCCTAGTTTAGGAAATGGTGCCATCCACAGTGGGTGAGTCTTAACTCAGTTAACCTAATCAAGATAACCCCTCAGAGGCCCATCACTAAGTCGCATCAAATTGACAGTTGAGATTAACTATCACAGTAAGAGATTTTGTCTCAAATAAGATAAAGAATAATAGTGGAAGATTACAGTATAGACCTCTGGCCTCCACATGCTCGTACACATCAAACCACACATACACACCACAAATAAGTAAATTGTTTTAAAATAGAACATTTAAATGTTGCTTAATTTATGGGGCTGGAAAGATTGCTCAGTGGTTAAGAACACTTGCTACTCTTTCAGAGGACCCAGATGAGTTCCCAACACCTACAAACAGCCAGCAATCACCTAGAACTCCAGCTTCAGGGGGAATCAGAGTCCTCTTCTGGTCTGGGCAGGCATTACATGTCCATGGTACACATGTATACTCAGGCACACACACACATAGATGTTATATAAATAAATAAATCTGAAAAAAATACTTAATATTTAGATAGGCATGTTGTTATGTATCTGTAATCCCAGCTACTGGAGAGGTTGAAGAAGGAGGATCTCTTAAGCCCAGGAGTTACAAGCAATCCTGCTCAACCTAGCAAGACTCTGGCTCCTGTCAAAATAAAGAAACACCTCACAGAAGGAAAAGTTGCAGCTACTGGATGCTATTATGAACATTTTCTTCAGCTATTTGAACTAAATGTCATAGGAACTTGAGGGAAATGAGTAGCGCTGTCAGGTACATAGTGTATGGACAAGAAGGGACAGGAAGACTCAAAGAGCAGGTGATGGAGCCGCATCTTGAAAAATGGATAAGAGGGCTGGAGGTTAAGAGCACTTCCAGAGGTCCTGAGTTCAATTCCCAGCAACCACATGGTGGCTCAAAACCATCTGTAATGAGATCTGGTGTCCTCTTCTAGCCTGCAGGATACATGCAGACAGAACACTGTATACGTAATAAATAAATAAATCTTTTAAAATGGATAAGAAAAGCAGTTGGACCTATACGGGAATGTACAAACCATTTCAGGGAGGGCAAGTTGCTTGTGACCAGAATGCAGGAAGGGCAGTGTAGGATTAAGCCAGTGATAGCCAAATTTGGTGAATGGCAGTATAGAAAATTCTTAAGTATTTGCATATTTGAGGCTAGAGCCACAAAAGTCAAAATTACAGCTTGTCAGAATTTGAAGAATGTAACAAATGTCCTCTTCTCTGTTTGCTTACGGTGTTTTGCAGAGGGAAGCCATCGATCAGATCAAGTGATGCTTTTGTCTGTTACCAGCTTAAGCCATTAGTCCAGTTTAGTGTCTCTTTCTTTATTCAGTTTAGAGTATGTGCCCCTATGATGAGGTCTGCGGTTCAGACAAAAAACCCTCATAATTTAGCATAGCATAGCAAAGTACTAAGAAACAAGTCATCTTAAGAGCCCTCATGTCAAAATCCAAAATTGGAGACTGAAAAACAAAACTTTTGATGCCTGTTCGATACTCAGAGAGCTTCCTATTTCAGGGCCTTTCAGATTTTTTTTTTTTTTTTTTTTTTTGGTTTTTCGAGACAGGGTTTCTCTGTGTAGCTTTGCGCCTTTCCTGGAACTCACTTGGGCCTTTCAGATTTTGAATTTTCATATTTGGTCTGCTCAACTGGTAAAGTCCATGCCAGTGTTCCCAAATCTTAATGCTTGTTCTTCCTACACCCTGGTCAGGAGCTGCTTGCCCTTAGAGTGGCCTGTCTAGTTCACTGCTTTTCCTAACCATTTTTCAAGATAATGGCTCCAACATAACCGGCTCATTAAAATCTAGCCTTACACTGGAAATCTTGCCTTACACTAAAATCTCTGAAATCTGATTTTTCTGCTCCCAGACATTTCAGCTGGGGGCTGGAGAGGCAGTTAGTACAATTGAAAACTAGGAAAGCATCCCGAGAGATGTAAATACCAGACCCTAAGAATATAGCTCAGTTGAGAGAGTGCTTGCCTTGAATATACAAAGCCCAGGCTCCTTCCTGGGAGTATGGCATACACTTCCTTGCCTGTAATCCCAGCACTTCAGAGGTGAAAGCAGGAAGATTAAAAGTTCAGTCATCCTCAGCTACATAGTAAGTTAGAGACCAGCCTGGGCTGCATGAGACCATGTCTGAAAACAAACAAAAACAGGATGGGGATGGGTTGAGGGCTGGAGAGCTGACTTAGTGGACAAGACTTGCTCTTACAGAAGATCCAGGTTTGGTTCCCAGTTTCAGAATGGAGGCTCACAACCTTCCCGGGATCCATTGCTATCTTCTAGCCTCTGTAGACATTAGGCACACATATACACAGGCAAAACACGCACAAAATAAAAACAAATACTTTTTAAAGTCAAAGGATTTTCGAAGATCATGGTTTAATGTACTGATATAACACCTGAATTGAATTCCCATGTTTAAAAGTATAATGTTTTCCTAAAACAATTTATTCTTGATAGCATTTATAAAGAATTAGCTTAGGGGTTGGAGAGATGGCTTAGCGGTTAAGAGCACTGACTGCTCTTCCAAAGGACCCGGGTTCAATTCCCAGCACCCATATGGCAGCTCATTACTCTCTGTAACTCCAGTTCCAGGGAACCAGGGGATCCTCACACAGACATACACACAGACAAAGCACCAATGCACATAAAATAAAAATAAATAAATTATTTAAAAAAAAGAATTAGCTTAAAGAACATAATTTTGGTTAGGTGTGGTGGTACACACCTTTAATCCTAGCACTTGGGAAGCAGAGGCAGGTTGATCTTTGGTAATTCAAGGCCGGTCAAGCCTACATAGCAAGTTCCTGGACAGCCAGAGCTACGTTATTGAGAAATCTATCTCAAATCAAGAACAAAAATTGTGTGTTTTTCAAGATTTAAAAACAGTAACTGGAGCTGGTTGTATAAGTAACTGGAGCTTAGTGAGTGTTTGCCTTGCATTCATGAACTCTGGGTTCCGTCTCCAGCACTCAGCATGTCCGCACCCTCCTTATACACATTTAAACATAATTTTTAAAAGACTGTCTTTGGATAAAAGATAACAGAATGATGTTCTTTTCAGTTTTTTTTTCTCTCTCCCTCTCGCTTTTATCCTTTAGTTACAGAAGAATTGCCTCCTCTCACTTTGCAGTGACCGGATTCTTCAAGATGTTCCATTTAACAGGCAAGTAATAGGTTGACAACATGAGTTCAGTCCCCAAGACCCACATGGTAGAAGGAGAAAGGTGACTCCCTCAAGTTGTCCTCTGACCTCCATGTGCATGCTGTGTGAGAACATGCATGAGTGCACACATTCACATATAAATAACTTTTCAAAGTTTTTAACAAAGAATATGCTTAAAGCTGTGATGTTGAAATACTAAAGTGTTTTTATTGTAGAAGATAAAATGCCAGTTTTGACTATGTTTCTACATTATTGTGTGTGTGTGTGTGTGTGTGTGTGTGTGTGTGTGTGTGTGTGTGTTGTTGTTGATAATGTGTGTGCACAGTGTTCACATGTATCAGTGTGAAAACCAGAGGTTGACATTGAGTGTCTTCCTCAATTGCTCCTTACCTTATTTTTTTGAGACAGGGGCTCTCACTGAACCTGGAGTTCATGGAGTGGGCTAGACTGGCTGGCATCAAGTCCCAGGGATCCTCCTGTCTCTGCCTCCCCAGAGTTAAGATTACAGGTATGCGTTGCCATGCCGACCTCTTTTACATGATTGCTGAGGATTCAGCTCAGGCCCTCTGCTTGCCCAGCAGGCACGTTCCCATCTGAGCTCTCTCCTCGGCCCCTATGCTCCTGTTTCTCTACCATCGCTACCATTTTGATGAGCACAGTGGTACAGGCCTATAATCCCAGGAGAAGAATCAGAAGTTCAAAGCCTGTCTGGCAACTTATTCAGACTGTCTCAAAATAAAAACAAAGAACCAGGTATGGTGGCACATGCCAGTAATCCCAGCACATGGAAGGTAGAGGCAGGAAGATCAGCAGTTCAAGGTCATCCTTGGCAACATAGAGTCTGAGAACAGCCTGAGCTACATGAGACCCTATTTCAAAAAGACATAAATGAGGGGCTGGAGAGATGGCTCAGGGGTTAAGAGCACTGATTGCTCTTCCAGAGGTCCTGAGTTCAATTCCCAGCAACCACGTGGTGGCTCACAACCATCTGTAATGACATCTGGTGCCCTCATCTGGCATGCAAAGACACATGCAGGCAGAACATTGTATATGTAATAAATAAATCTTAAAAAAAAAAAAAAAAGACATAAATGAGGGCTGGCAAGATGGCTCAGCTGGTAAAAGCACTTTCCACAAAAGCCTGACCACCTGAGTTCAGACTCTAGAACCCACGGTGGAAGGAAAGGACTGCTTCTCACAAGTTGTCCTCTGAGGGCCACATACATACCATAGCATGCATTCACATCCATGCACATCATAGACAAATACACACACACTACCAGTAAGGGAAATAAAAAGAATAGACACTATAGATAAATAAAAAAGATAAAGGGCTGGGGATATATCTCTGTGGTAGAGCCTTTGCCTAGATGAGGTCCTGAGTCCAGTCCCCAGCACAGAAAAGAAACCAAAAAGGCAACATTTTGAAAACACTAATGGTAATTTGTTATTCTCTCTCATTAAGAGAAAGCTTCCTTCCCTTCCCACACACGAAGTTGTAGCATCAGCCCTCACCTGGCTCCCTGAAATCCTGCCTGGATCTCCAAGATTGAGGAAACCCTCTTGTGTTTTCAGGTTTGAAGCAGCCAAGCTTGTCATGCAGTGGCTTTGCAACCACGAAGACCAAAACATGCAAAGAATGGCAGTTGCTATCATTTCCATCCTGGCTGCCAAGGTACCTGAACTAATGGTTTCCCAAAGGCAGTTGTTTCTCATTACAGTTACTACTGCCCCTTCATTTGTGTGCCAGAAAAGTTAGTGCACCCCTTCGCTAGCCTGCTTGTTGAATTGTGTTAAGTATTGCAGAATTGGAAGCTAAGGGGCTATTTCCATCTGGCTATGGAGGCCGTTATGGTGAATTACAGTGAACATATGCCTACTAATAATTGGACACTCACTTTATCTTACATTTGCTTCCAGCTTTCTACAGAACAAACTGCACAGCTGGGTGCTGAGCTCTTCATAGTCCGGGTAAGTTTATTTTCCCTCTTTTTAGGGCACTACATGGTGTTTTGGTTTTATATTTGTTTGGTTAAGTATTTATTTTATGCGTTTGGGTGCTTTGCTTCCATGTATGTCTGTTCACTCTGTGGAGGCCAGAAGAGTGAATTGGATCCCATGGGACTGGAGTATAGACAGACAATAGTGTGGTATATCTTCTGTGAGTATGTATGAGTGTAGGTATATGTGTTCCTGGGGATCTAGGCCAGGGCTTCACACACGCTCAGTCAGCTTTCTACCACAGAAACCCCTGTCCCAGCCGCTATTTTTTAAATTAGTTCACTTTTCTAAGTGAATGTATTTAATTGTGTTGTTTTGTTTTGTTTTGATGTTCGATCAGTTGTAGACTTAGGGATTGTAGATAGCTTACATATGCCAGGCACATGTTTCACCACTGAGCTGTATTCCTGACCCCAAATGTATGCTTTTCCATTTTATACATTTATTTATTTCCTTTTTATGTGTATGAGTCTTTTGCCTGCATATATTTATGTATACCATGTGCATGCCTAGTGCCTGCAGAGGTCAGAAGAAGATGACAGATACCCTGAAACTGGAGTTAAAGGTCGTTGTGAGCTACCGTGTAGGTGCTGGGAGTTCTCTGCAAATGCTCTCTAATCACTGAGCCATCTCTCCAGGCCCAAATGTATCTTTTTTTTTTTAATTTGAAGTAACTTTAGTCCTTGACAGATGCAAATAGCTGTGAACTAATAGTCAGTCCTGGACTCAGGAGTTAAGAGCACTTGCTGCTCTGGCAGAGGACCTGGGTTTGGTTCACAGCACCCACATTGAGTGGAAATTACCTGCAACTTCACTTCCAGGGGATTCAGTGCTTTCCTGGCTTTCATGAGCAGCTGTTCACATGTGGTACACATATATACACTCAGGCACACATATATACACATAAAATAAAAATAAATGTTTTTGTAAATAAAAGTAAAAAGGGCCATATTTTAGAACCAGGCATGGTGACACATGCCTTTAATCCTAGCACTTGAGATATTGAGGCAGGTGGATCTCTCTGTAAATTCAAGGCCAGACTGGTCTGCGTTGTGAATTCTAGGCTAACCAGGGCTACTTAATGAGACCCTCTCTCAAAGAGGTGGAGGGCTATATAGATATCTCAGTAATTCTGGCTGAAAGTACGTGAGAAGATTTAAGAAAGTGGTGTACTTGATACATGCTGTGTGAGCAGAGTTAACAGTAATGATGAAAATAGCTAAGTTTGTTGTTCTTGAGGTTGAGCCCAGAGCCTGGTGCATGTTACTCCCGCCCGAGAGCCGGGACTAAAGGTATGTATTCATCATCACCGCCCGGCTCAAACTGCATTTCTTAGGCTAGTTACAGTAGACATAGTGATACCTAGTGTAAACTTTAGTTCTCTTACCACCATGTGTGTAGCCTAGGAGGACTTGAAGTCGTGACAGCCCTCCTGGCACAGCCGCCCAAGTCCCGGTGTTACAGGTGTAAGCTACCCTGCCAGCCTTTTCCTTTCTTCCTGAGAGAAAACCTGAAATTTGTTAGAATCTAATTCTTTTATCACGTTGATTATGACCAAATTATTTAATATTTCTTAGATCCAATTTACATCCCTATATATAGGTATCATTTAGTGTAAGTTAATAAATACTAGTTTTGTCTCACTTCACCCCCTCCTCCTTTTCTTAAGTCTCAGGTTTATTATAATGATATGACTAATTAAGATAGCTGGTTTAAAACCAGTGAGATGAGTCACTGTAAAGGCAACTGCCACCAAGTCTGATGACTTGAGTCCAGTCCCTGGGACCTAATGGAGGAAGAAGAGACCATGGAGGAATGCTTTCTGATACATCCCTAGGACTACCTGTTCAGAAAGGGCACCGTCCACAGTGGGCTGGGCCCTTCCACAGCAATCACTAATCAAGGAAATACACTACAGAATTGCCTACAATCTTAAGGAGGTATTTTCTCATTTGAGAGTTCCTCTTCCAGAGTGACTGTAGCTTGTGTCAAGGTGACTAGCCCTGAGCTGCATAGCAAGATTGTCTCAAGAAATAATACAAGGCGATGGTGGCGCATGCCTTAAATCCCAGCACTCCAGAGGCAGAGCCAGGCTCATCTCTATGAGTTCAAGGCCAGCCTGGGCTACCAAGTGAGATCCAGGACAGGCACCAAAACTACACAGAGAAACCCTGTCTTGAAAAACCAAAAAAGAAAAAGAAAAAGAAAGAAAGAAAAAGAAATAATACAAAACAAACTAGGGCTAGCAAGATGGCTCAGCCAGTAAGATGCTTCCTGCCAGCCATGGCCACATGAGTTCCATCCCCAGTGCCCACAGGGTGGAAAGAAAACCAACTCCTGTGAGGTGTTCTCAGACCTCTGCACACATGCTGTGGTATGGATATGCCCCCCTCACACACACACTAAATAAGTAAGTATAGTTTACATTTTTTTAGAACCTTTACAGGGAATGCTTTAAGCTATGCGAATAGTCCTCATGGATTTGTGGTTATTGGTAATCTCAAATTATGACAATTCAATAATGAAAACTTAATTCTTTTTTTCTTCTTTAGCAACTTCTTCAAATAGTGAAGCAGAAAACTAATCAAAATTCAGTGGACACTACATTGAAATTTACTTTGAGTGCCCTTTGGAACCTCACAGATGAATCCCCAACAACATGCAGACATTTCATTGAAAATCAAGGGCTGGAACTCTTCATGAGAGTTCTAGAGGTTAGAATGGAAATTTACTTAACAGTTGGATGTGGTTGATTTCTTTGAGCATTTATTTGTTTATTTCAATCGTTATATGTTCTTTTCTTTTGTGCAGTCTTTCCCAACCGAGTCATCCATTCAACAAAAAGTTCTAGGACTTTTGGTAAGATATACATCATTGTGCCGGGCGGTGGTGGCGCACGCCTTTAATCCCAGCACTCGGGAGGCAGAGCCAGGCGGATCTCTGTGAGTTCGAGGCCAGCCTGGTCTCCAAAGCGAGTTCCAGGAAAGGCGCAAAGCTACACAGAGAAACCCTGTCTCGAAAAACCAAAAAAAAAAAAGATATACATCATTGCTGATTTAATTCCAAGGCATAATTATTTTCTGTCTGAGTGTGTACATTGGAAGTTGCTGCTTGGGCCCTCAAGGCTGTTGGGTTGGTGAGGATACTTGCTGCAGAGCCTGATGATAGGAGCTTGATCCTAGAACCCACATGATGGAAGAAAAGAACTCACCTGCAAGTTGTCCTCTGATGTCTACATGTGAGATACACGCACACACAAACACACATTCGAAATAGATGAATAAATGGGGGTGTAGGTCAGTTGATAGAGTGCTTGTCTAGCATGCATGAAACTTGGTTTCCGCCGGGCGGAGGTGGCGCACGCCTTTAATCCCAGCACTCGGGAGGCAGAGCCAGGCGGATCTCTGTGAGTTCGAGGCCAGCCTGGGCTACCAAGTGAGTTCCAGGAAAGGCGCAAAGCTACACAGAGAAACCCTGTCTCGAAAAACCAAAAAAAAAAAAAAAAAAAAAAAAGAACCTTGGTTTCCATCCTCTGCATCATATAAATTTGGGTGTTTAAGGAAAATATAAACATGAGTATAATAAAAAGTAAGATTTACATACACCTGTAATCTCAGCACTCGGGAGATGAAGGGTGGGAGCAGGAGAATCAGAAGTTTAAAGTATCCTCTTCAGCATAGCCAAGGTTACATGATACCTTGTCTTAGAAAGAATGAAGGAAGGAAGCTGGTTGTGGTAGTGCAGGTGAACCTACATAGTAGTGAGACCTTGTCCCAAAAAGACCAGAAGAAATGTAGAAAGATCGTGGTGTGTTGTTTTTGAACATCTAGTGACAATGGAAAACAAATATAATTATTAAATTAAGATAAAACAAGCCTGGTATAGTGGTGCAATTCTTTAATCTCAGCTCTCAGGAAGCACGGGCAGGTGGATCTCTGAATTTGAGGCCAGTCTGGTCTACAGAAAGAGTTCCAGGACAGCCAGGGCGGCATAGTGAGACCCTGTCTCAAGAAAAAGAAGTAAAGTATTGGTGACTCTTCCAGAAGACCCAGTGTCAAACCCCTCTGCCCATGTGGAGAATCACAACCATCTGCAGCTCCAACCCCAGGGGATCTGAAGCCCCTCTCCTGGCCCCTAGGCGCTGCACACACCTGGTGCACACTCCCACATACACATTTCTAAAAATCTCAAAAGGAAAAATTTTTTTTTGGTTTTTCAAAGCAGGGTTTCTCCGTGTGGCCTGGGCTGTACTGGAACTAGCTCTGTAGACTAGGCGAGCCTTGAACTCACAGTCAAAACATTTTTTTAAAGAAAGAATCCATGATGTCAGCCAGTGTCAAGGTGGCAGCAGGAGTAGAAGCCGATAGCTCACATTTTGATGCAGGCATGATGCAGAAGGGGCGCACCTTAAGTACGCACGCCCCAGGGACAAACTTCTCCAGCAAGGCCACACTTCCAAACTTCCCAGCAGCAGCAGCAGTTTGGGACTGAGTATTCAAGGATCCAAGACTATGGGGAACATTTACTGCTCAACCGACCACAATTCCCCTTACCTGTATTGCAATCTGCAGAATGCCCAGCTTGCATACTTTGTAGAGACCAGAAGTAGTGCTTGTCTAGTGTCTAAAAACAGTTCTCTCTGCCATTTCCTTCACATAAGACTGTTATATCTTCTTTTTCTCCCAGAACAATATAGCTGAAGTACAAGAGCTGCATTCTGAATTAATGTGGAAAGATTTCATAGACCATATCAGCAGTCTCCTGCACAGTGTGGAAGTAGAAGTCAGTTACTTTGCAGCTGGGATTATTGCCCATTTAATATCTAGAGGTGAACAAGCATGGACCTTGAGCCGTAGCCAGAGGAATTCTCTTCTTGATGATTTGGTAGGGTCATTTGGTATTTTCTGGAATGATATAAGTTACATTTTGTAATAGTTAAATATGAAAGCTTCATTATGAAGTAATATTGTTAAAAATAAATATTGTAATATATCCTATGTCTTGTGTCTTTTAGCATTCAGCTATTTTGAAATGGCCAACTCCAGAGTGTGAGATGGTAGCATACAGGTAATTAGCATGATTATTAAGTAATCTGGTCATTTTTCTTATAATCTTTACTGCAAGTATCTCTCATAGTACTGGTTTTGAATAATGTAAAGTAGCTGCTCATGGTGGTGCATGCTTATAATCCCAGCACTGAGGAGGCTGAGGCAGGATTGCCAAGTTCCTGGCCAACCTGGACTGTAGAACAAGACCCTGTTGTGATACAGCGAGAGAGAGGCGTTGGTGGGTGGAGCCAAGGTGTCTGTCCCACAGCAGGCGAGAGACAGAGATGCCACAAAGACAGTGCTCAGTGGAGAGTTTTATTTGGTGGGGGGAAGAAAAAGGGGAGCGGGAAAGAAAGAAATAATGGGGGGGAGATGAGAGAGGAGAGTGAGGAGTCCTTTCTAAAAGGGAACGGGAATGTAGGATGACGTCAGGAGGCTAGGCGGGCCAGGGTATTTATCTGCTTAATGGCCAGGATTTCAAGAAGTGGGTCTGAATGCTAACACCTGTCTCAAGGGGGGGTTAAAGTATTTTGAATTATTTTCTACTATTCATTCAACATTCCTTCCTTTTATCCATATTTATTGAAGACAGATCCCTGGAATTTGTTCTCTGCTGTTTAAATTTAAAGATGACCAAGAGGGCTGGGGTTATATGCCTGGTAAAGTGCTGGCTGTCATTTATAAAACCCTGGGTTTGTGATCCCTGTCACTGTCACTCAACTCCCATCCTACAGTTACCCCCCCCCCAAAAAAAAAAACATGAAGCCAACCAAACAAAAAACAAGAGCAAAAGGCATTGTGGAAGGCTAAAATCAATCTATGACAATTAGGTAGTAAGATAGTCAACTTACTGTCTGAAATATTCCCATTGCTGCAGAATTTTATTACAACTTATTTTTATTGGCTAATTAATACATGCTGGTATATTTTTGACTTGTTTTTTTAGATTTTAATTTTACATGTATAGTTCGTGTTTTGCCTGATTGTATGTCTGTGTACCACATGCATGCAGTGCTCTCAGAGGCCATTGAATCAGTACTCTGGAACTGGAGTTCCAGATGGTTGTGAGCCAACATGCGGGAGCTGGGACTCTAGCCGGAGTCCTCTGGAAGAGTAGCTAGTGCTCTTAACTGCCGAGCTATCTCTCCAGCTCCCCCAGTATAAGTTTTTGTCATCACTGTCAAAGGTGGTAGCTATAGTTTTGTAGGTTTATTCCTGAGTCTCCCTTTCTTATTCACTGGCCTACATATCTGGCTTTGTCCCAGTTCCGTGCTGTTTTGTTGTTGTGGTGGTTCTGTAGTATAGTTAGAGGTCTGCTATCTCCAGCATTGCCCTTTTCTGCTTGGACTGTTTTGACATTCCAGGTCTTTTCTGTTTCTTTTTAAAAGTAGATTATTATTTATTTGTGCCATGATGTGCATTAGACAGTCAGAAGAGAACCTTTGGAAGTCAGTCAACTTCTGTCTGAGGTTCTGGAGCTCACTTTCTCAGCAGACTTGCACTGCAAGTGTTTACCCCAGAAGCCATGTGTTGCATAAATCCTAAATAGTCCTAATAAAAATCCAGAGCCAGATATTGGGGTAAATCCTGAAAGATCAGAGGAAACAAACCACAGCCACTTTGTACCTCTCCGACTCCTTAGCCAAAAAGAGAAGATACTGTCTCCGTGAATCCTCACACTGAATACCTGAGTCCTCAGCCGAAAAGGCCTCAAGTTACTGTCTCATCACGCCTTATATGCCTTTCTCCACCCAGCCATTTCACTTCCTATCTCAACCTTCCTAGTGCTGGGATCAGTGACGAGTGTGCTTCCCAAGTACTGGGGTTAAAGGTGTGTGCCACCACTGCCTGACCTCTATATTTATTCTAGTGGCTGGCTCTGTCCTCTGATCTTCAAGCAAAGTTTATTACAGTACAACAAAATATCACTACATTTCCCCTTTTTTGTGTAAAATAATAAAAGGTTATAACTAATATAAGAAAAACTATATACAATAAGTACAGTAGCCATATACAATATATATAGTCAAAAATTACATTAACAATGTCCAGTCCATAAACATTTGACAAATTCAGAGAAAATACATTATCTATCCTATTTTGATGAGTCCAAAGTGTTGTACCTAATTCACTTTCTATTCTAACTTGTATTACCAACCCAAAACTATCTTTTGATGTCTTTCAAACTTATACACTTTACACCTCTTTAGTGAGGTTTTTTTTTTTTCTGAATTTGTTAACAAGGAAAACTATAACTATCTAGTCTTCAGCTCCCTCAGAGACCCGAGTAGGAAATAATATTAGCTGAGTAAGCAGGAAGTGCAAACAGATGACTTCCAAAAAATGTGAGAAATGATAGAAACAGCTGGCTGCCTGGACAGTCTCCTGAGGTTTCTCTGCAATGTTGGGGCATTCATCTTTGGCCTACAGGCTTAGCATACCTGTCAGACTCCTCTGTGAAGCAAGATTTTCTGAAGGGCTGTCCTGCTTTGTCTTGGCAAAGTTCAGCAGTCCTTTCTTTTGTGTCCTGCTTGTCCATTTTGAACAGCATACTGTCAGCAGTCAAGGCAAGGGTATTTTTTTACACAGTGGCTAACTTGACACAAAGAAAGTAAACTCCCTATGGAGTTTCTTTAATGCCCATCATCTTCTCTGAAGTTGATTGGTGCTGCCAGGAGCAGACGTGTCTCATTGACATAAAAAAAGAAAAAAAATCTATGTATTAAAACATCTTAAATACCATATTCTGCAGATAGCTAGTGTTTGAAGATCTGTATATCTAAAATATATTTTTATTTGACCCTGAAAACAGGTACCTAAGTTTGATTGTAATGAATAACTACTAACTTGTATTTCTTTATTATCCTAAATAGTTGGTAATAACTTTCAAGGACTAGAAAATTGCATTACATTGTTAAATAAGCTGTATAGTTATAATACCTTGAACAAGAGTAGAAATGTATATACAGTATATTCTAACAAAATTAATCTCAAATTTGTATCAGTATACACAATTTGTATACAGTATACAAAAATTCAATCCAATGTAAAATATTTAAAACTAGTAGTTGCTTTTTAAAAGTAGATTCAGCCGGGCGGTGGTGGCACACGCCTTTAATCCCAGCACTCGGGAGGCAGAGCCAGGCGGATCTCTGTGAGTTCGAGGCCAGCCTGGGCTACCAAGTGAGTTCCAGGACAGGCGCAAAACTACACAGAGAAACCCTGTCTCCAAAAAACCAAAAAAAAAAAAAAAAAAAAAAAAAAAAAAAGTAGATTCAATAATCTACCCTTTTTTTGGGCTGGAGAGAGGGCTCAGTGGTAAGAGCACTGGCTGCTCTTCCAGAGGACCTGGGTTCAATTCCCAGCACCCACCTGGCAGCTCACAACTGTCTGTAACTCCAGTTCCAGGGGACCTGACACCCTCACACAGATACACTTGGAGGCAAAACACTAATGCACATTAAAACAAAAAAAAGTAAAAATAAAAATTAAAAAAAAGAGTTGAAATAGTAGTTAAAAAAATAATCTACCTTTTTATCTTACATCTATATTCCCTTTTTTTCTTTTCAGAGTAAATTAAACAGTCTACCTTTTTTTTAAAGAAGTTTTTTTTTTAAGATTTATTTATTTATTATGTACACAGAGGAGGGTGCCAGATCTCATTACAGATGTTTGTGAGCCACCATGTGGGTGCTGGGAATTGAACTCAGGACCTCTGGAAGAGCAGCTGGTGCTCTTAACCTCTGAGCCATCTCTCCAACCCCAATAATCTACCTTTTTATCCTATCATTTCTATATCTTTTTTTTTTTCAGAATAGATTCAATAATCTACCTTTTTTCTTATCATATCTATATCTTTTTTTCTTTTTCTTTTTTTCTTTTCAAACAAGAATCCTGAATCTAATCTCCTTCGTACAACTTTTTTCCTGACCATTACCAATAACAACTTGTAACCAACCACCAAAACAATGGCAAATATCCATAACCCATTCATCAACCAAAAACCACCCGCCCCACCTCTTGGGAATGTGGGCATCGTGTTCTTAAGTTTGCTTCCTGCTATCTGGGGGTGATGACATCTTTTGGGGATCCTGAAAAGGAAAAATTTGGGTTAATTGTCAAATTAACCTGGGAGAGAGGTAGCTGTATCGTTTGTTGTCCAGTCTCTGTATAATGAGAAAGTGCAGGGCTTGTCTCAAGTCCTGGCTAGAGTAGTCTGTGAGGCTGGATCATCTCAGTCAGCCACCTTGAAATTGTCCTGAGCAGTTTGTAGTCCAAAGCCACTCTTTGGGTGGTGTTTGTCAGCTTACTGGTGTTAATCATAGTCCATGTGGAATCAGTGTTATGGAGTCCAATCATCTTCTTGTAGACTTCAAAGGGTCTCATCATCTTTTTGGAGACTTCAAAGGTCGCTGTTAGGCATGGTCATGGTTCACTGCATAAAATCTTTTTCACGGGACATTTTTTTCTGGATGATTTGTCCTTTTTTCTTCAGATGTCTCATTTATCCAGTGTTCTTCAGATTCCTTAGCCTTCATTCTCCTGAAAGACAAAAACAAAACCCTTCCCCAACCCTAACTTTGGGGAAGTTCCCAATCTAATCTTTATCAATTTTGATTTATAGTTTCTCCTGATTTTTTTGTTCTCTCTTCTATAGCTGTTATATCATCCAGAGCAGTATGGTTTTTTACACTAGGCATTAGGTTCTTTAATTGCTCTGGGAAGGAGTTTCCTCCACAATTACAGGAAAGGACTAAATTTGATATGGGGGCCTGAGAGAGGCCCCTCAGAGCGTTTCCTGATGGCAAAGGCAAGGGATTACCTTGTCTGTCCCTTGTTGATCTACATTCATTAGTCCAATGTCTTCCTTTGCCATACCTTCTGCATAATCCAGAAGGGAGGGGTATTCTTTTGGGATTATTTCTTGAAAAAATACTGTTTCTCGGAATGTCCTGTTTACAGTCCCTTTTTAGGTGACCTTGTTTACCACAATTGAAACACCTGACATTACTATTTTTCTTCAAACCTCTGGAAATCACCTCTCCTATCCAAGCGTAGTCATGATCATGAGATTCAATATTGATTGCATCTCAGATCCATTCCTCCAAGGATCTTGCTTTTAACGGCCTAATTACCCTTTTACATTGTGCATTAGCATTTTCAAAACCCAGAGATTCAATTATTATTTGTCTAGCTTCTGAATTTGATATCATTCTATTTACTGCTGAAGTCAATCTTTGTAAGAAATTAGTGAAGGTTTCTTTTGGGCCATGTATACCTTTAGTAAATGACTCAATTTTTTTCCTACTTCTTCAGTTGTGTCCCAAGCATTCAAGGCTGCCATGCGGCATAAAGCCAGGGCGTAATCATCATATAAAGATTGTCTTTGTACATCAGCATAATTGCCCTCCCCAAAAAGTTGATCTTGGGAGGTTTCAAGACCTCCAGCTGTACTTTGTTGTTCAGTGGTCTTAGCCTCATCTTTCCACCAGGTCCTCCAGTGTAATTGGGGACCAGCCTCTAAGACTGCTATAACCAAATCTCTCCAGTCTTGAGGGATAATTAATTCTATTACAAGTTGACCATGAGTTTAACATCTGCTTCACAAATGGGGAATGCATGCCATATGACACTATAGCTTTTTTGAATCTTCTCAAATCTAACATTTGCATAAGAGTTCAATCAGCTCTTACACAGTCTTAGGGATATCTATCATTGGTAGTTCCTATAAGGTTACTGGATAAATTAAGGTTGGCTGTTTAAAAGCCTTAGGCTGTTTCTCTGTAACCTTATGATGCAATGTTGAAATTGGTTCTCCTTTAAATTCCTCTGTCTGGGGTCTGAATATCTCTATAATCTATTTTAACAAGTTTTTCTAAAACTTTTATCTTGCCGGGCGGTGGTGGCGCGCGCCTTTAATCCCAGCACTCGGGAGGCAGAGCCAGGCGGATCTCTGAGTTCGAGGCCAGCCTGGTCTCCAAGTTCCAGGAAAGGCGCAAAGCTACACAGAGAAACCCTGTCTTGAAAAGCCAAAAAAAAAAAAAAAAAACTTTTATCTTGGTACTCATATTAACCAACTTTTTTAATGATAAAGTAGAAATGATCAAACAAATATTTATAATTGACATTACATAAATCCCATCAACTTTAATTATCCTCTCATTTAATTGTTCCATTTTTAAACCATCTAGCTTATAGTCAGAGTCCAGACTCCTTCCATTGTAATAGTGTTTCCCTTTTTTTTTTTTTTTTTTTTTTTTTTGTGGGGGGGAAAAAATCCTCTCTTTTAACTAATTTCTCCTTTAAGAAATCCCAATTGAGCCGGCGGTGGTGGTGCACGCCTTTAATCCCAGCATTTGAAAGGCAGAGGCAGGCGGATCTTTGTGAGTTTGAGGCCAGCCTGGTCTACAGAGCGAGATCCAGGAAAGGCACAAAGCTACACAGAGAAACCCTGTCTCAAAAAAAACAAAAAACAAAAAAAATCCCAATTGAGCTGGGCGGTGATGGCACATGCCTTTAATCACAGCACTCGGGAGGCAGAGGCAGGCACAAAGCTACACAGAGAAACCCTGTCTAAAACAAAACAAAACAAAACAAAAAGAAATCCCAATTGGAAATCCCAATTGATTCACCAAGTCTGCTGACAATGACAGTGTGGCTGCAGTCCAAGGAGGGGTTCTAGAGAAAGCCACAACCCACCAGGAGAGGGGGAAGCCAAAGAGCCAGCATTCTGCATGCGGGAAAGCAGCTAAGTCCGTCATGTTTGGAGCCTAAGCCTGGCCTTGGACCTGCTCCTGTGGAGTCAGCTGTCTGCATGGGGAACTGTGTGAAAGCAGCTAACTCCTGTGGCTTTTGGAGCCCAATAACCTATGAAGTTTGCTGCAGAGAGACTGCAACAAAAACTTAGCCAGCAGGCAAGGACTCTGGCCCAGGCGGGGTGGAGACTCTGGTCACGTGTAGCTCTGGCCTCAGCCTGTGGCTGCAAAGCCACAAGCGAGCGGCTTTTTCATGAATTTGTGCCCCAAAAGTCAGACACCAGATGTTGCACGAATCCTAAATGGTCTTATAATAAAAATCCAGAGCCATATATTGGAGTAAATGCTGAAAGATCAAAGAAACGAACAAGCCACAGCCACTTCTCACTTTGCCAACTCTTTAGCTGAAAAGAGAAGATCCTGTCTTCATGAATCCTCAGACTGAATGCCTCTGAGTCCTTAGCTGAAAGGCTCTCTAGTTCCTGTCTCCTCCGGTCTTACATGCCTTTCTCCGCCTAGCCATTTCACTTCCTATCTCAACCTTCCTAGTGCTGGGATTAAAGGTGTGTGTGCCTCCCAAGTACTGATGTTAAAGGTGTGTGCCACCACTGCCTGGCTCTCTTTCTCTCCTATACTGGAACAATCTCATGTAGCCCAGTGTGGCCTTCAACTCAAAGAGATCAGAGGGATCTCTGCCTCCTGAGTGCTAGAATTAAAGCTGTGTGCCACCACTGCCTGACCTCTATGTTTAACTCTGTGGCTGCTTGTGTGTTTTCATAACTTTAGGGTAATATTTTTAGTTCTGTGAAGAATGTCTTGGATTTTCATGGAGGTTGCATGGAATCTGTAGGTTGCTTTCAGTCACGTGACCATTTTCACACCATTAATTACACCAACCCATGAGCTTAGAGGTCTTTGCATCTTTCAGTGTCTTCTTCAATTTCCTTCCTGGTGTCTTCAGGTCTTCATTCTAGAAGTTTTCAGTTCCCTGGCTCGGGTTATTTCTGGACATTTTATTTTTTATGAAGCTATTCTGCATGGAATTTTCTTCCTTGAATTATTTTTCAGCAAATTTGCTACTCCTATATAAAAAGGCTACTGATTTGGAGATGTTGGTTTTGTATGCTGCTCCTTTGCTGGAAATATTTGACAGAACTAAGAATTATCTGTAAATAGTAATAACCCTCCTTTTTCTTTATTGCATTCTTTTGTTCTCTAGCTAAAACATGAATCCTAAGTTAAGTAACAGTGGAGAAAGACACCCTTGTCTCAGTCTGGTTTCAAATGAAATTATTTCTTTATTTATTTTGCCATTTGGTGTATAGTGTGAGCCTACTTGGGCCTGTTGTATCAGGCTAATTTCCTCAGACTTTTATAATGAAAGCTGAACTTTGTAAAAGGCCTTTGGTGATTGAGATGATCATTATTTCTGTCCTCGAGTCTGTTTATGTGCTGTATAAAATTTACTGGTGTGCATATGTTGAGCTATCCTGAATCCCTGGAATGATTAGCTTGGTTGTGATACATAATCTTCTAAATGTGTTCTTGAATTTGCTTTGTAAGAATTTAATTCACAGGTGGTGGTGGCACACGCCTTTAATCCCAGCACTTGGGAGGCAGAGCCAGGCAGATCTTTGTGAGTTCAAGGCCAGCCTGGTCTTCAGAGCGAGATCCAGGAAAGGCGCAAAGCTACACAGAGAAACCCTGTCTTGAAAAACCAAAAAAAAAATAAAAAAATAAAAAAAATAATTTAATTCACTTTTGGCCTTTTGTTTGTTTTGGCAGTTGGTTGGTTTTTGGTTGTTTTTTTGTTTTTTTTTTTAATTTTTTGAGACAGGCCTGGCTGCATAGCCCTGGCTGGCCCAAAACTGTAGCTCACTAAGATCTGTCTGCTTCCTGAGTATTGGGATTAAAGGTTACCGCCATTCCTGGCTTCCCTCCACCTTCGAGACGACTTTCAGTTTTTTGGTTTTTTGCTTGTGATGGATTTGTTTTAGGTTGTGTATGTCTTCTTGGATTAATTTTAGTAGGTCATTTAGAATTTTAATCCATTTTCTGGAATATTAGTTTTGAAAATATTCTCTAATAATCCTCTGGACTTCATTGTAATCTGTTGTAACATGTTTAAAATCTCTAATTGTATTAACTTCAGTCTTTTGGTTAGTGTGACTAAGTGAACCTCCAATTTCATTTTTTCTAAGGAGCAACTCCTTATTTGACTGATTGTGTGCATTGTTTTTGGTCCCCATGTTCATAACTTTTATCCTATTTATTGTCTCTTGTCATGCACTGCTTTGGGGTTTGCCTGTTTTTCTAAGACCTTAAGATACACCGTTAGGTTATTCTTTTAAGACCTCTCACATGGTCTTGCGTAGCTCAGGCTGTGTTGTTTTCTGAAGCTAGCAGCCCAGCTGCCTTTGGTGCATATGTGTGTATGTTTGTTGTCTCCTTGGTGAATGGCTCTCTATTACTATGTGGTAGCCTTTTACCTCTTCTGCCTCCTCCCCCACCTTTTTTTTTTTTTTTTTAAATCACCCTGGCTGTCCTGGAACTCAGTCTGTAAACCAGGCTGGCTTCAAACTCACAGAGATCCAACTACCTCTGCCGCCCAATTAAAGGTGTGAGCCACCACACCTGTCTTCTTCTAACTAATTTTAAAGTGTAAAGTGTATTTTCCTAAGGGGGAAGACCAAAAAGGGAAAACAAAACAACCCAGAAGTTTTTGAAAGATACACACACACACACCCCTTAGTACAGTATGTTAAATACTTTTTCTGTACCATGGTGTCTTATATCAGTCTAGAAATGGCATGTGTCTTCTTAAAGATATAAGAATCACTACTTAGAAAATGATACTTTATATGAAATGTGACTTTGATTCTTTTATTTTGAACCTTTAGATCCTTTAATCCATTTTTCCCACTACTTGGCTGTTTTACGACACCAGGAGTCCAGCTGTGGGCAGTTTGGGCCATGCAACACGTTTGCAGCAAGAATCGTATGTACCAAAATTAGAACTATGTTCAAGCGAAATTCTCCTTTACAGAAAATCATTTTGGGGAGGGGGTTAAGGGTTGTTGATTTTTTCCTATATAGTCCTGGCAAGCTAGCATAGAACTCACTATGTAGCCCAGGCTAGCCATAAACTCTCAGGAGTCCTCTTGTCTCAACTTTTTTTTTTTTTTTTTTTTTTTTTTTTTTTTTTTTTTTTTTTTTTTTTGGTTTTTCGAGACAGGGTTTCTCTGTGTAGCTTTGCGCCTTTCCTGGATCTCCCTCTGTAGACCAGGCTGGCCTCGAACTCACAGAGATCCACCTGGCTCTGCCTCCCGAGTGCTGGGATTAAAGGTGTGCGCCACCACCGCCCGGCTTGTCTCAACTTTTTGAGTGGTGAGGTGGATATATACCACCATGCCTAGAACATGCTAGACAAGACTCTTCTCTAACATATATCTTCAGCCCAGAAAGCCATGGGGTTTTTGTTTTGTTTTTAAGAGGTTTTTTTGTTGTTGTTGTTGTTTTGGGTTTTTTGTTTGTTTGTTTGTTTGTTTGTTTTGGTTTTTTGTATTATGTTTTTTCGAGACAGGGTTTCTCTGTAGCTTTGGAGCCTGTCCTAGATCTCACTCTGTAGACCAGGCTGGCCTCGAACTCACAGGGATCTGCTTGCCTCTGCCTCCCAAGTTCTGGGATTAAAGGTGTGCACCACCACAGCCCAGCTTCTTTTTTTTTCTTTCAAGACAAGGTTTCTCTGTGTTTCCCATCAGTCCTGGAAATCTGTAGACCAGACTAGCCCCCAACTTGGAGATGTTCTTGCCTTGGTGCCTGCTGAGTCCAGAAGAGGGCATCCTACCCCCTAGAACTGCAGTTAGGGATGTGGGTGCTGGGAGCTGAGCCCAGGTCCTCTGTAAGAATAACAAGTAACCATTACAGCTGAGCCATCTCTTCAACCCTAAGCTCGTTTGTTTGAGACAGGGTCTCACTATGTAACCCTGGCTTGTTTGGCCTAGAACTTATTATTTAGACCAGGCTAGCCTCCAGCTCATAGAGATTCACTTGCTTCCCAAATGCTGGAATTCAAAAAGCCACTGCCATACCCAGTTCCATAAAGCCCACCCTTTTTTATTTAATTTTTATTTTATGGGTATGGGTGTTTTGCCTGCATGTATGTTTGTACACCACCTACATGCAATCCGATTCCCTGGAACTGGAATTACAGACAGTGGTGCTCTTAACTGCTGAACCATCTTCCCAGCCTCCCGAAAGCCATTTGTTTTGTTTTGTTTTGTTTTTCAAGACAGACAGGGTTTCTCTGTGTAGCCCTGACTGTCCTGGAACTTGCTCTGTACACCAGGCTGGCCTCGAACTCATGTAGATCTGCCTGCCTCTACCTTAGTGCTGAGGCTAAAGGTGTGCGCCACCACACACAGCTCCAAAGTTATTTGGTTTTTGTTTTGTTTTGTTTTGTTTTTTTTCAAGACAAGGTTTCTCTCTGTTTTGGTGCCTGTTCTGGATCTCTCTCTGTAGACCAGGCTGGCCTCGAACTCACAGAGATCTACCTGGCTCTGCCTCCCAATTGCTGGGATTAAAGGCATGCGCCGCCACCACCGCCTGGCCTCAAAAGTCATTTTTAGTCATTTTTAAAGTAATATTGCACTGCCTTTTGTTTTGTTTATTTGTTTAACATAAGTCTCACTGTGTAGCCCAGGCTGGCCTTGAACTGACAGAGATCCACCTGTCTTTGCCTCCCAAGTGCTGGGATTAAAGGGGTGTGCCATGACCACTGGCTGCACTGATTTACTTGTGTGGGGGCGGGGTGCACATGCTTTTGTGGGTATACGCACCCATGCATACACATTCAAAGGCCAGAGGAGGACATGGTGTCTTCCTCTTTTGCCTTCTGCCTTGCTCTCACTGAACCAGGAGTTGGCTGTTTTGGGTAGGTTGGCTGGCCAGGGATTTTGTGGGACCTGCCTGTCTCCATCCCAAAAGCTGGAGTTACAGGCACACATGGCCATGCCTGGCTTTTTGTGCAGTTCTAGGATTAGAACTCAGGCTCTTATGCTTGGACAGCAAACCCTTGTACCCACTGAGCCATCTTCCTAGCCCCAAGACACTTTTAAAATACAGAGTAAGAGATTAGATTATGAATTCAGTGAATTCTTCCAGAGAGCTTGGTAGGTGTGTTTGGTGGCACACCTTTGTTTCAACACTCAAGAAGTTGAAATGGGTCAAAAAAGTTTAAAGCCAGTCTTGCCTGCATAAGAAGACCCTGTCTTACAAGAAAAGCAAATCAGAAAGAAAGAGGGAGAGAAAGAGAAAGAAAAATAGGCACACTTAAAAAATAGCTGGGCAGCCAGAGGGTGGTGGTGCACGCCTTTCATCCTATCACTTAGGAGGCAGAGGCAGACAGATCTCTTTGAGTTGAAGCCCAGTCTGGTCTACAGAGTGAGTTCCAGGACAGGCTCCAAAGCTACACAGAGAAACCTTGCCTGGAAAAACCAAAAAGAAAGAAAGAGCTGGGCTAAAGAGATAGCTCAGCAGTTAAGAGCGCCAGCTGCTCTTCCATAAAGGATCTGAGTTTAAGATTCCCAGCACCCACAAGGTGACTCGACCACCTATAACTCCAGTTCCAGGGCATTTGATACCTTTTCCTGGCTTTCTCTGGGCCCTGGCATGCAAGAGGTACACAGACATACATGCAGACAAAACACCCATACATATAAAATAAGAATTTTTTTTTTAAGATTTCCTAAATTCAAGGGAATGAAGTGAAGATTGATAGAGGAGGACACCTGATTTGTGCGGGGTTTTTTTGTTGTTTTTGTGTTTTTAGGCAGGATCTTTACTGTGTAGATTTGCTCCATATACCACCATGCCTGGCCTTTGATGCATTTGTTTTGTTGTAAGCTCTAAAGAACTTGTTTTGTTTGTGGGATAACTTCAAAATGCATAAATACCTTAAGAGAAATGTTCTTGTATTTTTCTTTCAGCTTCAAGATACTGCAGCATGCTGATTGAAGAAGGAGGACTACAGCATTTGTACAACATCAAAGAACATGAACAGACAGACCCCTATGTCCAGCAGATTGCTGTAGCCATTCTGGACAGTTTAGAAAAACACATTGTGCGCCATGGGAGGCCCCCTCCCTGTAAAAAGCAGCCCCAGGCCCGACTAAATTGATAGCCATAGATAGTTGGATAATGAACAACAGGAATCATTTTTGTGGTTAGTTCATTTGGAATAATATGCTCTCTGGTGTTGGGGTGTGGTGTGGGTGTGTGTGTGTGTGTGTGTGTGTGTGTGTGTGTGTGTGTGTGTGTGTGTGTGTGTGTGTGTGAAGAGTCCTGTGATCCATTTGGGATTGGTAATGTACAGTACTGCCCGTGTGTGTGTGTGTGTGTGTGTGTGTGTGTGTGTGTGTGTGTGTGTGTGTGTGTGTGTGTGTAGTCCTGTGATCCATTTGGGATTGGTAATGTACAGTACTGCCCATGTGAACAGTCTGATTTGTCTTGTGATTTTTAACTTATGAAGCAAGAAAGGTCTTCCTTCATTCTTGTCTTTTAGGAAATCTTTCAGTGTTTGAACTTAACCTGTGCTTGAGATGCTACAGTTTTATGATAAATTGCACGAACCCTTATGCCAGACTTGTCTAGAGTCCCTTCCAGGTCATTTGCAGCCAGGTCATTTGCAGTGTGGGCGGGGCTGCTGATGTGACATCGGCTCTGCTTCGGTTGTAAGTTTTATACTACTTCTGTAAAAATGCCCTCATTCTCTGTGTATCTCTCACAAGATGCGCTTCTTTGTGTGAGTGGAAATCCATTGTGTCTCTGGAAGCTCTTGGCTGTTTGGAGCCTGGATAGCAGTCAAAGAAATACAAAAGAAAAGTCTTAGACGAAGAACAGAGTTGAAAGGAGTTAGACATTGCTTTTATGGTATAGCTCTGAGAATGGGACAGGTTCTCCTTGTCTCCCTCTACCAAGGCCGGGAGCAGGAGCTGTTCTCCATGCTGAACACTGGAAGCAGGGACTGTTTCTGCAGGTTACTCTAGAGATACTCCCCAGTTACCACAGTATCCTGTGTCAAAGCCTCTCTGAGACACTGTCTGTTATGTTGTAAAAGAGTGCAGTTTTTTAAATGTCGTTGGTTAAAACTGGCTATTTTTACCCCTTCTTTCCCAAAGTCATTCTTACTCAGTGGAGTAGAGACTACTCACAGAGTTAATTTGCTTAGTTAAAATACAAATTGACAACAGAAAATTTGCTATAAAAATTTAATCTTGAGCTGCGCTGTGGCTCAGTGGTAGAGAGTGTTCTTAGCATGTATGGATTCAATACCCAGCACCACACACAAAAATGTTAATTTTTTCTTATAACATGCAGATATCTGTCAGCATAAATGGCTCATTCCTGTACTCTTATCACTCAGGAGACGAGGCAGGAGGGTGCCGTGAGTCTGAGGCCAACCTGTGTTAGAGTGACCTTTAGTATATCTTCATTATGTGTTCATGTTAGAAAAGGATGTCCACATCCCACGTCCAAACATGCAAGAGAAGAATAGGCTGCTGCTAAATGATTAAATATGTAGCTGACCAGGTAAAAGGAAATGTTTTTGATGGACTTTTTTTAGACAGTTGCCTTTCCTTTAAGATAATTGATACAGTGAAGAATCAGTTATTGTCCTATGACCCTGGGAGGTATCATGTTATCAACAAACTTCATTTCCATTTCCATTTTCATTTTAAGCTGGGAATAGTTGAGACCTATAGTCCATTCATCACAAGGGTGAGACAGAAGGGATTACATGTTGGAGGTGAGCTTAGGCTACAGAGCTGTAAGCCAGTCTGAACTATACAGGGAAATCCTTTCTCACAAAACAGAACAAAATTTTTATTTTAAGGAGGCTTGGTAAGGCACTTGCCCTTAATCCAAAACATTAAGGAGCAGGTGGCATTCAAGGCCAACATGGGCTAGATAACAAGACCCATTCAACAGGTACAGTAACAAAATCGTTTTGTGAATAGGTTTAATCTGAAATCTCATCTGACCACATTTTATTCATACACATCTAAAATGTTTTCAATAGAGTTTTAAAATGATATTTTTAAATAAGTCAGAAATATTTCAGTTTAGAAAGGAGCTAGTTTAAGCTGGGCATGGGGCATACACCTATAATCCTAGTGTGTGGAAAATGAAGGGAGAAGACTGAATTCGAAGCCAGCCTGGGCTACGTGAGAGTCCCTGTCTATAGGAAACCAACAAGCTGATTGATTTATTAGTATGCTTTTAACATGGCTGACTCATGTTTCATACTGCTGCCACAGACTTCAGACTTGAGTGTTTTGGGCTTCCTTCGTAGGAATGAATACAGAATCAAACTGAAAGAAAATAGATACATAGAATTATCAAAAGGCCATATAAAACAATGGTTGAATTCTCACTTCATTGATTTCAAGGGATTTTTAGAGCCATAAGATACATTTTCACCTTCATTGGTTCCTCAAACATGATCTGCCACTGGAGAGGCAGGATTGTTGAAAGTTTGAGGCTAGCCTGGACTACCTATTGATGCTGGTCTCAACAGCCTCCACCACAAAAAGATGGATTTTTCATAGTTGTGCTTATTTCAGAGGAAAGAAAATTCTTTCAAAGGAGTTTTTGCTTTTTGTTGACATTTCACCCTCAATTTTAATGTCTAAAATTAAAATTCTGACAATAGAATAGTCTGCAGTAGCTTGCAAGTTGGTGGTGTTGACCAGCCAGGTCTACCTATTCTACTTTGGGGAAGACTGTTGGAGAACTTTGACTTCCAGTGTCAGGACAAAAGTGCATGTTCCTGTAAGCTACTACTTAAACTTTCTGCTTTTACAAATCGTTAGAAAAATAAAGCCAGGTGTTGTGGTACACACCTGTAGTCCCAATATCACCAACCACATAGCAAATTCAGAACCCTGTCTCAAGAAGCAGAACAAGAAATGGTCAAAAAATTATAAAATTCTTCAGAATAATCTGATACATGAAGATTCAAAAAGATTTCAATTTATATTTTGCAGGCCATCAGGGCTACATTGTAAAACTTAAATAAAAAATGATCACATCACAAATGTATCAAGTTGTTAGTGCCTCTGTGGTTTTGATTTTTGTGTGTTAGGGGGTGGTATTTATTTTTTTTTTTTTTGAGATAGAGTCTCACTAAGTGTAGACCTAAGGCTGTAGTCTACTTTGATCCTACTCAGTTGACAGTTCAGAGTAAGTGATAAGGTTCCAGGCATGTGCTACTATGTCTGGCTCTGGGATGGATCTGAAAGCCATCAAGACAGAATTTTCAATAAAGTCCTGAATATAGCTAAAATATGGTAAATACATGTGTGGTATGTCCAGCCAGTCTCTACAGACCTCCCCTTTGTAATTAGAGACCATAATGTAAGTGCTTGATACCTCCAAAGTCATTGGCTTAGTGATGTGCTTTTAAGCACAGTTTAGACTAAGCTGAATGACCTTGTTGAACTCATCAATGTACTCAGACACAAGCCATTGGGCCAGCAATAGCAACACTTGGATCTGCTGAAGGAAATGCATGCACAAGGTCCCAGGGCCAGCCCCAGCACCCCTCCCAGAAAGGAAATGGAATTAGACTTTGTAAGATTGTAATCTAATAAAGCAAAGTATAGCAAATCAAAGCATCTGGTGTTTGTGCATTGAGAAAGTTTTGCTATGGTCTTTATACTCTGAATTTTTTTTTTCCTTCTGGGTCAAGAGTGTAACTCAGCTCAGTACTAGAGTGAGTGGCTCTGAGTTCAATTCCTACTATCAGAAAAAGAGAAAAGGATATTAAGTGTTTTTTATTATCAATAAAACCATACATCAAGAAGTAATAGGGGATGGACACAGTGACTTCTGATCTTAACTGAGGGTTTAAAAAAGAGTCCTATCAGACCCACAAGTTCCGGAGTTGACCATAATTGTTGCTGCTTCTTAGCCTGGGCAGGAGGGTTCACCCAGGTGAGGATGAAGACTGCCTTGGGAGTTTGCATCTGTATTTTTTGTTTCTAAAGAATCAAAGGTCCATGTTTAAAACCACCAACCAGTCATGCTTGATGGTACATGCCTTTAATCCAGCACTTGGTAGGCAGAAGCAGAGGCAGGTGGATCTCTGAGTTCAAGGTTAGTCTACATAGTTCCAGGAGAGCCAGGGCTATATAATGGGATCTTGTGTCAAAAACAAAACAAAAATTACAACAATCATATAAATCCAGTTAATGAAGTTTCTTTTACAAATGAGTCCTTTTATGCTGGCCTGGTCTTTCTAGTCAATTTTTTGGGTTGTTTTTTTTTTTTTTTTCTTTGTTTTGTCTCATAAAACCAGAGCTAGCTTAGAACTCAGCCGTCCTGCCTGTGTGCCCCAAGCACACCACTTGCCTGGCTGCTTAGTCACTTCAGTGTGATTGTTGTGTTAAGATAACACTGGTCAGGGCTTGAGAGATGGCTCGGGGGGGGGGGGGGGGGGGGGGGGGGGGGGGTTAAGAGCACTGGCTGCTCTTCCAGAGGACCTAGGTTCAATTCCCAGCACCACATGGCAGCTCACACCTGTCTAACTCCAGTTTCAGGGGACCCGACACCCATGGTAAAAACACCAATGCACAGAAAAATAAAAAATAAATAAAGGTAACATTGGTCTATCTTTGATGCCCTTCAGCCATACTTTCCCCCTTTGGTACATGTTATTGAAAACATTGAATGTGCCAAGTTGGGGTGAATTAATGAACAGTAAATGTGGCTCAGTTTTTGTTTTTGCTTCATTTTGTTATTTGAGACAGGATCTTATGTAGCCCAAGCTGGTCTCAGACTCACTATGTGTCTGAGGATGACTTTGAACTCTGCATCCTCATGCTAGGGGCTGGGATTACAGGCATGGGCCACCATCCTCAACTATTTTTGCCTTTTAAAAAAATGGTTTGTTTATTTTATGTGCATTTGGTGTTTTTCCTGTATGTAGGTCTATGTGATGGCGTTAGCTCTCTGGAACTGGAGTTACAGATAGTTGTGAGCTGCTGTGTGGGAATTGAGCCCAGACCCTCCAAAGAGTAGCCTGTGCTCTTAACCACTGAGCCATCTCTCCAGCCCCAATTTTTGCCTTTTTTAGATAGACTTGATATATATTCCAGGCTGGCCTCAACCCTCTGAGTGCTGGGATTATAGGAGTGCACGAAGCCAGGCTAGGCTTTGTTGTAAATGCATCCTCCTCCCCAAAGCCCAGAACAATGTGTAACAAACAGTGCTCAGTTAAAGGGGGGGAAGAGGTGACCCAGTGAACAATTTTGTATGTGGTAGTCTGCAGCCTGTCTCTTCTCCAATGGCACATTTATATTAGTTGGTTTTTGTGGGACTTTATGTGATCTAAACTCTGTTAATCACAAGCTGAAGGCATAGGTTACGGCAGTGCCCTACTGTCAGCTGATGAGGACTCTTCCGGTTTTATCTGCATATTAGTTTGTGGAGAGTTTGTATGTTTGGGCTTCAGCACTGCTCTGAGACTGCTTCCAGAGAGGTTTGCGAACCTGCTTTCCTCCTTAAATCCCTTGCGGCGGTTTCATGTGACTAGCTCGTGGATGTTGGGTGGTCAGTTGTCACCTGCTGTGTGTTGACACGTTTTTAGTTTTCAGTGTTAACTCAAAAGTGTTCATTTTAGTACTAATGTAAAACCCACCGGTGATAGGAATAAGAGTATGATAGAGAATGTTGCAGTCGGGTTTTAGGGGTGTCATGGCTTGTGTTACTTAAAATTTCATGGGACTTTGCATGATGTGGCACACTTTGTGATACATGCATTTGTTTCTGAATCTTAACCCAAGACACTAGGATGACTAGTAGCCTAAGAAAGAACATTTTTTTGTCTTTCCAACTGCTCTACTTTAAAAAAAAATTATCCAAAACTCAATTCAGTTTCTTATTACTGTGCTGAAGGGATGGCCCTTTAGAACAGCACAGTCTAGCTGACAGACCAGTGATGAGCAAGAATATGCCAAGCAGTGTGGTAACACATGCAGTTACTTTAACAAGGAAGTGCTGAGCCAGGAAAAGCTTGAGTTCCATACCATCTTGAGCTGCACCCCTATATTCTCAGATACCAGGGAGGCTGAGGCAGGAGGATTATTTGAGGACTTAAATGAGTCACGAGGTTAAGATGAACCTGGGCAACATAAGATCCCACCTCAAAAAATTGTGTGGTAGTACATGATTTTAATCCCAGAACTTGGAGGCAGATCTCTGAGTTCAAGGCTAGCCTGGTCTACAGAGAGAATTCCAGGACAGCCAGGGCTGCACAGAGAAACCCTGTCTTGAAAAGCCAATTTTATATTTTTTTTCAAAATTATTATTATTATTATTTTTTTTTTTTTTTTTTGGTTTTTCGAGACAGGGTTTCTCTGTGTAGCTTTGCGCCTTTCCTGGAACTCGCTTTGGAGACCAGGCTGGCCTCGAACTCACAGAGATCCGCCTGGCTCTGCCTCCCGAGTGCTGGGATTAAAGGCGTGCGCCACCACCGCCCGGCTCAAAATTATTTTGTGGTAAATCATAAATCTATTTCATTAATGGTAAATACTTCACTTTGAGTTACTTTATGGAAAACTTTGAGTTCTTTTAAGGATTTTTTTTTGAGTGGGCAAGTGGTAGTATGTTTATTTTTTGAGATAGGGTTTCTCTCCTGAAACTTCCTCTGTAGACTAGGCTGGCCTGGAACTCACAGAGATCCACCTGCCTCTGCCTCCTAAGTGCTGAGATTAAAGGCATGTGCCATTACACTGGACTCTTTTAATCTTTTTTAAATCAACTTTGAAGCGAGAAGTTCCTTACATAATGAAAGTTGAGATACTTTCATAAAAGGAAATCTTTGAGAGCATTTTTTTCCTCTAAAAGTTGAATGTTATGTCAAGATTTCTCAGATAATCTGCAGAAACTTTTTTTTTAAGTCACTGACTTATAGGCCAGTGAGATGGCTTAGTAGGAAAAGGCTTGCTGCCTAGCCTGAACTCAGTTCCGTCTGGTGAGAATCCCCATGGTGGAAGGAGAGAACTGACTTCCACAAGTTGTCCTCCGATCCCCATGTGTGCCCCACATTAAATAGCTAGGTATAACAAAATTAATCACCAACTTTTTATGTCTACACTCAGAAGGCAAAGCAGAAAGGTCTTCAATTGGAGGCCAGCTCGAGCTACTAAGTGAGGTTCAGGCCGTCTTGGGCTATATAGAAAGACCTTGTTTGAAAAGTCCAAAATAAGTAAATTAATAACAAAATGAAAATCTCTGATTTTACAGGATTCCTCTGTCAAATTCTAGTCTTGTGCATATGAAAAGCTATATTTTGCTTGAGCTCTGATGGGTTTAACTATTTTCAAAGAACAAGACACCCATCAAGAAGTTGAATGTGTATATTTTGGACACAATTCTGGATTGTATGGGTTGAATGAAGGTATTCTAGTTAAGGCCTGGTGAACAAGAGTATTCTGCACATAAATCATGCTATATATTCAAATGGAATATCACTAAAGTATTAATGTTGTATGTACAGATTGGGATTTTTTGCCTAAATAAATGTTACAAATTTTATGTAAATGTGTCTAGTTTCACTCCATATACTTTAAAATGTAGTATTAAGCCAAGCTTTATGTTCCTTAGTAATCCATTGTAACAAGTGCTGTCTGAAATATGTAGAAGTCTGTATACTAGAACATCATTCTGTCATTCCTTAATGAAGTACTTACATTAGAACCAGGCTTGCTGGTACACCTGTAATCCCAGCATTTAGGGAGACTGAAGAGGAGGCTCAGGTCCAGGCCAGCCTGGGTAATAGAGTAAGACACCCCCCCCCCCCCCACCTCAACAACAACAAAGTCTGGGTTCTTCAGTGGTAGAGGGATTATCAAACCTGCTTAAGACACTTCAAGGAATTTAATTTTAATGGAGAAGAATAATAGATACTATTTAACATGTGCTTGTTAAAGGGACCAATGACCACACCTATTTTGTAACTGGACAGTTGAGTCCAATTAGTCAAAAAAGAATTCCTAGAGTGTAGGGCAGTGGTGGTGCATGCCTTTAATCCCAGTACTCAGAAGGCAGAGGCAGATGAGTTAGAGGTCAGCCTTGCCTACAGAGCAAGTTCCAAGAGGACAGCCAGGGCTGTTGTTGGTTTTTTTTTTGCTCTTTTGGGGGGCCTGCCACCCAGCTCCCAAATAAATCACATATAGAGGCTTATTCTTAATTATAAATGTCCAGCTTTAGCTTAGCTTATTTCTAGCCAGCTTTTCTTAAATTATCGTTTGCTTCTTACACCTTTTGTTTATACCTTTCTCTTCTGTAATCTTTCTTTCACTCTGTGGCTGGCTGTGTGGCTGTGTGGCTGAGTGGCTGTGTGGCTGTGTGGCTGCCCCCTGTAATCCTCTTCTCCTTGTTCTCTTGTTCTTTCTGCTTTTTCTCCCAGATTTCTCTTACTTATTTTCTCTGCCTGCCAGCCCCACCTTTCCTTTCTCCTGCCTTGCTATTGGCCCATTCAGCTCTTTATTATACTATCAGGTGTTTTAGACAGGTAAGTATGACAGCTTCACAGAGTTAAAAGTAACATAAACAAAAGTAACACACCTTAAATAAAATACTACCATACAGGGATACATAGAGAAAAGAAACCCTGTCTCAAAAAACAAAACAAAATCCCTGGAGAAAATGATACCTGGGTTTGTCACCAACAGTGGAGACTTGGAAGTGAAGCGGCAGCCCCCTCTTTACTCGGGTACAATTGGGATCTTGACTAGATGCTACAATAAAGAATTTAAGATGAAGAGGTGGCTCAGTGATGAACACAGGCTACTCCAAAGGACTGAGATTTTACTCCCAACACCTATATGGAGGCTCACAACTGCAGCTCTAGGGGATCCAATAGCCCCTCCTGGCTTCTGCAGGCACTACATGAATGTAGTGTACAGACATATATACAAATAAAACATCCATATACATAAACATAAAAGCCAGGCATGGTGGTGCATGCCTTTAATCCCAGCACTTGGGAGACAGAGGTAGGTGGACCCCTGAGTTTGAGGCCAGCCTGATCTACAGATTGAGTTTCAGGAGAGTGGGGGCTACACAGAGAAACCCTGTCTCAAAAATAAATAAGTAAATAAAAATAAAATAGCCAGGTGGTGGTGGTGGCGGCGGGGCAGCGGCGGCGCGCCTTTAATCTCAGCACGCCTTTAATCTCAGCATTTGGGAGGCAGAGGCAGGTGAATCTCTGAGTTCGAGGCCAGCCTGGTCTACAAAGGAAGTTCCAGGACAGCCAGGGCTGTTACACAGAGAAACCCTTTCTCAAAAAACCAAAAATAAAAAAATTAATTTTAGGGTAAGTCAATAGTGCCCATGCTTTTAATCCCAGCATGTAGGAGGCCATGGTTAGACATTTGACCCAATGTTCAAGGCTAGCCTGGGCTATAGAATAAGATTCTATCTCAATTTTAAAAAGAAAATGCTGTGGGATATCATTCTGTATGCTGTGAATATGTGTTGCTCTGATTGGTTAGTAAATAAAGCTGTATTGGCCTATGGCAAGGCAGCTTAGAGGCAGGCAGTTTGAGGCTCAGAACCTACATAGTGGAGAGAATCAATTTCCAAAAATGGGGACCTCCACACATGCATCATGGCATGTATGCAAGCAAAAAAGCACACATGTACACACACACACACACACACACACACACACACACACACACACACACACACACATACAAATGTTTAAAATGTAGTCCTGGGTTCGATCCCTGGCACTATATAAAACTCTGTCAGAAATGACTCAGCAGTTAAGAATATGTACAATTGGATCTTTATGAATTTGAGGTCAACTTAGTCTATTTATTAAGTTGTAGACCAGCCAGGACTACATAGTGAGACCCTGTCTAAAAAAGGAAAAACAAATTTAAAACAAAGTTTGTGTTGTTCTTGGAAAGAAATGAATTTGGTTCTCAGCACAACTACAGGCAATTCACAAGGGTCTCCTATTGGTGAAATTATTAAGGCCACTTCACGTAGTTAAAAAGGAGGTTTATTTTGTGGGGTAACTTACAAGTGAAGGGATAGTTTACAGGGTCTGGGAAAGGTGTGGCGCAGTCCGGCGGTGTTCTCTGGAGAACTCTGCTCCGTCTACCTCCAGCATCCAGGGTCCAGGAACCAAGAGAGCCGGCCCATCCGGATCCAGCACCCTCTTCTGGCCTTTTAGGGCACCTGCACTTACACACAGCCTGCCCCCCCCCTCCAGGCATATTATCATATGCCTTTAATCCCAGAACTCGGGAGGCAGAGGCAGGCAGATCCCTGTGAGTTCCAGGCCAGCCTGGTCTACAGGTTAGAGAATCACTGTCTGGAAAAACAAAACAAAAACCAGACTAGGTGTGATGGTGCATGCCACTAAGCCTAGCTTTTACGATATTTTCCTTGATTATTTTGAGATGGTGCATAGCTATATTGACTAGACAGCCTAAGATGGCTTCAAAGTCACTAAGTAGCCCAGGCTGAAACTTATCTAGGCAATAGTCCTGCCTTACCTTTTCAAGTACTGGGATGATAGGCTTGTACCACCACACCTGGAGGCTCCTTTTTTTTCTTTTTTTTTTGACAGGGTTTCTCTGTGTAGCCCTGTCTGTCCTGGAACTTGTTCTATAGACCAAACCGGCCTGGATCCTACGCTTGTATTTATTTTTATTTTAGTTTATTTATTTATTTATTTATTTATTTATTTATTTATTTATTTATTTATTTATTTATTTATTAGCGCAGGACTGTAGAACCCAAGTCTGGGCATGAGTTCATCCTCAGGCCTGTATAACTTTTTTCTATATAATACTTCCTTTTTTTTTTTTTTTTTTTTTTTTTTTTCGAGACAGGGTTTCTCTGTGTAGTTTTGGTGCCTGTCCTGGATCTCACTCTGTAGACCAGGCTGGCCTCGAACTCACAAAGATCCACCTGTCTCTGCCTCCTGAGTGCTGGGATTAAAGGCGTGTGCCACCACTGCCCGGCTATATAATTCTTAAAATTTATTTTGTCTAACATTTTATTATCTGCCCACTTAGTGACTTTGGTTTTTATTGCCTTACCCTAGGTTTATCTTCTTGTTTTTGAGACACGATCTTCCTGTCTCAGCCCTCTTGTCTCCAGCGTGCTGGGGTTACAGTCATGTACTTTTACATCCTGCTTTTTTGCTATTTAAAATTTATATGTGGGGCCTAGAGAGGTGGCTCAGTCATTAAGAGCGCAGGCTGCTCTTCCAGAGGCTGGAGCGCATCAAGTCCCAGCACCCACGTGGCAGCTCACCATCCTCTGTATCACCAGCTCCAGGGGATCTGGTGCCCTCTTCTGGAGAGGTGCGCATGTGGTGTGCACACATAAATGCAGGGAAAACACCCAAACACATAAAAAGAAAGAAAAATTCTTCTAACGTGATCTTCGGTGTGCTTATGGGGTACAGGTACCCCCACCTCTGTGCACACGCAGAGGAGGATGTTGGGGTATCTTCTGTCATCACTCTGATGACACAGTCTCCAGCTGAACTTGAAGATCTTTGGGCTAGACTGGCTTGCCAGTGAGAACGGACCTGTCGATCTTAGCCACAGGTGCCTTTGCCCCCTGAGTCATCTCCCCAACCCAACTTGAAGGTTTTTGGTTTTTTTTTTTAATTCTATTTACACATCTCTGTGTGTAGAGGTATATGTGTGTGGGTACACACACATGCCACATTAAGCATGTGAAGGTCAGTGGGAATCCGTTTGTGGGGATCAGTTCTTTTCTTCCACCACGTGGATCCTGGGGATTGAACTCATGTCCTTAGGCTTGGCAGCGAAAGCTTTCCTCTCCAGCAGTTCTCAAACTGTGGGTCATAACCCTTCCCCAGGGGTCATCTAAGACCATCGGAAAACACAGATGTTTGCACTGCAATTCATAACAGTAGCAAAAGGACAGTTATGAAGTAGCAACGAAATAATTTTATGGTTGGGGTCACCACAGCATGAGGAACTGTATTAAAGGGTCGCAGCATTAGGAAGGCTGAGAACCACTTAGAATCTAAGAAGGACTGTCAACGCAAAGTTTTGTTATTATTTGTTATATTGGTTTTTATATTGATTCCTCTCCTTGGGAGTCTTCCTCTCTTCTCCTGTGCCCTTCTGCCTCCTCTTCACCGTTACCAGTCTGCAGGAGAGTAATTCATTGGCAGGATCGAGCTCCATAGTCCATGGAGTAAAGAAGAGGAAGCTGAGGACAGGGAGCAGAAAACTCACTTTAATCATACTGTTACCAGAATTTTAGGGAGTCCCTGTGATCGCAACATGATATCATGGAAATTGGGTTTGTAGTCTCATTAATAAAAAGAATTTAAGAATGGACTTAAATAGAAGATAAGGAAAAAAATTTTTTTTTTTTTTGGTTTTTCGAGACAGGGTTTCTCTGTGTAGCTTTGTGCCTTTCCTGGAACTCACTCTGTAGACCAGGCTGGCCTCTGCCTCCCGAGTGCTGGGATTAAAGGCGTGAGTCACCACCGCCCGGCGAAGATCAAGGAAAATTTTAAAAAGAGTGAAAAAAGTAACTGCCAGGGCAGGCAAGCTGTAAACCTCAGCAGCTGCCTAGAGCAGGAGGATGGAGGAGAAAAGAGCCATACCATGCAAACTACTGCCTGACATGGAAGCCGCCCACACGGCAGTCATATGACAGGAAAAGGGATAAAAAAGGCCAAGAGAGCGGGGCGGTGGTGGTGCATGCCTTTAATCCCAGGCAGAGGCAAGCAGATCTCTGTGAGTTCGAGGCCAGCCTGGGCTGCAGAGTGAGTTCCAGGAAAGGCTCCAAAGCTACACAAGAGAAACTCTGTCTCATAAACAAACAAACAAAAAGGCCAGGAGGTGGGAGTGCACGCCTTTAATCCCAGCACTAGGAGGCAGAGGCAGGCAGATCTCTGTGAGTTCGAGGCTAGCCTGGTCTAAAGAGTGAGATCCAGCCGGGCGGTGGTGGCACACGCCTTTAATCCCAGCACTCGGGAGGCAGAGCCAGGCGGATCTCTGTGAGTTCGAGGCCAGCCTGGACTACAAAGTGAGTTCCAGGAAAGGCGCAAAGCTATACAGAGAAACCCTGTCTTGAAAAACCAAAAAAAAAAAAAAAAAAAAAAAAAATGAGATCCAGGACAGCCAGGGATACACAGAGAAACCCTGTCTCAAGAAAAAAGAAAAAAAAAAAAAAATATATATATATATATATATATATTGTGGTGGTCTCTGAACTCAGTCTCCATGTAGATTCCAGCCTGTGAAAAAATAAGTCTGGCTATCATGGTGGCACACCCCTTTAATCTGAGCATTGAAGAGGCAGAGGCAGGTGGATCTCTTTGAGTACCAGGCCAACCTGGTCTATATACTCAGGCTAGCCAGGGTTACACAGTAAAATCTTGTCCAAAAACAAAAAAGGACAAGTCATGTTGAGGCAGGATGGACAGGCAAGTACAAGTACATGAGATGAAGGAGCCCCCCATCCTAGAGTCTGGCTGAAGCTTCTCCACAGCAGAGGGGCAAGAACGCCGCCAGCACAATTAATTACCGCTACTTAAGGCCTTTCCCTCTGCCCAGCTCTAAACCTGCACTTTCTAGGAATCTCAGCAGAAATAGAAAGGACGTGTGTCATCCCAGCGGTCACTGTTTTACCTTCTCAGGTTACAGCTCCAGCCAATTAGTGTCCAGAGCCACCTCAGTTATCAAAGGGCAGGGGTGTTTCCTAGCAATGCTTTGCAATGTAACTTGAGACTCATCAAAATGGTATGTGGCTAATGCTCTGACAGGAACTCTACCTCTACCACCCCACACTTGGTATGTCTTTCTTTCTAGGAGCCTTCCTTCTAACCCTCACTCTTAAGCTTGTACTAGAGTAGCTTTAATAGAATCTCCAAGTTGGCTTCATCATATACTTACTAGTTAGGCCTGAAATCCTTTTCTGCACTGAAGCCACAAGTCCCAGTTAGGCCTGAGTCTAGGTGTGCTGGACAGTTTTATGTCAACTTGACACAAGCTAAAGTCAATTATTTGGGAACAGGCAGTTGGGACAGGAAAACTCCGTTTACAAAATGTAATAAAAATTTCTAAAAAGAGGGCTGGAAAGATGGTTCAGTGGTTAAACACTGGCTGCTCTTGCAGAGGACCCTAGTCCCAGCACCCACATGTCAGCTCATTACCATCTGTCACTCCAGTTCCAGGGTACCCAGCACCATCTTCTGGGTAACGTGCATTCTTCCCCCACCGCCACCAATAATAAAATACATTTTATTTTATTTTAAAATAAATTTTAAATTTTTTTAAAATTTTAAATTTAATTTTTTTTTTCTAAAAAGAAAGAAGGAAGAAATCTTACCTCATTGGGAATATAGCTCAGGGGTAGAATATGTGCTTAGCATACATGAAAGACCCTGTGTTCTATCCCTAGCACCAAAACAGACAAACCTTATCTGCACTTCCTGTCCCTGACTAGAACAGAGTTTTACCTTAGGTATTTGCCACTGGCCCCTGTGAGGAGGTCTTCAGTCATGGAAGCACTGACCTGGACACCAGGACGTTGTGAAAGAAATTGTTAAAAACAAGCAAACAAGCCGGGGGTGGGGGGAGGTACACACCTTTAATCCCAGCACTCGGGAGGCAGAGCCAGGCGGGTCTCTGTGAGTTCGAGGCCAGCCTGGTCTACAGAGCGAGATCTAGGACAGGCACCAAAACTATATAGAGAAACCTTGTCTTGAAAAGAAAAGAAAAAAACAAAAAACCTAAGAAAACAAGCACACAAGCCAGGCGGTGGTGATGAATGCCTTTAATGCCAGCACCTGATGATCTAATAAAGAGCTGAACGGTCAATAGTGAGGCAGGAGAGAGAAATAGGCAGGACTGGCAGGCAGAGAGAATAAACAGAAGGAGAACTCTGGGAGAAGAAGAAAGGAGCCAGAGAGGGAGGAGAGAAGCAGAAGGAAGGAGGGAGGAAGGAGGACTCCAGGGGCCAGCTACCCAGCTACACAGCAAGCCATGGAGTAAGTGTATAGTCTAGAATAATCTTGAACTCTTGTAACCCTGCCTCTACTTCCCTAGTACATTAATTACAGGCATGTAACCACATACCCAGTTTATCTCATTTTTCAGAAGACAAGATTGATGTTTATAAGAACCAAATTATATTGCCAGGCGGTGGTGGCACACGCCTTTAATCCCAGCACTCGGGAGGCAGAGGCAGGCGGATCTCTGTGAGTTCGAGGCCAGCCTGGTCTACAGAGCGAGATCCAGGACAGGCACCAAAGCTACACAGAGAAACCTTGTCTCAAAAAACAAAACAAAACAAATAAACAAGAAAATTATAGTAGAGTTTTTTTGCCTTTTTTCCTTCTATCTTATGGCGCTGAGGATAGAACCCAGGCCTTGTGCTTGTTAGGCCAGCGCTCCCCACTAGTGAGCTCAGAAGTATGTTCTTCATTTTTGGGAAGCAGAGGTCAGGGACCTCTGTCCCTTTGTAATTTATGGGCTGGAGAGATGGCTCAGTGATTAGGGGTACTTACAGTCCTTGCAGAAGATCCAGGTTCAATCCCAGCAACCACATGGCTCATTACCACTTGTAAGTCCAGTTCCAGGGGCTCTGATGCCCTCTTCTGGCCTCCATGGACACTGCATACACATGGTGCACAGACATACAGACAAACACCCATGTACATAAAAATAAATATGAGGGAGTGGAAAAGGGCTCCAGTGAGTGTGCATGGCACAGGACACATGTGGAGGTCAAAGGACAACTTGTTGGAATTGGTCTGTCCTTCTGTCATGTGGATTCTGGGGATCCTTGAACTCAGGCTGTAAGACTTGGTGGCAAGCATTTTAAACTGCTGAGCCATCTGGCCAGCCCTATTAGAGATTTCATTGTAGGTTGTTTTTTAGATTTACTTTTTATTTATTATTTATTTATTCGCGTGTGTGTCCGTATGTAGCCACATGTGACAGGTGGCTGCTGAAGCTGGAGGAGGGTATTGGATGCTCTGGTGCTGGAGTTACAGGCAGCTGTAAACTACCCTATGTGAGCGTTTGCATCTGAACTCAGATCCTCTGTAAAAACAGTGAGCTGTCTTAACTGCTGAGCCATCCTCCAGATGAACCTAGATTTTTGGCATTAGAGTTCGAAAAGAGAAAGGTACTCCAGAAGAAAGACACAAGACCCTTAAAAGACAGAGGTGAAAGTGCATTCTTTTATTTTTATAGTGAGACAGGATCTTATTATGTAGTTCTGGCTAGCCTGGAACTGGATAAGTATACCATGTTGGCCTTGAATTCAGCGATCCACCTGCCTCTGCTTCATGAGTGTTGGGGTCAACCAAAGATGTGTATCACAATACCCAATGAAAAGAATATTCTCTCTCTCTTTTTTAAACAAATCTAATTTTAAAAAATTTATTAGCCAGGCAGTGGTGGTGCACGCTTTTAATCCCAGCACTCAGGAGGCAGAGGCAGGTGGATTTCTGTGAGTTTGAGGCCAGCCTGGACTACAGAGTGAGTTCCAGGAAAGGCGAAAAGCTACACAGAGAAACCCTGTCTCAAAAAACCAAAAAGGAAAAAAAAAATATTTACTTTTATTTTGTGTGCATTGTTGTTTTGCCATGGGTGTCTGGTGCCATGGAAATGGAGTTACAGACAGTTGTGAGCTGCCATGGGGGTGCTGGGAATTGAACCTGCGTCCTCTGGAAGAGCAGTCAGTGCTCTTAACCACTCAGCCATCTTTCTAGCCACAAAAAAGAATTTTTTTTTTTTTTTTGGTTTTTTTGAGACAGGGTTTCTCTGTGTAGCTTTGCGCCTTTCCTGGATCTCGCTTTGGAAACCAGGCTTGTAGCTGGAGTTTTCTCCAGTCCTGCCTGGTCCACAGTCAGGACAAATCTCTCTCACCTGCCAGTCCCACAGCCACTTTGACCCAACCGAGTGACTTATATTGTTTAAACTGTTTGGCCTAATGGCTCAGGCTTCTTGCTAGCTGTTCTTAGATCTTAAATTAACCCATTTCTATTAATCTATAAGTTGCCACGTGTCTTGTGGCTTACTGGTACCTTACATCTCGCTTTCCATGGTGGCGGCTGGCAGTGTCTGACTCAGCCTTCCACTTCCCAGAATTAGTCTCCTCCTTGTCCCGCCTATACTTCCTCCTGCCTGTCTACTGGCCAATCAGTGTTTTATTTACTAACCAATCAGAGCAACACATTTGCCATACAGAACATCCCACAGCACAGGCTGGCCTCGAACTCACAGAGATCCGCCTGCCTCTGCCTCCCGAGTGCTGGGATTAAAGGCGTGCACCACCACCGCCCAGCAAAAGAGTATTCTTAAAGTAAAACCATTTGTCTTAGTGTTCTACTGCTTTGAAGAGACACCATGACCAAGGCAACTCTTATAAAGGAACACATTTAATTGGGGGCTTGATTATGGTTCAGAAGCTTACTCCATTATCATCATGGCGGCATGCAGGCAGGCATGGTGCTGGAGAAATAGCGTTTACATCCTGATCCTTGCGTAGCAGGCAGAGAGACAGTGGGCCTGGCATGGGTTTTTGAAACCTCAAGCCCACCCCCAGTGACACATTTCCTCCCACAAGGCCACACCCACTCTCACAAGGCCACACCTCCTAATCTTTCTAATCTTTCCCAAAGAGTTCACCAACTGGGCGCTAACCATGAAAATATATGAGCCCATGGGGCCGTTCTCACTCAAACCACCCCACCATTTCATTATACAGTAGTCAAAGGAAAGGCTATCACCAGGAATACTGATAGTTTGATTTAGCTAGGGATGGAGGGTTGTAGCTCAGTGATTAGAGAGCCTGCTTAGCATTTGTGAGGCCCTGGTTCAATCCCCAATCTCAAAAACCAAATAAGCTGCTGCACATGGTGGCTCAAACCAGTAATCCCAGAATGGGGAAGGCTGAAGGAGAACGGCCCCAAGTTTGTGTTGAGACCAGTTTGTGCTACATAGTGAACTCCAGATTAGCTCAATATAGCATGAGACCCTCTCTCAAACAAATAAAACCCAGAAACAAAATAAACCCCAGAAATAGAAAACCTAAGAACAGGTGTGAGAGAGGCTGGCAATACCACTCAGTGGTAGAGTCATTGTCTAGCTTTCCCGATGCCTGAAGTTCAGTTTACAGTACCACCAAAACCAAAACCAAACCAAAGGCAGGAGACCGGCGTCTAGTTGAATGGAACACTATGGTTGAGTGTAAGACGAATTGCTGAACAGTTTCAATAAAAAAAAACCCGGAGCCAGATACTGGGGTAAAATTGAGAGATCAGAGGGCAGAGAGAAGTCAGCCACGTTCTTACCGCTAGGAAATCCTCAGCCCAAGAGAGAGCTACTCCCTATACCCACACCTATATGCTGTGCTGGTCTACCACCTAATTTCCTCTCTCCGCCCAGCTCTACCTCTTCCTGTCTGTCTGTACAGACCTCCAGACCTCTATGGTTAACTAGTGCTGAGATTAAAGGCATGTGCCACCACCACATTTGGCTCTGTTCCCAGTGTCGCTTTGAACTCAAAGAGATCTGAATCTCTGCCTCCCGGGATGCTAGGATTAAAGGAGTGTGATACCATTGCCTGACCTCTATGTTTAATATAGTGGCTGACTTATTCCCCTGATCCCCAGATAAGCTTTATTGGGGGGCACAAATAAAGTATTACCACAGTTAAGGGTGGGTTAAGAAAAGGACACAGTTTTTATCACTTGCCTTTCTCTAAACAAATGTATCTTTCTGTCTGGTAGGGGTAGAAAACAACTATATCTACAGCTGTAATTCCTTCTTTTCTGTGAAGCCATTTGGTTTTTTTGTTTAATGTTCTTTTTCCTAATTAAGATATAATTAACAGATTAAAATATATGAACAGAGGCAGGAAAGATCGTTCAACAGTTAAGAGTAGGTTGTGGATGACCAGTCCAGTTCCCAGGACCCACATGGCAGTTTACATCTGTAACCATTTCCAGGAGATCCAGTTCTGTCTCCTGGCTTGTGTAGGCACATACATACATGCAGGCGAAACATTCATATACATACAAATACAAATAAATAAATCTTTCTTTAATGTTATAGATGTTTTGCCTGCATGTGTCTGTGTACCACGTGTATGCCCTTTATCTGAAGAGGCCAGAAGAGGGCATCTGATCCTGTTATGCCCAGATCGTGGGGACCCCCAAAAGACCACCATGGAGACTGAATCCCGTATGTAAAAAAGCAAAGAGTCTTTATTATGTTCAAGCTCTGAGCTTGGTCTCTCTGTCCGACAGACACAGCAGTGAGAGCAGAGAGTTCAGGCAGAGTGGGGTTTTTATCTTGGCAGAGGTTGGGGTGAGGGGATTTCCAGGGTTCAGGACCCTGATTGGCTGATATTTGTCTAGGGGTATAGAGAATGTTAGAATGTCAGGTATTTCCTCTTAGATGCAGGCCCCACTGGGTGGGGTCTGCCAGAAATTGTGTCTGGGCCTCTAAGCCTGTCATGGCAGCTGTGTGGTCAAGCTGTTTGGGGACCCCTCTACAATCCCAGTACTAAAAAGACAGAGGCAGGTAGAGCTCTATAAGTTCTAGGCCAGCCTAGTCTCCATAGGGAATTCCTAGCCTGCCAAGACTGCACAATAAGACCCTATTTCAAACAAACAGACAAACAAACAAGAACTACCAAAATGAAGCGGTGTTATGGTTCACGCCTACAATTCTAGCACTCTGAAGGCAGAGGTAGGAGGATTGCCACATGTTTAAACCTACCTTGTGCATAATGAATTCCATCCAGGTCAGCCTGGACAGTTCTTTTTTCTTTTTCTTTCTTTCTTTCTTTTTTTTTTTTTTTTTTTGAGACAAGGTTTCTCTGTGTAACACTGGCTGTCCCAGAACTTGCTCTGTAGACCAGGCTGGCCTTGAATTCAGAGGGCTGCTGTTTGCCTTTTCCTCTTAAGTGCTGGAATTAAAGGCGTGAGCCACCACCACCCAACTGGGGACACTTTCTAAAAAACAAACAAAAAATTACCAAACTGAGTTGTATGTGGTGGCCCTTATCTCTAATCCCAGCATTTGTGAAGTAGAGGCAGGAGAATCTGAAGTTCACAATCATCTTCAGCTACATATAGCAAGTCCAAGGCCAGCCTGGGCTACATAGACCCTGTCTCTTACCTAGATGATCAGTTGTGTCAAGAAAACAAAGCTAGTAGTTTATTCAAAATAGCCGTTACCTTTCCGTATTTTTCTAAAAGAACAGTCATTTCTAGGTGTCTATGAAAAAAAACAAAAAACAGCTCTCATCTTAAAGAGAATAAGAAAGAGTTTATTCTGGGAGTCATTTTGAGTGACAGGGCCCAGGAACACAGATTTAAGTTAGTCAATGTTTACGAAATTTTATGGTTTTACAGAACAAAGAAAATCATACATCAAGGCGAGTTTAAAATACATTAGTGTGGGACTGGAAAGTTGATTCAGTTGTTGAAAGCATTGGCTGCTCTTCCAGATGACTAGGGTTCGATTCCCAGCACTCACATGGTGGCTTACACCATTTATAAATCCACTTCCAGGAGACAGAACACCCTCTTCTGACCTCTGCAGGCACCAGGCATGCATGTGGACATATACATATATACATGCAGGCAAAACACATAACACATAATAAAATAATTTTTAGCAATTGTGCTGGCTAGTTTTTATTTTTTTAGACTTATTTATTTTCTGTATGTAAGTACTTTGTCTGTACGTCTGTCTGTGCACCACATGCATGCCTGATGCCGAAGGAAGAGGCAAGCCTCCCTGTGGGTGCTGGGGATGGAACCTGGGTCCTTTAGCTAGAGCAAGTGCTCTTAATCACTGGGCCAACCTCGAGTTTTATGTCAACTTGTCACAAGCTACAGTTATCTGAAAGAAAGGAACCTCAACTAAGAAAAATGCCTCCATAAGATCCAGCTGCAAGGCATTTTCTTTTTATTTTATTTTATTTATTTATTTATTTATTTAGGGTTTTTTGAGACAGGGTTTCTCTGTGTAACACGGTGTTTTCTTAGTGATCAATGCGGGAGGGTCCTGCTCACTATGGGTGGTGCCATCCCAGGCCTGGTGGTCTTGAATTCTGTAAGAAAGCAGGTTGAGCAAGCCAGTAAACAGCACCCCTCCAGGTTCCTGCCCTGTTGATTTCCTGTCCTGATTTCCCTCGATAATGAATCATGCACGCTGTGGAACTGTAAGCCAAATAAATCCTTTCTTCCCCAAATTTCTTTGGCCATGTCGTTTCATCACAGCACTAGTAACCCTAACCAGGACAAAAATAAAATAAAATACATTGGTGGGTACACCTGAGAAGCAGTTACAGCGAGAGAGGAGAAGCTTTTCTATGGGACCGCGATACTATCTGATGACATCCTTAGTTGGGGTTGGCGGAAGCTAGTGGTCTGTTCCCAGATTCCGAAAGGTTTCTCTCTATTAGTCACAAGATGTTGTTGCAGACACAAGTGAGCAAGGAATGTCTGTTGCAGAGACCAAGAACTAGCACAAGATGAGGTAATAGCCTCTGGGCCTGCAACATTCTGATCTCTTCCCAGCACTGAATTCCAATCAGTCCATCAGCCTCTGTAGACAACAGGTTTTTCCTCAGGAGTTATTGAAACTGAGAGCATTTCCACTCACATCTTAGCTCTACACAGGCATGTGCTCCTTCCCTTCCTAGGATAGAAATGAAAATATTCTCATAGGGGCTGGAGAGAGGGCTCCGTGGTTAAAAGCACTTCATGCTCTTGCAGAGGATCAATCTTGCAGAGGTTTGGTTCCTAGCACCCAAACGGCCATAACCACTTACAACTCCAGCTTCAGGGGCTCCCACACATCTTCTGACCCCTAAGGATTCCTGTATGCATGTGTTGCTGTGAAACCTGAGCGGAAGCCATGCTGGCTTCACTTTGGAACAGGAGCCACACTGCTGTTAGGTCCCCACACTGCTGTTGGGTCCCCACACTGCTGTTAGGTCCCCACACTGCTGCTGGGTCCCCACACTGCTGTTGGGTCCCCACACTGCTGTTAGGTCCCACACTGCTGCTGGGTCCCCACACTGCTGTTAGTTGGGTCCCCACACTCTACACGGACAGGTTTCTATTTCTTTTTTTTTTTTTTTTGGTTTTTCGAGACAGAGTTTCTCTGTGTAGTTTTGCGCCTTTTCCTGGAACTCACTTGGTAGCCCAGGCTGGCCTTGAACTCACAGAGATCCGCCTGGCTCTGCCTCCCGAGTGCTGGGATTAAAGGCGTGCGCCACCACCGCCCGGCAGAGGTTTCTATTTCTACTTAGGAATAAGTTTCTGTTTCTTAGACTTGATGTGCCTTGCAAAACATGTTTTTGAACCTGCACTGAACCTGTGACCCCATGATGTATAACTGCCCCTTGCTTCCCCTTGCCTTGAAAAATGTTTTCAGGGATACTTTGACCTATGCCTGTGCCCACCACCCCTGTGATGTATGACTCCCCAATTCCACGATGCATTCTTGCTTCTTCATTGTATTTTTTTCTAACCGCCATTCACCTCACCCCTGTCAATGTCTGTGCAGCTATTTTCTATTAACCTCGTGGGCTTTTTCCCCATAAAAGGACCTTAAAAAAGTAGCCTGGGCTGCTCCCTAAAATCCCAACTGAGTGGACCTTTAAAAGAGAGCCTGCTTTAACTGGTCAGTCATGGTCAGGCACACACACATAAACATAAAATATAATAAATAAATATTTAGAACTCTTTTTGCGAGATGGGCATGGTGGTATGGGTCTCTGAGAGTTCAAGGCCCGCTTGGTCTATATAGTGAATTCCAGGAGAGCCAGGGTTACACAGATATCCTGTCTCAAAAAACAAACAAACAAACAACAAGAAAAAAAAACAAAAGAGAGATTTTTAGATTGTTGCGTATGTGTGTGTGTGTGTGTGTGTGTGTGTGTGTGTGTGTGTGTGTGTATTTTAAAACAGGTTATCACTACATGGCCCTAGGTAGCCTAGAACTCAGAGGTCAACCTGCCTCTGCCTCTCTCTTAAGTGCTGGGATTAAAGGCGTGCCGCCACCTCCAGCTAAAACCCCTACATCTTGGCTCTTCGGATTTTCAGTTTCTTCTGTAGGTTGTTCTCATCTCCAAATCCTGCTGCTGCAGTGTGATGAGTGACTTTTGAAACCTAGCGGCTATTCCCCTACATCCCAGCTAGCAGTGAGGGTAAATTTAGGGACGGCGGCAGCTAAGCCACCCTCGGACAAACGGAGGGCTGGGGCGTGCTGTGGGGGCAGGGGTAAGGGAAGTAGACACAGGACTAGAAGGGACATCAGCACATTCTTCAGTCTTTTAGAAGAAGTCGTTTGCAGAATTATCTCGATTTTTACCTTCTAGTCTGGAAAGGTTCCCACACAAATACTCAGTTCTACCTCTTTTATTGTCGGTGTTATCAAAACTGGGAGGGGAGAAGAGTGCCGGGATTACAGGCGCTTGTCTTGGGGGAGGCGGGGTCTTGCCTGTAATTTTTTTTTTTTTTATAAATACTCTGGGCTGGACTCCCCAACACACTAGGCTGGCCTGGAACTGGTGTTGATTCTGCAGATTCTGCCTGCGGAGGGCTGCGGCTGTGGGTCTGCACCTCCCAGCCAGTCTCACGCGTGTCCTCTCTGGGTTCTTCACCTCCGTGCAGGAAAACCGAGGACCTCGGGGATGGTACCGAATTTTCGTCCCTGATTCATTTTTAGAAATAGATTAAAGAACGATGGGGTAGGGTGTTGAGCTCACCTTCCACCCTGGGAAGTAGGAGAATCCGTTCAAGGTCATCTTCGGCTGAAAAAGAAAAGAGACTGTGGGGGGCAAGTATTTCCTGGTCATTTGTTCTTGAAAAGTAATTTTAACATTTGAATCCCTTTAGCTATAAGGGGTCTGGGAGGTGCCTGACCTTGGATAGTATTTTACATACGTTATCTTATGCTGTCTTGACTTGATCCCCTGCCTGATTTGGCATGGATCCCGGAAATCATATATGCACGTAGCGGAGGCTAGCTTCAAACTACTTTTTGGAGGATGACCTTGAACTTCTGACCCTCCTGACTCCACTTCTCCAAGGCGTGTATAAAGATCCGTGCTCCGTGCTGGGCCGGGCAGCGGTGGCGCTTGCCTTTTATTGGGAGGCGGAGGTAGGCGCATCTCTGTGAGTTCGGGCTGTTACACGGAGGGACTATCTCGAAAAAAACAAAGCAAAACAAAAACAAAAGCAAAATAGGTAAAATAAAGGTCTGTGCTGTTTCGTTTTTGGAATGTTATTGTATGCGCGTGTCACGTGTGCCTGGGGTGGGTTGTCCCTTCCACCGTCGTGTGGGTTCCGGAGATGGAACTCAGGTCGTCCGGCCTTGCACGCGCTTTCCCCCCCGCTGATCCAGGTCAGCAGCCCCTACAAGTATTTTGTATAATTCACAGCCAGGAGTGGAAACGTGACTGGTGTCTTACTTCCAGGGGCAAGGCCTCCGAAAGTTCCCTTTAATTTACTAAAGCATTTAAAAATCCGGGGCCAGGTAGAGTTCTTGCCTTATAATGTGTAAAGCTCTAGGTTCCACCTCTAACATGCCCCCAACACCAAAAACAAACAAAAACTTCAAGAAGGGCGGCGGCGGCGGCGGCACACTCCTTTAATCTCCGCACTCAGCAGACGGAGGCAGGTGGATTGCTAAATTCAAGGCCAGCCTGGTCTACATAGTGAGTTCCAGTTCCAGGACAGCCGGGACTCCACACACACACACACACACACACACACACACACACACACACACACACACACACACACACACACACACACACACACACACTCAGAGAAACCCTGTCTCGAAGAATAAAAAAAAAGAATCAAAGTGCGCAGCGCTGCTGTGGGAAGGGCCTCCCCGGCACGGGTCTGAGGACGTGGGCCTCCGTGGGGTGGATAGGAGTTGGGTGGCCGAGCCTAGCTAGCCATTGGCCGCGCGGCCGGGGGCGGGGTCGCGGCGGGCGGGCGAGCGGGCGAGCCGGCGGGCGGGCTGGAGGGCGAGCGCTTCGGACGCCCTGCGCCCGTCCCTGCGCTCGGCGAGTGCGCCGTGGCGCGACGCCGGCGGCGGGGCTCGCGCGGGCGGGGCGCCATGGTCCACTTCTTGCACCCGTTGCTGTGGCCGCGGGTCCTCGTCCTGCCCGACGCCCAGGAGGACGCGCGGGGCCGCGGCGTGGTGCAGGTGAGTGGTCGGGCCGCCTCCTCCTCCCGGCGGGCGGCCGGCCGGCCGCGACGGCTCCCGGAGCTCGCGAGCAGGCCCGGCCGGGCTCCGTGCTCGCCGCGCCCGCCGCCGCCCACCACGGCGCGGGAATTCGAGCCGCTCCCACCCCGAGGGCCCGCGGCGTGGACCGCCGCCCGGGGGTCTCCTCAGACCGTCCCCCCCAGCTCCTCTCCTCAGAACCCCGCCCCGTGGGTCTCCTCAGAGCCTTGCTCCCCTCGGACCCCCCCAGCTCCTCTCCTCAGACCCCCCCCTCTCCTCAGACTCGCCCCTCAGACCCCCACCCAGCCAGCCCCTTCAGCCCTTTTCCTTAGCTCCTCCACCCTCCCCTCAGCCCCTTCAGCCCTTCTCACGCCTCAGCCCTCTTCTCAGCCCCTCTCCTCAGCTCCCCCTCCTCAGCCCTCTCCTCAGCCCCTCTCCTCAGCCCTCTCCTCAGCCCCTCTCCTCAGCCCCTCTCCTCAGCTCCCCTCTCCTCAGCCCTCTCCTCAGCCCCTCTCCTCAGCCCCTCTCCTCAGCCCCTCTCCTCAGCCCTCTCCTCAGCCCCTCTCCTCAGCTCCCCTCTCCTCAGCTCCCCTCTCCTCAGCCCCTCTCCTCAGCTCCCCTCTCCTCAGCCCTCTCCTCAGCTCCCCTCTCCTCAGCCCCCTCCTCAGCCCTCTCCCTAGCCCCTCTCCTCAGCTCCCTCTCCTCAGCCCCTCTCCTCAGCCCTCTCCTCAGCTCCCCTCTCCTCAGCCCCTCTCCTCAGCTCCCTCTCCTCAGCCCCTCTCCTCAGCCCTCTCCTCAGCTCCCTCTCCTCAGCCCCTCTCCTCAGCCCCTCTCCTCAGCCCTCTCCCTAGCCCCTCTCCTCAGCCCCTCTCCTCAGCCCTCTCCCTAGCCCCTCTCCTCAGCTCCCTCTCCTCAGCCCCTCTCCTCAGCCCTCTCCTCAGCTCCCCTCTCCTCAGCCCCTCTCCTCAGCTCCCTCTCCTCAGCCCCTCTCCTCAGCCCTCTCCTCAGCTCCCTCTCCTCAGCCCCTCTCCTCAGCCCTCTCCTCAGCTCCCTCTCCTCAGCCCCTCTCCTCAGCCCCTCTCCTCAGCTCCCCTCTCCTCAGCTCCCCTCTCCTCAGCTCCCCTCTCCTCAGCCCCTCTCCTCAGCTCCCCTCTCCTCAGCCCCTCTCCTCAGCCCTCTCCTCAGCCCCTCTCCTCAGCCCTCTCCTCAGCTCCCCTCTCCTCAGCTCCCCCTCCTCAGCTGCCCACCCACCCGCTCCATTAACCGTGTAGAGAAGGTGGGAATTGAAGTCCTGAGGTCGGGTGTGCTGACCTCGGGTGCTGAGTGCCACCTGGGGTCACTTGGGTGGCACTTGGGTTGGTATCCCCGGCATCCCCGGAGGGAAGGAAGCAGCCTGCTTTGGGTTGGGTTTTTTTTTTTTTTTTTTTTTTGGATGTTAAGGTGAACCTCTAAGCCTCCCTTGGTAGTCTGCTTTTCCGCTGAGGTACACCCAGCTCTCGGAAAGTGTGTGTGTGTGTGTGTGTGTGAGAGAGAGAGAGAGAGAGAGACAGAGACAGACAGAGACAGACAGAGACAGTCCCTGTGTATCCCAGACTGGCTTCAAACTCAGTTCTACCTCAGTCTCCTGAGCGGTGGGATTGCAGTCGCCTGCCAACATGGCCAGTTCTTTTCATTTTTTCCCCTTGAACTCACAGAGACCCTCGAGCCTCTGTTGGATTTAAAAGCATGTAGCTCGGCCCTCTGGTTTCAAAGGTTCCTGTAAAAATTGAGTTGTATTTGCACATACATAAAATGGACTTTTGTATATCAGTTTTGTATTCTCCCGCCTGTCAGAAGTTACTTGTTTTCTCCATTTTTTAAAAACTTTGTGCATGTATGTGGAGATCAGAGGACAGCTTGGTGGTAATAGGTTCTCTCCTTGCACTATGAGGATTTTGGGGGTCAGGCTCAGGTGTTAGGTACCTTTGTCTTTCTGGGCCCCTACTTTATTTGGAAGTGTGGGTATAGGGCTGGTGAGGTGGCTCAGCGGTTACGTGGGTTGGGTTCCCAGCTCCCGCGTGTGCACATGCCCGTGAGTGCAGGTGCCCTCAGCCCAGGAGAGTAGGTCGATTCTCCCTCTGGAGTTGCGGGCAGATGTGGGTGCTGGGAATGAACCGTGGTCCTCTGGAGAGCGGCGTGCCCTCTTAAACTCGGCGCCATCTCTTAGCCCCGCTTTTTACTTTGTTTTAGTAAAAAGATCCTACCCTAGATCAGGCTGGTCTGGAACTCACTAAGTAGTAGTTCATGCTGGCCTTGCATTCCCAACAATCCTCCTGTCTCATACAACTGCTGGAATTACAGGTTTGTGTCATAACATCCTGCTGAGAGAGAGAGAGAGTGAGTGAGTGTGAGTGAGTCTTACCAGGTCCTCAGCACTAGGATTACAATTACAAGTAAATGACACTGGACCCAGCTTCTTTTTGCCTGGCTTCTGGGGATTGAATGCCTTGCCCTTGTGCTTTTAAGGCAAGCATTTTACCAACTGGGCAATCTCCTCAACGCTCTAAGGTTTTAGCTCATATGCATATCTATTTCTTGGGGTGTTCTAGAGCTCTTTGTATGCCTCCATATTTATAAAAGGGTTAATTCATGGGCGGTGGTGGCAGTCAGGAGGCAGAGCCAGCCTGGTCTACACAGAGCGAGTTCCAGGACAGCCTGGGCTCCACAGAGAATACAAATGCTAGAATTACAGGTTTGTGTCATAACAAATAAAAACAAACAAAAGAGGAAGATGACATTCCCAGGACTTAAACAGATTGCTGGCTTTGGTAACATCTATCAAGGAATTTATTCTCTGTTCAATTTATCAAATTTATTGGAATGGAATCTTCATAGAGTTTTCAATTATCATTTTTTTAAAAATTATTTATTTTTGGTTTTTTGAGACAGGGTTTTGCTGTGTAGACCAGATCGAACTCACAGAGATCCACCTTCCTCTGCCTCCCGAGTGCTGGAATTAAAATTGTATGCCACTACTACCCGGCTTAAGTTATCCTTTTAATGTATATGGTATCTAATTTTTTTCTGGTTAGTAATAACATTAAATCTTCAACACACACACACACACACACCATCTTTTGGCTTTGGATTCCTGGAGAACCTTTTTTTTTTTTTTTTGGTCATATCTTTATAATTTATTTTGCTCACTTGATGTGTAGTTTGACTTTTGGTTGTTTGACCTTGTCTTGTATGTCCGAGGCTCACCTCCAGCCCCCTGTGTAGCTGAGTGTGCCCTTGAACCTGTAACTCCTGCCTCTATGTCACAAGTGCTGGGGTTATAGATTTGGACTTGTAATTTTTTTTTTTTCCTCTGTGTAGCCCCAGCTGTCCTGGAACTCACAGAGATCCACCTGCCTTTGCTTCCTGAGTGCCGGGATTAAAGGCATGCACTACCACTGCCTGCCAGTACTCCCCTCCCCCTACTACATACACATGGGGCACATATATACAGGCAGAATACTCATACACATAACAACACTTTTTTAAAGAGCATATGTATTCTGTTATTGTTCACATAATCTACAGGTGTTAAGATGGTCAAAAAAACCGTTAGTCTTGGGCTTGAGAAATGGCCCAGAGGTTGAATATATGCTGCTCTCACAAATGTCTTGAGTTTTGGTTCCTAGCATCTATGTTGTGTGCCTTATAACTGCCTGTAACTTCAGCTCCAGGGGAGGTCTGATGCTCTTAACCTCGGTGAACACCTGCATTTATGTGCATGTAGCCACACATAGGCACACACTCATACATAAAGCTTTTCAAAAAGTTAGTCTTTATTAGGTGTGGTGGTGCACGTCTATAATTCCAGCAGAGGCAGGAGACTCACTGCAGGTTCAACACCAATTTGATCTACACAGCAAGTTGTAAGGCAGTTAGCCTTATGCCTCAGTTTCTCTGGTATCTATAATTATAGGCTTCTACTACCAGGCCTCGCTTTATCCCCTTGCTTCATCCATCTCTTCTTTTTTTTAAAATTTTCTTTTTGAGACAGGGATCTTATTATATAGTCCTAGCTGTCCTGGAACTCACTCTGTAGACCAGGGTGGACTCAAACTCACAGAAATCCACCTGCCTCTGCCTCCCAGTGATGGGATTAAAGGTGTGCGCCATCATGTTCAGTCTTTTTTTTTTTTCCCCTTTCTTTCCCAGCTGACCCATCTTGGTGGCCTTTCCATCTTATGTTTTGAAACAGAGTCCACATTGGAGCCAATTAAAGAGACAAGTTAATAGTGAAAAGTAGAAAAAAGATTTATTCAGTATGACCACATTGGTGAATAGTGGCACAAAGATCCTGCATACACATCCCAAGTTTCTCTTCAGAGTCCTGAATGTGAATTTTAGGGTTAAGTAGAAGGCCAGAGTTACACATCACAGGAAGAAACAAGGTGTGGTTCTGCCCATCACTGGCTGTTGATCATTGTTTCAGCTCAAATCTATCCTTCAGGGTAGTATGGTAAATTACAATGGTCATTAACAGAAGACAAAGCCCCATGGCTGGCCCCAAGCTTCAGCCTTTCTTCCCCGAACATGATTCTAAGGGAAACTGCAATTTCTTGCCATATATCCTTTCAATAATCTGCTGGCCAAAGGGGCAGATATTTTTCTTTTAGAATATCCTCATTCCTGCTGTTCAGGCTTGTTATATCCCAGAACTTCCTGTTTCTGGTAGACTAGCTAGGAGCTCCCAGGATCTGCTTGTCTTTGCCCTCCAGCACTGGGGTTATAAGCTTCCTCCGACTTTTATAAGGGTACCAGGAATCTGCTCTCACCTCTATGTGTGGCAGGTACTTTGGGTCCTGTAAATTGCAGGAACTTCCAGAGACTTAGCAGTTGCTTATTGCCAAGCCTTGTTAAGAAACCTCCTCCAGCAGGCAGTGGTGGCACACGCCTTTAGTTCCAGCACTGGGGAGGGAGAGGCAGGTGGATCTCTGTGAGTTTGAGGCCAGCCTGGTCTATAGAGCAAGTTCCAGGACAGCCAGGATTGTTATATAGAGAAACCTTGTCTTGGAAAAAAAAAACAAAAACAAACAAACAAAAAAGAAACCTCCTCCAGAATGAACTGTTTGAATTCAGAGAAAATGGCAGCACAAGAGTAGCTGAAGCTGGAGTTGAATTCCTGATCCTCCAGCCTCTGGGGTGCTGGGATCAAAGGTGTGTGCCATCATACTTGGCTAAGAAAATATTTTCTTAGGAGGCAAAGATTGCCACAAGTCAGTTTTGTTTTGTATTTCGAGAAGGTTTCTCTGTGTAGCCTTGACTGTCCACAGAGCGATTCACCTGCCTGTGTCTCCTGAGTGCTAGCATCAAAGGTGTGTGCCACCACTGCCCATCGAATAAGTTTTATATTGACAGGTTAGTGGGGCTGGGGTGTGTGTCTATGGTGTGAGTTTTTGTTATGTGACATATCCAACCTTGAACTGCTGCAGTGAAGCAGTTCTGCCTCAGCTTCTCAAGTATCTGAGACTGAGCTGTGTGTCCAGAGGGGTTTGGTTTTTTGTGTTTTATTATTTCTTTTAACGTAATTTATGTGCATGTTTTACCTGCTTGTATGTTAAGTGTGTGTGTGTGTGTGCGCGCTTGGTGCCAAAGGAGGCCAGAAGAGGGTGCTGGTTACTCTGGAACTGGAATTAACAGACATTTGTGAGCTGCCTCCTGTGTGCTGGGGATCTGAATGGGTCCTCTGAAAGAGCAGCCTAGCATCTATCTGCCTCATGAGCACTGATGTTACGGTCAGTTCTAATCACTTCTTTTATTCATTTATTCATTCATTCATTCATTCATTCATTTATTTATTTATTTATTTATTTATTTATTTATTTATTTATCTGTATTTTGTGTGCATTGGTGTTTTGCCTGCATGTATGTCTGTGTGAGGTATTGGATCCTGGGGTTACAGACAGTTGTGAGCTGCCATGTGGGGTTTGGGAATTGAACCCAAATCCTCCGGAAGAGCAGTCAGTGCTCTTAACAGCTGAGCTATCCCTCCAGCCCTGAGTTTTAGCTTCTAATATACAGCAAACATGAAAGATTTATTTTTATTTTATGTCTATAAGTGTTTTACCTGCATATATGTATGTGCGCCACATGTGTGCAGTGCCCACAAAGGTCAGACGAGGGCATTGCATCCCCCTGGGAACTGGAGTTACAGACCTTTGGGAGCTGCCATGTGGGTGCTGGGAGCCAACGGGTCCTCTGCAAGAGCAGCAAGTTCTCTGAACTGTCAAGTTATTTCCAGCGCCCCCTCCCCTTTATTTTAAGAAATAAAAGGGTTGTGCCAGGGCAGTGGTGGCGCACACCTTTAATCCCAGCACTTCGGGGGAGGCAGAGCCAGGCGGATCTCTGTGAGTTCGATGCCAGCCTGGTCTACAGAGTGAGATCCAGGACAGGCACTAAAACTACACAGAGAAACCCTGTCTCGAAAACAAACAAACAAAACCCACCAACAAAAGGGAAAGAAAAGGGTTTACCTAGGATCAAAAGTTGGAGAGCTGAAACTGTGAGGCTTGAAAATACATATCATGGGCTGGAGATGACTGAGACAGGGTGGTGGCTGATGCTTGCATCCCAGCCTTGGAAAGTGGACGAAGGAGGATTAGAAAAGTTCAAGGTCATCTTTGGTGACATAATGCATTAGAGGCCCGTCTCTAATACAGGAGACCTTACCTAACACAACGAAAACCTAGGAAGTAGGTAGATGTACCTCACTTCCAACACTTGGCATGCTGAGGCTATTGGGACTTCAAGTTGGAGGTCAGACTGGATTACTGGAGAGACCCTATTAATAAGTAAGTAAATAAAATTACCTGGCTTTGAACTGGTCCTCCTGTCTCTACCCACTGTTTCCCCTTACCTCCACAGTGCTGGGTTCACAGGTGTGTGCCACCGTGCTACCAATTAAAAAAATCATCTTTTGAGGAGAAATGATTTCTTTCATTTACTTTGTGGGTGCAGGTGTGTGGAGGTAGGAGGGCAGGCAACTCCTGGGAGGGAGTCAGTTTCCAGGGAATTGAATACAGGTCATGAGGCCTGTGAAAAAGTGTCTCTGCTAACTGAGCATATTGCTAGTCCTAAACGTGTTTGTGCCTGCGGTCAAGTTATCCCGGAGGCGAAGGTAGTAGGGTTGTTCGAGCTCAGGTTTTCGGGCCGTCTCACCAACTCAGACCTCATTTCAAAACCCCAAACAATATATAAATAAGTAAATACGCCAGGCGTGGTGGCTCAAGTCTATAATCCCAGAACTTGGACAGATGAGGCAGGAGATTTACTGAGAGTGTGAGGCCAGCCTGAGCTACGTAGCCCCTTCTCATGTACTACATTTGGGACTGGGCTGTTTCTGTAGGACCTTGGGACTCATGAAGTTACTGATGTGAGATCTTCCTGAGTTTGTAAGTGAATGTATTTGAGGGAGCCCATGTGAAGGGGGAGTGCAGAGGCCGGAGAACAGCTTGTGTGAGTTTGTTCTCTGCTTCCATACAGGCCCTAGTGAGCAAGCTCAGGAGTCAGGCTTGGCAGCAAGCGCCTGTACCAGCCGAGCCGTCTCACCCTCCCTTTTAAACTTCTTAGTCTAAGCACTGAGAATTCTAAAACTGTGAACTTTCCAAACTGCCTTAGCATTATCTCATAGGTTCTGGTAAGCTGTGCTGCCATTTGCATTTGATTACAGAAATAAAATATTATTATTATTATTATTATTATTATTATTATTGAGGAAGGCTCTTGCTATATGTACCTGGTTGGCCTGGAACTCACCATGAAGACCAGTGCTGCAAGCCGCAGGAAAACATAATGGAATTCAGCTACTATCACAAAAGCTACTGCTTGGAAAAGTCAAGGACTTTTCCGAAGATCAAGCCAGGGCTTAAGCAGTCTTGGTGAGCTGGGCGGTGGTGGCACACGCCTTTAATCCCAACACTCGGGAGGCAGAGGCAGGCAGATCTCTGTGAGTTCGAGGCCAGCCTGGACTACAGAGTGAGTTCTAGGAAAGGCGCAAAGCTACACAGAGAAACCCTGTCTTGAAAAACCAAAAAAAAAAAAAAAAAAAAAAAAACAGCAAAAAACCTTGGTGATATTTTAGCTTTTGTATATATATATTAGTTGGTTCCTACAGTGATTTTCTGTAATGCTATGTGTGCTTCCAAGAACTCCTAACGGTGTATTTATCTAAAATACCTATCAAGCATCCAAGGCCAAAGGAAACAACACCTGTCTCCTAGGTCAGGAAGATAGTTTTATTTCTTGTGCAATTTGGGGTGAGACCCTCCTTTCCTATACAACCTTACTAATAGAACCCTAACTTCTTACCTCCTCTTTTATCACTCCTATTTTGGGTTGTAAAAGAATGCCTGGTGGTCACTGCCTAAGGAAGATTCTTACCTGCCTTTATGACCCCATAAGAATTCAAGCCTGGTGACCTTGCTGGGCCAGAGGATTGCTATTGCTTGGGTTTATAACTGGATTTCTGGGAGACTTGGGGGGAATGAAGAGAATAAGGAGATGGAGAGGAGGAGAGAGAGAGGAAAAGAGAGAATGGAAGAACTAGTTGGGTAAGAACTGGAGAGGAACGGACTAGATGGGAAGAACTAGATGAAGGGCTAAAAGAGAGTATTAGAGGAATGAGATGGAAGATGAGGAAGAGCCAAATGGGGAAGAACAAGATGAGGAAGAACTAGATGAGAGAGAAGGAGATGGGAGAGGAGCTAAGATGGGAAGGAACTAGATGGATGAGAACCTAGATGGGGCAGAACTAATATGAGAGAATTAAGTTAGAACTTAGAGGACAGCAGATAAATGTAGAGAGAAATCAGGCAAGAGAGGAACTAGGCATGAGAGCAGAATAGAAACTGTAGAGAGAGAACTGACTCAGAAGAATAAAGTGTATGTACTAAAGATTTTTGTTTAAATAGATTCGTTTTCTATCCTCAAAGATTAATTATCAGCTGGTTGTAGATTCTTCCCGGACCCTGGGAGGGACTATCGAGGGACTGGACCCTCGTAGTCCTCGTTAGACCAGGCTGGCCATGAACTCAGATGTGCCTGCCTCTGCCTCCCAAGTGCTAGGATTAAAAATGTGCACTCTCATGCCTGGCTGGCTGGTTTGTTGTTGTTTCATTTAGTATTGCTGTATGTGGTATATGGAAGGCAAAGAACTACTTGTGGAAGTTGGATCTTCTCAGGGATCAAACTCAGATTATCAGGCTTGGCAGCAAGCACCTTTACCTGCTGAGCCAGCTTGCTGGTCATGACCACTTTATGTTGAATGATTGCAGATGAATTCTTGTAGCTAGAGTTTTCCTGCCTTGCCCACAGTCAGGACAAACCTCTGTCACCTGCCATTCCCACAGCCGCTCAGACCCAACCAAGTAAACACAAAGACTTCTGTTGCTTACAAACTGTATGGCCGTGGCAGGCTTCTTGCTAACTGTTCTTACATCTCAAATTAATCCATTTCCATAAATCTATACCTTGCCACTTGGATCGTGGCTTACCGGCATCTTCACATGCTGCTTGTCATGGTGGCGACTGGCAGTGTCTCCCCCACTCAGCCTTCCACTTCCCAGAATTCTCCTCTCTCCTTGTCCCGCCTATACTTCCTGCCTGGCCACTGGCCAATCAGTATTTTATTTATACAGAATGATATCCACAGCAAATTCTAACAATTTTTTTTCTTTTTCCTCTTCTGCTTACTTAGGAGGAAGCATCACCCTACTCTTTGGTCAACATCTGCCTGGATATCTTGATTGCTAACTTAGAGCAATGGTGTTCTAAAAGACCTGATGGAACATTGTGCCTTCCAGAGCTTTGGCGTTTCCCTCACGAAATAGCTGATCAGTTCCTTGAGAGGATGGCTTGGCAAGGTACTAAAATGCTTACTTCTTTTTTTTTTTTTTTTTTGTGACTCACTGAGTTTACTTAAGGAAGCTTACAGAGTCATTGGCGAGGGGTTATTTACAGGAGCACAGGCCCACCTTACCAGTGATTATACTATTAAAGACAACCCTCCACCCCCGAGTGCACAGCAACCTTTAATTACATTTATATCCTCATGGAGGATGGGCCCTTGTGACTCCCTTCCCCCCTGACAGAATGTTGACTAGCTCAGTCTTGTGTAGGTCTTGTGCTGATACAGCCAATGAGGAAACAAGATTGCAGTGACCGTGTTACGAAGGAAGAAAGTGTTCCATGACACTCCCGTTCTTTCCGTCCCTCTCTTCTGCAATTTCCATGAGCCTTGGAATGGGTAATAGAGAACACCCATTTAGGGCTCAGTCAGTGTGTGTGTGTGTGTGTGTGTGTGTGTGTGTGTGTGTGTGGTGTGTTATTTGCGTGTGTGTTTGGGTGCCGTGTGTACACATGCAGAGACTAGAAGAGGACATCAGGTGATCTGCCCTTACCATTTTCTCCCTTAGCTCCTTGAGACACAGTCTCTTACCAAGTCTGGAGCTAGGCTGGCAGCCAGCAAGCCCTAGCAGCCCCCATCTCCACACCTACACAGCTCTGGGTGATAGACATGTGTGGTCACACTGGGCTTTTCACTTGAGTGCTGCGGATTTTTTGATTTGGGGGTTTTCATGTCTGCATAGCAAGTGCTCATACCCGCCAGGCTAGTCCCCAACTCCAGCAGTCAGTCCTTCTTAGCAGCTAAGCAGTGATAAGCTGATGGCAGCACTGACCTATGACATACGAGTATCTAGAAGGTAGTTTCACAGGCGGGTCATGTCCAATTAACAAAACAACAGGGGAACCTTCCCTCCTAAGGCCTCTGCCTCCTTGGCCACAGGCTTTTGACCAAGTTTACAGTACCAGAGATGAATTCCCTCTTGCGGCGTGGACCTCAACTCCAACTGAAGAACAGTTGGTTGTACAGACTTGCCACGATTCACCAGCGGCCAAGTTGTGCCTGGCACCCCAGTAGTGTAGTATACATACGTAGTCCACAGCTGAGTAAGAATTGACAGTTCTCCTCTAAAAGCCTACTTAGCATCTTTCAGCACTCTATCAGGTCTGACCAGCAAGGAAGGAAGCTTTCAACTCAGCTCCAGCTTGAGTACTCGATGAGTTATACAATCAAAGTGTATGGTGTCTTCAGCAGTGAGGTCTTAGTTACCCTCTAATTCTAGAGGGCGTCCAGGAACAGGGACAATAGCCTGTATTATTTTGGGAGCCTCAGGAACCTCAGTGCTTTATTATTTGAAAAATACTTTTATTTATAGTTCTTACTTTATCTCAGTCTTTACGGAATAATCTAAGCTTTCTAAGCTATTCTTGCTGCTAGCCTAATAAATAAAGAAAATGAAACCATTGTCATTTATCCACCATTCTGTTACAGTCTCATCCTTTATTCTCTACATTATGGGCGTGAGTCTTTAAAGTTTCTTTGGGGCTGAAGATGTAGCTCAGTGGTGGAGAACTTGTCTAGTGAGTCGCAGGACACGAAAAAGAGCCCAGACTTGATGGCACATGCCTGTGAATCCAGCACATGAGAACAGGAGGCCGGAGGGTCAGAATATCAGTGGTCTTCAGCTCTTAATGAACCTGAGGCCAGTCTGGGCTCTAGGACATTCTGATGGGGGAGAAACAACAACAAAGGAGAGACCAGCAAGAAGGCTCAGTGTAAGGGCAGTGAGTGTAAGGACAGTTAAACCCGACGGCCCAGGTTCTAGCCTGGGACCTACGCGGTGGAAGGAGAGAACTAAGTTCTGGGAGTCGTCTTCTGACTTCACGAATGCACCCTGGCCTCGACGTGTCCCCTCCCCACCAAGTAAATAAACTGTAAAAGATTAAAACAGCAACAAGAAACAAACAGTGAGACGGAATTACCAAGGTCATGTTTGATTTGTTTTCTTAGAGCAAAAATTTTGGTTTGACATTCATTTGTGTGTATGTGTGTATACAGGAACGGAGGTCAGAGGACAACTTGGAGTTGATTTTCTCCACCATGTGGTTCTACTGATCAAACTCAGGTGGTCAGACTATGCAGCAAACTCCTTTATCTTCTCACCCTTCTCACTGGCCCTTTAAAAAATATTAGCCGGGCGCGTAGTGGCGCACGCCTTTAATTACAGCACTTGGGAGACAGAGGCAGGCAGATCTCTGTGAGGCCAGCCTGATCTACAAAGAGAATTCCAGGACAGCCAAGACTTACACAGAGAAACCCTGTCTTGAAAAACCAAAAAACAAACAATTTAGAGACCCCTGTGCCTCAAGGCATGTACCACCACACAAACCTTTTCTTTTAAAAAGGATTTTTTTTTATGTATCTGAGTGTTTTTCCTGCGTGTACATATGTATATCACATGCATGCCTGGTGCTCAAGAAGGCCACCTAAGGGCCCTAATCCCTGCAGCTGGAGTTACAGGTGGTTTTGAGCTGCCGTGTGGGTGCTGGGAACTGAACCTAGGGAGTCTGCAAGAGCAGCAAGGGCCCTCTCCCGAGCTCTTATTTCACTTTTTTCTGAGATAAGGTCTCATCCCTTGAACTCCAGCGTGCAATCAATCCATGCCTCGGCCCCTTGAGTAGTTGAGACTACAGCCCACATCACCACACCCTCCCAAATGTGGGTATTTTAGAGAGTTCTGCCAGGGTTGATGATCCCTCATTTGATGTGCTTAGGGTCTGTAATGTTTTGGATTTGGGAATACAGTTGGACACCTTTAATCTGAAATGCTCCAAAATACAGAACTTTTTAAGTGTCGTGTTGTTATGCCCAGATTTCGGGGACCCCCAAAAGACCACTATGGAGACTGAATCCCATATGTAAAAGCAAAGACCCTTTATTTTCAAGCTCAGAGCTTGGTCTCTCTGTCCGACAAATGGGTGAGAGCAGAGCCCAGAGCCCAGGCAGGGTTGGTTTTTTTTATCATGGCAGAGGTTGGGGTGAGGGGATTTCCAGGGTTTAAGACCCTGATTGAGGGGCTGGAGAGATGGCTGAGAGGTTAAGAGCACCAACTTCTCTTCCAGAGGTTCTGAGTTCAGTTCCCAGCACCCACATGGTGGCTCACAACCATCTGTAATGAGATCTGGTACCCTCTTCTGTATACATAATAAATAAATAAATCTTTAAAAAAAAAGATCCTGATTGACTGACATTTGTCTAGGGTATAGGAAATGTTTTGAATATCAGGTATTTCCTCTTCGATACAGGCCACATTGGGTGGGGTCAGATTATGGCTTTTCCTAGGTCCAAGTGTTGCCTGCCAAAAGCTGTGTCTGGGCCTTTAAGCCTGTCATGGCAGCTGTGTGGTCAAGCTGTTTTGGCCCCCCCCCCATAATTGTTGGCATTTTTTTTTTATGTGCATGGGTGTTGGGTCCCCTGGAACTAGAGTTACAGACAGTTATGAGCTGCCATGTGGGTGCTGGGAATTGAACTCGGGTCCTCTGGAAGAGCAGCCAGTGCTCTTAACCACTGAGCCATCTCTCCAGCCCCCATCCTATTGGCATTCTTTTTTTTCCCCCCCTGAGACAGGGTTTCTCTGTGTTGTTTTGGTGCCTGTCCTGGATCTCACTCTGAGATTAGGCTGGCCTCGAACTCACAGAGATCTGCCTGGCTCTGCCTCCCAGTGCTGGGATTAAAGATGTGTGTCACCGCCGCCTGGCTTCTTATTGGCATTCTTGATCCCCCCTCCTCCCTCCTCCCACCCTCCAGCCATCTCTCCCAAGCCACCCCACAGCCCCCAAGTCAAGGTCTCCCATGGGGAGTCAGCAGAGCCCAGCACACTGAGCCTAGGCAGGTCTAAGCCCTTCCCCACTGCACCAATGCTGTGCAAGGCGTCACACCACAGGCACTGGGCTCCCAAAAGCCTACTCATGCACCAGGGACGAATCCCGATCCCCCTGCCTGGGTGCCCCCAAAACAGTTCGAGTCAAAAAACTGTCTTCCATATCCAGAGGGTCTAGTTCAGGATGCTCACATGATCCTTCCTGCCACTGCCTCACAAATGTTGACATCCTGGGTATTCACTATCGCTCCTGTCTTCCTTCCTTCCTTCCTTCCTTCCTTCCTTCCTTTCTCTCTCTCTTTCTTTTTTGTGTTTTGAGACAGGGTTTCTCTGTGTAGCCTCAGCTGTCCTGGAACTCGCTCTGTAGACCAAGTTGGTCTTGAACTCAGAGATCCATTTGCCTCTGCCTCTTGAGTGCTGGGATTAAAGCCATGTGCCACCCCCACCTGGCTTTTTATTTTAGAAATTTTTGTTTGTGAGTTTGTGAGTGCACATGAGCATCTGAGGCGCTGAATGAATGTCAGTCTGCTCTTACTTTCCAACACATGGGTCCTGGGGACCGAACTCGGGTCATTAAGCTTTGCAGCAAGCACATTTACCCACTGAGCCTTCTCAGTGGTCCCCAGCTGTGCCTTTCTAAAAATATAAATATAAGCTAGGAGTGGTAGCTGGGCTACAGAATGAGTCCCCATCTAAAACACACATACACAACTTTCCCTAAATCACGTGACTCTCACCAGTCCCAATTTTTTTTCTCTTTTTTTTGGGGGGGGGGTTCTAGACAGGGTTTCTCTGTATATAGTTTTGGTGCCTGTCCTGTGTAGCTGAAGTTTTCTCCAGTCCTGCCTGGTCCACGGTCAGGACAAATCTCTCTCACCTGCCAGTTTGGCAGCCGCTCAGACCCAACTGAGTAAACACACAGAGACTTATATTGTTTACAAACTGTATGGCCGTGGCAGGCTTCTAGTTATCTAGTTCTTCTATCTTAAATTAACCCATTTCTGTTAATCTATACTTTGCCACGTGGCTTGTGGCTTACTGGTACTTTACATCCTGCTCCTCATTGTGGTGGCTGGCAGCATCTCCTCCACTCTGCCTTCCTGTTACACCAATTCTCCTCTCTTCTTTTTTTTTTTTTTTTTTTTTTTCTGAAGCTGAGGACCCAGGGCCTTGCGCTTACTAGGCAAGCGCTTTACCACTGGGCTAAATCCCCAACCCTCCAATTCTCTGTTAGTCCTGCCTATACTTCCTGCCTGGCTACTGGCCAGTCAGTGTTTTATTTATCAATCAATCATAGCAATACATTCACAGCATAGAGAACATCCCATAACACTTTCCCCTTTCTTTTCTTTTAAAGAGGAAGGTTTTAACTTTCACATAGCAAAATTACATATAACAAAACAATTATCAAGCAAGAATTGTAGTTATAATATCCAGTCTATTTGTGTTTGGCAAAATTAAAGAAGATATCCTATCTATCTTACATTTGTGAGTCTAAGATTTCATATCTAACTTATCTTTTATCATAACTAAGGAAATTATAACTATCTATTCTTTAACTACATCAAAGACCTCAGAAGGATATAATATTACCTGAGAAATAGGAGGACACAAGCAACTTTTGGGAGTCTTGTGAGAGTAGACAGAGACAGCTGGCAGCCTGGACAGTCACCCAATGTTCCTTTGTAAAGTTGGAACATCTGTCTTCAGCCCACAGGCCTAGAGTCTCTCAGTCATTTCTCTTTGTGTCCTGTAGAATGTCTGGCAGTTTCCTCTGCAAAGCAGGAACCTGAAGGACCATTTTGCCAAGCAAAGTTAAGTGATCACCTTCCTGTGGGTCCTGCATGTCCAGTTGATACATTTTTTTTAAGCACTCCAGGCAAGAATAATTTCTTGCCCAAATGGCTGTTTTTGCCAAGGTCTAAATAAACTCCATATGGAGTGTCTTTGATGTCCATCCTCTTCTCTGAAGTAAATTGGTGCTGCCAGGAGCAGACATGTCTCACTCTCCAGAAAGTCTAAATTTTTAAAACATTTTAAATGCCATATTCTGTAGGTCTTTGAAGTGTTTGAAGATTACCTATCTATCTGAAATATATCTATATATACCTAGAAAACTTAACTAACATGTTACAAGTTTGGCTATCATAGAAGACTAATTATTAATCTGTATTTCTTAATTATCCATTGCAATCTAAATGAGTTACATAAACATAATACCTCAAACAAGAGTAGAAATACATATACAGTATAACAAAATTAAGTTTAAACTTGTATCAATAAACTAAAACTATAGCAATGTAAAACATTTCTAAACAAGTTGTTACACTTTTCTAGTTTTTTGAGACAGGGTTTCTCTGTGTAGCTTTGCACCTTTCCTGGAACTCACCTTGTAGACCAGGCTGGCCTTGAACCACAGAGATCCACCTGCCTCTGCCTCCCAAGTGCTGGGATTAAAGGCGTATGACAACACCTCCCAGCCATGTTGTTACTCTTTAAAAGTAGGTTCGGCCAGGCGGCGGTGGTGGCGCACGCCTTTAATCCCAGCACTTGGGAGGCAGAGGCAGGCGGATCTCTGTGAGTTCAAGGCCATCTTGGTCTACCAAGTGAGTCCCAGGAAAGGCACAAAGCTACACAGAGAAACCCTGTCTCAAAAAACCAAAATAAATAAATAAATAAAATAAAAGTAGGTTCGTTAATCTACCCTTTCATCCTATCATATCTAAACTATCCCCTTTTCTTCTTTAGAAAGAGATTGTATTTATAATCAACCTGTTTTAAATAAAAATATTGGTTTTTCTCTGTCCCACACCAGAGGGCTCTTCTAATATGGGACACAAGAATCTCTCAACCTTTTTTTTTTTAGGAATATGCTTGGGTTTAGAGAAGGAATGAGCTAATTCCATCTCCAAAGCCAGTTTGGTATATTTGGGAATTTGGGCATAGCTTCTCTTACTACTTCCTGCTGGAGGAGGGCGTTGTATTCTTATGGGGACACAAAGAAATTTTAGGATTATAGGGTAGTCTGTGAGGCTGTATTGTCTGAGCCAGTTGCCTTGAAACCGTTCTGGGTGTTGGATCAGCTGGGCCATGGCTTATTTTTTATATTAATTTTTACTTTAAAACTTTATTTTTAAAAACTATTTCATTATATAACTGTATATATATATCACTTTTTTGTCTCTTTCAAGCCTATGTACATTTTACACACATTGTAAACTATTCCATCTGAATCTGTCTTATTGTGAACCTATTGCTTTAAACTGTAGCATTCTAAGACTGAAACGATGCTGTGGCTGCTGGCTCTACCCTCCTCAGCTTCCCAACATGGTGGTGGTACTTTTACCGCCAACTCTGGGAGCCGTCAATTCTTAGAAACAGTGGGACTATGCTTTTATCAAAGTAGTGTCTCACTCTGTAGACCAGGCTGGCCTGGAATTCACAGAGATCCGCCTGGCTCTGCCTCCCGAGTGCTGGGATTAAAGGCTTGTGCCACCACCGCCCGGCTTACCAGTCCCAATTTTATCAGTCATATGTTACTACTACGAACACAAGTATTTTAATTTTCTACTGGTGTGCCCTCCTAGATTGAGTTTCTTGGGGCCACAGGTGTCTGATAAGCCCATTGCTTAGCCTGGAATCTCATATGTAGACAGTGCTTTGTAAATCTTTGCTAAATGGAGTCTAGTACAGCCTGTTTGTTTTACAGATGAAGACAACAAAGTCCTCCAGGGTTGCAGGGATGGCTCAGCAGTTAAGAGCACTAGTTGCTCTTGCAGAGGATCCAGGTTTCGTTCCTAGTACCCACATGGTGGTTCACAACTGTCTGTAACATCAGTTCCGGGGATTGGATGCCCTCTTTTGACCTCTGTGGACACCAGGCACACACACACACGATGCACATAGACACACGAGGGCAAAACACTCATACACATAAAATAAATCAATCTAAAAGTTTTTTAAAAGAAAAAAATGGGGATAAGTGGCTCGTTAAGTCATTCTGTATTTTGATTTCAAGTGATCATAACAGAAAAAGCCAGGTGTAGTGGCACATGCCTTTAATCCCAGCACAGGGAAGCCAGAGGCAGGCAGAGCTCTGAGTTTGAGGCCAGCCTGTTCTACAGAGCGAGTTCCAGGACAGCCAGAGCTATGTGGTGAGACCCTGAACCCCCACCCCCACCCCAAGGTCTTATTGTCTGTCCCTATTTGATTTTGCTTGGTTTCTGTGAACAAGGTTGTCGTAGATAAGCCTGAGCTCCGAAGTACAAGCTTCCGTCAGTTGACTTGGGCAGGTTAAACTCTTAGTTTCCTCGTCTATCTAACAATACTAAAAGTTCCCCTGCAGTGTTAGTGTAAAAACAAAAGGGGGTCACCTTAGTGACCTAAAGGGGGTCACCTTAGTGACGAGTTCAGAGCAGTGTCTGGCTGGCAGCATCTGTCCTCCTCATTCACTGTCACCTCGCAGCCAGGAACGCCATGAGCTTTGGTTGTCCGTGTCAGCGGTTCTGCTTTTCTTCCAGGCAAGCTGACGGACAGAACAGCAAGCATTTTCCAGGGCAAGCGAACAAACCTGAAGCGGATCCGTATCCAGAGATCCAGGCTCTCCGCAGCAGCCTTCACAAAAGCCTTCTGCCATCACAAGCTTCTCGAAGTGGACGCCACCTCAGTGGACTCGGAGCTTCCAGCCGCAGACATCGTCCACGCTCTCCAGAGCAGTGCCTGGATCCAGAACAACCTGCAGTGCCTTCTGATAGACTCAACTAGTGTCCCTCAGAACTCAAGACTGCTGGCCTTGGGTCGGTTCACTGGCATTCGCACTTTAAACGTTGCCAACGTGTCCTTCTGGAACGAAGACCTAGCGAGCGTTTCCCAGTTACCACACCTGGAAAGCCTGGACATCTCCAATACTCTGGTCACTAATATCTCTGCACTCCTCGCCTGTAAGGACCGGCTCAGGTCTCTCACAATGCACTATCTGAAGTGCCTGACCATGGCCAACCGACAAATTCTTGCCGTCCTCAGACAACTGAAACGCCTGCTTCACCTTGATATTTCTGATCACAGGCAGCTCAGATCAGACCTGGCTTGTCTTCTGTTACAGCAGGAGGACATCCTGCCCAGCCTTGTGTCCCTGGATATTTCCGGGGGCATCGACATCACTGATGAAGCTGTGGAATCCTTTCTGCAGCAGCGGCCTGAGATTCAATTTGTGGGGCTCTTGTCCACTGATGCTGGTTATTCTGATTTCTTTGTTTCAAAGCAAGGCTTAAAGGTTTGTTCTAACATACATTTTTGTTTTATTTGTTCAGAGCATTATATTTTCTTATACATTAGAATCTATATTAGGTGTGGGTTACTTATATAGAGTCCTAAATAGTTTTTATTTTTTGCTGTTTTGTTTTGAGACAGGGTCTCTCAACATGGCCCTGGCTGTCCTGGAATTCACTATGTAGCCCAGGCTGGCCTTCAACTCACACAGATGCACCTGCCTCTGCCTCCCAAGTGCTGTGATTAAAGGTGTGTGCCACCATGACCGGCATTCCTTAACAGTTTGTAACTATCCTGGTCTAACAAGTTGTGGGGGCTGTAACGTTAAGATACAATTCCAAAGAGACTGAGGCCGTGGCACAGTGGGTAAAGTGCTTTCTGGGCAAGCATGAGGATCTGAGTTAAGGTCGTCAACCTCCCTGTTTTAAAATGGGGAGAAGTGGGTGTGGCAATATTTGTAATGTCTGCCCTGCGGGCAGAGGTTGGCTAATCCCAAGAGCACATTGACCAGCAAATATAGAGAGGAAGAATCTTCCCATGAATGCCTGTGGCCTCCACAACTCCTCCCAGGGGTGAGCACACCTGCATGCATAGGTGCATACATGTGCCCCACCCCCCAAACACATAAACAGTTTCAACCTCCATGTCCAGCTTGATGATGATAGCTACAGCCATTCTTTTCCCATGCAAAATCCATTTCTGATTTGTTTCCCCCTTGGTCTCTCATTTCACAGATGAGGAAAGGGAAGCCCCCACAGTTATGGAACTATTAAATGATAGAGCTAGAACTCAGATCCAAGTATCTGTGACTCCAAAACTTGTGTTCTTCCCTCTACCAAGAGCTGACTCTAGCTGCTGATGGGGATGATCAATATGGCTAGCACCATTTTTGGCCAAGGAATGACTAAAGAACAATTTCTTTAAATTTTTTTGTTTTGTTTTGGTTTTTTGAGACAGGGTTTCTCTGTGTGCGCCGTTCCTGGGACTCACTTGGTAGCCCAGGCTGGCCTTGAACTCACAGAGATCCACCTGGCTCTGCCTCCCGAGTGCTGGGATTAAAGGTGTGCACCACCACCACCCCACCAATTTCTTTAATTTTTAAAAGACTTTTTATTTTATATGTATGATTGTTTTACTTGCGTGTGTATATGTAGTGCTTGTAGACTGCAGAAAAGAATTAGAGTTCCAATAATTGTGAGCCACCATGTGGGTGCTGGGAATTGAACCGAGGTTCTCTGGAAGAACAGCTAGTGCTCTCTTTCTTTCTTTCTTTCTTTTTTTTTTTTCCTGGATCTCACTTTGTAGACCAGGCTGGCCTCGAACTCACAGAGATCCACCTGCCTCTGCCTCCCCAGTGCTGGGACTAAAGGCGTGCGCCACCACTGCTAGTGGCGCTGGTGCTCTCTCTTGTTGTTGTTTTGTTTTGTTTGAGATGGGGTTTCTTTGTGTAGCCCTGGGTGTCCTGGAATTCTGTAGATCAGGCTGGCCATGAACTCTGAGGTCTGCCTGCCTTTCCTTCCCATGTGCTGGGATTAAAGGCATGCATCACCACCGCAGGACTCAGCTAGTGCTCTTAGTTACTGAGCTATCTTTCCAGACTCCTGAAAAATAATTTTTTAAAGAGCACTTAGGGAGGCAGAGGCAGGGAGAATCTCTGTGAGTTCAAGACCAGCCTGGTCTACAGAGTTCCAAGACAACCAGGGCTATAGAGAGAAGCCAGGCACAGAAGTAGTACATTCCTTTAATCCCAGCACTCAGGAAGCAGAGGCAGGCGGATCTCTGTGAGTTCAACTCCAGCCTGGTCTACAGAGAGAGTTCCAGGACAGCTAGAGCTACAAAGAGAAACCCTGTCTTGAAAAACACAAAACAAGAGACAGACAGACAGACAGACAGACATGGTAGCTGTCTAACTGCACAGATCCCCAAATGCTAGGGTTACAAGTGCAAACTATCATACCCAGCCCCCTCCCCCCCAAAAAAATTCTGAAGGAGCCGGGCGGTGGTGGTGCACGCCTTTAATCCCAGCACTTGGGAGGCAGAGGCAGGCGGATCTTTGTGAGTTCAAGGCCAGCCTGGTCTACAGAGCGAGATCCAGGAAAGTCACAAAGCTGCACAGAGAAACCCTGTCTCGAAAAACCTAAAAAAAAAAAAAAGAAAAAAAATTCTGAAGGAGTGGGATGTATCTTAGTGGTCATTCTAGCATGTAGAAAGCCCCAGGTTTGATTCTATAAATGAAAAAAGATGTTTAGACCATTGCTTGAATAAATATGTATAGCTTTTTATGTTGTTACCTTAAAAAAAGCATGTATTTAAATAAATAAAATCGGGTTTTTTTTGTTTTTTTTTTTTTAAAGATTTATTTATTTATTATGTATACAGTATTTTGCCTGCATGTGTCCCTGAAGGCCAGAGGAGTACACCAGATTTCGTTACAGATGATTGTGAGCCACCATGTGGTTGCTGGGAATTGAACTCAGGACCTCTGGAAGACCAGCCAGTGCTCTTAACCGCTGAGTCATCTCTCCAGCCCCTTGTTTTGTTTTTTACTGGTGTAGTGGCAAATGCCTTTAATCCTAGCATGAAGCAGAAGCAGTTAGATGAAAAGGAAAAAAAAAAGAAACTGAAAAAAAAAAATCTTTAGTTGCTGATGCTTTCTTTTGAGACAGGGTCTCACTGTGGTCTCCAATCCAACTCACAGAGATCTGTCTCTACCTACTACAAGTGTTTGGACTAAAGGTGTGTGCTAAAACACCTGGCTGTGTGTGTGTGTGTGTGTGTGTGTGTGTGTGCGTGCGTGCGTGCGTGCGTGTGTGTGTGTGTGTGTGTGTGTGTGTGTGTGTGTACCCAGTGTGTGTATGTGCACCGCATTCATGCAGTGCACATGGAGGCAGCTACGGACCACCATACAGGCACAGCCTGGGTCCTTTGCAAGAGCATCAAGTACTCTTAACCACTGATCTGTATAAACAGCCGGAGTTGAGTGTACTTTTTTTGGTACTAGATGAACATACTCTATTTCTGTTTTGAAAATCACTGTTTTAGATATATTCTTTTTTGATTTTTCAAGACAAGGTTTCTCTGTGTCATTTTGGTGCCTGTTCTGGATCTTGCTCTGTAGACCAGGCTGGCCTCAAACTCAGAGATCCACCTGACTCTGCCTCCTGAGTGCTGGGATTAAAGGCGTGTGCTTCCACTGCCTGGCCTGTATGTTTAATCTAGAGGCTGGCTCTGTCCTCTGATCCCCAGGCAAGCTTTATTTGATACACAATATATCACCACAGGTATCGCTCAATCAGTGATCTCCAGGTTCAGTAAGAGACTCTGCTTAAAAAAAAAACAAAAAACAAAAAAACGATGGAGGGTAATAGAGGAAGACACCTAGTACTAACCTCTGGCCTCCATATGTATACACACAAGTATACATGTATACACACAGCCCTCTAACACCACCTCCACAAATCCTTCAGTGAATAAGTGAGTTAAATACCTATGTGTTCCTCTATCACTGATATATTTGGCTTGCATTGCCATAGTTTTATTTTTTTGTGGGGGAGGGGTTTTAAGACAGGGTTTCTCTTGTGTAGCCCTGGCTGTCCTGGAACCTACTCTGTAGATCAGGCTGGCCTCAAACTCAGAAATCCACCTGCCTCTTCCAAGTGCTGGGATTAAAGGCATGCATTACCACCGCCCAGCTTACATTTTTTATTTTCATGTTTCTTTGAAGCTTTTATGTGTGTGAATGTTTTGTTTTGTGTATGTACCACTTACGTGCCTGGGGCTGCATGAAGTCAGCAGTAGGTGTCAGATCCCTTGGAACCAGAGTTACAGATGGATGTGAGCCACCGTGTGGGAGTTAGGAATCAACCCAGATCTTCTGCAAGAACAAGTACTTTAAATCACTGAACCATCTCTCTAGTCCCCCATTTTATTTATTACTATTATTTTTAAATGTTTTATTGTGAGACAGTGTCTTATTATAATCTCTGGTTGGCCTGGACTTGCTGTGTAGACCAGGCTGTCCTTACAGAGATCCACTTGCCTCTGTTCCCCCAAGTGCTAGGATTAAAGGTGTGTACCACCATGCCTAGGGTTTTTTTTTTTTTTTTTTTTTTTTTTGGAAAATGTCCTTAGCACTTACTTGTCCACGTTTGCTTTCACGTGAGGGCGTGTGTGTCAGTGCATGCATGTGGAGATCCAAGGACAGCTTTCAGGAGTTGATTGTCTCCGAGCAAACTCAGGTCACCAGGCTTGGCAGCAAGTGCCTTTACTTGGTGAGCCATCATACCAGCCCCATTGTCATTGTCACTTATTACTCTGTGTGTGTGTGTGCTCGCGCGCGCGCGCGATGTGTTTGAGGAGGCGGAGCACATAGGTGAGGTCAAAGGTTAACTGGAGTTGGCTCTCTCCTGCCTTTATATGGATTTCAGGGTTGAAAATGAACTCAGGCAGCAGATGAGTTTAGTAACCCTTTCTTTGCCTCAGTTTTTTTAAACCTTACCCGCTTCCTTGCCTCTTTGGTATTTATGTTTTTTTCATATACCAAAGTGCATACTGAGACTCCAAGTCTTGAGTGCTTCTGATTTGTTGTTAGTTTATTGGAAGAATTGTTCTCAGATGGAATGTAGCTTTGCATTTTTTTCTCGTTCCTTCTGATTGCTCTGGAGTTGGTTTGAACGTCTTCACTTTTTCGCAGTTAGCTCCTTTTTCAAAAGCACTTCCCTAGGTGGACACACTCCTGTGATCCCAGGGCTGGTGAGACCAAGGCAGGTAGATTGTGAGTTTGAAGCTAGTTTGGGATGTGCAGTAAGACCCTGCCTGTCTCAAAAGAACAAACGCACTTGTCCGTTTGAGTACTGGGATGATGGTGTGAGTGGTGGAGGCAGGATGGATGTTTTGAATTCATTTCTTCCTTTCATTTTGTAAGATTCTCACTTATTCTCTGCTCCTCTGTTTTGTTTTGTTTTTCTTGTTCTTTACTACCCAGGGATGTTGAAAACTTGATCATGTCTAGTTTAAAAAAAAAAGAAAAAATTCCTTATGTTTTGGAGAGCAGCTACAGGAGAGGGTGTAATCAGGAGACCTCCGCTATCTTTAGGCTAATTGAAGTGGGCTGTTTAAAACACAGCATCCTGGGATGGCAAGGAAGAGTTATGGCATAGAGAAGCGGGGTTAGAACCAAGGACAAGGACGACTGAGCTCCTTTTCCTGTGCCTTCCCGCCTTGACCGGATGGTTTTTCCTGTGTGAGCTCTTAGCCTGCTGATAGGCTTCCATTGTGATTGTTCACTGCTGGAACTTTGCACGCTCCTGTGTGGCTTGTTTTGTTGTTTGCACTAGGAACTGTACCCCGGGCTTCATACTTGCTAGGCAAGTAGTCTACACCAAGGCAGATCTCCAAAATACAGTCAAGTGAGCTTTTGTGGGTCCCCCCTGCGCGCCCCCCTCCCCCAGTTCTTGATTCAGACAGGGGGCTGTTCTCGTCTGAGAATTCTCTTGCCTCTGCCTCCTGGGTGTTGGGACTCCAGGCATAACTGGACTCCAGGCATAACTGAACTCCAGGCATAACTGGACTCCAGGCAGAACTGGACTCCGGGCAGAACTGGACTCCGGGCAGAACTGGACTCCGGGCAGAACTGGACTCCGGGCAGAACTGGACTCCAGGCAGAACTGGACTCCAGGCATAACTGGACTCCGGGTCGGGGAGAAGTAATGATTCCAGCACTAGCACCAACTTCCCTCGTCGTGGTACCAAGCTGCACACTTCACTCCTCGGGTAGATCTGTAAAATGGAAGATCTGTAAAATGGAAGTTGAGGAACACAAGGTTCTATTAGAATCAGGACTAAAGGGGAGCAACTTCACTACCTGGAGTATTTGAACACCTGCTGTGCTTTTGAAGCTGGCAGAACCCAAATGCATGTGTGAGAAGGTGAAGCCTGCTGTGACTCCATGTTTTTCAGGTTGCTGGAGGAGCCAACATGAGTCAGATTTCTGAAGCACTGAGCCAGTACAGGAACAGGCCGTGTTTTGTGAAGGAAGCTCTCTACAGGCTCTTCACAGAGACGATCTCCCTGAGTGCCATCCTGCCTGCCATTCTAAAGGTACCTCAGAAAGAAGACTGACTTCATCACCTCTTTCCTGGTCAGTTGAAAGTTGTTTACTAGCAGGCCTGATAGAGCACCCCTTTAATTCCAGCATTCTAGAGGAGAATGAAGACAGATCAGTGTGAGTTCCAGGCCGGCTACTACGACATAGTGAGACCTTGTCTCCTAAAAAAAAGTGTTTGGTGAACAGTACAGGAAGATAGTAGTAGCATTGTATTATCTTTTTAAAATATAAAATAGGAGTTATGGATCTGTTTGTAGGGATTGAATTCACTTTGCTCTAGACATTTCCTATGCATTTATTTATTTGTTTAGTCTTCAAACTCTAATATTTGATTTTCTTCATTCTTTTTCTTCTGTGAGTCTCATCTATCCCAGGTTAGGCTTAAACTTCATGTTGCTGAGGATGATCTTGAACCACTGAACCGCCACATCTACCTCCTAGGTGCTAGAATTACAGGCATGTGCCGTTAAATGACCAATTTGTATAGTGAAAGGACATTGAGCATGCCTCATGTGTGCTTGGAAGCACTGTACTGCTAAGCTGTACCCCCCAGCTCCAACGCTGATTTTCTGATTTTCTTCTGACCGAGTACTAGGATGTGTTTACAGGCGTGTTTACATGCCTGGTTTATGTCATGCTGGGCATTGAACCCAGTAGTCTGTGTGTGCTAGACAAGTGTCCTACTAACTGAGCTATATTAGTTGTCCTAAAGTCAGATTTTCTGAAGGAAAGCAAGAACAGAACAAAATGAAATGAATTGTTGCCTGGAGTAGTGGTACACACCCATGACTCCAGTTCTCAGGAGGGAAAGGTGGAAGGATTAGAAGTTTAAGGTCATCGTTGGCTATATATAGTGAGGCCAGCTTGGGATACATTATAGCTGAATTTTGGCTTAGGGAATAATAAACTCGTTTTATTTTTACTTTTTATACATCAGAAAGCATTTACACTATCATGAGTTTATCCATACTAATTTGCTTCATCACATGTAAAACTCACTTTTAAAATTTAATTTTATATAACATGTAGGCACATCACTCATAAAGTAATTCTAAAGAAACAAAATCTAAGTAACATTCCTTGTTTTGCATTTGTGCTCTGGGTTTCCCTCCGCTTATATTGCCTTTCCAGTGTTATATTTTCTACTTTTAAAGTTCTTCCTTCTCCCTTGGTAACTCATCCCATCCTTTTGTCCATCCATCTGGTGGTTTTTGTTTTTCCTTCCTGTTTTTTGTTTTTTTTTTTTTTGTTTCCCTTCCTGCCTCTGTCTCCTGTCTAGGTTCTAGAGCCTGTCTGACATGCTTTGTCAGTGGAGTCTTCCAAAGTGTGGCCTCCCAGCTACTGCATTTATACCTCTCCTGGGTGCTTTTTTTTCTTTTTTTTTTTTTTTAATTATGTATACAGTGTTCTGCCTGCATACATGCAGAGCACCAGAAGAGGGCACCAGATCTCATTACAGATGGTTGTGAGCCACTATGTGGGTGCTGGGAATTGAACTCAGGACCTCTGGAAGAGCAGCCAGTGCTCTCAACCTCTGAGCCATCTCGCCAGCCGCTCCTTGGTGCTTTTTTTCAGTTTCATGTCTGGTATCCCCTAGTGTGAACGCTGAGGATTTATGCTAAGGCATGAGGCATGATCTTATTCACTGGGAGAACATGTCTGCATCCTAGCTCTTAGAAGGCAGAGGCAGGAAGATTGCTGAGTTTGATCAGCCGACCTCCACAATGAGACCCCGTCTCAAAATATCCCCCAAATGGCATACTCTGACTGATGTTTGTGTCTCTTGCGGTGCTTGTCACGGTAGCTCGGGTGATGCTCGGGAAATGATCATACAGTTCCTGGCACGGATGAAGAGATTCAGGTCCAGAGCTACCCAGATAGTTAATTTGGATTGAAGCTATTGCTGCAATTCCTGTGTCCTACAGAGTAAATTCTAAGAAAAGTCTGTTATTAACCCAATGAGCAAATACTCGCACCAACAGAGATAGACTGGAGCCAGTACCAGAGTCTTTAATGGTGACTGTCCCTCTGAAATCGCTCTTCTTCAGCTCGTGGCTATAGGAATGAGGAATCACCCACAGGATCTGCCAGTGCAGTTCACGGCCAGTGCTTGTGTCCTCAACCTCACCCGCCAGGGCCTGGCCAGGGGCATGCCCATCCGTCTGTTGTCGGAGGTCACCTGTCTGCTCTTCAGAGCAATGAAAAATTTCCCCTACTACCAACAGGTAATTTCAATTAAATTATTGACTGACATTGAACCTTAGAGCAGATAGACGGAAGATCTGTATTACTGAATTACAGCTTTTATTCTTTTATAGATAAAATAGGACTTAATGTTATAGGAAAAAGTAGGAAATATGAATAAGCAACGAAGCTAAAACCATTTACTCAGAAAGCTGGGCGTGGTAGTGTATGTCTTTAATCCCAGTACTCAGAGGCAGAGGCAGGCAGATCTCTGAGTTTGAGGCCAGCCTGGTCTATGAGCGAGTTCCAGGATAGCCAGGGCTACACAGAGAAACCCTGTTTCAAAATACCAAAAATATAAAAATAAAAAGCATTTATTAAGAAACATCCACTAACATTGTCAGGCCAGGTGTGATGGATCTCACCTATAATCCTAGCACTTGGGAGGTGGAGCAAGTAGGATCAGAAGTTCAGGTTATTCTCTGCTGCTACATACAGTTCAAAGTCCAACAGGGCTACATGAGATCCCATCTCAAACAAACAGAAATCTGAGGGAAGAAAAAATTGAGTTGGACCAACAAGATAAAAGTTAGCACTTAGCAGGTCAAAGTGCAACCTGAGTTAAGACCTGTGTTTGATCCTTGAGACTCACATGGTGGAAGGAAAAAAACCACCTCCTGTTAGTTGCTTTTTAATCTCTGTACAAGTGCGTGCGCACGCGCGCGCGCGCGCACACACACACACACACACACACACACACACACACACACACACTGAACTTCATAAAAAGATGGAATGACCCAAGTGTTTCAACAACAGATGAATAGATACTCAAATGTGATGTTTGTTTAAGTGAGTTCTGTCTAACAAGAAAGAAGTGAGGTACTGGTACATGGAGCATAGTTGACCCTAGAAAACATGAGTCAAGCAAAGCATGCTAAAAGTGTGAGTGACATGATTTCATTTAAATCTTTATTGTGGTGGTGGTTATTCAGCAACGTAAATTTGTCTAATTGAAATGCATGATAGCTCTCAGGATGAAGGCACCTCCACCCTGGTAACCCAAGTTCAATCTCTAGGACCCACATGATGGAAGAAGAGAGCTGGTTACTCCAAGTTGTCCTCAGACCTCTACATGTGTGCTATGATGTGCACACCCAAATACACACACCTACACACACACAGACACACACAGACACACACAAAACTAATATAACTTTTAAAAAAATGGGAGTTGGGACTAGAGAGATGGCTCAGTGGTTAAGAGCACTGGCTGCTCTTCCAGAGGACCAGGATTCGATTCCCAGCACCCACACGGCAGATCACAACTGTCTGTAACTCCAGTTCCAAGAGATCCGACACCCTCACACAGACAGACATACATGCAGGCAAAACACCAGTGCACATGAAATGAAAATAAATAAAAAAAGACGTATTTTAAAAAATGGGAGTTGGTCTTCTTTAGTTTTTTCAAGACAGGGTTTCTCTGTGTAGTTTTGATGCCTGTCCTGGATCTTGCTCTGTAGACCAGGCTGGCCTGGAACTCACAGAGATCCGCCTGGCTCTGCCTCCTGAGTGCTGGGATTAAAGGCATATGCCACCACCGCCTGGCTGGGAGTTGGTCTTTAAGAGTACCATTCAGTCTTTATTCCAATTGTAGGAGTGAGTTAAAATCATGGAGAGGACTACATAAGTAGTGAGCGCTCCATAAAAAAGTTCCTTGGTCACACCAGCCGCATGTCTTAACCTGCTCTGCATTTGCTTATGAGTGTTCCTCCTTTCTTCCCCAAAAGTTACAGAAGAATTGCCTTCTCTCCTTAACCAGTTCCAGGATTCTTATGGATGTCCCGTTTGACAGGCAAGTACAGATAAGCATCAGACTGAGGCCAGCAGAGTTTGGTTACTCACATTCTTACTGGAATGTACTTCTCTTGGGATCGCTCTGAAATGTTCTGATTTTCATTGCTAAGGCTTTAAAAGTTGACATTTTCACTTTTGTTTTAAAATTTTTCCTTAGCATATATCATACACAGTACTGGATTTCATTGTAGTATTTTCATACTTGTGTATAATGTGTTGATTTGTTTTAAAGATTTATTTATTATGTATACAATATGCCCGTATGCCAGAAGAGGGCACCAGATCTCGTTATTGATGGTTGTGAGCCACCATGTGGTTGCTGGGAATTGAACTCAGGACCTCTAGAAGAACAGCCAGTGCTCTTAACCTCTGAGCCATCTCTCCAGCCCTAATGTGTTGATCTTATTCATCCCCAAATATGCTCTTGTTCCCATCTACTCAGAGCTGCTTCCTCTTTCCAACTAGTCACTCTTCTTTCTTCTTTTCATGTCTTTATTTGTGTGAACAGTTAGCTTAATTAGGGCTGCTTACAGGGACATGGGTGAGGGTTTACTTACAGGCAGAGGCATGGGCGGCTTACCAGAGGCCGCACCACTGAAGAGAACATCCCTCCCTCTGCTATAAGCCACTAGCTGGATAGACTCTAAGGGAGGGGAGGGGCAGAACCTCAGGAGCCCTCTGCTCTCAGCCTTTAACTGTGTACAGAATTTTTGGAAGGAGAATAAAGGATTTATTTTCACTTGTTATTTATAACTTTGTAAACTTTATGCACCTGTGAGAAAAATAATATTCTGCTTTTCAGGCTTGATGCTGCCAAGCTTGTTATGAGGTGGCTGTGCAGACGTGAGAACCCCAAGATGCAAACAATGGCAGTGAGCATCACCTCCTTCATAGCCCTGAAGGTAGGCGTGCGTCGGCCCCCCCATTTCCCCCTTCCTGGGCTCGGGAGAATGTGGGCATTTCACTTGGGTCTTCTGTTTGCTTCCAGCTCTCACCCGAGGAGACTGAACAGCTTCAGGAAGAGCTCATCATGACAGTCAAGGTGAGCTGTGAGCTGAGGTGATCACCACTCCTACCCCACCATGCTGGGCTTTGAACCCAGGGCCTTGTGCATGCTAGGCAAATGCTCTACTGCTGAACTATATCCTTGGTCCGTAATACCTTTAAGAAAAAAGGAAGAAAGTTATGAATGAAGCTTTTGTTATTTATTTTTTCAATGACTTCTTTTTTAATGTGTATGAATTTTTTTTTTATTGTTGGGTTTTTTTGAGATAGGGTTTCTCTGTGTAACAGCTCTGGCTGCCCTGGAACTCACTCTGTAGACCATACATATACATACACTGCAACTCATGTATATTCACGAATATACACACTCACACAGTAAATAAAATGTAATTAAAAATATATATTAATGGCTTAAAAATACTTGCCTTGGGTAGAGAACCCAGGTCTGGCACTAGAGATCTTTGTATGTGGAGGTTGTGTACCTGTTTACAGTAAACCAGCTGAGGAAGTTGGGTGTTGAGACAGGGTCTCCCCCTGGGCTGGCAGCTAGCAAACCCTGGTGATCTTCTCTCTACCACCCCACAGCACTGGGAGGATGGGTGTACATGACGTGACACCAGGCCAGCTTTTTTTTTTTTTTTTTTCTTCGAGACAGGGTTTCTCTGTGTAGTTCTGGCTGTCCTGGAACTCACTCTGTAGCCCAGGCTGGCCTTGAACTCAGAGATCTGCCTGCCTTTGCCCCCCCAAGTGCTGGGATTAAAGGCATGCGCCACCACAGCCCTGCTCAGGCCAGCTTTTTCCATGGATGCTAAGAAGTGTTTTTCGTTTGTTTTTGTTTTTGAGACAGGGTCTCACTCAGTAGCTTTGGCAGACCTGGAACTTGATGTATAGATCAGGTTAGCCTCAAACTCAGAGATCTACCTGTCTTTGCTGGGATCAAAGTCATACGCCACCATGCTTAAGAAGTACTCTTATTGAGGTAGCCAGGCATGCTGGTATAGGCATGTAATCCAGCACTGGTAAGCAGAGGCAGGGTGTTCTTTGTGAGTTTAAGGCCATCCTGGTCTACATAGTGAGTTCCAGGACAGCCAGGGCTACCAAGTGAGACCGTGTCTCAAAACAAAAACAATTTTTTTTTGTATGTGTGGCACAGGTGTTTGTAGCCAGGCTGGAGCTGGACTGAAGGACTTCATGCATGCTACAAATACTCTATCAACCCAGCCATATCCCTAGCCCCCACTTTTAGGGATCCTCTTCCCTTTATATATATATAGGAGTGAGTTGATCATGAGGTCATTTAACTCTCTGTCTCTTTGGTTTTTAGGAACTTGTAACAATAGTCAGACAAAAGACGGCTGAGAATTTAGATGATGTCACCTTCTTGTTTACTCTGAAAGCACTTTGGAATCTTACAGATGAGTGTCCATCGGCCTGCAAGTACTTTATTGAGAATGAAGGATTGGCCGTCATCATCCAAGTCTTAGAGGTGGGAAGGTGGGACTGCGTTTAGATCGAAAGTTCTTTTCTCCGTGCTGTAGTAACCCGTGCGTTCTCTTGACAGACGTTCTCCGTGTCCGTGATACAAAGCAGAGTGCTTGGCCTTTTGGTAAGGTGACTTGTTTGAATTGATTTTAATTAAAACTAATCCTTACATAGCACCTACTTTGTGTTGGGCACTGCTGTAGTCAGTTTAGATTCAGTTAATCATTATATTCTGAGCAAGCAGATAATCCTTGTACAGTAATCATCTGATGCTGCGAATAACCCACAGCTTAGTGGCTTAAAATAACAGCAGTCTGGGGCTGGGGAGATGGCTCAGTGATGAAGAGTACTGATGGTTCTCCTAGAGGACCTGGGTTCAATTCCCAGCACCCACATGGCAGCTCACGAGCATCTGTAACTCCAGTCCTAGGGGATCCAGTGCCCTCTTCTGGCCTCTGTGAGCACTGCATGCACATGGTGCACAGACACACACAAAATTAAAATAAAAGTTAAAAAAAATATAGTAGCTATCTTATTTACTGAAAACCCCGTAGATGGTGTGTGTTGTGCCGTGCCTGTAATCCCAGCTCCAGGGAGGCTAACAAGTTTGAGGCCAGGCGAGGCTACATAGGAAGATCCTGACTCAAAAATTAAAACCAACCAAACAAGAGAGATTGGGAAACAGCTTAGTTGGTAGAGTGCATGTCGTGCAAGCCTGGGAACCTGAATTTGGATCCCCAGCACCCACGTATAAAGCTGGATGTGGTGGTGCATGACTGTAATCCCAGCACTGAGGATACAGAGACAAGAGGATTCCTGGGGCTCACAGCTGGTCTAGCCAAATGTTTGTGTCTTAGGTTCAGTGAAGGCTCTTGTCTGAATAAGTTAGGAAAAGAGTGATTGAAGAAGACACCAGATGTTGACCTCTGGCTTCCACACGTATGTGCACTACACAGATATAACACACATAAACATGTATACCTCTCCCTATAAGAACCAATGCGCCCATAGTTTGAGCTCAGCTCATGCTACAGTTCTGTTGTTTTGAGGGAGAGATTCCTGTAGCTGCAGGCTGAATAATCTAGGATGATCTGACCCTGGTGTCAGAGTTGGCACTGGTGGTCTGCTGAGTCTTATGTCTCACAGCAGTCTGAGAGTCCCCATCTACCAGAACTTTCCTAGCTCTGCTAATATCAGGCAATGCTGAGATTGAGGGCAGCGGATATGCTTCCATGAGAGGAGCAGCAGAGTCCCATTGCTAAGGAATATCAGGAAAAATTATGTCAAGGGTAAGCAAGATTGTGTGTTCTAATTGCACTCTATCCACAGTGTACAGGAGGGACCCGTTTGTCTCACCTAGTTGATAAGAGGTAGGATGAACACACAAACTCAGCCAGGCTCCAGACCCTCCAATAGGAACCACTTACCTGTAATTCCAGGCAGTTAGTTTTCCAGAAGCTTCTCAATTCCTATGTCTATACTGCCTCTTGACCACGATATCCCACAGTTTAGAAACTTGTTTCCAGAAGAGTTGGAATTTGGAGAAAGGGTGAAAAAGAGAAGAGCAGTAGAAAATAATCCTGAAGAGTTGAATGGAAGCCTTGTATATCTTAGATGAGAAACATCCTACCTGCAGGTCTAACAGATGCTTTTAGTCCGTCTGGGAGCCTGGTAGACTGCTAAAGACTCACAACGACTTTTGATACCCAGAGTTATGCTAATGGTAACTTGTGTCTCTTTGTTGGGGACTAATGTCATATAAGCTTGATACTGAAATAGTGTTTATTAGCAGGGGTCTAGCTGGTTGAGGAAGGCTTGACTAATCCGTATCTCAAAACCAGGGCAGTTGCTGCCTCAGACTTTTCAGCTGTGATTCCTTTGCACATACTAGTGTCTGGACCTGAGGGCTGCAGAAGCTGAAGTGTTAACCTCACTCTGCTCTTGCACAGCTATTGTTTCACCCCTTCAAGCCTTTGTGCTGTCAAATTCAAAGGGGACTCCTGATGAGTGAGGCGTCCCAGGGCTCCTTGTCTTCTTGCAAACCTCTCCAGCAGAGTGTGGCTACTTTGATAGGGTGTTAGTTACTTTACAGAAGTAACATATACATACAAAAAGCTTCCACTGCCTCAGAATGTCAGTGAGCGCCTGGCTGGAAAAGAGGGACATCCACAGTTCAAGGGACTTTGGACATCCTTTAAGAGTTGAACAAGAAACTGAAATCTTAGTTCTGCAGCCACAGGAAATGAATTCTGAGTGAGGCTGGAAGAAGATTTGCTCACTGGAGCCTCTGGATGAGGTTGAGACCCTGTGAGACCTCATTGTAGAGGCGGAGCTAAGTCATGCCCTGTCTCTTGCCTCACAGCAGCTGTGAGGTAGTAAATGCGTGTCATTTTAAGCCAGTAAGTTTGTGGAAATTTATTACACAGCATAGAAAACGAATGTAGTATGTTAAAAAACAACAGCAGGACAGTGTTCCTTTTTAAATTTCACGATAGTACTTGTGTTAGACCGGGAGTCAAACTCCGAGTTCAGTTACTGGCAGCACCAGCCCAACAAGATGGTCCCACTGAGTGCCAGGTTTCTTTGCAGGATTAAACATTAACTGAGAGAGAATACCGATAAAGCTGTTTTTCTCTCGCATTGTGCCCAGCACTTAGTAGGTGCTTTACTTGGTTCTTTGCTGTTAAAGATCATGTTCTTCATGACGGCATGGGATTTGGGTCATAGGCCAAGTTCGGAGGGAGGGGGCCAGAGTAAGTTCTGGGACCGAGTCTCGAGGGAGCCGTCGGGAGGGTGCTGGCTCCTGATCCTTTCTCCCTTCCTGCCCTGCTGTGTTCCGCTGCCCTGTAGAACAACATAGCTGAAGTCAGAGGGCTCTCTCCCAAGCTGGTCTCTCAAGAAGATCTGTTGAGACATCTCGTCAGCCTGCTCCGCAGCACCAATATAGAAGTGAGCTACTTTGCTGCGGGCGTGATCGCCCATCTGACGTGTGACAAACAGCATTGGCTATCCCGTGGCCTGCAGAGGAGTGATCTTCTCCAGAACTTGGTACGGGAATTATTCTTAACAAGATCGATTCTTCGTCTGTTGAATGTTGCCACTCATCTCATTAAATGTCATTAGTGATAGTTTCTTAATGTTTTTTGTCTGTTTGGACTTTGTTGTTTGTTTTTGAAATGAGTCTCTGTGTAGCTCAGACTCTGCTTAAATTCATGGTGATTCTCCTGCCTCAGATTCACTGGACTTTTGGATTGCCAGTGTGGGCGACTGTGCCTAGCTCTAACAGTAGTTTCAGGGTTTTGTATTTGTTTTTAATGGTGTGTATGTGTGTATGAATACTGCCTGCACACAAGTGCTTGGGACAGCCAGAAAAACGCACTGGATCTCTGAGTGCTGGAGTTGCAGGCAGATGTAAGCTGCCCAGAGTGGTGCTGGGAACCAATCTTGGGTCCTCTACAAAAGCAGCAAGTGCTCTTTTAACTGCTGAGCCATTTTTCTAGCCCCTAAAGTTTTGTATTTTCAAGTTTTCCTTGGAGCCAGTGAGATGGGTAATGAGTGGAATTTATCTGCTTGGGTTCAGGTTGGAGAGCTCTGGATTAGGTGGAGCTTACCCAAAGAAGAATCTGCTGTTTCCATGGAAACAGCACAGAAATGCACAGAAAGCCCAGGGGAGGAGGAAAGCAGGGACAGGGCTGCCTCACCATGAAGTCTTTAGAGGTCCTGTTTAGTATGGTGTCCTGCCCTTAATTGTTCTTCAGGTTGCCCATCGGGTTAGCAGAAATCTAGGTCAGTCATTTAGTCTTTTCAGCCAGATTGCTGGTGTTTTTGTTGTGTTTGTCCAGGCAAGGCCTCACTCTGTAGCCCAGACTGACCTGGAATTCCTGGCAGTCCTCTTCCCTACCCTTCCCAGTGCTGGGACTGTAGGTACTGGCCTGGCCCTGCCAGCCTTCTGTTTTCAATCGCACCTCTAATTCATTCCAGAAAGTACCTGGTATGCCAGAGTTTTTCCCTCAGGAGTTCCATTCTTTTTGTTATTTTTTGTTTGTTTGTTTGTTTGTTTGTTTTCTTTTTTATGACAGGGTTTCTCTGTGTAGCCCTGGCTGTCCTGGAACTCACTTTGTAGACCAGGCTAGGCTGGAACTCAAGAGATCCACCTGCTTCCTGAATGCTGGGATCACAGGCGTGCACCACCACTGCCCATTCACTCATATTTTTAACTTGACCCAGTGCTACATCTGTTAAACCAATTATTCCTCAATCTGCTTTGTTTTCTGTTTGCTTCTATTTTAAACCCTGTGGACATTTATTTTGTCAGTTTCTTCTTGCAGTGAAGATAGCTTTTTGTAAATGTCCTGGTGAAATGTAGTAACTTTCTGTTCATCTTTTGCAAGAAGAAAGGATGGGTCTTTTGTTTAAAAAAAGCAAAACAGATTTACCATTCTGTTAATATAAGAATTAAAGAAAGTGTATAGATAAATTCACACTCAATCTACTATCTTAAAAAGAGGTCTTTGCTTTGTTTGAAAAAAATGTTGGTCGCTTTACTTTCATTTTGTATGTACAGATACTTTGCCTGTGTGTGTCTCTGCACCATGTGTGCAGTGCCTGTGAAGGTCGGAAGAGGACATCGTATCTCCTGGGACTGGAGTTACAGACAGTTGTGAGCCACCCTGTGGGTGCTGGGCCTCTGCAAGAGCAGTCAGTGCTCATTTCTCCAGCATGGCTTTTTAAAGTTTATTTTAATTGTATGTGTATGAGTATTTGCTTGTCTGTCTGTCTGTGCACCACATATGTGTCTGGTGCCTGTGGAGGCCAGAAGAGGGTGCGGATCCCCTGGAACTGGAGTTTCAGATGGTTGAGAGCCACCGTGTGGGTTCTGGATTCAAAAGCAACAAATGCTTCACCACCGAGTAATGTCGCTGTCCCCTTACTTCTCACTGGACTGGGCACTGAGTCCGCAAGGCTTCACAAGCTGGGGAAGCACTCTGCCCCGAGCTCTCACACCCCCAGCCTTCCACTGCAGTGGTTTCCATAGGAAGTTGTTCATAAATTTTACACATAGTGGTTATCTAGTTGATCTGGCAACAGGTATATCTAAGATTTTAAAATCAGCCTCATATTAAAAAAATTGTTTCAAATATGTATAAGTAATATGTGAAATAGCAGCCTATTGTGGTAATTTTTAAATAATAGAATTAAACAATGGAACATAACACTCTGGGTTTCTCCTCTCTTTTGGAGTGCAGCGTGTAACCATCGAGAATTGGCCAAGTTCACGGTGTAAGATGTCAGCACTGGTGACCTACAGGTAATCTGAAAGTATTGCAGCCCCCAGTCTTGCCTCTTGTGTAGTCTGCAGAGATAAAGTGTTGTGTCAAGTAGCCTCATGTTCAGATCCTGTGATTCCTCTTGGTAAATTCTAAGAAAAGCTTTAAGACTAAGTTTCCCTCATGAAGAGACTGGCAGTGTGCAGTCATTCATATAAAATGAGACAGTGAATGTGTAGTGTCATATGAAATGCTGTTTCTTAAATGACCCCCCTCCCAAATACAGACTGCATAATACATCTGTCTCCATGAAGAACAGGCTCTGTAGGGGGAATACGGAAAAATCTTATACCGGAGAGCTCTAAATTGACATCTCTGTATCTTTTTAGATCTTTCAAAGCATTTTCCCCACTCCTTGGCAACTTCTCCCAGCCAGAAGTTCAGCTCTGGGCACTATGGGCCGTGCATCATGTCTGCAGTAAAAACCGTAGGTATTCAATGTGCACTCAGAGCAGATGTCTTCCAGCTAATATCCTGAGTAATGATTGAGTTTAGAATTGATTTTAGGAAAATGTTCTACAGAACAAAACCAAACAAAAACTGTAAAAGCTGGGCAGTGGTGGTGCATTTAATCCTAGCACTTGGGAGGCAGAGGCAGGTGTATCTCTGCATTCTAGGCCAGCCTGGTCTACAGAGTGAGTTCTAGGAAAGCCAGGACTACACAAAGAAACCCTGTCTCAAAAAACAACAACAACAAAAAGAAAATGTTCTCCTGGGTCAAGGGAGCTGACTCAGTGGGTATAAGCATTTGCTGCACAAGCCTGACAACCTGAGTTGGATCTCCAGAACCTGTCTGTCTTGTCAGTGTTCTGTTGCTGTGAGGAGACATCATGACCACAGCAACTCTTATAAAAGAAAGCCTTTCACTGGGGACTCGATGGCGGTTTTAGAGGGTTAGTCTGTATCATCATGGCAGAAAGCAGACAGGTGTGCAGATGGAGCAGCAGGTGAAAGCTGTACATCCTGATCCATGGGAACAGGCAGAGACTGGACCTCTCATGGGCTTTTGAAACCTTAAAGCCCATCCCCAATGACACACCCCCTCCAAAGTCACACCCACAAGGCCACACCTCCTAATACTTCCCAAACAGTTCCACTAACTGGGAACCAGGCATTCAAACATAAGTGCCTATGATGGCCATTCTCATTAAAACTCCACACATATGCCATGGAGTGTTGGACTGCACGTGCGCATACATACACACACACACACACACACACACACACACACACACACACACACACACAGACACGCACCTACAAACAAAAATACTAACGGGGCTACAGCAGCACTTCTCAACCTGTGAGTAACGACCCCTATGGGGGTTGAATGACCCTCCCCCCGCCCCCAGACAGGGTTTCTTTGTGTAGCTTTGCACCTTTCCTGGAACTCACTCTGTAGCCCACGCTGGCCTCGAACTCACAGAGATCCACCTGCCTCTGCCTGCCGAGTACTGGGATTAAAGGCATGCGCCACCCCTGCCCGGTTGAATGACTCTTTCACACAGGCTGCATATCAGATATTCCTTCATATTAGATGTTTACATTACAATTCATAACAGTAGCAAAATTACAGTTATGAAGTAGCAGTGAAAATAATTTTACAGTTGGAGGTTACCACAACATGAGAACTGTGTTAAAGGGTCGCAGCATTAGGAAAGTTGAGAACCACTGGGCTAGAGAGATGACTCAGTGGTTACGAATACTTAGTTCTCTTCCAGAGAACCCAGGTTTGGTTCCTTGCACTCACCTTCAGGTGACATACCATCTAATTCCATCTACAGGGGATCTGTCACCCTTTTCTGGCCTGCATAGGTACTTACATGCATACACAAATTGTTAAAATTTTTAAATTAAGCCTAAAATTATTAAATAAAATAAAAAAGATTATTCACCCATGTCTGCTCCGTTTAACCATTGCTAAAAGGAAAGTGGAAATGTCTTACAGTTTTTTTAAAAAGCTACAGAATTACAAGCACATCTGGAAGTGGATGTCTAGCAGCAGAGACATCCTGTTCCTGCTCCTCACAGGTCAGTACTGTGAGCTAATGCTGCTCTTCCTTTTTTGTCTTCAGGTGCTGAGGGTTGGACTCGGCCTTGAACATGCTAGGCGCCAAACAGAACTGGCCTCTTTCTGTGCATGCAATCCTATAGCTTGCTTTTCCTTAGTCACTTATCACTAATACTCTAATATGTGTTGTTTGAGACAGGGTCTCTCTAGGTAGCCCTGAATGTCCTGGAACTTGCTATGTACAAAAGGTGTGTACTACCATGCCTGGATATGTTTTTATTTTATGCGTATAGGTGTTTTTGCCTGCATGTGTGACTGTTTGCCATGTATGTGCAGTGCCTATAAATGCTGGAAGAAGGTATCATGCCCTGGCACTGGAATTCTAGACAAGCCCTGTGGAAGAGCAGTCCAGTGCTCTTAGATTCTGAGCCACCTCTTCAGCCCCAAGAGCTTCTCTTCCTTATTCTCGCTCCAAGATCCTTCCTTCACTTTATCCATTCAACCGGACATTTAGAATCTTTATGTGCATGTGTGTGTACATACAGTGCATGCAGGACCCTATGGAGGCCAGAAAAGAGGGTGTTGGAATCCCTGAAACCAGAATTCCAAGTGGTTGTGGACTGCCATGTGGGTGTTAGGAACTGGATAAACAGATGACATGACCACTCCATCGTATAGTTAAGGGGAAGGATTTTTATTGTAGATAAGAGAAAGAGAACAGCCAGAGGCATCTGCAAGAGTCCTGAGCAGAAAAAGTAGACTGAAGATGGCCAGCAGACCGGACATGGCCAGGGCCATCTGCGAGAGAGGGGAGACTAGCAGGGGACTGAGATTAGAGAAGCAGAGAGGGCACAGGCATGGATATGCAAACATTGAGTAACAGGGCTGTAAGGAGAATGGGTATCTGCAGGGAGGGAAGCCCTGGAGCTGGAGGGAATTCACTGTAGGAAAGGAGATAAGTTTTTTTGCGACAGTTAACAGTTACTTTTGATACTGAGGGAGCCTTGGAGGCCAGCATGAGCTTTGATATGCTAATAGGCACCACCGGTAGCCATATGTCCCTTCTGCCAAAGGTAAGAGACATTTTAGTGGATGGGAACCAGTTTCACAAGTTCCTGAGGAATGCTGGCTTTTATCTAACCACCATAAAATCTCCTATAGTCCAGGCAAAGCTCAATGACTGCTCTTTGGAGTTTGGGGAATTGGAGTTTTCTTTGGGGCTACGAGGAGCCAGCAAAAGAAGTAAGCGCTGTTAAAACTGCTGAGCCATTTCTCCAGCTCTGCTGTGCTCTTTTCCAAAAGATAGACCTAAAGGTATTTTGAAGCATGGAGTTGTCTAGAAAAACACACACACACACACACACACACACACACACACACTACAATGACCATCTGTGGTGTCACCATATCATTTTTTTAACCTCTTTCAATTCCCGGGCCCACGAAGACTTTAATCTTTTCACTGTGTCTTTCATGTGAATGTGGTGAACTGGGAACATTTAAAATGCCAGTTGTCCATGGAGTGTCTTTGTTTTTCTTTTAGCTAGCAAATACTGCCAACTGTTGGTAGAAGAAGGAGGACTGCAGCTCGTGTGTGATATCCAGGAGCGTGGTCAGGCCAATGCCCAGGTGAGGCAGATGGCGGCCTCCATCCTAGAGGACTTCAGGATGTACTTCACAAGCTACCAGAGACCCCCACAGCCCCAGTGCTCTTTCTGACCCAGGGGCCTTTGAGGGGTGCTGCTTAAGGACAGGGCGAAGCCTTTGGGTCATGGAATTTTGAAACCAGTTGTTGGTGTTTATCAATTGACTGTCCTTGGTGGGTTTTGTTTGTTTTTTTTTTTCTGTTACAAAAAGGCCGGGTCCTATTCCTACAGAACGGGGAGCAAAGACTTGAGGGAGACTTGGTGTTGTTACAGTCCCTCGGTGGCTCCAGGTTATGATAGGAAGGTGATCACTGCTGCAGGGAGGAACAGTTGTTACTGCTGTTTGCTTGTTTATACCAAATTGAGAGGTAGAAGGGGAAAAAACAAGACAGGTTTCACTATGTAGCCTAGACTAGCCTTGAGCGCAGCAATCCTATTGCTTCAGTACTGGGGTTGGTTGTAAGCATGAGCCACCACACCCTGACAGTTTTGGTTTTCTTTCCCCCTTTTCCTCCAATTGGAGGAATCAGACCATTGAGTATGTGTGAATGTATGGGGTTGAGGCTTGGTCCTGACTGAAGGTCTTACTATGCTTGAATGTGTGTGTGTGTGTGTGTGTGTGTGTGTGTGTGTGTGTGTGTGTGTGTGTCCGTGTGTGTCCCCGTCCGTGTCCGTCCGTGTCCATGCATGCATGTGAGTGAGGGCCTATAGAGGCCAGAAGAGGTTATTGGGATTGGAGCTGGATGTAGGCGGAGTTTTCCTATCCCACAAAAATAAAAACACTGTGACTTATTAATTACAAATGCTCGGCCAATAGCTCAGACACTGACTAGCTCTTACATTTTAAGTTAACCCATATTCCTTGTTTACACTCTGCCACGTTGTAGTACCCTTGTTAGCATAGCATGTTCATCTCCTGCTCCCTCTGCTTGTGTTGGTGACTCCAGACTTCACCCTTCTTCCTGTCATTCTCAGTTTTGGCTCTCCCACCTAATTTTATCCTGTTCAGCTATTGGCTAGTCAGCTTCTTTATTAACCAATGAGAGTAATTCATATTCACAGTATACAGAAGGATTATTCCAAAGCAGCTGGAGTTATAGGCAGTTGTCAGCTGAGAGCTGAGAACCAAGCTCTGCAAGAGTAGGAAGCACTTGTACCCACTTGAGCTTACCCTCTTTTTTTTTTTTTTTTTTAAATTTTCTGAACATTGGTATGTCTGTGTGAGGGTATTGGATTCCCTGGAACAGGAGGTATAGACAGTTGTAAGCTGCCATGTGGGTGCTAGGAATTGAACCTGGGTCCTCTAGAAGAATAGTCAGTGCTCTTAACTGCTGAGCCATCTCTCCAGCCCCTTGGTCAAGACTCTTAACTGGATTAGTACCATAAGCCCTCTTTGAGCATCAGTTGAGGAAGAAACTCATTCTTAGCAATTCTAAACCACATTCTAAATTATAGCCCCAGCCCTGAGACAGAAAAAATCTGAAGTTCAAGCCAATCTTGGCTATGTACACCTTGCTGCTTCTGCTCTCCACTGTCTCAGATAAGCAGAACTTAGGACCATGTCCATAAACTGCACTCATACCATGCTGTGTGATTCCAAAAAAAAAGGTTTTAGTTTCCGAACCTGGGTTCTAGTCCCTGGGAACACGGTGTTCCTGGGAACTAACCTTTGCCAGTGGGAAGGTGTGCAAGGTGTGCAGTCCAGCTCTCTATACCAGGCAGCCCTTCAAGTTTGGTTTCTTTCCCAGCAGCCCTCTCCTCACTCAGCAGATGAGACAAAGGAAGATCAGGAAGGTGGTGCGGAAGGTGCTGATTCTAAGGCCTGAACTCCTGTGGTTTTCTCCCTTCTGGGATATAGACGTGGTATATGCTTTGGCAGCAAACCAACAGTATCGTTGGTGTGCACCCTGAGCCATGCTTCAGTGACTCCAGACCAAGCTTGTGCTGAGGATGCTCAGCCAGAGCTCAGCTCTGGCAACCTTGGTAGAAGAGGAGAGGAGGTGGGCACTTAGTGGGTGTGCAGGGGCCTGTGAGGAGCTGGCCCTGAATACCTTTTATTTTCCAAGTGTGGCACCTTCTAGCTCTCCTTTGCTCATGCCAGTTAAGTGCCACTTGCCCTCCAGGCACCCAGTCCTCTGTTGCCCACCGATTCCCCGTCCCTTCTTTCAGGCTGCTAACCCTGTTCGTCAGTCTCCTGGAGACTACCAAAGGCCTTCCTGCCGCCACTCTACTGTCTGCAGAAGGCACAGTCCACTGGTCCCCACAATTTCATTACAAGCTAATGGTTGTAGCATGTTTATTGAACACAAGGATTTTAGGTCATCACAACTGATTGACTTCCAGATAAAAAAGCTGAGTTCTAGAGAGGTTAAATGGTTTGTCCAGAATTTCCACTGAGTTATCTGTAGAGAGCTGGAGCCTGTGGACTGGCTCCTGACACTTGCTCCAATAAACCTTTATAGATTTTTTTTCTGTGAGGAAGAAACGAGGGCTTACTTCTCACTGGTCCATGGTGATCAGAGCCAGTGACAAAGACCCAAGGCTTATTTGAGTGAAGAGAACCAGAAGGCCTGGATCCCAGTGACGAGCCAAGGCGATCTTGTGGATCGTGTGGAAGGTGGCAATGGGTGGCTGGGGCAGCACCTTGGTTCTAGGCACCATGCCAATCACAGTGTCATTGTTCTCGTGAAGAAACTGAAGGCCAGAGGTGAACTCAAGAGGGCTCACTTGCCGACAAATTTCGGGGGGCGTTTCTCCCTGAAGGCTGCCATCCCTTCCAGCCGGTCCTGGGTTGGGATGTTCTGCAAAGATACAATGGATATTAGTTTGGAAAGAACAGGACCAGAGGATAAAAAGGCCATTGTATAGGTAGATCTAGCCTGTGTGAGCATCTGAGTCCAAGTGTTTCCATTGTCTCTGCACTCTGGGTTATGCAAAGTTGTGAGCCCCGAGGGCTGCTGTCTCAGGAAGGCCAGCCTCTGGCAGCTGTGCGGTCATTGGTGACCTCTGCAGAGCTCAGTTAGAATAGGCTCCGCATCGAGAATTTGGAGCGCCTGTGAGGGTGGTATAGGTTCTGTTCACAAGCTTAGGATTTTTGTCTATTTGTTATGATGGAGAATAGCTCCCCGCCCCCTTCTCACAAGTTATCAAAATAATATGCTATCAAGTGTATAGCCCCTCTACAAGGTTGTCTGTGTGTTCTAACCACGCTTTAGCATACTAACTCCAGTTTAGCCCCCAATGGAGGCTAAGGTACTGGGCAGCAAAAGTCATTTTTTTCTATTTGTGAAGTATCTTTTTGTTCTGGTTCTCTGGGTATCAAATGATTGAGGAAAAGAGTCTTGAGGTGAAGACCTGTTAGTTAGGAGGCACTGGCATAGTTAGACTGCATGAGGCTCCCCATATTTGCTTAGCCCCCAACAAGCATCACAAACCAACAGTAGTTATGTACCTGGGCATAGCACATGTGTTCAATGGCCATCCCTGATGCGATGTCCACCTGGAAAAAAGTCCTCGCTGATTCAATATGACTTTGTCCAACCCCATCCACATGGAAAGAGTCAGCCCACCCTACTGTCTCTACCAGTCTGAGCAGAAATAACTGCTGCTCCATAGCTGATGCTTGGACTTCACAGCAGTGATGAAGGGAGGAGGGTGTGGAATGTGGCTTCCAGGTAGAGGTAGCCTCTGCGTGTTTCAGCCAGTGTCTCCCTCCTGGCTGCCTAGCCATGCCTATGGTCAGGACTTCGGAGTGAGGCTCTGGTCTTTATGAACTGGCACATTCTCTAGCCTCTGTGGCCTCATGCTCACTGTCGTTGATCCTGGCAGTCACTAGCGAGCACTGTTCAAAGCAAGCGTTTGATCTGCTGAGGAGAAGCCTGAGACACGTTAGAAGATCGGGCTAATCTAACTGAAGTCCTGGATGCAGCAGTCAGGGGAGAGACTTGGTCTTTGGATTGAGACTCCTCCCTTCCAGGATGCCATCTTGCCATTCCCAGTCAATCAATCCTCCATTTATATGCCCGTGTTTCTGCTTGTATTTTAACTTTTCTGTGGAGCCTACCCCTACTTTCCCCTGCCCCCCACACCACTGAGGATTGAACACACACGCACACACACACACACACACACACACACTGCATCAAGGAATGAACACAGGGCTTCAGGCACATGAGGCAAGTGCTCTACTATTGAGCTACCGTGAAGTAGGGTCTCACTATGTAGCTTAGGGTGACCTCAAATTCCCAGCTTTCTAAATCCTGGGATTATAGGTGTTACCATCATACCTGGCCACATTACTGGCCTCAGCTCTAGCAAACATTCTTTGTTGTTTTCAAGATGGGTTTTTCTGCATAGCCTAGACTGGCCTTGAATTCTGAGATCCTCCTGCTTCTGCCTCCTGAGTGCTAAGATTAAAGGCACACATACACACACACACACACACTCACAAACCCTTTCAAATATCAAAGTGAGCAGTAATTCTTTTCATAGTTGGGGACTGAAGTCAGGACCTCATGCTAGCCAACAAGCTCTGAGCCAGTCCCAGACACTGGCTGTCCTATGGAGAGTACCATTAATACCATGTAGGCAGTGGACATATTTCATCCCTGCATCTCAGGTCTGGTGCAGTGTGCAGGGGAAGAATTGACAGGTAAGCTAATGTCCTGAAACCTGCCTTCTTACTGTTCACTTTCATGTGGTTTTGCCCTTCTGAACCTATACAGAAGCCATGGAGACAGAACACAATCAATACTAACACCCACTGAAGTGAGGTGCATGCACATAGGGCTCCGACTCCAGGGGTGTTCAGAGAATCCATTTCTGAATTCTTGACAGCTGCGTGGTAAGAATCTACTACATCCTAGCCAATGACTGACATTGGCATACAAGTCCTGACCACTAGAATCTTACCTCCATTCCTCGGTCGATGGCAACTTTGCCCAGTCGCACAGCAATGGGAGCCTAGGGGAAAGAACATCCAGAGACTTGGACTAAAAAGACACAGTTCTTACAAGGGTCTGATTCTGTGTCCAGCTTTCCTGTGGATACACCTCTTAAGTCAAGCTCCCTTTTCTATAACGAAGGAAGCACACTTCCTGGCCCTTTCAGTCTTAACCAGCTGAGGTTGCCATCAGTCCATCCTTTCAACATGTCCTACCCACTGCAGTCACAAAGTATAACTGTCTTTGGTGCTGGACATTAAACCCAGAGCTTCGCCCATGCTAGGCAAGCGCCCTCCCACTGAGTTAAACCCACAGTGAGCCCTTCATCTGAGCAAACATTTAAGATCTTGTTGAAGCTGGTCTTCCCTGTGGTTCTTAGCCTCAGGATTACAGGCATGTGCCACAAAGGTGGTCACAGACTGCTTGCGGACATTTACACATTTTACAGATGTGAAATAGAGGCTCATGGGATTGAAGCACTGGGACCACAAGTATCGAGCGAGCCCCCAACTCCCAGTCACCTTCCCAGCAAGTGCTAGTGTTGGGGTTTATTTTCTACCTTTTTGTTTCTCTGTGTGACAGCCCTGGCTGTCCTGGAACTCACAGAGATCCGTCTGGCTCTGCCTCCTGAGTGCTGGGATTAAAGGCGTGCACCACTACCACCTTTAATATCTTAATAGATCTGAGTAAACTCTAGAACCATTTCACTCTGTATTCAGTGGTTTGCCCGCTAGGTGGTAATTGCTTACTACACAGTCCCTGTTGAGAAAGTTCTAAAAAACACAAAAGTTACTTTGATTTTACTTTAGAGACAACGTGGCTCTGGCTCTGCTGGGTGTAAAGGTGTGCACTGCCTATCATTCCTGCTTTTTTTTTTTTTCAGTACTAAGGACTGAGCCTAGCTACAGTCTTGTGTATGCTAGGCAAGCATTCTACCACTGAGTCACATCCCCAACCCTCCCTTTACCTACTTTTGAGGCACTGAAATGCTTGTAAATCTAGGATAATGTCATGTATGTGGAGATCTGGATCACCCTGGACTTCTGTTCAGTTTATTCAAAAAGGCAATATCGAGCCTACATGTCCAGCGAGCTCACTAGCCTGGCTTCCTCTGTGGAGGCTTCCGTCACTCCCTCGGTCACTCAGAGACTTTGTGTCAGAAGTTTGTCAGCAGAAGGCCTGCCCTCCAGAGGGCATCGGGCTCATTGTGTGTATGTGTGTGTATACTATATTTATCCATCAAACTGATAATGGGTATAGAGGCTGATTTGATAATTTTCATTTTTGTGAGCAGTGCTCCAATTAATGGATATCTCAGTTAAAGGAAACAAAGAATATAATTCAAATACTCTTTTTAAAGTTTGGCAAGGTTTTGTTGTTTATTATTGCTATTGCAATTTTATTTCATTTCTCTCTTTGTTTTTCTCTCCAAACCCTCCCGTACTTCTTCCTACACAACTTCAAATCCATGATTTCTATTTTCATTAGTTGTTACATTTGTACTCTGCTTTCCTTGCCAGAGAACAGAGATAGAAAACGGTCTGAAACAAATTAATTGTCCTGACCCCCCAATTAAAGAACATCTCAGCGTGTGGATTATTTCAATTTAAGAGACTAGAGAAGTTCCCCTCTTCTCCAAAAAAGTTACAAGTTTGGGGGGCTTAGGACAGGATCGCGGTAGCCCAGGCTGGTCTTGAACTCAGATCCTTACACCTCAGCCTCCTGAGTGCTGGCATCACACAACTGACTTCTGATGTGATTTTTTTCTCTCCTCAAGACAGGGTTTCTCTGTGTAACAGTTCTGCCTGTCCTGGATCTTGCTCTGTAGACCAGGCTGGCCTCGAACTCACAGAGACCCACCTACCTCTGCCTGCTGGACTTAAAGGCATGTGCCGCCATGCCCAGCTTCAAATGTCATCATAATGTTAAACTGATGTATGGCTAATATTTTTCTAAGTTTGTATTTTGGCTGTTTTGTAACTTTTAGGAATGTTTAGAAATTAATATATTTCACTTCAAAATTAAAATTTTGTACAGATTCTACTTAAGAGTGTGTCTGTGTTTGTATGCATGTCCACCTGTGTTGGTGTGTATGGACCAGATGACAGCCTCACATCTCATCCTCTGCCATGCTGGTCCACATTTTTTTTAAGACATGGTCGCTCATTGGCCTCCAGACAAACCCCTGGAATTTTTTCCATTTGTTCTGGGGACTGAACTCAGATTCTCATGTTTGGGAGGCAAACACTTACTGGCTGACTTCCCAGACACACATTCTGCAATCTTAGGTTTGACTGTAATCTGTCTGTGTTTCAATGCTAAAGTTCAGTTGCCTTATACCTTTATGAAAACTTGAGATCTCAACCTCACTTCCAGCGTCCTTTATGAAAAGCCAGCAGACCTCAGAGCCTTGGAGACCCAAGTCAGCTAGATCCTGGATCTAAACCTACCCAGCAAGTAGTTTAAATCTTGTGGGATCGCCCCCCTTCAATGCTGGGGATGGAGCCCAGGACTCATGCATACATAGCCCAGGCTAGCCTTTAACTCACTAAGGATGAGTGCTTATTTAGAATGTATGAAGTCCCCTCTACCAACTCCTAATCCTTCCTTAAGGATTTTTAAAAATGAGTTAATGTATGTCCTGAATATTTCAAGAAAATCCACTATGCAGTTCTGGTAGGAAAGGTGACTGGTTGCATATCTAGTTTTCTAGTGTTTGGGGACACTTTTAAGTAAAGGCAGTGATGTGCAATATCACATGTGCACAGGTATCTAGTGTGGATGAGGGACTGTTTAGTCCAATTTAAATAACTTCACCTTGCCACCATGCTCCATACAAGAGATGAAGGTTGCTGTAATCACAGGAAGTTACTGGACACTGCAGCTTTAATGGCTTGAAGCCCACTAGATTCCAGTCCTTCTGAATTCACTGTGTTTTAATTCAGAAGTTGGCTTTAGCTCCTGTGTAACCGAATAGGTGCCAAACTCCAGGGGGTCACTTTTTGTCTTTAGGTATGTGGGTCTTGTATAGCTCCAGGAAACATCTGGTCCCCTGGGCCTCCCATCACCCCTCCCTTCTGTGCTCCAGCTGTTACCATACCTGGGGCAGGATCTCCTGAGCCAGTGCCAGTGCCCGGTGGTAGGCAGCATTACCCTCCTCATTCTGAGCCACAGCATGGTTTACCAGGCCTAACTCATGGGCCTGCACCCCATTCAGTCTCCGGCCTGTGAAGATGAGCTCCTTCGCTAGGGCCACGCCCAGGCAGCGGGGCAGCCTCTGAGTCCCTCCTGCCAGTATGGAGAGGTGAGAGCAGTGAGTCCGGTTGAGAAAGGCAAATTCAGAGAAACTCAGGACGGAAGGAGGAAATGACCTAGGGCAGGGAAGTGAGTCAGGTGAAGTTACCTGCTCCTGGAAGAAGTCCTCGCGTGGTCTCAATTAGCCCCATGACAGCTGTGGAAGCTGTTGAAACAGAAAAGAATGAAGTTGCCCCTTGCCCATCCTCCATTACTAGTCCCAGAGTAGACCATAACTCTACCTCTCCAGCTACTTCCTCAAGGTCTGGCCATACCCAGACCTCCAGACTCCACCCAGGCCAGCTACCCACCACCCAGCTGCTATGATTGTCAATCAACAGGTCTTTCCTTCCTGAGCATCCATTGGGGGAAAAGATGGCTGCCCTTCTGCCCACATCACACAGGAAACAATGGAGTGAGTGCCAGCAACTAGGAGTGGGTCCCCGGTGGATGCCTGACATTGACGTGTAGGTCACTGGATTTTCTGTCTCATGGACCCTGAGGTCCAACCTGGACTGTTCATGGTGCCTGTTACAACTGTGGTTCTCCTTCATAGGTTGTATCGGCCTGAAATTTCCCTGAAGGTTCATAGGGCAGTCTTCTGAGTTTTGCTTCCTGGGTGCTTTTCCTTCATAGTCCTCTGCTGAGTTCCCTAAATACACGTCCCCTGACCTGTATGGTGTAGGCAGTAAAATGGGGCTGCACCATAGCAACCGTAACCTTGTCAAGAGAGCTTTCCATTCTCCACTGAGTTAGCTGCCTTGGGCAAGTGAGTGGCCTTCTGCGGAATTCTGTTGCCTGGCTGTAGGATCAAACCCTCTCCAGCTATTTGTGTGTTTGTGTGTGTGTGTGTGTGTGTGTTACTGGGAATGGAACCAAGCCTTAGGCATGCTAGGCAAACCCTCTACCCCTGAGCCACACCCCAAAGCCCTGCTCAAGTGTCTCTTCCGCACTCTGTGTAGACAGAAGGCGCCTTCATGCCTGAATACATAATTTAATATTCCTGGGTTTGAAAGGGAAAGCACGAGGGGGGTGGGCACCTCGATGGCACTCCAACTGTCTACCTCTAAGAAGGGCTCTCCCAGCCAAGTCTGACCTTGAAAAGTGACCAGTGACCTTGGTTATCCTCCCTGACTTAGGGCTCAACTGTAGAGCAAGTAACCACAAGCCTGGCTGGCACCATGAACCAGATCACACTGCCCAGTCACCTTTGCAGTGAGCTGGGACAGTGACAAACAGCCCTCGTGGCTCACCTTTGTTCAGTTCAAGTTAATCAGATTTGGCCAGCTCTAGATGGCCAAACTCCTTAACGTGGTCCTGCTTGGCTTCACCTCTCTGCTGCACAGTCAGCTGTGGTTCAGAGGTTCCTGCAGCCTTTCTCAGATGAGGAAAGCCGCTCTCTCGGGCATGGTAGAGAACAGCAGTGGGTGGTGAAGCATCTTTACCTGCTTCCCCTGTCTCCTACGCTGCCTCCGTTTCTCTCTTGTTTGGAAGGCCAAGCATGCCGGCTGACTTAAGTACCTGCTATTCGGAGGTCACAGGCCAGGGCAAGTTCCAGGCCCCCGCCCAAGGCAAACCCGTCCATGGCTGCAATCGTGGGTGCAGGGAAGGCAGCTGTGGAGACAAAAGATTGACTTAGCCTGCAAAACCTAGCAGGTCCAGGGCAGAGACACGAGGCCTAAGGTCCAGGGCAGAGGCCCTTGCAGATCCCAGGTTGAGGAACCTCATCTGATACCTCAGCCAGATTTTCTGAGAAGGAAACTGTTTTTCCCAATAAGGTAAGTTCTAGGGCCCCACTGGGGGTTGGGAACAGGGAAGTGGGCTGATGCTGCAGGCCCACCCTCTTGCTGGGACCTGCTTCCCTGTGTGCCAAGCCCTGTGCAGGGTCCCGGCATGGAACTCAACCAGATGTGGTCCTGCCTACCATGGGGATCAGCCTAAGAAGGAAGGCAAACTCCTAACCAGGCAATGACAATCTGAGGCCTTCTGCACTCTGAGAAGAGGGAGCTTAGAGCTGGTGAGGAGGACTTCCTGTAGGAGGAAGCATTGGAGGCCTTAAAGGGTGGCTGAAGGTTCAGGAGGCTGGGAAGGGTATGCCAGGCAGTGGGAACAGCCATTGTCAAAGCCTGAAAGTGTGTTCAGTGAACTTGACCATCTGGAGTTACTAGGCAGGAACCCTGAGGACAGACAAGGAGGTCCACTGGACTGGGTACATTGCTAAAGAACTAGGGCTGCTAGAAATAGCTTGTAGCTAGGCTTGGTGGCATATGCATGCCTGCAATCCCAGCAATAGGGGAGGTCCAGCCTAGACTACCCAGGGTGTCTAAAATAATAATAATAATAATAATAATAATAATTTTAAAAGGAAGAGAAGAAATGTCCTTCCCCACCCCCCCCCCACCCCCACCCCAAGTAATCCCTTGTGCTCAAAACAGAAAGAATACTCTCTTTAGAGAAGGGGTGAGTCAGGCAGAGGAGGTGCCAGCAGGGGCCCCCAGCCCTCCACCCCCCCTCTCAGACTCTCACCAATCTCACTCATCAGACCTCGGAGGCGCTGGACAAAGATTCCCACCTCCACAGCACTCATCTGCTCCCGCTCCTTCAGGTCCGCACCTGCAGTGGGCGAGCTGCCGGTGACCACTAGGAAATGGCCCGGTACAAAACCCCAGGTGGTTAAAGGAGCCAATAAAGGGGACTTGAGCAGAAGCAGTCGGGAGGAAGGGGAGGAACCAGGAAACCCAGGAGCCAGTGGGGGAAGCAGGCATCAGTAAAGAGAGGGGCAAGCACAGCATCAAAACAAAGTGGACTCCTCCAAAGTGAACGTCCTTTGTACATCAAAGGACACTGTCAAGGGGCTGGAGAGGTGCCTCCGTGGTGAAGGCTGCCCTTCCAGAGGACCCGATTCAATTCGCAGCACCAGCATGGTGGCTCACAGCCATCCGTAACTCCAGTTCCCAAGGATTTGACACCCTCTTCTGGACTCCTTGGAAACTGAATGCGTACATGCGGCAAAACACCCATACACACAAATTAAATCTTTTTTAAATGTTATTTATATTTTATGTATGAGTGCTCCGCAGGCCAGAACAGGGCATCAGATCCCATTACAGATGGTTGTGAGCCACCATGTGGTTGCTGGGAATTGGACTCAGGACCTCTGGAAGAGTAGCCAGTGCTCTTAACCGCTGAGCCATCTCTCCAGCCCCCTAAAAATAAATCTTAAAAAATATGAAAAGAACACATGTCAGGAGCATGAAGAGAAAACTAAAAGATAGGAGAAAAACAGTTTTCTCTCTCTCTTTTTTCCCCAGACAGGGTTCACTGTGTGACTTTGGCTGTCCTGGAACTCACCATGTAGACCAACGTGGTCTCAAACTCGCAGAGATCTGTCTGCCTCTGCAGAGTGCTGGCATTAAAGGCATGTGCCACCACAGCTGGCCTTTAAATATTTTATTTATTTTTTTTATTTTTATTTTTTAAGATTTATTTATTTATTATGTATACAGTGTTCTGTTTGCATGTATCCCTGCAGGCCAGAAGAGGGAGCCAGATCTCATTACAGATGGTTGTGAGCCACCATATGAGTGTTGGGATGAACTCAGGACCTCTGGAAGAACAGCCAGTGTTCTTAACCTCTGAGCCATCTCTCCAGCCCCCTAAATATATTATTTTAAACTGTGTGTGTGTTGTCTGTGTGTCCACCTATGCAGAGGCCAGAAGAAAGCAACAGATCTGCTGGAGCTGGAGTTACAGGTGGCTGTGAGCCTTCTGGTGTGGGTGCTGGGACCCACACTTAGGTCCTCTGGAATAGCAGCTGTGCTGGTTTGAATGAGAAGGGCCCCGTAGGCTCATATATTTGAATGCCTCGTCACTAGGGAGTAGCACTCTTTGAGAAGGATTAGGAGGTGTGGCCTTGTTGGAGGAAGTGTGTTACTGCCCAGCCTCCTCCCCTCCCCTCCCCCTTTCCTCTCCCTCCCTCCGGCCCCCCCCTCCCCATTTAGGGTCAGGATATAGCTCTGGACTACTCCACCACCATGCCTGCCTAAGATAGCAGTATATGCTCTTAATTGCTGAACCACCTCCCCAACCTCCAGAGGGAAGACTTTCCACAAAAAATAAAATTAAATAAATAAATAATAAAAAGATCACAAGCTGGGGGTGGTGGCGCACACCTGCAATTTCAGCACTTAGAGGTGGAGATGAGGATCAGAAGTCCAGATCATCCTCAGCTACAAAGTGAGTTCAAGGCTAGTCTGGGCTATAGAAAAAAAATGTCTCTTAAAAAAAGAAAGAAGGCCCGGCGGTGGTGGAGCATGCCTTTAATCCCAGCACTCGGGAGGCAGAGCCAGGTGGATTTCTGTGAGTTCGAGGCCAGCCTGGTCTACAGAGCAAGATCCAGGAAAGTCGCAAAGCTACACAGAGAAACCCTGTCTCGAAAAACCAAAAAAGAAATGCCCTTGTGAGTACCAGGTGATGCAGGTTGGGGGCAGTGCTCTAGGGACAAGGACTGGAATTTACCTTGTGAGCGGGTTGGGGACTCAGAGTGTTCTGGTAGAAGCTCCCCTCAGCCCCTGGCACCCACATACCCAAAGAGTCTGGAATTTTCTAGTGGGAGCCCCCCTCAGCCCCTGGCTCCCACATACCCAAAGAGTCTGGAATGTTCTGGTGGAAGCTCCACCTCAACTCCCCTCTCCCATCTCTCTCCCCAGAACCTGCCCCCTCAAAGCCTGCCAAAAGCCATCCCCTCCCTAGGGCTGCTCAAGACCATGCCTGCAGGGTACTGAAGGCCTGGTGTGAAGGCAATACAGACCCCATCTTAGGGTAGGGTCACCGTCTTAGACCACCTGCTGTACTCAGTTCCAGGAAGGACCTCAGGAATGTGCCATGACAACTCCAACAGATACAGAGCAGTATGCTCCTGCAGACATCCTGTCTGCATTTTATGGCCCTTGAATATATCCAGATTATCTTGCTGAGCAGTCCAGATAATCCTGCTCAGCAAGTTGTGGCCTCCCCACCAAAAAGTCTAACCCAATGATTTCAAATGTGGTTTCATGCCCAAAGTCTAGACCAATAGTTTCAAAAAATTACCTTGCCCCATATCCCTTCCACTCAATCCCAAATTGCCAAAGTATGTAATTCCCAGCTGCGGTTTTTTCTATAAAAACTCTCAACACCTGGGCTTGCGGCTGCCGCCACATTTCCCTCCATCTGCAGTGCGGTGGCCCAGGTTGAACCTAACAATAAAAGGACCCTTATGTGCTTGCATCGGAAACTGGCTCCTTGGTGGTCTCTGGGGGTTTCGTGAAACAGGTACAACACCTGGTAGCCATATTTGCCATGTGACCATTCCCCTGTGACCCTTCCCCTGCCCTCCCAAGGGTCACCCAGGATTGCTTTGCTCATTAAACCTAGATTAATTCAGTTTGATTTGGCTTATTACATCAGCAGTGGTGGGGATTTAAAACTTATCAGGAAGCAAGGTAGACCAGAAAGAACAAAGATACGGGCCACAGAGATCAAGTTCAAACTGAGTCCTGTTCTAGCTGTGTAAACCAGACTTGGCAAGGAATTTCACCTGCCCATCTGTAAAATGGGACCGTGTTCAATGTGAGAGCCCTAAGGCACACCAATCCCTGAGGAGGAGAGGGTGGGAGGGCACCCACCTGCACAGAACACGCCCTTCACTCCACTTCTGAAGATCAGGACACGGACTTGCTGGTCTTCCCGAAGCTGGGCCAGGGCTTTCAGCAGCTGGAGAGGACAGAGGACAATTACTCAGGTTCCTCCTGGCCCATCCCTGGCCACGCCCTGGTGTGCCCTTTCTCACCTCACTGACGAAGATGTTCCCCAGGGCATTTCGGGCATGAGGTCTGTTCATCAGAATCTCAGTGATTCCTGCAAGGGACAGGCAGCCTTGAGTGAGCCAGCTGGCCCTGCTCAGTCAGACTGAGGCCTGGGGGCAGGAGGCCCAGGTTCAGGGTAGCCTCTTCCCTTGGGGAACAGTTGTGAGCTGCAGCAAGCCACATACTCAACTTGGGCCTCAGTTTCTCCAACCATTAAATAGAATAACCTTCTCTCTCTCTCTCTCTCTCTCTCTCTCTCTCTCTCTCTCTCTCTCTCTCTCTCTCTCTCTGCTTGTGAACTGTGATTCAGAGCTACAAGAGAAACGAGCTACCAGCATGGTACACGGATCCACACGCTCTCTCATACATGTTCCTGTAATTCCATAGCTCCTTCCATATGATTCTCCCCCACCCCCAACCATCCATTTCTCTCTAAAGAGTAATATTCAGGCAAATATCCTTGTATCCGCCAGCCAGGATAAAGAAATAGAACTGGCCGGGCGGTGGTGGCGCACGCCTTTAATCCCAGCACTCGGGAGGCAGAGCCAGGCGGATCTCTGTGAGTTCGAGGCCAGCCTGGGCTACCAAGTGAGTTCCAGGAGAGGCGCAAAGCTACACAGAGAAACCCTGTCTCGAAAAACCAAAAAAAAAAAAAAAGAAATAGAACTGAAACAACCACCCCAGGGCCTCACCACCAACCCTGACCAGTCAATCCAGCTCCTCTCCTCAGTTTGTAGAAATCCCCTCCGTGGATTTCTTTCTTTTTCCAGAAAATTATTGTTATTCTTAATATAATGTTGAGATGGGGTCTAATGTAACCCAGACGGGCCTCCAGGTTGCTATGTAGCCAAGAGGGTCTGGCTGCATAGCAGCTGATCCTCCTGCCTCTACCTCCTAAGCACTGGGATTACAGGCAAGGGCCACCTCACCCAGTTTATGTGCGGCTGGCGATCAAAGCCAGGGTCACGTATGCTAGGGGAGGACTCTACTGACTGAGCTATATCCTCAGCCCCAGAAAATGCATCTATTTATTGGAGACAAGGTCTCCAATGTATCCCTGACACTTGGAATTCACCATGTAGACAGTGGGGGCGCACGCCTTTAATCCCAGCATTCGGGAGGCAGAGGCAGGTGGATCTCTGAGTTCAAGGCCATCCTGGGCTACAGAGTGAGTTCCAGGACAGCCAAAGCTGCACAGAGAAACCCAGTCTTGGAAAAACAAAACAAACAAATAAAATAAATAATTCATTTCCAGGGCCAGAAAAGATGGCTCAGTGGGTAGAGGTGTCTCCTGCCAAGCCTGACAATTTGAGTTCATTCGTGGGACTCACATAATGGAGAATCAAAACCTGCAAATTGTCCTCTGACCACACACGCTTTGTGACCTGTGCCCCCTCCTCCCACCCAAAATACATGATATAAAAATATATTAAATGTTCATTTCCTTGTTATCTATTGTAGAAATCTCTTAATTTTTTCCCCCCTGTCATAAGGAAAATTGTTGGGAGTGGGCGAGCCAGGTCCTTGCTTCCTAGTTTACACCGGGCAGCCTGAGCCGGAAGCTGCCCTGATGCAGTCCTTTCTTTGGCAAAAGGCCAGATTGGCTCAGGGCAGTCCTGGTTCTGGACACCCCGCTTGGATCACTGAAGAAACGCCACTCAAGCAGCAGGAATTTCTGTAACTACAACTGTTGCCTAAGCCACCAGTTCCTACTGTGGGGCTTCTCTAATCAGAACTGTCCCAGGCTACACCTCCTGGAAACTGCAGCTTATTTCCCAGGGACCCGGCCTGCCGCTGTTCAGCGAACCCCCGACTACCCCTAGTGGCCAGCAGGTGCAAGGCCTTTCTAGAAAATTGCAGGTTTACAACTGGGAAGGGCGTAAGGCCTTTCACGAGTGTTGTTAATTACGTTGGACTTCTTTTAAAAATTACATTTATAGCCAGGCAGTGGTGGTGCACTCCTTTAATCCCAGCACCCGGGAGGCAGAGGCAGGTGGATCTCTGAGTTCCAGGACAGCCAGGGCTGCACAGAGAAGCCCTGTCTCGAAAATAAAAAACAAAACCAACAACATTACGTTTGTTTATTTATTTGTCTATTGTGTGTATGTCTGTATGTGTGTGAGCATGTACATGTCGATTATGTGGAGATCAGAAGACAACCTGAGTGAGCTAGATCTCCCACCGTGTGGATCCCTGGGCTCAGAATGGATCTTGTCAGGTTGGGTGGCAAGGACTTCTCCCCCTAAGCCGTCTCCGCAGTCGATGTGGAATAATTATCATCATCATCATCATCATCACCATCATCACCATCATCATTATTATACGCTGGGTCTCATTATGTAGCTGGCCTAGAACCTGCTGTGTGAACCAGGCTGGCCCAGAACAGTCAGATCCCCCTGCCTCTGCCTCCCAAGTGCTGGGATTAAAGGTGTGTGCCACTGTGCCTGGCCCTATGATGCAATTCTTCATTCTCCCTTGACTAGAGGCTTTCACCAGACTCTAGGGTGGGGGAATCCTTTCTCTTCCCATGTCCCCATAACTTTCCCTGTCTTTCTGCCTCAGTGGGACAATGGTGGCCGTTCATGTCTGTCAAAGGTGACGGATGCATAGAGGGACCGGTGTACATCAGCAGGAAGGTGGTGGTAGTTCAGATTTATTCAGAAAAGCAGCCCTTCAAAACTTGATGCAGGCCTTGAGGAGGAAGAGACACTATAAAAAGTCCAGTGCTATGCCATCCGTATAAATTAAAACTGACATGAGGGGCCTGCAAGATGGATCAGCCGGGGCTGGAAAGATGGCCCAGCAGATAAGAACACAGGCTGCTACTCCAGAGGATCTGGGTTCAAGACCCAGAACACACGTGGCTGTTCACAACCATCTATGCCAGTTCCAGGGGCTATGACACCCTCTTCTGGCCTCCAGTTCCAGGGGCTATGACACCCTCTTCTGGCCTCCGAGGGCACCAGGCACTCATGTGATACACAGACATAAATGCTCGCAAAGGACATAAAAGATTATTTTTTTAAAAAGTGTGCCCTGTGGCACACACAACCACACATATTCAACAATAAAATGAGTAAATAAAAGTGGCATGAACAATAAAAAAAATACATCAAACGTGGGAAAGGAGATGGGATGGGGGTTACACAGACTGGAGAGGGGGGTCCGCACCCAGCTAATGCACCTGATGTCCAAACAAACACCCATACTTCACAGCATATTGTATAATAAAAGACTTTACTGCCGATGGTCGTGAACTCGCCCTGGGTGTCAGCGGACTCCCCTTGTTCCCTCAGGTTCCTCCGGATTGGATCCTCCATCTCCGCCCCCCCCCCCGCCCCCCCCCCGCCCCCCCCCCGCCCCCCCCCCGATCATTGCCAAGGCCCTACAGAGGAAAAGTCCTGGCCAGCACTCTTCTTGGTCCAGATCCCCTGGAGCACAGCTCCGCTCCGATCCCTCCTCTCCTTTCACACGTCCCCCCAGGCCTCCAGAGAGTTTGGGGAAACCGATACAGACAAAGTCCACCCCAGTCAAAGTCGGGGAGCTCCCTCTCGGCCCTGGGGCGGCCTGAAATCCAATCCTCCTGCCCTCCCGCCTTCGTCTCCCGGCGTGTTGGGTCCAGGCCCGCCCGGCCCGTAACTTTACCTTGGTCCGGACCTGTCAGCGCGTGCACTTGGATCTCGGCTGTCCTGGTCGTCGGGTTGGAGGCGCAGTCGCGGGCCCCCGGGGACCTCCAGGGGCGCAAGAGGCGCAGCGCGCGGGACGGGGCGCGCAGCATCGGGGAGCAGGCTAGCATCGGGGAGCAGGCTGGCTCCGTAGCGCGGAGACCGGCGTCCTCCTCCGCTGGGCTCCAGAGTCCGAGTTCCGGGGCGGGCGAGGCCTCGCAAAGGGCTCCACCTACGGGCGGAGGGAAGGGTGCGGCGGCCCGCGCCCCCGGAGACCCCGAGGCGGTGTGGGAAAGCTCAGCTTCCCGGTGAGATCTGGACACGCTGCAGATTTCCTCGGGATGCGCGGGTAGGAAGGTGGTGTCCAAACCCGAAGGTGTTGTGTTCACCTTCTTCACGTGTACCCTCACTTCAAGTCATTGCATTAGTCACTGGGGGGTGGTCTGCACCCAGTGACAAGGTCTCATTTTCCAGAGGCAGTGAGGTCAATGCTGGCTCCTCCCAGTTTAACTAACCTACCTTTGTAGAAGCCTTGCAGGGACCTAGTTGGGTCATCCAGGGTGAATCAATCAAGTGTCTGAGGAGAACACCCCCACAGCTAAACTATGGGCGCACTGTTAAGCCATCTACGAGTAAAACTCATGCCACTGATTATTTGTGTGTGCACGCAGCACGCAGAGGGAGAGTGTCTCTGTTAAACAAACCACAAATAGCCAGATATCATCCGCAGCTAGGCAATGATCTCAAGGCCAGCTTGTGGCAAACACCACAAAATAACAAATAACACAGCAAACTATACAATCTATATTCAAAACGCTAAAAAGAAAAAAAAACCAAAAAACCTGTTTATCAAGAGTCCCAAATTCAACAAACTGTCTTTTAAAAGTGAAGGAGAAGCTGGGTTCTGTGGCTTTAATTCCAGTACTCCAGAGACGAAGGCAGGTAGATTTTTGTGAGTTCAAGGCCAGCATGGTCTACATATTGAGTTTGGGGTCAGCCAGGCTCCACTGAGACACTGCCAAAAAAAAAGAAAAAAAATCCATGCAAACAGTTAACAAAAGAGAACAGGAATGGCTTTTCCAATACCAAGCAAAATGACTTTATTTACTTTTTATGTGTTTGGGTGTTTTGCCTGTGTACTGTGTGTGCCTGGTTTCCATTGGAGGCCAGAAGTCATCGCCTTTCCTGAACTGGAAAGACAGGCAGACTGCTGTGGCAGCCAGGGTTACATAATGAGATCTTGTCTCAAAATTTAAAAAAAAAAACAAAAAACCTTCATTTGACTTAAAAAATATTTTATTATATTTGTGTATGAGTGTATGAGGCCTACATGTATGCCTGTGTGTCACGTGCTAGCCTGGTGCCCCCAGAGGCATAAGAGGCATGAGATCTCCTGAAGCTGGAGTTACAGACAGTTGTGAGCCACCATGTGGGTGCCAGATAGTGGATCCTGGTCCTTTGAAGAGTTATAAGTGTTACAACCTTAAACTGTTGTGGTGTTTGAAAGACCAAAGACTCAGACCTAATTCAGATTTAGTTTAGATGAGCTTATTCTTCCGGCAAGCAGAAGGACAGCGGCGGCTTTAGAGCCAACACGCACGCCCGCAGAAGCGCATGCCCGCAGAAGCGCAGGTTAAGGGAGGGTATTAAGACATCAGAAAGGTGGACATTACAAACGTCCATGGAATTCACAGTCCAGCAGGAAAGTGGTTTTACTTCCCTCAGTTGTATTTTCCTTCCCGCTATATAGTAATAAAAGACTATTTCATCCCTTCCCCCGAGGGATAAACAGGTTTCACAGAAGAAAGGCAGCTGTTAATAACTCACAGTCCATTATCCTTTTATTATTTATTTTTATTTTTTTTCCAAGATAGGGTTTCTCTGTGTAGCCCTGGCTGTCCTGAAACTCATTCTGTAGACCAGGCTGGACTTGAACCCTGCCTGCCTCTGCTTCCCAAGTGCAGGAAGTCTTGGCTCCATTATCCTTATTCTTATCTCACCTGCAGGCCACTAGCATCTCCCAGGCATTCCAGGGAAAAAAAGTCAGTGTCCCTCAAAGGATGCCTGGCTCCATATTAAGTTTCTTAGTTATCACAGGGAAACTGTGTAAATTATTACTCAGGTCTGAGCACTCTAATGACTGAGATAGAGTAGTTCATTTCTGGGCAGGCAAAAACACACACGCACACACAGACAAACAAACAAACAAACAAAACAGTGCCATCAGGTTAGGGCTGGCGGACACATCCTTCCAAAACCATCTCACCAGCCCCCTCCTGTTTTTTTTTTTTTTAAGAGGGAGAGGTAGGGAGGGAGAGAGGGAGGATGATAAGGGACAGAGAAAGGAGGTTTGATCAGTGTGACAATGTTAGGGAGAATAAACAGAGGGGTCTGATAGCCCAGGTCTGTCTTTAGGGTGCTAACATGAGTGGGACATGTGAACAGAAAAAAGAAAATGAAACAAGGGACAAAAACTGTGTACGAGTGATGTCTTGGTCAAGTGTTGTCTGGCTGATCACTGTCTGTTACGGTTCTTCAAGATGTTCCAAAGAATCTCTGTTGTTTGACGGGAGGGACTGACTGCCAGGAAGCAATGAGTGTGCTCCGATAGACAGCCTTGCCCTCCTCTGAGGGGGTCCCGGTAGGCTCTGCAGTTCTTGGAATCCAAGGCGACTGCAGAGTTAAGACAAAGACTAGTTTCTGTGCTTTGATGTGCTTCTCTGGGGAGGCTAACAGGCAGCCCAAAGGTGAAGACAAACACAAGGACAGTGGAGACCAGACTTATCGTGCCCCCACCCCCAAGTTGAAGACAATATAGAAATGTACCAAAGACTTTTAACAATTTTTCCTATACAGCATCACAGGTTTTCATTGGAATATAGCTATTTTATTAAGAAAACAATGTTTTCTAAAGACAAAATTGATAGAAATCATCGCATAAGAGGAAGAGATATAAAAGTTACATGTATGAAATGTATTTTTGTCAAAATAGAAAGGAAATTCTTCTAAAGGTTAGGTGGTAGATTAGTTTTGTTTGAGGGTAAATGATTGTTTCAAAAGGAAGTAGAAATGAGGAAAGAAACCGAAAGCCTGAGTATATTACAAAAGGTGTTGATAAGGCGCAGAAATTACATGAGATAAAATACAAAGGATAATGTGTTGGTGAGTATCTTGACACGAACTGGAGTGACCTAGGAAGAAGGAACCTCCCTTGAGAATTGCCTCCATTAGATTGGCCTCTGGACATGTCTAAGGAGCATTTTCTTTCTTTGTTTTTGAGACAGTCTCACTATGTAGCCTTGGCTATCCTTGAACTCACAGCGATCTGCCTGCCTCTGCCTCCTGAGTGCTAGGATTAAAAGCCTGTGCCACCAAGCTTGGCTCTGCCTTTTCTTAATTAATGATTGATATGGAAGGGCCCGGCCCACTGTGGGCCTCGCTAGGCCTGGGCAGGTGGTCTTGTGTTACATAAGAAAGAAGGCTGAGCAAGCCTTAGAGAGTAAACCAGTAGCAGCCTTCCTTCAGGGTCGGTGCTTTGGTTCCTGCCTCCGGGTTCCTGCCTTCGCTTCCCTCAACGAATGATGGATAGATCTGTAAGCCTAATTAACCCTTTCCTCCCCACGTTGCTTTTGGTTATCCTGCTTATTAAGACAGCAGAAGGCAGCCGGGCGGTGGTGGCGCACGCCTTTAATCCCAGCACTCGGGAGGCAGAGGCAGGTGGATCTTTGTGAGTTCGAGGCCAGCCTGGTCTCCAAAGCGAGTTCCAGGAAAGGCGCAAAGCTACACAGAGAAACCCTGTCTCGAAAAACCAAAAAAAAAAAAAAAAAAAAAAAAAAGACAGCAGAAGGCAAATCAGGACAGGTGGTGTGTAAATGACTGAGTTCATTATAGTTAAAGATCATGTTTCCTAAGGGCAGGGTTTGCTGGGCGCTTATTTCATCAGGTTCTTCTTCTTCTTCCCTTTTTTTTCCCCGTTCAAGACAGGGTTTCTTTGTGTAACCCTGGCTGTTCTGAAACTCTCTCTGTAGACCAGGCTTGAACTCAAAGATCCACCTGCCTCTGCCTCCTGAGTGTTGGGATTAAAGGCGTGCACCATGACACCATATCCTACTGTTCTTTACAGATTAGAAGGAAGCTACAAAAGCAGTCACTCCAAATTAAGTTTTGAATTTGACTTTTGAGGTTTTCAATAATAGAAATAAAATATAGACAGTCCAGAAGGAGTCACGTGTGTGCAGGCATCTGGAGGAGCCAGTAGAGTGAGATCTTGAGCTGGAGTTACAGTTGTGAGCTGCCCGACTGACATGGGTCTGGGAAATGAACTCTGATCCTCTGAAGGAGCAGCAATCTCTCTGTCCTGCTGAACCTCCGCTCCAGCCCCTCCACTCTTTTTTATTTTTTTGAGACAGGATCTCATTACGTAACCCTGACTGGTCTGAAACCCAGGCTGGCCTCAACTCAGAGATCTGCCTGACTCTGTGAATGTGAGGATTATAGCCATGCACTAATATGCTTGGTATAAGAAGGCAATTCTCTCACACCTATGAGAAACCAAGGCACTGTAAAACAAGTGCACTCAGTGATGTTCTACAAAAGCAGGTCTTTGTCCTCCATGCAAAAGGAGAGAGCGTGCTTAGCATTCAGAAAGCCTTGGTTTCAGTCCTTAGTATTGATAAGTATTTGTGGGTTTCTCTGCCGACATAATAAGCCAAATCAAGCCGAATTAAAAGTCCAGGTTTCATGAGCAAGGCATCCCTGGGTGATCACGGGGGAAGGAGAAATCACATGGCAGGTCTATGGACCGGAGCTTAAATACCTTGTAGGCATGGTCTTGAGGAGCCCTGGGGAGGAGCCGCTGCTTGTCAGGTTTTCTGAGGGGGAGGTCTGGAGAGAGAGAGAGAGAGAGAGAGAGAGAGAGAGAGAGAGAGAGAGAGAGAGAGAGAGAGAGATGTCAAAGTGGGCTCCCAGCTAAACATCCCAACCTTCTTGGATGTATGGGCACTGGTTCAAGTCTGGCTACTTCCTGTTGGCAAGGGGTGACATGGGGAGGGGAAGTCCGGAGTTAGTGGCTCACACTCAGCAGGAGGGGTGGGTGAAGAAGTATTCAATTAGCTGCCATCCTCAGGATGGCACTGTTCCACTCACTGTTCCTTGAGGAAGCGGAGGAGGTAAGTCACTAGGAAAAAATACAGACTGTTAACAGCGGCCCTATGAACAGTGTTAGCCACGGGAAGAGGGAAGACTGCCAGAAAGAATTAAACAGAGATGTGCCCACTTATCCTGGATAGGGGCCCACTTGAGTCTGGAGAAGTGGTCCCAGCATTGATGTCCCAGAAGCTTGGAGGGATAGCATGCCAAATTGAGGGATGATGTGTTCTAGGAGTACCCGAGCCATCACCTCTGCCCTGCTCCTGGAGCTGGGGTGGAGTAGAATATTATTTTGAGGTGTGTTACTTTTATTTATGTTACATTCGTTTAACCCTGTGAATCTGTGTTACTGTGCCTGTCTAACACATCTGATAGTCTAATAAAAAGCTGAACAGCCAATAGCAAGGCGGGAGAAAGGATAGGTGGGGCTGGCAGGCAGAGAGAATAAATAGAAGGAGAAATCTGGGAAGAGAGAATTGAAAAGAAGTAAGAGAAGGAAGAGGACTCCAGGGGCCAGCCACCCAGTCACCCAGCCACCCAGTCACCCAGCCACCCAGTCACCCAGTCACCCAGCCACCCAGTCACCCAGCCACCCAGTCACCCAGTCACCCAGCCACCCAGCCACCCAGCCACCCAGCCACCCAGCCACCCAGCCACCCAGTCACCCAGTCACCCAGCCACCCAGCCACCCAGTCACCCAGCCACCCAGCCACCCAGCCACCCAGTCACCCAGCCACCCAGCCACCCAGCCACCCAGTCACCCAGTCACCCAGCCACCCAGTCACCCAGTCACCCAGCCACCCAGCTACACAGCAAGCCACAGAGTGAGATTTACAGAAGAGAACAGGAAAAGTACAGAGGCAAAAGGTAGATGGGATAATTTAATTTAAGAAAGCTGGTAGAGCCAGGTGGTAGAGCATTTGGGAGGCACAGGCAGGCAGATCTTTGTGAGTTCAAGGCCAGCCTGGTCTACAGATTGAGATCCAGGAAAGGTGCAAAGCTACACAGAGAAATCCTGTCTCGAAAAACAAAACAAAACAAAACAAAACAAAAAGAAAGAAAGAAAGAAAAAAAGCTGGTAGAAACTAAGCCAAGATAAGGCCAGGCATTCGTAATTAAGAATAAGCCTCCATGTGTGATTTACTTGGGAGTGGGGTGGCAGCCCCCCCCCCCCAAAAAGAGTAATAAAACAATCAACAACATTTTGGCACCCAACATGGTGCTCGAATATCCATCTAGAGCCTGAGAGAGCTAAACAACAACAACAACAACAACAAAAAGAGTATATGGCTTCTTTAAGAGTTTTGTCTGGACAGTTTCTGCCAGTCAGTGGGCCCTTGAGCAGCCAGTACGTTAAGTAGGAACAAAAAACTAAGTAACAATGCCTGCCACAGTGCAAGCATCAGCATTCTGGAGCTCTAGGAAGGGTCAATGCAGTTCCTGGTCAGACAAACCTCCAACTGGCTGCCAGTTTCACGCTTGGCTTTCATGACCCAAGAAGTGGGCAGAGCCAGTTGAGAGCTGCATGAGGAGAATCCAGGTGTGGGTTAGCAGTTTAAAGGTTTGCTCATACAGTCAAAAGATACACAATAAAAGAGGCCCAGATGGAAAAACCTCTAAACAGGTTACAGTGTGGTTAACAATGTATATAAGGCTTAAGAAAAGGAAAAAGGGGCCGGGCGGTGGTGGCGCACACCTTTAATCCCAGCACTCGGGAGGCAGAGGCAGGTGGATCTCTGTGAGTTTGAGGCCAGCCTGGTCTCCAAAGCGAGTACCAGGAAAGGCGCAAAGCTACACAGAGAAACCCTGTCTTGAAAAAACCAAAAAATAAAAAAAAAAAATAAAAAAAAAGAAAAGGAAAAAGGTATAGTCATAGGGAAAAAAATGAATAGTTTATAAAATAAAATCTTTAAAGAGAGAGTAAAAGACTACACAGAGAAACCCTGTCTTGAAAAAACCAAAAAATAAAAAAAAAAAATAAAAAAAAAGAAAAGGAAAAAGGTATAGTCATAGGGAAAAAAATGAATAGTTTATAAAATAAAATCTTTAAAGAGAGAGTAAAAGACTACACAGAGAAACCCTGTCTTGAAAAAACCAAAAAATAAAAAAAAAAAGAAAAGGAAAAAGGTATAGTCATAGGGAAAAAAATGAATAGTTTATAAAATAAAATCTTTAAAGAGAGAGTAAAAGAAAAAAAGCCACGAAAGATGGGAAATACACAGGAAGATTGGATCCTATATGTTATTGTGTCGATTTTGAATCTTTTGATTGTTGAAAAGCAAAGGACAGCTGCAAAGAAACCTGGAACTGAAAGAGGGACTGTTGAAATAAATCAGCTTATATGCTTTAGGACGGCCTTAACTTTTAAAAAGTCAAAAAATATGTTCGTCAAATGGAAATAAAAAATGCTTTGGAGTTTTGTTCCCACATGAGATGAGAGGTTGTGGATTCCTTTGGGGTTAATGTGGATCAGATTTGATCAGGCAAGACCTCCTGAAACTTGACAGGTGATCTCAATCAGCAAAGGTTATTGCTAGTCTTCCCAGGACTTGACCATTATCTCAAAATTTTCTCTCTGGGAACCTAAAGATACTTTGTCCACAGACAGCAGGAAGCACTATGGACAAAATTATGCCCACATTCCCAAGAATTGGGGGGTATGGGTGGCTGTTGGTTATTTGGTGGGTTATGGATGTTTGTTACCATTTAAGGGACTATAGAATATTGATACAAAAAATTTTTTTTTTTTTTGGTTTTTTTTTTTCGAGACAGGGTTTCTCTGTGTAGCTTTGCGCCTTTCCTGGAACTCGCTTTGGAGACCAGGCTGGCCTCGAACTCACAGAGATCCGCCTGGCTCTGCCTCCCGAGTGCTGGGATTAAAGGCATGCGCCACCACCGTCCGGCCAAAAATTTTTTATTTTTGAGACAGAGTTTCTCTGTGTAGTTTTGGTGCCTGTCCTGGATCTCGCTCTGTAGACCAGGCTGGCCTTGAACTCACAGAGATCCACCTGGCTCTGCCTCCTGAGTGCTGGGATTAAAGGCATGCACCACTGCCGCCCGGTAAATTTTGTGTGTGTGTGTGTGTGTGTGTGTGTGTGTGTGTGTGTGTGTGTGTGTGTATATATATATATATATGTATGTATGTATATGCTGTGGGATGTTCTGTATGGCAAATGTGTTGCTGATTAGTCAATAAATAAAACACTGATTGGCCATTGGCTAGGCAGGAAGTGTAGGCGGGACAAGGAGGAGAATAAAGCTGGGAAGTGGAAGGCTGAGTCAGAGAGACACTGCCAGCCGCCACGATGAGAAACAGCATGTGAAGATGCCGGTAAGCCACGAGCCATGTGGCAAGGTATAGATTTATAGAAATGGATTAATTTAAGCTGTAAGAACAGTTAGCAAGAAGCCTGCCACGGCCATACAGTTTGTAACCAATATAAGTCTCTGTGTTTGCTTGGTTGGGTCTGAGTGGCTGTGGGACTGGCAGGTGAGAGAGATTTGTCCTGACTGTGGGCCAGGCAGGAAAACTCTAGCTACATGTATATATATATATATATATATATATATATATATATATATATATATATATATATATATACACACACACACACACACACACACACTAGTTTAAAGAGTTTTTATATATTGATAAAAATTTAAGGTTATTTTGGTTACAACATATTGTATATATGTTTCTATTCTTGTTTAAGGTATTGTATCTGTGCAGTTTATTTAAAAACGTAAGGTAAAATTCTAGTTTTTGAAAGCTGTTACTATAAACTATAAGGATAATCAGAAAATATATGTTAGTGGTTAGTCATTTATAATAACCAAATTTGTGGATATGTTAGTTATGCTTTCCAGATCATATAGAGATATAGTCTAGATAGACAGATGGTCTTCAAATCTTTCAAAGACCTACAGAATATGGTGTAGGGAAAGGGGACTTGCTAAAGAAACCCACCCTGACCCTGGAGCCCAGAACCAGGGAAAGAAACACACCTTGGATCTGGGACCTGATCCAGAGAAAGAAACAATTTACCCCCAAACCCAGAACCGAAGAAACATGCACTGACAATGAAACCAGTGACAAAGAAACACACTTTGTCCCTGGAATCAGAGCCAGTGAAAGAAATATTCCCTAGCATTATAATTAGAGCCAAAAGGCTAAGAAAGGCCAGTGAAAGAAACATAGTTTGACTCTGAAATCAAGGCCATCTCTGCCCCTAACACACAAAACTAGCCAATCACTGAGGAGAAAAAAAAAAACAAAAACCTAACCAATCCTTGGGGAGAAACCTACCCATAAGAAATCCTATATATGCTGGGCAGTGGAGGCACACACCTTTAATCCCAGCACTCGGGAGGCAGAGGCAGGTGGATCTCTGTGAGTTCGAGGCCAGCCTAGTCTGCAGAGCAAGATCCAGGACAGGTACCAAAACCATACAGAGAAACCCTGTCTCAGAAAAAAAAAATCCTATATAAACCACCCTGCCTGCTCAGTTGTGGGCCGTTCTTCTCCACCCTGGCAGAGGCAGCCACTCTCCTGCACTCCTCCTTCCCAAAAAATTCTCTTTCTCAAAAGAGTTTTGAGTGTGAAGATCTTCACTTGCTGGCACAGAGAAGAAGAACCTGGCTACAACATCCCTTAGGGGACTGAGCATAAAAAAATCCTTGCAGAGATGTTCCCTTAGGGGGCTCAGCAAGGCGGAGCTGAACGGAAGAATCTTGCTGAGAAGTCCCTTAGGGGACTGAGCAAGGTGAAGCAGAAAAATTAACAACTTTTTATCAGAGCTGGAGGAGACTGCTACATTTCTGCAGGGGTTTCCCCTTTAGCAGAGTGAAGCAAAAGCAGCAACATCTTGGGCCAGAGAAGAAGCAGAGCTCTGCTGGGAAGCCCCCTTAAGTGGGGGCTAAGCAAAACTCAGCTGTAGCAGCTCTTCAGGAGAGGAGCAGGATTGCTATATCCTGGGGTGGGGGGAGACCATCCCCCACTGCACCAGGTATAGCCTGACTCCTGAACAGTCAGGATACCTTTCCCCCAGAGTTGCAACACACTCGCCTACAGAGTTGTCTAAAGAAGAAATACAAATGGCCAATAAATATTTGTGTTTAACGTGCTTAGCTATTAGGAAAGTGTGTATTAGAACCACTTAAATGTTTTTGAGATTTTTATTTATTTTTATATTATGTATATGAGTATTTGCCTACCTGTATGTAGTGCCTGAGGAGGCCAGATCCCCTGGGACTGGAGTGATCAGATCAGATTCCCTTGAACTGGGGCTATCGACAATTATTAACTGCCATGTGGGGGCTGGAATTTGAACCCAGGTCCTCTGGAAGAGCACCCAGTGCTTTAACCACTGAGCCATCTCTCTAGCCCCCAGATTCAAACCACTCTGAAATTTCATCTTGTCCTAGGCAGCTGTTTTCCACATGGGTGAAAGTGACCTTATTAACTAAGCTGCAGCCGTTCACTTCTACCCTACAGCGTCTGTGTGGTCTTGGCCAAGGAAGGGTGTACCTTAGCTGAAAAGGGGCATGCTAGAGCCAAAACAGGAGGTTGAATTTCCTGGAACTCGTTAAGGATGTTTATGAATCACCAGGTTGGTGCTGAGAACTGAACCAGGGTCATCTGCAAATCCACGTGGTCTTAACTGCTGAGTCCTTTCTCCAGCCCTGATTAGCAAGTTTTGGGTACAAATTTTGATGTTATCTGAAGCCTGTCCTATCGAGTTCTGCACATCTAGGGAAAAAGTTACTGATTAATAAGTTTAACAAGCTGTATCTTTGCCTCTGTGAACAGAAAAGAAGCTGTGTCTGCAGAGGCTGACTGGTTGGAAGTGCGGTGAGGGGGCTGAAATGCGGCAGGGATGGAGCCTAACTACCGTATTTGGGGCTAGCTTTATTCCTAAACAGCCGTTCTTTGCCCGCTTGTGTGTCAGAACTATGGTTAATAGATAACACAGATAAAAACCTTTCGGAACCTATTAACTTAGCAGACCACTGTCTTCCACTAACCCAAACGCTCGTATGTATCTGAGGCCTAGAGGAGAGATTACCCCATATTTCTGTAACCTGATGTATCCATCAACGTGTTTTAAACTTGCCTTGACTGACCTGTGCCAGCAGGTCGTTCTTCAGCGACAAGTCCTATGGGGATCGTGGAATGGGACCATGGCATGACCATGGCATGAGAAAATAAAGAAGACAACAAATTTGAGATTAGGATGTCTCACCCAGGCTGATGGCTCAGGCAAGCATGTTTAGTGAGAAGTGCAGCATCTTGTACACAGTCCGTAGGGGCAGGAATGGGCCAAAGTCAGCAGAAAGCTAAGCAAGTAATGTTGCATAAGGGGGACACGGAGCATCTCAAGCGTGTCAGGGACCAGCACACAACGGTCTCGGGACTGATAAATCCAGTCTCTTCAGGGAAAAGCCACATTTCCATTCTTAACTCCTTTAAGGCCCTGACCCTAGACTGAACCTTGCCAAGCCTGGCCCTGGGCAAGGACACAGAACTAGGTTCCACTTCTCTTTCACCAGGGCCTCGGAGAAAGGCTCAGAATGACCTGACTCTCAAAACTCGGGTTATGACTTTGTTCAGTTATTGTAAAATGTCATGAGACTAATTTCAAAGGGAACGTGGAACCTGGGATAACTTAGTTCCATGCTTTCTGAGCCATGGTCAGTCGAATTTGGTTCTAGAATAAACTATCTCCTGTTCTCTTTGAGATGAGAGGTGTGTTTCTTGTGTTGAAACCTAAGATGCTGAAGACGTCTTTCACTGTGGACCTGGTGGAGACAGTGAAAACCGGAGTTTTGAAGCAGTGGGTGTTTCAGTCAGAGGAGAAATCTGTGGCCAACTTAGTGAGATCCTAATGGGTGACCTTTGGAAACAAGTGATCTCTCTCTCTCTCTCTCTCTCTCTCTCTCTCTCTCTCTCTCTCTCTCTGTGTGTGTGTGTGTGTGTGTGTGCGCGTGCGCGCGCGCACGCAGGATATGTGTGCATGCCTGTTTGCAAGAGTGGAGGCCACAGGTTGTCATCGGCTGTCTTCTTCAACTGCTTCTCGTTTTATTTATTGAGGCGGGGTCTCTCTGGACTGGGAGCTCTCCTGATTCACTAATCTAGCACGTCAGGGTGTCTCTTGAGTAGTGGGATTATAGGTGGGCTGGTGTGCCTGCTCTGTTTTTCTGCAGGTGCTGGAGATCCAAACTGTGGCCTTCAGTCCACTGAGTTATCTCCCCGGCTCCTAACACTAGTGATCCGCCTGCCTCTGCCTCCCCAGTGCTGGGACTAAAGGTAGGCACCACCACTTTGAAATTAGGGATTTTTAAAGCTAAAAACAAGCAGAGCTCAAGGGAGACTTTACTCAGTTTTTCCTTATTTGTCTTTAGTCAAGTTCCTACTGTCAAAGAGAATTCCCGGAAAGGAGCTGTGTGCGCGCAAAGGTTGGTGTACTGATTAAAACTTCGGGCCGGGCGGTGGTGGCGCAGGGGGGTTTCTGCGTTCGAGGCCAGCCTGGTCTACAGAATGAGTTCCAGGACAGGCAGGGCTACACAGAGAAACCTTGTCTCCAAAAACAAAACAATAACAACAACAACAACAAAAACAAAACCCAAAACAAAATTTCCACGGATGTGGGGGTTTGGAATTAGGTCTGGGATTTAATTAATTAAACTTTCTCTCAGAGTGTCCTTAGCCTCCTGCTCACAAAGAGCTATTGCTTGCCTACCACCCAGCCATAATAATAATAAACATATAAGGAAAAAAATCTAAACTTTAGGAAGGTATTAATTTAATAAAACACTATTCCCTACCTATGGGCTGAGATGTCAGGTCTCAAAGAGCCCAGGACAAATGGCTGGCTGAGGTGCTTACTGACATATCAAAGTGACCTTTGTCCTGCTCTTCCCCCAGCATCACTCAGTACCCATGTGTAGTCCCTCCCAGCCCTTCTCACTCCACTCTCTACCCTTCCCTTCTCCCAGCTTCTGATCCTAATACAATGCAGCCATTTTTGGACATGGGCTCTCTTGGTCTCTTGGCTGCCTCCTCTCCTGGATCTCTCTTTTTTTTTTTCTTCTTTCTTGATTTTTTGAGACAGGGTTTCTCTGTGTAGCTTTGGAGCCTTTCCTGGAACTCACTCTGTAGCCCAGGCTGGCCTCAAACTCACAGAGATCCTCCTGCTTCTGCCTGCCGAGTGCTGGCATGTGCCACCACACCTGGCCCCTTGCAATTTATTTTTTGGCATTGCTCCACCACTGCCTAGAGGTAGTGCACAATTTTAATCCCAGCACTCAGGAGGCAGATGGATCTCTGAGTTCAAGGCCAGCCTGGTCTACATTGAGAGTTCCAGGACAGCTGGGGCTACACAGAGAAACCCTATCTTGGAGGAGGAGGAGGAGGAGGAGGAGGAGGAGGAAGAGGAGGAGGAGGAGGAAGAGGAGGAGGAGGAGGAAGCAGCAGAAGCATAAGCATGAGGATCCAAGTTTGCTTCCCAGCATCCATGTGAAAACTGGGTGCAGTAACCCTATAATTCCAGTGTTAGAGAGGCACAGATAGGCAGTCCCTGGGGCTTGCTGGTCACCCAGTCTCCCCAAATTGTTCAGCTCTATGTTCAGTGAGAGACTCAGGCACAAAACAATGAAGTGGGGAATAATTGAGGAAGACATCCCACCTTCACCTCTTGTCTCCACATGCATACACAGATGCGTGCGCGCGCACGCGCACACACACACACACACACACACACACACACACACACACACACACAGAAATTTGAAGCTGGGTAGCAGGGCCCCCAAAAGAGTAAAAAAAAAAACAACCCAAACAAACCAACAACACCATCCTAATGCTGTGACCCTTTAATACAGTTCCTCATGTTGTAGTGACTCCCAACCATCAAATTATTTTCATTGCTACTTCATAACTGTAATTTTGTTACTGTTATGAATTTCAATGTAAATATTTTTGGAGATAGAGGTTTGTCAAAGGGGTTGTGACCCACAGGTTGAGAACTACTGTCCTAGACCCTTACTCTATAGAACCCATCTTTATGGTAGAGGTCACATGTACTTTGCAAAAATGTTTCCATGTAGTCATGCCTTGAGCTTTATTGTGCACATGGGATTGAGATAATTACTACTAGGAAACTATTTTTCAAAATTATTTTGTACTTAACTATGTCTGAAATAAACTGACCTGGTGTCAGACTCTAGAAGATGAACCAGGACTAAGTTGAATTTCCCTTCTTACCTTACCCAGACCCTTTCCCTGACAGCTGTGACACTGGCAGGGACCCCCACAACAGTGGAGTCAGTTCTTCCCGAGCCTGCTTGGTGTTCAACCCCAGAACTCAAAGGTTATTCTTTGTGTTCCCTTATAGCCATCCTGCTCCGTCTCCTCCTGGTTGCTTTCCATTGCACCTACAACAAGTGTCCCCAGTTCCCCTGCTTGCTTCTCAGCTACCCTCCTCTCATAGTTACATGGGGTCTATGCATACCCACCCTTAAAGATTTATTTATTTTATTTTATGTGTATGAGTGTTTTGGCTGCATGTATGTATGTGTGCCATATGTGTGCCCAGTTTCCATGGAGGTCAGAAGAGGGCATCAGATACAACAGAACTAGACTTTTGGATAGAACTGGACTTCAGTTGTGAGTGTCCATACGGATGCTGGGAATAGAAACCAGGTCCTCTGCAAGAGCAGCTGTTGTTCAAATCTTAGATGGTCTTTTAATAAAAAACCCAGAGCCAGATATCAGTGTGAAAGCCAAAAGATCAGAGAAACAGAGCAGCCAGATACTAGTTCTTCCCTCTACAAAATCCTCAGGCTAAATAGAGAGAGTTCCTGTTTCCTCACCATTTATATACCTTTCTCTGCCTTGCCATATTACTTCCTGGGATTAAAGGCATGTGTGCTTCATAAGCAAAGGCATGAGATCTCAAGTGCTGGGATTAAAGGTGTGTGCCATCACTGCCTGACCTCTAAGTCTAATCTAGTGGCTGGCTCTGTCCTCTGATCCTCAGGCAAGTTTATTAGAGTATGCAATATATCACCATATTTCCCCCTTTTTTGTCTAAAATAATAAAAGGTTATAACTAATATAAGAAAAACTATATATAAGTACAATAAGTATATGCAATATATATAGTCAAGAATTATATTAACAATGTCCAGTCCATTAACATTTGACAGATTCAGAGAAAATACTCCATTATTTGTTCTATTTTGGTGAGTCCAAAATGTTATATACCTAATTCACTTTCTATCCTAACTTGTATTACCAACCCAAAACTATCTTTTGATGTCTTTCAAACTTATACACTTTACACCTCTTTAGTGAGTTTCTTTTCTGAATTTGTTAGCAAGGAAAACTATAACTATCTAATCTTCAACTCCATTAGAGACCCAAAAAGGAAATAATATTACCTAAGTAAGTAGGAAGTGTAAACAAGCAACTTCCAAAAAATGTGAGAAATTACAGAAACAGCTGGCTGCCTGGACAGTCACCCAAGATCTCTCTGCAACACTGGGGCATCCATCTTCAGCCTACAGACCTAGCATATCTGAAAGACTCATCTGTGAAGCAGGATTTTCTGAAGGGTCTTCCTACTTTGTCTTGGCAAAGTTCGGCAGTCCTTTCTTTTGTGTCCTGCTTGTCCATTTTGAACAGCATACTGTCAGCAGTCAAGGCAAGGGCATTTTTTTTTTTTTTTTTTACCAGGTGGCTAACTTGTCACAAAGAAAGTAAACTCCATATGGAGTTTCTTTAATGCCCATCATCTTCTCTGAAGTTGATTGGTGCTGCCAGGAGCAGACATGTCTCATTGTCATAAAAAAGAAAAAAAATCTATGTATTAAAACATCTTAAATACCATATTCTGCAGATATCTAAAGTGTTTGAAGATCTGTATATCTAAAATATATTTTTGTTTGACCTTGAAAACATACCTAAGTTTGATTGTAATGACTAACTGCTGTGGGATGTTCTGTATGGCAAATGTGTTGCTCTGATTGGTTGGTAAATAAAACACTGATTGGCCAGTAGTCAGGCAGGAGGAAGTATAGGCGGGACAAGGAGGAGAATAAAGCTGGGAAGTGAAAGGCTGAGTCAGAGAGACACTGCCAGCTGCCACGATGAGAAACAGCATGTGAAGATGCTGGTAAGCCACGAGCCACGTGGCAAGGTATAGATTTATAAAAATGGATTAATTTAAGCTGTAAGAACAGTTAGCAAGAAGCCTGCCACGGCCATACAGTTTGTAACTAATGTAAGTCTCTGTGTTTACTTGGTTGGGTCTGAACTGCTGTGGGACTGGCAGGTGAGAGAGATTTGTCCTGACTGTGGGCCAGGCAGAAAAACTCAAGCTACAACTAACTACTAACTTGCATTTCTTTATTATCCTAAATAGTTGGTAATAACTTTCAAGGACTAGAAAATTGTATTACATTGTTAAATGAGCTGTATAGTTACAATATCTTGAACAAGAGTAGAAATGTACAGTATTTTCTAACAAAATCAATCTCAAATTTGTATCAATATACAAAATTTGTATACAATATACAAAAATCCAACCCAATGTAAAATATTTAAAACTAGTAGTTGCTTTTTAAAAGTTGATTTAATAATCTACCTTTTTTATCTTATCATATCCATATTCTCTTTTTTTTTCTTTTCGGAGTAGATTCAATAAGCTTCCCTTTTATCCTATCATTTCTTATTTTTTCAGAGTGGATTTAATAATCTACCTTTTATCTATATCCTCTTTTTTTCTTTTTCCTTTTTCAAACAAGAACCCTGAATCTAATCTCCTTTATTTAGCTTTTTTACTGACCATTATCAATTAACAACTTGTAACCAACCATCCTAAACAATGACAATTATCCATAACCCATTGAATGACCAAAATCACCCACTCCACCTCTTGGGAATGTGGGCGACATGTTCTTAAAATTACTTCCTGCTGTCTGGGGGCAAAGGCATCTTCAGGGAATCCTGAATAGGAAGTTTTTTGGTTGTCAAGTCCTGGGAGAGGTAGCTGTATCATTTGTTGTCCAGTCTCTGCATAATGGGAAAGTGCAGAGCTTGTCTCAAGTCCTTGCTCAAGTGATCTGTGAGGCTGGATCATCTCAGCTAGCCATCTTGAAATTGTCCTGAGCAGTTTGTAGTCCAAAGCTGATCTTTAGGTGGTGTTTGTCAGCTTAATTGCATTGTCATAATCAATGTGGAATCATTGTTGTGGGGTCCCATCATCTTTTTGGAGACTTCAAAGGTCGCTGTTAGTTATGGTCATGGTTCACTGCAGAAAACCTTTTTTTGTGGGACATTTTTTCTGGATGATTTGTCCTTTTTCTTCAGATGTCTCATTTGTCCAGTGTTCTTCAGATTCCTTAGCTGGATGTTTTTATTTTCCTGAAAGACAAAAACAAAACCCTTCCCCAACCATTAGATCTGGGGAGTTTCCAGATCTAATCTTTATCAATTTTCATTTATGGTTTCTGCATAGATTTTTATTTTGTAAAGCTGTTCTATCAACCTGAAGTGTTGATTTTGGAGTTACAAGTAAATGTGAGTAGGCTAGCTGACAAACACAGACTCTTCAAGAACAGCCCACAGACTATGCTGAGAAGAACACCAGATCAGTTCATCGAACAGTGTATTTCTTTCTTTCTTTCTTTCTTTCTTTTTTTTGAGACAGGGTCTCTCTACATAGCTCTGGCTGTTCTGGAACTCACTATATAGACCACGCTGGCCCCAAACTCACAGAGATCCACGTGCCTCTGCTTCTCAAGAGCTGGGATCAAAGGTGTGCACCTCCACACGAGGAATGATTCACAAGCCAGGTATCATTCATAATCAAAAGAGGCTCAGAGAACTCAACAATATTTATAGACCGAACAATTGAAAGAAAGTACATAAATAGTGACAGGCAAGCAGTTGCCTTATTTGGACATGGTCTGAACAACTGGAAAATGCTTATGATTGACTGAGATATGGCTGTTATAAAAAATATACATAGTTAATGTGTGGTGGCATATGCCTTTAATTCCCCAGCACTCAGAAGGCAGAGGCAGGAGGATCTCTGTGAATTCAATGCCAGCCTGGTCTACAGAGTGAGTTCCAGGAGAGCCAATACCAAACAGAGAAACCCTGTTTCGAGAAACAAACAAAAAACTAACCACCCACCAAAAACCAGTTTATATATATATATGTGTGTGTGTGTGTGTGTGTGTGTGTGTGTGTGTGTGTGTGTGTGTGTGTATATATATATATATATATATATATATATATATAGAGAGAGAGAGAGAGAGAGAGAGAGAGAGAGAGAGGGAGAGTTATGTTAGGTTTTTTTTTTGGTCAGGGTCTCACTTTGTAGCTTGGAACTTCCTGTATAGACCAGACTGGACTTGAATTTGTTTCAAGATCTATCCATCAGAAAACAACACACAGACAACCCTAAAGCCGAATAGATAGTCTGTATTACTGGCCTGAGGCCACACAGGGAATTTGCCCAAATCATGCAGCCCTGATCCTCACAGTTCTTTGTCTTTTATGCATAAAACCGAATCCTGGGGTTGGGGATTTAGCTCAGTGGTAGAGTGCTTGCCTAGCAAGCACAAGGCCCTGGGTTCAATCCTCAGCTCAAAAAAACAAAAACAAACAAACAAACAAAAAAACTGGATCCTAGTTGACACACTTCAGTTAGCAAGAACAATTTAGCAAGAAGCAGAACTACAGAAGCCAAAAGGCAAGGTGAGCACATTTAGGTGCTTTCCTGGATCCTGGCACTGGGGCCAGGTCTTTGATGTTTTAGGTCTTTTTACCCTTTTTGGCAGGTGTTGAGTCCTATGTGTTGGGTTTAAGGTCAGAATGGCACCTCTAACATGCGGTCAGTTGGGCTAATGTCTGGGGGGCTTTGCAAAAATTCAGAGACCCACCTGCTTCTGCTTCCTGAGTGGATTACAGGAGCTCACTGTCATGCCATTTGTTTTTTTGTTTTTAGACAGGGTTTCTCTGTGTAACCCTAGCTGTCCTGGAACTCGCTCTGTAGACCAGGATGGATTGAACTCTTTAGAGATCTGCCTACCTCTGCCTCCCAGAGTGAGGGGATTAAAGGCATGAGCCATTAAGCCGGGCTCTGACTTAATTTAAAAAAAAAAAACAAACACGTTATCCACATGTAGAATTCTGACTTTACTAGTGTACCTCGGGTTGTAGCTCACACACCGATTGTTGAAACTATCCTCTCTTAACAGATTCAGAACGTTTCTGACACTCCAAAGAATCCTCAGGCTTCTGAGTTTCCACTGTGGCCGACCCTTCCATTCCAGGCCTTCCCGCTCTCACTGTAAAGGGCGGAAGCACAGAAACAAACATGGAGTGGTGCAGATGCCAGGTTATAGGACTTCCTTCCTCCTGCTTGAGAAACTTCGCCTAGGTCTCGATCAGGCACTCCAAAGGCCCTATGAACGACTGGCCGCTAGGATCGCCGCGCACGCGCAGACGCTCTACGCCGCCTCCTCCCTCCGGTCCCCATAACCCGGCCCCGCCCCCGACGCCACGGCCCCGCCCCCGACGCCCGGGGCTGGGTACCCGGACCACAAAGCGCTCCCGCTCAGCACAGGCTTCAGTCGGTGGGAGCCGGTTCCCGTTGCGCTTTCCTTTGGGTCCGCTTCTGGAGCCATGTCTTCGGCTGCGTTGACGTCTCCGCGCCTGCGCCGGGTGTTCGTGGTCGGCGTGGGCATGACCAAGGTAAACAGAGCTGGGAGGCGCGGCGCGGGAGGTCTGCCCCTGTGATGCCCGCAGCCCCGAGGTGACAGGGAAGCGTGGTCAGGGGACGGTCGCCGTCTGCACTGCCGTCCCATCCCTCCTAGAGTCGCGTGGGCTGCAGAGAGGCCACTCGTGGGTTTATGGTGCTCCTCCTGGGGTCGCCGTGTCTCGGGTTTGTTCCCTCAGCTATTGTTTTCTTCCCCTTCCCGTTTCCCTTTTCTCTCTGCTGAGCCCGTGAAGGCGCCCCCAAGATAACCCAGACCTCATACTTCCTTAGATTCTAAATCCCGAGGTAGGCCGGCCGACCGGGCGGCTCACATCTGTCTGTAGTGTGAGCTTTCGGAGGTGCAGCCAGGACCAGGAGTTCGAGGTCATAGAGGATTATGTAGCAAGACCTTGTTTCACCAAAGAAAGCAAACCAAAACGACAGAAAAACATTGGGAGCTTGGACGGAGGCCAGGGCTGTGTGACAGAAAAAGAGGAGATTGTGAATGCCACCAGCTCTGTAGTGGCTATTAGTGCCCTTCTCAGATAGCAGCAGCAGGTGCGGATGTGGGTAGAAACAAGCGACGCTTGGCTCCTAATGCAGGTGCAGTTCCCTCCATCTTCTGACCATATTGCTGTTTCTCTGGTACTGAGGCGACCAGAACCTCCCATAGCCACCTCTCTCAATACCCTGACTCCCCTCCGTGCCCTAGTAATGCCAAGTTACCTGGAGCTTCTGACTTAACATTCTGCTGCTTTGCATCTAGTGGCACTACTTACATCAGCTGGCATCCCCTGGTTAACTTCTTTGTGCTCTTAAAGGGACAGATCTTGTCTTCTAGTAAACCCTTGATTATCTTGGCTTTCTCACGGAGCCTTGAGCTTAGCTCTAATTTACTTTGATGCACTGAAATTTTTTGTTTAGGTGTCTATAGTCTCCTAATGTATTACTACAGGGTGGGTACCAGGATTATTCACTACTGTATCCCCCACAATGATAATCCCTGCTGATCAATATTAGATGGATATACTTCGTGAAAGTTACTTGAGAGAATTTTTTTTCTGTGAAAAAACAGCCTTAAATTTTATATTATTATTATTTTTTCAAGACAGGGTTTCTCTGTGTAGCTTTGTCCTGGAACTTGCTCTGTAGACTAGGCTGGCCTCAGAATCAGAGATTCTCCTGCCTCTGCCTCCTGAGTGCTGGAGTTAAAGTCGTTCACCACCATTCCTGGCAAATTTTATATTATCTTAGTATCAGGCTGAGAGCATGCAATTCATTCAAAACATGTAAATAGAAAAGTTGACTAATATCTTGTAAAGCTTAGAGAGCAACGTACTGTTTTTTAGAGGGGGAGCTTTTGATACAAGTGGATAGTAAAAATTTCAAAAGTGTTTTCTAGCTTTAAAAAAAAAAGACAGTATCTTATTATATAGACCTGGCTGGCTTTAAACTTCTCCAGCCCTGGGACTGCAGGTGTTCTCATCCCCCCACCCCCGCCCCCTGCTAGTATGCTCCATTTTAAACAGTCTTCCATTGGTTGTCTAATGTCTGTTTATATGGACTGTATAGAAAAAAATAGGATATGCTTTTTTTTTTTCCATTTAGGAGGTTGAGGTGAAAGAGGCATTAATATTCCTTAGGGAGAGCCAGGCATGGTGATACATGCCTTTAATCCCAGCACTCGGGAGGCAGAAGCAGGAGGATCTCTGAGTTTGAGGCTAGCCTGGTCTACAAAGCAAGTTCCAGGAAAGCCAGGACTCTCTTACATAGAGAAACCCTGTCTCAAAAAACAAAACAAAACAAACAAAAAAATTCCTTAGGGAAGAGGAAAGGAATAAAAAATGGTTTCATCATTAAGCATTTATTCAGTATGGGTGCTCTGTGTTATATGTGAGCAAAGATGAGGGAAAAAAGCAAGATTGGGCTGGGGATCTAACTCACTTGGTAGAGTACTTGCCAAACATGCGTGAAGGCATGATTCCATCCCACTCTTGGGTAAACCAGACGTAGTGGTGCACACCAAAGTTCCAGCACTCAGTGGGTGGTGGCAGCAGAATCAGAAGTTCAAGGTCATCCTCGACTTTATATAGCGAGTTCAGAGCCAGCCTGGGTTACATAAGACCTTATCTTAAACAAAGACCAAGGCCTAGCAAGATGATCAGTGGGTAAAAGTTCGTTCCATCAGCCTTCACAACCTGAGTTTGATCTCTGGTCCTCATGCACTACTAGGAGAGTGCTGACTCCTCATATACCGCAGAGCAAGTGGGCCCCTGCACATACACATACATGCTTACTGCAGAGCAAGTGGGTCCCTACACATATACACACATGCTTACTGCAGAGCAGTTGGGCCCCTACACATACACACACATGCTTACTGCAGAGCAGGTGGGCCCCTACACATACACATACATGCTTACTGCAGAGCAGGTGGGCCCCTACACATACACACACATGCTCACACACTAACAAACTGAAGTTAGATTTTTAAAAACCCACATAAACAAACAAAAAAGAAAAAAAGAAAAAAAAAGATAATTTGGAATTTTTAGTTAAGCATGGAAGATTTAAAACTTGAACTTATATCTTGGTCCTCCCCTCCCCCAATCTCATTAAATCAATAAGTAACAGTGTGCATTGGAGCAGAAATTATAAGCAGAGATGCCAGAAAATACATAGAAGATTAAAAGCGGATAGAAGACCGGGCGGTGGTGGCGCACGCCTTTAATCCCAGCACTTGGGAGGCAGAGCCAGGTGGATCTCTGTGGACAGGCTCCAGAACTACAGAGAAACCCTGTCTCGAACCCCCCCAAACAAACAAACAACAACCCCCTCCCCCCAAAAAAACTAGCAACAACAAAAAAACTAAAAGCGGATCGAAGCCAGTTTGGTGGCACACTCCTATAATTCTAGCCTCTGCAGGTGGTAGCAGAATTATCACAAAACCCAACTACCACAAAAATTCTCAATGTGATACGGTGCTTCCTAGCTTTGTTCTTAGAAAACACATCCAAAAATACACTACCTTCCTGTCATGGGTTGGGGGAATTATTTGAAACGATTCCAGGGAAAAGTCAACTTGCTACGATGTTGTCTTCCAGTGAAGCTTAGTAGATGATAAGCTCTACTCATGCTCAGAAAGCATCCTTTAAACTTACAAAAAGTTTGTGTGTGTGTGTGTGTGTGTGTGTGTGTGTGTGTGTGTGTGTATGTGTAAGAGAGAGAAAGAGCGCTCAGATGACAACTTTATGGAGTTGATTTTGTCCTTCCATCTTTTTGTGGGCTATGGGAAACCCAGGTCACCAGCCTCGTGTGACAAGTCCCTTTACCTGCTGAATCATCTTGCCAGCCCTGTCCAAACTCTTTGTTAATTTTTAAATTAGTTGTTGGTACAGGGTATCCAGCCCAGTGCCTTGAGCTTGCCAAGAAAATGCTGTAGCACGGAGACAAGATCCTAATCTTCAAAGATAGTGAGTTTGAGGCTACAAGCCTGAGCTAATGTATAAGAGACCCTGTCTCAAAAAAACAACCTCAACCAACCAACCAACCAACAGGTAAAACACACTGAAATACTAACGGTGAGTGGGAGGTATTAATGTGAGTTTATGAGACCTTTCACCTTTTAAAAATATTCCTAGCTCTGTCACTTGAAGAGGCCTAGAAAAGTAGCCAAATCAGTGGTACTCTTGATGTTAAGACTGGGGTTCTGAAATACCTTTTATTTTTTCCAGAGAAAGTGTCTTATTTATCCCATTCTGGCCTCAAACTCACTATGTAGCTGAGGATGACTTTGAACTTCTAACCTTCCCGCCTCTACCTCCTGAATATCCAGATTACAGATGTGAGTGTCCTGTCCTGGTTGTGTGGTCCTGGAGGTGGAACCCAGGGCTTCATGCATGTTAGATACTCTACCAATTGAGTTATACCTCCAGGCTCCTAGGCCCCCAACCCCTGAAATCTTATTCTATTACGAGAACATGTTGGTTGGAGAAATTGCAAAGTCTAGGTGAGGTAAGAGATGATCAAGATAAGTTTGGAGAATTTTGTCATATTAATTGTGAAGAAATCAGGGTCCCCTTGGGTTATGTCAAGATTCAGGTGCCAACTTGACAAAGCTCTCAGTGACCAAAGCTAGGACAATTTGAACTTTGTGTGTGTGCGTGTGTAAGAGATTAAAGGACAGCCTCAGGTTCCATTCCTCAGGCTCTGTCTACCTTGTCCTGTTGTGATGGATTCTCCCTTGTCTCTAACTCACCAGGTAGGTAGGCGGCTGCCCAGTGAGCCCCTGTGACCTGTCTGTCTCTGCTAACCCTAGGGCTGGAGTCATAAGTAGGTGGCCACACTGGGACTTTTAAAGTATGCCCTCACATCCTCATGCAAGGCAAGCATTTTACCAGCTAAGCTGCTTCCCCAGTCCAACCATTTGACCTTTAAACATGATAATGGTTTTAATTGAATTAAAGCCAGTACATTGTGTCCAAATAATTCATTTATACCTTAAAAGCAAATCTTCGTAGGATATTAGTGAACCTATTCATTTCCTTAAAAACTGGTAAATAAAAGGAAACAATCACCTAGTTGTAGTTATTATCAATGATAAAACTCAAGTTCCTAGGAGAAAATTAGGAATCCTGTATCTGCTGGACAAATAAATATTATTGATGAGGTGAGTGGTGAGGTTGGGAAATTATATAGTATCAAATTTGGAAGAGATGTATAACTTGCAGAACTACCATTTTGTTTGATTTTTAAGACATGCCTCTGACTGTCCTGTAACTGGTTATGTAGATCAGGCTGGCCTTGAACTCAGAGATCTGCCTGCTTCTGCTCCTGAGTGCTGGGGCTGAAGGTGTGAGCCACTACACCTAGCTAGAATTACTGATGTTTTAATTTTATTTTACTTTGAGGCAGGATCTCATGTAGTCCAGGTTGGCCTCCAACTCCCTATGTAACAATGACCCTTCCATGCTCAGTCCCCTTCCCTCCACTTCCTGAGTGCTAGGATTGCATGTGGGAGCCTGTACGCGTGGTCTGTGCACTGCTGGCGATCAAACCCAGAGCTTTATGCATGCCAAGAAAGCATACATTCTACCAATTGAGCTGTAGTCTCAGCCCTGGAACCACTCTTTTGTAGGTGGCCAATGGATAACGTTTGTGCCAAAAGACACGTTTGTTAAATAAATGGTTCATTTGTTTATGGATCTGTTGATTGGATCAATAAAGATTTGATTGTCTCTCTGTCTGTCTGTCTGTCTCTCTCTCTGGGCATGCGTGTGTGTGTGTGTGTGTGTGTGTGTGTGTGTGTGTGTGTGTGTGTGTGTGTGTCTGTGTGTCTGTGGTCAGTTCTCTCCTGTCACCTTGTGGGATCTGGGGACTGAACTCACATCAGGCCTTTAACTAGTGCTTTTACTACCAAGCCATCTCACAGTCTTCTCTTCCACTTCCCTTTTGTTGAGATATGGTCTCTGCATTTTGCCCAGGTTGTCCCCAGACTTCTTGGACTCAAGTGACCCTGCTGCCTCAGCCTTCCTCAACACCATGCCTAGATCAAAGTACAGGATTTTATTATAACACATTATGAAGAGGTCATTGGTATGGTTTCAATTGCTCATTACAGTGTCCACATTACAATTCCATATCCAATTTCCACATTAAAATAATTTCCACCTGTTAAGTTTTACCTAGTCTTACAAAGAGCTATCCATGGCAGGGGTTGTAGCTCAGTGGCAGAATGCTTACCTACCACACATCAAGGCGCCATTTGCTGTTGGTTTTCGTTGGTTTGGCTTTTCTTGTTTTTGAGACAGGGTCTTACTGTGTAGCCTTGGCTAGCCTGAAGCTTGCTATGTACACTGGCCTGGCCTAGAACTCACAGAGATCTGCCTGCCTCTTTGCACCTGAGTGCTGGGATCCAAGGCGTGTGCCACCACGCCTGGCCAGGCTTTGGGTTTAATGCCTAGCACCGTTTGAAAGAAGGAGTAGGGCCGGGGAGAAGGCCCAGCGGCTAAGATGCTTGTCACTCACAAGTCTGCATTGCTCGATCCCATGCAAATGCCAGGCAGGTGGCCAACCTCTAACTCCAGCAATGGAGTGCAGAGATGGCATCCCCAGAGCAAGCGTGCCTCCAAGATTATCCAGTGAAAGCTCTGCATTTGGGCGAATGATCCTGCCTCAGGGAATAAGGTGGGCAACCAAAGGAGGGTGAATCTCTGTATCAACCTTGGGCCCTCATGTGTGTGTGCGCACATGTATGTAGGCCTATGCACATGCACAGTGCACACAGACTTGGAAAAAGAGAAAGAGTATTTAAATATTTTTCTAATTGTATCTCTGTGTCAGGTCAGATTTGTTTCATAGACTTCAACCAAAACAATGTAACACTGAAGGTAGGGGCAAGTATCAGCTATGAATCTGCCTCTCGGTAAACCAGAGATCGACAGGAAAAACAGAAACGTGGGGCCTGTGCAATGGTTCAGTGGGGGCGTCCCACCACTCCTGGTGACCCGAGTTAGATCCCCGACCTGAAGGTGGAGGAGAGAAACACCTCTTCGAAGCTGTCCTCTGACTGTGCACACAGAATAAATGGGGGAAAATGGTTCCCTGGGAAGCTTTCTTATTTTGTCTCCTAAATTAGTCTTTGCCAGATTAATCTATACTTACGATGCTGGTGTTATTGCCTATTTTGTGTTAGATTGGAAGCTCCTAAGAGTAAGGACTGGGTGTTTTTATCTTCAGAGTAAAGGAACGTGGCAGATGCTTGCGCCTGCATATGTGTGTGTGTGTGTGTGTGTGTGTGTGTGTGTGTGTGTGTGTGTGTGAGAGAGAGAGAGAGAGAGAGAGAGAGAGAGAGAGAGAGAGAGAGAGAGAGAGAGAAAGAGAACGAGCCCTGTGATGCATGAATACTGTGCGAAGAACAACTTTTGGTACTTAATTCTCTCCTTCCATGGTGAGAATGAAGCTTGAATGTAGATTTTCAGATTTGTACAGGAAGCATTTCACTTGCTGCCCCACCCCCCTCCTTTCTTTTGTCTTGGGATGGTGTGTGTTATAAATCCCAGGCTGCCCCAGAACTTGGTGTGTAGCAACCTTCCTGCAGGGATTACAGGCCTTGGCTACCATGCCTCATTGCCCTACCCACTTGGACATAGCCTTAGTCCAGTACAGTGTTTTTGTTGAATGAATAACTGAATGAATTTCTGTGATACTCTTGTGAAACAAAACAAAACAAAACGCTCTGTACCTGTTTCTATTTATCATCCTCTTCTGTATTCTAGTTCACGAAGCCTGGAGGTCACAATTCAAGGGATTATCCTGATATGGCAAAGGAAGCAGGTAATAGAATAATATTTTTGAACATTGAATAGCTTATTGTGTGGTCTGTGCTCACTCCATGAGTAGATCAGCCTTGCAAGCACAAATGAACCACCATCGTGGGGAAGAACTTCCATGGAGCTTGTCCGGGGTGTAGTGGAAAGGGAAGGAAAAGACATATGGGCATGTTGAGCAGCTAAGCAGCTAAAGCAGACACCATTCTATGCTTTCATGTGTTGCTAAGCTGTGTGTAGGGATGCTGTCCTACTTAACTTTAATTGTCGTCTTGACACAGTCCAGAGTCACCTGGAAAAGGAGTCTCAATTGAGGGGTGGCCCGGTCAGATTGGCTTGTGGGCATATCTGTGGGGGATTGACTGTTCATGAATGTAGGAAGGCCCAGCCCACTATGGGTGACACCATTCCTGGGGCAAGTAGTCCTGGTTTGTGTAAGCAAGTTGGCTAAGCATGAGCTTGTGAACAAGACAGAAAGGGAGCCAGCCAGCAGTGGTCCTCCATGGTTCCTGCCCTGATTTCCCTCAGTGACAGACTGTGAAGTGAGGTGCAAGCTAAATAAACCCCATCCTTCCCTAAGTTGCTTTTGGTCAGAATGTTTTGTCACAACAACAGAGGGTAACTGGGACAGATGGCAGAGGCAGCTGGGGAGAGGAAAGCAGGGTCATTGTCTCGGTCACTGTTCTCTTGCTATGAAGAGACACCATGACCAAGGCGATTTATAAAAGAAAACCTTTAACTGGGGGCTTGCTTACAGTTTTAGAGGGTGAGTCCCTCACCATCATAGTGGAGAGCATGGCAGTAGACTGGCAGGCGCTGGAGTAGCAACTGAGAGCGTATGTCCTGATCTGCAGACAGGGAGAAAGCTAACTGGGCTTTTGAAACCTCAAAGCCTACCCCTAGTGACCCACCTCCTCCAACATGGTCATGTATAGTTGGTTCTGCACTAGGATGTAGCTCAGTTGCTAGGGCACTTGTTTAACCTATTGTGCTCTGAGCTCACCACCCCCATACCATAGAAAACGGGCACGGTGGTCTCTACCTGTGACCCCAGCACTGGGAGGTGGAGGCAGGAGGATTAGCAATTCAAGGTCAGCTTCAGCTACATGGTGAGTTATAGGCCAGCCTGGGCTGCATGCAGATAGAGACTCTTAGAATTTAGAATATTTATTTTGGGGTACAGTTAGGAGAGAAGGCATCAGAAGGAAGATATGGAAAAGTGGTACGGTGGCTCAGAAGAAGGGGAGCGCTAAGAGGATCGGGAGTGACTTTGTCAGTCGAACTGGACAGACGACAAAGAAGTAAATGGTGTCTGAAGAAGCCTGCTCTGAATGTGCCTTACCGGAAGCCACTTTGTCCAGTGCTTTTTGATGAACTTGTCTTGTTTTTACAGGCCAGAAGGCATTGGCAGATGCCCAGATCCCTTATTCCACTGTGGAGCAGGCATGCGTTGGCTATGTGTACGGTATGTAAGCAGAGTGCTCTAAGTTATGCTCATAAAATCTAGCAGCAAATTCATGTGAATGTTAACCCTCAGGACAGAACTCAAAGGTTACCTCTGTGTGCTGGTTCAGTGTTCTCGCCATTATGGTATTATCAAAACAGGAGGCAAATTACAATACTGGTTTTTGGGAGTTGGCAATATGGCTCAGTTGGTAAAAGCTTTTTCATAGCACTTAAAAAACAATTCTTAGCTGTCCATGGTGGTGCACGCCTTTAATCCCAGCACTCAGGAGGCAGAGGCAGGAGGATCTCTGTGAGTTCAAGGCCAGCCTGGTCTACAAAGTGAGTTCCAGGACAGCCAGAGATACATAGTGAGACCCTGTCTCAAAACAACAAAACAAGCAAAAATTTTTAGTTGGGTATGGTGGTTTGTGCCTGTAATCCCAACACTTGGGAGGCAGAGGCAGCTGGATGTCTGTGAGTTCCAGGCAGCCTAGTCTACCTAGTGAGTTCCAGGACAGTCAGATCTACATAGCGAGACCCTGTCTAGGGGAGAAAGAAAAAGAAGAAAGTCTGTACCCTTTGACTCATATCTACCCATTTCTCATAACCTACTCCACTTTAAATACTGGGGAGTGAACTTAGAGCTTTGTACATACTAGACAAGCCATTTCCTCAGCCCACTGCTGCATTTTGGCAATTATACATTTAAATTAATACAATTTAGAATTTAAATTATACAATTAAAAATGGTATTTTTAGTTCATGTGTTTCCATTCATTTGGCTATTTGTCCCTGTGATTTATCCAACCTTGGTCTCAACAATTCTCGCTCATATAAACCCTCCTCATTCTCGCTAATTGGACTCCCAGAGATCCACCCGGGGCCTAGCCATGGATCTCTGCATCCAGATCCCTCAGTAGTTGGATGGGGTTTCTAGCACAACAATTAGGGTGTTTGGCCATCCCATCACCAGAGTAGGTCAGTTCAGGCTGTACTCGACCATTGCCAGCAGTCTGTTGTGGGGGTATCTTTGTGGATTTCTGTGGGCCTCTCTAGCACTTTGCTTCTTCCTATTCTCATGTGGTCTTTATTTACCATGGTCTCCTATTCCTTGTTCTTCCTCTCTGTTGTTGATCCAGCTGGGATCTCCCGCTCCCCCAAGCTCTCTTTCCCTCAACCCTCGCCTTTCATTACCGCCACTCATGTCCAGGCTGTTCATGTAGATCTCATTCCATTTCTCTGTCATTGGGTGATCCCTGTGTCTTTCTTGGGGTCCTGTTTTCCAGGTAGCCTCCCTGGTGATGTGAGTAGCAGACAAGTCATCCTTGTTTCATGTCTAGTATCTTGCTATGAGTGAGTACTATGAACCAATGGCTGAGGGGTCCCCACTGGATCAGGCCCTCTGAATGGATGAGACAGTTGATTGGCTTGATCTGTTTGGGAGGCATCCAGGCAGTGGGACCAGATCTTGTGCTCATTGCATGAGTTGGCTGTTTGAAACCTGGGGCCTATGCAGGATTGTTTGGCTCGGCCTGGGAGGAGGGGACTAGACCTACCTGGACTGAGTCTACCAGGTTGACCTCAGTCTGTGGGGAAGGCTTTGCCCTGGAGGAGATGGGAATGGGGGGGGGGGTTGGGGGGAAGGTGAGGGGGACGGGAGGGGGGAGAACAAGGGAATCCGTGGCTGATATGTAGAACTGAATTGTATTGCAAAATAAATTAATAAAAAAAAAAAGAAAAAAAATGGTATTTTTACCATTGAAAGCTACTAGCTTATATGTTAGAAGTAGTGGTATCCTGTTCTTAGATAGTCAAAGTAACTAAAATGTATGATACTATTGATGAGTCTTTGTGCATAGCCATCATTTATTTGCTTTACTTTTCAAGATACCAGGAGAATCCATGCGTTTATTACCATGGCACTGGTGAGCCTTGCCATTTTTGTAGACGACTCCTGGCAAGTCTGAACCCCCAGCTGCTGTCATCTTGCTGTTCCCACGTTCCTGCCTTGTGGGCCGTGTTACTTGGGGGGGCGGTTGGGAGGTCATGTTTGTATCAGTGTGGGTCATATTTCTGTAAGGCCTGGATGCATACAGAATCTCTACAACTTAGTGAAAAAAATTTTTTTTTGAGACAGGGTCTCACGCAGCCCAGGCTGGCCTCAGATTCAAGGGTTGTCTTGAACCTCTGATCCTGTTGCCTGCATCTACTGCATGATGGAATAATGGGGATGCACCACTACACCCGATTTATGCAGTGCCGGGGATTGAACCCAGGTCCTTTGCATTCTAGGCAAGCACTCTACTAACTCAGCTATATCCTTAGCCACAAAGCTTCCTGAAGTTTTTTTTGGGTGCAGTTTCACATTATTCTCATGGTGGTTTCCAACCTGTGGACTCCAGCACTCCGTCCACTTTAGCCTGGGAAGCCAAAACTGATAGTCTGTGCTACCATACGTGGTTTAAATCGTGGGACGTTTATATGAAAAGTAAACAGTGGCCTTGTGATGGCCTTTAACAATTTATGTGTGAGAATCAAGTGTCCATGAACCATCATTTCTTTTATTACAACTCTGAGAGAGTGAATTATTTGCTGTTACCTGGTGTGGTGGTTTGAAAGAAAATGGCCCCCAAAGGGAGTGGCACTATTAGGAGGTGTGGCCTTGTTGGAGTGGGTGTGGCCTTGTTAGAGGAAGTGTGTCACTGTGGAGGTGGGCTTTGAGGTCTCCTGTGCTCAAGATACTCCCAGTGAGACAGTCAACTTCCTGTTGCTTGCAAGTTGTAAGGCTCTTAGCTACTTCTCCAGCACCGTGTCTGCCTGTACGCTGCCATGTCCCATCATGATGATGATGAAATAAACCTCTGAAACTGTCAGCTGCCACTTTAGTTAAATGTTTTCCTTTACAAGAGTTGTCATGGTCATGGTGTCTCTTCACAGCAGTAGAAACCCTAACTGTGTTACCTGGCTGTTTACTTCCTTCCCCACCTCTGTATCATATAAAGGAAGTATAAGGTGCAAGGTTGTGATCAGGGACACCGTCTAGCAAGTACTAGGGTCCAGGTTCCAATCCTGGCTGAAACAGGAGGAGACAGGAAGAGAAAGACATCCGAAGTGCATGCTTCTTTACTGCCCTCTGTGAGGGTCAGGCCTGGAACCTCAGCTCTCAGGAGGCTAAGACAGAAGGACAGAAGGGCTGCTGTGAGCACCAGGCCATCCTGAACTACATGAAACCCTGTCTCCAAAAAAAAAAAAAAAAAAAAAAATAGAGTGCGTGTAGAGGTTTGTTGTGACTGCTTTTTATGTTTGCACAATCGGAGGTAGTCAGTGCTATGGCCGTTTCTGACTCAGAGGTCATAGTGCATCACCATCCTGCCTGTGTCGGACACTAGGACAGTCTGTAACAGTGAAAGCATTGTCACATGGGCATGCTGGACTGCAGCTCTACGATTTCTGTGCTGTGCGTGTTAACGTTCTGTCTTGTTTCTCTGTAGGGGACTCCACCTGTGGGCAGAGGGCTATCTACCACAGTTTGGGATTGACCGGCATTCCTATAATCAATGTCAACAATAACTGTTCCACTGGTTCCACTGCTTTGTTTATGGCCCGGCAACTGATTCAAGGAGGTAAGGCGTGTTTACTCATCTTTATTATTATTACTTTTTAGTGTTTTATTTTATTTTATGTATGGGTGTTTTGCCTGCACATATATGTCTGCCCCACATGTTGTGACCACAGAGCCAGGAGAGGGCATCAGATCTCCTGGGACTAGAGTTATAGATGGCTGTGAGCCACCAACTAGTGCCCTTCACCACTGAGCTTTCTCTCCAGCCCCGAGTGTTTGCTTATTGCTCTAACGTTCTTTTAAAAAGTTTTCTAGCCGGGCGGTGGTGGCGCACGCCTTTAATCCCAGCACTCGGGAGGCAGAGCCAGGTGGATCTCTGTGAGTTCGAGGCCAGCCTGGACTACCAAGTGAGTTCCAGGAAAGGCGCAAAGCTACACAGAGAAACCCTGTCTCGAAAAAAAAAAAAAAACAGTTTTCTAAAATATTTATTTGTTTGTTTGTGTGTGTGTCCAAATTCGCCAAGGCACATACATAAATTGAGGCCAGAGGACCACTTGTGAAAGTTGGTTCTTTCCTTCCATCGTGTGGGTCCTGGGGATTGGACTCAGGTCATCAGGCTTGGTGGCAAGGACTTTCACCTGCGGAACCATCTTGCTGGTCCTTGTCTCGGGTTCTTAAATGAATATGGGTTAACGTCTCCTTTTAATCACTTCTCTGTGCTGCCACCAGGGAAAGATTGCTCTGTAACAGATTGACATATAAAATGTATTGCTTTCAAAATGAACCTTTTATTATTTGTTTTTGTGGTATTGGCAATGAAACCAGGGGCCTTGAGGACACCAGGCAGGCACCATACCACCAGGCGGTGTCCCCAGTGCCTCCCAAAGGCTTTGTTGAAATAAAGTTCCCATGTCATGAAGTTTACGGTGACGAGGCATAGTCATAAGGTGCAGCCATCGTCACTGTGTGTTTTAGAGCATTCCATCACTGTGATGAAAACCTTGTTTCAAGCAGTAAGATCACAAGCCCCAGAAAACCAGCCGCTGTCACTCCTTGTTTCTTACCCACCTTGGGCCCTCGCTGCCGCTACCTGCTTCCTGTCGCTGTGAACTCATCTGTTCCTCTCGGTGGCGTCATGAGACATAGGCCATGTCACTTCACTCAGTCTGTTGTTTCAAAGTTCATTCTTAGAGCATGTGCCAGTATTTATTCCCATTTATGGACAAATAGCATTCTGCTTCATGGCTAAGCTTTAGCCTATCTGTGTGTTCATCTTTTGATGGACATTATCGTTTCTCCTTTTTGGCTGTTATGAAGAATGCTGCCATAAGCATTTGTGCACAGGTTTTTGTTTTTGTTTTGTTGGCCAAATATTTTCATGTGCGCATGCATATGTCTATATCTATTTATATCTATATAAAGTATATATTAATGTATCATAGTCTCATTTCCAAATATACTGGGCCTTTTATTGAGCCCTCTTCTAGTCTACCGATTTGATGATTGTTCTACTGCCTAGGGTTCTGATTTTGGAGCTTGTAATCTTACTGCGGAAGCCGGTGCCTCAACCTCTTCCTGGTACTGTCGTCTTATTGTCTGATAAAGTTGATGCCCCTCTTTCTCTCTTCGCTCCCCTTCCCCCTCCTCTCTCTCTCTGTCTCTCTGTCTGTTTCTCTCTCCCTGTCTGTCTCTCTTTCCTCCCCCCTTCCTTCATGCTGGTGACTGAACTCAGGACTCCATGCCTGCTGATTAAGTGCTCGACCCCCAAGCTGCACCCTCCAGCAGCTCTTTCTTCTTTTTTTTTAAAGAAAAGTTTTGGTAGTTTTTTTGTCACTTTTTGCTCTTCACTTGAACTTTAACATAATTTTTAGATGTCCTTTTCCTCCTCGATCAATTCTTTTGAGACTTTATTTGGAATCCCCTTAATTAAGTTTAATTAAAATCATAGTTAAATTTAAAATATTTAAAAATTATAACTTATTATTTTTTTGTTTGGTTTATTTTATGTGTATGGGTGTTTTGCCTGCATGTATGTCTGTGTACCAAGTGCATGGCTGGTGCCCATGGATGCCAGAAGAGGTGTTGTATCTTCTGGAACTGGAGTTACAGACAGTTGTCAGCCACCATGTGGGTGCTGGGACTTGAACCTGGATCCTCTGGAAGAGCAGTCAGTGCTCTTTACCGCTGAGCCATCTCTCCAGCTACTGTAAATAGCTTTTTATATTTGTTTTTTACTGAAACATTTCACACTAATAGAAAATTTTCTTAGTATAATGAGACTCAGGGGCGGAATTAAGCTCCTTCTTGATTTTTCAATGGGTAAAGGTGTGTGCCGCCAAGCCTGAGTTTGATCCCTGGGATGCACATAGGTGAAGGAGAACCAGCTCTTCCACATTTCCCTCTGACCTCCACAGGCGCTGCTCGAACACACACACACACACACACACACACACACACACACACACACACACACACCAACCAACTAACTCAATAGATGTGAAAAATAATCGTCACTGTAGTTTTTAAGTGATTACATCTGAGGGGGCTGGGGGATGGCTAGGCAAAATACTTGCTATGCTCATGTAAGGATCTGAGTACCGATCCCTAGCACCCATGTAGAAAATCCTGTCTTGCAGGAGTGGTGGCACAGGCCTTCAATCCCAACACTAAGTTCAAGCTAGCAAGGAGGTACATAGTGATACCCTGTCCAAAAAAAAATAAAAAAAATAAAAATAAAAGGGCCAGGCATGGTGGCGTGTACCAGTAATCCCAGTGCCGGGAAGGTGGAGACAGCAGGGTCCCTGGAGCTTGCTGTCCAACGTGTAGGCAAAGCAGTGACCTTCAGGTTCAGAGAGACCTGTCTCAATAACAAGGTGGAGAGTGACTGGGGGAGACCCTTAACATCGACCTCTGGTCTCCACGTGCATGCACAAGTATGCACACCTGCATGTGCACCATACACAAGCACAAATAAATAAATAATTCTATAGGGTTATGGTATGCCTGTTTATTTCATGCAAATTAATATTTATTTACTTATATTTGTTTTGTTTTGTTTTTGAGACAAATTCTGTGTAGTTCTGGCTGTCCCAAAACTCACGGAGATCCACCTGCCTCTGTCTCCCAAATGCTGGGATTAAAGGTGTGTGCCACATAAATGGAGTAGATTAATATTTATATTGAAGTATTTAATAGTATTTTGTTGGGTGCCTAGAAATTTAAAATTTCAAAAATTTACTATTCCTTTAAGGTGTGGCAGATTGTGTGTTGGCTCTTGGGTTTGAGAAGATGGAGAAGGGGTCCCTTGGAATAAAAGTGAGTCTCATTTATTATTATTTTGGAATTGTTTTAACACTATGAGAAAACTGTCCACCTGACCATCATAAATAGTCTCTTAGTAAGCAACAGAGAATATGATTTGATGTTTTAAAAAATACATATATTTTAAGATTTACTTGCTTTTATTTCTTTATACAAGTGTGTGTGTGTGTGTGTGTGTGTGTGTGTGTGTGTGTGTGTGTGTGTGATTCTGTGCTATGTGTGCTTGGGTGCCTGCAGAGGCCAGAGCGGGGTATGGGATCCCCTGGCCTCCCAGTGTGGATGTAGGGAACAGAGCTTGAGCTGCTTGAGTTCTCTGAATGGCTGAGCCTTCTCTCTCCAGCCCGTGATTTGACATTTTACTTTACTATGACAGGGTCTCATGAGCCTAGACCAGCCTCAGCCTCACTTTGTAGTTGAGGATGCCCTTGAACTTCTGGTTCAAGGCAGGTTCCTTGGTACTTGAAGGAAAACAACAGGCTGTTTATGTGTGCTGCCCCAGGTGGGTCTCTGTGGAGAAGCTCCTGCTTGGCCTCAGTTCCATGTTTGTCCTACGGGGATAACGTAGTACAACTTTTCACTTTCTATAGGTTGCCATGCACTGAAGCAACATTTCCTTCTAATAGAAACAAGAGTTACTATTTGAGCAGGAAGGAGAGCTTGCTGGGGAGATGGCTCACCGGGCCGCCAAGCTCCTGACCTGAGCTTGATCCCTGGAACACTTGTGGTAGAGAGAACTAGTTCCTGCAAGTTGGTCTCTGACCTCCACAGACATGCCTTGAAGTGCTCGTGTCCACACCCCCCCACCCCACACACCAAATAAGTTTTTTTTTTTTTTTTTTAAAAAAAACAAAAATGCTTGCTTCACTGAGAATACTAGTCACAGCAGCAGTACCTGTCAGGGAACCATTAGTACACTTTGCTGCTGAGTAACTGAGGAACTGAATTTTAAATTTAATTTTAACTAATTTAAGCTTCAATTAATACTCTGTTCCATCATTGAAAACGTTTTGAGTGTATTTGGAATAACTTGGGCCCATAAATCTATTTTTACAACTGTGATTTCATGAAATCTAAATGTAATGTGTATTAAATATTCCCGATGAAAATTTACTTCTAGCCGGGCGGTGGTGGCTCACGCCTTTAATCCCAGCACTTGGGAGGCAGAGGCAGGCGGATCTCTGTGAGTTCGAGGCCAGCCTGGACTACCAAGTGAGTTCCAGGAAAGGCGCAAAGCTACACAGAGAAACCCTGTCTCGAAAAACCAAAACAAAAAAAAAAGAAAATTTACTTCTAAATTGGGGTGTATCATAGGAATAAAATATACAGTTTTGTTGTTGTTGTTTTTTGAGACAGGGTTTCTCTGTGTAGCCCTGGCTGTCCTGGAACTCGCTTTGTAGACCAAGCTGGCCTCGAACTCTCAGAGATCCTCTGCCTCCCAAGTGCTGGGATTAAAGGCATTCATTCGACACCACATTTGGCTTATACACAGCATTTTGATGACTTAATTTGATAAAAGAATATAACTCAGGAGGCAAAGCCAGGCCACCAGATCTCATTACAGATGGTTGTGAGCCACCATGTCATTGCTGAGAATTGAACTCAGGACCTCTGGAGGAGCAGCCAGTGCTCTTAACTTCCGAGCCATCTCTCCAGCCCCAATGAGCAGAATCTTAAGCTGACATGTTCATGCCTTTATTCCCCGAATAGTCTTGAATAGTTACTGCTTGAGTTGTGGATAGCGAATATTTGATAAACATTTTCTTTTTTTTAATTCACTGGGTGGAGAGATGGATCAGCCGTTAGGAGCACTGCCTGCTCTCCCAGAAGACCTGCATTTGATTTCCAGCATCTGTATGGTGGCTCTCAACCGTCTGGGGGGCAACACATGGTACACAAGACATACATGCAGCCAAAACATGCATACATATAAAATAACAAAATATTTTTAAAACCAAAGGAAAAAAACTTAAATTCACATATATTTGTTTTGTGTGTGTGTCCTTGTGAGTGTCTTCACATGTCATAGCTTGAAGTCAGAGGCAACTTGCAGGAGTTGGTTCTCTTGTTCTACCATGTAGGTGCCAGGGATCCAACTCAGGTCATCAGACTGTGTGGGAAGAGCCTCTACCTGCTAACCCATCTCCCTGGCCCTGCAAACATTCCTTAAAAGAATTAGTAAGCCAAGCTTAGTGATCCCAGCATTGGGGAGGCAGAGGCAGAGGCAGAGGATCTCTGTGAGTTCTAGGCCAACCTGGTCTACATAGTGAGGTCCAGGAGAGCCAGGGCTATGTCGAGAGACCCTTTATCAAAACAAAAACAAAACCTGGGAGAAAGAAAAAAAAATAGTAGTCAAGGAAGTATATATATTTTTTGAGACAGGGTCTCGTGTGACCTGAACTGGCCTCTGACTTGCTGTGGGAGCCCACAAAAGTTTCCTAGTGAGATCTGAGCTTACTTAACATGGCAGGGCTGCATTAGGGGATGGCTTGACCACATGCATGGTCACCAGGTGGTTGGGATGGTCTGCACTTGGCTGTGCTGGGGGGAGGTCTTTTGCTCCACCCCTTGGCATTCCTTTAAGAGCCCTTTAGTAGAGACAGAAGGGGCTGGTGGGTTTTGACCCAGGCTCTCCCGAGGCTATCCTGGGTTTCTGTCTGTCTCTCTCCTCTATATTTCTATCTACATATTTCTCATTTCTCCCTGCTCAAGAGTACCCTGGGGGGCGGCGGGGAAGAGGGTTCTGGTCTCTTTCAACTTGCTATGTAGCTAATGCTAGTTTTAAACTCTTGACCCTCCTACCTCTACCTCCCGCGTGTTGGAATGTGCCACCATACCCAGCTTCTCGTGTTTTCCTGTGACAAAGTATTTCTCGATGATTTTATTGACGAACCATGTTTTGTTTACTGTGCTCCTAGGATAAACAAATGTCCTAGCAATATTGTAAGTTGCAAGAAACACTTTTATATCAGCTGCTCATTAATTTTATTTTTTCTCTTTAAGTTTCCAGATCGGTCCAATCCAATTGACAAACATCTTGATGTCTTGATCAATAAGTATGGATTGTCTGCCCACCCTATTGCTCCACAGATGTTTGGGTCTGCTGGAAAAGAGCATATGGAAAAATATGGTATGTTAAAAAAACAAAACAAAACAAAACAAAAAAACAAACAAACCACCTTTTAGAGCCGTGGTTCTCAACCTGTGGTTTGTGACCCCTTTGTGTGTGTTTGTGTCACAGGACCATTTCACAGGGGTCACCTGAGAGCATCCTGCATATTAGGATGCTTTTTATGATTCACAACAGTAGCAAAATTACAGTTACAAAGTAGTAACGAAATATTTTTTTTGTTTTTTTGTTTTTTTGAGGCAGGGTTTCTCTGTGTGACTTTGGAGCCTGTCCTGGAACTCCCTCTGTAGTCCAGGCTGGCCTTGAACACACAGAGATCCTCCTGCCTCTGCCTCCCAAGTACTGGGATTAAAGGTGTGCTCTACCACCGCCCGGCTGCAAATAGTTTTGTGGTTGAGGGTCACCACAACATAAGGAACTGTATTAAAGGGTTGCAGCATTAGGAAGGTTGAGAACCACTGCTGGCACACACCTTTAATTCCTGCACAGAGGTAGTTGAATCTGTTTGAGTTCAAGGCCATCCTGGTCCACATAGTGAGTTCCAGACCAGCCTGCCTCAAAATAATAGCAACAGCATCACCTTTCAGGTTTATTACTAGTTATATTCGTGCAATAAGAAATAACAGGTTTTTGATAAGGACATGTGGAAGAGACTGGAATATATAAGATGTAAATGAAATAGCTTCTCTTTAATTAATTTATTTTTACTGTGTCTGGGTGTTTTACCTGTGTGTTAGTCTGTGCATTGCATGCATGCCTGGTGCCCTTGGAGATGAGAAGAAGGCGGTAGGTCCCCTGGAACTGGAATTACAGGTGGTTGTCAGCCATGACATGGGTGCTGGGGATTGAACCCAGGGCTTCATAAATGTCAGGCAAGCACTCTATCAACTGAGCCACACCCCCAGCCCTGCCAGGGGATCTTTTATGAGGACACTAACCCTGTTCATGAAGGTCCTTCCTACTAATTCTAGCACCTTGGGAATTAGATTTCAACATGTGAATTTTGGTGGGGACATGAGCACTCAGTTCACTGCCTTCCTCCAAAGGCCCCATCTTCCAGTCATTGAGGCCAGGTTTAACATTAGAATTTAGCGGGGGAGATAATAGAAATATCTTTGAGGTTCTTTGATAATGTCACAGATGAGAGCTTAACATCTCATTGGGAAGTGGAGAGAGATCCTGGTGTATCCAGTAACTTACTGTGTAGCAAGGAGGGTCGTTTTTAGTTGTTCATGTGTTTGTATTTACGGGTGCTCCCACAGGCTCTGCGTTCCTCCTTCACAGCACTGGGGATCGAGTCCACCAAGCCTGGCTTTCAGTTCTGTTTTTTTAAACATGAAAACATGCTTGTCTTTAATAATAACAGAAAAACGCGAAAGCCATCATGCTAATACTCTCTCTCCAGTTATGGTAAGCTTGGCAACACAGGTGGGCAGAGTACAGGAAGTTGGAACTGTTAGATGTTGCTGGTGGACATGAAATGGGAGTCTAGCGATTCCTCTTCCATGAATGATCTCCTGGCTTTACCTTCCAATATATGGAAGGTGTTTCTCTGTGGTTGATATCAAAGCACTGTGTGTAGAAGATTCCTCAGTAGAGCACTGGGTTAAGTAATCAGCTTGGGTGGTTTTTAAAAAAACTGTCTTGCAAATGAAGTTATAAGGAGTTTTGCAACAAATTGACTATCATATAGAACTTAAGTTTCCTTGCTTTCTAGACAATGGATGTGACTAGATCACAGTTTTGTTTGTTTCTTCTTCTTTGTGTGCATCTGTGAACGTGAGTGTGGGCACTCATGTGCCATGCCATGCACATCGGTTCTCACCCTCTGCCTTGTCGAGGTACGGTCTCTCTTCCTGCTGCTTCTGCCCTGCGCTGTGTTCTGCAGGCTAGTGGTCCTTGGGCATGCAGATGATTCTCCTGCCTCTGTTCCCTCTCTCATAGGTTCATTGTGAGTTACAGATATTTGCTTCTGCATCTGCATTTTTTTTTTTTTTTTTTTTTGGTTTTTCAAGACAGGGTTTCTCTGTGTAGCTTTGCACCTTTCCTGGAACTCGCTCTGAAGACCAGGCTGGCCTCGAACTCACAGAGATTCGCCTGCCTCTGCCTCCCCGAGTGCTGGGATTAAAGGCGTGTGCCACCACTGCCCGGCTTGCATCTGCATTTTTAACTAGGTTCTGTGTATCAAACCCAGGTCATGAGGCTTGTGTGGCAAGCTCTTACACCCACAGAGTCCTCTCCCTGGCCCAGTAATTTAAAAATTGAAATTGTTCATGGTTGTCAGTTGAGAGATTATCAGTTTTGAAAGATAGTATGATTCGCTTTTAGACTTAGGGACTTAGGAAGTTTTGTTGCCCTAGCGGTTTTCACTTTTTTCCTTTTCCTTTTTTTTTTTTTTTTTGGTTTTTCGAGACAGGGTTTCTCTGTGTAGCTTTGCGCCTCTCCTGGAACTCACTTGGTAGCCCAGGCTGGCCTCGAACTCACAGAGATCCGCCTGGCTCTGCCTCCCCGAGTGCAGGGATTAAAGGCGTGCGCCACCACCGCCCGGCTCCTTTTTTTTTTTTTTTTTTTATTTATTTTTTTATTTTATTTTGAGACTGGGTTTCTCTATGTAGTCCTAGCTGTCCTGGAACTTTGCTCTGTAGACCAGGCTGGCCTAAAGGTGTGCACCACCACTGCCTGGTAGTTTTCACATTTGTTTTGAAATAATTTCAGACTTCATGATACTGTGGCACAAAATAGTACAAAAAATTCCTAGTATCTTTTTCCTAGATCATTTATATTTTGCTATCCTTTTTTTTTTTAGTATCTTTTATCTATGTTATTATGTAACTTAAATGTTTGAGAGCAGGCCACTTTAATCCCAGCCCAGGTAGAAGGATATCTGTGAGTTCAAGGCCAGCCTGATCTGCATAGTGAGTTCTAGACTAGCTAGGGCTGCATAGTGAGACCTTGTCTAAAGAAAAAAAAAGAGTAAATTACAAACTTTCACAGCTAAATTATAAAAATCAAAATCAAGAAATTAACATCAGCCGGGCCGTGGTGTTGCATACCTTTAATCCCAGCACTCAGGAGTTCGAGGCCAACTTGTTCTATAGAGTGAGTTCCAGGACAGCTAGAACTGTTTGACAGAGAAACACTGTCTTCATAAACCAAAAAAAAAAAAAAAAAAAAAAGAAAGAAAGAAAAAAGAAAAAAAACCCGAATTAATATCAAGTCAAGTATATCGATGTCTGTGTCTGAGCTGTTGTAGGGGAATTGCTTGAGTCCAGGTCTCCAAAGCCAGCCTGGACACCATAGCAAAACCCCATTCTTTCCCTACTTCAAGAAAAAAATTAGTTAATGTTAACATGTTACCCAATCTGCGGGCGTACTCCTAATTTCACTAATTTATCCCACAAATACCATTTTCTGGCTCCAAAGCCCCTCATGAGTTTGTTGTTTACTTTTCTTTAAAAATTAAAAAAAAAATTTGCTAACTGGTAGTGGTGCATGCCTTTAATCTCAGCACTCAGGAGGCAGAGCCAGGCGGATCTCTGTGAGTTTGAGGCCAGCCTGGGCTACAGAGTGAGTTCCAGGACAGCCAGGGCTACACAGAGAAACCTTGTCTCAAAGCAAAACAAAACTTAAAGATTTTTACTTTTTACGTGGGTGGCTGTCTTGCTTGCATATGTGTCTGTGCACCAGCTGCACAGAGGCCAGAAGAGGGCGGTGGAGCCCCTGAAACTAGAATTACAAACAGCCATGTGAGTGCTGGGAATTGAACCCGGGTCCTCTGGAAGAACAGCTAGTGCTCTTAATTGCTGAGCCACCTCCCCAGCCCCTGTTGGTTATTTTTCAATATTTTCTTTGTTTTTATTTGTATTTATTTATTTACTTTTTGAGACAGGGTCTGATTCAGCACAGACTGGCCTGAACTGTGTGTCTCAAGGCTAGCTTTGAACTCCTGATCTTCCTGCCCCTGTCTCTTAAGTACCCACATTACAGGTGTGTACCACCATGCCCTGCTGTACCCCCACCCCCATTTTGGTTATGTTCATCAAGTTTGATGTTAATTTATTCTGTTTTTGAACTTAGGGCTGCACTAGCTAGGCCTCATTTGACACATTGAAATCATGTGGAAGTTTTTTGTTGTTGTTGTTTTATTATTTCCTGTGGTGCTGGGGATTCTGGGCCTGTGCTAGTCAAGTGCCCAGTCACTGGGGCCTGTCTATCACTGGGCCCTAGCCCACTAGCCCTGGGGGTTAGTTTTATACTTGCCTCATAAAAAGAAGATTGATTTTCACTTTTAACGCTCTGCAGCCATTTCTGGAGTATTGGGACGGCAGGATCTTTGTAGATTTGGTAGAGTTTGGTGTGACACAGTCTGAATCCAATTTTTTTTTTTCTTTTATGGTTGGGTTGTTGCCTGGCAATTGTCTCTGTGCTCTTTGCTTTTCTTTTTCTTTTTTTCTTTCTTTCTTTTTCTCATCTCTCTGCGACAGGATTTCCGACTGGCCTCAAATTCACAGAGATCTGCCTGCGTCTGCCTCCTGAGTGCTGGGATCAAAGGTGAGTGCCGCAGCGGCCACTGCCCGGCCCTTCCCTGTCCTGTGTTCTTTCCTCTTTCCTTGCTCTTCCTCTCTTTCCCTTTTCTCCCCTCCCCTCATCCCCCCACCTTTTTTTTTTTTGAGACAGGTTTAATGTAGCCCACCTAGGCTGGCCTCTAACTCTTAAGTAGCTGAGGATGAGCTTGAACTCCTGATGATTCCAACATCACCTGAGTGCTGGGATTACAGGCTTGCGTCACTGTATCCAGTTTTTGTGGTCCTTGGGATTGAAACCAGGGTCTCCAAATGCTAGATCCCTACCAACTGATCTACGTCCTCAGCCTAATTTCCTGTATTCCTTTTAGATTACTTATTCTATTTCCAATGGGATCAAGTTTAGTAAATCTCTGTTTCTCCAGGAAATTACCCATTTCACTTAGATTTTGATAATCAGCTTGATAAGGACTCTAAACACTAATGTCTATTATTTATTGAGTGATTTAAAAAAAATCATTTACAATTTACAGTTTTATTTCTGGAGGCCTGGGAGGATGGCTCAGAGAAGAGCACTTGCTGTACAAGCATAAGGACCTGAGTTCGAATCCCCAGGACCCACATGTCACACACAAATATAGCACTTACACATGCGCACACAGTAAATAAAGATTTAAAAACAAGTCCTTTATTTCTATTATAGGAACTTTTTTCTCCGAGTTCCCACTTGGAGAGAGTGTTGTTCTCTTCCCATGGTGGTTTTTGAGTGACTGTGGGCTGCCCTCTCTCCTCTGGACTGTTTTCCTTCAGGCTGCTCTTGTTTCTCCAAAGGTCTGTGGTTGGGATTTGGCCTTTTTGTGTGTTTGTTTTTTCTCTTTTCCTAACTTACAGAGATTTTGAGGTTTGGGCATCACCATTTTTCTGGTTTTGCTAATTATATGGTACTGTACACTCATGCTTTTCCTTCTTATTTGTATTATTTTTGGAGGCTCTAGAGACAGATGTGGCAGCTTCCATTGGCCTTGGAAATCCTGGTAGTGATGTATTTTTAAACTTACATGTTTTTTTAAGTTTTGTATTACTTGGAATAGCTCAATAATTTTCTAGTCTAAAATTTGAAATATTTGAATTTGTTTTTGTTTGTTGACAGGGTCTACCCTGTAGCCTGGGCTGGCCTGGGCCTCACTGTGTAACCCAGGCTATCCTGGAACTGATGTAGTCCTCTTGGTTCAGTCTCCCTCCAAAGTGCTGAGATTATAGGCATGAACCACCACATCTTAGAACTTAACTTGATAGAATCAGCAGATTTTTGTGGTTTTATAATTTGATTCTAGGAGATTTGAATCTTTCTATACTAAGCATACTCTTTGAACAGCCAAAATTCTTTTATTTTATTTTATTTTATTTTTTTAGTGGAACATTTTTTGGGAGGTGGGGTAGGGATTCATGTAGTTAAGGATGGCCTTGAACTCCTAATCTTCCAGCCTCCACCTCCTAAGTACTAGGATTACAGGTGTGTTCTATGCCTGGCAACAGCCAAAAAGATTAGCTGGCAGTTCTGATTTAGTAGTCATCAGCCTTTGATTAGTGTCAGGCTTAAGAAATACGTGGCAAGTGATTGGCAGAATCCTTTTCCAGGAGATGGTCTTTTATATGTGAAATTGGATTCCATGGAAAGCCACAAAGCCATGAAAACAAAATAAAAAACAACTGTTGTTGTTTCCTTTACTCTTTGGTCTTTGCCAACCCCCCCCCCTTCCAGCTTCCAAATAAAATCATATACAGAGGTTTATTCTTAATTATAAATGCCGGGTCTTAGCTTGGCTTGTTTCTTGCCAACTTTTCTTAACCTAAATTGTCCCATCTACCTTTTGCTTCTGAGCTTTTTCCTTTTCTTACCTCTATATATCTTACTTTCACTTTTACTCTGTGGTTGGCTATGTGGCTGGCCCCTAGCCTCCTCCTCTCCTTATTCTCTTGATCTTTCTTCCTTTCCTCCCAGATTTCTCCTTCTATTTATTCTCTCTGCCTGCCAGCCCCACCCATCCTTTCTTCTACCTAGCTATAGGCCATTCAGCGCTTTATTAGACCATCAGGTGTTTTAGACAGGCACAGTAACACAGCCTCACAGAGTTAAACAAATGCAACATAAAAGAATGCAACACATCTTTGCATCATTAAACAAATGGTCCACAGCATAAACAAATGTAACACATCTTAAAATAATATTGTAAAACAAACAACCAAAAAAAAACCCAAACCAAATAAGAAACAACAACAAACCCTCAAGTTTGTCTCCCTATAGTTTCTACCCACAGTCTTTTATTATTATTATTATTATTATTATTATTATTATTATTATTATTATTATTATTATTATTTTAAGATTTATTTATTTATTATATATGCAGTGTTCTGTCTGCATGTATGCCTGCAGGCCAGAAGAGGGCACCAGATCTCATTACAGATGGTTGTGAGTCTCCATGTGGTTGCTGGGAATTGAACTCAGGACCTCTGGAAGTGCTCTTAACCTTGGAGCCATCTCTCCAGCCATCCCACAGTCTTTATTTTTTTCATTCTGAGACAAGATCTCATTGTATAGCCTTGACTGACCTGGAATTTGAAAGTGTATACTAGGCTGGCTTCAAACTCACAGAACCTGCTTCTGCCTCCTGAGTACTGAGATTAAAGATGTGTAGTACAACATCTGGCCCTGTTTAATTTTGTATTTTGGGATAAGGTTCAATGTAGTCCAGGCTGGCCTTAAATCTTGATCCTCCTTGCTTCCACTTGCTGTGTTGGGGTTGCAGGTGTTTGGCACCACTCCTGGAACAATGTAAGTCCTATACTGTGGCCACAGATCTCTGGTATACCACACCGTTAAAGTTCACCTAGTCTGTAGTTAAGTAGAACCTCAGAATAGAACATATTCCACTGTGTCCTTTGCCCAGGTTATTTGGGGTTAAAAGTAGAACTGGGAGCCAGACGTGGTGGCACATGCCTTTAATCCTAGCACTCTGGAGGCAGATATAGGCAGATCTCTGTACATTCCAGGCTGTCATACTCATCATATTGAGTTCCAGGCCAGCTAACGGCTAAACAGTGAGACCATGTCTCAAAACACAGAACAAACAAACAAACCAAAAAAGATCTGCAAAGTGTGTATAATTCACTGGCTGTAACTTTTCTAAAGACCCTTCTGCTGTATCATAAAGGGAAGTTGTGGGGTTGTTTATCAGGCCATGGAGGATGTGACTTGTACACCTACTCACTCTGGGGCTTGGGAATGTCTGGCAGGCACTGGGTCACTGCTGGCAAAACTTTCCAGCTAAGCACTGTGGCTCCAGACTGTATTTTCTAGTTTTTGAAACTGAATCTTAATTATACTAAATAGATTTGAACTGTTTTTATCTCATGTGTCTCTTGATTCAATTCGTGTGATGCTTGGATTTAATTGTAACAAATCATATGAGTGATTGCTGTCTTTAACCCTGATAGCAGTGCAAGAGAAACTATGGAAATATTTAGCAAAACACTGAGTTCCGCTGTGACATTTGATAATGAACCGAAGAAAACAGCACATTGATTGATGTTTGCTTTCTCTGCAGGAACAAAAGTTGAACACTTTGCAAAAATTGGATGGAAAAATCACAAACACTCAGTTAATAACCCGTAAGTACTTTGGAGACAGGACATGAAAATCTGGTCTGTCCCACTGTAATGTGCAATTGTATCCTTGGAAAACAAATGGAAGATCTCAAAGACATTGGCTTGGATGTTGATTTTTATAAAAGAAAGGCTTGTGCCCAAATCGTACGTTGTCTGCTTTGGCCATTCTAGTTTTTGGCTTATTTATACTTAAAATACTATTAAAGCTTAATGATGCTTTTTAAAATTTATTTATGTTTTGAGGGTTATTTGTTTTTGGAGAGGGGAGGCAGAATTTGAGAGTGTAGCCCCTAGCCAGCTTCCAATTTGTGGCAATCCTTCTGCATCAGTCTCCTAAGTGCTGGGATTATAGGCATGGTTTATCCCACCTGGCTTTAATGATTCTTTTATGTTTTTTTTTTAAAAGATTTATTTATTTATTATGTATACAGCATGTATGACTGCAGGCCAGAAGAGGGCACTAGACCTCATTACAGATGGTTGTGAGCCACCATGTGGTTGCTGGGAATTGAACTCAGGACCTCTGGAAGAGCAGTCAGTGCTCTTAACCTCTGAGCCATCTCTCCAGACCCTGATTCTTTTAAATAAGAATAAAAATGACAGGTATTAAAAAATTTCCTTGGGTCTGATGATGTAAGTTCATGCTAGAGCTAGTGATTAGCACATATGAGGTCTTAAGTTGTTTCTTTGCACAGGAAAAACTTTTTTTAATTAATATTAATTTTATAACTGAGATGAATTTCAGTCACTCTAGTATTATTAACTCATTTTGGAAGAACAATATAATTATTTATATCCTAAAAATAATCTGAAGGGCTGGGCGTTTGTGGCACATGCCTTTAATCCCAGCACTCAAGAGGGAGAGGCTGGTGGATCTCTGTGAGTTTGAGGCCAGCCTAGTCTACAGAGTGAGTTCTAGGACAGCCAGGACTACACAGAGAAACCCTGTCTCAAAAAAATAAAGTAACAACAACAACAACAATAATAATAATAATCTGAAGGAAATGATATCAGATGTATTCAGGTGTATTGTCCATCAGCAATCTCTGAATGCTTAGTGGTGGTGCAATGCCCGGTTCATAGCATGAACTCAGTGTTTGCTCGGGGAAGTGGTCCATGGGAACTAAACTGATGCCACGTGACTAGCATCTCTATGAAAGCAATGCCACACATGTTGGATCATTTTCTTTTACCAATAACACCATATCAGATTGGATGAGTTATAAAGAAAAGGAATTTATTTTGCCTTGTGCTTCTAAACATGCAAGTCACAGTTCTAAACCTCACAGTGGCCGCCTTCTTTTTTTTTTTTTGACAGGGTTTTTCTGTGTAGCCATGGCTGTCCTGGAGCTCACTCTGTAGATCTGCTGGCCTCTGCCTCCCTAGTACTGGGATTAAAGACGTGTGCTACCATGTCCAGCTTGTTAATGGACTCTAATTGGCAGAATTCTAAGGAGGTACAGGACAGTGCACATATATATAATAACATACTAGGGCCATGTATGTAGATCTGTGCTTCTTCTGGTCTCTTGTGCTTCTTATAAAGCCTCCTGGATCCAATCATGGGGGCTCTCCCCAATGACCTTGTCTAATCCAGATCACCTCCCAAGGACCCAACTCTGAACCCCATAGTCAGATTAGTTCTTTCCCCCTTTTCTTCCCCCTGCTTCATCCTGAGGAGTAATGACATTATTTTTATCGATTTCTTCCTCCTAGATTACAAACTCCTTGAGGGCAACAGCCATTTCTCATCCTTATGTCCTTAATGCTTAGCACGGAAGTAATCAGAAAATTGTTTCTGAACTATCTTTGCCACATTTACTAAATGTAACCCTGTAATAGGGTTGTGTTCTCACACACACACACACACACACACACACACACACACACACACACACACACATCATCGAACATTTGTAATACTTCATGCTGCTGTTAGCTTCCTTAGGGCACACCTACTTCTGTCCTAAGTTTCTTTTTGTGTCGCTGGAACAAAAGCGATTTAAGGGAGATTTTATTTTGGCTCACACACAGTTCCAGGCCCATCATTGCAGAGAAGTACAGCAGCGGGAAGTTGAGGGTGCTGATCCCATCACGTTCATTCACCCCTTTCTTCTCTCCAACCTCGGTTGGAATGTGATGGGCTGCTTCAAACCTGCAGCCTTGGCTGCCTTGCCGGGATGGATTACACCTTGAACTGTGAGTTAAAGTAAATCCTTTTCCCTCCTTACTTCTGTCAGGTTATTTTATCATAGCACCTGGAGAAGAAACAGACAAACCCCATCCCCACAATCCCAGGGTCTTTTATCGAAAATCAAAGGCTATTGTGAAAGCCCTGGTGAATCCCATTGCTTATATGGTAAATCCAGACTCTTTTATGTGATGTATAGTAGCCGCCACCTCCTCTACCACCTTTTCCACCTCCTCTGTGGGGAGCACAAGGTCCTTGTACCCACAGATCTCCAGAGACCAGGAATGTTAAGCACCCAGAATTGTCCTTTCAAAGGGAAAGATGTAGAACCTGTTTTTCCAGAAGGCTAGGAATTGAAGGTGATTAATAGCCTGGTAATCTGTGATATCTGTTGGGCCACGACATATCAAACGCCTACAACCAGGCCTGGAGGTGGCTAGTGACCTTTACATTATATTGCCTGTACAGCCAGGGGCTCCCCCTAAGTTCCCACATCCAGGACGGGAGGTGGCTAATAGCCCAGATGACCTCTATAGTATCTGTATGACTGAGACCATGCCAGACCCTTAAGCTAATACATGTAGCCTATCTCTAGAACTCATCTTCTTGGAGGAAAGGACATGTACTTTGAGTTAAGTTTCAATATAGTTATTGCCTCCTTGTGCACCAGGTATAGTGTTATACCTGGAAACTATTTTTTTTTTTTTTGCATTATATTGTATTTAAATATGCTGGCAATTAACCGCCTGACATCAAACTTCCTGGAAGTTTGGTCCAGTCTGGCAGAGTAATTCTCACCTCTCCATGGTTCGTTGCCCTGCCTGCCGTGACTCCTGCAGGGACCTCCTCACTCCTCTTCTTCCCCCTTCCTCCTCCTCCTCCTGCTTCCTCCTCTTCCCCTTCCTCCGGGCTGATCCTAGCAGCGTACTTGGGACAGAGTAAGCATGCAGCGGAGATGCTGGCAGCGAGCAGTAGAGCTAGGATGAGCCTCCTGAAGCCTGTGAAGATGCGTAGACGCGATATCCGTATCCTTAGTTCTTGGAGACTTACTAAAGAGCCTTCTGATTTCCTGGAATGTGGAGGAATTAACAGCACTGCATTTTTCTGGCTTTGGGGCTCCAAAAGGCAGATTTTGGCTTCTTCTAGAGAATCAAATTATTATGGGACAAAATACCCCATGCAGCCCCGTGGGTTGAATTCTTGGTCCCCAGCTGTTTTACAAGATTCTGAAAACCTTAGGAGGTGGGCCAGCCTGGAGGAAGTAGGTCACTGGAGGCATCCTGCTTCCAGCCTCTGCCCTTTTTCCTCTTTCTGTCTCCTGTCCATCAGGAGGTAAAGTCCCCCCTCCGTATGCTCCCGATGCTATGATGTCCTGCCTCAGTGCATGGAGCTCAGCAGCTGTGAACCCTCTAAAACCATGAGCAAAAGCAGACTTTCCTTTTTTTTTTTTTTTTTTTTTTTTGGTTTTTCGAGACAGGGTTTCTCTGTGTAGCTTTGCACCTTTCCTGGAACTCACTTGGTAGCCCAGGCTGGCCTCGAACTCACAGAGATCCGCCTGCCTCTGCCTCCCGAGTGCTGGGATTAAAGGCGTGCGCCACCACCGCCCGGCCAGACTTTCCTTTTGTATGTTGTGTGTGTCAGATATTTTGGTCACAGTGACAAGGGAAGTCGCAAGCACACACATCTCCCAAGTCTTCATCTCAACCCCTGGTTAACTAGGCACCAACCCATTTATGCACCTACCACAGCACTCTCCTTAAGACATTTTATTTGTTCCATAAATATTTATCTAGTAGCCTCCTACAGGTATTGCTTAAGCTAGCAGTGAGGTCGTAAACAAGGCAGGTGCATTCCTTGTCCCTATGGACCTTCTGTTGCTGCTACATAATAAATGCTGTTTTGTTGAATGGGCAAATATTATTTCCAGATGTTTTTTCATAAATAATAAATATATTTTATTTAAAAGTAATATTTTATGTCTATATGTGTATGCCTTCATGAATGCCATGCATACAGGAGTCCACAGAGGTCAGGAGAGGCATCTGATCTCCCACCCCTGGAGTTACAGGCAGTTGTTAGGCACCATGAAGGTGGTGGGAACCAAACCCAAGTCTCTAGGTGTCGTTTTTATTATGTAAAACTCACTGATAGCCTAGAAATACCTTCCAGGTTTGGCTCAGAAATTGTATGTAGATGGTTAAATGATGATTCTCTTATCTCTGAGGTACCCTGAAGTCAGGTCAGGATTCCATCTGTGGATAGGTAGAGTTTATCTGTCTTTCTGTATGAAGAAGCTTCAGAAAGCCCTGCGATGACACACGCCTTTAATCCCAGCACTCAGGAGGCAGAGGCATGTGGATCTCTGTGAGTTCAAGGCTATCCTTGTCTACATAATGAGTTCCAGGACAGCCAGAGTTACATAGTGAGACCCTGTCTCAAAAAAACAGTTGGGCAATGGTGGTGCACACCTTTAATCCCAGCACTCAGGAGGCAGATCTCTGAGTTGGAGGCCATCCTGGTCTACAGAGTGAGTTCCAGGACAGCCAGGGCTACACAGAGAAACTTTATCTCGAGGGGCAGGGAGCAGGGAACAGAAAGAAATAAAGAAAAAAAAAAACAACAAAAAATTCTTTTGACATTTTCCATGTATATTTATATGTGTATGATGGGTATGGGTGTTATCATGTGTATGGGTGCACAGTGTGTGTGTGTGTGTGTGTGTGTGTGTGTGTGTGTGTGTGTGTGTGTGTGTGTGAAGGCCAGAAGTTGATGTCAGGTATTCCTCAGTCACTCTCCATCTTACACATTGAGGCAGAGTCTCTTACTTGAACTCAGAGCTTGCTGATTGGTTAGTCTAGCCAGCTGCTTGTTGCTGGGATCCCCTGTCTCTGCCTCATTACTGCCAGGATCCCAGGTGGGCTGCCATGCCTGCTCTGCATTGGCATGGGTGCTGCAGAGCTGAACTTCCGTCCTCATGCTTGAGCAGGAGAGTGTTTTACCAACCGAGTCATGTCCTCAGTTCTCCTCTGACAGCTTTTGACCTGCCTTTTCCTCATCCATCTGTAAAGGTGTACACTGCCCCTTATAAAAAGCCCCTTTACAATCTCATTTACCAAAGAAAGGCCTTTCCATCACAGTAAGTACACAGCTGGATGTGGTGGTGCACTTGTAATCCTAGCACTCTGGATGCTAAGGCAGGAGGATTACTGTGACTTTGAGGCCAGCCTGGGCTATGTAGTGAGTACAAGTCTGCACAGCAAGATCCTGTCAAAAGAAAGAAACAAACAAATAAACCCAAAGCATCTCCACTTGATTTTTAAAACCCTTTAAACAAAATACCTCAGTAGCCATCAAATTCTTATAGATAACCACCCACTGTTAAAGCACTCTCTTGAGATGCCCAAGGCATCTCTCCTTATGAATGCCAACTTTGTTTTGAAATAAATGAATATTTAAATAAGGAAATAAAGAGTAGCCGGTCATGTCTCATGCTAAGTTTTGTTCGACCAGGAAAGAATTCTATGTTTATTCACCAGTCTAGTAAGTATTATGTGTCTATGTCAGATTGACTTAAACTATTCTTGAGTCAGACATTGTTAGCACATCCCTGTAAGCACACAGGAGACTCAGGCAGGAGGATCAGGAGCACGAGGTCATCTATACTCAGTTACTAATCTAGTTTGAGGCCAGCCTGGGCTCCATGAGATCCTGCCTGCAAAAGAGAAAACAAAAACAAACAAACAAACCAAAACCCCTGTTTTTGAGCATATTCCCACAAAATATAAGGCTATTGCAAGGCCCTGAGGATCTGTGATAAGTAGGAAGGACTGGGGCTAGCCTACACCACCTGAGGCTTTGCACTCACGTCTGACATTTCTCCTGGTTGGCTCCACTCAGATGTCCTACAGGCTTCTCAGAGCTGGTGGGTCTACTCTGAATTTGTCATTTCCCTCAACCCTGGGGTCCCTTCATTGTTCTTCATCATGGTCACTGACACCAATGTATACCTTGTTGTCTAAGAGAGAACGCTGGACCGTCCTTGAATCTGCCTCCCACAGTGTTCCATATGCAGCCGGGGATGAACTCACAGCTTCTACCTCCTTCCTGACCGTCCTTTGGAATCTATCCCTCTTCTCCATCTTCCACTTCGAGATTCCCACGTCGGGCCCTTTCATCTCTGGCCCTAACTAATTGCCCCATCTCTTTGCTGATTTGCTTTGGTGATGTTGTTGTTCTGTCCCTTTTGCATATCAAGTCTTTCTGCTGACTTATGGATCTCACCATGCCATAGCCCAGTTTGGTACCTCATGCCCCCTGTTTTCAGTATGAAGTCTGAACATCATAAGATGGGCTTTCCTGCTCTAATCCTGGGTCATTCTCCTGCCCTACCTTTTCCCTCTTGCCTCCTCACCCCTCCCAGACTTCAAGCCCTCCTGCCTGTCTTGATTGTTTTTTTCGCCTCAGGATGTTTTGCGTTTGCTGCCCACTTCTGCCAGGAACCCTCTCTCCCTTTGTTAGTTGTTTTGGGGCATCTGGACTTAATGTACAGCCGTGTGCTCCCATAGCACCCACATAACATTTCTGTCATAGTATGGAATATATTGTAAATATTAGAACAGAATGTATTTCTTTACTGTGGGATCATACAGAATTCCTTGAGGGTAGGAACTGTATACATGTCTCTTTTGCCTAGCATGGGGTATGGCTCAAATAAGGTAGTTTCTGAAACTTAGTCATGGTCCAAGTTTACTTACGCTGTGGTGCCAGGGATGGAACCTGGGGCATCACATAGGCTAGGCAAGGGATTTTTCTCTTTCTTCCCGAAACAGGGTCTCATGTAGCCCAGGCCATCCTCAAATACTGGATATGTATCTGAGGATGACCTTGAACGTCTGGTCCTTCTGCCTCCACATCCTGAGTGTCAGAATCACTGGCATGTGCCACCACACCCAGTTTATGTGGTGCTGGGAACCCAGGGCTTCAAGCATCCTAGAAAAGTACTCTAACTGGGTGTGGTAATGTATGCCTTTAATCCCAGCACTCTGGAGGCAGAGGCAGGTAGATACCTGAGTTGGAAGCCAGCCTGGTCTACAAGGCAAGTTCCAGGACAGCCAGAGCTACATAAAGAGACACTGTCTATAAAAACAAACAAACCCACCTTAACTTTTCCAGTTGTGCTACATTCCTAGCCAATAAGTTAATTGATTTAAAAATTATTTATTTACTACTATTGTGTGCTGTGTGCATGATGCGTGTGGCATGTGTGTGGGGTTCAGTGAACAACTCCGTAGAGTCCGTTCTCTCCTTTCATCTTTATATGGGCTCTGGATATTGTACTCATGTTACCAGATTTGAGTGGCATGAACCTCTACCTGCGCCATCTCACTGACCCCAAGTCATTTAATTTTAATGACTAGCATTCTATAACTGACCAGGGGAAAAATAAGGTATTCTGTTACAGCATCTAACTGGTGTTAGCACCAGCTGGGTACATTGTTACTTGGGGCTGGCATGAGCCACCCAAAGATAGCAGACTCTCTATGGTTCAGCTTCTGTCCTTCAGGAGACTGACCTCGCTTCAGATACCAGTTGCTGGTAGTTGGCCAGCCCACCCACACTGCTGACTCACTGGCTACAATCTAGGGATTCCTATGACCCCCTCAGATTTTATGATTCTAGAATAACACAGAACTCAGGAAAGTGCTGTGTTTGTGATTATAGTGTTATTATAAAAGATGTTAGTCAGAAAAAAGCCAAATGCAACAGGGCATGGTGGCCTCTTATCCCAGCAGAAGGATCACAAGTTTATAGTCATCCTCGGCTACAGGGCAGGTTCGAGTCCAGTCTGGATTCATGGGATCCTAACTGGGAGAGTCCCAGTGTGGTTTTTGTGCTCTCTCCTAATGGAGAGATTGAACCCAGTCTGGAGTTCATGGGATCCTAACTGGGAGAGTCCCAGTGTGGTTTTTGGGCTGTCTCCCGATGGAGAGATTGAGTCCCGTCTGGAGTTCATGGGATCCTAACTGGGAGAGTCCCAGTGTGGTTTTTTTTTTTTTTTTTTTGGTTTTTTTCGAGACAGGGTTTCTCTGTGTAGCTTTGCGCCTTTCCTGGATCTCGCTCTGTAGACCAGGCTGGCCTCGAACTCACAGAGATCCACCTGGCTCTGCCTCCCGAGTGCTGGGATTAAAGGCGTGCGCCACCACCGCCCGGCTCCAGTGTGGTTTTTTATGCTCTCTCCGGATGGAGAGATTGAGTCCAGTCTGGAGTTCATGGGATCCTAACTGGGAGAGTCCCAGTGTGGTTTTTATGCTCTCTCCGGATGGAGAGATTGAGTCCAGTCTGGAGTTCATGGGATCCTAACTGGGAGAGTCCCAGTGTGGTTTTTGTGCTCTCTCCCAATGGAGAGATTGAGCACAGTCTGGAGTTCATGAGATCCTAACTGGAGAGTTCCATTGTGGTTTTTGTGCTCTCTCCCAATGGAGAGATTGAGCACAGTCTGGAGTTCATGGGATCCTAACTGGGAGAGTCCCAGTGTGGTTTTTGTGCTCTCTCCCAATGGAGAGATTGAACCCAGTCTGGAGTTCATGGGATCCTAACTGGGAGAGTCCCAGTGTGGTTTTTGGGCTGTCTCCCGATGGAGAGATTGAGTCCAGTCTGGAGTTCATGGGATCCTAACTGGGAGAGTCCCAGTGTGGTTTTTGTGCTCTCTCCCAATGGAGAGATTGAGCACAGTCTGGAGTTCTTGGGATCCTAACTGGGAGAGTCCTAGTGTGATTTTTGTGCTCTCTCCCGATAGAGAGATTGAGTCCAGTCTGGAGTTCATGGGATCCTAACTGGAGAGTCCCATTGTGTTTTTTTATGCTCTCTCCTGATGGAGAGGGGCTGTTTTCCCACTGTTGCTTCCTCAGCACATCAGATGTTCCCACCTTCTGTGTCTAGAATTTTTATTGGCTTTGTTATATGGGCATGCTTCATGAATGACTGGCCACATGATTGAACCTAATGTCCCGCCTTCCTCTCCTCAGCAAAGGATGAACAGGCTCACGTCATACCCTGAATCTACAGGGTTGGTCTCTTTGGTGATCAGGTACCTATAGTAAGGGTTGCAAAGGGAGCAGTATGTGGTGCACACCTGTAATTCCAACTCTCAGGAGGTAGAGGCAGGAAAATGAAGAGTCCAAGGTCAACCTGGGCTATAATGAGAGAGACCCTCCTAGGGGAGGGCCAGGGAGGAGAAAGAAGAGTGGGGAGGAAATGATTGACCAGGGGCCGGCCCTGCTTCTGCCGGCTTATTAGCATAACAAAGCCAGGCCTATCAGTTAGGAAATGCTTTTAGAAGCTCTGTACCTAGAATCTGTGACAAAAACCAGGCAGAGTTTATTATTGTTGTTGGTGAGACTGTTTCAAGAAGAAGTCTAGGCTGGCCCTGAACTCACAATGTAGCTGAGGATGACCTTGAACTTCTAACCCTCCTGCCTCCTCCTGAGTGTTATGCCAAGTATAGTTAGTGTTAGTTCTGGGGTTGCAGGCATGTGCCACCATGCCTGACTAGGACAGACAGTTTTAATACACAACATAGGAGTTTGGAGTAAAGTGTTTTGTTTTGTTTTTTTGTTTTTTTTTTTTTTTTGGTTTTTCGAGACAGGGTTTCTCTGTGTAGCTTTGCGCCTTTCCTGGAACTCACTCTGTAGCCCAGGCTGGCCTCGAACTCACAGAGATCCGCCTGCCTCTGCCTCCCGAGTGCTAGGGTCCTTTATTTTTAAAACTTCACTCAAATGACCTTATTCAAGGTTGAAACTTCTTAATGTAAGTTTGTGGATTGTGAAAAGAAAATTCACATAATTTCTGTAACAGTGGACCAAGATATCGTCAGCAAAAATTGCAGTTGCTTCCTTACATCTTGTAACTACTTACCTTGTATTTAGGTATTCCCAGTTCCAAAATGAATACAACTTAGACGAAATAATGAGATCAAAAACGGTTTTCGACTTTCTGACTGTCTTGCAATGCTGGTAAGAAAAGCAGTTAATATTTTCCTAAACATAGGTGCCCTCCCCCTGCCCGCCCCTCCGTGGGTACCTGTTAGACTTTGTCTGTAGTTTTTATAGAATTGCCAATGTCACCTCAGTCCGGGTTACTTCATATGCATGTGCCCTTATTTCCTGTTGCTGCTCTGAGGCAGATCTCCCTCCTGTTATGACAAAGTATGTTTTACTTCTTCCTTCTCTAGTAACTGCTACTTGCTTTGGGTTTTCTGTGTTTATCCATTAAAAACATGCTTTAGGAGGCCAGTGCAGCCCCAAGGTTCTCGGAGCATTTGTTCTCCCTGTAGACTTCTGATACGGACAATTTTTCTCTGTGATAGATAAGAGCGAAGTGAAGGGATCCTAGCTCTAATGGTGCTCAGTCACACCTTGAGACTTACCTGTCACTCTCTTGTTCCTCGAACATTGACTGAGTACTATGTAGTCCTGCCTACATTCCTGGCTGAGCTCTCAAGATACTTTCTGGGATGCAGTTGGAAAAAATGGGTCAGTTATTACCTGTTCCAGTCTTAGGGGCAGCCCACTTAGAAGACCCTTCCCAACTCATTGAGGGCCTCTTGTGTGTGCCACCTCGCTTCACAGCTCACTGTAGACCTGTGTTGCGATCTCAAGGGTCTTACCTCTGGATTTTTAGTGTCCCCATTCCATTCTGCCCCAGATTCAAAAAGATCTCCAGACTGAGCTTTCTGGGAAATAGCAAAGCTGGAGTGGTGTGAGTTCATAGCAGTGTCTTCATAGTATTAACACAGGAAACAGTCTTTTAGACTCACTCCGCAGAAAGTCTCCAGAAATTGCCTCATGCATCAGTGGAGGCGTATCCAGGATTCTTCCAGTGAGAGCTTGAGGGAGAGGCTGCGGACTGAGCAGTGAGGCACATTTGAGACTTGCTGGAGGCTCAGCTTCAGTAGGCTGCATGTGCAGTTTAACAGTAAACATCACAGCGAAGACTGGATTGGCCAGGAGACCCCCGGGTCTTTCTTCTCCCAGTCCGAACCCCTAGGAGAAGGTGTTGGAGTAAGTCACTCTTTTCACTTCCTTCTAGTCCCACCTCAGACGGTGCTGCGGCGGCAGTTTTGGCTAGTGAAGAATTTGTGCACAAGTATGGCCTGCAAGCCAAAGCTGTGGAAATCGTGGCACAGGAGATGATGACCGATTTGCCAAGCACGTTTGAAGAAAAAAGCATTATTAAAATGGTATGTGTGATTCCTTTTTTTTTTTTTTAAGATTTATTTATTTGTTATGTGTACAGTGTTCTGTCTGCATGTATGTCTGCAGGCCAGAAGAGGGTACCAGATCTCATTACAGATGGTTGTGAGTCACCATGTGGTTGCTGCGAATTGAACTCAGGACCTCTGGAAGAGCAGCCAGTGCTCTTAACCGCTGAGTCGTTTCTCCAGCCCTCATTTTTTTTTTTTTAAATCAAATTAAGGAAATATTATTTTAAATTGCAACCTGACATTTTGCTGTCATTAGCTCTAGAAGGTATTATAAAAACTTGATCTAGAAAGGTTCTTATGGAGCCCATTGTCTTAGGGTTTCTATTGCTGTGAAGAGACACCATGACCATGACAACTTTTTTTTTAAAAATATTTATTTTTATTTTTATTTTTATGTGCATTGGTATTTTGCCTGCATGTATGTCTGTGTGAGGGGGTTGGGCCCTGGAGTTACAGGCAGTTGTGAGCTGCCATATGGGTTCTGGGAATTGAACCCGGGTCTTCTGGAAGAACAGTCAGTGCTCTTAAATGCTGAGCCATCTTTGCAGCCCAACCATGGCAACTCTTATAAAAGAAAACATTTAATTGAGGTGGTGGCTTACAGTTCAGAGGTTCAGTCCATTATCATCATGGCAGGGAGCATGGTGGCATACAGGCAGACATGGAGCTAGTTACATCTTGATCAGAAGGCAACAGGAAGTGAACTGAGACACTGGGCAGTATCTTGAGCATATATGAGACCTCAAAGCCCGCCTCCACAGCGACACACTTCCTCCAGCAATGCCACACCTCCTTATAGTGCTACTCCCTTTGGGGCCATTTTCTTTCAGACTACCACACCCATCCTTAAGGACCTGTGAAGGAGACAGGCTTGGTGTACTCTTGTAATTGGGAGGCGGAGGAAGGAGGATCAGGAATTCAGGGCCAGCCTCAGCTACATTGCTAACCAGATGCTACTTAGGACGGAGCTATGAATATTTCAATTTATTAGACATGCTCGTTTTTTATTTTTTTGTTTTTGTTTTTGTTTTTTTAAGGAAGGGCTTCTCCATATAGCCCTGGCTGTCCAGGAACTCTCTCTATACTAGACTGACCTTAAACTCAGAGATCCGCCAGCCTCTGCCTCTCAAGTGCTGGAATTAAAGGCATGTGCCTTTATTAAAAGGAAGATAGAAGATTTCAGACCTATAGTGAGTTGAAGAATTGAAGATTCACCCCTCAACTACAGAAACAATTGTGATAGTATATAGAGTTTATAAAATAGTTTTTATAACATGCTACAAATTTGAAATGCCCACATAACTTAACCTGTGCTTTAGTTTGGTCCTAAAATGTTCCCCACAAGCTCATATGTTACATATTTAATCCCTGATCCAGCAATGATTTGAGGTGGAGTCTTTGGGAGGTGATCAGATCATGGGGGCTCCAACCCAATCAAAAGATTGATTGGTTGATGGATTCATAGTTTAATAGGTTTCAGGGAAGAGGCTTTGTGGACAAAGCTAGCCCTGTCTGCTCCCTGGCCTTCAGGAGGGGAGCAGCCTTGCTCGACCATGTGTTCTCTGCAAGTTCTTTTTTTTTTCTAAACCTTGCAGTGGGTCTGGTGTGATAGCACCAGGTGACCCTGGATCGAAACCTGTGAAACTGTGAACCAAAGTAACTCTTTCCAGTGGGGCACGGCTGCACATACCTATAATTCAGCACTTGAGAAGTAAGGCAGGAAGCACGGGAGCACAAGGTCATCCTCAGCTACACACTGGATTTGAGGCTAGCCTGGGCTACATGAAGTCCTGTCTAAAAAAACAAAACAAAACAAAACAAACGGAAGAAAAAAAGCTTTCCTGCTCTTGGTTGTCCTCTTAGGTATTTTGTTACAGCAATGGGATGTTGACCAGCAAAGCTAAGATCATAAAATTAGGTTATAGCACATAGGTTATATTCCGGTTTTCTCATAGCACATTTTATGTTATTTCTGTCTTGTCCCTTGAATAGAAATTGAACATGGTCTGTGCAAAAGTGGTTTGAATCCTCTATGATCTTCTAAAACAAGGTTGCATATTTTCCTGTAGAAATTGTCCCATATTTTTCAGTGACTCATAATGATGTATTAAAAATTCTCTTCAACCAGTACAACTGTACATTTTGATTTCATCAGTACAACTATATGTCATGACTCCATAGTTTTCATAACAGCATGAATAGAACCTCAGAGATGCTAAGTCCTTTTTCAATATCTTATTTAAACTTTTGTACTTTCTGGTATAAAATTCAATGTGTGCATTCTTCTTTTTGGGTATTATTTTATTTAGACTTTTTATATAATGTAGAATCAGCTGAGATTTCAATCTATGTGGTATTTTGTGTTTTTAATGTTATGTGTGTATTACTCTCTTAAACTCCTTGGCTAAAAGGCCAAGTGTTGGTGCCCTTCCTTACTCCTGAATGGATTTTTGGTTCTAGATTGGCTTTGATATGAGTAAAGAAGCCGCCAGGAGGTGCTATGAGAAATCTGGCCTGAGACCGAGTGACATCGATGTGATAGAGCTTCATGACTGCTTTTCCGTCAATGAACTCCTGACTTACGAAGCACTGGGGCTCTGTCCAGAAGGTAGTGTCTCTGAAGAGGGCTCCTTGCCCTGGGTAAAGCCCACTGAGAAGGATTCCCTTTCATCATTAAACAGTAGAAGTCACTAATTGCCTTTCCCTGCACGTTGGCTCTGCCACACCATGCAAATGGGATGTAAGAAGTTTTGGTAGGAGAGTTTTTAGAACATCCAGTCTTGGACAACACCAACACTGGCATCACAGAGTGTATACCTCATTCACATCATGCAGATCAGTACTTAGAATGTACAACTACATTTTAAAGAGGATTTATTGGGAAAGACTTGCAGAAAGGAAAGCAGACAACTGATGGGTGGGTGTAAGGTTCCTTTCCCTTTCGAAAGCGCACCATTCTCAGTGAGTGAACTTTAGTTGCCTCTCCTCCTTGTCAACACTCGATGGCAGTTGTTTACGTTTCTGGCATGCTCAAGGGAATAGAATTGCATCTTATTTTAGTTTTAATTTGCATATCCCTCATGACTAATGCTATTGAAAATCTTTTTATGTGCTTATTGGTCATTCATTTATCTTCTTCTAAAAAAAGATTTATATTATCTTTAATTATGTGTATATGTCGGTGCCTGTGTGTGGGTATGTGAACATGTGACTTCCAATGCCCACGGAGTACAGAAGAGAGCGTTGGATCCCCTAGGGCTAGAGTTACAGCTGGTTGTGAGTCACCCTGTGGAGTGTTAGGAATCAAACTTGGGTCCTCTGGGGAAGAGTAGTGCATGTACTTAACGGCTGAGCCTTCTCTCCAGGCCTTGTGTACCTTCTTTTTATGTATCATGTGTCATGTCTGTATATCTATTTAAATCTCTGCCCTTTGTTTGTCTGTTATTTGTCTTTATTGTATTGCAAGAATATATATATATATATATACACACACACACACATACATATATACAACATAATATTAATATGTATACTATATATATATATATATTCTAGATACAGGTCAATGATAATCATTTATGTTGTGAACATTCTCTTCTAGTCCAAGAACGTAGTCCTCTGTCCATATGGTTTAGATTGACTGTTTTATTATGTTTTCTGCTTCTGTTCTGTACTTTTCCTTCTCCATTCTCCTTTTGTTTTCTTTTGCATTATTTGAACATTTGTAATATACTATTTTAATGTATCTGCTGGCTTTTTGGCTTGATCTCTTTTCAAAATTTTTGTAAATGAATTGGTTATGATTATTGTGTGTATTGTGTCATTGATGTGCACATGGCATAGTGAATGTCAGGAGGTCAGAGGACAACATCCTGGAGCTACTTTTCTCTTTTGCTCTTTGTATGGGTTCCAGGATCACACTCAGGCCATCAGGCTTGTGCCGTGAGCACTTTCTGCTGAGCCATCCCATAGGCCCTCTCTTTTCCCCAGGCTAGCCCTAACTTGCTACATAGCTGACAATGACTGTGAACTTCTGGTTCTTCTGCTTCTATTTTCCAAGTTCTGGCAGTCTACAAAGTTAGCTGCATCCTTAGCCCCTCTGTTTCTTTTTCTTCTCTGGAGGCTGCTAACAAGACAGCCTCAGCGCTATTGGCACCTGAGCCCTGTTATTCTGTGGGAGAGCTTGAGCTTTTTAGGGTGTTCAGCGGTGAGTGTTCTTGGCCTTCTACATACAAAATGCCACAAATGCCTCCCACGGTTATGACAACCAAAAATGTCTCTAGACGTTACCAAATCTCTCCCTGTGGGTAAAATCTCCCCAGTTAGGAACTACTGCTCCAAGGTCATGATGTGTACTTAACCTTCAGTGACCTTGTAACGTTGTGCCTCTTCACATGCAAGGAAAAAGCCTAGCCACCATACAGGCCCATCAACTGACTCCTCTTTGCCTTCATGGACCCCATTGTTGTAGTTATCATATATATTGCACCTGTTTATATTGAAAATATTAACATGATGAAATAATTTTTGCTTTCATCATATTTTGAAGACATTAAGAGGAAAAAGTCTTTTATATTTACCTAGATATTTATAATTTTTTGTTACTTTCTTCATTCTTAAAGATTATGTGCGCGCGCGCGCGCGCGTGTGTGTGTGTGTGTGTGTGTGTGTATGTGTGTTACAGAATGCTTGTAGAGGTCGAGGACAGTCTTCATGTTTGAGATATCTTTCTCTTACTGCTCATGGCTCTACAAGCATCCGGGGATTCTCCTGTCTCCACTTCCCACTTTGCATTGGGGTTATAATTCATGCCGGCATGAATTCAAAACCTTTTGCATGGGTTTTGGGGTTTCCAATCTGGGTCCTCATGTTTGAGTGGCAATACTTTACCCACTGAGCCATCTCCCAGCCCAAGACTGACCTGGACTGGCAGATTCTCCTTCAGTGACAAGTTCCTGAGAGAAGGACCAAAGGATGATAAATAAGAAGACAAAGTTTAGGATCAGGTCTCGTACAAGCATGGCTCATGTAAAGATGTTTATTGAAAAGTACAGCATCTTATATACAGTGTGCAGGGAAAATGAACACAGTCAGCAGAAAGCTACCATACAGTGGACAAAGCCATCAGGGAGCTAATCAAGCCATGTTGCACAAAAGGAACATAGGAAACGCGTCACTGACCAAGCACACAGCATCTTTGAGACTGATGACTCCAGTCTCTTCCTGGGGAAAAGGCCAGGTTTCCAGGAACCAAACCCGTAACTCCCTTAAGGGGCCTGTCTCCAGTCCCAGACTGGACCTGCCAAGTCTACCCTGGGCAAGGACACAGAACTAGCATTTTCTTGGTCCTTTCGTTGGGGCCTCTGAGGAAGCCTTGGGTGGGCCTGGCTTCCAACACAAGACCCATGTTGTTTCTTCTTTATTTTTATTCTCTGGATGTGTTTTACCCCCATGTTTGTGTGCGTAACAAGTATGTGCCCTTTGCCTGAGCAGGCCAGGAGAGGGCACTGGATCCCCAGGAGCTGGAGTGAAAGCTGCTGGGAACTGCATGTGCGTGCTGGGAACCAAGCCCGGGTCCTCTGCAAGACCTGTGTACACTTTTTTTTTTTAATAAAACAAAATAAAATATAATGTGATAAAACAAAAACTATCACATTGGAGTTGGACAAGGCAAACCAACAGAAGGAAAAGAGCCCGAGAGAAGGCACAAGAATCAGAGACCACTCGTCCTCACACTCAGGAATCCCCTAAGAACACGAAACTGAAAGCCATACTATATACTCATAGAACCTGGTGCAGACCTGTGCAGACCTGTGCATGCTGCAGCAGTTTCTCTGAGTTCATATGAGCTTTGATCATATTGATTTAGAGGGCCTTGTTTTCTTGGCATCCTCCATCCCCTCTGGATCTTACACTCTTTCCACTTCCTCAGAGGTGGGGGTGGGTGGGTGGGTGGATGGGTTCCCCTGCCCTGATGGAAGGGATTTGATAGAGACATTCCATTTAGGGCTGAATGTTTCAAGGTCCTTTCTCTGTCCCCCCCCCCCCCCCCCACCACACCTGCCTTTGAGACAGGGTCTCAATATATAGCCCTGACTGACCTAGAATTCACTATGTAGATCAGGCTGGCCTTGTACTCACAGAGATCTACCTGCCTCTGCCTCCCAAGTGCTAGGATTAAAAGCGTGAATCTCAGCCGGGCGGTGGTGGCGCACGCCTTTAATCCCAGCACTCGGGAGGCAGAGCCAGGCGGATCTCTGTGAGTTCGAGGCCAGCCTGGTCTACAAAGCGAGTTCCAGGAAAGGCGCAAAGCTGCACAGAGAAACCCTGTCTCGAAAAACCAAAAAAAAAAAAAAAAAAAAGCGTGAATCTCTACACCCAGCCTGTACATGCTCTTAACCACTGAGACATTTCTCCAGCACCCATGAGCACCCATGATATTTTTAGCTTGAAGACTCTTTTAGCATTTTTCCCCTTCCTTCCCTCCCTCCCTCCCTCCCTCCCTCCCTCCCTCGCTCCCTCCCTCCCTTCCTGAGATAGTGTGTAATGAACCCGAACTCTTGATCCTCACGTCTTCATCTCCTCCTCCCAAGCACTGGGATTACATACATACGTGTGCACCATCATGCCTGGTTCATTCAGTTCTGGAGATCGAACCCAAGGACTTGTGCGTGCTAAGGCAAATGCTCGACCAACTGAGTCACATCCTCACCCCTCTTATTGCATTCCTTATAAAGCGGGTCTTACAGATGAAAGATCATCTTTTCGTTTCATCTGCAAATGTCTGTAGTAAGCCTTAATTCCTAAAGGAAATATATGCTGCACTTAGATTTCTGAGATGTTATATATTTTCTCATAGCTTTGAAAGTATTTTGTTTTAGTCTTTTGAGTCTTTCGGCCCTGGTAATTTTTTTTCTTTCTTTTTAGTTTTATGGGTTGTGTGTGTGTGTGTGTGTGTGTGTATGTATCTTATTTGAAACAGGGTCTTGCTGTGGTTTGCAGGCTTGTCTGGAGCTACTGACCTTCCTGCTTGTGCTGAGGCTCTGGGCATGTGCCACCATTCCCTGTTTCTAATGCTTGTTCTGCCCTGATTGCCTTTTCCACAATCTGGGATTACAGTGATGTCTGCTTTAGAGTTTTGATATTACCCACAAGTCTGTGAAACACTTTCTTTTTTGTTTTGTTTGTTCTTATAGAATTAGTGACCAAACCTGGGGCCATGCACATCTGTTCATTTTTAAATCCCTTTCTGGTCTGAGCCACTGGAGTAAGAATTTTCTTTTTCTTTTTGTTTCTTTCTTTCTTTCTCTCTCTCTCTCTCTCTCTTTTTTTTTTGGAGACAGGGTCTTGCTGGCCTTGGTCACATGACCATCTTCTTGCTCCAGCCTCCAGAGTGGTAGGATGTCTTCTTTTCTCCTTTGTCTTCCTTTCCTTTCTTTCTTTTTGGAGACAGATCTCAGGCTGGGGATCAGGCTCAGTAGGCACAGTGTTCACCTCACCTGCAGGAGACCCTGAGTTCAGTCTCCAGTACTGAAAAAAATAAAAACCAAGGAACAAAGAGACAGGGCTGTTCTGTGCAGCTTGTCTGGAGCTCACTATTACAAGCCGGCTTTGACCTTGCAGCCTCTGCCTCTGCACGGTGTGTGCTATCGTCCTGGGCGTGACCACCGCATCTGGACTTAGTGTTTTATTTCAAACATTTCACTTTTCAAATTTATATTGGATCTGTTTTCTAGCTTCTTGGCTCTGTTGAGAATTCTCTGTTGAGAATTTCCTTCACCTTGCAGCTCTTGCATCAGTTTGAAAGTCCTTGAGAACTTTGTAATCTGGACTTTGGGCTTTGGTATCTACTGACGATCTTTCCCTCTTGGGAGCTGGTTACATTCTTTTCAGATTCTTTGCAGGTTGAATAATTTTAGATTGCATCCTGGATAGTATGAATGTGACTTTATCCAGTATCCTCTGGAGAGGAACGGTGGGGCCTGTGTAATGTGGACAGTGGGGAAGCCTGGCATCAACCTCCAGTGTCAATCCTCAGGACTATCTCCTCCCCATTTTATTTTTGAGATAAAGTCTGTTGCTGGGACCTGGGGCTCCTGGATTTAGATTAGGCAGGCTGGCCAGTGAGCCCCAGGAATCCACTTGTCTCTGCCTCTCCAGCACTAGGATTATAAGCACACACACCAAATCCAGCTTTTGATGTGGGTATTGGGGATTAAACTCAGTCTTCATGCTTCTATGGTAAGCAGTTCACTGACTGAGTTATCTCCCCAGCTCCACACCGTTTGTGATTTAGCGAGCAGTCAGTCCAGTTTGTCGTGACAAGTTCTGTCTTGCCTTCTGAGGTGACGACATACCCATGCTTACTTCCTGAGCCTGTGCTGTGCTGGTTTGGGGCCATCCTGTGCATCCATGGCTCAGGAGTGAGCCTCAGATGTACATAAGTCTGCACTTGGAATGGGGGTGGGCGTCTGCTCTGGCTCTCTCTACTGTGGCCATCTTTGCTTACAGCCTATGGGGTTTCTTTTCTTCATTCTGTTGGGTGGAAAGGTGGGGTTTCAGTGGGATGGTGGTGCACACCTGTAATCCCAGCACTTGGGAGGCAGAGACAGGAGGGTCAGGAGTTCAAGGCTAGTCTGAAAAAGCCAAACGTGGGATGGAGTGGAAAGGAAGTGGGGAAGGCTTAGCTCTGCAGTGTTGACACTGCCTGTGTTGCCGTGCTGGGCTGTCTCAGGATGCTGCTCCCCTGTGCAGAACTGCTAAGGACAGCCTGAGAAGTTCAAACTGGAGTTCACCCTGTGCAGTGGCTTCCCTGAGATTTCCCTTGCTAATCTTCTTGTCTCTGTTTGCTTCCCAGTCATCAGGTAGCTAGCTGTGTGGAGCGCTGTATACATGCCTTCAGTGGTGGTCATAGGAGAGGAGCACTGTAAGGGGAGGAGCACTGTGAGGGGAGGATCATTGTGAAGGGAGGAGCTCTGTGAGGGAAGGAGCACTGTGAGGGAAGGAGCATTGTGAGGGAAGGAGCATTGTGAGGGGAGGAGCACTGAGGGGGGAGGAGCTCTGTGAGCGGAGGAGCACTGTGAGGGGAGGAGCATTGTGAGGGGAGGAGCACTGTGAGGGGAGGATCATTGTGAAGGGAGGAGCTCTGTGAGGGAAGGAGCATTGTGAGGGGAGGAGCACTGAGGGGGGAGGAGCTCTGTGAGGGGAGGAGCACTGTGAGGGGAGGAGCTCTGTGAGGGGAGGAGCACTGTGAGGGGAGGATCATTGTGAGGGGAGGAGCTCTGTGAGGGAAGGAGCATTGTGAGGGGAGGAGCATTGTGAGGGGAGGAGCACTGTGAGGGGAGGATCATTGTGAGGGGAGGAGCTCTGTGAGGGGAGGAGCACTGAGGGGGGAGGATCATTGTGAGGGGAGGAGCACTGTGAGGGAAGCAGCACTGTGAGGGAAGGAGCATTGTGAGGGGAGGAGCACTGAGGGGGGAGGAGCTCTGTGAGGGGAGGAGCACTGTGAGGGGAGGAGCTCTGTGAGGGGAGGAGCACTGTGAGGGGAGGATCATTGTGAGGGGAGGAGCTCTGTGAGGGAAGGAGCATTGTGAGGGGAGGAGCATTGTGAGGGGAGGAGCACTGTGAGGGGAGGATCATTGTGAGGGGAGGAGCATTGTGAGGGGAGGAGCACTGAGGGGGGAGGATCATTGTGAGGGGAGGAGCACTGTGAGGGAAGCAGCACTGTGAGGGAAGGAGCATTGTGAGGGGAGGAGCATTGTGAGGGGAGGAGCATTGTGAGGGGAGGAGCACTGTGAGGGGAGGATCATTGTGAGGGGAGGAGCACTGTGAGGGGAGGAGCATTGTGAGGGGAGGAGCACTTTGAGGGGAGGATCATTGTGAAGGGAGGAGCACTGTGAGGGGAGGAGCACTGTGAGGGGAGGAGCATTGTGAAGGGAGGAGCTCTGTGAGGGAAGGAGCATTGTGAGGGGAGGAGCATTGTGAGGGGAGGAGCACTGTGAGGGGAGGATCATTGTGAAGGGAGGAGCTCTGTGAGGGAAGGAGCACTGTGAGGGGAGGAGCACTGTGAGGGGAGGAGCACTGTGAGGGGAGGATCATTGTGAAGGGAGGAGCTCTGTGAGGGAAGGAACATTGTGAAGGGAGGATCATTGTGAAGGGAGGAGCACTGTGAGGGAAGCAGCACTGTGAGGGGAGGAGCATTGTGAGGGGAGGAGCACTGTGAGGGGAGGATCATTGTGAGGGGAGGAGCTCTGTGAGGGGAGGAGCACTGAGGGGGGAGGAGCATTGTGAGGGGAGGAGCACCATGGGGAAGGAGCACCATGGGGAAGGAGCACCATGGAGAACATGCTTTGGTAGCAGAATCAGAACCCAGTTAAATTATGTGATGATGACTTTCAGGTTCATATCTCAGCTCTGAATGCGTCCCTGAAATCTAGATTCAGTGAGCAAGCTGCCTACTTTTCAGGGTGTTACAGGATCCTGTGCTGTTTTGATTTGCTTTTTGATGGCTTGTCATCATCTCAAACCTTCCATCTTTGACATCCTCCAGTTGATCACACTGGAAACTGTAGAATCATTCTTCTTAAATATTTATTAGTGTGTGTGTGTGTGTGTGTGTGTGTGTGTGTGTGTGTGTGTGTGTAGGAGTACACACAAAGGCCAGAAGAGGCTGTTGGAGTCCTTGGTTACAGGAGGTTGTCAGCTACCCAAGTTTGTTTCTGGGAACCAAACTTGTTGCAAGAGCAACAGGCGCTCTTCAGTGTTGAGCCATCCTCCCAGCCTCTGCAGAATCAGTCTTGAGTCATCTCCCGCCCCCCAATCCATTGTTGAGTAGTCCTGTTGGCGCTGGACTCCTCCTTCAGAGAAAGCTGAGACTAGCACTTTTGCTGGCTTTGTCACTGCCAGCACGGTTTCGTAGGTTGTGGTCATCTCACAGCTGCCCTCGGTGGCTTGGACTCCTTCAGGCTCTTTGATTGTTAGAATCAGGTCGTGTGATTCCTCTCTTCCACGCCTACGAGTTTCTCACTCACAGAGAGGCACAGGCCGAATGTTGTCTTCCACTCTAGGTTCATTTTCCCCTCAGGTCCTGTGTCCAGAACCCCATATGGTTTGTCCAGGGCTCTCTTCCTTGTTCCCACTTCCGCAAAGTCTTTTCCTTCCTTCTCTCCATGGTGCTGTGGCTACTCTGTGTACTGCCATCTGGACAGCACCCGTACCATTATCAGCACATCTGAAGCTCCCAGATCTTATTATTTGATCAGAAAAGCATCTGGAAGAATATTTTCTATAATTCATACACTTGTATTTATTTTGTAACCGCCACCAAACAATAAACAAATCATTAACAGGCAATGTGAGGCCACCAAGCACGTGAAATAAATTTGTAGTTGTTTTTGTTTGGGTTTTGGTTTGAGACAGGTTTTCACTACATAGCTCTGCCTGTTCTAGAACTCAATAATATAGACCAGGTTAGCCTCGAACACACAAAGATCTGCCTGCCCCTGTGCTATGATAATAGGTCTGTGCACCACTCCTGTGACTGTGAAATAATTTTTTTTTAACCTTTATGGTTCAACAGTGTTTTTGGTCTTTCTTAATTTCATGAAAGTGAGTTTTTGTTTGTTTGGGTTTTTTTTTTTGTTTTCTTTGTTTGTTTTTGGTGGTGCTGGAATCAAACACCAGAACATGAGCATGCTAAGTAAGCACTCTACCACAGAGCCACACCTCCCGTCCTGCTCTTTGTTTTTTGTTTTGTTTTGTTTTTTGAGACAGGGTTTCTCTGTGTATCCCTGGCTGTCCTGGAACTCACTTTGTAGACCAGGCTGGCCTTAAACTCACAGAGATCGCCTGCCTCTGCCTTCTGAGTGCTGGGACTAAAGGTGTGTGCCACCACAATTTTTTTAAATTAAAAAAAAAATATATATATATTACACAGTAATACAGCTGAAGCCAGAGAGAAAATAAATGCATTGTGGAAACTTAGGAATTCTGAAACTGTAATTTCCAGCTAAAGTGCTGCAGAGCATTTGTTCTGGCCGTATTGGTTCTTTTCTGCCTCTCTGTTAACAGTTGGGTCAACTTGGAAGCTACAGGGCTATTAGCAACTAGTAAGTGCTTTGTTTCATGCAGAACATTTTTGAAAGATAAGCCTTTATTGCTCAATATCATTACTCAACACTTGAAAGCATTTGCAATAAATTATTAAGCTCTTAAGAAATGTTTATATTAAGAAATCTTTGGCTATATGGAAAAGTTAAGCAAACATGCCTCCCCAGTCTAATGTTAGTTTTTAACTTTTGTGAATGTTGATTTTTCTTCCCACAGGGCAAGGCGGAGCACTGGTTGACAGAGGAGATAACACGTATGGAGGAAAGTGGGTCGTAAACCCTAGTGGGGGACTCATTTCCAAGGGACACCCGCTGGGAGCGACAGGTAACAACACATACAGATCTCAGAAATTTCAATTGTTTTTGTCAAAATTATACTTTATACCCTGATTTGGTTTTTGATTCTTTTTTACACTTATTTATTTATATATTGTATATGTAAGAGTGCACACTCATGTTCTGTAGTACACACATGTGGAGACCATAGGACAGTCTGAGAAAATCGGCTCTCTCTTTCCAATTCTCTATGGGTCCTGGGGATTAAACTCTGGTCGTCAAGCTTGGTGGTATGTGTTTATTTGCTGAGCCATCTTGCTCTTGTTTTTATTTTTCAAGGCAGTCTAACTCTATAACTCAGCTTGACCTAACTCACTGTATAGTTCAGGATGACCTTAAACTTTCAGCAGTCCCCCTGCCTAAGTCTCCCCTTCCAAATGCTGGGATTATAGGTATGGGCCACTGTGAGTGGCTGACGTCTATGATTCAGTATGTCTGTGTGACTGGAGCTTTGTTTTCTCTTTCTTTCTTTTTTTAAGATTTATTTTATATTTCTTTCTTTCTTTCTTTTTTTTTTTTTAATGTACATTGGGATTTTGCCTGCATGAGGATACCAGATCCCCTGGAACTGGAGTCATAGAGAGTTGTGAACTGCCATGTGGGTGCTGGGAATTGAACCTAGGTTCTTTGGAAGAGCAGTCAGTGAACTTAACCGCTGAGCCATCACTCCATCCCATCCATCCCTGTGACTGGAGCTTTACATGCTTCTTAACGGCAGTCACGTGATTTCCCTTTACCTGCAGTGTGCTTAATTAGCAAGGTGTTTCCTAACAGAGCTGCTGGACTAACCAGATGAGCACATTACATGTTGGTTAGCAATGCATGGAACTCATCCTCTCTTGAGAAAACCAGACTAGAAATTATGAAATAAGAATTTTACTATGGGGTTGGAGAGATGGCTCAGAGGTTAAGAGCAGTGGCTGTTCTTCCAGAGGTCCTGTGTTCAATTCCCACCAACCACATGGTGGCTCACAACCATTTGTAATGAGATCTGGCGCCCTCTTCTGGCATGTACGCAGAGCACTGTATACATAATAAATAAACCTTTTTTTCCCCTATGTGTTTATTATTATTATTTTATTTTTTTCCATTATCTGCTTGATACAGTACAAATTCTTACCCTAATAGTGAAATGTTTCACTGAAGCTTGCCCAGTGATTGAGTAAAACCAAAACTTATTATAAGCCACATGCAGGCAGAACACTGTATACATAATAAATATATCTTTAAAAAAAAAAAAGAATTTCACTATGGGTCTGTTGCCTACTGGCCACTTGATTCTTCTGACCAGTTAGAAATTAATTACTTTGACTCTTAGGTTTTTAGCTGAGAAATGACAACTTCAGTATTACAGTTTCTAAAATAACTTAGGGGTAAATTTCTGTGGTTTGTTTCTGTAAAGGTAGATGGGTTGTGTTTTCTCTTTATTAGCTTGTATGTGTTGATTAATGGGATATTTTAACTTCTTGCAGTTCCCACAATAGAGAAGTTATAACAATGTATTATTAAAGCAGTTAACCTTGTTTTATTTCTGTTTAAAACTCAAATTTCAGCTGAGCATAGTGGTGCACACCTTTGTAGTTGGCCTTTTTGTCAGGGCCAACGGCTCCCCAATAATGACATGGAGCTTATTAATTATAAAAGCTCGGCCAATAGCTTAGGGTTATTAGTAACTAGCTCTTACAACTTAAATTAACCAATTTTTATCAACCTACTTTTTGTCTCGTGGCTTTATTATCTTTACTCTGTAGTGCCCATGCTGCTTCTCTCCATCTGGCTGGCAACTACACTTTCTTCCTTCCAGTGTCCTGTGTGCCTGAAAATCCTGCCTAGCTATGGGCCGTTCAGCTTTTTTTTTTTTGTTTTTTTTCCGAGACAGGGTTTCTCTGTGTAGCTTTGTGCCTTTCCTGGATCTCGCTTTGTAGACCAGGCTGGCCTTGAACTCACAAAGATCCGCCTGCCTCTGCCTCCCGAGTGCTGGAATTAAAGGCGTGCGCCACCACTGCCCGGCCCATTCAGCTTTTTATTAAACCAATCAGAATGACACATCTTCACAGTGTTCAAAAAGACTACTCCACACCACACCTTTAATCCCAGCACTCGGGAGTCAGAGGAAAGAGGATCTCTGAGTTTGAGGCCAGCCTGGTCTATACAGTGAGTTCCAGGACAGCCAGGGCTACTTAGAGTACTCTGTGTCAAAAAACTAACCAACAACAAGAAACCCCACAGATTTTGTACGCTTATGACATAGTAGAAGATGGAAAAGCTGGATGGATTGGGGAGGAGAGAGGAAGAAACGTGACAGGTTGCAGGGCTGTCGCGTTAGCTCAGCGGTAGAACACTTGTCTAGGATACGGAAGGCGCTGAGTTCTGTACCAAGCCCTTCGAGAAGAAAGGTAAACGGGAGGGCCGGGTGGGCAGACTTGCACATTCACAGTAACTGCAGTGTGATGTGCTACCTTGCCATTGGTGTTCTTATTATCTCTTCTTTGGGTTTTTATGATGTCATTTAAAAACCCGGCAGGGGTTTATTATTTTCTCTCTTCTATGGAATTTTTTCTTTATAAAAGTCTGTCATGGGTGCTCCGGGATATGCAGCATGCATCTTCCTCTTGCCAGAGTCTGCCTTCCGGTAGTGTCATACCCCTCACATAGGCTTTTGTAAGATTTATTTGTATTTTTAATTACGTGTGTGTGCTCATGCATGCGCACATAGAAAAGGTCATCCTTGGCCGAATAGAAAAGCTAGGGTGGGTCACATGAGACTCTACTATCAAACAAAACCATACCCCAAGTTTTTATTTATGTAATGCATATATTGTATAGTGCTGTTTTCACCTATCTTTAGATCCTTTTCACCTTTTTTTGAGACAAAATCTGCTGTTTAGTTCAGGCTGGCATTGAACTCACAATGTAGCCAAGGCTGACCTGAACTCCTGTCTTGGCCTAGAAGGTGCTAGGGTTATAAGCATGTGCCACCTCTCCTCACCCAGTCTCTTTATTCTTTTTAATGCCCACATAGTATTCTTAGTGTAAAAAAATCCGTTAGTGACAGACATCTGGGTTGTGTTAGTTTATTCTCACAAACAGGTGGCACTAAGCATGCTTGCACACACCTGTAGGATTCATTCCAGATGTGTCAAAGATACACACTTACAAATTTGCTGAGCTTACCAGACTTTCTTCCAAAGAAAATTATACCAGCATACATGCCCATCTATAGAGTGGGGGAAAATATGTTTTTTTCTTCAACTTGTTAACATTGGATTTTCCTACAAAATTTGACAATTTTGCCAAATTTGCCATGCCATTCACTTGTCCTAGTCTGCTTTCTATTGCTGAGATAAACACCATGACCATTAGGGAAGAGAAAAAAAAATTCTCTCTTCTCACCCACCAGACAAGCTTACTGAGCATTATAGGATGTCTAAGTATGGTAACTTACATTCTGCTTTGCCCAAGACTGACCATTAAAAGCTCCATGTACCAGGCCCCTTGATCCCACTCTACCCTAGCTGGTTCAAAGACCATCACTATCTAGAAAACAATACACACGAAACTGTGCTGCTTGTCTGTCTTGGGGAAACAGCTATGTGTATGCCTGTTGCCATGGTGTGCTGGCAACTTTTATGTCAACTTGACACAAGCTAGAGTCACTAGAAAGGAGAGACCCTCAATTGAGAAAATGCCTCCGTAAGATCTTGCTGTAAGGGATTTTCTTAATTAGTGATTGATGGGGGAGGGCCCAGTCTGTTGTGGGTGGTGTCATACCTGGGCTGGTGGTCCTGGGTTCTATAAGAAAGCAGGCTGAGCAAGCCATGATGAGCAAGCCAGTAAGCAGCACCCCTCCATGGTCTCTGCATCAGCTCCTGCCTCCAGGTTCCTGTCCTGTTTAAGTTCCTGTCCTGGCATCTTTCAGTGATGGACTACAATGTGGAAGTGTAAGCCCAATAAACCCTCCCCCCCAAAAAAACCCACCATGACCAAAAGCAGCCTGGGGGGAAAGGGTTTATTTGATCTTATGCTTCCACACCACAGTCCAACCTGGAGGCGAGAACTTAGCAGGCATTGTGGAGGAGTACTGCTTGCTGGCTTGCCTTCCACAGCTCACTCAGCTTCTTTTTTTAAACCAGGACCATTGGCCCAGGAATGGCACTGCCCCAGTGAGCTAGCTGCCCGCCCCCTTGCCTCAGGCTAAATCTAATTTTCTCAGTAGAGGTTCCCTCTTTCCAGATGGTTCTAGCATGTGTCAAGTTGACAATAAAATAATAATAATAATAATTAAAAAAATAACACCGGGCGGTGGTGGTGCACGCCTTTAATCCCAGCACTCGGGAGGCAGAGCCAGGCGGATCTCTGTGAGTTCAAGGCCAGCCTGGGCTACCAAGTGAGTCCCAGGAAAGGCGCAAAGCTACACAGAGAAACCCTGTCTCGAAAAACCAAAATAAATAAATAAATAAATAAATAAATAAATAAATAAATAAATTAATTAATTAACCAGCACAGTTGTCTTCCAGGGGTGCTAAAAAGCCAACCCCAAACAGGCAGGAGCATAGATAGAATGCACTTAGTTCTAAAATATTTTGAAGGTAGACGCAAACATACTGTAGTATCATTTCTTAGGTCTGTTGTTCATTCATGTGTGTGGATGTGTGGTGTGTAACATGCACAGGTGTATGTGTACATTTATGTGTGTGGGTGCACATGAGCGCATATGCTTGTGGGAGCCTGAGGACAGTGCCATGTGTCACTGGGGTGCCGAGCCATCTACTTGATTTTTGAGACAGAGCCATCCACTTGATTTTTGAGACACTAGCTGGGGGTTTACCAAGTGGGACAGGCTGGCTGGCCAGGGAACCCCGGGGTCCTTCTTTCTACGCCTCCCTAGCCCTGGGATTGCAGGCATGCACTACCACATCTGGGTTTTGTCTGTTTTTCATATGGGTTCTGGCGACCAAACTCAGGTCCTCCAGCTTGTGTGGCAAGTGCTTTACTGACGGAGGTCTTCAGATTGACCTTGAAGTGTTTCAAGGTGAGGGTAGGAATGTGAGCAGAGCAAGAGAATTCTGAGGGGCGAGTGCTCCACTTCTCTGTGGGTGTGAGGATAAGTATTTAGAATGCAGTTAGGAATTATATTGGTTCAGGAAGTGGGGACAGTAGTCTGTCTTAAGATACACGACCTCACCAGCCACTGGTGAGATTTCCTTCCTGTCAGTGGGCCTTAAGTCTAATTAGACAGCAGTTGATGGCCATCAAGCTAGGAGTCACTACTGCACCTTCAGGGATGGCTTGCCGTGCTGGTCATTTTGTGGTTCATGGGCACCACAGGCGTGTAGGACTGTTGACTTCTCACCCCCTTTTATTTCCAGCTTGCACAGCACCTTCTGATAGGATGAAAGGTAGTTCTCGGGAAGGAGGCTTTGGGTTCGATCCAGCTCAGCTCCTCTGAGTCCTGTGTCCTGTGTGCTGTCTCTAGCAATAGGCACTCACCTCTGACTTCTGGGATGACACCAAGGGCAACAAGGCCTTCATTGTTTTGGGAGTCTCTTGAACTCCCCTGACCAGCAATTCAAAGGGAGGTTTCTCATGCCTGGCACTGGGTTTGTTTTGTTAGTCTATGGCTCTTGGGAGAGTCTTTATCATCCCAAGTGGTATAACTTCATTTAAACAATAAATACGTGTGTGTGTGTGTGTGTACACAGACACTTACATGTACTGTAGGTATTTTTAGGTAAATACAAAGTTATATGATTCCCTATGACCATTTCAAACATTCTTAGTGTTATAGATCCCTCCCTCTCCATCTGTATTTTCTCCTCTCTCCAATTTGAATCCCTTCTCCTACCCAGTTTTTCCATTTCCCACTTAATATCACCTACGTCTTCCTAGTCCCTCTCCAGAGCTCAGTTCAGTCTTCCTTCATTGCTTTTCAAAATGCTCCCGTCTCAAAAGAACCAAGTGAGTTAACTTTTGAAACTCACTATGTAGCTCTGGCTGTCATGGAACTCAATATGTAGAACACGCTGACCTTGAACTCAGAGGTCCGCCTGCCTCTGCCTCCGGAGTGCTGGCATCAAAGGTCTGCGCCACCATGCTCGATCGATCGGCTAGGTGCAGTGTTTTCGATTTTCACATGCCAGAAAAGAATGAGTCGAAGAAAGAGTGCGAGCATGTCACGATTTCTTTTTTAAACGCTAGAGCGCTTAGCGTGGGAACTAGCTGCGAATCTTGGGCTTTAAATGCCTGCGGCGCGGGTGGCTTTGGCGGGAAGTCCCGACTAGCGGCTCGCGTGGGGCGGGTGGGCGGAGACTTCGCTCTAACGCGGCCCGGGACGCTCTGTGCTCGACTCGCCAGGTCTGGCTCAGTGCACGGAGCTCTGCTGGCAGCTGAGAGGCGAAGCCGGAAAGAGGCAGGTTCCTGGGGCAAAGGTGGCTCTGCAGCACAATTTAGGCCTCGGAGGAGCTGTGGTTGTTACACTCTACAGGATGGGTTTTCCCGAGGCTGCCAGGTAAGTGGCATTTCAAGTTTTGTCACTTTTGGCCTTCTGAGTGTCCACAGTAAGTGACGCTTGCGTATTTAAACAAATCCACAATCTGATTAAGCATTTAAGGGAAAGTATGACATTACTTCTCTAATGTGACTTTAAAAGTTAAGACTGTTAGTTTTTAAGCTCAGTCAGCCTTAGGAAAATTTTGTTCAGAAGGAGGCAGCGAAGCCAGGAATGCTGACCCACCCGCCTGCAGAATCCAGACGAGTCTCCTTTTGGTTTTCTTTCCCACGGTTGGCGGTCTCCTTTGGCCTCTCGGGTTGCTGGAGTGGGTTGCTGGAGTGGTTCGGAGAAAGCAACCAAATACATGTGCCCGTGGACCCTTGCGGACACGTTTCTGAGTCAAGCCCTCATTGCTGCGCGAATTCCTCGCGTCTTGCTTTCTTCCTCTCGTGAAGGGCCTGCCCCTTCAGGTGCCTCTGTCCCAGCCCTCCGACCCCTCAGCTTCCTTGCAGCCTCTCAGGGTTGCGCCTCCTTTTCCAGGGCCCAGCTTTCCTCTGTGTGCTTGGTTTCCAACCACCTTCTGTAACTAGTTCCAGAGTATGTCCACCCTCTTTTGAGTCTTCCCATCCTTCCTTCACTGGCTCCCTGCCCCTGTTGCCGAACACCAGCGAATCTTCCCCAGTCCACAGTCTATTTTTCTTTTCTTCTTGCTTTAATTATTCCTTTTCATGATGAGCCTTTTGTTTTGGTTAGTTTCATCGAAACAGGGTTTCTCTATGGAGCCCTGGCTGTCCTGGAACTCATGCTGTAGACCAGGCTGGCCTGGAACTCAGACATCTGCCCGCCTCTGCTGGGATCCGAGGCCTGCCTGCTGGCCATGATGAGCCTCCTGTGGTGAATCACCTTTACTTTTGTGTGTGCTGGTATACCTCAGGGTCTGCATTGAGGTCAGGTTGTGTTCTGAGCCAAATGAATTGATTATCCTTGACCATATTTTCCATCCTTAAAAGTCTTTAACCACACTGTAGCTTCTTAACACTAATGGGCTCTGTTTCTCTTGAAATTCTTGGTAATTGCTTAATCATTTATTCACACGTTTTCTTCTACAAAGGATAGGGCACTCTTACAGACTCCATTGCAGTCTTTACTTTTACAGACTTTGGGTGTTTTTCCTCTCCATGATCTCACTCTTTCTCTGCTCAGAATTTTATTTGTGTTTCCAACGTTAAGTCCCATCTCGAAGACTATCTCCTTTCAGATGGCCACAACTTTTTGTGGTCCTTAGGTCCTACTCCAGTTCTGGTCTCTTGAGGCTTAATTAAAGTTGTGGCTTTTCCTGCCCCTAGGGTCTTCCTCATAGTGAGTAAATGCTTTTGAATCACACAAAGGAGGTTGAATCTTGTTCTTCCTGAATCTGAGTCGTCCCTTCTGTGCTGACCACCTTGGAATACCACCCAGTTTACTCTTGTAGTTGAAACCCTTTAGTAAAAGTCAGCTATGAAAAGCCAACACAAATGGTGTGATTGGCATAGATACTTCATTTTCTTCAGAGTAAAATTAGGAAGTTTGTCCACAGATTTTTTTTTTTTTAGACAGTCTCACACGGTAGTCCAGGCTAACTTTGTTTTAGAGGCAGTGATCTTCCTGCTTCAACTTAATATATTCCTGCAAGTTCTCACATGCAGATGGTGTATAGTCTATAAACCACAAGTTAAGATACAGAATGAGCCAGGTGGTGGTGGCGCACACCTTTAATTCTAGCACTCCGGAGGCAGAGGCAGGCGGATCTCTGTGAGTTCGAGGTCAGCCTGGTCTACAGAGTGAGTTCCAGGACAGCCAGGGCTACACAGATAAACCCTGTCTCGAAAAACAAATAAACAAGCAAACAAAAAAACCAACCCTGTCCCTGAAAAAAAAAAAAAAAAGATCCAGAATGATTCTGTAGCTTGCTTCTCTAGTCCTCTAGTCCTCCTTCTTCTCTTTTTTTTCTGAGACAGCAGCTCCATATGCGGCTTTGGCTGTCCTGGAACTCACTGTGAAGACCAGGTTGGCCTCAAACTCACAGAGATCCGCCTGTCTACCTCCCAAGTTGGGAGTAAAGGCGTGCGCCACCATGCCCAACTCTTTAGTTCTCTATGTACCTTTCATCAGTCCTTGTTCCAACCTTCTCCTCGCAACCCCACTCTGTTTTCTGCCTCTGCTGTTTGCTCTTTTTATAAATGTCAGTAAGTTCATAAAAAAGCCAAACAGCTGGGCACTCCTTTAATTTTAGTACCCACTGATGTTTTTTCTAACTTCCCTTCTGTATTTACTAACAGATATTCTGCTTTAAGGAAAAGACTTTCCCTCCTATACACTGTATGAAATCACGAGTCCTTGTTTTATCCATGGGGTCACGCTCTTTTAGTATCAGTTCTTTTGGTGCTCAGAAGGCCCCTGGTTTGGCCAGTGGGAACCCCCTCAAGGTGACACTTGTGTCCCGTGATTCTTTGTAGTACTTTCTTTCCCGTTTTTCTGACTCAAGAAGATAGTCCAACCTCTTCTTGTACTTTCTTTTTAAAATTTTTAATATTTGTTTGTGTGTGTATGTGTTTGGACATGCATATGCAGGTGAGTGATGGTTGTAAGCTGCGTGATGTGGGTTCAGGGAACCAAGTTCAGGTCCATCTCTCCAGCCCCTCTTGCATTTTCCATCTCTAGCATCAGTCATTTCTCCAAGGAATCTTGGTTTCCTTCAGTGGAGAATGATGCTGAGACACTGTATACAGCTGCTAGCTAGGTGCTCATTCTTGCCACTCCAAGGCTTTCTCAGGAGACACAGTGGACACATACATGCATTAGTTTAGCTTTTCACATAATTTTTTTTACATAGCTTTTTACATTAGTTTTTACATAGAAATCTAGGGACAATATGATGTGATTTATGTGTCTCTGTACTCACATAGCCACCAGTTTTTAGCAGTTGGAATAGGAATTTAGAAAACTAGTTAAATACCATCTATAGACAGTGTCACTTTAGTTGTGTGAGGGCTTTTTTGTTGTTGTTGTCTGTCTGTCTGTCTGTCTTTTGTTCTCCAGACAAAGGGAGAGGTGACCAGAAAGAGCGCCCTGCTCACCTTTTCGTCACCTGTTTTGAGCCTGGGAACCTTTTTGTCACTAGAAAATATTGAAGGTATCTACTTCAGAGTTCAGAAGACTTCCAGAGTGTGCCTGCCACACACTGCAGGCGTTGGGTGAACCGTGAGTTCATTCCCCAGCACGTTTGCCTCCCTTCTCCCCTGGGCCTCTAGTTCCTTCCCCTGGCTAAGTGGTTGAAATCATTTACAGTGATTTACAGTTTGAGGTATCACTCAGGAGTTTGGAAAAAACAAACTTGACTTTTTAGTAGAAAATGGGAACTATCCCTTGTCACAGCCCACAGCTCGGTCGAGGAGGATCTGCTTGCACTTCCCACCATATCCTGAAGAGGTTTCTTTTAGCTCCCAGCTCTTGAGGCTGCATATCTGTCATGGCACGTGGGCTCCTCTGCCAGCTCGGAGGTCAGAGGGTCTTGCTGGTTGATTGTGAACTTTACTCCACAGTGCGGTCGTGCATGGCAGAGCCCTCTAATCAGAACAAGCAAGCCATGACCCGTTTCCTATTAGATTTGAGACTGAATGACTGAATTGGAGGACTTTTGTGTGCATCTCAAATACTGGGAGTAACTGTACCCCTTTTAGAAATGATTTGAAACTATTAAGACACACTTTCCATGCTGCACAGTTCAGTGATTTACAGGATTATCCTTACCATGATCAGTCTTTAGAACATTCTCATTACCTCCGACTCCCCGAACACTATCCCGAATGCTTTCACTTCCAGTCTGTCTCATTGGTAGTGTTGACAGCTGCTCACCCACACCGTCTCTTTGCCTACTCTGCATTTTTCATATAAAGGAAGTCGTCTGGTATTATTCTCTCATGACTGGCTTCTTTGATTTAACGTAGTATTTCCAAGGAGCTTTATTCCTTTTGAGGGCTGACTAATATCCCATTTGTGTGAAAGCCTCTCCATACTCTTGTCATACTGGTCTTCTTGACTTCAGCAGTCCTTGTGCATGGGAAGCGATCCCTCACAATTTTGGCTTGTGTCTCCTCCGTAGTCAGTCACTTTCTAAACATTTTCTGGGCTGCTTAGTCACCATTTGTATATCGTAGTTGGGGAACTGTCCATTAGAGCCTTAGGCAAAATTGGGTTATTACTGAATTGTAAGAGTTCTGTAAAAAAGCCTGGCTTGTGCCATGAACACACTAGGTGCTTTGTATTAACATTTTATTTTTATTTCCTGGCTGTGCTGGGTATTGAACCCAGGGCATGTTTTGTGTGTGCTGGGAAAGGGCTTCATCATCAAGCAGTGCGTCTGCAGCCCCATACCTTTGTGTAAAAACCCCACGTGGTAGGTAGTACCGAACTTACTGTAGATAAATTGGAGATCAGAGTTAAGACAGTTGAGCTAAAGGAAGTTTCAGATTAAGAAGTAAGGTCTTTGCCACCATCACAGTATAAAAGTTCCTGTTTCATTTACCTCTCTTTACTCCCAGTCTGTGACACTGTGGATACAGAGCCTGTGAAGGCCTTACAGTGAAACTTGCCATATATCTGGTGGGAATCCAAACACAAACTAGAATATTCTTTAAATTAATCTTTAAGCCCCTTCCAACTTTATGCACTGCTAGACTTATTCCAGTAAACTTGTATTTACCAGAGTCAAATAAAAACCAAGAACAATTTAGTTTCTACCAAAATGTATCAAAAGAAGTTGTGAGATTCTAGGCACAATGGCATGCATACACCTGTATTCCCAGGACTTGGGAGGCGGAGGGGAAGATCACTTGAGCTAGCCTGGGCAACATGGCAAGACAAAAAAGTAAATGATAAAACAAAAAGAAATCAGGAGAAACATCTTCTGTGTGAGAGATAGCTGAGTTTAAGTTATTGTTCATTTCTTTTAAACAGGGCGTGTATCAAGAAAGGATGTTCAGAAAATATTGGCGGTGTTTTTCTGTTAACTTCTTTTTTAATCTAGATAATCTAAGTTGGTTAATCAGTGATGAGCTTTTTCCAACAAGGGAGACCTTGACCTTTGGAAATGTCTGGACCTGCCACGTAGTCAAGATACTTTGTACATTTTTTGGGCTGCCAGGATTGGACCTGCCATATAGTCAAGATACTTTGTACTCTTTTGGGCTGCCAGGATCAGTTGTTTTACCAGATAGAGTCAACAAGTGTCTATCTTAGAAAAGGACACATTGGTGATTAAAGGTTAAAAGTCAGGCTGATTGATTTAAAGCAGGGTTTCACTATGTAGCCCTGGCTGGCATGGAGCTTGCTGTGGCCCAGGGTGCCTTGAATTCAGAGATTTACCTGCCTATGTCTCTGAAGTGTTGGGATTAAAGGCATGTACTACCACATGAGACAATATTTTTCTTAAGACTCATTCATTTATTTTATGTGTATGTCTGTTTTCTCTGAATGTATATGTGTGAACCACATTTATGCATTGCCTGCAGAGTGCATTGGAGTTACAGATGGTTGTGAGCCACCATGTGGGTTCTGGGACTAGAACCTGGGTCTTCTGCAAAAGCAGCAAGTGCTCTTAACTGCTGAGTCATCTCTTCAGCTCCAGAGTTTCAGTTTTATAAGATGTAGAGCTACATGGTGCTGATAACTACTCAACATTCTGAAAACATTTAACATCTGACTGGACTGAACTGTGTAGTTAAATGTGGTTTGGGTGATGAAGCATATGTGATGTGGGTTTTTGTTGTTTCATGTTTGAGATATGGTCTCATGAAGATGATCTTCAACGCTCCATCCTCCTGCCTCTACCTCCCAAGTGCTGAGGTTACAAGTGTGTACCACTATATCTGGCTGTGCTCTGTATATCTTAACACACTTAAACTATTGGAGAAGATCTTACAAATTTATAGGACTGTTTTATGCTTATACCCAGAAGGAAATGCTGCATTTCTGTAAGAGATTACCCAAAGATCCTTTTTTTATTTTTTATTTTTGAGATAGGGTTTCTCCATGTAGTTTTGGTGCCTGTCCTGGATCTCGCTCTGTAGACCAGGCTGGCCTCGAACTCATAGAGATCCTCTTGGCTCTGCCTCCCGAGTGCTGGGATTAAAGGCGTGTGCCACCACCGCCTGGCCAAAGATTTCATTTTTATCCCACCCCAAACAAGCTTTAACCTTCCTAGCTATCACTGTTCCAGGGATGGATTCAATTCACTGTTCCATAAATGGGTGTCTCAGAAAACAGGTTAGTATTGTCACATGCCCATAGGTACTTGACTTTTTTTTTTTTGGCAGTGTTTGACATAATTGACTCTTATCTCCTATACTTTCTCTGCTCCAGGCTTCTGTGACACTTTGCCTGATTTCTGAATGAATTCTCACTGGCTCCCAAGGGCCATTGTCCTGCCTTGTCTTCTCTGTAGTTCATTCCAGGATTCCCACACTTTTGATTCTGTTGAAGGTTATTATCCCCCTTGATCTCCAGCCTGGATCTGTGTGTTCTGGACTCTCCTATCCTCCTGCATCTGCCCTCACAGACTCCAGCTGATTCCAGGTAGATCCAGTCCTCTGTGCTCCCAGCCCACTCTTCTTCACCTGAGTGCACTGTCATTCCCAGTCACCCCCAAACTCCCAAGACAGCCTTCTGCCCTCTTTCCATGTCCCTCACCCCAGCAACTAAGTCTGTCAGTTCTGTTTTTTGTTTTGAATCTGTTTCCTGCTCTTCCCTTCATTAGCAGACTGCGCCCACAGTGCAGGCCACTGTCACTTACACCCAGCAGCCTCCGATCTCTCCACCTGTTTTCATGTCCCCTCTGAATTGTTCTGCACACTGTTGGGAGGATTGTCACGACACACCCTTCTGCTTCCCCGCCGCTGTCTCCGTGGTTCCCAGATTCCTAGCTTTGTGTCTTCTGTCCAGTTCTCCTCCTTCATGCCATGTCACTTTCTCCCCATGTGCTGTGTTGGTCACTCTGATCTGACTCTGTTTCCTTTCATCGTACCAGCTTGCTGCCCTTGAGATCTCGGCAGCTTAGTCTTTAGGGGGCAGATCCCCTCCTTGCTCTAATAAGGTAATAGCTGGACCTTACCGCTCAGATCATGCCTTGAATGTTGCAGGCAATCACTGGATGTTGCTAATGGGTTTTAATGGCTGGTGTTTGGTTTCCTTCCTTCTTCCTTCCTTCCTTCCTTCCTTCCTTCCTTCCTTCCTTCCTTCCTTCCTTCCTTCCTTCCTTCCTTCCTTTGCTTGCTTTCTTTTTCTTTCAAACAGGGCCCTACTATGTATTCCTGGAATTCCCTATGTAGACTAGGCTGGCCAGAGATTCTGCCTGCTCCTGTCTCTTGGATGCTGGGATCAGAAGCATGCACCACTATGCCCAGCTAGTTCTTTTTTTTTCTGAGACAAGGTCTTACTAGGTAGCCCAGGTTAGCTTGAAACTCACTTTGTAGCCAAGGTTGGCCTTGAACTCAATCCTCCAGATTATCTCCTAAGTACTGGGATTCCAGGCATATGCCACCATACCAGCTTAGATAGTTTTGAAATGACTGAAAGAGGGATGGGAGTGTAGCTCAGTGTTAAGTCCTGCTTAGCATGTACGAGGTCCTGGGGTCAGTTCCCACAGAGAGAGATGATAGATAGATAGATAGATAGATAGATAGATAGATAGATAGATAGATAGATAAGAAGATAGACAGACAGACAGATGATAAGAAACGGAAAGAAGAAGAAAGAGAGAAGTGTATTTGGGGGTGGGGGAGAGGAGCAGGGCGGGGAGGAGTGAGATGGGAGTAGATGTGCTTCCCTCCTGTGACTTCTGGGCTCCCCTGCCTTCACCAGTCTGTGCTGGTCTGTCAGGAATTATCTAACAGCTAACAGATGACTGCTCCCTCAGACCTAACTCTTGGGGTCCTGTAGCCCACCACATTCATGGCTAATACTGTTTTCCACGGGCTGCACACTGCTAGGTGCTTCTCAGGCTCTCTTGACTTCTGCAGAGTCACTGACACTGTCTCCCCTCCCTCCAATTGTGCAGTGGATGACGTCAGCGTTTGCTCAGAATCCCACTGCTTGTGAATGGAAGAGGCCCTCAGAAGTGTTAAGAACTGTGGTGCTGGACTGGAGAGATGGCTCAACTGTTGAGAGCACTGGCTGTTCTTCCAGCGGTCCTGAGTTCAATTCCCAGCAACCACATGGTGGCTCACAGCCACCTGTAATGGGATCTGGCGCCCTCTTCTGGCCTGCAGGCATACATGCAGACAAAACACTATATACACAATAAATAAATCTTAAAAGAGAGAGAGAGAGGGAGAGAGAGAGAGAGAGAGAGAGCGCTATGTTGCTGTTGCCACATGAGGCCATTTTCAGTGGCTGTCTCCTAGGTATCAGCAATGTGTCTGCAAACACATTACCTCCTGTCACAGGTAAAAGTGGCTCCACTCCAGCCTTGCCTGTGCCCCTCTGCCTCATCCACTTTCTTGTCATGGCTCTGATTCCCATCCTCTCTCCATTGGATGTTGTAATAGACTCCTAGTTGATATCCCTGTCTCCTGGCTTGTCTCTTTAAGGTCCATTTTCTAGCTAGATTTTCTTTTCAGACATAAATTAGGTCATGCTCCAGTGTTTTGGGTATGCTTAAAACTGAAACTTGGTGGTGGGGGTTGGTTTGTTTATCTGTTTTTTTTTGTTTTTGTGATGAGGGTTCTTACACATGCTAAGTGCATGTTCTACCACTGAGCTGCACGCTTACCCTTAGAACTGAAATGTTAGGGACTGGGGGCACTTTAGTGGCAGAGTGCTTGGCTAGCATGCCCAAGAGTCTGGATTCCATCCCCAGGACTACAAATAAATGGATAAATAAACAGACAAAAAGAAAACCAAAGAAACAAAAACCACTAAACCAGTTGCCTAAGGCGTGGGAGGCCCCGTTCTGGTCTCCGCCCTTTGGTTTCTCACAACCTGCCTTTCTCCTCTGTGGTAGCCTTGGCAGCCTGGGGTCTCCTTTAGCGTCCCTGTGTTTCCTTCCACCTTTATACCCAAGTTCCTTCAGGCCAGCATTGGCTTCCCCACCAAGACTCTTTGCAGGGCTGGTTCATTTAGCAGTTGAAAGTGTAACGTAAATATTACCCCCTCCCTAGAGGGGCTCTCTGTGACCACTGTCTACAGTGTCACGCCTGACATAGATGTCCCCTCTCTCTAGACACTCAGCTGCTGTGTGTTCCCCAGGTAACCGTATGCTTTCTGTTTGTTTTGTTAATGATCTCTCCGGCATGTAAGTTTTATGAGGGTAGTTTCACCCAGTAAGAACTCAGTACATGTTGTGGGATGAGAGTTGGGTAATTGTTTTATATACGTGCTAAAGATTTTCTTTAGGTCAGAGTTGCAACATCTCCTTCTTGGGCTTTTTGAAAGTTACCGTTACAGAGATGTTGGAAACCCAGGTACCTCTGTGACTCCCAGAGCTGACCTTGATTCTTTCCGCAGCTCCTTCAGAGCACACCAGATCGAGGCTGCGCCCACCAGCTCGTCAGGGGATGGATTCAAGGCAGATCTTGTCTTTAAGGAGATTGAGAAGAAGCTTGAAGAGGTGAGAGGCCAGGGCCAGGGCTGGGAGGCACACACTTTCACCTGATGCTGCTGGTAGCTCGAGGTGAAATTGCATGTCATGTGCTGAAATAGTCTGTGTTTCAGAACCCTGAGTGTTTCATAAGGCTTCTTTGGAATTTTAGTAAGACTGCATTTTGAAAATGTATACATCTCCAGATTTGTTTGTGTCTTTTTTTTTCTTTTTTTTTTGAGACAGAGTTGCTCTGTGTAGCTCTGACTGTCCTGGAACTCTATGTAGACCAGGCTGGCCACGAACTCACAGAGATCCACCAGCCTCTAACTCTAATTGGGATTAAAGGTGTGTGCTACCACTGCCCGGCGTACATCTCCAGATTTGAATGTAAAGACTGTAGTAAATAATGTTTAAGATCATTTTCATTTCAGTCTTCTTTGTCAGGAAGATATCCAGTTGTGGGTATAGTTCAGATGTAAGAAGCCATATTTTGATATAACCTTTTTTTGTTTTGTTTTGTTTTTTGTCTCTTTGAGACAGATTGTTTGTTGGCCACAAACACACAATAGTCCTTCTGCCTCAGCTCTGAAGTACTGGATTTGACAGTGTAATACCGCACTCAGCTTTATAATTTCCTTCTGAATTAAAGAGGTTTTATATAAAATCATTCCAAATGATATTTCAAATAATAAAGTCTACAGGACATCAGAATTCTTTTACTAATTATTATTTTTTTATGATTTTAGTTCTTTATGTATCTCCCTTGATCTCTCCTACCCAACATAGTAGAGGAAAAACAATCATGGCAATGTATTAAATTGACATTTTAGTTTTCCCTCCAAACTGTATTATTTCTTTATAATAGTCACAGGACTTGGTAGATAAAGAAAACACACACAGTTGGGAAACAGAATTGCTTTCCTTTGAGACTTCAGTGCACATGAGCATTGAATGTGGAAATTCCTGTTGGCAAAACTCTAGTGTGTTCAAGGTTATCTTTCTATTCGATCAGCACTTTTGAAAGGAAAACTGTCTAATAATGCTTATGCTGAAGATGCTTCAGGAATTCTTTGTTTTAAAGTGATCCATGAATTTAATTTTTATTTCCTCAATTCTTCCTTTATGTCTTTTTTTTTAATTAAAAGAATTTTTTTATTCATTTTACATACCAACCACAGATCCCCCTCTCATCCCTCCTCCAGATCCCCCCCAACCTCCCCCCTCCCCCCCTCCTCCAAAAGGGTAAAGTCTCCCATGGGGGGTCAGCAAAGCCTGGTAATTCAGTTGCGACAGGAACCAAGTCCCTCCCTGCTGCATCAAGGGTGAGCAAGGCATCCGACCATAGGTAATGGGCTCCAGCTCATGCTCCGTGGATAGATCCTGATCCCACTGCCAGGGTTCCCTCAAACAGACAAAGCTACACAACTGTCTCCCACTTGCAGAGGGCCTAGTCCGGTCCCATGCAGATTCCACACCTGTCGGTCTAGAGTTCATGAGTTCATACGAGCTTGGTTCAGTTGTCTCTGTAGATTTCCCCATCATGATCTTGACCCCTTTTGCTCATAGAATCCCTCTTCCCTCTCTTTGACTGGACTCCCAGAGCTCAGCCTGGTGCTTGGCTGTGGATCTCTGCATCTGCTTCCATCAGTTACGGGATGAAGGCTCTATGATGACAGTTAGGGTAGTCACCAATCTGATTACTGGGGTAGGCCAGCTCAGGCACCCTCTCCACTGTTGCTAGTAGTCTAAGGTGGAGTCATCCTTGTGGATTCCTGGGAACTTCCCTAGCACCAGGTTTCTCCCTTACCCCGTAATTTAAGTCTACATGACATCAGACTTCTTTATTACTATTTATTTTTATTATCATATACATATTAGGTTTCATAATGTCATTTTCCAACAAAATTTGTTTTGTTGTTTCTCTTGTCCTCATCCCCCTTTCCTCAGAATTATTTTAATAATGGAATTATTTATTGGCTTCCCCCACCTTGAACTGTGCCTCATGTAGTTCTTGCTGACTTCTAACTTTCTGGCCAAGGATGACCTCCGCTTCCTGCCTCCATGTCCTGTGCTAGGATTACAGGTGTGCACCACCTTACCCAGCTTTTAGTTTGCAGATTTCAAAGTCTTTTTTTATTTGCTACTTCCTTCTTGCAAAAAAGAATTCTAATTTTTAAAGTTCACATTATACAGAACACATAAAAAAGAAAAAAATTTTAGGTAGCTTCAGAGATGGTTCAGTGGTTAAGAGCACTGTCTGCAAAAAAAAAAAAAAAAAAAAAAAAGCCCTGTCTGCTCTTGCAAAGGATGGGTGTTGGGTTCCCAGCACCCACATAGTGGCTTGAAACTGTGGGTAACTCCAGTTCCAGGGGATCCAGCGCCCTCTTCTGGCCTCTCCAGGCACCAGGCACATGTGCAGTGTATACATATTAGAATCTGACACCCTCACACAGACATATATGCAGTCAAAACACCAGATGCATATAAAATAAGTAAATAATTAACAAATCTATCATATCTAAATTCATTAATAATATATTATTTTAAAAAAAGTAAAACCAAATAAGTAAATCTTTTTAAAAAAGAAAAGAAAAATGTCAAATTTTCCCAATTGTACCACTTAGAGTTCATTAAAATGTTAGCATAGTGAACATTCTACTTGTCATCCCTCATCTAAGTGTATAAACTTAGAATTTTACATGGCCCTGTATGATACATGTTGAGTTTATTGCACTATACATGAAAATCTATTGTAGCAAGACAGTTTTCTCTCCAGGTCCCACCAAGCCCCAGCAGTTGGACAGCCCACTTATAAAATAAACACACAGACGCTTACATTATTTAAACTGTTTGGCCTAATGGCTCAGGCTTCTTGCTAACTGTTCTTATATCTTAAATCAACCCATTTCTATTAATCTATAAGTTGCTACATGGCTTGTGGCTTACCGGTATCTTTACATGTTCTCATAGCAGCGGCTGGCAGTGTCTCTCTCCTCAGCCTTCCACTTCCCAGAATTCTCCTCTCTCCTTGTCCCGCCTATACTTCCTGCCTGGCTACTGGCCAATCAGCGTTTTATTTATTAACCAATCAGAGCAACACATTTAACATACAGAACATCCCACAGCAGTCTACTTTTATGTATCATAATTAGTTCTTTTTCTTTTCTTTGGTTTTTCAAGACAGGGTTTCTCTGTCCTGGATCTCCTCACTCTGTAGACCAGGCTGGCCTCGAACTCACAGAGATCCACCTGGCTCTGCCTCCCGAGTGCTGGGATTAAAGGCATGTGCCACTGCCGTCCCGCAATTAGTTCTTTTTGAAAAATTTTTTTAGATTTGTTTATTTTATGTGTATGGGTGTTTTGCCAGCATGGACTGGAATTATGCTGTGTGTGTGTGTGTGTGTGTGTGTGTGTGTGTGTGTGTGTGTGTGTGTGTGAACGTGAGCTGCCATGTGGAGTGCTGGAAATCAAACCCAGGCCCTGTATAAGAACAAGTGTTTTTTTTTTAGATTTATTTCTTTATTTTGTGTATATGGTGTTTTGTCTGCATGTATGTCTGCACATCAGAAGAGGGCGTTGGGTGCCATGGGATTACAGTTACAGATGGTTGTGAGCCACCATGTGGGTGCTGGGAATTGAACCCAAGAGCTCTGGAAGAACAACTCTTATTGGCTGAGCCATCTCTCCAGCACCCCCATAATTCGTTCTTGATAGATAAAAGTCACCTGGAAGCAATCAAGAGGGACTCTTAGGCAAGGTTAGGTATTTGTTTCATTGTTTGAAATGTGAGGTCTTTTGGGATCTCACTATCGACTTTAGATTTTAGACCAACCAGACACAGTTACAGTCACAGCCTCAGTTCAGCGCACACATCTGAGCAGGTGAATAAAATGGGCTGAACTAAACAAAGGAGTCAGGGCCTTTAGGCTGGCATTTCACTCTGGTTAAAGCCACAGAGGGAAAGGTGAGCACATTGTCTAAGTCCCTTACTGTAGGTCTGAGGACTTCTTAACATCTGACTGCTCTGTGGCTAGTGTGCCTTGTAAAAGGACCAGTGTTCCCTAGGGCCTTCCGGGGCTGGAGCAGAGCCAGGGGGATGGCTCCAGGCATGGCGCTGGGACAGGAGCTGCAGGACCACCAGGCTGCCATCGTGGGGGGTGACTTCATTCTGTTTTCGTCTGTAGGATGCTTCGTGGCCGTGTATATAGGTCCTTAGCATGTTGTACATGTTTGCACATATGTGCCATGATTTATTAATTGGCTTCTTAGGATGACTATCAGATTATATTCATTCAATTTTGCAAGTGCAACATTGCTGTTGTAAATTTCCTCTTGTACTTCAAGTACTAAGTAGTGTAAATAATTAAGGGCAGAATTGGGTAGTTAAGTGTGTGCATTTTACATTTTAGTCTAGCTTGCCAGACTCCCACCAGAAAGAGGATTATAATTTGCAGTTCTTACTAACAATTCAAGAGAATAACTGCTTTTTTCTCTGCACCTTCTCCAATACTATATTGGCTTATTGTATAAAAATCTTTGCCAGCCGCGTCAGAAAATGATAGCTCACTACTGTGTTTTGAATGCCTTTCATTATTGAGTATCCACTGTAAAATAAGTCCTCTGTGAGGACTTAGTTCAAAGGTCAAATAGAAGATTGGGTCAGAGATTACCTACTGTGGAGTCTGAGGTCAGCCATGGATCCACCGTGGAGGACTGCCTTACTGGGGTTAACAAAGAGGTGCTGTTTCAGTTTCGCACTGTGCTTTGAGCTGTGCAAGCTTGGGCCTCCTGCTCTCTCTAGTTCTGAACTCCTTCCTACCCTTATCCCTCGTCTGTCTGGGCCTTCCCACGATTGTCGGGTTCCTCAGTGTTTGCAGCGCTGGAAAGCGCAAGTCCGGACTCTTTGTCAATTAATGCATTTTCCGCCTTAGTGGAGGCAACCTAGCAAGAGGTTGTGTTTCCGTCTTTGTCTTTCTTCGCAATTCTCCACTGGTGTTCTTGGAATTCCGTCCTCAGCTTTTGTCCGTTGTGCTTGCAGCAGCCCCTGCTCCCTGGCCTTCACTCGGCTCAGAAAGTGCTGTTCCTCCCATGAGAGGCACTTAGGACTTCCTGGTAATAATGGTCTCCAGTTTTGCAACTGCATTTTTTTTTCTCTTTCAACTCTTACCCACTTTCATTCCCATTCCAAATGAAAATGTTGTGTTGAGTGAAGAGTGTGGGCTTGTGAGAGGGCCAGGTGGCTTTGGAAACGGTTAGCCCACATCTGTTTCAGGTGAGGGTAAGTGAGACTGCAGGGATTCCGTGGGCATTTGGAAGGTAGAACTTCTAAATCCGTGCTGGAGTTTCCCTGCTGTGACTCGGGCTCTCTGCTCCTGGCTGGTCCGCGAGGCACTGTGCAAGCAGCAGACACATCTAGAAGTCGTTATTCACTGACTGCTGGCTTGAGTGTGATCTTTAGGCCTGAGGGGAAACGTACCCGTGACTACTGAGAAAAGTGAGTGCGGACTAAATACTTTAGAACAGCTACTTTGCTGTAAGACCCATGGCCACTTGCTGGTAGGCTGGAGGGTGATAAGAAAGAAGTAATAAGAAGGATAATTTTCTTTATAAGAAAAAGATTAACACACCCAGCAGACTGACTAATAAGAGGTAACAATCAGTGATGAGGATGTAGAGAAATTTGAACCCCTACTCACGGCTGGTAGGGGTGGAGTATTGGTGTAACTACTTCAGAAAAAGTTGGCTAGTTCCTTGAAGAGTCAGGCGGCACCTAATGATTCAGCAGTTTCCTTCTGACTACCCAGCTCAGAGAAGTTAGAGCTCTATCCACATAAAAACGTGTACACAAATGTCTACAGCAGCATTACTCGTCAAAACCAAGCTGTGGAAACAACTAAAAAGGGCTGAGGAGAGGGCTGGGGAGAGGGCTGGGGAGAGGGCTGGGGAGAGGGCTGGGACCTGGGGAGAGACCTGGGGAGAGAGCTGGGGAGAGAGCTGGGGAGAGGGCTGGGGAGAGACCTGGGGAGAGACCTGGGGAGAGGGCTGAGTGGGTTAAGTGCTTGCTGCACAGCGTGAGGACCTGGTGAGATTCCCTGAGCACCCGTGTAAAGGCAGACTGTGGTGGGACATCTCACATCCTGGTGTTTGTGGGGAGAAGACACGTGGGTCCTGGGAGCTTACTGGTTAGAAACAAACTCAGACATTGAGCTCTAGGTCCAGGGAGAGACTGTCTCAAGAGGGTGGCAGCTGAGCACAGTGGAGCACGCCTTTAATCTCAGGAGAATCTCTGTGAGTTTGAGGTCAGCCTGGTCTACACAGAGAGTTCCGGAACAGCCAGGGCTATGTAGACCCTATCACAAAAAACCAAAAAGTGAAACTAAAAAAGAAGCAACGTAGAAAAGCAGGTGAGAAAGGCCTCAGCCTCTGGCATCCACGTGAGCCTGCGTGAGTGAACACCCTCCTCCCGTGTGTGCACATCCACGTGAGCCTGTGTGAGTGAACACCCTCCTCCCGTGTGCACATCCACGTGAGCCTGCACGAGTGAACACCCTCTCCCGTGTGTGCACATCCACATGAGCCTGCATGAGTAAACACCCTCCTCCCGTGTGCACATCCACGTGAGCCTGTGTGAGTGAACACCCTCCTCCCGTGTGTGCACATCCACGTGAGCCTGCACAAGTGAACACTCTCTCCCGTGTGCACATCCACATGAGTCTGCACGAGTGAATACCCTCTCCCGTGTGTGCACATCCACATGAGCCTGCACGAGTGAACACCCTCCTCCCATGTGTGCACATCCATGTGATCCTGCACGAGTGAACACTCTCTCCCGAGTGTGCACAGCAAACCCACAGACACACATGCACGCACTACACCAACACTGGAAATAAACAAAAGAAGCTGCGTTCAGTAGACTGTCATCTGACCATAGCAAGGAGAGCAGACACAATCCAGCACGACCCTTGGGCACATGCTGAGTGAGACAGGCCACTCACCAGAGAACACACCATATGGTTCTATTTATAGGAAATGTCCAGAATGAGCCGGTTTACAGAAACAAAGTGGGTTTGTGGTTTTCAGAAGCTAGTATCAGAAAATGGTGACGGACTGCAAAGGGGTGTAAGTTTACATGAGAAAATGAGAATGTTCTGAAGTTGGTGATGTTGGGTGGCGCACCGTACGTTAGTCACTCTCCCCATCTGTGACCACATACTTGAGGCCGCAGTTTAAGGAGAGAAGGATTTATTTTGGTCATGGTTACGAAGGGCACAGTCTGAGCATGGTGGGAAGGCCTGGTGGCAGGATTGTGAGTCACATCACATCTGCAGCCAGGAGCTTCTAGCAGAGAAAGAGGTGCTGGTGTTCAGCCTGTTTCTCTTTTTATTTGGTCTGGGATCCCAGCACATAGGATGGTGCCACCACATCCGAGGTGGGGCTTCTCTCCTCAGGTAAACCTCTGGAGATGCACTCACAGTGAGGTATGTCTCCTAGACAATCCTAATTCCTGCCAGTTGGTAATGAAGATTAACTGTCATACACATCTTAGAGTGTACCCCCAAAAAGGTACACTGTATTTTACCAAAATTTACCAAATTGTGTACTGTAACAGATTAAATTTTGTAGGATCTAAATTATAACCTCAATTGCTGTTACACCCCCCCCCCACACACACACAGAGAGAGAGAGAGAGAGAGAGAGAGAGAGAGAGAGAGAGAGAGAGAGAGAGAGAGAGAGCGCACAAATGTAGGCCGTGGTTCTGCACACATAGAAACAAGAAGTTGGTGTGTGGTGTCAGTTGATGTAAATTCCTCCTTTGAGTATTGAGTATTTGAGGTGCTCTTTACAGGGTCTAAACACAGTGAACACTTTAATCTCTGTTAAGGGAATGAATAGGGAGGAAGAACCCTGGATATACAAAAAATATAAAAATATTACTGCAGGGATGTTAAGTCTGAAATGAAGGAGGAGGGAAACAGAATCTACAGGAGAACTAAAAACTAACCAGTTCCAGAATAAGCATAAGAAGATCAGCATGTTGTCTGTGTATCTGTAATACCTCAGCCATAAAATATAATGAAAAGTATATTATTAACAAGAGCACTATAAAATGCCTAAGAATAAATGTATATAGAAATGTTACCGGGTATAGTTACTCTTGATTGTAATCCTAGGACTACTTGGGAGGCTGAGACAGGAGGATTGCTGCAAATTTGAGATCAGCCTAAGTAACTGAGTAAAACCTTGTGTCAAAAAACAAAACACACACACACACACACAAATGTAAAAAATATTTTTCTTTATAGAATAATAAAATGGCCAACTGGGCATGCTGACCCATTCCTTAAATCTCAGCACTCAGGAGGCAGAGGCAGAAGGTTATATTAGCTAGAAAAGTCTTGTATAATATTAGAGGGACCAGCCTTAATATTATACATCCCAGGGGCTCAGGAGAGAGAACTACTAAGAGCAAGGACTGTTTTTGGGAAATAGAATCTCAGCACACCGAGCTCTATAGTACACTTGCTTTAATTCCTCTGGGATAACCTCCTATTTCCACAGCTTCAGTTCTGTTCTCGTGCCTAGCTCCTTTCTTGCCTGATTCTCTCTGTATTCATCTACTGCTCCAAGTTCTATCCTAATTCTCTTGTCTTAATTCTGCCTCACCTAGGTCCTTTTCGTCTTGTTCTTACCCAGCTAGGACTTCCCAATCTGACTCTTTCTCATCTTCCATCTCATCCACACGTACTCTCTGGTCAAAATCCTCCTTATCTCTCTCCTTTCTCCGTCTCTCCATTATCCACGTTCCCCCTAAGTCTCCCAGAAATCTAGTTATAAACCCAAGCAATAGCAAGCCCCTGGTTGAGCAAGGTCACCAGGCTTGAATTCTACAGGGTCATAAAGGCAGGTAGGAATTTTCCTCAGGCAGTGACCACCAGGCTTTCTTTTACAACCCAAAATGGGAGTGGTAAAAGAGGAGGTCAACTGAGTGCTAATGACCGGTCAGTATATCAAAAAGGGATCTATGTGCTCAGTCTACATTCCTAGAAGTGGTTAGGTAAAAAGTTAGGGGTCTATTAGTAAGGTTGTATTAGTAAATTGCACAAGAAATAAAGCTATCCACCTGACCTAGGAGACAGGTGTTGTTTCGTATGGCCTTGGATAAATACACTGTTAGGAGTTCTTAGAAGCACACAAGAAAATCATTTTAGGAACCAACTGATATATATACAAAAGCTAAAATATCACCAAGACCCCTTCAGCCATGGCTTGACCTTTGGAGAAGTCCTTGACTTTTCCAAGTAGTAGCTTTCGTGATAGTAGCTGAGTTCCATTCTGTTTTCCTGCGGCTTGAAGCAGAAAAGTAGATGATCCCCAACTCTTTTTGATTAGGTTCTCATTATGTAGCCTAGGCTGTTTTAGAACTCTTTTTGTTTGTTTTTGTTTTTGTTTTTGTTTAGCTCAGGCTGGCCTTGAATGGCATATGCCATTACATTAATTTCCCACCTCCACCCTGTTGGATTCAGAGTGACTCTGTATAGCCCTGGCTGTTTTGGAACTTGCTTATGTAGACCAGGCTAGCCTAGAACTCACAGAGATCCATCTGCTTCTGCCTTTTGAGTGACAGAGTTAAAGGACTGCACCACCATGCCCAGCCATCACATCCATTTTTAAAACTCTGTGTGGAGAAAAAAAGTGGAATTCATCCAGTTGTGATTTTTTTCTTTAGATTTGATAAAACTAGAAATGATTTGTATTTTCTTCTTTTTTTTTTTTTTTGGTTTTTCGAGACAGGGTTTCTCTGTGTAGCTTTGCGCCTTTCCTGGAACTCGCTATGGAGACCAGGCTGGCCTCGAACTCACAGAGATCCGCCTGGCTCTGCCTCCCGAGTGCTGGGATTAAAGGCGTGCGCCACCACCGCCCGGCTGTATTTTCTTCTTTTTGCTTATCAATATTTGCTAATTTTTCTATGTGTTTCTTTTCTAGAGAAAAGTATTTCAAAAAAATTAATTGGCTTCCTTTTTAAAAAATTAATTTATTTTTGAATTAGTTTATTTTATGTGTATGGGTGTTTTTGCCTACATGCATGTCTTTGTACCATGTGCATGTCTGGTTCTCATGGAGCCAGAAGAGGGTGCTGGATTCCCTGGAACTGGAGTTACAGATGGTTGTGAGCCACTATGTGGTTGCTATGAATCGAACCTGGGTCCTCTGGAAGAACAGCCACCTTTTAACCACTGAGTCACCTCTTCAGACTCTGGTTTTCTTTTCTTTTTTTAATTAGAAATTTTATTTACGGTTAGAGTCTGTGTCTGTGTGCATGATGTGGGGGAGGAGTATGTGCTGCGACACCCTTGTGGGGTCAGAGGACAACTTGTGGGGCCTGTTCTCTCCTTCAACTTCATAGCAGGTTCTGGGGATTAAGCTCGGGGCGTCAGGCAAGCACTGAGCCATCTGGCCAGCCCCTGCTTCTCTTTAGAGCGGCATGCATGTGCCGCTGTCCTCTCTCATTGCCCACCCTGCCGACTCTGCCCCTGCGCTCCCTTTTATTGGATGGCTTTGTCTGAGGTGCAGAATGCTGCCAGCCTGCGTTCCGACCCCCTCGCCACTGCAGTGTGGGTGCCTGCAACAGAGTCTGGGACCATTTATGTTTCAAGAAGGCGAAGAAAGTGGAGTGGGAACAAAGTGGGGTGTGAAGAGGAAGGAAAGGAAAAGGGGAATCTGTCCTCCAGAGATGGCTGGGACGTCTTCTGTATTAGGTCTGTCCTCCAGAGATGGCTGGGACATCTGTATTAGGTCTGTCTGCCAGAGATGGCTGGGACATCTGTATTAGGTCTGTCCTCCAGAGATGGCTGGGACATCTTCTGTATTAGGTCTGTCTGCCAGAGATCGCTGGGACGTCTTCTGTATTAGGTCTGTCCTCCAGAGATCACTGGGACATCTTCTGTATTAGGTTTGTCCTCCAGAGATCGCTGGGACATCTGTATTAGGTCTATCTGCCAGAGATCGCTGGGACATCTGTATTAGGTCTGTCTGCCAGAGATCGCTGGGACGTCTTCTGTATTAGGTCTGTCCACCAGAGATGGCTGGGACATCTTCTGTATTAGGTCTGTCTTCCAGAGATCGCTGGGACGTCTTCTGTATTAGGTCTGTCCTCCAGAGATCACTGGGACGTCTTCTGTATTAGGTCTGTCCGCCAGAGATTGCTGGGACATCTTCTCTATTAGGTTACTGCATTCCTGAGATCCGAAATTAAGAGGCAAATGGAATATTATTTACGTAGTTCCTTCTACTAAGCAGGAATTGAACTTTTAAAAAATTTATCAAAGTTCTATTTATCAAAGGCGAAGAAAGTGGAGTGGGAACAAAGTTGCTTTGACCTCTAGCAACATCAACATCTCTATTTATTATTGCTCCAACACTATCAGGTTTTAGAATCACTTTAAGTTTTGATTGTAGGGAACCAAAATCAGGAGTTAAGGAACTGATTTTGGATCGGTGTGCCTACATTGAGGCGGGCCAGAATGACTCACAAAGTGCTGGGACAAATGAAGGCTCTTTTACCAGAGGACGCTGCCATGCCTTTGTCCCTGTCTTTCCATCTACACAGCTGTTTCTCAGAGTTGACAGATGGGAGAATTGTTGCCCTGCTTTCTTTCTGACTTCTGAGTAGAATCCTGCTGGAGTCTTGGGACTCTGCCGCCCCTGCTGCTCACATGTACCTGTGTAAAATACTTATTTAAAGCCAGAGGAGGAGACATAAGGTAACTCCCTGTGTTCCTTCTGTTTCCAGGAAGGGGAACAGTTCGTGAAGAAAATCGGTGGTGTTTTTGCCTTCAAAGTGAAGGATGGCCCTGGGGGCAGAGAAGCCACCTGGGTGGTGGACGTGAAGAACGGCAAAGGATCAGTGCTTCCCAACTCAGGTCAGTACCATAGTGACTTTACTTAGACAGTGACAAGTTCACAAGGCTGGGGAAATCAGAGTCTGCTTTGGTGTTCCCATAAAGACCTGTGGTAGAGCTTACAGGTCCTTGAAAAGAACTCTTCTACCCTTGGAAGAGATGGAGGTTCAGACCACCCCTGCAAAGTTGGGGGAGCGCCACACAAGAGATACTAGTCTTAGACTGGGTGTAGACACATCTGGCTTGGATTTCTGGCTTGGTCACAGTGTGTTAGCAGGGTTTCTATTGCTGTGATGAAACACCATGACCAAAAGCAACTTGGGGAGGAAAGGGTTTATTCCACTCATAGTTCCATATAACAGTTCATTCATCATCAGAAGCAGTGAGGGCAGGGACTCAAGCAGGGCAGGAATCTGGAGGCAGGAGCTGATGCAGAGGCCATGGAGGAGGCTCCATGTAAGACTGGCTTACTCCCCATGGTTGCTCAGCCTGCTTTCTTATAGAACCCAGGACCACCAAGTCCAGGGACAGCACCACCCACAATGGACTGGGCCCTCCCCCATCAATCACTAATTAAGAAAATGCTCCACAGGCTTGCCTACAGCCTGATCTCTTAGCACCATTTTCTTTATCAAGGGTCCCTCCTTTCGGATGACTGTAGCTTGTGTAGATTGACTTAAACTAGCCAGCACACCAAGCTTCAGTTGTCTTACCTGTAAATGGCCATAAATATTGCCTGTTTCACAGAGTGTATGTGAGGCTTGAGAGCATTCTCTTGATTAGTTTGAGATCTCATTATCCAGGGCATGGTGGATGACCTCGAGAGATCTGGCTGTGTTCACTAGCTCTACTTTCTCTCATCCAATTCTTTCTTGAACCCATTCCATCTAGCTTTTATCCAGTCTCTCCAAATTTGTTCTTGCTAAGGTCCCTAGTGATTGCCACCTTGCTGGATGCAGTTGTTAGTTCCAGCCTTAGTATCACATGTCCAGGCGTGTTTTGTTTGTTTTGTTTTATTTTGCTGGCTGCTCATTTTGGCCTGTCTTGATAATTTCTCCATCTCCTTAGTTCTAGGCATCGGAGTGTTGCAAGGCTTAGTTCTGGTTCATTCACTCCCTGGGGATCTCATGTAGCCTCATGTTTTAAAAACAATTTAAAAACAATGACTCCCAGGTTTATGTGTTCACCATGGCCCCACCACTGAATCCAGAGGTGTCTGAATAACTGTTTAGCTGACAAGTGTCTGTGGACACCTGTCTTCGGGCGTTTGCTACTGCTATAACAAAACATCACAGATTGGGTAAATTTTAAACTGAGTTTAGTTGGCCCCCTCTTTGGAGGCTGGAAATCCAACACTGAACAGCTGCATCTGGTGAGAGGGCTTTCTTACCCTGGTCTGATCCAGTGGAAGGACAAGGGAGGTGAGCTAAACAGGAGAGACATGGGAGCTAGACGCCGACCTTTTTCAGGAGCCTACTCCTGAGGTAATAGACTATCTGTTGCCGAGGGCAGAGACATCATGGCCCTCAGCCCCTTTAAAAGGCTTTACCACTTAATACTGCTACACTAGTGTGGTGATATATTGTGTACCCTAATAAACTTGCCTGAGGATCAGAAGACAGAACAGCCAGCCACTAGTTCTTATCTCTACGAAATCCTCAGCCTAATGAGAGTTGAGTTCCTGTTTCCTCACGCCTTATATACCTTTCTCTGCCCTGCTATATAATCCTGGGATTAAAGGCATGTGTGCTTCCCAAGCAAAGACATGAGATCTCAAGTGCTGTGATTAAAGGGTGTGTGCCACCACTGCCTGACCTCTGTGTCTAATCTAGTAGCTGGCTCTGTCCTCTGATCTTCAGGCAAGTTTATTAGGGTACACAATAGATCACCACACACTGGAAACTAGATTTTAATGTGTTTTAGAGGGCACATTAAACCATGTCAACACCTAACAGATACCGTAAAGGTAGCGTGTGTGAAACAGAACTCTGGGCCCCCTGCTTCCCTAGGGCATGTACTCCTGTGGTCTGCCCTCTTCTCAATATCCTGTGTTTTCTTAGTTCCTTAGTCTAAAAGCTGTGAGGTCATCCTTGGCCCAATTCTTTTCATACTCCATGATCCCATCTTCTCCCACGTCCCGCTGGATCCGAGCTTTGTGTCTCTGTTCCTGTCCTTGTCCCTCACAGTTCTTCCTGCAGCAGCCTTATGATCAGAAACCAGAGTCAGATTTGTATCCTTCTCTGCTCAAAGCCAGCCTTCAACTTCAAGCAGAATCAGTTTCCGTGACAACACCAGATGATCTGGCCGGCTTGGCTTGTGTTCTCACTCACTTGCTTTAGTAACTAGCCTCCTGCTGTAGCTTGAGCATGGGGTGTTCTCACTTGGGAGCTTCTGTCCTGTCCTGGAACCGTCTTCCCCAGAGAGCTTCATCCCTTGTCTTTGCCCAGAAGTCTCCTTCCCTAACCACACTTACTGTTGTTTTCTGCCTTACGTCTCTCTCTAGTGCTTATGGCTCTCATTTGCTGCTGCTCTCCCACCCCCGAGAGTCCATTCTGTGAAAGCAGAGTGCTGCCATGAGGACCAGCCCTCAGCAGCTCGGGGATGGAGGGGGAGCCACGGAGTCGGCGAACTAATCACTCAATTTGACTTTTCTATTTGAGGGAATAAAACTTAATTCTCTGGGGACTGTGAAAAGGGGCACACACACACACTCACACACACACATACTCACACTCACACACATTCACTTTCAGGGTCTCTCTTTCTCATCTCTCTCTCATCTCTTTATTTCTTTTCTTACCTCTATCTAGATGTACCCCTTCTGTGTGTGTGTTCTTAATTTTTCCCTTACAGCCTATATACCCCAGCAAAATCTTTCAAGCAGTTTAAAAATTACAAAGTGATTGCATTCTATTTTTCAAGTGAATGATTACAATGAATACAAGTAAAAAAACAAACAAACATGTTTTTCATATGCCTTACGTGATTAAACATTTTACCTGTTACAGGTAAAAAAATATATATATATATATTTCCAAGAACCCACATACATTCATGTCCAAGCAACTTGTTATAGATTAACAGAGTGTAAGCAAGCAAGGTATTTTTCTCAGCCAGTTCTTTTACTGAGGCTGCATTTTGCAGCTACAAGGAAAGGATCAATTGCTTAATTATTTAAGAGGTAATCATAAAAAATCTTAAAAGAGTCACAAATCTAAGCTTTTATATATGAAAAACAATCAGCTCTACTTTCAATCCTCAGGGTGCACACCTATTCATCAGTTGTTGTTGTTTTTTAATTTCTTTTTTTATTTAACTTTATGTGCACTGGTGTTTTGCCATGGGTGTCGGGTCCCCCGGAACTGGAGTGACAGACAGTTGTGAGCTGCCATGTGGGTCCTGGGAATTGAACCTGGGTCCTCTGGAAGAGCAGCCAGTGCTGTTAACCATCTCTCCTCATCAACAGTTTTTTATATCAGGAAGCAGAGGGCAGGAATGAGTACAAGGAATTAATAATCGCTTTTGATCACCAACCCATCCTAGCAAGAAAGGTATGTCAGCTAATGATAACTGGGCTGTCTTTGTTCTTGTTTCTAGACCTCAGCAACTGCACCTCTCTAAACTTTAAATTGTTCCCTAAGATCTTCTACTTCAAAGCCATTAACCAAAACATCTTAACCTAAAGTCATTATTTAAATCTTTGTTTTAGCTGTGATGCTCATCAAAACGTGTTCATTAAGATTAAAAGAATTTGAGCTAGCCCAACTTCTGGGACACAATTGTTTCCTTAGTCATTAACCTAAGCCACTCAGGAGAAACTCGTAGGTCCTACCTGCGTGACACTGCCTTCTTATTTTCTATCTTCTGCAGCCCCTGCTTTATCAGAGGCAGGAACAACACTATATTCTACCTTTACCTATATTAATTTTCCTACTAAACTAACCACTATCTTAATCCCTTACTGTATTTATTAAAAACCCTTAATCAAAATTCTGTTTAAACTATAAAGCCATTGCTTCAGTTAAAAAGAACAGCTTAGGAGGAAATCATCTTCATAGTAATCCATAGGTAAAAACTGCCCAGTAGAATGAGATATTTCCATGAGATAATCACACTACATTAAAGGCAGTGAGGATTTCCCCCATACCCATTCACACCATGCCAGATACCAGAGAAAAATGGCAGCGGCAAACACACAAAGACACAGCAGTAGCAAGAGACACTGTGGGTCTGAAACCCACGGGGCCTTGCCTATCCGAGATCCACCCATCAGTGCTTTGCTTCCTGGTTGGCCGAACTCCCAAAGCTCAGTTGCCACCTGCTGCTCCTCCAACAGGGCCACCATGAGCAGAGCTTTTGTCTCTTAGGCCACTGCTGCACCCCCAGTAATTCAAATAGCACATCCCACGTGTAGGCCCTCAGAAATGAGAGCAGCGCACAAAGGAAAGCATGAGGGCACTTGCTGCAGAAGCCATATTGCACGGGAGCTTTCTCTTGCTGGAGAGAGTCTGGTACTTTAGAAAGATGAAGAGCTGGGATCAACTTACTAAAGGTATTTAAATGCCTTGATAGGGAGTCGGAGAGATGGCTTAGAGGTTCAAAGATTGGCTGTTCTTGGAGAGGACTCAGGTTCAGTCCCCAGTACCTACATGGTGCTCATAGCTGTCCATAATTCCAGTTTCAAAGTATCAGACACCCTCTTTTGACCTCTGTAGGCACCAGGTACACATGTGGTACACAGACTTAATGTACAGCCCAAACACCCATGCACATAAAGTACTTATTTTTTTAAATTTAAAAAAAATGCCATAATAGAAACTTTGAAAGCTATTTGATACATTATAATCAAATCATTAAAGCTTTTTTGTTTTTTGGTTTTTTTTTGGTTGTTGTTTGTTGTTGTTGTTGTTGTTGCTGTTGCTGTTTTTGATACAAGGTCTCTGTCTCACTGGCTGTCCTGTAACTCACGATGTAGACAAGGCTGGCTTTGAATTCACAGAGATCCATCTGCCTCTGTGTCCCAAGTGCTGGGATTAAAGTTGTGGACCACCACACCAACCTCATTAAAGCTTTTTAAGAAAAAGTGAAGAACTGTGTTTCAGAGTATGAAACCGGTGCTTGTGGATGCACTAGTCAGTTCCAATGCTGTGATGATGTAAAACTGAAGAGAAAGGTTTGTTTTGGCTCACAGTATTCAAGGGCAGCTGGCCGATACATGCTGTGTAAAAATATCCATGTGGGAGGGCATGCTAGACAAAAGCTGCTCACTGCATGTCAGCCTGGGACCAGAGAGTCAGGAAGGCACCAGGAACATACTGTACCCTCAGAGAGATTAGCCACAGTGGATGATCTCCGCTGATAGGCCCCGCCTCCTAGCAGTCCATTCAGCCCTGGACTCATCTGTGAAAAACTAGTGAAGTTTGAGCCCTCACAGCCCCGTCACCTCTCAGTAGTACCACCAGCTGGGGATCAGGCCGTTAGTTACCACATGAGCTGGCAACATGTTGTAAGCTCTAATAGGCCTAATGAACTGGAAAGGGGGTGAGCAGGGCCAGAGAGAACATTTAGGAAAATGGTGTCACCATGTACTGAGTGACAGGTTGGTGTGGCAGAGAGCAAAGTGAGTGCTCAAGGGTGAGTGCCCGAGCGGTTGGCTGAGGGCGGTTGGCTGAGGGCAACCTGGAGGCCTCCTGGAGGGAGGAGAGGTGTGATGCTGCCTCATGGACGCCTTAGTTAAGGAGGTGCTGGAGGAGAGCACACCCTCAGGAGCACGGGCGGAGGAGAGTTCTTACAAGGGATGGACGCTCCTTTCCCTGTAATTGTACTTAGGTATCCAGACTCTCAGGGCAGGGGGGTGGGGGTGGCTGGCAGAGATCCTGGATTAGTGTGATGCATTTGGAGCAAGAGAGGATGCTTAGAGGCACTGCTTTGTGCACTGTGGAATAGGACCAACGAATAGGGAGCCTGCCAGGTGTGGCAGGGTGGCTTTATTGCAAAGGTTTCTGAATTATACATAGTCCCCCCACACACACCCAAATAAATGAGAGGGCAGAGAAACTATCTGTTCGTATTCCATGAGCTGCCACGATGAAGTGGTATAGGAAGAAAAGCTTTTAAAGATATCATCTGAATGCAGCTTTTAAAAACTGGAGGTGCTTTGGGGAGTACAGTAACGGCTTTGCAGGTGGAGGGGGCTCACTGTGTGCCCTTGGCGGGCCTGGAACTTGCCTTTGGTAGAGCTCTACCTGCCTCTGCCGCCCAAGCACTAGGATTAAAGGAATGGGCCACCATATCCAGCAGCAGTGGCAGTTAGAACATAAGTGAAGGTTCCTAGTTACTTGGAATTATATTTCCTGACAGATGTTAAGGTGATCTTAAAAGTTCTCCTGTGCTGTTGGCTGTTTGGTCAAGAAAGATGGTTTCATGATTTGCTTATAGAAGGCTATTGGATGATGTCGGAAAGGCCCTGCTCCCTGCACGGACACCTGCCACCTGTTCTCCCTGTTTCAGGTGCCTTTTTCCAGACCTGAAGGGGGTAACCTGGGGCAGGGTCATTGCTGCTAAACCTGACACCTGTTGGCAGCCCCGAGTCGTGTTGAAATGTGGGCTTAGCCTGTAAAAGCCACCACTGGAAACTGCCAGTTCCCCTTACATCCACAACAAATGCCCATTTGTTAGATATTAGCTATGTTAAAGCCTCAGTAACATGTCCTAGTTTGAACTGGCATCGTGAGGAGAATTGCTCGTTCCTCTGGTGTGTACGTAGCGTCAGGAGAGTTTTGTTACTGTTAAAAAGTAAGGTTTATACACGTATTTTGTTCATCTGCTTTCTAAGAGTGTGGTAGTGGTATACACATGATTATGTTAAACACTTGTAAATGTGTTTTCCATCATTTTTTCTGGCTTCTTAGATGCCGTCTATTACCTTCTCTCTGAGTTCCTTCTCTCCCTTGACTTCTTTGAAACAACTCACATAGCATCTCTCCCAGAAGTTGACTTCTAACGCGACATGTTATTTCTTCACTCCTTCCTTCTGCCCTAAGTTACTGAGTTCTCACTCTGACCCTTCCTGGACAACAGAGTAGAGAAAGCCTCTGGGTCCCCCATCCCCAGGTACATTAGGATGAGCCTTTGGAGGCTCTCAAGCCTGGGTTCAGATCCTGGCCCAGTCTCTTAGGCAAGGTACATTCCTTCTCTGCATCTAATTGTCTCCTCTAGAAAATGGGTGAGGGTAGTTTCTGTCAGTAGAGCTGTTGTGGGAATTAAATGTGATACAGGGTCATAAAGCACCTAGCATCATAAGACTTCATGAATCAATATGTTAAATACTAATTTTTCTTAGATGCAGCCACTGTGTGATCTTAGGCAAGACATTAGATCTCTCTCACCTGCACGAGGTTTTTATAAAGTCAGAGGAGACAGAGTTGTCCATGCTCAGTAAATGTAGTCAAAGGAGACAGAGTTGTCCATGCTCAGTAGATGTAGTCAGAGGAGACAGAGTTGTCCATGCTCAGCACAGTGAGATCTCAGTAGTCACTGCAGAGCAGATGTCACTTCCCAAAGCCACTGGAAATGACAGAATCAGGTCCAGCTGTCTCAATTAGTTAGCTCCCTCACTCTCCGCCCCCTACCTACTCTTTGATATTAGGTATTTGCAGTAGGATTTGATTTTCTAGGCAGTAAATTGTCTTCATTTTTAAGTTTCAGACCTTTCGTCTTATAATTAGAAAGTTGTGTTAGCAGCTCTAGTGGAAATGGCCATTGGATGTCAGTCCCCAGTGTGAAAGCTTCTCTCCATCTTGCTTTAGTTATTTAGTAATGTGGGTGTGTCTTCTCTAATGCTTTACTCTGTCTTTTCCTCCCCTTCCTCTTTTTGAGACAATCTCACTGTGTACCCTGGCTCTCCTAAAATTCATTAGGTAGACCAGGCTGGCCTCTCCCTCCTAAATGCTGGGATTAAAGGTGTGTACCACCATGTCCGGCACCTTCGTTTTGTTTGTTGGTTTTTCCCGGTTTGATTTTTTTGGAAGACAGGGTTTCTCTATGTAAAAAAGCCCCGGCTGGCCTGGAACTCACTCTGTAGACCAGGCTGGCCTTGAACTCACAGAGACTGGCCTGCCTCTGCCTCCCAAGTGCTGGGATTAAAGGCGTGCACTACCATGCTGGGTAAGCCATCTTCTTTCTCTCTCTCTCTTTGAATTTTTTCTTCTTAATTATATGTTCATGTCTGTATCTCTGTGTGGGTATGTGTGTGTCAGTGCCTGCAGAGTCCAGGATCATGGCTCTCCTGGAGCTGCAGTTACAGACAGCTTGAGCCCCCTGACCTGGGTACTGGGAACTGAAAGTGGGTCCTCTGTGAGAGCAGGACACACTCTTAACCTTTGAGTTATCTCTGTAGCTCTCTGGCCTTTTAGAGACAGGTATTACTATGCATCCCAGTCCTGCCTTGGTTCTCATTGTCGCCCTGGCCTGCTGAGCAGTAATGAGAGCATCCATCCAGTCTGGGCAGTCTCCTACCTCAGCCTTCTGAGTGCTGGAGTTACAGGCATGCTTTGCCAGTCCTGGCCCCTGTCTCTTTTCTTCCGGTCAAGATTATCTGTACAGTTTATTGTCTGCTCTTTATTTGTGATACCCTCTTCTGGGGACTTGGGGACATAATAATAAACAAGACTGAGGTGACTCCTGCCCCCTTGAAGTTTCTCATTCTTTGTACAAATACAGAGAGAAAATATATACAAATACATAATGTAGTTTTAGATAAATGTAATAAGTAAAAAATAGAGGGTAGAAGGTGACTTGGTTTGGGGAAAAGGTCAACTTTTATTTGAGCTAATTAATCCCTTATAAGATGAGGAGTCAACTATTGGCCCTCTGTTCCTCTGGCTGATTGCCTAAAACACTGACTGCTAAGGGGAGCTTGTCAGTTCTGCTGGAAACCTCTGGCTGCCCATGGTCATCATGGCTAATTTAACAATGAGATGTTAATCTTGGTGGTCCAGTCTTCTTCTATCATTATACTTGATGATACCCAAATAAATACTCTTTAAGACACTATTTAAGTAACGGACACTTAGTATAGAAGGTTAGAAAAAGATGGAGAAATAAAGTGAGGGTAGATGTTTCCTCCCACAGTTCCACCGTCTAGTCTAGGAAGTGGCAGATTATGGACCAGGTCTAGCCCACCGCCTGTCCTCTTACTCTGTTTCACTTGGGTAACTTTTGTTGAAGTCTAGCCTGTGGCAAAGAGCATAACTCTGAAGTACTCTCTTGGTAAATGTTTGCAGATTAATACACCTCCCAGATCAGGAGGCTTCGGAATGTTGCTGCATTCCAGCATTCCAGAAGCCTCCCTAAGGCCCCTCCTCATACCATCCACCCCAAAAAGGAACCCTTGTTGCAGATTCTGTCACCACAGATGAGTGTTACTTATTTAGGCGCCGTCGATGGTATCATCCCGGAGTTGCTTCATTTTACGTTGGTCTCCTTCCTGTTCAGCAGTGTAGGATGCGGTCAACTGATGGCAGGCAGCAACGGTTCGTCTTGACGGCTCGTCTTGACCGTGCCCAAACCCCAGCACTTACTCGTTGTAGGTTGCGCCTGCCTTGTTCCCAATTTAGGTCTTTCTGAAGAAAGCTGTTCTGGACATTTTATCGCATCCTCGGACATTTCTTTGGGGTGGGAGTGTTAGGTCATAAAGTGCGTCACAGTCAGGATTTTGCTATAGTGCCTGTTTTATAGTCAGTTGCCTCATATTTTTTATAGTACTTGGAACTGGCAGTTTTTTTAAAAGTCATGTCTATCAGGCTATAATTTATAGTCAATAAAATCTCCCAAACAAAACAAAAACCCTTTAGGCTGGGCCGTGCTGGCATACACCTTTAATCCCAGCATTTGGGAGACGGAGACAGGCAGATCTCTGTGAGTTCAAGGCCAGCCTGGTCTACCTTGAGAGTTCCAGGGTGGCCTTGCCCATTTGTATGTGTACGTACAAGTGCACACATGTGGAGTCCAGAGTAGGACATCAGGCGTCCTGATCTGTCACTTTGCCTTGTTCCTCTGAGACAAAAATCTGTCATTGAACCTAAGCCTGGAGCAGGGTTTGAGGCTCACAAGCACCAGTGACCTTCAGTCTCCACCCTCCCTCCACCCCCCAGTGCTGAGGTTATACCCAGGGGTTTTGTTTTTTTAAGAATGTTTCTCTGTGTAGCCCTGGCTGTCCTCGAACTTGCTCTGTAGACCAGGCTGGCCTCCAACTCAGAAATGCACCTGCCTCCACCTCCTGAGTGCTGGGATTAAAGGTTTGCTCTGCTGCCCAGCTGCACCCAGCTTTTGTGGGTGCTGGGGATCCAAACTCAGGTCCTTATACGTGTGCAGCACCCAAGCCATTCCCCAGCCCCTTCCCTACCTTCTCGCCACTGAGTGGTAGGAATTCCTTCAGTGTTCTAGACACAGATTGTTTGTAGATCCGTGAGTTGTAGGTGCCTTTCCCTCCCTCTGACACTGCTTTGAGTCTTTTTGGGGGGGAGGCTGGTGAAATGACGCAGTGGGCAAAGGCACTTGCCTCCAAGCCTGATGACTTGAGTCCAGAACTCACAGTAGGAGGAAATTTACTCCATCAAGTTGTCTTCTGATGTATACACACTGTGTCATACATGGGCACATGCATGCGTATGTGAACACACACAAACCCGAAATGAATAAATAAATGCAAAAACAACAAAAACTAAAAAAGGGAAACCCGCCGGGCGGTGGTGGCGCACACCTTTAATCCCAGCACTCGGGAGGCAGAGCCAGGCGGGTTTCTGTGAGTTCGAGGCCAGCCTGGGCTACCAAGTGAGTTCCAGGAAAGGCGCAAAGCTACACAGAGAAACCCTGTCTCGAAAAACCAAAAAAAAAAAAAAAAAAAAAGGGAAACCCTTTGCTGGACCCAGCTATCATTTACATGTTATCTGTGGCTGCTTTTACGCTATATAGAATGGCAAATTGTGATAGAGACCTGGTTACCTTCAAAACCTACAATATTTAGTGTCTGGTCTTTTACCAGAAATGTTGATTAATCCCATATTTATGTAATTATGTTAATTTTTTCTGACTGCAAAACAAATTATCATGACTTTAATGGCTTAAAAGAATATATACGTTAGCCAGTCTTGGTGGCGTGTACTTGTAATTCCAGTTTGGGGCCAGCCTGGGCTACATAGTCGGGGAACGGATACATTTCTTTATCACCTCACATTTCCAATGGTTAAGGAGCTGATGACAGCCCAGCTCGATTCTCTTGCACAGGGTTGCATAAAACTGCCATCCAGTTATTGGCCGGGGCTGGGCCCCATCTGGAGGCTTGATTGGTTTCGGCATCAAGCTGAGCCAGGTTGTTGGCAGAATGTCTTTCCTGTGGCTGTGAGAACGAAGGCTTCGGTTGCCCCCAGCTCCTTGGAAAGTATGGCCTCTCTGTGGGAAGTTTACATGTACAGCTAGCTGGTCAGAGCCAAGAGGAGCGCAAGTGTGAGTCTGCTGGCAAGATGGGCGCTTGTTAGATGAAATCCCGTGGATTTCCATTCCAGCACCTTCCTGTGGCCGAAGCAAGGCACAGGTCCTGCTCACACTGGCCCAAGGGGATTATGCAAAGGTAGGCAGGGATCATGAGGGCCACCCTGAGTCTGTCAACCACAGTAACCATAACATATCCGTATCTAAGATGGCAGTTGTTTTTCTTTCATTTCTATCGTTGAATACTATTTTTAAGCAAAATGGGGTCATTGTTGGGGTTTACTTTGTCACTGCCTCTATTCACTGCTGTCACAAATACCAGACTTTTGCCGTCCAGACCCTGGCTGCCTTGTGTTCCAGTGTAAGAGTGCACCGTGCTCTCTTAACTCGTTCCTGTTACTGAACATCAAGGCTACCCCATCTTACCAGACTGCGGCGGAAGTGTCCCTGAGTGCCGGCGTCCTCTTGCTGCTTCAGCGTGATTCTCCTGCACAGAGTGGTCCCCAAGTGTCATGTCCTGAATGCTTTCTTCTCTTCTTTTCTCTTGCGTGTGTCTGCTGTAGATAAGAAGGCGGACTGCACCATCACCATGGCTGACTCGGATTTGCTGGCTCTGATGACTGGGAAAATGAATCCTCAGTCGGTAAGTATGATGTCACAGACGTATGTGAACAATAGCATCCTGTGTGTTAGAAGTGCCAGGGGAAACTGAGGTAGTCCCTGCACTTAGTGTGGTAAGAAACAGATTTCTGTGAAGTGCGTGCCACACAAACATGAGAACCTGAGTTTGGATCGCCAGCACTCACGGAAAGAAGCTGGGCATAGCGTGTACATCTGTCATCTCAGTGCTGGGGAAGCAGAGACACACGAATCCTTGGAGCTCACAATGAGAGCTGTCTCAGAAAATAAGGTGGAAAGCAACTGCAGAAGACACCCAGTGTTGCCCTCTGCTCTTAGTGTATGTACACACACACACACACACACACACACACGCACGCACGCACGCACACACACACACACACGCGCATGCACACACACATGCACACACACCAAGCACAGCTGCTAAGATCCATGGTAAGGGCCAAGGTACTGTTCCTGGCTGTGGTCAGCCCACATGGAGGAAGGAACAGCCTCAGGAAAGGCTTAACATACAGAGTTAGCAAGGCTCGGTAGAAAGGGACACATTGAGGGAGCAAGAGGTGGTGGTGAACGTAAAAAGGGCCTTCTGTGTTCCTCTCGGTGCCCAAGCTCTTTTTGCCTAAACTCTGCTTCCCTGACAGACTTGCCTTTTCAAATCAGCTCCTCAAGGACCGACTGAGTTGTTGAGTACAGTTCCTCTTCTGGCTGAGCTGAGCACTTGTCCTGAGTCTGTCTCATCCCCGTTAGATCTCGAGTGCCACAGAAGACCAAACACATCATGTGTTCTCGGGGTTTCTACAACAGTACAATGCCTGGTGGTTTTAGGTTGCTATCAACAGTTGTTAGATTAAAAAGTGTATTTATCTAAAATGTACACACGCCTCATATGGTTCCCCCTGGTCCCAGAGTTGTCAAGGAACCTTCTTTATCAACAGGGTCAAGAGGACTGGAGACAGCAAGCCTTCCATTAGCAGAAAAGAAACCCAAGACCTTCCCTCTATTCTAACTTCATTTTCTGTTGTTGTCTTAGCTGCTTCAGATCTTGTCTCTGGTATTCCCAGGTAACTGATGATGGATGAAACTGAATCTGGCTCCCGCTCCTATTCCTTTTTAGATGGGTTTTCTTAGCAACTAAGCATGTCTCGGCAATGCCATGATTGAGCAGCGTGCATCTGTGATGCTTCAGTGCAACACACACCCTGGCACTGACATCACCACCCGCAGTCCACTCCAGAAACCTGGATGGGACAGGCCACCAGCGCAGGAGCTGGCTGTCATTCCTCCCAGCTGCTGCCCCCATTCTGTGCACACCACACAGCTCTGGCAGAGGCTCACCCCTCACACATCCGATGTCCTTGTTCTCCTATAGTTTATCTATGAACAAGCGTTTTGAGGGGACATGGTATCAGCTTACTTTCCTTCAGCACCTGTTAACACCCAGAGGAACATCAAGTAGCAGACCTTTCTGTTAATGTGCTAATGGCCTTTCCTGATGCTTGGTAGAGGATTTGACTGGGAATCATTAAATGCAGTGGAAATTCTAATTTCAGTGTTTGGCTGTAGTTGAAACAAAGCAGTGATCTGGCCAACAGAGAAGCACAAAGAATACCTAGGGCCAGATTAACATGGTCCTCAGGCTTGGATTCTCGTGGAGGACGCTCCTGCTTTCTCCATTATTTTCTCTTGTAGCTTTAAAAGGAGAAGGTGGTACATTTCAGTTGTACAGCTGGTTTGTATTTTTAAATAACATATGTTAAATATATTGTGTTCTGAGACACCTGACCTTTAAGTCATCAGACAGAAGGAGTTGTGCCATATAAAAAGGAAATATTTAGTTTGTCCCTACTGGGGGAATGGGAGTGTTGGTGATCCCTACCAGGGTGTGGAAAAACCCAGCAACCCTGCTTGCTTCTGAGACTCCCAGAAACCTTTCTCAGCCAGCTCTTCCTTATTTCAAAGACTGAGTTAAAACACTAAAGTCAGCCGGGCGGTGGTGGCGCACGCCTTTAATCCCAGCACTCGGGAGGCAGAGCCAGGCGGATCTCTGTGAGTTCGAGGCCAGCCTGGTCTCCAAAGTGAGTTCCAGGAAAGGCGCAAAGCTACACAGAGAAACCCTGTCTCGAAAAAACCAAAAAAAAAAAAAAAACAAAACACTAAAGTCATAGCAGAAATCATGTATATTCCTCATTTTGCTACTTCTGAGTCTCCCTAGGATTTTGTTACACAGTAAATTTAGCAAATGTCATGTGATCTAATCCCCAGCCTTGTTAAATGGAACAGTTTGTGGCTCTGTCCTTCAGAGTGGCTGAGGCTTCTCACTGAGCCAGAGGAACAGAAATACTGCGTGAACAGGGGCTGTCCTCTGCAGCGACCAGTCCTTTGGGGAAAGCTGAGCAGAGCAGAGCCAATGGTGGAGTTTCGACCATCCACTGAATCCCAGGACTTTCCAAATGGACTTGAGTGTGCTTTCTCTCCCAGCAATCTGTTGAAAATTTCATTTCATGTTTTAAGCCCAGTAATATTTTAAAGCAAATTCATCTAGTGTGGATCTGTTTTGCCTAGCATTTGAACAAGGTATACTACATTTGAGGCAGAGAGCCCCAACTTTTAAGAGAAGGGAATTTGGGGATTCCTTTCCATTTACATAAAGCATGGCTGTTGGGAATTTTTCCTTTCAAAGGATCTTGTTCTAAATCTGTCCCAGGAAGCTAAGGTTTGTCTTTTGCAGAGAGTTAAGGACCTGATAGATGATCTCAGGCCTGAATAGTCTAGAAACACTAGCAAATACTGAACAAAACCCGCCAACTAATGAATGGTATTTTTATCACTCACAGGCCTTCTTTCAAGGTAAACTGAAAATTGCTGGCAACATGGCTCTGGCGATGAAACTGCAGAACCTTCAGCTCCAGCCCGGCAAAGCCAAGCTGTGAAGAGCTCCCCTGGCAACCTCAGAACACACGATGAGATGTGTAGATGTGTAGATATCCACGGCTCATTGTCGTGGCTTAGACTGACACTTCCTGGGTAGCATGAGGTAGATTTGTTGCTAAGTGGGTGTGGCCAATCGAGTTTTCCCTGAGCTGGGGGTGAATAGGGCCTCCCAGACTGCTGCTGCTGCTGCTGCTTTGAGAACTTGAGTACAACTGTGCATGACAAAGCTACTATGTCAGTGATGGTTTGGGGTAAATTTGCGTTTCAGAATAAAATTCAGATCATAACCTAAAGACCGAAAACAAAGCTCTTGTTTTGCTTAGAAGTGTATTTAAGGATCATTGTGTGGGACACTTGGTGTGAGAGTTCCCTTGGGGGACTGGAGAAGAAACAGACTTCCATAGTTACCAGGAGGTAGTGTCTCTCACTTAATTACCTGCATCAAGTTCTCACTAATAGTTCTTAAAATAAAATTCTGTACTAAGTTTAAAAAGAAAAGAAAAGAAAAAACTTTGAAAATGTGCATTTCATGCCATCAGAAATAGTTCTTTTCTTCCCAAGGAAAATACAAGAATTATGGTCAGAGCTTAGGAGGGAATTTACAGCTGAACAGAGCTGTTTTTAAAAATTTTTTTAATGGGCATCTTTTAAAAAATCAGGGTACTAGAGCCATTGGATGCCATTGCTCAAAATAATAGAATAAGGTTTCTTCCAGAGACACAGGCTTCAATTCTAACTTCCTGTTAATAAGTTCATAAACTGAGTCTCACAATTCTCTTTTTCATACATTTGATTGTCTGCATCTATCTTTCTTCCTAGTTTTTCTGATTCTAATGCTATTTGTTATAACTTAGGTTTGGATAAAAATAATGCTTTTGGAAGATTTAAAAAGAAAATTAAAATAGCTCTTCCTATCTCCGTTTTTATTGTGTATGTTCTTTTTGCCTGGGGCTCTCTAGTCTATGGAGCAAAGAAAACATTGGGGCCTTAGAACTCAGGTGTGACATGGACATGATCTACCAGTCACTCTCACACAGTTGCTAGTTCTTAATTGGGGAGGTGGTACGTGTGGGAAGAACACTTGACCAGGAGACTGCCTCTCTTAGGTAAATAACTGCTTGCTTGGGTGCTGTTTGCTGAGTTGTTAGAAGAGAGATCTAAGTCTCCAGCTGGGCTGGTCTTCTCACTGGGAGCTCAGCTGTCCCCTGGATTGATTGATTGCTTTTTGGAGAGGCGGTTTGAAACGAAGTCTTATTATGTAATTTTGGCTTGCCTGAACTCTCCATATAGCCCAATTGGTCTTGAACTTGTGATAATCCTCCTGTCTCTGCCTCCCGAGTGTTGGGATCGTAGGTGTGTGACACCATGCCCAGCTGTAGGTCCAGCTTTTGTTGTTCCTTTACAAAGGAGGTCAAAGGTTAATAAAAAAGTCAGGTTGCTCGATTCGTCCTGAATATCCGTGGTCCCTGTTAGTGTGGTCAGGACTTGCTCAGGTCCCTGAGACCATTAGCTTTCTGTGTTCTGTGACCAACAAGGCATTTGGTGATAGTGCTTGAGGGTAAATTAAACCACGACAGGTTGACCTCAAGTCCCATGGATGGATTCAAGGAATAGACCCACTTCCTAATCAGAGTGGCTTGCTTCTTAACTCTGAGAAGAAAGACCAAGGAGGAAGTAAAATGCCTGATTTCTCTGTAGTTTGCGTTTGCCGCTCCCTTCCGCCCCCTGATGACAAGAGGGTCTAGAAATGGGCTTCGGGCCAATCCTATGGGAACAGAAGGCACTACATCCAAAAGGCGGCGGCAGTACAGAGATGCTGGGGAGCTCCTCCCCTCGTGTTTTCAGGGCAGTCAGGGAGGCAATCACAGAGATGAGGGATGATCACAGACTGACGTGCTGGGCAGCAAGCGTCAGGGGACGTGATAGAGGGCTGCAGGGACAGTCGTTATGATGCCGTTAGGGACAGCTATGAAGACGTCATTTGTAAGCTGAGAACGGAAGGTTGAGAAGGCTGGGAGTAAGTGAAGAGTGCTGAGTTAAAAGGTGGCTTGCTCTAAAACTTGCAGGGGCTCAGCGTGAGCAGGGGCTCAGCGTGAGCAGGGGCTCAGCGTGAGCAGGGGCTCAGCGTGAGCAGACTGCAGTGAAGTAGAAGGACAGGCCCGAGACGAGGGGAGGGCCGGGAGCCTCTTACCGTAGGCCTGGTTCATTCTGTAAGACATTGGTAAGGTATGTCATTCTCTGCAGCTGCAGGGAGCTAAGACAGGGCTTCACGTGCTTGTCACTCTGCTGCTGGCCACCTTGCCATCACGGCATAGGAAGAGAGAAAGGTAGTGAGTGTTCTTAAAGCTTTTGGTCACGTGTCTTTGTTAAGAGAAAGTCGTGGGCTCTCTTTGGCAGCACAAATACTAAATTGGAATGATCTAGAGATGATTAGCCTGGCCCCTGTGCAAGGATAATGTACAAATTTGTGAACTGTTTCATGTTTTTAAACCTACAGATCTGTTTGGTACTTTTAAACTGTTGGATACTTGCGGTCAAAGTTTTTACTAGGATACTGAATAAATTTAGTCTTATTAGACTAGAAAACAAGAAAGTCATGTGTCACGCCTAGCTTCAAAACTCCACATGGACCAGGAGAGGATGGAGGTGGGGTGTCTGTGACCAGATGGTGCTCTCCAGAACAAGGACTGAAGGCAGGGCACTGCCATGGCTTCTGCTTCCACCCTCACACCTGTGTGACGACCTTCTGAGCACAGTGGCTGTCTAGATGCAGGGGGATGGTGCTCTCTACCAAGGCGTCTGTCAGGCATGGAGACAGATGTAGAGAGGAGGTAGAGCTAGAGCTAACTGGCACAAGCTGGCAACTAGATACAGAGGTGAGACTAACTGCCGGTGACTAGCTACTCCCAGGGCGGACCCTAGCTGGACCACAGCGAAACCTGAAGCAGGAGTGTTTGAAACACTTCTCTTTGGAACTTAAGTCTGGGGTGCCCAAGAAATACCAGGTAGAAATATTTGGGAAGGTGTTGAGCTGACAAGATGAGGTCAGCTGAGTTATTCGGAGACACCTTTGGATCCTGTGCACAAAAGGGTTGAGTTTAAAGTCGCAGGAATGGGTGGTATTGTGTGGAGCTGGGGATTAGGGTTTGGGTTAGCCTTGGGTAAACCAGAGGTCAAGTAGACAGAAGTCAGAGAGGTAGATGGAAAGTTCCAGAAGAGAGCACAGCCAAAATTGGGAAGGGTCAGTGAGGTCCAGTAGTTTGATGTCTGACAGAATTTGGCAACATGGCGATCATTGGTGACCAAAATAAAATTGGTTCAATGGCATAGTAGGCATGAAGGCTAGACTGGAATTGGTTTTGTAAAATTCAGTGACATAAGATGAGAGTTCTCTTGGGAAGTAGTATGCTTGGTTCCCAAGAATTCACGCTGCGCAGGCACGTTATTTGATATACTGAAGTCCAACCCAGGTGGGGTTGCTCATGCTGTTCTCTGTGTCACCCCTAGTCACTCAGCCCCTGTCCCCATACACACTTTGAAAACTCAGATTTCATCCTTCCAGGAAGTTGTCCCCATGAATCACAAAAGGGAACTAATCACTCCCTCATGGTAATGTGTTCCTGTCTCCCACCAGAGAGCTCATTAGGGGCAAAATCTGCTTCTCGTGCATCTAGTGTGATGCCCCCTTCCCCAGTCTTGACTGTCATTGATTGAATGAATGGAAGGAAAGGAAAGAAAAAGAAGGGAGGGAGGGAGGGAGGGAGGGAGGGAGGGAGGGAGGAAGCTAACTCACCAACAGTTTCAACAGAAGGGCATGTCTGAGGGTGGAAACCTAGTCACAGAATCGTAGTCTGTTAAAATGGACCATCTGTTAACCCTAATGATGAAAGCAAACATTAGGGATTCTTCCTTAGCCTGACTTGTCCTGATCTTTGAAAACATTTGGAATCTCCTAAGTCTTTCAACCAAAAACAGAATCCTGAATTAAGTAGTAAGAAAGATCAGTTTATTAGCGCTTTTGGGGGTAAAAGTGGCGGCCCCAGGGCTGTCGATGCATTAATCATTAGCCTCACTGTTTGCTCCAGATGACTTCACATAGATTCCTACCATCTGCATTGGATAAGCAGAGGAACAGTGGAAAATCTGGGTAGGAAGAGGCTGGAGGCAGAGAGGCCTCCGGGCTGAGACACTGGTACCTGACCAGGTGGTCTCTGCCTCCTGTAAGCCAAGTTAGCATAAGGCATTCAAGTTATGCTGGCTTTCAGTTTCTTTCTTTACAAAGAAGAAACCAGGTCCCTTAGACTGCAAATATCTTGAATGTTCTAGAAACTCATCTCATCTCTAGTGTCAGTATAGTATCCATTAGAGGTAAGCCAATAGTAATTTGTTTTTAAGGCCAATTAAAAAAAAAAAAAAAAACAAAAAACTTTAAACCAAGCAATTGTGAGCCACTGGATGTGGGTGCTGGGAACTGAACCCAGGTCCTCTGCAAGAGCAGTATAAGTTCTTAACCATTGGGCCACCTCTCCAGCCCCAATAACTATTTCTTGAAGTGATGAAGATTAGATAGTAATTAAAGTTTTTGTTTGTTTGTTTGAGACAGTCTCCTGTAGCCCAGGCTAGCTCTAACTCACTGTGTAGCTGAGGATGACCTCGAACTCCTGATCTTCCTGCCTCCACAGCCCAGGTGCTAGGATTACGAACAGGTATGCACCACCACATCCAGCTTAAGAGCTCTCTTTAGAGTGTGAAATACTTCGTAAAAGGTAGTTCCTAAGTGTTCTGGTTTTCTCTGTGTGTGTGTCACCTTAAGGGAATAAAACAGGAACATAAAGCCGTAGCTAACGGTTTTCTCTTCTGCGACTTGTAGACATTTAGAGGAGCATGGTATTTGGGAAAGTTAGGGGTCTGTCAGGTGTGTGGTTTGGTCCTCACTGTGGCAGTTCACAGCTTTATGACCTTGAGCTAATAGTAGGTGAAGATCAGTTTGACCTTCTGTAAGAAGGGAGACGAGATAGATTGGTTAAGAGCGCCTGCTGTTCTTACAGAGGATCCAAGCTCAGTTCCCAGCACCTACGTCTGGTGGCTGGTAACTGCCTATAGCTCCAGCTCCAGAGGATCAGACACTCTCTTCTGACCTCTTAGGGTATGTGCACACATGTGGCATTCACTCACACAGACATATGCACAAATGAAAACAATAATACATCTTTTTTAGAAAAAGTTGAGGGGCTGGAGAGCTGGCTCAGCCATTAAGAGTACTTGTTGCTCTTGGAAAGGACCTGGATTCAGTTCCCGACACCCACACAGTGGCTCAGAACCATCCTTAACTCCAGTTCTAGGGGATCCAACACCCTCTTCTGACCTCTGCAGGCACCAGGCACACGTGGTTCATATACATACATGTAGGCAACACACAAACATACACACACACACACACACACACACACACACACTTTTTTTTTTTAAGTTGGAGTTAAAAGCACTTGCTGCTCTACCAAGGACCCACGTTTGGAACCCAACACCCATGTTGGGTGGCTTCCAGTTCCTGGGGATCCAGTGCTGCCTTCCGGCCTCCTTGGCTACCCATACACACGTGACACACGCATACAGATAATAAATCTTGAAGTGATTGTGCCTGACCTAGGTGTGTGAGGCTAGTAGTTGTAGCTGTAAAATGTCAAGTGTACGTTAGCACTCAGTAGATTGTTGTAAGGTTATTTGAGAAAAGTTTCTTTATATGAAGAAATTACTGGTTTGGGATATTCTGAGAATTCTCTGAGTTCAGATAACCAGTTAGGTTTAGGATTGAGAGCAGTTTGCTTTTATTGACCATATGTATTCTTACACTTTCCTTTAGAACCATCTTTTTTTTTTTTTTTTTTTTTTTTGGTTTTTCGAGACAGGGTTTCTCTGTGTAGCTTTGCGCCTTTCCTGGAACTCACTTGGTCGTCCAGGCTGGCCTCGAACTCACAGAGATCCGCCTGGCTCTGCCTCCCAAGTACTGGGATTAAAGGCGTGCGCCACCACCGCCTGGCCTTGTTTGTTTTTTTATTTTTTTATTTTTTTTTTATTTTTTTTTTTTTTTTCCGTTTTTCGAGACAGGGTTTCTCTGTGTAGCTTTGCGCCTTTCCTGGGACTCGCTTGGTAGCCCAGGCTGGCCTCGAACTCACAGAGATCCACCTGGCTCTGCCTCCCGAGTGCTGGGATTAAAGGTGTGCGCCACCACCGCCCGGCTTGTTTGTTTTTTAAAGATAGGGTCTTTCTATGTAGTCCTGGCTGTTCTGGAACTCTCTATGTAGACCAGGCTAGCTTTAAACTCTTTAAATCCCAAGTGCTGGGATTAAAGGCATGCATCACCAAGCCTGACTAAGAACCATTCAAATGTAATTGCCTCTATAACTAAACAGTAACTAAATGAACAGATATAGAATTATTTGGTATGACATTCAGAGGCTTAGATTTTGCCAAATGTTGCAGTTCTAGTTGACCTATGCAACAGCTGCTTTCTGAACATAACAACGTCCACAGATACTGTTGACCAGAGAAGAAATCAGCCAGGCTGTGCCTCCATGTAGTCCATGGGTCGGACCCACACTGGTAAGAATTAGGGGTTTGTACAAAACAGCCAAAGAGGGGCCTGAAAGATTTATGGGCTATAGGAACCACAGCCAAGTCTGGCCAAATTTTAGAGTTTTTCTCAATAGAGAGTTACAAAATCTTCTGGAATGGTCCAATCTTAGATGTGTCTGGAGACCGCTGCAACAAACAGCTCTTTAATTCTTGGTAAGAGCAGAGAATATTGGGCTAGATTTCTGGCCCTTGAGAAGTGTGGAGTCTGATTCCATCTGGCTGGATGTTTTATCTGGTATGGGATTTTAGCCAGACTTCTTGAAGAACTATTTAAAAAAAGAGAGAGAGAAAGAAAGAAAGAAAGAAAATCCAAAACTTACTGCCCAAAGTGGAGGTCATATAAGTTAGTTCTCGTAAGTCTTTACTTCCAATATTCATGTTACTATTTTCAGCAGTATGTAGACATGGCAAATGTTTGACCTACAGTTGCTGCATTTATGGCCATAACATTCATTAGGGACAATTAAGTAGGGGCAGTTAATTATACTGTGCTGTTTATTTAAATTGCAGGCAAAGGGACTGGGGATGTAGCCTAATGATAGAATGCTTTCCTAGTATGTGCAAGGCCCTGGGTTTGATCACACCACTGCAAAAAAAATTAAAATAAAAAAAACCAAATTGGACTGAAGAGATGGTTCAATGGTTAAGGTTGTGGGCTAAAGCGAGAATCCACAGAAGCCTGGGATTACCCTTTATTAAAGGATGAAACGGAAATAATACATTCACGAACACAGAATGAAGCGGCACCTCTGCCTCTTTGTCCACCAGGGAAGGATGGGGAAAGCTCTGGACCTGGTCACCGAGCTATAGCATCAGGAAACCTTCCACGTCCAAGAGAAGAGTGGGATCTTCCTCAGTGCTTATGGGGTCATGTACACAGAGAAGACCACACCCATGGGGCTAGTCACCCCAATACCATTGGCTAAAAGGATCAAATTCCCACAACAGTGGGCTGCTCTTATAGAGGAACTAATTTCGGTTCCCAGCACCACCATCAGGCGGATCTCAATTGTCTGTAATTCCAGCCCCAGGGAGATCCAGTGTCTCCTGCTTTCTTGGGCACCTGCACTCATGTGCATATACCAGCCGCCCCACCCCCCACATACAAATAATTAAAATTTAATCTTTAAAGAAAACAGGGTTGCATAAGTTAAAAACAGACAAGTAAGTACTAATCAACTACCCAATGTTAACCTTTTTTCTCCAAGTTACTTTATAATTCACTTTTTAGAATATGACACCTGTAGTATGAAAGACACAGGTCTGTTCAAGATACTTCATTGGGATGGAAATAAACGGACATAGAGATACTGTAATGAATGGTTGACTTAGGCAGCTCTAAGAAGCCTTAGGTTTGGTAAGATGATTCCCAAGGGCAGGGTGTGATACCAGCTCACAAATGTGAGCAAAGGAAAGACCAAGGAGGGTGGAAGCTTGCTTAGCTATTACGAGTGAAGGGAAGAAATACAAGATGAGAAGAAATCTCTGGTTGAAACAGTTGAGGGCTGGAGAGTTGGCTCAGCAATTAAGAGCATTTGTGGCTCTTCCAGAGGACCCCGGTTCAATTCCCAGCACCCACATGGTGACTCACAACCATCTGTAACTCCAGTGGCAGGGGATCAGACACCGTGGACACCAGCTACATACACGCTACACACATATAGCAGATCAGAAACTCATAAATTAGTAAAATGAATAAATACTTGTTTAAAAAGAAAAAAATCAGTTGAACTTCTTGGCAATAAAAACTGGTAGTGAGTGGACTAGAGGCACCAACCACAGAGGTGTCTCACCCCTGAGGACATCCACTGTGAGACAGACCTTAGGGATGCCTGAAGGATTGTCTGATGGAGAACAAACCCTTTCACTGGCGGCTGTTTTTGAGGACTTCTTTTAAAATACTTCTGTGTGCCAGAAAGACTTGTTCCTCTCCTTTACTTTTTATACTTGCTCATAATTTTGGAAGAAATTGAACCTTCAAAAGCTTTCAAGTTTTCAGTGTGAAAGCAGCCCGAGGTATGTTGCTGCACCGTTCCTGTATGTGCTAGGCTCTCTGACTGAATGGCTGCCGCACAAGATTCTTACTGGTCTGGAACCTGAAGACCCAAGACTGAATTCTACCTCCAGCCCTCATTAGCAGGGTGCTCTGGGCAAGTTTCATTTCCTCCCTGGGCATGGGTTTCCTGAAGTAAGGGGTAGATAATACCACATGGTTCAGGATGTCTGGTTGGTTGTCTGGCTGCCTTGCTCGGGTCTTACAAGCTGAGTTACTGTGGCCCTGAGCTGCTATGAGGAGACCAGCAGACTAGCTGCCCGAAGGCCCCAGGGATCCTGTCTCTACTCCACCCCGACTCCAATTTCTGAGTCTGTAGGTGCATGCCACTCTACTCAACTTTTTTTGGGTGGGTGCTTGAAATTGAACTCAGGTCTTCATGTGAGCACTTGACCAACTGAGCTGTCTCCCCCACCCCAAATCTTGGCCTCTGTCCAGAGCCTTCCGTCAGGTGTGATGGTTGCAGGCCTTTAGGCTCGCTTACTTGAGAAGTCATAGGCAAGCAGACCACTGGTTCAAGATGGGCAACTTGATGACACCCTGTATCAAAATTTCACAAAAATTAAAAAGAGGGCCGAGGGTAGGGCTTAGCAGTAGATCATTTGCCCAGTGTGCACACTGCCCTAAGTTTAATCCCCAGTACTAATGAAAACAACAACAATAAAAAACTTTCAGACCGACTCCATAGCCCCAAACAGCACTCTGATTTGATTCCGCCCCTTCTGTTGCTCAGTGTTCAGGATTCTGCCATTGGATAAGGAACGGCCTTGAGTCCTGAGCTCAAGGGAGAGGGAATTCTTTTCTTCTCCGGTTGATAAAGTCTAATAAATAGCTTGACTCTGCTTTTCACCATCAACCTCCTCTAGCTCCTTCCTGTCCTTCAGCCCTCGCTCCACGTCTCATGTGCCTTGTCTTTCTCCCTCTCAGATGTCGCTTCCTTCAGTTTCTAATTAGAAGGCACTTGGGCTGACGGTGCAGGAGTTTATTTCTTGACACTTGTCTTTAAAATCTTTGTGTATACCTGTGTTACTAGTGTGTTAATACAAGCATGGGGGGCTGAAGTGTGAATGTGGGGGATCAGGACAACCTCCAGAGTCAGTCCTCACCTTGTACCTTGTTGAGACAGTTTTTGGGGGATTCTCCTGTCCCCACTTCCCATCTGGTTGGAGTGCACAGGAATTACAGACACATGTGCTACAGTGTCTGGCTTTCCCATGGCTTCTGGGGATTCGAACTCAGGTCATCGGGCTTGTGTGGCAAGGGCTTTACCCACTGAGGCATCTCTCCAACCCTCCACCCCACCACTTTTTGAGACAGAACTTCACCATGTAGCCCAGCTGTCTCAAGCTTGCTGTCTTCCTGCCCCAGCCCCTAAATCCTGGGGTTACTCATGTTCCATGACACTGGCCTTTGCATTTCTATTGGACATCTCTTGGAGTTCAGTCAGGACTGGGTAACAGTCTTGTAAAAACAGCTATTATTTATGGAGTACTTACCACGAGTCCAGTGCTGTGCAGCGTCCTGCATTTCTCTGTAATGTAGACAGTTTGATGTATAGACATTTCTTTTCCTTGGGGCCCAGGTCTCCATCCAAACCCTGTACTTGACATCATGTACTGTAGTGATCTCAAACCAAACAGATGCTGACACCGAGAAGCAGTGTGAAGGAGCTGAAGCAACCCTGGTAGCCTCAGCGGTGCCTCATGCCTTCTGAAAGCCAGAGGACTTGCTTCTGCAGCGGGATCGGCTCCATTTTCTACCCGAGACGCTCATGATTCCTCCAGACCGGGCCTCTGTGATGTGGCTTGTACCTTCAGCACCACACAGACACAAAACACGTGTGGGCACTGCTTGGCAGAGCTAGCTTTGATAGTAGGGGAGTGAGTGTCTGGTGTTCCAAGTGCCTGGCCCTTCCCGGTATAGCCTAGGGTCCCTTCCCCACAGGGCTGGGAGGGCAGGAGATTTAAGGACAGGGCTTGGCACTTTGCTAGCACTCAGTATGTGCTGACTCTCCTTGTTCTAGAAGATGTTGGGTCATGGGTAATCAGGCCAATAGACTCCAGTTCTCTCAGCTCCGCTTGAATCTAGGCCCTGTCCAGAAAACACGAGATGCATCTCTGTTGGGCCCTGTCCAGTCCTGTGAATCATACCAACTTTCAAGTTTGAGCTCAGAGAGGACTGGAATTTGAGGCCAAAGAAGGCAAAATATTTCCCTTTCTCATTCTTGTTAAGTTCTTCAGTGATGGGTAATGGAAACAGATGGTTGTGGGTTCAAATCCAGGTTCTATCCTTACCCACTCACCTATCTGCCTGTTCGCATCACAGAGGGTTGTTGAGATGGGTAGATGGACCCGAATCCCCAGCTCTGAGTGGTCATGTTAGTTACACAGCCTGGCAGTGGCCATGCCCTTTACTTGTTAGAGAAATAGTCTCCTTTGCAGAGCTGTAGGGATTAGAGATGAACGCATGGAGGTAGAAACAGAATGCCCGGCAGCGCAGGAGCGAAAGGTCTGGAGCCACCTTAGCAGAGTCTTGGCAATTTAGGTGGCCAAGTGGTCCCACGTTTGATTAATATTAACTTCATCCCTCTCAGAGAGCCAGGTGAGTCCTGCTCAGCGGCTAGAGCACGTCTGAAAGGTTTGTTTCACAGCGGAGGTTCCAAATAGCACCCAAACCCATCCCAGCGCCTTTCCAGCCATGAAGCCCCTGGCGCCGAGCAGTGTTGCTTCAGCTGCTAGTACTTAATGTGCCTTTCCTTGGAACCACTTCCAGCTCCTGGGAGCAAGATGGTGCCGTAAGTGCTCCCTGCTCGCCCCCTTGCCTTTCTGTGACTAGTAGGAGCTGTGTGCATGAAGACTGCGGCCCAATTTACCAACCTTCAAGGTTCACCAAATTGTGGGCCCAGGGCCCATGGAGTGAGGGCGGATGGTGGGGCGGAAAACTAGGAATTTTGCCGGGAAGGGGTCCAACAGGGTCTTGGCTGGCGCCGAGTTAGCCACAGCCCAGGACCCCAGGGTGGGAGAGGGAACGGAAAGGCACTTGCACCTGGAAGGGTTGCAAAATCCTCTCGGGCATGAGGCAGTGGCTGGAAGGAGCCTTCGCGGCTGCCCTCAGGTGCGGGGGCCCGATTGGGGAGCGGCCCCACGGCGCAGACTGGCAGGCAGTCGGACGTGGTGCGCCGCCCGAGGCACCCCGCCTGGCCGGTGCTGGGGGGGGCGTGGTGCGGCGGCCCGCCGGGGCGGAGAGGGGCCGGGGCGGCGGCGCGGGCTCCCGGGAAGTGGGGCCTCGCCAAGCCCCGACGCCTTGGGCGCAGGCCCTCCCTCCCTCCCCGCGCCCGGCGGGACCCTGCGCCTGTGTCGGGAGAGGCCGGCGTCCGGCAGATGCACGCGGGGCGGGGGCCGGGGGAGAGGCGGGGAGAGAGAACCCACAACAAAACTTGGCGTCGCTGCGCGCACGGCGCGACTTGAATGACAGCCGCCCGCGCCCGCGGAGCGCAGCCGACACCCGGGAGCCTGTTCCGCCCACGGCCCGGCGCGCAGCAGCAGGTAGGGGTGCGGACGGACGGGTGGACCGAGGGACCACGGGCCATGGGCCGCGCCCGGGCAGCCCACTCTGACTTCCCGCAGTGTGCCCACCGCCGCTGCGGGCGACGGTCGCCCCATCCCGCCCTGTCCCATGGACCCTGCGCAGGAGCACGGTCGGGCACACACACACGGGGCAAGGGGTGGGGGCGACCCCTGCGGGATCGGGAGCCAGGGGGCGATTTTTCTACTCGATGTTCAGAGGCTGGTTCCCAGCCTTCGGGCTCCTCCCGCTGCGCACATCTGGAAAGAATCTGCGTGCGGGTGGGGAGGGGAGGTGGAGGCACACGGGCGGGTGACAGGGACTGTGGGGGCAGGTGGAACTGGGAAGGGGTCTGGATCTCTGCACTGAGAACTTGGGCCCAGGGCATCCCGCGACTTTCCACGTCAGTTCAGCAGGGGCTCCACCGAATCCAACAACGACCTCTTTACAGACAGAATCAAGCCCAGAAGGAGGCAAAAAATCAATCTCGAGGGTGCGTGGACAGGTGAGGCGCACAGATGCGTTCTAGCACAGCTCTGTACACTCTGGCCACAACCCCACCGTCTGTCTAGGCTGCTGCTTCCAGCGGGACAGAAAGGGGCAAGGCGAAAAGCACAGTCGTCCTAAGGTTGTGTGTGTCATCAGCCTGGGCAGGATGCGGGGTGGGGGATGGCACAGGGCCTGGGGATGCTCGAGTTGAAATACCTGACCTGCAGTCAGGTGGAAGAAGGGGGTGGGGTTGGCTTGGGGCTCCCGAGCAGGGGCCTGGCTTGGGAGGCAGCTGCAGCCTAAGCTGCTGGAGTGTGCAGCAAGGGCTAGCTAGTGCCCTGGCCAGGATGCAGGCGTGCAGGAGGTGGCAGAAAGATGGGCATTAGCACCCAGAGCGTCTGCTGGGGAAGGTGAAACTGCGCTCTGCCAGGCACGAAGAGGCACTAGGGGTGTGAGCTGGGAGGACCCCTGGGTGGGCCTTTCCTCCGCTCTCCCTTTTGCCCTGTGAAAACCAAAACGATCAGATCCCGGGCTCACAGGGCACACACCACTGGGGAGGGCCTGGGCTGCCCTGGGAAACTCATCTGTGGCTGCTCTGGGGCTTCTGCATCCTTCTGTATACTCTTGGAGCCCTGGGCCCACTCTTCTGTGTGCAAGGTAAAAAGTGTCAGAGTCAATGACTTTGTGCACAGTGAAAGGGTACTCTTTGTCCCTTCTGTCTGAATCCCGGTTAGGAAGTGGCACCTGTAGGCTTGGTGGAGTCATACACAGAATGCTAATCATGACCTACTGGAACCCCGATGGCTCTCTGTCATCAATACCCTGCCATGGTGACTTGGCAACTCTTGGCAACCTGTGTCTCCATCCCTAATTTCTATTCCCCCTTTACCCTGGTTAAACACATCTGCCTCTTTCCTGTCCCTACTTCACACCCTGCCCCATGCTTCCCATCTGTCTGGAGGGCTTGCCTTTCCCTCTGTTCACTTGGGGAACTCCTACTCATCCTTCAAGACCAGCTCAGGGCTATGGGCAGAAGCAAAACATTAGTTCTAGTCTTAAATTTATTTTATCCATCCAGGCATCTATCCATCCATCCATCCATCCATCCATCCATCCATCCATCCATCCATCATGTGTGTTTGTATGCACATGCCACAGAGCATGTGTGGAAGTCAGAGGACAGCTTGCCAGAATTGGTTGTCTCCTTCTACCCTACCTTGTGGGTCCTGGGGTTCCAACTCTCGTCATCAGACTTGGAGGCAGGAGCCTTTCCTGGCTGAGCCATCAAGCCCTTGTTTTTCTTCTTCTTTTTTTTTAAAGACCCCTCCCCCTAAACAGGGTTTCCCTGTGTAGCCCTGGCTGTCCTGGAACTCCTTCGATAGACCAGGCTGACCTTGAACTCAGACCTACCTGTCTCTGCCTCCTGAGTGCTGATATTAAAGGCATGCACCACCACTGCCCGGCTCTGACTTATTTTTAATTATGTGTCTGTGTGTGCAGGTGCTGGCAGAGGCCAGAGGTGTCAGAACTCCTGGAGCTAGGGTTACAGGTGGCTGTAAGCCATCCCAGGGAGTGCTGGGCTCAGGTCTTCTGCAAGTGGAGTACTGCTCTTAACAAACAGGTGAGCCATCGCCCCAGCTCCTGACTCTAGTTTACTATTATATTTAACATACTAAGTTATAAGGCAGGGAATCCGAACAGTTGATGGCGTAGGCCTTTCTCCTCTGCCTTTCCATAAATCCATTCAACACCCAGAATCAGGGGAGGCTCAGTCTAACCTTGAAGGACAAAGCCAAGACCTCTGGGGGAGGGCTGCTGAGGAGTCTAAGATTTTGGGGGTGGGCAGCCGTGGGGGGCCATTTGCACTTGAGTTTCCAGCTTGCAAATCAGGAGCATAGCTTATGCCTATTCCTGGGCTTTTTCTTGCTCCAGCAAGCTATAGCTCAAAAGAGAGTGGGGACTCAGTGACTATGCGCTGAACCTGAGGGCAGGAGGTGATGCTGGGCTCTGCACTTCGGCTCCCAGCCATACCCATTCTTTCTACCTGGCTCTGGAATCTGGTCCTCGCTTTCCATCCCTGCACCAGCACTTCTGACTCTTTATCCCCTGCACAGCCTTGCTCACGGCAGCAGCTCCTTATCCTCCAGAAACGAGGCTGACGCTCCACCATGTAACCTGCCCAGGGCTGTGGCCATTGTGTCTGCTTGTGTCATTTTCGTCCCACCTGCCACGGACAGTCCAGTGAGCTTTGTGGAGATTTCCACGTGGACTGTCCGGACCCCAGGCCTGCACACACACCGACCCTCTTTTGTTCTTGCCAGATGCTTGCCCATCAGAATGCCTAGTCTAGGCTTCACTTGCTCTAGGAAGACGTCGATGACAAGGTTATGCTTTCTCTGAGCTCCTGTGAACTCTCCACCTTACTCTCTCACATCTCAGGTGACTCAGTTTACCTGACTCTAAAGTTTATCAGTTTATCATCAGACTCAAAAGCAACACTGTCTAACAAATTTGATGTGAGCCACAAATGCAATATTCTAGAAGCCATGTAAGAAAAATAAAATGAGAGGCCAGAGAGATGGCTCAGTGAGTAAAAGCACCAGCTGTGCAAGTCCAACAACCTGAGTTCGATCCCCAGATGCACACATCTGTAATCCCAGCACTCCTATGGCAAGGTGGGAGGTGGAGGCAGAATTGTCTGGAAGCTCAATGCCCAGCTAGCATGGAGTGTGCAGTGCAGGCTGCCAACAAGAACGAAAGGAGAAGATGTGCTCCTGACCTCCACACGCTCACCCTGGCATGCACGAGCCTGCGTGCGCATATGCGCGAGCGCGCGCACACACACACACACACACACACTTTTTTTCTCTCTCTCACACACACAATCTCTCTCTCACACACACGCACACACTTTCTCTCTCTCTCTGTCTCACACACACACACACACACACATGATTTTTAATTTTTATATTTATTTTTTGGTTTTTCAAGACTTGGTTTTTCTGTGTAGTCCTGGCTGTCCTGGAACTCACTCTGTAGACCAGGCTGGCCTCAAACTCATAGAGATATGCCTACCCTTACCTCCCAAGTGCTGAGATTAAAGATGTGTGCTACCACTGCCTGGCCAATTTTTATTTTTTTAAAGACAGGGTCTTACTATATATCCCTGTCTGTCCTAGAACTCTCTCTCTGTAGTCCAGACTGGCCTTGACCTCACAGAGCTCTGCCTGCCTCTGCCTCCTGAGTGCTGGGATTAAAGGCGTGCACCACCATGCCTAGAACAAATAATTTTTTAAAGTAAAGTAAGACAGGTAAACTTAATTTTGTTTAACCCAATATATTAAAAGTGTTATTTAACCATTATAAAATTAATGAGGAGCTCTATATCATTAGTATTAATGAGGCGTTTCACATTCTTTTCTGCAGTGCCCTTAAAATCTATACACACACAGTGTGTTCTTTAGAGCATGTCTCAACATGGACTAGCACCATACCTTAAGCGCTTCATAGGCACATGTGGCAGCGAGTAGACAGGGCATCGTGAACCTCTTAGCCAGGAGCCTGCCCCAGGCTTCCTTGTAGGACCCCAGTACTTGGTGTGCTCGGCCCCCCACAAGAGCATCATGGGAAATGCAGAAGCCCTGAAGCTCAGCTCAGCCCCTTCACAGCTGTTACACTAGCCGATCCCAGGGGCCTCTGCTCTCTGATCTCTAAAGCAGTGAAGAAAACATTTTCAGTTTGGTTCAGAATGTTGATATAAATTATGTATTTGTACAGATAAGCCTGTGGATTTTTATGGAGACAAGCCAAAGGTGAGGGGAAGAAAGCCAGCCTGTCCAGTGAGTACCTTGTATATGTGAGGACCGGCTCCTTCCCTGCGTCTGCTCCCTGGCCTCCTGCTCTGAGTAAATTTGAGACTCACTTCCCACCCCCCTCCCATCCCCCCCCTGCTCTGGCCAGAAGACTGTGGAATCAGCTATGGGGGGAGGGGAGGCTAATGACCTGTAGAAGTGTGGCAGGGGAATGGAGGGCCAGGCTGCTGCCCGCATCACTCACTTCTGCTCACTAAGAGCTAGGCATCTGCAGGGCTCTCTGGCTCTGCCAGACTAGCGGGCTGGGGCTCAAGTCTGCTTAGGCCACATGGATTGTATGGTCAAGGGACCTGGCTGTTGCCCTCTTCTTCATACCCTTTTCCTGGGATGTCTCGTCTTCCTCGGGACCCCTTATACTGCCACCTGGATCTGAGTGGGTAGTGGTTATGGTATCACCTACTCCAGACAGGACAGGCATGTGACCTACCTCACCTCTGTCTCCAGGGCCCAGGGCTGGGTGCAAGATGGGGCATCCGAGGCAGTAAGACCACAAAGCAGTATCTAAAATAGTGCAGCATCTTCTACAGCCCATCTAGAGCAGATGGGTTGGGATCAACCAGACCAAGAAGTCTAGGTGGGTTCTAGACATGGTGTCTTAGTGTTTTACTGCTGTGAAGAGACACCATGACCTTGGCAGCTCTTATAAAGGAAAACATTTCATTGCCGTGGCTTACAATTTCGGAAGTTTAGTCCATTATCATCATGACAGGACATGGTGACATGCAGGCAGACATGGTGCTGGAGAAGGAGCTGAGAGTTTTTCATCTTGATCCACAGGGAGCAAGAAGTGAGCTGTGTCACTGGGTGTAGCTTGAGCATATATGAGATCTCAAAACCCACCCCCACCTTCCTTCTAGGCCACACCTACTGCAACAAGGCCATGCCTCCTAATAGTGCTGCTCTCTGTGGGCCACGCATTCAAATACATGAGTCTATGGGGCAATACCTACTCAAACTACCACATATGGGATGGGGTGGAGAGGGGATGCTAGAGTGGGTAATGAGGTGGCTGGGAGGTGGACCATGCTATGGAGCAGAGCAGTGGTTCTCAATCTGTGGGTTGAGAACCCTTCAGGGGGTCAAACAAGCCTTTCACAAGGGTCACATATCGGATATCCTGCATATCAGATATTTATATTATGATTCATAACTAGCAAAATTATAGTCATGAAGTAGCAATGAAAAAAATTTTATGCTTGAGGGTCACCACAACATGAGGAACTGTATTCAAGGTCGAAGCATTAGAAAGGTTGAGAACCACTGGAGTAATGGAAGGGAGAAATTCATTCATTTACTCATTTATTTAAATTTATTCATTTATTAAGCATTAGTGTGTGTACCTCATTGACCTATGGAGTGCCCATGGAGGACACTTCCATTATCACCTCTAGGACAGATGAGAAACTGAAGTTTAGACTGTTTTGAAACTTTCCCGGAGTCACAGACTGGTGAGAGCCAGAGCAGGCTCACAGCTCCAGCCATTGGTCTCCACATCTCACCCTTCAGCGTCACGGCCGCCGACTTCCCTGTTTCCCTGATGCTGCCATGACAAGCTCTGGTCAGACCCTTCTAGCTGCTGCTATGGTTGCATTTCCTGAGGGAGTGTGGGAGAGCCCCAGCCTGGCTTGTGTGCTGTCCACTACTCCACTCTGGAGTGGACCTCAGAGCCTGGACACCCACCTGTACACCTCTCAACCACTCAGTGTTACTGTGTGCAATGTTCCACGTTACTGTGCAGAGTCCTCCAAGTAGCAACAGCTGCTCTGTCTCCTGATGGGCATCCGATGCTCTGTGTCTGTTGTCATACTTTGTCCTGACAGGACTGTGAGTTTAGACAGCACCTGCCTGGTACAGATGAGGAGGAGGCTGAGGTGCAGTGAGGGTGCAGTGAGTTCGGGGAAGTGAGGCTTTCACTGGGGTCTGTGGGTCCTGGGATCAGTACCTCTCACTGCCACCTGTTGTACCTCAACACACCCCAGAGACTTATCTGAATCCTTGTGATGCTAAGCCCTGATCTTTGGGACCACCGGGACAATGGTAGCCAAGCATCATTCTTAGCCTGTACCCATCCCTACTGCGCTGGGGATTATCTGCAGGGGCAGTGGTCATGGGAGCGTGTCAGGTCCCGGTGAGGATAGCTGGGTGACTGAACACCCGGAGTGGGACTCATCGGGTCATCGGATGGCAGCAGCCTCAGCCACCTCTTTGCCTGGCTTTGGGGTCACTCAGACTGCACCCACATGCAGAGTTCTTCTCAGCTTAGGTGCTGTGACTTTTGTTCAACTGTTGCCAAGCCCTGGGCAACCTCCGACTCTGCCCTCCCACACACGCTGTAACACTTGAGTTATTTCTTGGAAAGGAAGTTGTTGACGGCACAAGAGAGGGAAGGGGCATTTGGGGCAGAAGGAACAGTAGCATGTGCAAAGGCTAGGCGGGAGGGTCCACTAGGTAATCCAGTGTAGCTCAGCTGGTGCCAGGAGAGGGATCCTGGGATCCTGCGTGGAAGCTGGAGCAGTGTCACACCTGCTGGGGAGGGACAAGGGATTGCCACATTGTCTATGTCAGGACAGCGGGAGTTTAGCAAATTCCAGGTCCCGCCTTAGCTTCCCTTCTGTGAAATAGGGGTGCACATTCCTCAGGGCCCAGGCTGGTGAGGGTTATAGGTGGTTTGGCAGCCCTGACTCGGGGCTTCAGGGCCCTTCCATCACTCCAGAGGATGTCCCCTATGAGAGAGGGTGGCAGTCATCAAGCTCTAAGGCGGCCACTGTCTTACGCCTGGGAGGGCCCTCTCATGACTTCAGTGGCCATAACTACACGCCCAATGCACGTGATCGGTGACTCCCCTGGCCCCGAGGTGGGCCTGAACCGCTCCTCCCACAGGCACCATGGCCAGCAGCAGGGGCCTATCACTCCTGCTGCTGCTGCCACAGCTGCTCCTGGGCCCCGTCCTGGCCGTGAGGGCACCTGGGTTTGGCCGCAGTGGCACCCACAGCCTGAGCCCTGAGGAGAATGAATTTGTGGAGGAGGAGCAGCCTGTGCTAGTCCTGAGCCCCGAGGAGCCAGAGCCTGGCCCAGCCACCATCGACTGTCCCCGAGATTGTGCCTGCTCCCAGGAAGGTGTTGTGGACTGCGGTGGCATTGACCTGCGGGAGTTTCCAGGCGACCTGCCTGAGCACACCAACCATCTGTCCCTGCAGGTGAGGTTGATGCTGTTCCAGCAGTTGCCCCAGCTGCTGACTCCAAGCCTTCAACATGGTTGCACAGCTCCCTTCTTACCCAGAACCTCCAATTTCCACAGCCCCACCCCCTGCAGCCCCTGATTCAGGGTAGCAAGGCAGATCAGCCTCTTGAGTCCTGGTCCCACTCTTATGGCCCCAATGATGCCCTGGGTTACAGAGCCCTGAGATGCAGCCTGTTGGTTCATGGAGGAGTCTGGGCTGTTCAGCTTGTAGAGTGAAAATGTCTCATCATGGCCACAGAGTTGCCCAGCAGCTGAATACATAGGGCACCATGAACACCATTACAGGACCAGGAGAGCCAGGACAAGGGGTCCAACCCCAGGAGGCAGTGGGCTCAGAGCATAGAATGAGACTGCTGGCCCCTGCTGAGGCCCTCCAGACTGGACGGATGGATCCTGGGGCATCTAGGGCAGGCCTAGGGGAGGGGAGGAACTATTACATCTCTCCTGAGGAGAGCCAGCAAAGGCAGGGGATCTGCCTGTGGTCACTGGGGTGGGGGTGGGGGTGGGGGGGAGGCTAGGCAGGCAGTAAGGGGAAAGGACAAATTGAAGACACTTCCTCATAGGCTCGTTTCCCACCCATTCACACACAGACTCTCTCATGTACCTGCTGTGCGTACCCCTGGTTCTGTGTGGGGGTGTATGGTGTGTAGGAAGGACATGCATGGTCCCATTCTAACTTAGGTGCTCACAGTACATGGGTGAGACAGACAGACAGACAAGTGAGTAGACAAAGTCAAATAGAGATGTAAGGCTTAGCCAGGTAGCAGTGGCCCACACCTTCATCCCAGCACTCGGGAGGCAGAGGCAGGCAGTGTTCTGTGAGTTCAAGGCCAGCCTGGTCTACAGAGTGAGTTCCAGGACAGCAGGGCTACACAGAGAAACCCTGTCTTGAAAACCAGGAGGGAAGGAGGGGAAGAAGGAGGGAGGGAGGGGGAGAGAGAGAGAGAGAGAGAGAGAGAGAGAGAGAGAGAGAACAAGAACTTACACTATGGGGTCCAGATCAGACCCTTCATCCAGCCCAGGAGAGCTTTCCAGAGCACATGGTCAGAAACCTAGTATTCCAAGGGGAGTGGGGACTGCAGGGCCAAAGAAGGGAGCTAAGTGCCTTCTGTTTAGAGAACAGTCCCAGGTGCTGTCACTTGGTGCAGGTCTGAGCCGTGGGTGATAGCTGCATGTGGGCTCTTTAAGAGTGGGACTCACACACGTTTGTGCCCACCGCTGTGCACTGTCTGCCTCAGGAGAGAATGCCAAGGCAGGTGCCCAAGAGAGGGTGCTCCTAGGGCCAAGGGCAGGTACAGAACCCCTCATGCACCCACCCCTGAATGGCTGCTGTCTCCCCCACCTCCCCCCAGAACAACCAGCTGGAGAAGATCTACCCCGAGGAGCTGGCTCGGCTGCAGCGGCTGGAGACACTCAACCTTCAGAACAACCGCCTAACTTCCCGAGGTGAGGAGCCGGGACACTGGCCCCAGGGGCCGGGACACGGGACCTCAGAGGCCTGAGAGGCACAGTGGCCACGGGGAGAACTCACCCTGCAGACCCTGGGGTGAAGGGGAGCCCAGGCTTGGGTTGGGCTGGCAGGGGGGCTCTCTGATGTGGACCTGAGCCTGCTGTGGGTGTCTGAGACCCAGGAGGCGGGGCCTGGGGCATTGAGATCACAAGCTTCCTGGGACCTTGTCAGGGACTCTCCAATTTGCAAGGGCCCGAAGAATCCAAGAGCAACATTAAGTTGTTTTTTTCCCCCTGAAGATGAATACAATACTTAATTGGGATAGAACTTTCAGAAAACAAAGTGGAAGGGGGAAAAAAAACCCTATAATCCTGCCACTTTGAATTAATCAATATTAAGGTTTTGGTATTCTCCCTTCCCCGTTTTAAAAGAAAGCAGCTTTATTGATATGTGATTTATGTGCCCTAAGTGACCCAGTTTAAAAGTCCACTCCAATCTGATGTGTTTGGGTGAGTTTATGCAGTGTACAGCCGCCTCTGTGATCTGCAGCCATTCATCTTAGATTTTTAAACCCACAGCAGATCTCCTGCAATCGCTGCGGCGGCCTGCTTTGTTTCACTTAGCAATTTGTTTCTGTTGCTAGAGCTCTATCTGGCTGTCACGTCACACTCCAGCGCAGGGTATTCCATGGAGACGCAGCTCACGGTTTATGTAACTGTTCCCTCTCCTTTGACTTGGGCCAGTCCCAGCATCTGGGGGTCCTGGAGCAGGGACTGGATGTCAGAGGCCAGCTCAGGGCTGGAGAGGGGCCAGTCTAACTGGTCTCCTCACAAGCCAGCTGTCAGAGGGGACCAGGGGCGAGTCTTGCCCTGCCCAGAGCCTATCCCAGCTGGGCTGCACCTGCCTGTAGGTGGGGCTGAGATTGAAGAGGGGCCTCTGACCCCCCTGCAGCCATCCCCAGGGGAGCACCCCTTCCTGCCTCAAAGGGTTAGGCTAGGTCACTCAGTCCCCAGCAAGCACTTAGCTGCTCGCTCCTGTGCTTGGGCCACGTGAGAAGGAGAGAGAAAGAACGCAGGGCAGGACAAAGACTGGAACTGATTGGGAAGGGAGGGAGCTGCCTAGCAAGTGGGTGGTTCGCCTGCTCCCCTGTAGTATTTCCTTCATCTAGGGCTCTGACCTGTCCTTTAAAGGGCTCCCAGAGGAGGCGTTTGAGCATCTGACTAGCCTCAACTATCTGTACCTGGCCAACAACAAGGTGAGGGCCACGGGGGGGTGGGCGGGCTTCCCTGCCCTCTTGGTTCTCTCGTCCCTTGAGCTCTATGGTTACTCTCCAGTGCCCTCTCTAGCCTGGCCTCTGGGTCCCCGTTGCCCTGGATGTTGAGAAGGGGACTCACACCATCCCCCGTAACCTAGAGCATGGCTGATAATGAAGCGGCCAAGGCCTTCAGCATGGATGGGTGGAGGGAGAGTCCCGCATGTCACACAGGCACTCACAAGGCTTCTTGGAGGAGACGATACTTGAGCAAAGGGCAGATTCCAGCCTGGGCCCAGGGAGAAAGGCTGTGCTGTTGAGGTGGCATGTTTCCCTGGTCCCCAGTACTCAGGGCTGAGGTAGGATCGTTTAAGTCTGGGAATTTGGGACAAGCCTGGACACAAGGAGACATGTTTCAAAATGCATAGAGGTAAATAATAAACAGGAAGCTTGCCTTCCCTCCACCCAGAGCAACTTTTCAAATCACACTGTTGCTTCTGGCCTCGAACCCCTCTTCCTCATGAGCCCAGGAGCTCAGGAGTGTGGGGACAGGTGCAGGGGGCTCTGACTGCCAAGCTAAGGGCTGTGGGAGCTGGGCACGTTTTGTTTTATCAAAGGATGGAACAGGTTTCTGCGTTAGCAAAGTGGCTTTGGTGTCAGGGAAGAAGAGGGAAGGGAAGCCGACCAGCACCCAGTGGCAGGGCCCAGAGCTAGCCTCTACTGGTCTTTCTGCCGTCTCTTTTCTTTCCAGCTAACATTGGCACCCCGATTCCTGCCAAACGCCCTGATCAGTGTGGACTTTGCTGCCAATTATCTCACTAAGATCTATGGACTCACCTTTGGCCAAAAACCAAATCTGAGGTCAGAAGTCAGAGGGATGATCCTGGGTGTGTGGGAATGTATGCGTGGAGGGTGAGTGTGGAGGATTTGGGGGAAACAAAGAGGAGACACAGGCAGGCCCTGAGAGGGGGTTTGCTGTGCTGTGGGCTATGGGCTGTGCTCAGGGGTGGTGGAGGCACACCCAGGCCCTAGAGGAGCTCAGGATCCAGAGGGCTGAGACCTGAGGGATGAGGAGGTCTCCGTCCAGTAAATGAGGAATGAGAACTTATGTATGGGAGTGGTGGGGTCTGGGAGGAAAGAGCAGCTTCCATCGGGTGGAGCTGCCCTTCTTTGAACTTGCTTAAGGAGGTATGACCACTCCCAGGACCCCCCACACTGGACTTCAGATGAAGGAGTCTGGGCTGGGACCAGGAAGACCTGTTTCTGCCACTAATTTATGTGGTGACTTCGGTCAGGGTGCTGAGCCTGTCCCTGCCCCTGTCCCTGACCAGAGAGGGGCTTCTGAAGCTCTTTAACTCTGCACCCCTGGGTTAAGATGATAGAAAAGTGCCCCGGGCCCTGCTCTCCGTAAGACTTTGAAGGTACAGAGCAAAGCTGGCCTAGGGCGGGGAGCCCAGGTGGGGTGAGGACTATACCTCAATCCCGCAGGTCTGTGTACCTGCACAACAACAAGCTAGCAGATGCCGGGCTGCCGGACAACATGTTCAATGGCTCCAGCAACGTCGAGATCCTCATCCTGTCCAGCAACTTCCTGCGCCACGTGCCCAAACACCTGCCTCCTGCCCTGTACAAGTTGCATCTCAAGGTGGGGAGCAGAGAGCGCCCATGGGGGAAGAGGCAGACCCTTGGCCAGACACAGAACTGCTGAGGGAGAAGCATGGCCCAGTTGAGTGTGGGGATGCCGAGTGAGTCTGAAAGTACATTGCAGGGGTATTAGCTATCTGGGGGAGTAGGCGGACGTCTGGGTGCCTTGACCGTCAGTGTGGGCTTGAGGGGGCTATCAGCACACACAGGTGCTGCAGGTCTGACTCCCCTCTTGGTACACCTCATCCCAGGCCTGGATCTTGCCCCTGCCTCTCACTTTGCCCCTCCCTCCCTTTCCTTCTAGAACAACAAGCTAGAGAAGATCCCCCCTGGGGCCTTCAGTGAGCTGAGCAACCTACGAGAGCTGTACTTGCAAAACAACTACCTGACCGATGAAGGCCTGGACAATGAGACCTTCTGGTGGGTCCCTGTATCACCGCAGCCTCCTCATCACCATGGCACCTGGCAGGCTCAGCTGCTCCCAGCTGGGCACAGTCACGTGTCTACTGTCCTTGCCTGCTTTCCCTGGAGAAGACACTTTGGGGCTTGTGTCATTTGCCATTTCTGTCTCTGGGAAGAAGTCAAAGCGTATAGATAAGGCCTGCTGAGATGGCAGATGTGGGATGTGGGCTCCTGCTTAGCATCTCAGTCCCCTCCTTTCTCCAGGAAGCTCTCCAGCCTGGAGTACCTGGACCTGTCCAGCAACAACCTGTCACGGGTCCCCGCTGGCCTTCCCCGCAGCCTGGTCCTGCTGCACCTGGAGAAGAACGTCATCCAGAGCGTAGACGCTGATGTGCTGACACCCATCCGCAGCCTTGAGTATCTACTGCTGCACAGCAACCAGCTGCGGGCTGAGGGCATCCACCCGTTGGCGTTCCAGGGCCTCAAGCGTCTGCACACAGTGCACCTCTACAACAATGCGCTGGAGCGCGTGCCCAGTGGCCTGCCCCGCCGAGTTCGCACCCTCATGATCCTGCACAACCAGATCACAGGCATCGGCCGTGAGGACTTTGCCACCACCTACTTCCTGGAAGAACTCAACCTCAGCTATAACCGCATCACCAGCCCGCAGATGCACCGGGATGCCTTCCGCAAGCTGCGCCTGCTGCGCTCCCTGGACCTGTCTGGCAATCGCCTGCAAACCCTGCCTCCGGGCCTGCCTAGAAATGTACATGTGCTGAAGGTCAAGCGCAATGAGTTGGCCGCCCTGGCACGCGGGGCACTGGCTGGCATGGCCCAGCTACGGGAACTCTACCTCACAGGAAACCGACTGCGTAGCCGGGCCCTGGGACCCCGTGCCTGGGTGGACCTTGCTGGTCTGCAGGTACTAAAGGACTGGGCCACTCAGGGGCACAGGGAGGAGAGAGGATGGTGGGTCTGCCCCGAGCCTACCTAGCTACTGGGATGAGGGACAGTTGTGCCAGGAGCCAGGTTCCTGTGGGTTAGCCAGACTGAGTTGATTCACAGTTAGAGACCTGCCGGGGAGGCTGACCTTAGGGTAGGAGGGTCGTGACCATGCAGTCCAACCTACCTATGGGGCAAAAGCGAAGGGCAGAGTGAACACAGGAGCCCGTGGTTAGGGTGGCCGGGCCTTGTCACCACAGGCAGACCCTGGCTTGAGAAGGGTGGTGGGGGTAAGTGATAGTCATGGCTCAGGTCAGGGTCCCTAGTTCAGGAGGATTAGGGGGCAGTTTGGGCAACATGGGCCCAGCGTCCTGAAGTACAGAAGTGGGTGCTTGCAGAAGGCTGGGCCTTGACCTTGGAGGTCGGGGTGTTGTTGATCTTCCCAGTCAGCCGAGGGCCAGGATGGGACAGCTGCTCAAGGCACTCTGGGGCCAACCACTGGGCATGACTGCTATGGCTATGTGGGGATATCCCCAAACCTCTCTGGGGACAAGAACCTCCCATGTGAGGAGAGCAGTGAGTTAGGTGAAATTTATCGGAACACGGAAGAGGGGCCAAGCCTGCCACAGCAGCTCCTGTTCCGCTCCCGGAGCCTGCCTTCATGACAGAGGCTGAGAACCTCCACCCTGTCCCTTCTCCCTCAGACCTCCCTCGGGGCCTGCTCTAGTCTCTCGGGGCTCTGCTTGGACGCCGGCTCTGAGGTCTTCTTCTGCATTGTTTTTCCTTAGAAGCTTCACCTGCCAGGCCTCGGGGCCCGCGGGTTGTCAGTTGCCTGTATTCTGGGAAGAAGGAGAGGCCCACGTTTTAGTCTGACGTGCTCACCACCGGCTGTGGTGGTGGGAATTGCCATCAGGACTGGGGTGTCTTCAAAGAATACTGGGGAGGAGTGGGGGCAGAGAGAGAGTCCAGGAGGACCCCTGAGTTGGACAGTGTGGTGGTTGAGGCAGCTGGTTCTGCATGGTCTCTCCTCACCCTGGCCACCCACCCTGCTGAGGGCCGCACCGGAATCCAGCCTCTGTGCTGCCTTCAAGCTGTTGCTCGGGAGCTCGGTCTTGATCCCAAGCCCCCACACCTGCCCCCTCTCGTTACCTTGTCTAACTCACTCAGGGGGAAGGGCCACACCCACCCGGGGCACCTTGTAAGCTGCCTGGGCATACTTCTTGTCTCTGTTGCCTGCCTCAGGCAGCCTGACAGCTCCTAACCCCAACGACAGCTCTCGATTCAGGTTGCTTATGCCCCAGGCCAAGCCACCCTGTTTCTCAACCGGACCTCAGCGTCCTGGGATCTCACCGCTCCCGTACTCGAAGCACCGCGCACACACGCACTCCTATATAATCTTCTATAGCTCCCGCTTCCTTGAGGTCCCCGGCCGGATTGATTCCCTGCTGTGGTTTTCAAGGCTCCCTCTGCTCCTGCTCAGGCACACCAGCCCCTCTACTGGATGCACTCTGCCTGCCTTGCTTACTGGAGACATCTATTCCTTTGTTCCTTCATTCATTCTGGAAGAGTCCCCATGTTGTACTAGACACAGTTCCAGAACTGGGGATCCTGCGAGAAATAAGAGGGGGGACACCACCCTTGTTAGGGTATACCTAGGACTCAGCCTGAGTGTCACCTTGCCTAGGAAACATCCTTACCCGTTAGCAGGGTCGGGCAGGCCAGGTTGAGCCTCAGCCTGGGTATCTGGTGAGCAAGCAGGGATTCTATCTCACACTGAGGGTCTTTTGACAGGCAACTGCTCCTTTTCCCTCAAATCCACCCTGTGCTAATGTCCTGGAAAGCCTTTCCTGGCTTGAAGCTGGATGAGGCCTTTCCCTGCTTCCTCTTTACAGCCAAGCCTGTGGCTTGTTTTGTGGAGCTCTGGTCCATCTCCACAGCCTGTCTGTCTTCCTGAGAGTGGAGATGGTGTCTCATGGAGTCCATGTCCCCAGCACCCATGGGCACCAACCATCTCTGGAATGAATGAGGGAATGGTAAAGGCGAGAGTGGGGAGGGTCCCAATGGCTGTGGAGACAACATGGGAAACAGGAGGAGGAAACAGAGTTGGAAATTTTGGACTCCGCTGCAGTCCTGATGCAGGTTTCCAAGCTGTGTGAGATCTGGCCGATGACCCGAATCCCAGCCTGCCAGGGCAACAAAGGAGCTCAAAGATCATGTAGTCCTGTCCCATGGCAGCACTAGTGTGGGTCTGGAAAAGGTGCATTGGCACTTTGAGGGGCAGCAGAGGTGACCACAGAGCCAGTGTGTGCCAGCTCCCCTGCCCCACTTCCCTGGCTATGGCTCCTGGGCTCCAGGCATGAGGTGATCTGAGCCTGCTCAGCCTGGGACCTGCTTGTGTCAGGATTTCTACAAGCCTTGTGCCTACTCTCCAGGCCCCTGCACGTGTGACCTGCACACATGGATCCTGGCGTGTCTAGTCTGATGGAAGTGACAGGTGGATTAAAGAGGAAATACTATGACATGCAGGCAACTTGGCCATGACTCCATGTGCAATGGCAGAAAGGGCTGAGTCTACATCAATGAGAACAAATACTTGGAGTCTGGCACAGCGTGTTCTAGCCTCTTAGAGATGGATTAACCTAGCTAAGCTGTTTCCCCACCTGGAAAACATGGATTGTTACCCCCACCCCACTGGGGGTTCTCATTAGATGTCAATAGACTACGGCTTGGTGGGAGTCTGTAAGCTGTTAAGTGCTGTGCGCAGACGGGAGTCCTTGACTCCTCTGCTTGCCTCTGCAGCTGCTGGACATTGCTGGGAACCAGCTCACAGAGATCCCCCAGGGACTCCCCCCATCGCTTGAGTACCTGTACCTGCAGAATAACAAGATCAGCTCTGTTCCTGCCAACGCTTTTGACTCCACTCCCAACCTCAAGGGGATCTTTCTCAGGTAGGAAGTCCCTGAAGCCCCCACTTGTACCCGCCCCCTACACATCTAACAGTAGATGGATAGTTGAGACACTTGTACCCGCCCCCTACACATCTAACAGTAGATGGATAGTTGAGACACTTGTACCCGCCCCCTACACATCTAACAGTAAATGGATAGTTGAGACACGGGGGGAGGGGGAGGGCGTAGCTTGCAGGAAGAGTGTGAGCAGAGCTCTGGCAGGCCTGCGGTGGCTCGTAGGTTTGCTAGTGGGCATTGGAAACATTAACGACTAGTGTAGGGGGGTGTTGAGGTGTAGGTGGTTATGAGAGGAGGCCCAGGGAGCATCTTGCTAACCCACAGCTGTGAAGACACAGGTGACTGCTATGTTCACAGCCAGCCAGGTGGGGCTCAGGGTCAGACCAAGAACGCAGATGCCTAAGTCCCACTGGGCTCTGGGGTTAGGACTTCAGGGAACTCAGACCCACAGACTATGACTTCTTCTCAACCCCTCCCACACCCCACTTGACCCGACCCCCCAAATCAGAGAGCAGACAGAACAGAAGGTAGCAGAAGGCCCAGGGTGGTGACACCGGGGTGGTGTGACTCAGGCTTCTGAGCAGAGTTGAGGCACTGTTGGGCCTAAAGTCAGGACTGAGTACATCCCTTACCAGCTCAGCCACGGCCTTGCCTGTGTACCAGTCAGATCTTGGGGTTTGTACCAGAGGGCAGCAGAGGCATCTCCCATGGCTGCCCCTCTATGGATGAAGTAAGAGTGTGCGGAGCGGGAGGCTTCTCTTGCCCTGTAGATGACAATCGTCTGCTGGTCCCTTCCTCCAAGCTGTCAGTGTCCCAGCAGGTCTGCTTGCCGTGGTGTACCATGCTTCTTCGTCTTCCACCTTTACAACTTGCTGGGCCGTTTCCCAGACACCCACTCCCTGCCCTCTTCCCTTCTGAGCTGGGCAGGCATGAGGGCATCAGCTCCTGACACTGACCCACGGACCACCACTCAGATTCAACAAGCTGGCCGTGGGCTCCGTGGTGGAAAGCGCCTTCCGGAGGCTGAAACACCTGCAGGTCCTGGACATTGAAGGCAACTTTGAGTTTGGTGGCACTTCCAAGGACCGGGGCCACACAGATGAGGAAGAGGAAGAAGAGGAGGAGGAGGAGGATGAAGAAGAGGAAACAGGATCATAACAAAGTGACACAGATCTGACCCAGGTGGGTGGTCTGTGTGGTATGATGCTCACCTCTCCCCACACTGTCCCTGACCCATCCTCACCCTGTCCTCTAGTCTGTCCCTTCATTTTGAGCATCTGTCAGTTTTGTGTGTAGGATTGGTTAGTGGGAAAGGTTAGTGTGTGTGGCAGAGCACCCACGGAAGCCAGTTTGTGCCGAGGCAGTCTAACACAGGGAGATGAATACTGTACTGGGGGCTACCCTGGGGTGCAGAGATGCCTGAGCTGGAGACGGGGATGTAGTCACTGTAGGCCTTGAGATGGGTATAGACACTGAGGGGGTTAGAAGAGCTTGTCCAGGGTAGAGAGGGAGAGGGTAGCCCTATGGGCCCCGTACACAGTTAACGTACAGGGAGTTTGCACACACAAGCATCTACACATGTGTACATGCATACATACTTTACTCCAGGACACAGTTACAGGCAATAACATGTACATAGCTGTGTGAACAAGTATGCATAGAGGTATGGGTACCCATTCACACAGGCTTACATGTGTACACACATATACACACATACCTAGTCCATGCAGGGGCTTCTCTGGAAGCAGGGAACTCAAGCGGCTTCAGTGCTAAGAGCCTGAGAGGGGGTGGGCTCTGCGGAGCCTAACTGCATGTGTCTACAGAGTCCCTGTGGCTTCTGAGAGAACAACTGAGAGAGAGAGGTGGGGGTGGGGAGAATGACTGGGAAGTCAGGGAACATACCTGCTGGGGGGGGGGCAAGAGCTGAGGGCAGTAGAGGGGAGGCCCCGTGAAACTCACGAAGGCCCACTCTGCTTGGTTTCCTTTTGGCACAGGTGACGTGGGTGCTCGTGGGATATGCTGTGGAGGGAGGAGAGGGGGCAGGAGGGCTGCTGGAGGGAATCGCAGGAGCCTGGTGATCGTCCGACTGTGGAAGGAGGGCCAGGGAGCTGAGTGACTGCAGTCCCAGGCAGGCTAGTGACTTTGATGGCTGGATCTGAAGTCACATCAGCCTAAGATCATCTGTCCATGCAGGGGAAGACGCCAAGCAGAGAACTGGATTCATCTACGGCGAACATTTTGCTTAGGGTTGTGGGACCAGAAAGACAGGGAACAAAGAAATGGGATAGATTAACAGTCTCTGTCCTGGGGGCCAGGCTTGGGAAGAGGGAGGGGCAGGTGGGAGTGTTGGGAGCAGAGATGTGGGGAGGGGGTGGAAACCTGGGCAGGTGATAGGGAGTGTCCAGGCAGAGAGCAGTGGTCAGAGCGGATATGTAAGGTTAGTTAGGACTTCGGAGAATGTGTTAGGGGTTATGAGGCCAGGGGGGCTATGCAAGGAGGCTGCTGGTCATGGCCACAGTTAGGATGTTGACTTGAAGTAGGGCCTGGAGCTGAGAGGAACTGGTGGTGGGGGTTGGGGGGTGGTGGTGATGGATGATGACAGCTGTGAGGATGGATGATGGGGACAAGTTACCCACTAACGATAGAGAGCAGGATGCATGACAGGGTTGTGAGCACGGAGGGGCAGCCCCAGCTCCCAGGGCCAGCTATGGAGGTAGAGTCCTTGCCCTAAGGTACTGTCCTTAAAAGCCAGGGTCAGCAGGAAGGGGTGATTACTATTCCATGAGGACCCTCTGGCTCTCGGGGGAAGGGCTGTGGAGTTCTGGGGTTAGGGAGAATCTTTCCCCCTTTGTGGAATGTTGGCCATAGTCAAGTGGAATGCTGGGAGAAGTCCCAGAAAGTTCTGGATTCAAGCTGGGCACCTCCTGGTTCGAGACTCCCAGGGGCGCCTCGTCATTCCCACGCATAGGAGCCTGGCTTCCAAAACCCTCTCACTCAGTCATTCCACCCAGAGCTGTTTGTAACTAGCCCTGACTCTCCAACATGTTCCACAGGACGACGGACCACCGGACTCCCTTCTGCAGCCCAGGCCTGTGCCCCGTGAGCGCCCCCTTCTGACACACCCAGCGCTGAGCCCAAGGGGCATCCGAATGCCAGAGGCTGAACACAGTCTCGTGTCCCACCCCTTCCTGTAATGTGTTGCACAAGCAGACACGTGCAGACACCACACCCCCAGCCTGGCCACACAGATAGCCAGCTGCACATGACCCTCCAAGCTGGTTGTCTGCACAGTCTCACACCAACACACACACACACACACACACACACACACACACACACACACACACACACACACACCATACACACGCTCTGACCTCTGAACCCACACTGGCCTGGTACACTCAGGCAGATACTCTCTCCCCACTTCACACACACACAGAGTGACCTATGCCACCAAAAGCTCTTGCTTCTGGCCATCTCTGGTCATCACAGTTGGCCATGTGCCTTGTCCACTGTTCTCTCCCTTGGGGACTCGGGGTTGTCTCCTTCCTCTGTGGCCAGGTGCTTTCTACCCTCTGAGACTCACAAAAGCTGGCTTTTGTCTTTTGCCTTCCCTCTGGGGATGTGAACCTTCTAACTTCCACCAGGGCCTTGCCCCTTCCCCAGGTGCTGAGGCAACCCCACCACAGGGAGCTCCTTTTTGTTGTGCCCTGGCAGGTCACAGGCACTTTCTGAGGACAACCTCAAGAAGGAGGGGGGAGGGGGAGGAGGCAGCTGTGCATGGCGTGGGCAGGGATGACTGCGTTGGTCTTCAGTTCTGGGGTACCTTTGGTTTTAAGGAGAAAAAATATATATATAAAGATAAAAATCTCAAAGCTGATTTTTCCTGTTCCAGAAAAACTAATATAAAGCATTACCCCTGCCTGGCATCCATGTTGTATCTGTGTGTGCTTCCCTCCAGGTGCTGGGCTGGCATCTGATCTAACGAGCAATACCCCTGACCAGCAAGAACAAGGACCAGTGCCAGGACCCAGGGCCCCCGACAGGAGTGATGCAGACAGAGGAGAGATGGGACAGAGCAGCGAGGCAGGAAGCTTGGTGCAGACACTCTCAGTGGACGGAATTCTGCTTTTAGGGTCAGACAGGGCGCAGGCCTGCACATTACCCCTGCTCCCCCAAGCTGAGCCCCCAGGCAGAGAGTCACCTCTGCACTGAGGTGGTGTGGCTGATAGTCTGTGCTGTCCAAGTAGGGAAGAGGCAGAAGGCGGGTCCGAGAGCCCAGGCAGAGCTGCTGTGGGGACAGTCTCTTGAGGCATTCCCAGGGGAGAGTTGAAGGACAGGTTCCATATGCCACCCCAATGTGGGCAGAGCTGGGCTTGGGTTGAAAGCTGTAGGGAGGCTGTACCTAGCTGCCCACTAGGTCTTAAGGACTAGATAGAGATCTTCCTGACCTGGAGGTATGTGGGTACAAGCCTGTCAAGTTCATCAAAATATGGACTCCTGCCTGTGGCTAGCTGGGCAAGGCCGCTGGATTCCTCAAAGGCCTTAAGAGGTGACTCGGGGAAGGTCAAGTGAGCCCATCGACATGAAGGGGAAGTAACTGGCTGGACAGCTGACCTCTCCCAGGTGGTTAGGGATCACCTGAGGAAAGACAGTTATGGTGGACCCATGAGAGGACTATGGAGAGTGGGAGGTGGGTCCTGGAGCTGAGGCCCTTCCCGGAGTCTGCACTCCTGGGAGAAAGGTAGAATTCAGGGTGAGGGTCTGTGCCCTCCTGGCCCTTGAGTGACCTTGGGGAGGCCTGTCTCCCTGGGCCTCAGAATCCTCATAGGCCTGGTATTCTACCCCTCCAGACCCCAGAGTTATACCCCTACCCCACCTCTAAACCCAATCCCGGCTACAACAGATCGTGTGGCCAGCACCCTGCTCTGTCCCTTAGGCTTCTTGAGCCAGGCCCTTCTCTAAGGCTATATGTTAACTAACCAACAGCAGGCTTCGGCTGAGATTCCCTCCTTTCCTGGGGTCTGATTTCAGGGCCAGAGCCCAGACCAGTCTGATCAAGGTAAGGAGGTCTGTCCCTAAGAGCTCTGGAAAAGGCCCAGCTACAGTCAGGCCTATTGAGGTGGTCTGGGGTGGGTTTGCTTATACTCTGTCTCCCACATGTGTTGGCTTAGACAGGCCTGTTCTCCCTGTGGCCACCAGGACTAGCTCATCTGTGCTCTGTCTGCTTGATTAGGTCAACAAAGAAGTACTCTCCAAGAGTCTGCTCTCAACTAGAGAGTGCGGGTCATGCCTTAAAATCTCAGCATTTGGGAAGGCGGGGTGGAGGTTGAAGGGGGCAGGAGGATTGCTACTAACAGAGTCTACATAATGAGTGGCTAGTACTGCATAACAAGACCCCTGTCCTGCCAGGCAGCAGTGGCACACGCCTTTAATCCCAGTACTTGGGAGGCAGAGCCAGGTGGATCTCTACGAGTTCGAGGCCAGTCTGGTCTACAAAGCAAGATCCAGGACAGGCACCAAAGCTACACAGAGAAACCCTGTCTCAAAAAAAAAAAAAAAAAAAAAAAAAAAAAAGACCCTGTCCCAAATCACAAAACAAAATACCACCAGCATACAGTCTTGTTACATCCACAAGTCTTGAAAAAACGAAGACATTTATTTATCATATTGCAAACACAGAAGGAACTAGTAACTCTTATTCCACTTGGCCACACAAGCCTTTGTGGAGTTCAGCCCCCAAGGTACTGCTAGTCACGTGGCCAGAGAATCTCCGGCTGGGCCTTCCTCCTTGTGGCCCATCTTGCCCACGTGTCCCATAGGAGGCTGGCTGGACTGTACCCACGGGGCCCTTCCAGCCCTAGTGGACATGAGTCTCCATATTAGATGAGAGATCCGGTGGACAGAAATGGACCAGGCTGTGGTACATGGAAGGCATCAGGTCTTGATCAGGGGATGGACCAGCCCTTATTGGGACTGTTGTGCTAAAACCACAATGGAATGGAACAGGAGTTGACCTGACCAGGACACAGCTGGGGCAGAAACAGGGGCGCAGTTGTTATATCTCCATGAGTTGGAAGCAGTGGTGGCTGTGGGGACCCTGGAGAAGGCAGAGCCTCTTTGGCTGGTCCTTGCAGGCTGCCTTGTCCGCCAGAAGAGAGTGGCCGAGACTCCAAAGACATGAGAGAACATTCTAGCCCTGATGTTGCTTCCAGTGAGCGGTTTTCTCTCTCAGGCCCCAAAACTGTTCCTCCATAGAGGCAAAGACCCGCCCTGCCAGGTGCTCATGTGGTACAAACTGTCACAGCTAGGTCTTGGGCCACATGAGCCCATAGTTCTGGCTGGGGCTCCTGCACACTGTTGTCTCTTTGCTGAGACACTATTTCTCATCAATGACTGACTAGCCTGTCAGGGTGGAACTTGACTTGGGCTTGGCCAGCTGCTCGGGTGTATTCTGAGTTCAGCTCCTGCCCTTAGCCCAGACCCCAGGGTCTGGTCTAGCTCTGCAGCCCTGTGGGCTCACACATTGGTTTCCAGTTCACTAATCTCGATGGTGCAGTGGTCGAGGCTGGTGGTGGCCGGCTCCTCATCCTGCTCTACCTGGACTGGGATGTGGTGGGGACACGTGGGGCCAAGGGTTAGTTCCGAGGCCTCAGCCACGCTCTTCACACAGCCATTTTGCTGGGCGGCCACGATCTCCTGCAGCGTCACTGGCTTGGCCTCACAGGGTAGCAGTTTCTGGGGAGGAAACGGGCCTTGTTAGCACTAGGAGGGGCTGAGGGTAGGTGATGCTGAGCGGTCTCAGGCTGGGAGCCACTGAAAGGGATTTTCCTGTAAACACAGTTGGGTAGCCTTGGCGGGGCACGGGCCTCTCTGGGTACCGGTTTGCAAGCTGCCTTGCCTCCTGCCTCCTACTTTGGTGATGAGGGACTTGCCCCCAGAGTACAGTTGGGGAACAGTAGCTCCTCTACCTGAACCTCAGCTTCCTTCCAGTGAAGTGGGTACAGCCACCTACACACCCCCGCAACCCCGGATTCCAGCCAGGTCCCAGCTGCCTCGCAACATCCTGCATGAGGGACTGGGTTTCTCCGAGGGAAGATGTGCTGTTTTCCCCCCCCACAGCTTCACTGGCTAGCTCTGGGCACTCTGTCAGGTCCTCCATGAAATCTGCAACCCCACCTGGCTCCATCTCCTAAAGGCTTCCTGGGGGGGACACTGCTCTCACCTCAGTGCCCATGTCCTGAGCAAAATCCTTCCGGCAGATGTGGGCCATGATCCCCGCTGCCAGTGCGTCACCCAGCACATTGATCATGGTACGGAAGCGGTCCCTGGCAAGCCAAGGTGGGCAGTGAGCCGCAACAACCCCAACAGGGAACTGGTAGAGGCCACACGCAACTGGAAAGTGTGAGGCCACTGCGCAGAAACACAGGCAGTGACCGCAGGCAGGGGTGCACCCCACCCACCCTCAGGGGTGCCTAAGCAGCTGGGGAGACCCCTTCATGAACACAGGCCCTGTGTTTGGAGGGGCCAGACTTGGGGTCAGACCCAGTACTACTTTAGAGAATTCAAGGGGACTCTGTCTTGACTTTTGAACTCTTGAGACCCCAAGTCACACAACTGAGCTGGTGTGGATTATTGGGGCACCCCCGTGTGCCATACATGGCGATGCCCCCGGCCCCCTGCCTGCTGCCCTCAGCAAGGGGTGGGGCTGGGTAAGGACTGGAATGGAGCACTTACAGAGCCCAGTCTACAGCGATGATGAGGTTGATGTCATCGGTGGGCAGTCCCACAGAGGTGAGCACAATGACCATGGTGACGAGCCCTGCCTGTGGGATGCCAGCCGCCCCAATGCTGGCCGCAGTGGCTGTGATACTGCAGAGGGAACAGATGTGGCGAGGACACCTGCCACCACCCTAGCTCCGAGGGGGATTAGGGTGCTAGGGCCTCAGGGCCAGCCAAGGGGGTGGGACCCGTCATGAACATCAGTGGGGGTTAGAGAAGCATGTGTCTGCTCATAGTCCTTTTTCCCATGGGCCTCCATCCCCATCCTTGAGGGAATTGGAATAAGCTAGGAGACTCTGCTGTGGGACGAAGACACTCAGATTCTGGTGGTCTGCCAGCACAGCTCCACCCCAGCCTCACTCTGGGCCTGGGTCAGAATTGTGTGCTAGGACTGGCCTACATGAGGCCGCCTCAGGCCCTGCCCTATTGAGGCAGCCTGCGCTAGGCTTGACACTAGCCTCTCTGGTCCTCAGGCCTGGCCCTTGCCTCTGCTCACCCTGATCCCAAAGATCAGGCTTACCCCAGCACCAGCCCTGCCTGTGGCTGTCACGTACCCATGTCCTGGCTGACCCGGGGGCCCTCTGGAGTGTGGGATTAGTACACACCTGATAGTGATGATCTGGCCAAAGTCCAGCTCGTAGTTGTTGACCTGGGCGATAAAGATGGCGGCCACAGCCTCGTAGAGTGCGGTGCCGTCCATGTTGATGGTGGCGCCCACAGGCAGCACAAACCGAGCGATGCGCCGGTCAATGTGGTTATTCTCCAGGAGGCACTTGAAGGTGATGGGCAGTGTGGCTGAGCTATGGGCAGAGGGGCAGGTGTCTGCCCACCACCCTCCTCCAGGATGGTCTGGGCCTCTGAAGTGAGTCACTACAGGAGGGCCAGCTCACTGGGGCCCTGACAGAAATGTGTGGCGCACATGTGGGTCAGCTTGGGCTGGTAGGGGTGACCCCAGGAAGAGCACCACTATGTATTAGGCAACATACATTCCTGGGGAGGAAGGCCAAGAGTGTCTGTATCCGTGACCCACAGAGGTGATGCCAGAGTGACTGGGCCTCGAGTCCAGCCTCCCACAGGGCCTCAGCAAGCTGTGTAACCTGGGCATCTTGGTTTCTGTTGTACACAATGCCGGGGTCCCAGGGTGATTGCAAGATGAAGCCGTGTGGTGCTTAGAGAAGCACCTCATGTTAAATCTCTGGGGGGGGGGTTCTGCTGCAAGGGTGGGGCTGCCCCTGAGAGGGGTGAAACATGGCATTGGCTGGGAGTCTGGGGCCCAGGCAAGAAAGATGAGGGCTGCGAGAACTCTACCCCTTTGGTCCAGAAAGACGGGCTTCGGTCCTCACAACTCCTTCCACATGGGGCTTGGACACTTGATCTCCGGGGAATGTTACACCTCATAGAGCTACATGATCGTGCATGCCTGCTGCATGCCCTTCCTCCCTCCTCTAACTACCCCAGGTCCTCTGTACTCAGCTTGGTAAGTGGTCCCCACGGCTGGGCATGGGGTCACTGGTTCTACTGGCTTTCTCCACACCTGTGGGTTATCCCAGCCTCGGAAGCAATCCTGTGCAGGTGCAAATTATTCCGGTCCAGGTATGGGGACACTCAGGCCCGAGAAGGTTAAGTGACAACCCACCATCACACTGGCATGCTTAACAGAACCATGCATGACTCCAGCCTTGGCTGTCCAGAAATGCTGCCAAGGTTGAAACAGACAGACAGACAGCCCCTGTGGTGTCAAGGGGCTCCCTGACAGGAGTGCATGGGCTGTGAAGTAAGGACGGGCCCTCCATGAAAACTGAGAAAGCTTTGGGACCATGGGCAAAGGGAGGTCTCAAGAATGACTAAGGTAGGTGGAGCCTTGAGCATCAGGTCCCCGTATGGTGATATTACCGTGGCAGTATTGCTACCCCCGGGGTCTGTCTAAGGAGCCACATTAGCACTTCCTGTGGTTCTGTGGCTGTCGATGAATGGTGGCTGGATAGACGGACAGAGTTCTGCTCAGCCTACCCCAGCCCACTCAGCTCTCCATCCGGAGCTACCTGGAGGAGGTGGCCAACGCGATGAGCAGAGCTTGGAGGACTCCACGGATGAAGACGATGGGGTTCTTCCTGGTGACCAGGAAGTAGAGCAGGGGCAGGATGAGGAGGCCGTGGACCACCAACCCGCACACCACGGTCACGGCATAGAAGCCCAGCTTTTTCCCCACTGCCTTGGGGTCATCCATCTCCAGGATCTTCCCGGCGATCAGGAAGACAATGCCAAAGGGGAAGTACCTGGGGTGGCAGAGTGACCTCAGGTTCCCTTCCGGGTCCCAAGCCACCTGGCACCTTGTCACCGCGTGATCTCATCTCAAGCCCCTCGTGGCTTGCAAGGACGGAGTGAGACTGTAACCGAGGTGCCATCACTAGTTCCCCTCAGGTGCCCCAACCCTAGGCAGCCTGGCTCCTCTTTGCTAGCTCCATCCACGCCTCTGGGGACTTCAAGAAGCCGCCTTTTAGCTCAGCAATGCCACGTCTCCAAGGTGACCACGGGCAGTCCTCTGCATGCCCTTCTGACTAGAAGGCTCCTACGGTCTGAACTCTTAACCAGGACGATTACTGGTTCTCACTTCCACTGTGTGCTTTCTCCAAAAGCTGGGCTTAAGAAGGCTCCACAACATGGGGAAACTGAGGCCAGGAGAGCAGAAGACTAGGCTTGGCTGTGCTGGGAACCCTGTACACCCAGCTAGCTCTTGCGGCCCCAGGTCCAGGCTGAGCCTCCTGCGAAGTTTGTTGAGCTCCTAAGAGAGCACTGAGAATGGGCCAGTGATGTGTCCCTCCCTGTGTCCAGGACAGGAAGAGGGAGGGGGAAGGAGAACCCTCCCTGGAGGGAACTTACCACCCCGCAACGGCCACGATCTTCATGACGGACTCATTAAGGCACTGGCAGAAGCTGACCAGGGGGGTCCCGCTGTCACCCATGCGGCCCAGCATGATGCCTGCAGGGTCACACAGAGAGTCACAGGCGTGCCAGGCCACCGGGCAGGTAGCAAAGCAGGGACAGAGGGGCACACAATGCAGAGTTCAGCCTTTGCTGACACCCCGCAGCACTCCACGCAGCAGTAGACATTCATCATCCCCTGGAGAGAAAATGCTCCTGAATACATCCTGACGTCCAGTCTGCTTTGACAGTAACCATTTCTCCAGCTTCAGCTGCACTTACCTGACTCCACTACACCACCCTGCTCTGCCCTTCCTCCCTGGACCCTGACCCTAGGTAGCAGGTTCTCTGCTGCCTCAGAGCGTTTCCCCAGGTTTCAATGTCTGGACCTCTGGCTGTCAGTTCTCTTGGCAAGAACACATGGGGAGACTGTTCCTTGGGGTCAGCCCTGTGACGGTACCACCATGCTGCTATTCTGGGGAGCTCCACACTCTGAGACTGTCCTCCAAAAGATCTGCATGTCACACAGCAGCTCGGTGACTTGCCCAGCCAGGGAAAGGGTGGACACTGAACCTTGGCATGTGGGACTCCAGAGACGGGCTCTGTCACCATAATCCACACACAAGTCACCTTGTGGTGATGGGGTGAAGAAGGGCCTGCCTGTGTAAGCAGGAGGAGCCAGGACTTGAGGTGACATTGGGCCAGGCCCACTCATCCGGCCTGTGGCATCCTGGAAAATGAGCCAGCTTATGCTTTCCAGCTCTGTCTGCCTTCTGGCTATTTATGCCCCTCCTCACCTTCACTTGGATGTCTCCAGGATGAGACTCTGAGCTAATTCAGATCTAGTGTACCTAGGACATAGGTGTGACAATGAGGCACTCCAGAGGCAAGGTGACCTGAGTACCAGCCATGTCCCCATACCAGGAAAGAGCAGGAAAGGACACAGGGATAAAGGACCAGAGAGCCTTGACTAGGGCAACTGTGCATAATGATATGGCTATACGAAGGTGAGGGCATTCTCAGGCACTCAGAGGAGTGGGCGCACTAAGTGTGCTCACAGGAGTGGGCACACTACGATGGGTTAGTGCTGACTCAGCACACAAGAAGAAACACACAGCAATACACAGACAGTTACACTGCCCAGTGAACACGGAGAGAGTCTCAAACATTCCTGCTGCTCTGCTACCAGGTATCCTTCATTTGTTGCATCCCTCAGAGGGGCTGTGGTTGGAGGGGAGACAGCCCAGATGCATGCACAGTGTCCACTCTCAGGTCTTAGCCCGTTATGTGTCTGATATTTTAGCCAAGGCAATCAGCACTTGGCTGTCCATCATTGCCAACACACTCAGTCATCATCCAAGCATCTCTGCAGTAGGTTTCACGGATCCCTGCCCTCGATGGTCACCATGGAGGGCTCAGGCAAATGAACTTTAAGCCAGGCGGGTGATGCCGAACCACCTAACCCAGCTTCGGCCCAACTCCTCACAGACAGTGACTAACCCAACAGGTCAGTTGTTCACTGTGGAGCATCCCGAGCAGAGAAGTCATGACCTGGGCACCTGACTGAGCGTGGGGACAAGAAGACCTTGATGAGGGTGGGAGAGGTGGCATGGAGGAAGGACAAGAGCGGTGGGCTAGGGAGAGTAAGAGGCCTGGGCCACAGGACTGCAGGCAGACAGAGCAGCCCGGACCACACACACCCCTGAGTTCTGCAGCCTCTAAAGCCCCATTTGGCTTCTGTCCCAGCGCAGCCTACAGATCTGGCTTTTTTGATCCCGAGGTCATACCAGAGGGGACAAGAGCACACGATCAGGGAACCTCTAGGCAGCTGTTGCGAGGTCCAGATGGCTCCAGGGTGGTAGCAATGGCAGAGAGAGGGGAGGCAGGCTGGCAGGGGCGGGGGGCGGGGGATGTTGCTGAGGTCAGACAGAATGTGGCCCAGATGTCTCATGTACACAACAGGACACTGAACATGCTCTGTGAGGATGAAATGTTATGGAAAAGTCAGGGAAGCAGGAGGCAGCCACACCAGGGCTGGTGCGGAACACTTCTCCAGACTTCCGGGGCAGGAGCTTCCCCAAGGAAGGGATCCTGTGTGTGGCAGTGGTGATGGGGGGCAGCTCTACCACACACAGGATCCCTTCCTTGGGGAAGCTCCAGCCCCCCGCCACCACTGCCACACACAGGATCCGTTCCGGCAGAACATCAGGAAATCTGAAGCTGTACGGTTTAGGGGGCTCTTTAAGAGCAAGAATGTGGGCTGAGTAGGCTTACACTTACAATCCCATTTGGCAGATGGAAGCAGGAGGGTCAGGAATTCAAGGCCATCCTCGGCTACGAAGTGAGTTTGAGGCCTGCCCAGGCTGCATGAGGCATGGCCTCAAAATAAACAAACAATAAACAAAAACAACCTAAACTATATTCATTGTATACAGGTATGAAATTTCCAAAAGAAAAAGTTCAAAAACAAAACACAAGCAAACCTAAGAATCTAAAACTACCCCCATCACACACACACACACACACACACACACACACACACACACACACACACACCACCCCATCACAACAAAAAGGGGCATGCCTTCAAAAGTTCACATACAAATAAGGACCCCAAGTCATGCCCTTAGTGGCTTAAGTAAATAAATCACTGTGGTTGGAGGGACTTTGGAGACCCAGACAATACTTGCAAAGGGAAAGATATGCTCAGGGAGGTTACTATGAGCCCCAAGAAACGACACACACAGCTCTGGAGAGAGAGGCAGCTGCGGGAAAGCCCGAATGTGGGTGAAAGTCTTAACGGACAGTGCCAACTCTTCACCAGCTATCTATCCTCTCGTGACTTTAGTAAAAAGGTACAAAGATGGGCTGCTAGGGGGGTCTGAGGGCTGAGAGAGCTGGGGGGCAGAGCCTTGTGTGGGCAGAGCAGCCCCGGGGCAGGAATTCTCAGCACGAAGGAAGGCTGGGAGCCACTTAGGTAGAACAGAAAAGAAGGACCTGGAAGACGGGAAGGGGCACCGCTGGGGACAGTGACCGCACGTACCCATGGTGGCCGAGAAGATGACGATGCCTAGCACGTTCATGCCATCACTGGTGCCAGGCTCGGACTTGTAGACAATCTCGGGTGGGGGGGTCAGGTCCAGGGCAAAGTTCTGCACACGTGAGCCGTTATCTTCCTGGACCCCGTAGATGAGGATCCGCTGAGGAGGGGCCTCCTCTGAAGCCCCTTTGGGAGACTTGATAACTGGAGTGGTCTTGGTGCGGTACTGTTGGGGAGCACGCCAACCAGGAGGGAATCAGTACCCTGTTATTACAGGAGACATCTCAAAGGCACATTTGTACGCGCCTGTGTTATGTGGATGTCAATGGACTGTCGAGGGATAGCCTGGCCAGCTGGGATGTTACCCATCACAAAGAGAAGTCCTTCATCCAACTACACACTGCCCGCAGCTCTCTCCAGCTCTGTCACCTGACTCCCTCCATCAATCTACCTCTTCCTCTGCCAGAAGCTTCGTCATCCATCTCACCCCTTCCACCAGGCCAGCACCCATGCATCTGACAACCTGAAGCCCTGCTGTCCATTGGAAAAATCCAGAACCTTCTCAGAGAAAGCACCTAGGCCCACCCGGGGCCTCATTGATGAGAAGGCCAGCTACCCAAGGTCCTCCTCTGCCCACCAAGTCATTCCTAGGGTTTGCTCCCTCATTCCTCAGATTCCAGGAGCCCAAACAAGGGGGCAGCTGTCCTTCAAAGAGCACAGCATCAAGACTATAGGCTTCTTGGGGGAAGAGAGGAATCAGTTCAGGAAATGTATGGACCAACAGTGCCTGGCTTCATGTCCCTCACCTATAAAAGGGGACCACAATTGCGTCTCCCTCACCAGATGAAATAGGGTGCTTCCCACAGCTCCTGGCATGTGGAGAACCCCATGTGCAGCTTACTGCTACCAACATCAGCCCATACAGAACTGAACCAGACACACTTCTGCTCAGGGCCTTGGGGAAGAGGGACTAACAAGGAGGGAGGTTTTTGACTTGGGTCTCGAAAGATGAGTAGTTTGTCAGAAGGAAAAGGCTATGCAACAGAGTACGCACACTCTGTAACCTCCAGTAACTCTCCACACCAGGGCAGAGTGCACACTGCCCTGCCTAGCTTCCAGAGCCCTGTACCATGGTGGCTGTGTTCCCGGATGAAGATTAAGATGTTGGCGACCTGCTTCATCTTCACAGCTGCTCCTTGTGGGGTCCCTTTCCAGGCCCTTAGCCACCTGCTTTGTGTCCCCAGCCCAACACTCAGCCTCGCCCAGGCAAAGGATTTAGGAAAACACTAGCTGGGTTGCATCCGGCAACTGGCAGACAGGAGAAGGGGTAGAGGTCTGGAAAGGAGCTGAAGTGTGGGCAAAATGCTTGGGAACGTCCTGCATGAGGAGGACAGACAATACACGGGGGGGGGGGGGGGGGGCATACCTGGGGAGGACAGACAGACAGACACTAAACAAAGGGGGCCTACCTGGGGAGGACAGACAGACAGTACACAAGGGGGGCCTACCTGGGGAGGACAGACAGACAGTACACAAGGGGGGCCTACCTGGGGAGGACAGACAGTACACAGGGAGGCCTACCTGGGGAGGACAGACAGACAGACAGTACACAGGGAGGCCTACCTGGGGAGGACAGACAGACAGACAGTACACAGGGAGGCCTAGCTGGGGAGGACGCTCATGACATGGTGAGAGTGGGGCGGGGGACAAGATGCAAACTGCTGCCTGCGGATGCTAACATCAGCTTCAAACCGTGGTCTCGAGAAGCAGTGGCGTCTGCTTCCACTAGTCTAGATCCTGGACCTAGAGGGGATTTTCATGTGGTAACCGAGGGTGGAGTTTATATGTTTATTTTCGTTAAGTTTATCTATCTATCTATCTATCTATCTATCTATTTATTTATTTATCTTTTTAGACAGAGTCTCAAATTGCCTAGGTCGCCCCAACTTCTCCAAGCTCTGAGGATTACAAGCATGTTATCAACCCTTGTTTATGTGCTGGGAATCAAACCCAGGGCTTTGTACATGCTAGGCACCCCTCTACTAACTGATCCACATTCCCCAGGGCCTGTTTTGTGTATTTTAATGTTTTCCTAATTTCCCACAGTAAATGTTATTATTATTCTTATGGGGAGATTGTTATTAGAGAGAAAGCAGGTTTAGAAGCCGGCCTGGCCTAAATTCACCCACTCTCTCATCCTCGACTAGTGGTATAATCTTGAGCACTGAGCTACTTCTAAGCCTCAGTTTTCCCATCCAGGAGATGGGCTGGTCTTACCTTACTACTTGTAAGGATGATTGGGAGGGCGAGTGTGAACACCAGTGTGCTGAGTCAGGTGCTCAGTCAAGGCTTTCTTCTGCCCCATGGAGTTTCTTTATGAGTAACTGGAACCCAGGACAGGGGTGTGGCCATGGGAGGGGCTAAGATATGGCTCCTACCCATGCCCTCCCCCCCCCCGCCCCCGGGCATCCACCTGTAGAAGACAGGAAGGCTGCCAGCCCGTCACTTTCCAACCAGGCCCAGACAGCCCTGCCTTCCTTCCTCTCCTGCCTCTCCCCTCCGTAGCCAGGCTCTGCTCACCTGTTTGAATGTCGCCTCTACCAGGTTGGCCGGGAACATGTTCCTGGGAAGAGAAGAGAGGCAGCAATTAAGGATTCCAGTGCTAACCCAGGAGGCCTTTGGGCGAAGAGGGTGGTCATCAGCAAACACCCTTGGTAGTGGGCAGTGGAAGCCTCTCATGAGCCCCACCGAAGGTGTCTCTTCCCCATGCCCCTGGTCCCCATGACTCTTAGAATGTCCTAACCAAACATTGTTCTTTCCCAGTCCCAGGCCTTGCTCACACTGCTCCCACAGACTGGCATGACATCCTTACTTCCCTGACTGCTTAACTGCTAGGCAAATGAGCACGTTTTCCCTAGCCAGGTGTCTGACTCCTAGGCAGACCGGTGGCCTTTCTGTATGTGGGTCACCTTGGCAACTCATAGATGTTTATCTTCCCATGAGATGGCCTCCTAAAGGCAAGTCTCCATTTGTCCCTTCTATCCTTTTGTTTATTTCTTTCTTGAGATAGGATCTCACTGTATAGACTTGGCTGGCCTGGATCTCACTATGTAGACCAGGCTGGCCTCAAACTCATAGCGATCCACCTGCCTCTGCCTCCCAAGTGCTGGGACCAAAGACGTGTGTCACCCACACCTGGCTTCCCCTCTATATTTGATAACCTTTGTGTGTGCATGGGCCCAACTCAGACTGGACACACAAGTGAACCATTGTTGCCATCCCTTACTTGGGTCGGAGATTGACCCTCGAGCCTCCCTAGAGCTCCCAGTTTGAGGATGCTGCATTAGGAGACATTAAAAGGGCTCAGAATGTGCATAACCCACACACATGCACATCCTGCCTGGCTGTCAGTCATCTCTGGTCCTTGTGCATGCCTCGAGCCCAGGAGTGTGACATCAGGAGCTGCTGTGCTGCCTGGACGGACTAATGACAGGAAAGCCCGCACATAAAAATGCACACACAGTGTGTTCCCCAAAAGTGTTTGACCGGCAGTTGGTTGACTCTGGGGACATGAAATTCACGCCAGTGGAGAGTTGACCTCGTCTTATAAATATTTATTATAAGGCTGAAGGTGGAGGGGCTTTTGTCCTGCTAGATATGAAAATATACTAGACAAGTATAATTGTTATCAACGCAATGCACTATACCCACAACAATATGGCAACCCACACCATAGAGCCAGAGCATGGGGCAGAACCTCCAATGGCTAAGTATTTCTCGGTGTGTGTGTGTGTGTGTGTGTGTGTGTGTGTGTGTGTGTGTGTGCGCGTGCGCGCTCAGGTGAGTGCCATGGCATGTATGGATGTCAGAGAACAACTTGTAGGAGTCAGTTCTCTCCTTCCGCCTTTGGTGGGTTCTGGGGATCAAACAAGTTGTCAGGCTTGTGGGGCAAGTACCTGATGAGCTAGCTTGCCAGTCTGTCTGTCTGTCTATCTATCTATCTATCATCTATCTATCTATCTATCTATCATCTATCTATCTATCTATCTATCTATCATCTATCCATCTATTTATCATTTATCTATCTATCTATCTATCTATCTATCATCTATCTATCTATCTATCTATCTATCTATCTATCTATCATCTATCTATTTATCATCTATCTACCTATCATCTATCCATCTATTTATCATTTATCTATCTATCTATCTATCTATCTATCATTTGTCTATCTATCTATCATCTATCTATCAAACTTCTATCTACCTATCAATCATCTATCTATCCACCTACCTATCATCTATCTACCTACAAATTATCTATCTATCTATCTATCTATCTATCTATCTATCCATCCATCTATCATCTATCTACCTACTTATCATCTATCTACCTATCATGTATCTACTTATCTATCTAATTAATTATCTATCATTCATCTATCTAATTATCTATCATCTATCTAATTACCTATCTATCTAACTATAGACAGGGTCTCACCATGTACCGCAGACTGCTCCCAAACCTGCCATCTTCTCAAGCGCTCAGATTACAGGCATGTGCTACTGTGCCTGGCCCAACAAGCACTTTATATTTGGGAAAGCTGCTTCACAAGCCAGTGAGGAATTAAAGGATTCACCATTAGAACGGAATAGCTGACCAGCCATTCTGAAAAGTTGTTCACTCTGTTATTTAACGTCTTCCACCAGAACAAATTCCACTTGACTTCAAGACATAATTTTTTCAAATGAAACAGTAAAAAGCTAGAGGACAATAGGTTAATATTTTATAACCTCCTAAACATGGAAGGACTCACTAAGAACAAAGTGGACAACTCAACTGATTTTACTCATTGAAAAGAAGACATTCCTCAGTTCACTAAGCCATCTTGGCCGGGGTCCCGGAACAGAAAAGGATATTCATGGAAAAATTAGTGATATCCAAATGGAGTTCTGTAACAAACTGGAATGGTGGCACAAGCCTGCAGCCCTGGCACTGGAGAGGCGGAAGCAGGAAGATCAGGAGTTCACGTCATCCTCAGCTACCTGATGAGTTCAAATCCAGTCTGGGCTGCCTGAGCCCCCTGTCCCCAAAAGGCTGAACAGAACAGGTCTATAGTTTAGTTCAAGGTGGCCCAGTTCCATTTCTTAGTTTGAAAGTTCCTGCAGTTATAGACCCTCACCGGGTCACTGGTGAGGATAGGTAGGATTTCTTTTCTTTGCTGCCTTCTGAAAACCTATAATTATACCAAAAGGATGATCTGAGGGAAAAACAAGATGCTTTGTAAGGTTACAATGTAAATGAAATTATAAAACAAATGATAGACAAGTTGGAGCATCTCAATGAAGTAATCACCCGGAATCTAAAAACATTTTCAACAATTCCTGCGTTTCTTCCATCTCCACCAACTGTCTTCTCTCACGGGAATCTCAGATCCCTAGGGGGCAGGGGCGTGGTCTTTTCCCTGCTTTGCTCCTGGAACATAGTAGGCACTCTGAAAATATTCGCTGCTCAAGCAAACGGGTCACAAAACAGTAACACTTCAACAAAGGAAGACAGAGGTATACCCACCAACTCACTTCACAAAAGAAGATGTGCAAATTGCCAAAAACTTTTTTTTTTTTTTAATGTTTTGTAAAATGACAGTGCACTCACTGGGGAGGTGAAGGAGATGGATGCCTTCAGGTGGCCCCTGCAGTGACCTTTCTCTAAGAGATTTAGCAAGACACTCACACCTCCGCCCTTCGGCCCCTTCTAGGAAGGTTACAGATTGGAGATGCTAAGGGCTCTTGTTCGGGCTTCCCGGAATGGGCTGTGATAACACACTCCCACTCTCTGCCTGGCTCGCCCTCAGCTCACTTGTCCTGGCAATTCTCTTCTTTCAAGTTTCAGTTCACACATGAGAGAAGCTGCGCACGTGGACGTGAGTGTGCTTGTTTCCTAAGCCTCCTCCCCAGCGGCTGTGGCCAGAAGCAGCGGCTGCAGTGTTTGTACTCGGGCTAAGATTCAGGCTCCGTGGACACATCTGGCCAGAGGAGGAGGGTGGAGGAGCTACCCAGGCAGAGGCTGTCAGAAGAGTATTCTGTGACCCGCCATCACTCCCCCTCCCCCAGGGGTCTCGGTTTTGTCACCAGGGAGGGGAGAAGCAGAGATCAGGAGCTGGGATCCCATTGAGTTGGAAGCTAATGTCTGTCATCGGATTGCACTGATTGTCAGTGTGAAAATCTTGGTCAGGAGCCCCAGGAGGCTCAAGGGACTTAGGAGGTGGTCAGCCTTAAAGAACAGGCTCTAGCCCAAGAAGAACTCAAGAGCCAAGTGTGTACACTCCTTCAAGACTTCTTTAGCACGAGGCTACTTTACAAGGGGGAGCACCAGTGTGCATCCCCCTCCTTCCTTGCTCATGGAGGCCTGTTAGGGTAAGAGACCCACAAGGCCTGGCCATCAAACCCTGATGCCCGTCCTCTCGTGTCCTTAATAGGATAGCCCCAAAGATGAGGGGAAGTCACTAAACACCATCCCTAAAGAATGTGGCTTCTTTAGCCTAGGACAGTGGTTCTCAACCTTCCTAATGCTGCAACCCTCTAGTACAGTTCCTCACGGTGTGGTGATCCCCAACCATACAATTACTTCATTGCTACTTCATAACTGTAATTTTGCTGCTTTATGAATAGTGATGTAAATGTTTTTGGAGACAGAGGTTTGCCAGAGGGATTGTGACTGACCCACAGGTTGAAAACCACTGGTCTAGAACCCTTGTGTCCTTTCCTCCAATTTTCTTCACTCTTCCTGGAATGCAGATGAGTCAGCTAGAGCTTGAGCAGCCTTCTTGGACCATGAGACATACTGATGATGAGGTCCAGGAGCTAAACACAACCAAGTACACAGGCAGCCAAGCATGAGCTCCTGGGGACAAGGAATGGCCCGCTTCTGAGACAAAGCTTTCCCTCACCGAAGCCTCCAGGGCCCTGAGTGTCCCTTAACTAGCAGCCAGTGCAGTTCTCAGCTGAGATACAGACTCATCTTAGTCACCAACAAACTTGCCCAGCAGACTCAATTAAGACTTTTGAGCCGGGCGGTGGTGGTGCACACCTTTAATCCCAGCACTCAGGGGCCAGAGGCAGGCGGATCTCTATGAATTAGAGGCCAGCCTGGTCTACAGAGCGAGTTTCAGGACAGCCAGGGCTACACAGAGAAACCCTGTCTCAAAAAACCAAACCAAATCAAACAAAACAAAAACATACTTTTGATTGTTAATTGGGAAAATGCTCATTTTCTGTTGGTTCTGAATTCTTACAGGAGAACTCTTCCTTTATCCCATGAGGCCTGTGCCCTGGTAGCAGCTACCTAAAAGCATAGACAGAATGTGACTGGGGATATGAACAGTCACACCTGCAACTCTGAGTGTCTAGCCTGGGCTCCCTGCCAAGGCTACCCTCCATATCTGCTCTTTGTAAGTTCTCACTGAGATGGTTCCAAACACACTCCCAACCTGGGACGCCCTCCACCAAGGGATTGCTCCTTTTCAAGAACAGCTCCTGAGCGGCTCATCCAATCCTCAAGATGCTAAAGAGGAGCTCCAAATGGAGCCAAGTTATTACTTAATCTCTGTGGTGTTTTAATAAGGTGGAAAAAGCAGCAGCCAGCTCTGATTAGTGCTCTGCTCGGACTTCCTGAGGCCGCCCTGGGAGCCGACGTCAAGGTTCTGACTTGGAGCCCTGGGAAATGAATTAATGACTTGGCAGGTCAGCCAGGGACACGGTCTGTAGCGATCTGGAATCATCTTTGAGACACGAGTACACATCTTTGCCTCATTTCCCTGTGTGACCAGCCTCTTGTCTTTCTGACATTTCACATGGTCCCTTGCGTCCCCAGGTCCCCAGGGTCTCCATCCTGGTCATGTGTGTTCTTATTCCGTCAGCATCATTTAGCAGATGCCTGCTCCGGGCTGTGGTAAAGAGGCTCTGGGCCACTTATTCCCAGAGCTTCAGACAGTGATGTCCATGCACCTTCCTCCTCTGACTGTTGGGGATGGTGGTTGGTCCTGACGTGGGGACTCATATTTGTACCTCTAGTTCTGGGCACAGTGCTTTCACCCAGAGACTTAAAGATGGGCTGCCTCCCCGGGCATCCCGGGCCTAGAGTCACATCCTGTCTACCTGCCTTGCTCCTAGTCACCATTCCCGACATCACCAGCTACTCATTTCTCCCCCTCCTTTTTTTTTTTTTTTTTTTTTTGGTGGTAGGGATTAAACCTGCAGCCTCATGATACGAGCCCTGTGCCCTGCCACTGAGCTCCACCCCAGGCCCAGCATTCCATGTTTGAGGCCTGAAAGCCAAGCCAGACCTGGCATTTACAGTGTTTGAGGTTGATCTCTGCCAGTGTTGCTCCATAACCCACCTCCAGAAGTTTCTGCTCACATCCCGCAGCCTCTCGCTAGCTGTGGGCCTTGTGTGTGCAGCTACAGAGCCAGAAGGGGCCCTGGAAAGAGACCCACCAACTCAAGGTCACAGTGGCTTCTGGTGGCAGGAAAGGAGGTGAGACCTCAGGGATCGAAGGTGGTGGTTCGACACCTGAGAAGCATGTCACCTTCCCTGCCACCCCCCCAGTTCCACAAAGATGTGGTGCCACTGGTACCCAACCACACAGCTTTGCAGAGCCTCAAAGCAGGACTGACTTCACCGTTTGAGAAGCCACCAAGAGCAGATCAAGGCCGGAACATTTGACTCTGACACACGTGTGGGACCCAGAGCCTGGCAGCCCTACGCAGGGAGGGCGAGTGGGGAGGGCGGGGCTCCCTGCACATCAGCTGCTCTTCCCTCCCTGTGGAAAAGCTGTTTTGAATCACAGGGTCTGAGAAATGATGGATCACAGGCGCACAATCCTAGAAATAACAGCTCTTAGAAGGAGGCCTCTCACAATTCCTCTTTCCTTGGCCTCCAGTACACCTGCTTCTCCTCCTGCCCTGCCCCTGCTGGCCCAAGGCAGCCTACCGAGTCCTCTGGGAACAGGCTTTTCCTGAATAGCAGAGGCTGCTCCGGAGACTTAGACCCCAGCTGCTGTGTCGGCAAGACAACCTTGTATGTGAAGTACCGAGCTACATGCTTCTCTAGGCTCCTGGACAGGCCTGTGAAGACCCACCACCGCCAGGGGTGGGTGGGTGACGGGAAGAAATAAAGAAATCCGAGGGTGTCATAGTGTCAGGTAGTGAGAGGGGCGGGGCAGAAAAAAAACTCAGCTAAGCGAAGATGAAAGAACAACACAGTGGGAAGTTGGCCCAGAGCAGAGACCCCGGCAAAGTGAAGAATGGAGGCATGCTCACTCACCAGGAAGGGCAGCCGCAGGGAGGCAGGGACAGCATGGAGGCAGGAACACACAGGACGAGGCAAGATTGCCTGAGGCTGGTGTGGCTGGAGTCAGGGGAAGAGTGGAGCTCAGAGACCCCCAGTGAGGCAGTGGAGTGGGAAGGAGGTATTGTGACGGCTGAAAACCACAGACACTGAGGGCACAGCTTGCAAGCCGTGGACACAGGAGGTGGCTTGTAGGCGAGCCATGGACACCAAGGGGGTGGCTTGTAGGTGAGCCATGGACACAGGAGATGGCTTGTAGGCGAGCCATGGACACCAAGGGGGTGGCTTGTAGGCGAGCCATGGACACCAAGGGGGTGGCTTGTAGGCGAGCCATGGACACCGAGGGGGTGGCTTGTAGGCGAGCCATGGACACCGAGGGGATGGCTTGTAGGCGAGCCATGGACACCGAGGGGGTGGCTTGTAGGACACCAAAGGGATGGCTTACTGAGCTGCTGTGCTGAAAACACATCAGACTGGAGCAGAGGGAAAGCAGGGGAGCCCACTGGCCATTCAAACAGAAGGTGGCAGTGAGAACGGCAAACGGCCTCGAAGGGCCATGGTCTGGTCTGGTTTTGAAGGGAGAGCTGACAGCATTCAGAGGAGTGGATGCGGGGCCGGAGAGTGGGCGGTGTGGAGGGAGGTGGGTGGGGCTGAGGCCTTTTGCTTGGACGTGTTAGCTCGGAGATGTTATGGACGAGCGTGTGCTAGAGCCAAGAGTTCACACCAGAGGTTGACAGGTTGAACCAAAGCTGGAGCTCACTGGTGTCTTGGGACATTCAAAGCCATGGTGTGGGATGTCATGTCACCTGGCTTACAGAAGCCTCGTGCTTCAGTTCCATCCCTTCAACCTTCATGGTAAGAAAGTGCCCAGGCCAGCTTCTTCCCACAATGAGGGACGTTGCCATTCTGAGGAAATAGGACTGGCCTCGAAGCACAGAGACCACGAGCAGCCTGCAGAACTGTCTCAACCAAGCCACCCCAGGTCCCTGTCACCCAGACCTTCCACCTCCTGCAGACCCTGAGTGGGCTCAGTCGGGATCTGCAGACCCTTCGGGCTGACTGCAAACCCCAGTTTGACATTTCAAGCCCATCAGTTTGGGGTGGGTTGTTACACAGCAGCAGCTCACTGACGCACAGGATAGCTACCCCCACGGAGAGGGAGAGATGCTGAGTGCAGCCATCAGTTCCCATGAGGGCGGGAAGAATGTTCCTTTCTAACTCCGGGACCCCGGCGGCTGTGGCGGGAAGAATGTTCCTTTCTAACTCCGGGACCCCGGCGGCTGTGTCTCCCAGGATTTGAGGAATGTGGAGGAATGTGGAGGCTTGTAGAGGCTTGTGCAAGGCCCTGGGAAAGGCTTGCACGTCCAGCAACGATAAACATACTTTCCATGGGCCAGCTCTTACAGAATGGACCCTAACCAAGAGGGCAGCCCAGAGGTAACCCAGGCTTAGGGGTTGACCACAGATGTCGCCTGAAGGGAGCATTCTAAATGCCCCGATGGAACAGGGATTATTTTAGCAGGAGAGCCCAATGTGAGGAGGGCTAGAACCCGTGGAAACACGGGAAGAAACACAACCAGGGGATGCCTAAAGCAGCGCACGCATGCCCAGGAGAGGGGCTTCCTGTGTACCCTCCTATCAGAGTGGAGTAGGTGGGGCAAACAAGCAAAAAACTTCCCACTGCATTTTCCCAAACCAGAATCAGATCCACAAGGAAAGGGCAGGATTTGTGTCGAACTGATGCATCTGGGGCTTTGGTATCAGATTGGCCTGGACTTACATCTTAAACTGATTGGAAGGTGAGGGGGGCCTGGGAGGAATCCATAGAGCAAGTCAGCCAGTTGAGCCCACCAGGCTGTGGTGGTTTGAATGAAAATGGCCCCCCTAGGCTCATAGGAAGTGGCATTATTTGAAAGGATTAGGATGTGTGGCCTTGTTGGAATAGGTGTGGCCCAGTTGGAGGAAGTATGTCACTGGGGGTTGGGCTCTGAGGTTTCAGAAGCTGAAGCCAGGCCCAGTATCACTCTCTCTTCCCGCTGCCTGTCCATCCAGATATAAACTCTCAGCTACCTCTCCAGCACCACGTCTGCCTGCATGCCACCATGCTTCCCACCATGACCATAATGGACTAAACCTCTGAACTGTAAGCCAGCCCCAGTTAACTGTTTTCCTTTATAAGTGTTGCCATGGTTATGGTGTCTTTTCACAGCAATAAAATCCTAAGACACAGGCCATTTCCAGTGTGATTGTGTGCAGGGGCTGTCCAGTCCTGACACACTCATATGTCCTGGGCTAAGCCCTCCATCCTCAGGGCCACATGCCTTACCTTAATTTCAAAATCTCCATCTTCAGCTTGGATCCACCCAAGAAATTCAAATTCTCCTGTGGCAAATTCGTGCCTGCTGCAGACCTTCCCCTGGCCTGGCCACCACATGTTATCCACTCAGATGCTTGGGCCACAGCCAGCAGCACCCACCTCGCCCACCCTTACTCTCGTGCTCCTGACTCCTGATGGTGTTCCTGCTAATCGTGCCAGTCTTCCCAGTCCCATCCAAAGGCCACCACCCTGTGCCAATCCCAATTCTGCCTTCCTCTCCTGCCCTGCTTGACTCTGGTCCATAGCCTTTCTGGTGGCTAGAGGAGCCTTCTACATTGAACCATGCTGCTCCTGTATTTGAAAGTTATGGCTGGGGCTGTGCTCAACGGCAGAGCATTTGCCCGGCATGCAGAAGAACCTAGGCTGGATTACCACCACTGCAGAAAAAAAATCAAACCTGCTTCCTGTGGCTTTTAGAAGTGGGTCTGCATGCCATAGACTTTCTCTCCTAGAGTAGGGGCAGGGTGGAGGCTGAGTCTCCTGATCCAGGCCTGGGCCCAGAGCTGGCACTGGTGAGGGCCAGGAGGGTAATTGACAGGCAGGGAGCAGGCTCAGGTCCATGGCACTGTGGCTAAGGTAGTGGTTCCACAAAGGCACTGTCCTGGCTGCCAGGCAGCCTGGATGGAGTACTGGTGCCTCACCTCGCTGCTAGATAAACTGGGAAAGCTACTCTGCTTCTTTGAGTCTTGTTTTCTCATTTAGGGCAAAGGGACCAATGGGGAAAAGGAGGGACCCATAACTCCTGGCGTCCTGCCTTGCAGGCTGGGTGGCCACAACAGCTGTGGGATCAGTTAGCTCACAGCCCTTCTCAGCCCGGTCTTCCCTCACCTGTCCCCAACCATGGAGATGGCAGAGCAGAATCTAGTAGACAGCCCAGGGGCCGGGGACAGGGACGTGTTCACCAGTGTACTAGAGGGTCACAGGGTTCATCCTGCCTCATGTGGCCACATACAATCTAGAGCTGACCTGAGTCCCACATTCTGTGTACCCTCTGAAGGCCACACAGGGGACCTGTGCCAGGCCTGGGGATTCCAAGAACATATGGACAGAAAGTTACCGGACAAGGTCCAGCAGGGCATCAGCTGAGCTCATAACTGGCTTCCCACTCTGTTCGGTCGTCTCCTTCTGCGCTGCACCACCAGGGTGGATGATGGAGACCATGATGATGCCCACAACGACGGCCAGGAAGGTAGTCCACAGGTAGTATGCCACAGTGAGGATGCCCAAGCGGCTGGAGGTCTTGGCGTCCAGGGAGGCAAGGCCGGACATCAAGCTGGAAGGTAAGGTGGGTCAGGTTTGTGAGAGGTACAAGACCTTGGCCATAAACTCCAGTATGCTCACTGTGGTTCCCTTGCCACTAAGCCCTGTATCCTCATGTGCTTCAGGAAGTCTCCCTCTGGGTTACCAGTCCTGAGGCTCCTAACCTCCCTTGCTCTGCTCTCTCTCTCTCTCTCTCTCTCTCTCTCTCTCTCTCTCTCTCTCTCTCTCTCTCTCTGGAACCCGGATCTCCAGTCCAGTACGTCACACCTCTGCATCCTTACCTATGCTGTTCCCTCTGCATGGTCCCTCTCAGAAGCCCCTATACTTGTCCAACTCCTCACGAGACAGGGCCAGGCCATGTCTCTTCCTCAGTGAAGTCCTTTCACACTGCTGATGGTAGGAGTCTGTCCTGGGGCTCCCCCAGCCTCTTCTCTCGTGACCCTGGTTGTCATGGTGTGTTTACCTGCCTAATGCGATCACAAGGTTGACTGCACATGAAAAGGACATGGCTGACTTTTTTGTGGGTCTCCAATGCCCACAAAAAAGCTGACAGGGAGTGGATGGCCACTACAGGCTTACTGAAGGAACTAATGTGTGAGGGAGACAGTGACCTAGCCTGCCAGCTGGCCATGCGACCCTGACAAGCAAGACTTTCTTCCATCTAGGGGTCCAAGATCCCCCTCTCCACATGAGAACACAGAGGCATATCTTCCAGAGTGTACCTCAGCCAGACCACCCCCTTGCCTGGCCAGTGTTGAAGGTGTCTCTGCTTTGGGGGAGGGAGTCGAGAGATTAATTAAGGAAATGCCTGCGCTTTGTTTCGATGCCAAAAGGATTTTCCTCCAAAGCCCTTTCATTCTTTCAGATAAAGGAAGTATTTGTCTGGTTTTAATCATGTAAACAAGAGCAGATAATCCTCCCTGTTCCTCATGTTCTCAATGTCAGCCCTATACCCAGCGGCAGCCAGTGCCCACCCCGTAGGACAGGCCTTATCCCTGAGACCTGGGCAGCTCTGCTTGGCCCTGGGTGTGGACTGGTCCTCTCGTTAGTCCCAGGGCAAAGGTCCCTTCTCTTGGAGGCCTCTCATGGTGTCTAACCTCCTCTCCTGGTCCCTGCACTTTCTCCTGTCCCCACCCCATTTCTTTGAGTTGTTATAAGGTGTCCCTGACAGGGTAGGCTGGGATCTGAACCAGGTGCATGAGCCAGCCCAGGGCAGGCCCAGAGCATGGCTCCATGGTGTCAGGCAGAAAGGAAGAGAAGGGAGGGAGAGAGGGAGGGAGGGAGGGAGAGAGGGAGGGAGGGAGGGACCAAGAAAACAGATCGGTGGCCTTGAGTGACTCAGGGAGGGAGGGAGGGAGGGAGGGAGGGAGGGAAGACAGAAGGAATGAGGGGTGCACAATCTCTTTTCTCCTCCTCTGCCAGGATGCCATATGCTAGTGATGAGCTTAGGGTTGATCTCAGACATAAATCGCAAAGGCCAGTAATGGGATTGTCAGCCAGAGGAAACAAGGCTGCCGTGACCATTATCCAAGGAAGACTACCTCTGCCCTCCCTCAGCTGACCTGTGGTGAAGTCCACCTGCTGCAGGCCAAAGGGGAGCCGGTTCCTGAGAGAGGATAGGGCCTAATTCACCTACATTCGTGTCCTGCTAGGTCAGAACTCAGGCCAGCTCTAGGCTTGTCTGATTTAGTGTCTGGATCCTGTCCCTGACCTCAGGAAGTAGTTACTCTGGCAGGAAGTAGGGAAGCTGGACAAATCTGCACTGAAGGGAAGGTGACAGTGAAGGACAATTTCTATTAGGGGAGCGAGGGCCACTAGCTGAGATAGCAGGGAAGGCTTCCTGGAGGTGGCAGCACTGGAGCTAGTTCCTCCAAGGTGGGGAGGATTGGGAGATGGGGCCAACAGGAGCGGGTGGCAGGGGGCACGGGAGACTTCCAAGTGTGGGGACACCGTGCTGCTCAGCGAGGTCAGGGTCTGTGTGAGGTGTGGTGACAGGACCAAGAAAACAGATCGTCGGTGGCCTTGAGTGACTCAGGGGGCCTGGGAGGCACCAAGGGGTGCTGAGGAGAGGGAGTGGCCATTGCTTCCCAGGTACTGTGTCTAAAAGCATCTGCCTGGGCTGAAAGGGGATAGGACAAAAGATTCCCAGGATAGGGGGCTCCCCTGGAGCCACTAAAATGGGCAGAAGCAACATTCCAGACTTCAGACAAAAAGATGTCTATGCACCGCTGTGCTGGGCAGCCACCCTAGGGACAGGCCTGTGCCTGGAAAGACTCTCCTAATGAAATATGAAGTGGAGACGAGATCTAGCTTCAGGGAGCCCCAGAGCATCTTGGGAAACAGATCCCTCTCTGACTTGCAGTCCAGGCTTACAGCTTGAAGGATTGTGGACAGGGGCACGATGAGAATGAGATTTCCCGAGGACAAAGGTTCCTGAGGAAGGGACCTAGTGAGGTGTTACCAACTGGGATATCTAGATGGGGGATGCAGGGAGAAGATACAAATGCAGTCACGACTGGAGGGCACTGTGGCCCAACCCCAGAGAGCACCATTGTCTGCAAAGATGTGAGGAGAGTTCCACACAGGGCCATGCAGCCCTGCTCAGAATTTACCCACCCCACCTCACCCCCATCCAGCCAATGGGACCGGTGACCTGAAGTGAGGCAGGTGACAGCCGCTGTTGACAAGAGCCAAGGGAATAGGCAGCTCCCCAAGGCGCTGGCAGTGCCCAAGGCGACTGCAGGCCATGGCAGTGGCCAGCAGGACGGAGGAAAGTGCCAGGAGAACCCAGAGCCTGTGTGAGAGCAGTGCCACTCCTCAAACTGGTGGGCACAAGGACTGGAGTGTAAGTTTCTACCGTTTGGTATTTGGGGTTCCTCCTGCTGATGTGTTCTTTGAGAGCTGAGACTCTAGCCCAGTGGTTCTCAACCTTCCTAACACTGTGACCCTTTAATACAGGTCCTCAAGTGTGGTGACCCCCCAACCATAAAATTCTTTTCTTTCCTTTCTTTTTTATTTTATTCTAAATTTATTTATTTTTATTTTATGTGCATTGTTGTTTTGCCTGCATGTGTAATTGTGTGAGGATGCCAGATCCCCTGGAACTGGAGCCACAGACAGTTGTGAACTGCCATATGGGTGCTGGGAATTGAACCCAGGTCCTTTGGAAGGACAGCCAGTGCTCTTAACCACTGAGTCATCTCTCCAGCCCCCATAAAATAATTTTCATTGCTACTTCATAACTGTAATTTGCTCCTGTTACGAATCACAACGTAACTATCTCATATGAAGGACATCTGATATACGACCCCTGTGAAAAGGTTGTTTGACCCGAAGGGGTCGTGACCCACAGGTTGAGAACTTCTGCGTTAGAGCCGCACTGCTGAAATGTTTTTTTTTCTGAGAACTGACAAGCTAGGCCATATTGGTACTTGGAAACGTGTTAAGCCTTGTGGACGCGTGTGCACACGTGTGGCTGAAGAGCGAGGGCAGTCTGTGGAGGGAGAAGGGCCATTGGTATTTTGCTTTTCCTATTTCTCCGCGTTCTTTCTTATGTCCAGAACAAGCATGTCTTGTGTGGTGGAAGACACAGCCCCAGACTTTCTGCCTGGCTGCCAGAGAAGCTGCAGTTTGCCAGGAGCTGTTCAGCTCCCCAAAGACTTGAGTATCTGCCTAATTCCACCATTCAACAGCCTTGTAAGTCAGTGTCACCCTGAGGAATCCCGATGTCAGACCCATCTGTCATTTAGATTTGCTAATAGTTACCTTTATTTTTTATTTTGAGAGGTTGGCCTTAAACTCTGCAGTCTCCTTCCTCAATCTCCCAAGTGCTAGAATTATAGGCCTGTTTCCCTTAGCCCTTGATTAATTTTAAAAAGTTCAAAAAGGCCAAGCCAGCCTGGACCACAAAGTGAGGCCCTGTCTCAATGAAAAAAAAGGAAAAGGAAATATGTAATCTATTTAATAATACATTAACCTAGATATCCAACTTATTGCCATGAATAATCAATGTGAAATTTTTTTATGCTGCTCAGGTTTTAAATTTTAATTAAAATTAATTGATGAATCAATATATTGACTAGCTGCATTTCAAGGGCTTGACAGGCTAGTGGCTATCATACTGGGCAGTCTGAGTCTGAGCTGCACATAAAGACAACGGAGCTCAGGCTGAAGAGATGCCTGGCCAGGCTTCTCAGGAAGTAAGTTCTAGCATCAAGACTGGAATAGGGGTTCCTGACCCCTCTCTCCAGAGTTTCTTGTCAGTAGGGAAGGTACTGGTCTAAGGCTGAGTTTGGGATGATAATGACTGTCAGGTGATTCAGCCCACATAATCCCTTCTTAGTTCAGCTCTCAGAGTTCTGACTTGTCCATAGCTGAATCCTGTAGATTTGTGGTGGTGAGCCTGCCAACTGAGGAAGTAATCAAATAGAGCCTAGATGACCAGCTCTTGGGATGCTAGACCAAGGCTTACGGAAGGAATAGTGGGTCCCATAGAGACGACCTCAGCTATTCCTCCTGTCTTTAGGGTAGGGACAATGACTGTGTTATCTGTCCCACTCCAGGCTTAGCTGAATGCTCTCAGGAGTGCCTAGGGTCAGTAAAAGGCCCCAGGGAGGATGGGAGTCCAGAGGCCCACATCTCCCTCCCAAGCCATCTGGTTCACTACTGCGTGCCCAGGGATTGGGGATCAAGAGATTGAGGTGATTACAGACATTAGCTTATAGAGATGGTAGGGAGCTGGGCTGGCCCCCAGCCTGTTTCAATCTGTAGGGGTGGGGGAAGGGAGACCCTGACTGCCAGGCTCCTGATGAAGGGGAAGGCTGCCTAAGCACCTCATCTGACTTGCACATCGACTTCCAGGTTGGCCCTGTGATCCCCATTGTGGACCAGATAACTCTGAGTAAGTGGCACTATTGTGGGCCGGACTGGAGGAGATTCCCGAGGCCCTGCCCACTCACTTCACCCGCACACCTTGCTGCAGAGTACCTGACCTTAGGCTCTGAGTGCCCTGCCTCAGCCTCCCTTTTCGGGTGACCCACAGAACAGTGTAAAACCACTTTGGGCGGGCCTTCCTCACTCTCCTCCTTCTCCCCACCCACTCCCCGCCTCATCTCCACTGTACCAAGGTCATCTTAGAAATCATGTCCTCTGGAGGCCTTCCCCGACAGTGGCCACCTCAGCCATCTTCCCTAGGAAGTACCCTGTGCCTCTCAGTCTGTTGAAGGACATTGTGACAGTATGCTCATCCCAGTTCCCCAAGACCAGACCTTGAGTCTAGCACAGGGTGGCAGTGGAGGAGTACGAAATGGGGGAAATGGACTAGGTCTATAATCTTTGCACTTGGGGCCAAGGCAGGAGGACAAAGAGTTTGGTGCCAGCCCAAGTTATTCAGCAAGCACCAGGCGTTCTGGATCTCTCCCAGGGTAGGCCTTAGTCTGGCTTACTTCTAGGTCTGCAGAGCCCAGGGCCTGGCTAGACCTGAGAGTCGGTTGATGTGAGATGTTAAACCTGGTGGTACTCTGGACCAGAGTGTAAGGATGGCTTGGGATTCTGGTGACTTTAGGTATCCAGTGTAGGTTCCCTGAGAACTGGTCACCTGAGCTAACTTTGGTCCCCTGGCCAGGCTGAGTTCCCTGGTACTGTGTGTCTTGGACATTGAGGGACTTGGCGCTAGAATTTCAGGGACGAGATGGGGTCTCAGCAACCGTATGGAGTTGAACAACAGTTGCAGACGGTAGACAGGGTCTTCAGGGTTCTGCTTTCAGCCCTTCCCTTTCTAGTTGTTTTTATCAATGGCTTGGCCAAGGCCACCGACAGCATGTGGATCAGATTTGTAGAGGACCGCAAGCTGGAGGGAACAGCTGACAGTGTTGGATGAAGGACCCCAGCGAGCTAGAATCGCTGGCCAAACCTGACACCATGAAACTGAACACAGACAAGTACTGGGCTGCACTTGGCTTTGAGCACCAGACAGTGGGAACGCTGAGATGGGTAGGAGGAAGGCTGAGCTGCTGTGGTGGCACTCGGGAAGGGGACATTGGCAGTTTGTTTGCTGGTAATCTGATGAGTCACCTGGGACTTGGGGCCATTAGCCTGAGGGCCCAAGGCTGCCACAGACCTGCCCTGAGGTTGAGTGCTCCTGGGAAAGGGCGGGGGGGGGGGGGGGGAGTGGGGGGGTACTGTGTCCCTCAAACAGCACCTAGGGTTGACAGGCAGTAAAAGAGACAAAAGCTTTAGGGGAAGCGACTGGGTTTCTGGGACAGGAACCCCAGAGCATGCAGGACAGCAGACTGGGATACTGGGGCTGATAGGGAGCTATGGGTCCTTCGCTCAAAGCCTGTAGTAATTTCCATCAGAGCCATCCCGCCTTGCAATGAACCTCTCTGAGACACTGCAAGCAACTCACTGAAGTCACAGAGTCGGCACTCAGGTGTCCAGCACAATATTCAGGCACAACTCCTGCTACCAGCAAACCTGAGGAGCAGGAATGAACCTGAGTCCCTGGGCTGAGTCCTTGGCTCTGACCTCAGCTGACTCCTCAGGCTATGGGCAGTCCACCCTGCAGGTGAGGAGGTGTGTGTGTGGAGGGGTGTGGGTCATGAGTGAGAGGGTCCCCGTCAGCCTTTCTAACCCACCCCCAGCAGATGACAGCCATGGCCTCTGACAGCAAGTGCCACGTTAGCGCCTGGTTCCACTTCCCAGATGGCTCTGCCACACCCCTTCTCCCCCAAGCAATCCTGTCTAGGACTTGAGGCAGGATGTCTTGATGCCAGCTCACTAAAATATGGGCCATCTGGTCCCAGCACTCCTTCCAAAGTGCAGAAACTCCCCAAGAGCCTCTGCTTATACCACTCTGGGGCAGCAGTCACAGGGGCCGGTTTGTCCTCCAGAAGGTACTTTTCCTGGAGCCAGGATGAAATCTACCTCCAGGGGAGAGGATTGCCTATGGACACAGCTGCCCTTTGCAGACACACAGACCAGTCCTCTGATTGCCAGGTGGGCTCCTGTGGAGCTGTCTCTCTCACGCGGTACAGAAGGCCTGGCATTGGAGGGCACAGTCTCCATCATGAGTAGGGACTTCCTAGACACACCTGTCAGGCTGTCCAGAACCAGGCTGGTGTGACCTAGAAAGGCCTAGAAAGACCACACCCGAGGGAAGGGAAGGCCCTGTGTATTCGGGAGCATGCCTCCTACCACTCCTCCAGTAGGGCTAAGGGTGTCTGTCCCCAAGCTCAGGCTGGGCTGTCTGAATGCAGCTCTGCTGGGCACAGTGAGCCTCTGCAGGAGGACGACAGGAACTCTTACAAAAACACCTACCTCCCCAGCCCTGTATACATGCTACCAATCACACCAACCATTTTTGGGTACTTGCTCTGAGTACCTGGGGCCCTCAGGGACCTTTTTTAGTAGGTAGCAAGTCCTGCAGTGTAACAACACAGATCTCTGGGTCACCGCTGTGATTGAGAGAGACCAAAAGCAGTTGGTAGCCCATGAGGGAGCTGGACCCACCCTCCCGGAGGTGGTTGCCCAGTAGATCCTGGGAAGGTGAGCAGCAAGTAGACCAGATGTGTCTGAGATGGACAGAGACTTCCCGAATCTCTAGGCGGAAGGTCTGCCCTACCACAGACGTAGCTGGGCTGGTTTTTCTATTGATCAGCAAGGGTCTCAGCTGACAAGGCAAGGACCATGAAAGGCCCCCAGCTTCCACTGAAGGAATGGCGGGGCCTGTGCACAGGAAGGCTACCCTGACTTCAGGGCCGAGTCCAAAAGATCAGGCCATACCAGGTTTGACACTTAGATTGTGGTCACCTCCAGCCTGCAGCCTGTCACAGAGCCCAGAGAAACTGCTCTGCATACTGGCTCCCAAACCAGACTTTAAGACAGCTTGGCCCAGGCCCATCTCCAAGGAGTCAGAACGTGGGTGTGTGGTGGAGTCTGCCAAACTCGAGTGCCTCAGCAAGGGGGAGAATGGGCGGGGAGGCTTTTCTGACCAAACACGATTTCCTGATTCTAAGAAATATCCGTTGAAAATCTGACGAGAAACAGGAAGAAAACGATCTGCATGTGGGCATACGAATGTACCCACACTCACTACAGACCCACACGAGGCTCCCACGCAAACACACACACATGACTTCTCTCCGAGGCAGAGCTGACAAACCACTCTGCCATGCTCAGCCTCGGTGAATCACAAACACATGGCTTCGGTTTCCTTGAATGATGCCTGGTTTGAGAAGCTGGAGGAGGGGAGAGGAGGATTTGGGGAAAAAAAAACAAAAAACAAAAAAACCAAGGGAAGAATTGGAGGCTCCGGCTGGATCCAGATGTTGGGCTAACCACATCCCCGGTTTTTGTGTTGCTCTTGTCTGTGGATGTGTGAAAGTAAGGCGTAGTTAACATCCCAAGGTTAGCTCTCGTGAAGCCAGCGTGGGCCACATACACACACCCCATCTGCTAGACCCTGCCTTGTAAGTTGGCACATACGCTGTGTCTGCTTCGCGGCAGAGGCTAAGAATGTTGTCAATAACATAACTGGAGGTACTCTAGAGTGCCAGGTGCAGAAATGCCCAGTGGTGTGTCTGGGAGCATCACAGGAACTGGGGATGGGGAGGTTCCACGGCAGCCCCCAGGGCAAGAGTCTAACGAGAGTCCCGAAGGCACTGGTGCAGGCTGGAAACTCTTAGACATTTTGTTGAATGAAAACCAAAACAAGCAGGAGGCAGATTTGTTTTCGTGGAAGAAACAGGAAGGTATCCTCCAAGAACTTAAAGGAACAGAAAGCTGGGGGTGTGTTTGTTTTTGTTTCTTTCTTCCTTTTCCTGTCGGTCTATGAATTGAAAAGGAAAGCGGTATGTGCAGCAAAAGGCATCCTTATTGGGAGGAAGTGGGAAAAGATGGCTTCTAGGGGGCTATGTGAAAGGAATCAGGAGTGGATAAAACTGCAGAGGAGAGCTGAGAACAGCAAAGTACTTGGCCTCCACCTAAGCCCCACCCCTCCCAGGGTGAGGGCCTCGACATAAGTTAAGGATAATGCTGTAGCAGAAGCTGCCCACCAGACCATCGTTGTCATGTGACGCAGAAGTTTTCAATGGTATGAGGTGCCAACACTCGTGATGGGGACAGGGGGGTCCCTCACTGCCACTTCGAGAAAAATCTCCCCAGTGGCACCTGTGAGGCGAGAAGGGGCCCCCTGCCCGGGGGACAGGGCACCCTTTGTGGTTTGCTGGAAGATCTGTAGAGTTGTACAAAGCAGCACCGATTCGCAGCAGAGGCTCAAGGGACCTCTGCAAGGAAAGACTAATGATGGGGGAATGTCTTTCCGTACACTGCGGATATGTGTTGCTCTGATTGGTTGATAAAAGAAGCCATTTGGCCTATGACAAGACAGCTTAGAGGCAGGCGGGAAATTCAAAGAGAGAGCCAGGAAGAAGGCGGGGACAGACGCCAGTGAACTGCCCAAGGAGCAACATGTAATGGGACGCAGGTAAAGCCATGGAACATGTGGCGACACATAGATTATAGTTATGGGCTAATTTAAGACATAGAGCTAGCTAGCTAAATGCTTGAGCCATGGCCTTGCGGTTATAATTAATGTAAGCCTCTGTGTGTTTACTTGGGGGGACACAAGTGGGAGAGATTTGTCCCAACCACGGGACACAGGAAATCTTCCAGTTACAGACTAAAGCTCCGAACCCTTTTCCTTGTCACTGAAGTTAGTGGCAGTGTACCCAGAGAGCCCACGAGGTCAGCTGGCAGGAAAGGCCCTCAAAGAAAACCTGGGAAGGAAGTGGGGCCTAAGGCTCCACCCTAGGGTGCTCATCTCGGGGCTCACTGAGGAGCCTGAGGAACAGTGAAGAATGAGTGCTTGGGGGGATTTATGGAAGAGGTGACAGTATCTCTGTGCCCGGAGCAGGGACGTATGCCTTCTGTACTTCATGGGTCCTGCAATCCATGGAGACACTATGCAGAAAGACCCAGAGCCTCAGGGCTAATGGCTGGCCAGCCATACAACCCCTCTGAGCTACCAGGAAGTTTCTACGGAGTGAAATAAGCTGACCTTGACCTCTGGTGTGGAGGTCTCAAGAAAAAGACACTGGGCTTCAGCTTGAACTGAGTCAGAAGAATCAAAAGTTTAATGCTAGCCTGGGATTCATGCCTCCAAAATAACCATTAATAACAATATAAATAAAAGACAACTCCTAACCTCCCTCAGGACTCAGTTCTAATGTTGGCCATGAAACTTGTCCTGAACTCTACCCCATCGCTTTCCCGTGGCTCTTTACTCATTTAGTGGGCATTACTAGGCACCTACTACGTCCTAGAGCCTGCCTGGGCAATGAGAGTCACCCGTTGCTCCGTGTGTCCTGTCCCTATGGTAACGCTGCTGCTGCACTACTGCAGAAGAAATTTCTGGAAAAGCAGAGTCTGAGAAGCCCCACCCAATCCAACCTCACTGCGGGGACAGCCTGAGTGGAGGGGACTTGGAAACACAAAGGCCAGGACTCTGTTCTGGAAGATAAAGAGGGAAATGGGAGGAGAGGGAGGAAAGGAAGAGGCTCCCGAAGGTGACCTCCCTGGCCCCTTCCCTGTGCAGTCCTCTTGTCTGAGTGTGACCTGCTTCTTTTTTTTTTTTTTTTTGATTTATTTATTTATTATGTATACAGTGTTCTGCCTGCATGTGTCCCTGCAGGCCAGAATATGGCACCAGATCTCATTACAGGTGGCTGTGAGCCACCATGTGGTTGCTGGGAATTGAACTCAGGACCTCTGGAAGAGCAGTCAGTGCTCTTAACCACTGAGCCATCTCTCCAGCCCGTGACCTGCTTCTAACACGCATGACAAAGGGGCTGGGATGTAACACTCATGACCACGTAACATGTGACATACATGACATGCATGAGCATGTCACATGTGACTCTGCCTTAGAAGAAGAATCGAGGGAGGGCTCCTGGTCAGCCTTGAGGAAGCCGAAGCCATGTAATGAACCAGCTGTGAAGGGGGCAGGAAGCAGGGAGCTGCAGATGGCTGGGGACAGAGGGTAGCCATCAAGAAGCTGGCCCTTGGGGCTGGGTTTGTACCTCAGTTGGAGAGGGCTTACCTAGCATGTCCAAAGCCCTGGGTTTAAGCCCCAGCACTTGGTGTGGTGGTGAAGGTCTATAATCCCAGTGCACAGGAGGTGAGGGCAAAAAGGTCAGAAGTTCAAAGTCATCCTTGGTTACATATTAAATTTGAGGTCAGCCTGAACTACAGAAGACCATGTCTCAAAGCAGTAACACATACACACACACACACACACACACACACACACACACACACATACACGCACATACACGCGCACACACACACACACACGCATACGCACACGCACATACACGCACATACACGCACACGCACACACACACACACACACCACGCACACAAAAACAACAGAAGCTGGGCCTTCAGGCCAACAGCTGCATGGAACCAACTTCTGCCCATGGCTTGAGGGAGCTTGGAAGCGGATTTTTCCACAGGGGAGCCCCCAGATGGGAAGAGGCCCAGCTGACCCTGCGCTGGGACCCTGAGAGACACGAGTTACGAAGATGAGAGACTTCGTCAGGCTTAGACTTTGGATACAACAGACAAAGGAGGCTGAAGACCCCAACATGCTCTCCCAGCTGCCAGAGAAGTTGCTCGATTTGCGACCCACCAACTTAGATAGGACAAGGGGTGTCCCCAGGAGTGGGGGACTGAGAAGGTGGCTGGACTGTGGGATTGCGAGAGCAGAGGGAAACAAGAAACAGTGGTTCCGAGAATTCATGAAACGTGAAGAGGAGTGGCACCTGAGGGTGCCAGGACTGAATCATGGTGAGACCGGAGAGACTCGGGGGTGCCATTTGGGAGGTTCGGAGCTGTATGAACGGCTGTGCCAGTCACTCTGTCAAAGAGAAGTTCCCAGGGGAGGTGACGTGTATGCTGTAGGTTCTACAACCCCTGACAGCAGGAACAGAGGAAGAGGCTTCATGAAATGCCTGGGCCTCAGAGACGCTTTAAGAAGTTAGAAACAAGTATGCAATGCCCATCATGCACCGGGCTGTGCCTGACCATATGCCGTCCCACAGCAGCCCCGTGAGCAGGGTGATCTTCCCATCTTGAAGATGCTGCTCAGGCTCCCATGCCCATCCAGGGCCAGTGAGAGGGCAGAGACTGAAAGTGGTTGGCACCAAGACTGGCGACCTAAGTTTTATCCCTGGAACCTACATGCTGGAAGGAGGGGACTCCTACAAGCTGTCTACTGACCTCCACATATACTCACTGGCGTGTGCTTCACCCCTCCCCCCAAATAAATCACTGTTGAGAGCACACACATCTAGGGAGGGATCCCAAAGGTCCTGCTTTTTCCTGGAACCCTGTGCAGGATCCCAGCTCCACCCATCTCTCCCTCACTGTGATTCCCACATAGACAGCTAAGGGTAGGCTGCATTCGCCTGGGCTAGGTTGGAGTAGATTCTGGACAAAGGAGGTCCAAGAGTCAAAAGATAGAGATTGTGGGAGAATGGCTGAGATGGATGCCAACTAAGCCCCACTGGCCTCGACTTACCCTCACTGGACCTCCCTGCTCTATCCCCTCCCTCTGCTGAGGCCCTCCAAGGAAGTCACTATCATGCCTCTCTCCAGTCTCATGCATCAACAAGAGTACCAGGTAGAAGTCGGTGTGAACTTGCATACAACCCTGTTAATGGAAGAGGCTTCCCGTGAACCACGACCGGTTGGGATAAGCGGCCACCCCAGGGAGGAATGCTTGCTTGCATGTTATCACCATGGGGCATTACAAAAGCACCCGGATCCCGGAATGAGCCATGCCAGATGTGACTGAAAATTCATTTACCTGGTGGTTCTGACACATCCAGGGTTACAGATGTGACAAGACAGGCTGTCACCCATAACTACCAACAAATAAGGAGCCAGGAGGATTTCACAAACAGGAGCGCGAGCATGAATGCGGGTGAGACTTTAAAGAAGAGAGGGTCTGGGGCAGTGTAAGTGAAGGTGGGAAGTCACCATGACATGTGGCATGCTTAGCAATGACTCGGTGGCCAGCTTGGTTGCAGGGCCTGGTTTGGGACCAGTCGGCGGGTCATCCCGGAGATGAGGTGGGAGCCGACAATAAGACTTGGCATCTCACTGGAGCTGGCTGTGTCCTCTGATTCCCTGAGGCAGATGCTACAGAAAGCCACGGGCTCCTCGGGCACAGCCAGGAGCCCCTGGAGTGGGGGCGCAACAGCCCTCCAGCCAGCTGGGAGGCTGAACACCAACACAATCAGGTTTAAAAAAAAAATCAGAACACTGTGAGGCTTCGAAAGCTCACCCTGCCTAGAGTCCCTTGACGGTTCTGGTGCAGTTACGTCCAGGCTGAGGACTGGCATCTCTCGATGTGCCTGGAACCACCCGAGTGGTGCCCATACCAGGGTGATGCTCCCCAGGCCAGGAAGGCCAGCCCAAGGCTGACGGACTGCTCAGGGGACGGTGGTGGATGGAGCATAGACTATAGTCTTGTTTAAGAATTAAAGGGGAAAGGCTCAGGAATGAGAGGAATGCATCATTCTGGGGCTTGGATATGGCTCCGTGGTAACAACTTGTTTAGCATTGGTGAGATCCTCCAGACCAGGAAAACAACAACAACAACAAAAATAATACATCATTTCCCCCACAAAGGTTGAATTCTCTCTTGGTAGGAAATGTTAAGGCACGGCCATTTCTCGGTGGCATGGCTGCTCCATGCCGGTCCTAACTGCATAATAAACAACGGAAACATGAACACCCTGGCTTTTCTCAAGTTAAGACAGCATTCCTGTCCCAGTCAGGAGGAGTGTTCTGGTCTAGTGGAGGAAGGAAGGAGCTAGAGGGCTGGACAGATAGACACCCGTCACCAGGAGCACAGACTGGGGAAAGGTGTCTTACCCCAGGCCATAGGACAACAGGCGGCAGGACTAGACGTAAGGCCACAGACTTCCAAACAGGATTTTTCTTGAGCTAAGTGACAAGGCCAGGGTGAGAAATCCAACCTGACTACAGGGTCTGCTGTGTGTGGTGTCTGTGTTCTGCCTAACTGCCCAGGCAGCCAGGACAGCGGAGGTACGGCAAAGGAGCAGAAATCCACCCAGAAGGAAGCCTGTCTCACTTCCTTAGCTGCTGGGGAACTGTGTTTCCCTGGTCAGTCTTGCCTAGAGCCTGCAAGCAACTTGAGTTCAGAGACTAAGTTCTGGGTCTGCAGTACCCATCAGGACAGAGTACCTGGCAGGCATGCGCAGGAGTGCCGATATAGCTGCTGACTCATTAGACAAGTATTCTAAGATTGCAGTCCTTGGGAAGATAGAGAGACAAAGCGACAGGTGAACACACACAGACTAACAAAGAACTGTAGGTGTCTGGAGGGAGGGCAGAGCAGAATGGATCTAGCAAGGACGGTGGGGAGGGCTCGCTGGAGGGGGCCTGTCTAAGGAGGCAACTCTATGCTGTTGAGATACAAAGGAGAACTAGCAAAGGATAAAAGGACTCCAGGCAGAAGGAACAGCATGTGTAGAGGCCCCAAGCCAGGGACCAGAGCCTCACAGGACTGGTAATGGTGGGACATGAGATGTTTCCTGAGACTGTTCTGGCCACTGGGTGGGAGAAGAGATGGCTATGGAACTGAGGTGTGGTGACCAGCAGGGTGCCTTTGGGTATGGATGAGGAAGAGAGAGCTCTGTGCCTGTGTGGAGGGGTGTTTTATCTCAGAGATAGTCAGCTCAAGCTGTTGACAGTCTGGTGTTGGTTGAGGAAGGAGCCATAGGGCTGGGGCCACCTACGGACAGCAGAAAGTCAGGGGACACTCAGTGCTGGGTAAACTCTCTAGTTGGTGACATTGAACTTCAATTCTGTGAACCATCCATGGCAGAGGCCTCAAGTAGTTGGTTAATAGCCTGTGGGACTCATAGGAGAGATGGGGTGCTCTGCTCTTGGGGTTACTGAGATTATAAGTGGTGATAATTTTTGTTTGAAATGTCCCTCCAAGCTCATGTGTTGAAGGTTTGGTCCCAATGCGGCCGTGTTCAGAGGTGGGGTCTTTGGGAAGTATGGCATGGGGCTCTGAGCTCATTCACTGACGGGTTCTTAACTTATTGGGGTGTCGGGACTACTAACTGGTGGTGTGCTCTTGAGGATCTATTGGGACAACAGCTCCTCCCTTCCTCTCCCTTTGCCGTTCAGGTGCCACAGACTAAGCCGCTCTGCTCCACACATGCTCTCCGCCATGATGCTCTGCTCACCCCGGGCCCAGCGACCGTGGACCCAAACCTCTGAAAAGGTGAGGGAAAAACCCTTCCTTCCTCAAGTTGATTTTCTTGGGAGTTGTGTCACAGTGATGACCGAAAGCTTACATCAAAGGAGGCAATGATTGGTGTGGGTTGAGGAATCAGGGAGGGATTCTGAAGGGAGGTGGCAGAAACAGCTGACTGATGTGCTGGCTGGAAGCATTGTCTGGACCTCACAAGAACGGGCCAGCTCTCCATAGCAGAGAGCCCGGGACGTTGGCACCAGGGGGCAGAGCTCCATGCCCTCCCCCGCCCCTCCTCTCACCTGGAGACCACCAGTCAGAGCCCTGTGCCCTCCCCCGCCCCCCAGTCAGAGCTCCATGCCCTCCCCCGCCCCTCCTCTCACCTGGAGACCACCAGAGGTAGGATCAGCATCTTCAGCATCCTCATCAAGAGTTCACCAGGGAACTGGAAGTAACTAATCTCCTAGAAACACAGCGAGATCAGGGTCAGAGCAGGTGCTCCAGACTCCAAAATCGTGTTTCCTTACCATCTTCAACGCACTGTCCGGTCTGCACGCTCCTGTCTGGCATCTGGACAGCAGGAGCCAGCGAGAAGAAACCGATTTGGAGCCAAACAACCTGGATCCTGGTGAGCCCCTCCTTCATAACCAGCCTGATGGCCTTAGCCCTCTGAGTCTCCTTATCTCCAACAGGAGGATGATAATCACTTCATTGAGTCACTGGGAGGCTCCCGTCCCTGATGTAAGTCTGCTCCATTCCCCCCCCCCATCCCTGGTGTACAGTCTGCTCCATTCCCCCCCATCCCTGGTGTACAGTCTGCTCCATCCCCCCCCCCCTGATCCATGGTGTACAGTCTGCTCCATCCCCCACATCCCTGGTGTACAGTCTGCTCCATTCCCCCCCATCCCTGGTGTACAGTCTGCTCCATTCCCCGCTCCGTCCCTGGTGTACAGTCTGCTCCATCCCCTCCCATCCCTGGTGTACAGTCTGCCCATCTACCAGATTGTAAGTAGGAGGAGGGCAGGGATGCACGCTGTCTCTGCAGCCCACGCTAAACCAGGCATCACTCTAGGGTCCCCAAAATGGACTAAGCAAGTTCCTGCCCCAGAAAAGGTCCCAGTCTAGTTAGTGAGGAGAATGACCAATAAACCACAGCCTTCTCACAAGCCAGTAAGATTCCCTCCTCTAGCTTACCCCCGGGAAATACTGGCTTTGGAGGCAGAGGTTCCCTTCGGTGTAAAAGAGCCTCCTTGGGCCTTTCATGGCCACCGTCTCTTTGTCCAGACAGCTTGTAACCATCATGGTAGAAATGAAGATATTCTAAAAGGACACATGTGTCCTTCCTTTTGGCTATCATACCACTGAGACAATATACCCCAAGGAATTGAAATTTCCCCAGGAGCCTCATGTTGGGAGAAAAAGGCTGAAGTCTAGTGCCAGTCAGAAAAAGAACTTGTCTCCCTGGAGAGATTTCGTACAGTTCTGATGACTTTTCAGACCATCTTGAAGAAGAAAGAGGAGGCCAGACAATGATGGGTTGATGATGGTGGGAACAGCCAGGACCGCTTAGCTGCAGGTACCCCTTGACCTCTCTTTATTCTTAAACTTTCATGGCCAGACCGTGAAGATGGCTCCAGAGGCCACTGGCCTCTCTGTTCCTCTTCCCAAGGTGGCCACATGGGATGAAGCTTCGGTTTCTGCCTTTCACTGTCACTTGTTTCTTTAATTGACCTACTGAGGGTGACGCTGAGCCTAGCTTATGAGGGCTGCCAGAACCTCGGCTTAGCCCCTACCGGCTCTGGCCACAAGCTCCTTCCCAGTGGCAGTCCCAGGAGAGAAACCCAGCTGAAGGACTGCCGTGAACAACTGAGCGTACCTTCCAGATGACAATGAAATTCTGTCCTTTACTTGTTCTACAAAATGACTTGTGGATTGTCTGGAATTCTAACACAACTGGGGGACTGTTTCTAGAATGTTGACTTCAGGTCTTCTGTTTCTGGCAATCCTTGACTGGGACCCTTCTTCCAGAGAAAGGATGTGGGGGACAGGCTGAAGGATCTGCAGACACCATCCAAGGTACATTTGGGTGCCTGAAACTATCTTTTTTTTTTTTTTGGTTTTTCGAGACAGGGTTTCTCTGTGTAGTTTTGCGCCTTTCCTGGGACTCACTTGGTAGCCCAGGCTGGCCTCGAACTCACAGAGATCCGCCTGGCTCTGCCTCCCGAGTGCTGGGATTAAAGGCGTGCGCCACCACCGCCCGGCAGCCTGAAACTATCTTAAAACCTAGTGCCAAGCCAGGTGTGGTGACGTACGCCTTTAATCCCAGGACTTGAGAGCACAGATAGGCAAATCTCTATGAGTTCCAGGCCAGCCTGGTCTGCATAGTAAGTTCCAGGCCAGCCAGGGCTTCATATTGAGGCCTTGTCTCAAAGAAAAAATAAGTAAAAACAAAGCCAGATGTAATGGCTTATTAATGACCTGATGACTTGAAAAGCCCCAAGCCATAGGATGGTGGTGCTAGATAGATCCTACCCAGGCCACTCACATCATAGACAGGAAGCTGACCTTCGAGAGGAGGGAACTTGCCACCTAGTGACATGTAAGAGAGAGATCTGGGTTTCCTAGGTCCATTATTTACAATGTGCCAGAAAAATCCCACAAAATACACTCACTATGTATCATGTCTGTGTTTTTGTGTGTATGTAGTACTGTATGTGTAGTATGTGTATTAAACCTGGCTCTTGTACAGCTGACTGTTTCATCTATTTTTTGCATTAATTATGTGCGTGTACATGTGCGTGCTTGCATGTGTGTGCATGCGCACGCATGTGTGTGTGTGTGTGTGTGATGGCATGTATGTGGCGGTCAGAGAACAACTTGAAGTCACTTCTCCCCTTCCACATGGGCTCTGCAGGCGAGCACTGTTACCTGCCCAGCCACCTCACAACCGCAAGGTTAACAGTATCTTAATCATCAAATGCTGCTCACTGCTGAGCCAAGCAGCATCCTTGCCGCCATGTCCCATTACTTATACAACTTACAAAATTATTAATTTTGTCCCTGAAATTAATAGTTGACTGTCTTTTATTGGCTTTGTTTTCTTTGAGCTTCTCATTAATTTCTTCCAAATGTTTTTATCTGTGAAAACATCTAAGCAAGCATTCCATACGACAGAAGCACATCCGTTCCTTTTTATCTCATCTGGACTTCAGGCCGGCAGCTTTCTACCTTCCTGTTCTGGGGTGTGTGTGTGTGTGTGTGTGTGTGTGTGTGTGTGTGTCTGTCGGGGGAGTCGTGTCTCAAGGCCCAGCTGCTGGCCTGGCCTCTTGACTTCCGTTATGGGGTTTATCCTGCACTGGATCCAGTGTTTCTGGAGATGTTTGTTTCTGTTCCTATTCTGGTGGAACATTTCCTTCCTGAGAAAAGACGCAGAGGGCAACTTCTGAGGCCTTCAGTTAAATTGCCTCGGTCCTACTCGTCTAACAATCTGGTTATATTTGAGATTCTTACTGGAAAACAATTTCCTTTTCTGGTTTTTAATTTATTTTATTAGTATTGTGTATGTGCGTGTGCGTGTGCGTGTGTGTGGTGCATGTGTGGGCACACAGGCCAGAAAACAGCTTTGGAGAGTTGTTTCTCTCCTTCCACCTTTGTGTGGGTGGACTCCAGGGATCAAACTGGTTGCCAGGCATACACAGCAAGCACCCCCACCTGCTGGGCCATCCCCGGCCTTCCTTCCTCTTCCGGTTCTAAAGGGATGCTTTTCCTTAAACTGCCGGTCAGTTCCGATGTCTTACAGGAGCCTAGCCTTGTTCCCTTAGTACCACTCAAGGCTCGTCTGTTTTTCCCCATTTTCCTGTAATTACATAGTGATGTGCCATTGTCAGGGAAGACGTTCCTTCCTTTTCTTTCTCATCTGTACTTTTACTCTGGGATGCTTTCTTGTATTCACTGCAAATTTTCTCTCCTCCATTTTTCTGTTGGACGTTCTTCTTTTTCATATTTCATCATTTAGTTTAATTTGTCAGATTTCTACACCTCCTTCCCAGACACTGACATTTTGATATTGATTCTTGTCTTCTAAAATTCAAATACTCTTTTTTATTCTTGATGGTTCCCTCATTTTTTAAAAGTTAATTTATTTTATGTGCATTGGTGTTTGTGTGTCTGTGGGAAGGTGTCAGACTCCCTGGAACTGGAGTTATAGACAGTTGTGAGCTGCTGTGTGGGTGCTGGGAATTGAACTCAGGACCTCTGGAAGAACAGCCAGTGCTCTTAACCTCTGAGCCATCTCTCCAGCCTTTGTGCCCTCTTTTCAACATCTGTGTTGGTTTTTTTTTTTTTTTTTTTTTTTTTTTTTTTTTTTTTTTTTGGTCAACTTGACACAAGCCAAAGTCATTTAGGAAGAAAAACCTCAGTTGAGAAGGAAGGGGTTGGAACAGGCCCGAGCATGGCAAACATGGCTCTGGCAGGCCTTGTCTTTCTCTTCCCTATTCCCTCTTCCTTGCTAAAAACTGTTAGATTACACTCCTAAAGCTAGCCCCCAATTTGGCCACTTCCTCCTCCTGAGGCTGACCATCAAGGTCCAGCTGTCAAAGTATTGAAGTCCATCAATCAAAAACACCCTTTTGGCCACCCTAATTAGCATGTCCATTCAAAATTAAACACCTCATGCTAACACAGGGGTTTCCCCTTTATAAACTGCCATTTTCCCTATGGGCCACATCTGTCTCCTCTCTATCCAGAGGCAGTCCTTTGTCCCACTCTGGGACAAATACCCCCAGCCCCTTTCCCTTGTTCCCTTCCCCTGCTCCCTCTTCCTCTATCTCCTGTCTTTGTCTCTCATCTCTGCCCTCTGTCCCTCTGGAGCAAATAAATCTCCTTTGTGCAGAGAACTTGGCCTTGGGGGTCCTGTGGCAACTGCAGTCCTTTCAGAGAAAATGCCTCCATAAGATGGGCCTGAGTCGAGTCTGTGAGGGCTCTTCTTGATGAATGATTGGTATGGGAGGGCCCAGCCCACTGTGGGTGATGCTACCGCTGGGCAGGTGGGCTTGGGCTGTATAAGAAGGCCTGCTGTATAAGCAAGCCATGAGGACCAAGTCAGTAAGCAGCACTCCTCATGCTCTCGGCTTCAGTTTTGGCTTCCAGGTTCCTGCCTTGAGTTTCTGCCCTGTTGCTTTGGTTGTGGTGTTTATCACAGCAACCGAAACCAAACTAAGACAGTGTCCAATGTGCTGCTGTTCTTGTTTGATGTTTGTGGTGCTGGGGCTGTGACCTGTGACTTTATGTACACCAAGCACACAGTAACGTTGAGCTACACTACTACCCCTACATCCCAGTTTTTTTAAATTGCATTTATTTATTTACTTGTGTGTATTTGTGTGGGCACACATGTGCTACATCCTGCATGCATGTGGAGGTCAAGGGACAACTTTCAGGAGCCAGTTCTCTCCTTCCTTTGTGTGGGTCCTGGGGATTGAACTCAAGTCATCAGGCTTGACAGCAAGCACCTGTACCTGCTGAGTCCTCTTGACAGCCCCGTTCTGGTTTATGATAACTAGCTCTCGTGTCTCCAGAGATCTTAAGAAATACATTTTCTGAGAAAGGGCCTCACTATGTAGCTCTGGCAGGCCTAGAACTTGATATACAGACCAGGCTGGTCTTGAACTCACAGAGATTCACCTGCCTATGCTTCCCAAGTACTGGGATGAAAGGTATGCACCACCACTCCCAGCCCTTAAGAAATGATTTTAAGAGTCTCCAGAGGGGCCTGGTGAGATGGCTCAGTGGTTAGGAGCACTGGCTGCTCTTCCAGAGGACCCAGGTTCAATTCCCAGCACCCCCATGGCAGTTCACAACTGTCTGTAACTCCTATTCCAGGGGATTCAACACTCTCACACAGACATACATGCAGGGAAAACACCAATGTACATAAAACACAAATAAATAAATGTTTAAAAAGAGTCCTCAGAGACCCTCTTTTCTCTTCATTTAGTCTCCGGTTTTGACATTTGCAGCTTTTCTCGTATTTCTAGTGACTTCTGCTCATAGGTAAGTATGGAGTACGAAGCTTCTGGGCCTGTCACTGAGGGTCCCTCAGGGCAGAATGATGGGTGCAGCCTGCAGGGAGGGGACAAAAGCCTGCTTTCTCAAAGAATTCATAGGCCTCTTGTGAGGCTCCAACAAGAAGCCTGTGCCTAAGCCCGGCTGTCACTGTCCCAGGGTTCTGCTGGGGAGGCTGCCCATAGAATGCCAGTGTCTACAGATTGCTTCAAGCATGCACCTCACCACTGCCCCTTTCTTACTTCACACGGGAGGGCCTGATGTCCCTGAGGCAAGCTTCTCTGAGCCCTGGGCAGACCAGAGTTAGACACAGTAGAGAGAAGAGTCCTCTGACCATGTGGCCTGGAAGAGCTCTGGTGCCGATGTACCTGCTGTCAACTCCTTGCTTGGCCCCTGCTTTGTCCTTGCAACTCAGAGCCCTTGGGAATCCTGTGAGAAAAGCCACTCAGTATCTGCTCTTATGGGCTAGGATGCCAGCCTCCTGGGCTCTCCTAGAAGGGACTAGCCAGTTCCATCCACTTCCCATACTGTCTAACCGGAGTTCTTTCGCATCGACTCTATGTTCTCTTTGGTTTGGGTAGTTTATGTCCTTGAAAATCAGGGCTGATGAGATGGCTCAGCAGGGAAAGGGGCTTGCTGCCAAGCTGGCAATCTTTTAAGTTCAGTTCCTAGAGGAGATAACTGATTCCTGCAAGTTTTCCTCTGACTTCCACACATGCTCTGTGGAGTGTGTGTGTGTGTGTGTGTGTGTTTGCAAGTGCATGCCTATGCACACACATATACACACAAAATAAATGCAATGATTTTTTGAAATTTCATCAAACTCCTAGGAAGGGAAGGAAATGGATGTAACTATAAATCTTCAGGACTTAAGTGGAAGTCTCAAAATGTCTCTATTTTTTTAATGAATTATTTGCATCCAAAGATAAAATCACATTAATTTTGTGAGTTTCATTTCACAAATAGAACATTTTACCATTTTCCAAATTGTTTATGATTTCTGCCTCTTGCATAAGCTCAAACAATTGGAAGGGTTTGCTGTCTGAGTCACGGGCAAAGAGACCAAACAGAAAAACCCTGGCGTTCAGAGGACAGTGCTCAAGAAGCCACTTCCTGCCAAACAACTGTTCTCACACTCCATCCATGCCTCCTTCAATGTGTCTGGCAGGTTAGTCCAGACCTGAACGCACGGGGCACCCAAGCAGATGGGGAGGGCGGCTCTGATGCAGGAGGCCCCAGACAATTGGGCTTTTACTAACTGACATTCCAATTTGTCTTCACAAAATAATCTTCCTTCAGGAAATAGATAGTTGCTGCTTTGGAACCCGAGTGCAGATTGAAGAGTGCCAGGGGAGTCCTGGGAGAGAGGGTTTATTTCAGCTCGCAGGTGGAAAAGATCCAGCCAGAGGCAGCTGTTCACAGTGCAGAGTCACAAGTGGAGAGGGTACTTGTGCTCAGTTGCCTTCTTTTATCCAACCTGCCCTCCTCCCCCACACCTGTGGGATGGTGCTGCCCACATTCCAGGTGGACCTTCTCTCTTCAGTTAAACCTCTCTGCAGACAGCCTCCTACACTTCCCCGGGTGTGTTACCATGGCGATTCTAAATCAGAGCGGTCAAGATTAGCATCACAGGGAGACAGGACAGGGGGCAAATGGTGTCCAGTAAGTGCTCACTGTCCACCAGACACTGTAGTTCTTTACTCCCTTAACGATTCTGGAAGATACACATGCTCCCTTTCCTCCACAGATGAGGAAAGTGAGGCCAAAGAGGAGCGAGGCCTTAGCCCAGCCATTGTGGGTTGAGCCCACTCTCTTTAGTCCCTTTCTTAATCTTTTTATCTCCTTGAACACAGGATTTAGCTCTACTCCACTTCCTGGTGCCCCTTTTTCTCAATCTGCACATTTTGTATTTTTGTTTGCTCAGCTTGCTCCTTTTTGTTATAAACCTTCATTAGAGTTACCACTAGTAACCACACAACAGAGTCTATACTAGGCTGTTTTGAGATTTCCTCTGCCAATGGAATTAATCTACTGCTTTTCTAACCTAAAGTACCAAAGCCTAAATTCCACCAAAAACGTGGTCAGGCCTGTCACAGCAATACCCCAGTCCCTGGTACCAACTCTGTCTTAGGGTTTTTATTGCTGTGAAGAGACACCATAACCATGGCAACTCTTATAAAGGAACACATTTAATTGGGGCTGGCTTACAGTTTCAGAGGTTCAGTCCATTATCATTATGGTGGGGAGCATGGCGGCATGTAGACAGACACGATGCTGGCTACATCTTGATCACAAGTCAACAGGAAGTGATCTGAAGCTTTGGGTGTGGCTTGGGCATATATGAGACCTCAAAGCCCACCCTCACAGTGACACACTTCCCCCGACAAGGCCACACCTATGCCAACAAAGCCACACCTCCTAATAGTGCCACTCACTATGAGCTTATGGGGGCCGGTTACATTCAAACCACTACATTCCACTCCCTGGCCCCCAGAAGCTTGTGACAATCTGTGCTTCTGGAGTCATTGCTTCTTCCTAAGTAGCTTCAGGTGGTGAGCAGGGTTGCTTGGTGACCAGGGGTGGGGACACCATCCCTTTAATGGAAGATCGAAGTCTGAGTCTGAAGCCTGGCTCCAGCTTCAGGACTGTGTGAGGTATCAGAAGGATGAGGAATCTGTGGGGTCTGGACTCTTCAGAAGCCTCCTGACAGAATCTCCTGAAGACAGGCTCCTCAGAGCCCTCCTCGGCAAGTCTCCATGGTGCAGCCATAACCAAAATCCCACTAAGTGGGTCTAGGGAGAACTTCTCATCCTCAAGCCCCTCAAGAGCTGATCCAATCTCTCTTTCCCTATTCTCAATATTTGATCCCTTGTCTGCACTGGGCAAGGGCCTCATTCCTCACGTCTTCTCTCTTAGTTATTTCCTGCCCGCTGGCCCATCCCTCTGTGCCTGGGCTGTGAACCCCAGCTGTCTCTCTGTGGAGCTCCGGCTTGTCTCTCCAGCAGGAGGTCTTGACACCTGACTCCATGGTCCTGAGCTGTGTCTTCCTTGTTGACATCTGTGATGTCTTCTGTAACATCCCCAGTGTCTTCCCTGGAGGATGCATTTACGCGGCAGCCAATCTACTTCACCTGTCTCCCACTTCCCATCAGCCACACCCCCTGAAGTTTCCTCTGTGGGGACACCGTTCTCACACCTTTCCTTTCAACTCAATGTCACTCACTACCCTTGCAGTTACCCTGTCTGGCCCACTACCACCCCACCACCCCATGTTCCACCCAGGCCAGGGATGGCTCCGAAGATCTGCTCCATCTTTCTTCCTCCCCATGGCTTTGCACAGTTGTCCAAAGCCCGTGTCTGATGATGGGAAACTTACAGCTCTTGGTTCCTGAACTCCAGCCCCTTAATCTCACTGTATATTCTAACCCCCCCACAAAAAAAAGGCTCGATTCATTGCTCCCAAGTTTCACACACCCTCGAGCCTCATCCTGCTGATCCTGCTGCATAGGAAACCCACCCTGGACCCCTGGTCATGAAGGACCTGGTCATGAAGGGGGGTGTTCTCTGAAGACCCCTGGTCTCCCCACCCTTGCTTTCAACCCTGTGTTTTTTCAGTGGTATGTCTTTGCCCCTGACTACCTCCCCGAGCTGGCTTTGTGGCTCTGTTGCGGCTTTGCCAACCATTTTCCTGACATCTCATACTAGTGGGTCTTTTTCACACCCATGATCTAGATGGGAACATTGAGGCCCAGAGAAGCAACCGAGCTCCCCTACTGTAACGACACTGGGAGCCCCAGCCCTTCAGACCCACACACCCTGGGGGCCTGACCTGTGGTGAGAGGCGTTGGGTCCTGAGGAAGAAGCCAAGGAGGCAGCCCACGATGACAGACAGTACTGACAGGATGAGAAGCCCGTTGTGTCTACACACTGCCCGTCCTCGAGCCAGGACAGCGCCCAGCGCCATGCTGAGCCCGGCTGGTTGGCACCATTCCATGCACTGTAGGATGTGGCCCAGGTCTGGGCTGGAGGCACAAAGCCTCTCGACTCCAAGGTGAACAGAGTCCTAAGCACCTACTGCTGGCCTTGCAGCCATGGTCTGTGCAGCCACCCAGAAGGAAGCCACAATCCTATTACCAGCTGCATCATTAGGAGCTGGGAGCAGATTAGGGCCTGGGAAATTAGAGCAGGCCACGTGGTCGGCGTGTCCAGTCCTCAAAGCCAGATGCTCCTCTTGAAAGGGCAGGGGACCAGACACCATTGGAGGAAGCAGAGGTGCATCACCCCACCTCATTCCAGAAAGATGTGAAAACATGGCAGTGAGGTGCCAGTCACGGCCAACCTCAGTAAGTGTTGGGTGGGCATCTGACGGCTGTCCTAGAAGCATGTGGTTGTATTAGCATGGTCCCTGCTAACGCCAGTTCCCAGGAGTAAGTGCTGTGCATGTATCACTTTGCCAGTGCACATAGAGGCGTCTGTGGAAGGAGCGAACGCTGGGTGCCAGGCTTGCCCCTGGTGCTCCTGCCAGTCATGGGGACTCAACCCCACCACCTTGGGACTGAGTTCCAGTCTCCACATCATTGAGAGAGGGACCTAGACTTCAAGAGCCTGAGTCTCTCCGTACGGTCATTGAGCTGGCACTCGGCAGGGTGGGGTCAGGTGGCACCGTGAGGAATTCAGACTTGAATTTAGTTACCCCCAACTTCAGCCTGCTGCTAACAGGAAACAATTAACAGCTTTCGGGATGCTTCAAGCCCAGGACCACTCACCTCACATCCCTCAGGGACACAACTGCTCCTAGGCAAAGATCTGTTGTAAATATGAGGGAGAAAATAGCCAGAGGCATCTGGAAGAATCCAGAGTGAATGTGGCCATGTGAGGAGAAAGGGGGAAGGAGAGCAAGAGAGGAGCCACCGACCAAGAGACTGGCCTAGAGACTGATGTAGCCAAAATGGCTGAGTTATACAGGAGCCAGAGGAGCTGGGGGAGGGGCAGCCCCACCCCTGGGCTGGAGAGTCCAGGGTAGGCAGAGGGATATGTCAGTCAGGAGGACCCTGTACAGTGGGGATGGACGGATGCTTGGAGAACCTGGTGGCCAGAGTGTGCTTTGATCTGTTAATAGGCATGGCAGCCATTTGTCCCATTTTGAGACCTAACATCATCCACCCACAACAGCAACTCCTCCTGGACCCTCCCCAGCACAAGCCCCTCCCACCTTAACGGCTTCTTCTTTAAATAACCCAGAGTGCAATTAATGCTCCCTGCTTGAGCATAGACAACCTACCAGCGGCCATACTCCCGGGGTGGGGGGCGTTTCCCTTCCCTCAGTGTCCATCATCTGCCAAGAGCTCCTCAGCTAGAGGTGGAACTCATAAGTCCCTCCCCCATCCAGGCTGGAATTGTTGACCCTCAGGTCTTGTGAGGGCGACCACAGCTGCTGTGGACTCATGAGTGCTGTGGACTCATGATGCTGTGGCCGCATCATGTCCGGAAGAGGCAGTGTCACAATACGCCCCTCCCCCATCCTTCAGCTCTTACACTCTTTCTGCCCCCTCTCCTGGGATGCTCCCTGAGCTGTGAGAGGTTGATCGAAATGCCCCCTTTAGGGTGAAGCATTCAAGAGTCATTCTCAGCATGTTGAACAGTTACACCTCGACTGCTGCCCACAGCCAAGAGAAGCCTCTCGGCCTAAGACTGACAATGGAAATGAGCATGACATTTTAGAAGGCAGTTTAACAACAGGGCTGTCTAGCAAAACAGCAATAACAGGTCCTCATCCCAACAGGGTCTATGACCTCTCCAGTCACAGGCCTGTGACCAGGTTTAAGGCACCAAGGGCTCCTCGTTTTAAAGATGGCAAAGCCCAGGTCTCTGTATTTGAGACCCAGGTCTGCTACTTGCTAGCTGTGTGACCCTGTGGAACCATTTCATCTCACTCCTCTTCAGTCTCCCCACTCATAAAACAGAGATGATAACAGCGTCTAGCAGGAGGGAATCTGAGTGAGGGGAACAGCAAACCAGAGCGTGCTGAGCAGCAGCCATGGCTGGAACCATCACCGCACAGCATCTCAGAGGGAGATTCCTGCCGGGCGGTGGTGGCGCACGCCTTTAATCCCAGCACTCGGGAGGCAGAGCCAGGCGGATCTCTGTGAGTTCGAGGCCAGCCTGGTCTCCAAAGCGAGTTCCAGGAAAGGCGCAAAGCTACACAGAGAAACCCTGTCTCGAAAAAAACCAAAAAAAACAAAAACAAAAAAAAAAAACAGAGGGAGATTCCTTCCTGCTCTCGCCTGTGGCCTGGCCTGCCCTTTAAGCCAGAGGGAATTAACCTGCCTGTGTCACTGGGCATCTGTAATCTCGTTAGAGCCAGTCAGGTGGCAGCAGGGAGCAGGCTGTGGTGGAGGTGGGGGGTCACAGGGTTGGGGTATACAGGGTGGCTGCCTCCTCCTGACAAGTGACCAGAAAGGAGAGGGTGAGGAACTGTGGGGATGGGGCATAGGAGGCTGGGCACTGGCCTGGACGCCATCGCAATGAAGAGACAGATTCTGGTCCCAACTGAATCAGCTTGTGACTTCGCCCTCAGTCCTGTCCTTTTCAAAGAGAAGGGAATGAGCACATGTGCACAGAGCGGCCCAAAGCCCCCTACCCTACCCCACTCCTGGCAGCTTCTCCATGGCAGCAGAGGAGGTGGAGTGCCCAGCAGTCTGAGACATGTCTTTCTCTGACTCTTAAAGCTCAAAGCTCCGCTCCCTGCTACCTTCAGCTCCAACAAATGCCTCCTTTTGCAGTTTACCGGGTGGTTAACTGTTGCTTGGAAAATCCTGGGTAGACTTAGGGTAAGTTTCAAGCAACATCTATGCCCACCCTTAGCTGTGCTACTGGGTGGGCGTGGCTTGCTTTCCAATCTGGCTCTAACACTTTGGTTTCCAGAATGTTCGCCACAATTGCCACTGACCCCATCCCTCCACACTCTAACCCTCCTGCTGTGGATATTGTTCTATATAAATAAAATGCTGATTGGCCAGTAGCCAGGCAGGAAGTATAGGCAGGACAAGCAGAGAAGAGAATTCTGGGAACAGGAAGGCTGAGTCAGAAGACGCTGCCAGCCGCCACAATGAGTAGCAACATGTAAGATACCGGTAAGCCACAAGCTATGTGGCAAGGTATAGATTTACAGAAATGGGTTAATTTAAGATAGAAGAACTAGATAACAAGAAGCCTGGTACGGCCATACAGTTTATAAGTAATATAAGTCTCTGTGTGTCTACTTGGTTGGGTCTGAGCAGCTTCGGGACTGGCGGGTGAGAGAGATTTGTCCTGACCGTGGGCCAGGCAGGACCAGGAAAACTCTAGCTACACCCTCCTGGGCACCTGCCTGTTCCCCACAGTCCAGGACTCTTCAGTGTTCCCACTGTCTGCAGCAAGCAGATGTTCTTGCTGTCTCTCTGGGTCCTGGGGTCAGAACAGTGTGTCAGACACAATCTGGCCTCAGAGAACCTCCTAGAAAAGGGAGGGTGTCACACTGAAGTGTGAATGGGTAATGCGCCTTACTTCAGACAGCTTTGAATGAAATCTCCTGTGTTAGAACCCTTTAGTAGGTCACTTGGGCCTACAGAATCAGTTGTCTTTTACAATGTGACTAAAAATTGTTCACATAATTATACAAAACAAACAAGTTTAGGAAACTCTGGTAAGACGAAGTTAATCTGGTTCTTCATTCTGGTCCAGCTTGCTGAAGTTAAAGTCGTAGCTGGCGGCAGGGCTCGGTTGATAGAGTGCGTGCCCAGCATGCAGGAGGCCCTGGGGTCCATCCCCAGCCCTGATTAAACCAGGCACACCTGTAGTCCCAGTACCTGGGAAGTTGAGGCAGGAGGATTAGGAATTCGAGATCACCCTCAGCTACTTAGGAAGTCAGAAGCCAACCTTGGTTGCATAAGATGCTGTTAAAAAAAAAACAAAACAAAAAAAACCTAGCTCCATTGCTAAGATTGCTGTGCGAACTTGGGGAGAACACAATGGTCCCCATTGGGCTTGTGTATTAGTTAGGGTTTCTATTGCTGTGAAGAGATACCATGACCATGGCAGCACTTATAAAGGAAAACATATAAGTTTCAGAGGTTTAGTTCCTTATCATCATGGCGGGACATGGTGGCGTGCAGGCAGACATGGTGCTGGAGAAGGAGCTGAGAGTTCTGCATCTTGATCCCACAGGCAACAGGAAGTGGTCTGAGATCCTGGGCGTGACTTGAACATATATGAGACCTCAAAGCCCACCTCCACAGTGACACACTTCCTCCAACAAGGCCACACCTACTCCAACAAAGCCACACCTCCCTATGAGCCTATGGGGGCCAATTACATTCCAACAACCACAGCTTGTGATGTGGGCTCCCTGCAATGATACATAGAAAGTGCTTAGGTCACTGTGCATCACCCAGGTACGCCTAGGCAACCGTGTTTCCATTTGGGGTGCAATAGAGGAAGTCTGCAAAGCTGGTAGTTGGTCTCCAGCCTTGTTGTGGGGAACCTGGGAGCATTCTGAGGTTCTGTGGCTTGGGACACACACATGGACACACTTCAGGACATCTGAAGCATTGGGGCCTGCCCTAGTTTACTTCCATCGTTATAAAAAACATGTGACCGAAAGTGACTTTGGGAAGGAAAGGGTTTATTGTGTTTACTCCTTCCTCACAGTCCATCACTGAGGGAATTCAAGCAAGGCAGGAACCTGGAGGGGACAGAAGCGCAAGCAGAAGCCCCAGCGGATGGATCGCCACTTACTGGCCTGCTCCTCTGGCTCATGTTCAGCTTCCTTTATTAACTACTTCCTAGGACCACCTGCTCAGGGGTGGCACCGCCCACAGTGGGCTGGACTCTCCCGTGTCAATCATTAATCAAAAAATGCCCCGCCCCCAGACCTGCCTACAGGACAATCTGATGGAGGCATTTTCTCAACTGAGGATGCAGCTTCCCCAATGACTCTAGCTTTGTGTCAAGTTGACAGAAACCAAGCCAAACCAGAACTAACCAGCACAGGGTCCCTCTTTCCCCATCGCTGCACATACCCTCCTCCTGCCTGTTACATGGAAGGCCTCCTTCCTCAGCCTCTTGAATCTTTGCCCACGCTGCTTTCTCTGCCTAGAATGTCCTTCACTGTCACTGCAGTCCCAGGTCACATGCCACTCTTCCTTGACGCATCCCTCTCTTTGCATCCGCAGGTCAGGTCAGGGATAAGCCCCAGTTTCTTGACAAGTAGCTCTGATGAGGGACAATAACTGTGATATCCCAGAATCCGAATCACCTCTGTGGAGGAGTCTCGCAGCCGCGCACGCGCTGTGTTGGCAGTGGGTATCCAGGGGGCTGCAGGTGTTGAGATGTTGAAACAGAGGTCATGAGCCAGGCTGGAGCCCTAGGGCAGCACAGCTCTGCCAGGGTATGACCTTGTTTGTTGGGGAGTAGGAAGGGGCGTAACAGGCTTGCCAAACGTAGGGCCTGTTTGGTCTGACCTCAGTAAACCAGAGAGGGTGCAAGGGAAGAGCCTGCTCTGAAAGAGGCATGGGGGAAGGCCGGGCAGAGCTGGAGAGCCAGCAGCTTCAGGGGCTGGGGCCTGGCCCCTTCCAGCAGGTGTCAAGATGTATTAGCTGAGCTGCCTGGCCGGCCCCTAGTTGGGTTGGGGTGGTGACAGCTCTGGATTTGTTGGCAGCTCTCCAGAGACATACCAGAGGCGCCTGCCTCTCCCCAGCTCACCTCTCTAGCTTGCCAGGGGCCGAGCCCTTCCAGGAAGGTTGTTGTGAGCAGCCAATCCCGCCAGTGTGAATTCCTGGTATCCTTCATCACTGGTGACCGGGCTAACCTCTGTGGAGGGCCCTACCCTCCTCCCTGGCCTCACCAGATGGAGGAAAGTGAGTTAGGGAAGGCGCATGCCTACACCTGCCGTCTCCTTCCTACCCTTTCTATCTCGTCTGAAGCCCAGTGAGATCAGCAGCTGTTCCATGCTGAGCATTAAGTACCGGTCACTGTGGGCACGCTAACTCCATCACCTGGACTTACCAGGAAGTGCTGTGCCTCAGGGGAGCCAGTGGGCCAGCTGACCCCCTGAAAGGATGCACTGGACCAGAAACGTATCTGGTCACAAGACCTGTGTCAGGCAATCGCACTATTTAAGTAAAATAAAATACAGAATGTAATTGCTCGGTCAAACTAATCATATTTCAGGTGTTCAATGGCCTTGTGGCTGCACTGTGAAATCCCAGTCCCTGCTCACAGAGAGTTCTAGCAAACATTCTACAGTGGCAATGAGCTGAATTCAAATCTGAACTCCTCGTGGATGCTGTGTGGTGTTCTGAAGTTAAGGAGTCTCTCTGAGCCTTCCTCCTTCCCATTTATAAAAGCCCATGTTTTTTACCTTGTACCACACTGCCTCTCCCTGGAGTAAGTTAGTTGAAGTATAGAGTTTACACACCCTCAGGGCAAGTTTTTAAGTCAGTCAGGACTCTTGGTATATCAAGTCACAGAAAATTGAGTCAACCTAGCAGAGGTAAAAAGGAAATTTATCTGTAGGGCAGATGACAGACTCTGTGGGGCTCGGAGCCAGGAGTCCATGTGCAGAATCAGCCTAGTGTGTCTGTGCTCACAGAGCAGGAAGACAGCCGGGAAGAAGAAAAGAGCTTGCCTGCTTCCACAGTCCCAGCGAGTCATCTGGTTTCATTTGCTACCTAATGCCATTCTCTTGTTGTGTTCTTGTTGTTTTAGGATCTTCTGTAGCCTAGGCTAGCCTCAAACTTGCAATCCTCCTGCCTCAGTCTCCCAAATGCTGACATTACAGGCACACATTGGTAGGCCTGCAATACTGGTATCAAGTGCAAATGTACATACAGCTGCTTGCTTGGCATGGCAATCCTTTAATCCCAGCACCCAGGAGGCAGAGGCAGAAATATCTTCTCGAGCTTGAGGCCAGCCTGGTCTACATAGTGAGTTCCAGGCCATAGTAAGCTTGTCAAAACAAAAACAAACAAGTAAAAAACAGAAAGCAAACACAAAACAAAAAGACAGAAGACCTGGTTAAGCCCTGTTCAAAATCACCCAAATCAAAGCACGGTCTTCGTGCTCTGTGTCGCACACGTGTGTATGCAGTTTACTTTTTAGCAGAACGGTGAAAACCCTGCACAAAACTGCATCTTTTTCACGTTTCAGTAAGACGTGCTCCGCAGGTGCTCCCTGACTGTGGCTACTGAGGAGTCGGGAAGGACTGAGAGGAGCCAGTGTCCTCAACTTCCTTCTAAGTGGCCGGTCATTATGGGGAAGGCACGTGAACAAAACGGACACGAGGTTCTCGGCTGAGTTTCACGGAAGGCTTTCTGTCTTTGGTGAGTGCAAAGCAAGCTCCATCTGAAGAAAGCAAGCTTCCTGCAGGCTGTGGGTGTCTCCCGCTTGCTCACTTGCAGACATAGCATGCTTCCCTCAACCTTGCTAGAATCTCGCTGCACTCCCATGCTTCCTCAGCTCACACCCATGGGGTGTGACACACACCATGTGAGAATGGAAAGGCTGAGGCAGCGCTGGGTGTGCGTGGCAAATATCTCCTCTGCTCACAGGCAGGCTCGCTGGCCCATCGCACATTGCTTAGAGAACATAAGTTCAAAGGTAAAATTAAGATGGTTTTAGAAAGCCTACACTACAGTGGTGTCGCACGCCTGTAATCCCAGCACTCGGGAGGCAGAGGCAGGTGGATCTCTGTGAGTTCGAGACCAGCTTGGTCTACAGAGCGAGATCCAGGACAGGCTCCAAAGCTACAGAGAAACCCTGTCCCGAAAAACAAAAACAAAACAAAACAAAAAAAAAGATGGTTTTAGAAGTGAAGAGAACAGAGCACTAATCCAAACACCAGGCCCTTCTGAGTACAGGGCCCTTGCAGCTGCACAAACCCCACCGCAGTGAAACCATCCCTGTTTATAAGGTGGGGATGGCAGAACCCATGGTCAGGGTGGAGCCCAGTCCTGAGACCATCTGCACCAAGTGCTGCCTCGGGGGAGTGCTCTCCCTCTCCAGTCCTTCCTTCTGTATACCAGAAAACTCATTTACTCTGTTTTGTTTTTATCTGACACAGGGTCTCACTTTATCGTCCAGACTGGCCTGGAACTTTCAGTGGGCTCACAGGTGGCCTGTGCCACCATCTCTGGCCCACTCACTCATTCTTCACTCATCCCATGCACCGTGGGCAGCTATGAGGGGCACAGACCAGGCTTGACTCAGGCTGCTTCACTATGATAATCAGGATGGGTACCCTGCGCCTTCGGCTGAGTTTGCTCAGATGTAGTGTAGAAATAATGACATCCTAGCGTGTAGAGGTGAACTCACCACACATGTGATGCTCAAAGCAGTGTGATCATAGTGAGCACTGTCTGTACACATGTAACTATCGTCATCTTATTGCTCTGTCAGTCATAGTCTAGACATGGGGGATACGGTAATGCAGATGAGATGGTCCCTAACGTATGATAGAGATTCTTAGCATTATGGTGACTTTATCAGGATGCAAGTTGAGAAGCCTCCAGACTCACCATACAATGAGCTTATCAGGGTATTGTGTGCATTTAAATCTTTTTATTAGGTTTAGTGGTGTGTGTGTGTGTGTGTGTGTGTGTGTGTGTGTGTGTGTGTGCTTGCGTGTGTGCCCTCGTCACAGCATTTACGTGGCCATCAGAGGACAACCTGCCACTCCTTCCCCATGGGAGTTCCAGGGAAGGAACTCCTGTCATCAGGCCATGTAGCAAGCATCTCCACTTGCTGAGCCATCTTACCCCCTATGTATATGTTTTAAAATTTTACTTAATGTGTGTGTGTGTAAACACTCGTCTAGTGTGCAAGAAGCCCTGAGTTCAATCTCTAAATAAAATCTAGGGATGCCACCTGTGAGATGTAGGCCTTTTAGGGAATAGTGGTGGCCCGTTTAGGAATCCAGAGACTGAGGCAAGTGGATCGCTACAAGCTCATGGCCAACCTCATTCACACAGCAAACTCCAGGCCAGCCTGGACTACAGAGTGAGACCCTGTCTCCAAAAAGCAAGACAGCGCTGGAGAGACAGCCCAGTCGTTAAAGGCTGGGCTCACAACCAAAACAAAACAAAACCAAGAATGTAAGTCTTAGCCATCTCGTGTGATTATCTCAAATATTTATTTCTTCCCTCCCCAAGCAGCCAGTATTCCAGATTTTGAACATTGCTGTAAACATTTAAATACTAACCTACATGTGCTGGTCCCTCTAGGTTACATAGTGATGAGTTGCCAGGTCACAGGTGATACAGATGTTTGACATTACCTGACCCCAGGTCACAGGTGATACAGATGTTTGACATTACCTGACCGTGGAAACTTTCCAGATCAGTTTTGCCAAGTTATCAATTTGACATATTTGTTCACTGTGTATGGAAGATCCCATGAAGCCGCATACTCACCAACATTTGGCATCAATTAATCATTAACTTTTTCTAGTTAGCACAGTGTGAAACCATATTCCATGCTGTACATTTGCATTTCCCTTATTGTTAAATTTGAATACATTTTAATATATTACTCCACCGTCTGTGCCTCATGGTTGCTGAAAATGCTATTGATTTCTTTGAACTCTTTTTGTTGTTGTTGCTGTTTTCTCAAGACAGGGTTTCTCTCTGTAGTCCTGGCTGTTCTTGAACTCACTATGTAGACCAGGCTAGCCTCGAACTCACAGACGTCTGCCTGCCTCTGCCTCCTGAGGGCTGGGACGTAGGTGTGCACCACCACCACCCAGCTCTTTTGAACATTTTCAATGGTGTCACCTTTTCATATTGATACATGATCTGCATATTAATTTTCACTTATACGTGTATCTTTAGTTTAGATGCCTTTAGTTAATGGAAGTTACAACTTTTAATGTAAGCAAATCCATCAATTCTTTCCTTTTTGATTTATCTCCTCAGGTCTTTTTAAAAAACTGTAGTTCAGTGGAAGAGGTTTGCCTAGCACACAGGAGACTTGGGGTTTGATCTTTAACACTGGAAACCCGAGAAATAAAACCCAATCTTCCCCGAAACAATGAGGTTATTCTGCTGGGCACACTTCTAAGAATTTTCACAACTTTATATTTTATGTGTGTCTTTCACCAACCTTGTTAGACTGGTGTAAACTCTAACACTGTTTTTCCTTAAGGTTGCTTAATTGTCCCAGTACCACATGCTGAAAATCTATCTTTTCACCTTAAACTAAAATGGCCGCCCTGAAATAAAATCAAGTGTGTATCATTTGGGTCTGTCTCACTGGGAGGTTGTCTATACCACTGTTAATATTCTGTCTTGATTACTACAAGTTTGATTTTTTTTTTAAAGATTTATTTATTTATTATGTATACAGCGTTCTGTCTGCACATATCCCTGCAGGCCAGAAGAGGGCACCAGATCTCATTATAGATGGTTGTGAGCCACCAGGTGGTTGCTGGGAATTGAACTCGGGACCTCTGGAAGAACAGCCAGTGCTCCTAACCGCTGAGCCATCTCTCCAGCCCGATTACTACAAGTTTATAGTCATTTTAAATGCCTTACTTTTTTAAGATATATATATATTTTTTAATTATGTGTGTCTTGGTGGAGGGGAATATGCCCGTGAGTGCAGGTACCCAGGGAGGCCAGAAGGGAATACAGGATTCTCTGGAGCTGGGGTTACAGCCACCCTTGTGTGGGTGCTGGGACCTGAACTTGGGTTCTCTGCAAAAGCAGCATGTACTTTTAACTGCGGTGGCATTATCTCTAGACTTTTAATAATTTAATGTGTTTATTTTCAGGGGATGGAGAGATGGTTGGAACTGGAGAGAAGGCTCAGTGATTAGAAACACTGGATATTCATCCAAAGGACCTATTCAATTCCAGCACCCATATGGTAGCTCACAGCTGTAACTCCAGTTCCAGATCTGACACCCTTTGGGGGCTTCCACGAGTACCAGACATACTTGGGTGCTTGAGAGATGGTTCAGTGATTATGAGCACTTTCCCAGAGGACTTGGGTTCAATTTCTGGCCTCCACTTGGTGGTTCACAGCTGTCTGTAGCTCCAGGTCCAGAGGATCTAGTGTTCTCTTTGGTCTCCACAGGGACCAAGCATGCATGTAGTACACAGATATACATGCAGGCAAAATACCTATATACATAAAAATAAATAAATAGATTTTAAAATTTTAAACACTTATATACTTTAATACTAATAATAATTTTAATTTTTTTTTTTTTTGAGACAGAGTTTCTCTGTGCAGCCCTGGCTGTCTTGGAACTCACTCTGTAAACCAGGCTGGCCTTGAACTCAGAGATCTGCCTACCTCTGCCTCCCAAGTGCTGGGATTAAAGGCATGCACCACCATGCCCAGCTTAATAATTTTTGTAAAAGATTTATTCTGCCAGGCCATGGTGGCACATGCCTTTAATCCCAGCACTCAGGAGGCTGAGACAGGCGGATCTCTATGAGTTTGAGGCCAGCCTGGTTTACAGAGTGAGTTCCAGGACAGCCAAGGCTACCCAGAGAAACCCTGATGCAAACAACCAAAAAAAAAAAAACAGATTTACTTTACTTTTAATTATGTATATGTGTGTATATAAGTGTGGTGGTTTGAATGAGAATGTGTTGTGGATATTTTGATCACACTTTGACATTCCTGAGACTGACAGTAAAGTTTACCTTGAATCAGAGGGCGGAGCTAAGCTACTAGCTGACCAAAATTAGCCATAGAGGTTTTGGAGGACCCAGAACACATAGAGAGACACAAGAAGTAGTAGGGAGGGGCTTAGGAGATTCTTGGCCTTTTTGGATGGAGGAGGGAGAGAGAGAAAAGATCACTGGTCACTTCTCTGCCACTTCTCTAATCAATCAGGTTTTTACCCCAATATCTGACTTCTGAGTTTTTATTGATAAAAGAATAATTAGATAAACACTTGATTTGGTACCCAACACGGGACACGAGATCACAAGGCAGCCGCTCCACACCAGCTTTGCAGCCGCTGGAGTCACCATCAAACACCACAGGCAGCTGGGTCCCAAAGGCCACCAGAGTTAGCCACACACCACTGGCTGGCTCTGTCATTCAGGCAGCCCCTGTGCCCTCTCTTCCTGCCACACAAGCTTCTTCCGGACCCTCCCTGTGTCTGCCTTTCAGGTGGTTTGTGCCCTCTCCCCAGGGGTTGCAGACTTCCCCTGGACCCCGTCCTCGGGCTGCTGCCATGCCAGGTGCTGCCACGGCCACACACTCTCAGTACCCAGCTACATGTAAGCAGCTGAAGCTGCCCTCAGCCAGGCCGTGCACCCTCTGTGTTTTCTGCCCCGCCGTTTGGGGCAGCGACAGCCAGCCTCGCACTTCGAGTTGTCATCAGTAGATCTGGTGAGACACCTGGGAATTCTTAAGGGAGAATTGATTTTATTTAAAAAATAAAAAAGGTTTACAAATGTTAAGAATGGGAAACAATATTATGACTCAGGGAATTAGGTCTTTGTATGGTTCCATAATGGATGGTTTGAAAATGGAAAAATTAAATGAAGGGATAATCAACTTAGTTGGGATTGACATTATGGCAATTATAATCATTATCAGTTTGGTAATTCATGTTTTTAAAAAGTGGTTTGATATCTGTGCCAAATATGAAAAATTGACTGATAAGATACAATCCTTCAAAACACCTACTAATGAAACTAAGAAAAATATTCACACAAAGATAGAGGAGGTTAGAGCAGAACCTACCACACCATTGCATTATGAAACTGAAGAGGAGTGGCCCAAGGTTATTAGAAAACCAACCATAATTTATCCAGTTACCATACAAGAATGACCACCAGATGATAGACAGCACCAAGGCTACACAGAAGTTAACTGGGATCCTGAGAAATGTTAGATTTGGAGAGATTTAAGGAAGGAGTCATTTCACACGGTATGTAGTCACCTTTTGTGAAGTTCATGGGCAACTTGGAACAGAATTATCCCCCAAGACTGGAAAGATTTACTATAGCAGTATTGGAAGCTGGTCCTCAGTTACAATGGAGAACATAGTGGAGAAAGGAAGCTAGGGTCATAGAGGTAGGGCTAGAGTATTGATATTTCCCAAGATCAGCTCCTCAGTGAAGGCCAGTATGCTGATTTGCAGAGACAGGTTACATTTGATGTAACACCTTGGCCCTATGCCATATAGCAGCTTTGAATGCTTGGGACATAGTTCAAGAATCAAGAAAGAGGACTGAGTCATTTACTAAAAATATACAAGGCCCAAAAGAAGAATGATATCAGATCCAGAAGTTAGATAAATATTAATTGAATCTTTGACTTTTGAAAATGCTAACTCAGAATGCAAAAGGGTGATTAGGGCTTTAAAGGCAAGATCAGCACCAATAGAAGAATGGGTTAGAAATACAGCTGATATTGAATCTCACACTTATGATGATACTTGGATAGGAGAAGTGATTTCTAAAAATTTTAACAAAAATCAAAAGGTTAGATGTTTTAATTGTGGTAAGCAAAGTCATCTGAAAAGGGACCATAGGCAAGGCATTCCTAGAAACAATGTTTTTCTAGAGATAATCCAAACAGAAGGCCCTAACCTTCTGGAGTATGCAGAAGATGTGACAAAGGCCAGCCTTGGACTAATGAATGAAGATCAGCATGGATAGACAAGGTAACCTTTGCCATCAGGAAACACTTTAGGGGGCCTCTCACAGGCCCCTGTGTCAAATTTGGTTCAGTCTTTCCCTGTCAGCTTTGAGGAAACCTCTCCACAGAGTAGTTTAAATATTTAATGCCTGTTGTTAAAACCCATACTGGTCTGGATGGCAAAACAGCTTCAGTAGATGAATCAAAATTTTCAGGAGAGACAATAAAACAAGTATTTTGGCAAACTTGTATAAATGATCAGAGACCAAAGCTAAAAATGCATATAAATGGCATTGAAATTGAGGGTTTGGTAGACAGAGGTGCACATGTAACAATGTCACTAAAATCCTGGAATCCAGATTGGCCCCTTCAGGAGGTAAATGTTCAACTTCTTGGGATTGGAACTTTATCTCAGGTAAAACAAAGTACAAGATGGAACAAATGCATAGGGCCAAAAGGACAGACAGGAAAATTAAAAACATATGTGGCCAACATAGCAATCAATTTATGTGATTTGTTGAAGCAATAGAAAACACAGATTAACATTCGTCCAATCTCAGAAGCAAACCAAAAAATAAAGAATGCTTCTGAGATAAATATTAAAAGGTATTATCAAGAATGGTAATAGACTGTTCAGGTTGTACATAAGCAGAAGACAACAGCCGCTGATCTTTCAAATGCACCAACAGCTCTACCTTTAAAATAGTTTACTGACAAACCTGTTTGGGTGGAACAGTGGACTTTGATATCAGAAAAATTACAGACACTATAACAGCTGGTACAGGAACGGTTAAATGCTCAACATATTGAAGAATCAACCAGTCCTTGGAATTCTCCTATATTTTTTCATTAAAAAGAAATCTGGCTGGGCGGTGGTGGCGCACGCCTTTAATCCCAGCACTCGGGAGGCAGAGCCAGGCGGATCTCTGTGAGTTCGAGGCCAGCCTGGACTACCAAGTGAGTTCCAGGAAAGGCGCAAAGCTACACAGAGAAACCCTGTCTCGAAAAAACAAACAAAAAAAAAAAAAAAAAAGAAATCTGGGCCGGCCGGGCGGTGGTGGCGCACGCCTTTAATCCCAGCACTCGGGAGGCAGAGCCAGGCGGATCTCTGTGAGTTCGAGGCCAGTCTGGGCTACCAAGTGAGTTCCAGGAAAGGCGCAAAGCTACACAGAGAAACCCTGTCTCGAAAAACCAAAAAAAAAAAAAAAGAAATCTGGAAAATGGAGAATGTTAACAGATTTAAGAGCTAATAATAAGGTGATTCAGCCAAGGGACTCTTTACAGCCTGAAATTCCTTGTCTTCTTTATTACCTAAAGGGAGGTCTATTATAGTGATTGGTTTAAAAGACTGCTTCTTTACTACACCTTTACAAGAACAGGGTAGAGAAAAATTTGCCTTCACAGTGCCTACTAATAATTATTCCCAGCCTGTTAGAAAGTATCAGTGGAAAGTTCTCCACACTGGATGTTAAACAGCCTCACCTTGTGTCAATATTTTGTACAATAGCCATTGGAAATAGTTTTTAAACAATTTCCTCAACCTATAGTTTACCATTATATGGATGATATCTTACCAGCTGATTCAGACACAGATAGCTTAGAAAAAAATGTCTGAAGAGGTAAAGAAAATTTTGTCTTGTTAGGGATTACAAATTACTACTGAAAGAATACAAAGAAGGGATTCTATTAAGTACCTAGGATATAAAATAGGTTTACAAAAAATTCAACCACAGAATATACAAATCAGGAAAGATCAATTACAAACTCTTAATGAATTTCAAAAATTGCTGGGAGATATTACTTGGCAATGGCCCACAATTGGATTGACAACTCAAGAACTAAATAATTTATTTTAAACATTACAAGGTGATAAGGACTTAAATAGTCCAAGAAAATTATCAACTGAGGCTGAAAATTGGCTTTGGTAGAAAAGGAATTACAGGATGCACATGTGGATTGCTTGGATCCAGAGCTTGACTGTGTTCTGACATATTTCCTTCTATGCATTCTCCCTCAGGAATTCTTATGCAGAGAGAAGATAATATTTTAGAATGGATATTTTTGCCACACAGAGTAAAAAAATCAAAGAACTATGTAAAAAAGTTTTCTGAATTGATTCTGAAAGGAAAATTAAGACTTCATCAATTAGCAGGAATATACCCAGCAGAAATTGTGGTGCCTTTTACTAATGCTGAAATGACCTCATTATGGGCAGAAATTGAACATTGGCAAAGAGCTTGCAGTAATTTTTTGGGAGAGATTGGCAACAAATATCCCAAAAGCAAGAGAATTCAGTTTATAAAGAGAACTAATTGGAAACTTCCTCACATTGTATGGGAAACACCAATTTCGTGAGCCCCTACATTCTATACCAATACAAACAAATCAGGAAAGACAGGTTATAAATCAGGAAATTTAAGTAAAGTGACTCAAAACCCTTATGAGTCTGTTCAAAATTTGAATTATATGCTATTCTCATGGTATTATTAGATTTTCTCAGAACTCTTAATATAGTTACTGACTCTCAATATGAAGAAAGAGTTGTTTTGCATATTGAAACTGCTGAACTTATTCCAGATGATACAGAATTAACTTTGGTATTTATTTAATTACAAGAAATAATCAGAAATAGAAATCATCCTTTGTATATAACACATATCAGATCCCATGTGGGTCTACCAGGCCCTCTAGTACAAGGTAATAATAGTACAAGGTAATAAGTTATTGGTAGGAAGTGTGCTAGAAGCCTCAGAATTTCATAAGAAACACCATGTTAAAAGCAAAGGTTTGAAGAATGAAGAAAGATTTTTCTATCACTTGGCAACAAGCCAAGGAAATTATAAGGAAATGTCCTACTTGTTCTTTGTATAACCAAACTTCACTACCTGCAGGAAGTAATCCAAAGGGTACTCAAAGAAATGAAATTTGGCAAATTGATGTATTTCATTTTGCAGAGTTTGGAAAATTAAAGTATATGTACCATACCATAGATACATATTCAGGATTTCAATGAGTAACTGCTTTAAGTTCTGAAAAGGCTGATTCTGTAATTACACATTTATTAGAAGTTATGGCCATCATAGGGATACCTTTACAAATTAAAACTGACAAAGCTCCAGCTTATGTCTCTAGTAAAATGAAACAGTTTTTTGCATATCACAACACAAAGCACATTACAGATATAACACACAATCCTACAGGACAAGCAGTTATAAAACTAAATGCACTTTAAAAGATATGCTAAATAAACAGAAGGGGATAATAAAGACCCCCAGAGATAGATTACACAATGCTTTATTAACTTTAAATTCTTTAAATGCTAATGAGAAAGGAATGACAGCTGGGAGAGACATTGGATAGTAGAAAAAAACTGCTGAATTAAATCAGCCTGTATACTTTAAAGACGTATTGACCTCAGAATGGAAACCAGGATATGTGTTACATTGAGGAAGAGGTTTTGCTTTTGTTTTTCTGATTGATAAAGATTAGATTTGAAAAGGAGAAGACCTCTTGATTAGGAGAGGCAATAGTTCATCAAACAGCATGACCATTCAATCTAAACTAACTTACAAGACTAACAAACGCCTTTAATTTGATCAGATATAACCTGCCAAAAAGGGAAACTCCCCAAAATTAGGGTTGGTGCAGGGTTTTGTTCTTATCTTTTTAGGAGAATAAAGGCATCGAACTAAGGAATTTGAAGACCATTGGAAAAAATGAGACATCTGAAAAAAAAAAAAAAGGATGAATCATCCAGAGAAAATGTCCCAAGAAAAAGAATAAATTTGCCAATTGGTATAGCACATTTCCAATAGCATAAAATTTCATAAATCTTCCAAAATGTTTGTTTCTGCTGTTCTCTACAGACACATAATACAAATGGTCTTTTTGTAATCCCAATTAAATTAAAAATTAAAGCTTGTGGGGCTGGAGAGATGGCCCGGGGGTTAAGAGCACTGGCTGCTCTTCTAGAGGACCCATGTTCAATTCCCAGAATCCACATGGCAGCTCACACCTGTCTGTAACTCCAGTTTCAGGGCTTCTGACACCCTCATACATACATGCAGGGAAAATACCAATGAATATAAAATAAAAATAAACTTAAAAAAATTAAAGCTGGCTTTGAAGTTGGAGCATGGCTCTCTCTTTCTCTAAACTCAAGCATGCTTGTCAAAGGAAAATCCAAAATCTCTGTCTCATGTCAGAAAAGCCACCTGATATGGGACAGAAGAAAACCAAAATTAAGGGATTATCTATTGTTACTAATCTCATAATCCTTTGGTTTTATTTGACTCTTTTAAACTTTTCTTAAGGTATAATTTTATTATCTCAAAATTTATAATATGTAAACTTTCTATAATGATATTAATGGTCATATAGAGTATTAATTCTAGAAATAGGCTTTATCTACCTTTCTGTACATGATTTTGGGCTTGAGTCTGAATCAGGTAACTAGGAATTAAACTTGTGTACCCCAGATGTATTTGACAGACTGTGGTCCTTTAACTTTTCCAAGATCTGCTGAATATGACATTTAAAATGTTTAAGTTTTCTACAGTGACCTGTGGCCATTCCTGGCAGTGACTTTGGAGGTCTTTAAGATGATGGGGCCCCACAACAACAAATCCACCTGTATTGTGGTAATGCTGTAAGCTAATAAACACCACCCAGAGTTTGGACTACAAACTGCTCAGGACAATTTCAAGGTAGTAATATGATATGGTCCAGCTCACAGACTACTCAAGCCAGGACTTTGGATAAGCTCTACACTTTCCCATCACACAGAGACTAAACAAAAATAATACAGCTAGCTCTTCCAGGACCTGATCTAATATTATCTCAATTTTCTCAGGGTCCCCTAAAGATGCTATTGCCCCCAGGAATAGGCAGGAAGCAGTCTAGAGAACACAATGCCCACATTCCCAAGAGATAGGTGGATGGTTTTTGGTCATTTGGTGGGTTATGGATGTTTGTTATCATTTGGGGGGTTGGTTACAAGTTGTTATTGGTCATGGTCAGGAAAAAAGCTAAACAAAGAAGATTAGATTCAGGGATCTCTTTCTGAAGGGAAAAAGAAGGGCTGTAGTATAGAAATGATGGTATAAAAGAGTAGATTATTGAATCTACTTTAAACTAAAAAGAAATAATGTCAAATATTTTACATTGGTATGGATTTTTGTATATTGATACAAATTTAAGGTTATTTTTGTTAGAACATACTGTCTCTATATATGTTCCTACTCTTGTTTAAGGTATTTTTGTATATTGATACAAATTTAAGAATATTTTTGTGTTTTATATATATATATACATACATATATATATATATATATATATATATATATATATATTTCTATTCTTGTTTAAAGTATTGTACCTATGCAGCTCATTTAAAAAATGTAATGTAGCTGGGCGGTGTTGGTGCAAACCTTTGATCCCAGCACTTGGGAGGCAGAGCCAGGCGGATCTCTGTGAGTTCAAGGCCAGCCTGGTCTGCAGAGAGAGAGATCCAGGACAGGCACCAAAATTATACAGAGAAACCCTGTCTCGAAAAACCAAAATAAATAAATAAAGTAATGTATAATTAAGAAATACAGATTAGTAGTTAGTCATCTATAATAATCAAACTTGTAGTTATGTTAGGTATGTTTTAAGGTTAAACAGATAGATCTTAGATAGATCAATGGTCTTCAAACACTCCAGAGACCTTCAGAATATGGCATTTAAGATGCCAATAACCTAAGGCTTTTCATGACAGTAAGATACGTCTGCTCCTGGCAGCACCAATTTACTTCAGAGGATGTTGGGCAAAGTTAGCCACTGGGCAAGAAACTGCCCTTGCCTCAACTTCTGACAGTGTGCTGGCCAAATTGGACAAGCAGGAAACAAAAGAAAGTGACTGCTGGACTTTTCCAATACACAGTGGAAAAGTCCTTCAAAATTCCTGCTTCACAGAAAAATCTGTCAGATATTCTAGGCCCATAGGCCAAAGATGGATGACCAACATTGCAGAGGAGCCTTGGGTGACTGTCCAGGCAGTCAGCTGCTTTTGTCATTTCTATAGTTTTGGAAGTTATTTGCTACACACTTCCCATTTACTCAGGTAATATTATATCTTTCTTGGGTCTCTGATGGAGTTGAAGATGAGATAGTTTATAGAGTTTTCCTTTTACCAAATTCAATAAAGAAACTCACAAAAGAGACATAAAGTGTATAAGGTTGTGATCCATAAAAGCTTAAATTGTTTATCTAAGAAAATGTTTTGAGGTCTAAAAAGATAGTTTTGGGTTGGTATACAAGATAGGTTAGATAACAGAGTAGTTTATTTGAATTTGTCAAATACAATTGGACTGGACATTGTAAATGTAATCCTTACTTGATAATTGTTCTTACTGAAAATAGTTTTACTATGCTAGAGTTAAAACTTTTCCTTTTTATTTAGACAAAAAGGAGGAAATGTTGAGGGATGTTCAATCACACTGTGAACCCCGAGTTTGCATTTGCATTAATTAAATAAAATTAACCTTGGGTCAGGAGGCTGAGTTAGGAACTAGTTAACTGAAAGTGATCACAGAACATCAGAGGGCATCCAGGAGAGATAGAAAGATGCTCTGGAAGGAGTTGGGAGGGATTTGGAGTGGCAAGACTTTTGTTGTTGTTCTTTGGGGGAGTGGAAGGACACCATGAAGACGTGAGAAGTCAGACATACAGAATAAAAGAAATGTAAAAAGCCACATGGTAAAATATAGATTAATAAAAACAGGTTAATTTAAGTTATAAGAGCTAGTAAGACAAGCCTAAGTGAAGGCCAAGCTTTCATAATTAATAATAAGTCTCCATGTCATTTTTTTGTGAACTGGTGACCTAAAGAAAAATCTATCTATAGGGGGGAATTTCAGGGATGAGTTGGAAACTTAGTCAATGGAAACTCCATGGAATCTTCAAAGGTAACCCTAGCAAAGACGCCTAGTAATGGAGGACACAAAGCCTGAACCAGCCATCATCTGTAACCAGGCATGGTCTCAAGTGGAGGGATTGGGACATCAACCAAGGTACAGAACATTCAACCTACAGTTTGTCCTGCCTGCAATGTGGGCCCTGGCCCCCCACTGTAAGTGGCTGCCACCTTGCTTGCTGACCTTGACCAGATGTCCTCCCTATTCAGATTCCTTGCTGGAATCCACCCTCCTGAATGCTTTAGGGAAGTTCCTTGTTTGTGTATCCTGCATATTGGGCGTTAACAGCTTAGATGCAAGAATGTAGAACATTCAGTAGCGAACTTCTGCCCTCTGGGGATCCGCCATTGTGCTGTAAGCCTGTATTTAAGGTTTCCTCCCTCTTTCAATAAACGGTATTCGGCATTCAGCTGGCACTCGGCATTCAGCCGTGGCGAATGACTCGCTGTCTCTTGTCCCTTATTTTTTAATCCACAGCCCCTCGCTCAGACATGGTGAACGGGTGGTAGTAGCGCGGGCGTTATCCCTACATGCAAGAGTGTTCTGGGATCACAGCCTAGCAGAATTATCATCATAGAGACCAGAGAGACTTCATCCAGCAACTGATGGGGGCGGATGCGGAGTCCCACAGTCAAACATTAGGTGAAGCTCACGGAGGCATCGAATCCCCTGGAGCTAGAGTTACAGGTGGTGTTTAGCCGCCTGATGTGGGTGCTGGGAACACAGATGATCTGCCAGAGCAGCACACACTCCTAACTGCCGAGCCAATCCATCTGAGAGACTTTTTAAGGCCAGTTCCTCTGTAGTGTCTGTTGCCATCTCCTCTTCCTCTTTCTTTGTATTGATCTTCAGTAAAAGTTCCAAAACAGTTTAGAAAAAAAAATTTGTCAAGACCATGACTTTAATTGTAACTGCATGTAATTTGTTTATCAATTTGCACAACTGGACAACTTTTTCAATGAAGATTTGCCTCTTTTTTATCAATTTAAAAATTTTTTTTTCATTTGGGATGGCCCTTCAACATATGTGAAGATGCTTAGCTTCATTCAAACTAAGACAAACAGGTTGGAATTAGAGTTGGCTACAGTCCAGCACATTCTACCTGTGACTTTGTGATGAAATAAAGCCTTCTGTGTTGTTGTTGGAGAGACGGTAAGCCCTCTCTGAGCTATAATTTAACACTTTCTGTAAAATTTGCAAGTTATTCAGTCCTTTGATAGAACATACTACTTCAAGGATGATCCTAACATTTTTTTTTTTTTTGAGACAGGGTCTCACTGCCTGGATCTCATCACTGTGTAGACCAGGCTGGCCTCAAACTCACAGAGATCTGCTGGCCTCTGGCCTCTGTGCCTGGCTCTTGATCCTAACTTGTACAGGCAGGAAATGACCCAAGCAGAAGGTTAGTTCCTGATGAAACAGTAAATAACAACAGCAGAAGAAAACAGCCACGTTCACAAGGAGGGATTGGTTAAATAGTCAAGCAAGGAAATGATAGGAAATCCTGGAACAGTGAACTTCATGCGTCCATAGATAGAAAAAGGAAGAGTCGCCAGCACACATTAAGAAAGGAGAACACAGGGCTGGAGAGATGGCTCCGCCGTTAAAGGCTAGGCTCACAACCAAAAATATAAGAAAGGAGAACATGGCCATAAATGTTTGTGTTACTGATGTTTACAAAAGAGGCATGAAAAGTTCCAGAAGAAAGCAATTGAACTATGTTTATTAGACTAGAGAAGCATGGGTCAGCGCCACGGGGAATGCTTGTGGAAATACAAATCGCAGGCTGTGCCTCTGACCCCAGCAGGTGGGAGTGGAGTTCTGCACGCACGTTTTAGTGTGTTCCCCGGGGGTACTCTGTCGTGCAGGGCAGGCCAAGACTCTAAAGGCTGAGTCCACTGCATGTTGCTCTGTAGTGAAGTTGGGACCCCCAGGGGCTGGTTGTAGTTTGGCCTTCCTATCAGAGGGGAATAAAAGAGACACAGCATCCCACCCACTGGCTGCACCCTAGTTCTGTGATCTTTCACATCAGCTCTCAGCTTCCTTGCCTGTGCAGTAGGGATGGACGCCTGTCTCCTCAGGCTGCTGGGAGGTCCCAGCTCTGCGGTGACATGATACGCAGCACTCAGCACATGTTAGTTATTGCTTGGATTTCCAGTGTAGTTATTGCATCAGCTATTTTCATGCTGCCCCCTTGGTGTATTAAGCAATAGATACAAACGTTTATAAGTCACGGATTGGGGGCCGACACCCTTGTTTTGATTGGCATTCTGAGTTATTTGCACAAAAAAAAAAAAAAAAAAAACCTAACTTATTTGCCCACATTTAAAACTGGGGATTTTACATAAAACCCTGGCGTTGTGGCTTCATTGGAAACATCTGCATGATTGCGGGCAGCTGCATGTTCCCAGAATTGACCTCGCTGCCCCCCCCTTCTTGCCCAATCTCCCGGGCCCCTGGCTCAGACCTCCAGTTTGTAAGTTGCCTTTACCTTCTTTATCTCATTTCACCCTTATCCCTGAGGTAGTTGTTAACATCCTTTGGGAAGACCGTGTGACCTAGGCAGGGTGAGGATAATAGCCACAGCGGTCACATGCACCAGGCTTATTCCAGGGACTTTGCAGGGTTTAATTAATTTAATCTCAAAAATAATTTTACTAGAAAATTTCATTATTCCTATTTCATAGATGAGGAAGTTGAGGCGCAGAGGAAGACAGTTGGAATAGCTAGAAAGTTCATAGTAAGGAGCTGGTGGAGTGCAGCTTAGTGGGAGAACGTGTGTTTAGCATGCACAAGGCCATGGGTTCAATCCTTAGCAGAAAGGGAGGGGGAGGGCACTCGTAATGGGTCCAAGTCCCGTGAGCCTCAGTCCACACTGGTTCTGTGGCCTTCAGAAGAGTCTTCCCTTCCTTATTTCTCCTCTTTCTTTTGAAATGTCATGTTGGTTTTTGTTTTGTTTTGTGTTTTGTTTGTTTGTTTGAGACAGGGTTTCTCGGTGTAGCCTTAGCTGTCTTGGAACTCGCTCTGTGGACCAGGCCGACCTCAAACTCCTGCCGCTGCCTCCTGAGTGCTGAGATGAAAGGTATGCACCACCACTGCCTGGGGAAATGTCATGTTCTTAACTGAACAAATTAAAGCAATTGAAAATGGACAGCTCAGGCCACTGTAGCTTCTTAGCAAGAACTGTAGAAGGAGCATAGAAAGCGGTTCTCAACCTGTGGGTCTCGACCCCCTTGGGAATCGCATATCAGGTATCTTGAATATCAGATACTTACATTATGACTAGTATCGAAATTACAGTTATGAAGTAGCAATGAAATGATTTTACAGTTTGGGGGTCACCACAACATGAAGAATGGTATTAAAGGGTCACAGCATTAGAAAGGTTGAGAACCACTGGCATGGAGGATTTAAGGAGGCAGAATTCATCTCTGGAGATGGTTGGGAAGCCAGGACAAGCCTATACTGGATACTCCTAACAAACCATGCCTGGAATGCTGAAACTGTCACCTGTATGGTGTAGCAGGCACTCAGACTGGTCAGGACAGAGCTCGATGGTGCCTTGTGGCTGGCACAGTGAGCTTGCTATACTCTGGGCGTTTGTCTCTCTTCTTGGGTTACAAAGCATACTCCTGTGACACTGGTGTCCTGAGCCACCACCTTTTGTAGGGCAGTGGGCCTTGCTGGAGGGCAGGCCAGTTTCTGGAGTCAAGGTCTGTTTGTCCTTCTTGCAAGACGAACTTGCAGCAGGAGTTCAGGGTCAGACAGCACAGAGCTAGGAGCATTTCTGTGGCTAACGGTGGGTCCACGCCTTAACTGAGTGGCCACTGACCAAAGATGAGGGCCAAGGCAGCAAAGAGGTTCTTCTAGAATTCAGTTCTTAGCTTGTCTAAGAACCAAAGATCCGCTCAGCGTACGGCCAGATAGTCCTGATTTCCAAATAAAGTATGTGGTGTGGTTTAAATCTCCAATCAAAGAACTAGCCAGTCCTCACCATGGCCTAGATCAAATTCAAAAGCCCACTAGGGCCTTGGTTCTGGCTCAGGCTTTTCTCTAAACACAGCTGTATGGTTTTTAGTCAGAATCCCAGCATCCTTCAGGCTCACATAGCACCACTTCTATTTGATATTTAGCTAGATAAAATCACTCCATAACACACATCTTTCAAAACATTACATCATCTGTAATAGATATACCAATTGTATCAGGCAATTAGAAATATACATTTTTATCCTGGCTGGTCATATCAACGTACTCTACTTTAAATAAGTCAACTATTACTTCTATAATCCAGATTCAAGGCCTTTGTCCTAACTTAAAGACAGAGCTATCGCAGAGGTTCACGGTTCCCTTATCTGCAGGTTGGACCGTGTTCCTGCAGTCAGACTGTGTGGGATACCACCCCTCTTCTACTCCTTGATGGCTATGTGACCTCAGGAGAGCTGCACAACCCGTTAGTTGGGACACTTGTGACAGTGACCACTCTGATACCTGTTAAGCTCCCATACATCAGGGACGAGTGCAAGCTTCTCTAAGATGGGAAGGTGAGGACTGCTGTGTTTCTTGACGTTCTGGCTTGTGAGACACGGTAAATTCAAGAGAGGAACAGGGACCCATTTGAAATCCTCTTATGTTTATAGGGAACCTAGCCTGTCTCAGGTCCCTCGTGGACTTCCAAGGTCGCAAATGTTGGGATCACTTTCACCAGAGAGGTAGATTTCAAAGAAACTAATGACTGTAGAGCAAGGATGAGGCTGAGGGCTTGGGGACACTATTAGGAGATGTGGCTTTGTTGGAGTGGGCATGGCCTTCTTGGAGGAAGTGGAAGTTGGAGGCAGGCTTTGAGGGTCTCCTATGCTCAAGATTTGCCCAGTGTCTCAGTTCACCCTCTGTTGCCTGCGGGTCAAGATGTATGACTCTCAGCTCCTTCCCTAGTACCATGTCTGCCTACAGGCCGCCATGTTGCACCATGATGATAATGGACTAGACCCCTGAAAATGTAATCCAATTAAATGTTTTTCCTTTATAAGAGTTGCTGTCGCCGGGCGGTGGTGGCGCACGCCTTTAATCCCAGCACTCGGGAGGCAGAGCCAGGCGGATCTCTGTGAGTTCGAGGCCAGCCTGGGCTACCAAGTGAGTTCCAGGAAAGGCGCAAAGCTACACAGAGAAACCCTGTCTCGAAAAACCAAAAAAAAAAAAAAAAGAGTTGCTGTCATGGTGTCTCTCCACAGCAATAGAAACCCTCACTAAGACAGCAGGTAAGGAACACTGGAGGGGAAATTGGAGGCTGGAGAGAGGACCAAGGTTGGGTTCCCAACACCCACATGGTGGCTCACAACTGCCTGTAACTGCAGTTCCAAAGGCTCCAATCCCCTCTTCTGGCCTCTGTGGGCACTGCATGCACATGGTACACAGCTACACAAATAGACGAAAATGCTCCTGCACATATAAATAAATAAATCTTTTTTTTTTTTAAATCCAAGGGCTAGGGATGTAGCTCCATTGGCAGTGTGCTCACGTGTTGGTGCATAACGTCCTGGGTCTGACCCCTGGCACCACATACATGGGGCTTAGTGGTACACACCTGCACTCTCAGCACTTGAGAGGTAAAGGCAGCAAGTCAGGGTTCAAGGGCAGCCTTGGCTGCAGAGTGAGTTTGAGGCCATCCTGGGCTACTTGACACCGTGTCTCAAACAAAACAAAACAAAATCTCAAAAATCCTTTAAATGCAGGATTTGTGAGTCTGACTCACTTACAAGGAAGTTACTTTTCTTCTTAGACACAACCAGTGATCTTCTGTCTTTACAACATTCATAAAGTATAACAACAAAAAGCCAATCAAGCCATCTCAGAACACTTATTGTCTCATTACTCAGTTCGTATTTCAGTTTTGACATTGAGCCATGGTACACGTTGGAGACTCTGGACGATTTTATAGTAAGAACCCAAGACAAATTGCAATTTGCAAGGATTCCCTTCAGAAATAGTCCCACTTTTCTAGGTCATGCTCACAGGGATCCAGCAAAGATTCTGAGATTTAATGTGCCTGAGCAAAATGATTTCTCCCAGCTGGAGCAGCTCAGTGTCCTGGGTCTGTGATCCCAGCACTAGGGAGACTGAGAGAGAGGCTCACTGTGACCAAGGTGTTTGAGACCAGCCCGAGAAGCAAAGATGGATCTCAAAAAACAAAAGGAAATGAAATTTAAACAAAAAATTTCTCTCAGCTGGGCGGTGTTGGCGCACACCTTTAATCCCAGCACTTGGGAGGCAGAGCCAGGTGGATCTCTGTGAGTTTGAGGCCAGCCTGGTCTATAGAGTGAGATTCAGGATAGGCACCAAAACTACACAGAGAAACCCTTGTCTTGAAAAGCCAAAAAAAAAAAAAAAAAAAAAAAGAAAAAGAAAAATCTCCTGGAGATTAGACAAGAATTGCTATCTATACTCCAGAGACAGCTGGGAATAACTAGCCTACAAAATGTTTTTTAAATCACTATTAATTTTTATTTTATGTGTATGAGTACTTGCCTACATGTATGGCTGTGCACCTGTGTGTGCCTGGTGCCTGTGGAGGCCAGATCCCCTGGAACTGGAGTTACAGATGGTTGTGAGCCATCATGTGGATGCTGGGAATTGAACCCAGGTCCTCTGTAAGAAGAGTCAGTGCTCTTAACCACTGAGAAATCTCTGTAGCCCAAGCTTACAAAATTTATATAACAATAAAAAAAATCATAAAAAGTTAAATATCTGGCTCATCAGAAGACAGAAATGTTACAAATATTTTTATATTTTTCTCAAAAATAGTTCATTAATTTTTTTAGGTTTGGGGATTTGGGTTTGGTTTGGTTTGGTGCTAGGAACTGAACCTAGGGCCTTCCTCATGCTAAGCAACTGCTTTACCCCTGAGCTGCTCCCCAGCTCCAGCCCACTGTTTTTAATTAGCAAATAAAAATCATATGTATTTATCCAAGGATGTGTAGTCTTGTGGTTGTTTACCACTCATTGCTGTTGTTAAGTATCCCCGTTGCTGTTTTACGTAATAAGAGATGTGATACTGCATTTCAAGTAAGGACCTTGTGCTAGTTAGTTCTATGTCATTTGAGAGGAGGGAACCTCAGCTGAGGAAATGCCTGCAGAAGATCCAGCTGTCTGCAGGCAAACCTGTAAGGCACCTTTAAAATTAGTGGTTGATGTGGGAAGGCCTAGCCCATTGTGATAGGGCCACCTCCGGGCTGGTGGCCTGTCTGCTATAAGAAAACAGGCTGAGCAAGCCATGAGGAACAAGCCAGTAAGCAGCATCCCTCCATGGCCTCTGGATCAGCTCCTGCCTCCAGGTTCCTGCCCTGCTTAAGTGCCTGCCTTGGCTTCCTTCAGGATATGTAAAGTCAAATAAACCCTTTCCTCCCCAAGTTGCTTTTGGTCATGGTGTTTCATCACAGCAAGGGAAACCCTACAACCCACCGTTTTCATATTTCTTTTTTTTTTTTTTTCTTTTTTTTGGTTTTTCGAGACAGGGTTTCTCTGTGTAGCTTTGCGCCTTTCCTGGAACGCACTCTGTAGCCCAGGCTGGCCTCGAACTCACAGAGCTCCACCTGCCTCTGCCTCCCAAGTGCTGGGATTAAAGGCGTGCGCCACCACCGCCCGGCCGTTTTCATATTTCTGAGTTAGAGTGGTTATACACACACATACACAGAGAGTATATGGTGCAATAACAGCACACCACATAAGCTGAAATTGCTATCACCTCGTGAAAGTACGAACAGCCATTGTGTCACAGTGCAACATGTGACTCTTGTGTTTGTGAACTCCCCTGCTGGTCGTAGAAATCTGCACACAGCTCTGTACAGGGAGCGATACTCAAGCATGACAACAGGTGGCGCTGTTGCCGGTTTACTTTTGCCCGCAGCACTCTACTTCCTGTTATTATTTCAGAGTGAGCGCCCTCTGCTTTAAGACAATTGGTTGGCTGGACAGCAGCGTACCATGTGAGAGCGCCAGCAGCTTCAGGAGTTCTCCTCAAGCCTTGGGTGGCTGCCGCATAGACACCCATCCTCCCAGGCCAGAGAGCTCAGGGACACCCAGTTGCTTCTGTAGCATGAAACTGCAAGCCACCACTGGGCCCTAAAGTCTTATCACTTGAAATTCTGTCTGCACATCTCAGAAAGCACTCTGTGATCTCAAATTCCTTAGCAACTCTTTGAAGATAATAACTTCAGAACTCACCAGACTCCTATGTATGATGGATGTGGAGAATATGAATTATGACTCTCCCTGGAGAAGCCACACCCATGTCAGGGTATGTCTTCTTGCCCTGGGCCGCTCTCTTTCTACCAGTCCCTGACTTAAATAATAAACTTCAACTCTGCTCCCTCCTGGCTCATCCTGAAATTCTTTCCTATGGCAAAGCCAAGGATTTGACATTACTTGAGCGGAGGTCTCTGAAAAGGACTCTTCAGCTGTTTAGGAACAGGGATAATGTGGAGCTGTGTCTCCAGCTGGTGCCCTGCCTTTGTTGACATAGGACAGTAGAACTCTGATCTCCAGTCCCTGCCACCCACAGCCTGGGAGCCACAGCTCTGCTGTAGTAGTCTGCCAAGAACAGTCAGGACTTGGGTACTGGCTGTCAGCATTCCACACACACACACCCCCACCTCCAGCTAAAGGCCAGCTGGAGACAGCTAAATATGTTTCCAAGCAATCGCGGAAAGACAGTGTTTCTAGTCACACGCGCGCGCACACACACACACACACACACACACACACACACACACACACACACACAGAGCTTCCTGGTGAACGCCTAGGCTCCACCATGGAGTCTTTCTTCATACTGTAAAGTTTTCCTGCTTCTGACTCACCTTTGAGTTTATGCCAAATATTAGTGATGGTGGGTGACTTTTCGCTCTAGCAAGTTCTGGATCTGTGTGTCCACCCTCGGGTGGTCTTCACCTCCTCTGTGAGCCTCTCCACACTGCTCTGAGGCTCCAGCCTCTCATCTGTACCCATTGTCTCTGAAGTTGAAGGGTGGTAGCCAGGGCAGCGCCCTCGACGTTGTAAATGCTACACAAATCCTCTTATACTTTAAGGAGAAGTATTCTGCTACAGGTCCAAGTTCACAGACATGAATAAGCCAAGGATTACCTTTTTGCTCTTTTTTTTTTTTTAAAGATTTATTTATTTATTATGCAGTATTCTGCCGGTGTGTGTGCCTAAATGCCAGAAGAGGGCACCAGATCTCATTACAGATGGTTGTGAGCCACTATGTGGGTGCTGGGAATTGAACTCAGGACCTCTGGAAGAGCAGCCAGTGCTCTTAACCTCTGAGTCATCTCTCCAGCCCTTCACTCTTTTCTAGAATCCAGTTAACGCCTAGTTATTCTGAATTCTTTAGAAAATGGAGTCTTCTGAGGCTGAGGAGATGGCTCAGTTGGGAAAATGCTTTCCATGTAAGCTTGAGCCCATGAGCTCCATATCCAGCACCTGTATTTAAAAAAAAAAAAAAAGCCAGCTTGTTTGCACCTATAGTCACATGGAGACGGGAGGATCCCCGGGCCTTGCTGACTACTAGCCTAGCCAGTCTGCGTGCTCCAGTTTCAGCGAGAGACCCTGTTTCCAAAACTAAGGTAGAGGAGCTAGACTGATGACTCCACTGTTAAGAGCACTGGCTCTTGTATAATGCTAGGGGACCAGCCTTAATATTATACATCCCAGGGGCTCAGGAGAGAGAACTACTAACGGCGAGGACTATTTTCAGGAAATAGAACCTCAGCACACCGAGCTCTATAGTCCACTTGCTTTAATTCCTCTGGCATAACATCCACATATACGCAGCTTCAGTTCTGTTCTTGTGCCTAGCTCCTTTCTTGCCTGATTTCTCTCTGTTTATCTACTGTTTCCTCTTAAGTTCTATCTTAATTCTCTCATCTTAATTCTGCCTCATTTAGGTCCTTTTCACCTTGTTCTTACCCAGCTAGGGCTTTCCCATCTGGCTCTTCCTCATCTTCCATCTCGTTCCTCTAGTCCTCTCTTCTAGCCCTTCAATCTAGTTCTTCCCCATCTCAGTTTGTTCCTCTCAAGTTCTTACCCATTCTAGTTCTTCCATTCTCTTTTCTCTTCTCTGTCCTCCACTTGTCCTGGAAGTCCTGGTATATATACACTTACAAGCAGTATTCCCTTAGCAGTGAAAAGCCAGGCTTCCAGGGTCAAATGGAGGGGTGATAAGAATCACATAGGGAGGCAATAACCGTTAATTATCATTTGCAACCCAAAAGGAAGTGACCAATGGGGAAATGAATTAACTAAAGGCTAAATTCAGGTAATATCTAAGAAGAGGGATCTTATGTGCTCAACTATTAAACTCTTAAACATGATTAGTAGAAAATGTTAAGAATCTATAAGTTGCTAGGTCAATGGGAGAAAATAAAACTGTCTTCTTTTTTCCTGTGGCTCCTATCTGTCCGAGCTATCTGCCGTTTTTCTGCAGGGTGGGGGAAAGTGTGCTCTGCTCAGTCGCTAGGCAACCTGTGTACAACTAGATGCATCTGGTTATAGTTAAAGGGAGATCTGGAACTAGAGGTAAGGTTTGGGAAAGGAGGAAGTAAAGCTTAATTGTCACATCTGCCAGGCCTTCTCAAACAGGTAGTCTGGATGGTTAAGTCTGTTCTTAGAGAGTACAGAGGTATCTCTGATAAAGTACTTTGCTCCATCTGGGGATGGACCTGGCTGGATGCTGCCAATGATGATAATTACAGGGAGGCTTGAACTGGGGTTCTGTCTGAGCATAGCTGTCAGTGCAGAAGGTTATCCAAATATTCCTAGACGTGGTTAGATAAGGAGTTAGAGGTCTATAAAGTTAGTAAGGCTGTAAGAAAGGAGGGTCCTAGCTAAATTGTGTAAAGCTATTACTGAGCATCCACCTGACCTAGGCGGTGTCTCCTTGTGGAATTTACCTTAAATCAGGAGACTTGCATGTGGACTGTTATTACTGCTAGTCCTTGAAAGTGGCCAAGGGAGATATCTGATTCCAGAGAAAGCCTTTCCTGAGGCAGTTCTCCAAATACCTTGAATGTGTATATCCAGAGAGTGATCAGTCTACATTGTTAGCCCTTCTTAGGGAAAAGTCAATTGGGAAAACTATGAAGGCACACATGATTTTCATAACAGAAGACAGCTGATATATAACAAGCCAAGTAACACCAAAAACTCCTTGGGATTTGGCTTCCTCTGGAGGAATTCCCTGATTCCTCCAGGTAGTGACTTTGCCATAACCAGCTGAGTTCTTATGATATCTTCCTGCGGCCTGCAGCAACTGGCTGTTCTTCCCAGAGGACCCAGATGTGGTTCCTGGCACCCACACCTGGAACTCCAGCCCCACATCTGGAATCAGCACCCTTCTCTGGCCTCCTTGGCTATTGCATACACCTGATGCACAGATATACATGCAATCAAAACACACATACACATAAAAATTTTTAATGAAAAAAATGGTGGAAAGAGATTGAGAAAGACCCCCAACATCAACATCTAGACTCTACACTCATGTTACATACACACACACACACACACACACACACACACACACACACACATATATATATACACTGGAGTTTTCTAGTGAGGTAGACTTTCTGACAGACACAATGTGTTCTAATTTCACAAAATTTGTAGTGAAAAATCAGAAGCAATAGCCAGATGTAATGGTCCACCCTATAATCATAGCACATAGAAAATCAGGAGTTTGAGGCCAGCTTGGGCTACAGAGTGAAAGAGACCCTGTCTCAAACCTAGTTGTGAGTTCTTGGGAAGAGTGGGAGCCATGCAAGCTATGCTGAAGTTGGCTGGCTGTGGACAGGGTAGGGTGGCTACCCCTGCCTCCGGCTACCATAGAGCTAAGAGCGTCACAGAAGCTTGTTTTCTCACTATTTATTGCTCATAACATTGATTGCCAACCACCCTCATGCTCCCTGCATGTCCCTGGATCTCCTGGTTGTTTAGATTATGGGTAAACAGACTGTGGGTGGATACAGAGAGAGACAGAAGGCAGCAGAGACAGAGGAAGAGGGCCCCTAGGGGGTTCTTGAGAGGCTGTTCTGGCCTACCATGCAGGGACCCCCATCTTCCCTCTCCTCAAGTCTGTGAGGCAACCATGTGCCTTCCAAGGCAGGGAGAAGCCTGTTTCCTGAGCATTGTAGAAAGTTCTCTGCATCTGGCTTTTAAAAAAAATTCCAAACATCCTTCTCAAGCTCTGTTTAGGTCTTTTTATAGCTGTGTTTGGACAAGCTGAACAAATGAAATGTAACATCCAACTGGGGGCCTTTGGTTGATCACAGAGTGTTCTGTCTGAGTAAAATCTGAACGTGCACATCGGTGAGCATTCTAGAAGCCTCAAGACTGCCCTGGCTCCATCCCGCTTTCTTGCCCCTCCACCTCTTCTTGCTCTATCTACAGTAGAATTCTCATTTCCCCAGCCCACTGTACCATTTCTGGAGCCTTCCTCATGCCCATTGTTTTGTGTGGCCTCTCCTATCAGTCCAGCTGGTGACCCCAGTGGTCCCCTAAGAACTGGCATGCTTGTAATTCCAGTATCCAGGATGGAATGTCTTAGGTAGGGTTTTCTATTGCTGTGATAGAACACCATGACGGGCCTGCTCCTCATGGTTTCCTTAGCCTGCTTTTTTTTTTTCTTTTTTTTCCGGAGCTGAGGACCGAACCCAGGGCCTTGTGCTTGCTAGGCAAGTGCTCTACCACTGAGCTAAATCCTCAACCCCTTAGCCTGCTTTCTCATACAACCCAGGACCACCTTCCCATGGTGAGTGGGCTGGGTCCTCACATATCAATCTTTATCCATATCAACCAGGAATCAAGAAAATATATAGACTTGCCTATAGGTCAATATGGTGGGGAGATTTTCTCAACTGAGGTTCTCTCTTCCCAAACGACTCTAGCCTGTATCAGATTGACATAAAAACTAGCCAGCATTTAGAGGCAGGAGGATCAGCTGTTCAAGGTCACCCTCGACGGCATAGCAAGTTCAAGGCCAGTCTGAATGCATGAAATCCTGTCTCAACTCGAACCCCCCTGAAGAAAGACACTTTCATAGGGTCTTCAGGGACACCTCAGAGAATGGAATGTTTGTCTCCTCTGTGCACCCACACTGCCGTTCACTCCCCAACACAGATGGATCACACTGGACATCTGCTCACTGTATCTCCACAACAGGACTGCAGCTCCCTCAGAGCAGGAACCATGTCTCACATTCACTTGGCTGTAGGCCACTGTCTCCTGGGCTGTTTACATATTCAGAAGTAGAGACTTCATTTCCTCCTCTATAAAATAGGAGGAGGGTTGGCGAGATGGCCCAGTGGCCAAAGGACCTGTTGAACAAGATGGAGGACCTAAGTTCAGATCTCTAGAACCCACGTAAAATCCCAATACAGTCTGTAACTCCGCATGCCCTACAGAGAGGCTGGAGGACAGTTGGGAGGTGGACACAGGAGAATCTCAAAGCCTGAAAGGTCAACTCTCCTGGCGTACACCACTCTTTCTCAAAGTGGAAGGCAAGGATCAACTATTGGTTAAGCAGCGGCATGCCGACGGAGGAGAGTGCTGGATGTATTGGTGACCTTTCTAGAGGTTTTTTGGGAGAGAGAAAGAGACAGACAGAGAGACAGAGAGACAGAGACAGAGGCAGAGACAGAGACAGAGAGACAGCATGGAGGGAAGAGAATACGGAAGGAGAGAGTGCGGGAAAGAAAGGGCACAGAGGGCATACCCGCTTTTTAGCTGGGACACCATCGCAGGCTAGTGGCGTCATTAAGGACATAATCCTTACTTACATCAACACCCAAGGTTGTCCTCTGACCTTCATAAGTGCACCTCCACACGAACACTCTCTCACACGCATACATCATACATGCGCACATACAAAAGCAAATTAATAAGTAGGAAATACTGCAGTGGAGATATGGAGGGATTTAGGGAACTGTGCAGTGCTGTGCAAACTTCCAGGTGGAGTGAACTAGTGTGGAAGCTTTTAATTACATTAGAAATATATCAAGATGGTACAGTTCTGTATTCCTAGTGAATGAAAAAGGTGCAGGAAAGAAACCAAAATAGCCACTCTGTGGGTAAAAAAGGAAAAGTTTATCCTAAACCACCAAGGCTGTCTCCCGGGAAAGCTGAGAAAAGCGACTGGGGGTGGGGGGTGGAGGGCAGGGTTTCCAGGATCTTAAGGGGACTGGTACCTGGGAGGAGGGGAACTGTGACCTGGGATGGAGGACTTTGAAATGTTTAACAGGTACTTGTTGAAGGAGTGGAAACTAGCTTAGACCTTGCTGTGCTAATAGACACCACAGGCATATGTTAACGTCCCTTTTGCCAGAGGTGAGGAGAATGCTTCCTTTTCGCAGGCAGAAGCTATTTTCCTAAGTCCCTGTGGGGGTGCTGGCTTTTGACTAAATGCTAGACTTTGGGAAGAGGGTTATCTTGAGACTAGACACTTAGCACTCAGGAGACTGAGGCAGGAGGATTACAAATTCAAGGACAGCCTGAGTTATGTGGTCAGACCTTGTGCAAAACTCAGAAGGAAGAGGAGGAGGGTCTGGAGGGAGAAGAGGAAGAGAAGAAAGTGGGAGGAAGGGGAGGGAGAAGGGAGGACAAGAAAACGAAGGAGGAGGAAGAGGGAACTCTCCACGTCTGTGTGGAAGCAGCAGGTACTCCAGAGAGTGACGAACAGAGCAATGTCCACCCTCCTCCCCACGCCCAGCTCTGGGGGAGAGAAGAGAAGGGCAGGTTTGGAGAAGGAGGGCTCTATGCCACTGTCCCGGATGGCCCCTGGGTACCATTTCACATGCCCTCCTGCCCTTCTCCAGCCTGCTCCTCACTCCAGGAAGCTGACCTATGAAGACACTCAGGAGCTGCTTCACCTTCCGATACCGGTGGGATGCAGACCACGAGGGCAGGATTAGGACAGAGAAGACAGAGGAAAGTGGGGTCCCATATCCCTTCCACCATTTTCTTCTCGTGGGGCCACCGAAGGCTGGGCTGTATTCTGAACAAGGTCCCACATGTCTTATCCATGCAAGTAACCACTCCAGAGGTGGCAGGTCTTGGTGATGATGATGCCTATGTTACTAGCCAACTCAGGGACTCCTCATTGGATGAGTCCTTTCACATCTTTGTGAGCATTTCCTTTGTTCAAGTGTTCTCAAATACACAATTGGAATACGCCACCTGTTCCCTGCCCACTCCACCCTCAGCCAAGAAGACACACATTAATGTCCTCCTTGAACTTGGTGGGGGGCTGGGGGAAGGGAGTCCAGAGAAATGATCCTGCCTATTCTCGGGAGCTTTTGGTGAGTAGCTGCCTTACAAGTGTGACTCTTACAATCTGCTGTGAGAACAACAGATTGAGTGGAAGACTGTACAGGTGGGTCAGGGCTGATGGCCCCTGAAGTTCCCCAAAGTGACTCTGTGTGTGTGTGTGTGTGTGTGTGTGTGTGTGTGTGTAGAGACAGACACAGCATGACTCCGGCAGATGGACTATTCACAGCAGGACACAGCTGGATGAATCTTGGCCTGCTCTGATAGTTAATTTTATGTGTCAACTTGGCTGGGCCACAGTGCTCAGATACTTGATTAAATATCATTCTGGATTCTTCTGCATAGGTGTTTGGGGGATAAGATTGACATTTAAATAGGTGGCCTTTGGGAACAGCAATTTGCCTTCCATAAATCAGCTTGCCGGCCTCCCCTACAGATTTGGGGCTTTACCTCCACACACGTGCAAGCTACTTCCCTGTGAACATCGACCTCTCTCACACACAAGCACACACTCTGTCGGTTCTGTTTCTCAGGGGCATCCTGACTAATCCAATACCTTCCCTGTCAGTGATCAACATGGCATCAACCAATGGCAAACTGCCTGGGGCTTCATTTGCTTGGACATTTGTCTCCTCTTGAGAGGCAAACAAGTCATTAAAAAGCAGGAAGCCTGTTCAACACCTAGCAGAATGTCGGCCCACTGCCCCACCAGCCCCACCCCATCGGTCTGTGACTGACCCTCTCCTCTCCCTGCTCCCCACTTCTTTGCCCCCACCTCTGTCTGAAGCATATAAACCCTGCAGTGGTCGACTTACACTAACCCTCAGCCTCCACCTTCCCATTCCCAGCTTCTGCCCTATTTCCAGGTGTGCAGAACACTTCCTGTCACTCCCACAGTGCACACTGCATGCTCACTGGGCAGAGTGCCCTGTGTTAGGACCAACCACATGCTCCCGGGCTTCAGGATGCCCAGAGTCTAGGAAACCTCGGGTTGGAAACAGATGACTGTGTCCATGGTTGACAGTGCCCCGAGGGCACATTAGCTTGGGAGAGGAGAGAGAGCTTGCAGAGGAAGGACCATCACAATGCCCCCTCCCCTTCACCTCCAGGAAGGCCCAAATGTTCCTCCTGGATTTCAATCAGGATTGGCAAAAGACCAAGATCGCTGATTCGTTGGATCAAACAGTCATCACGCTAGCCACGTGTCGGCACAAGAAGACATGGGTGAACGATGTGACCGGCATGTTCCACCTGCTGGGGGTTGGCACGGCTCTGAAAAACAGTGACACTGAAGGAGAGAGAGATGGCTGACAGTTAACAAGCATGTCCTCTGCCCCAGGCACAGTGTAAGCAAGCCTCTGTAGGTAGGACCAGTGAGCACTTGTCCAACACCCTGGGAACTGTGTGCTGGTATGTCCCCATTTTACAGTAAAGGCAATGGGATGATGCAGAGAATTGGTGACTGGGCAAGACCACTGCTTAGAAGAAGTGACTGGAGTCAGGATTAAACCCACACAGTGTCACTCCATGGCCTTTGAGCCTCCTTGCTGAACAAGAGTCTCTATATAAGTGATCTCTGAGCACACAGCCAAGAGCAATCCCTTACACACAGGACAGGAGTAAGCACGTCACTTAGAGTCCCTTCCCCCTGGGGGCGTTTCCTGTGGAAGTGCATTCGGGAGACCATCCTTCTGCAAGCTCTGAGCATGTTCTCTGCTTTCTGCAGTAGGAAGCTTGAGGCAGCCAACCTCCCTTCAGCTGTGATTGATAGCACAGCTGCATTGTGAGCACAATTAGTAGTCCCACTGCTTCTGAACTGCCTGGATGATATCAATATAAGATACTTAAAGAGAACTTAAATGCACAAGGACTAAATAAACTCCCACAATCACTCACCGAGATTCGGGTGTGTATAAACACCAGCTTGATGAGATACTGCTGGCAGCCCGTTGCCAGGGATTTCTGTTTACCAGCTAACGTGGTGCCACCTAGTGGCCAGACTGCAAACACTATTTGCCATGGACTTGGATAGCCCCTTTGAAACTGCATCGTAATTAACTTTTATTTAAATTAGGAAGTGCGATATATTTTAAAGTTAAAGACACAACGTCAGAATTTATTAGTATTTTATACCACATGATTTTCTATTTCAACAGTTTGAATTTGAGTCAATTGCCAATGCATGTGAGGGCCATGATTTGGGTACCATGCATTTGAGCTTCATGGGACTTGAGGAAGGAGGATCTAGGAGGTTAGACGTGCCATGCAGTCTGGGTTTGGAAACAGTTTTCTTTTTTTTTTTTAAATCTTTTTTTTTTTTTTTTTCAAAGATTTATTTATTATGTATACAGCATGTGTGCCTGCAGGCCAGAAGAGGGCACCAGATCTCGTTACAGATGGTTGTGGGCCACCATGTGGTTGCTGGGGATTGAACTCAGGACCTCTGGAAGAGCAGTCAGTGCTCTTAACCTCTGAGCCATCTCTCCAGCCCTGGAAACAGTTTTCTAAAAGCACACACAGAAATGGACAGCAGAAGCTGATGTGGTGACAGACACTTGTAATCTCCCGCTCAGGAGCTGGAGGCAGAAGTTCGAGATCGTCTTCCTTTACATAACACATGTGAGGCCGGCAGGAGCTACATGAAACTCTGTCTTGAAAAAAGTGGACAGCAGAGAAAAAGGACAGTCCAGGCGTTGACACACACAGGAACCAGAAGGGACTTCTGGGAACATGGCAGGCTCTGAGAGGGAGTTGAGGAAAGCCGCAGCTGGAGAGGAGGGGTCAGACAGGGCCAGGTCAAGGAGGGCCACGTGTGCCATAGAAAGGACCACTTCTCTCATGGAGAGGAGGGCACTGAGTGATGGAGGGCCTGTGTTTAGGATGACCGGGAAGTGTGGAGCCTGAGCCAGGGAAAGAAGAAAACCTAAGAAATAGGGACCCTCGCCAGCAGACGGTTGCAGAAGCAGCTCACTCATTTTTCAAATATTGACTGAGCCCCGCTCCATTCCCGGGACCGCTCTGGGCATTGCAGCCACAGACAATAAAGACCGTGACTGTCAGGAGTTCATGCTTCAGATGATGCTGAGGGCAGCAGCAGCAGCAATAAAGCAAGAGCAGGGAACAGAGAACTTCCCAGACGGTGATGGGGAAGGCCCCGGTGAGAGGGAGGCCTAAGAGAGCAAGTCCAGGATCCCCAAGTCCTGGCAGGAGGCGTGCTGGGCAGAGAGAGCAGCAAGGGCAGAGCCCACCTGCTGCCATCCGGGAAAAGCAGGGAGGCAAGGAGGCCAGTGTGACTGAAGCAGGAGGAAGTCAGTTGAGTGTGTGTGTGTGTGTGTGTGTGTGTGTGTGTGTGTGTGTGTGTGTGGAGAGAGAGAGAGAGAGAGAGAGAGAGAGAGAGAGAGAGAGAGAGAGAGAGAGAACAGATCTTTCATATCCAGGCTTTGTGGACTTTGTGGTCTCTTGCAACTGACTATGCAATTTGGCCACTGTAGCATGAAAGTAACCACAGATTATATGTAAAAGAATTGGGGTTGGGGAGGCTGCAGAGATGGCTCAGGGGTTGAGAGGGCTTGCTGCTCTTCTGGAGGACCATTCTCACAACCACCAGTAACTTCAGCTCCAGAGGATCACATGCCTTATTCTGGACTCCATGAACATGCACGCACACTCACAAATACACATCCATACACCCATATACACACTCATCATGAAAATAATTCTCTTTTTGTTTTGTTTTTATTTTTTCAAGACAGGGTTTCTCTGTGTGGCCCTAGCTGTCCTGGAACTCTCTGTAGACCAGGCTGGCCTCGAACTCAGAACTCCACCTGCCTCTGCCTCCTGAGTGTTGGGATTAAAGGCATGTGCCGCCACTGCCCGTCTCTTTTCTTTTTTTAAAGAGTGAGCAGGACTGCATTCCAATACAACTTTATATACAAACAGGGCAATGGAGCAGAGTGGTCTGATAGTCCTAGTTAATCCCCAGTGTCCACATTGAGGCCATTGTAAGGCTTTAGTGTTGCTGATAGTGAGCTGGGGACCCACTGACAGGTTTTGGGTAAAGACTGCACCTACTCTGACATTTCATTCACTTTTCATTCATCAGTTCGGGTGCCGGGAATTAACAGATGGTTGCAAGACCAGGAAGGGAAGTTGGGAGTCCAGATCCACTACTCCCTATATGAGTGGAAGTGGGAAAGTCATTCGGCATCTCCCATTGTAAACTGGGAAAATAATAATACCCACATCACAGAGTTAAGGAGAAGAGGAAGTGGATTAATACATGTAAAGCACATGGAAAGTGCCTGGCGCACAGTGCTAATAATGTCCACTGCTTTTATCGATGCGCTAACTTAGACAAGCCACTGAGATGGCTTGATCTGGTTGAAGGAATAAAAGGTGATTTGAGGGGCTGGAGAGATGGGCCCTCACTGGCTGTTCTTTCACAGAACCTGGGCTTGATTCCCAGCACCCACATGGCAGCTCACAACTGCCTGTAACCCAGTCCCAGGGGATCCAATGCCCTCTTCTGGACTCCATGGGCACTGTATGCACACGGTGCATAGACATACATGTAGGCAAAACCCGAACATGTGTAAAAATAAATAAAGTTGGTGAGAACTCTTTTTTTTAAAAAGAGACTTGTCTCTAGACATATTCCCATGAAATAGCAAACAGAACTTCCTAAAGTATTGTTTTTGAGGTGAAAACAGGAATTCAAGACGCTAACATTTTTACTTTTTTGCCTGAATCACTGGGAAAATGGAGGCACTTTGCTTTGTTTTTAAAGCCGTGGGAAAATCAAGACAGTAGGGTCTGTCAGTCTGGTTCAAAGGAACACTCATGGGAGCTGGGACGGGACCATTGAGATGACTGCAGTGGCGTGGCCAGAGAGGAAGGCTGGAAACCAGAAAGTCTGTCCTCTGAACAATCTCTGAAAGGAGGCAGGGAGGGAGATGAGGTCAGTGGTACTGGATTGTGATAGGTTAAGTAAGTATTCATCACTGGGAGCTGTGCCCCACAAGCTTGTAGCCCCAGCTACTTGGGAAGCTGAGGGAGGAGGATTCACAAGTTCAAGGCCCACCTGTGCTACAGACTGAGTTCTAGGCTAGCCTAGGAAACTTAGTAAGAACCTGTCTGAAAATTAAAAAGTAGGAGAGAACTCACCTAGCATGAATAAGGCTGTAGGTTTAATCCCCAGTACTAAAAGCAAAATCAACCTTGGCTTTAGCAACAAAGGGCGGGGGTGGGGGGTGGGGGCGGAGAGTGTTCAGGTATGAAAGCTTAAGTGGGATCAGGCTGTATAGAGGGTGGAAGGGCTGGGGACATAGAGTGTTTGCCTAGCAAGTGTGAGAGTCTGGGTTTGATCCTTAGCACCGGGCGGGGGGAGGAGGGGCAGAGGATGTGGTGGTGGAAGCAGAGATTGGCACACATGGAGCAGAGACTTCGGAATGAGTGACTGAAAGAGAAAGGTTAAAAATGAAGCCAGAGTTGGGACAAAGCGTGAGACTCAGACAGGGCTTCAAATGATAATGAAGCAAATGATTGCCAAGGGTCTGGCTGAGGCCTCGGAACCTGAGAGGAGATCAGGAGAGTCCGAAGGTGTTGCTGATGTAAAAGACTCTGAGATTGTTCAGGCCTGTGGAGGGCCAGCTGCCTCCTGAGTTCCTGGTCTATATCACTGAGGGATGCTGGGGAGCTGCACACCTTCTCAGAGACACCCAAGGCACGCTGCTATTTCTGCATGCATCCTACTGCTGTGGTTTTAAGTCCATCTGGTATCTGCGGACCGTGCCACCTTCCACATTTACTTCTATGCAACTGGCACAGAGTGAGGACTTGGGAACACTTGAGGAACTGGATGAAGGTGAGCTACTGGAAGGCAGCGGTTCCAATCAGCTTGACAAGACAGCGATCTTTTTCTGTGGCACGTTACAGAATATGCTCCTCCTGCCCTCCCTCCCCTTCCCCAGCTCCTTTCTTCCTAGACATGTGGATGGATTCCTAAAAAGACTTCAGAACTCAACCATGTGTAACACAGAAGCACAGACGGTAGTCCATCAGGATCCACATCTAATATAGCAATTCACAAAGGCCACTGCCTTTGTTTCAAAGTCTCAATGCCTGGGGTCTTTTAGAGGAGGGTGTCCAGAACAGGTCATACGTCCATCGCTGGTTGACCCTGGAACTTTCAGGAAGTCTATTCAGTAGGCGCCCAAAGTTCAGCTCACTGCCTCCACAGTCCGTCTACTCCAAGTCTACTCCATTTCCTGCCTTTTAATACAAGGTCAGTTGCTGAAGAGCCAGAAAAACAAAGTTCACATGGACGAAAGGACTTAATACTCCGTGACACCAAAGAAAGAATAGTTTTACATTTGGAAAGTTTTATGGGCAAATGGGACTGTTGGGAGTCTCAGAAATCCAGGTCTACATGAAGTGCACCCTCAACAATCACTCCCCTTGAGGATTCCCCTGTGTCTGATTAGGGAAGCATCCTGGGAAGGCTGCTGCCACAAGGCACAAATGAAATAAATACAGGTACAGCGCTTAGCAGACAGAGGTGGGCAGGTGATAGTTTGTAGTTACTTGGTCTTACTACTTGAAATGTGTTTTTAAATCACAAAATGACCAATACTAGTTGTTAGTATGAGATAGCCTAATTAAATTGATAAATATTTCAAAGTGATTCTCAAACGGTAGTACCCATGAGTCATGTCTGGCGATCTTGTTAATCTGTGGAGTTCACATCAGTAGATCTGGAGTGAGCGATGCCTGGGGTTTTCCATTTGTTTAAGACTGGGTCTTACTCAGTAGCCTCGGCTAGCCTAGAACTCCCATTTGTTGTTGTTGTTGTTTGAGACAGGGTTTCTCTGTGTAGCCCTGGCTGTCCTGGAACTCACTCTGTAGCCCAGGCTGGCCTCATGCTCAGAGATCTGCCTGCCTCTGCCTCTCGAGTGCTGGGATTAAAGACGTGTGTTACACCACCGGGCCTGGAACTCACTATTTAAACCAGACTGGCCTTGGCCTTGCTCTGACAACATTTCAGTTTTTGCCTCCCAAGTGCTAGGATTGCGGGTGTCCCAACCCTTTCCTGGATAAAGGTCTGCAGTTGGAGCAAGTTCCCAGGTGACTCCAACCCACCCACTGCACGGACTAGCAAAGGTATGAGTCAGCCACCAGGCGACACATTAGAATGATCCAATGAGAGCTATAAAATATGGACTTTACCCCTAGGGTGCAGGACTATCCTCCACGCCACACTGCTGCCATCTTCAGGAGTCTAGCTGGGTCTGTTCACAAAATACCATCATAGCTGGCCTAATTAACTGTTGACATTCCTTCTTGGAAGGAGGGGCAGGGAGGGTCAGAAGACCCTCATCTGAGTATGCAGACACTCTTCCCAACCAGTTGTGAACAAGTCTGTCCTAATTGCAAATGGCTACAGGGTCTCAGAAAGGGCTGGAGTACATAGGTGGGGAAGGACCAGTGGAAGGGGCTCCGTCTACACAGCCAGTGGGAAGCCAAACCTTCCAGTGTGGCTGCTCTGATGTCACTCAGGTCCCTTCCTGTAAACCCTCACCCACCGCTCTGTCAGTAATCCTGATCAACTAACGTACCGGTTCCCAAAGAGAACATCGGTGGGATCATACTTTGTTTTGTCTTTGGTAACCATAGGAAGAGAGGGTAGACATTGTTTGTCCCCCTCTAGGAAGGGGGTTGAGCAACAACACCCTGGTTCTAGATCTACTGAATCAGAATTTCCATGGTGCAGTGCAGGCGTCTATGATGTTGGTAGGCAGCCCAGATAATTCTAGTCCTCTGAAGCTGGGAACCGCTGGCCTGGGGCCTGGCATGCTTTCTAATTCCGATCTCTGGATAATTCCAGTTCATTCATTCGCTGCTCTTTGTGGAGCTTTTACCCCCTGCCAGCCACTGACGGCGGTGAGGACAAAGGGGAAACACAGTCGAGGGTGGGGGTGGGGCAGAAATCCGGGTGTGTGACGTAGGAGCCCAGGATGATTGGTCAAGATCAGGAAGGACCGCCAAGCAGGATGGTGCACCAGTGATCCCGGAGCTGGGGAGGCAGAGACCGCTGGATCTCTGGGTTCTCCCAGGCTGGTCTGCTTGGCAATCCCTGGGCCAGTGAGAGATCCTGCCTCAAAAGAACCCCAAGGTGAATGGCTTCTGAGAAAGGCTTTCTGAGGTGGACCTCTGGCCTCCACATGCATGCACATACATGTGCACATACAAACAGAAAAGAAAGAGCAGGAAGGTGTCTCTGTAGGAAGTGAAGGTGGGATGGAGCTAAATCTACTAGCTTAGAACACAAAACAAAAGGGACGCAGTGCTCCACACACTGGGGTGGTCTAGAGTTCACTCGGGGAGGAGAGGGTGGGTGACAGAAGGAAATGATGATGAGATCATGAAGGGCACTAAGCTCAGAGACTGAGCCTCCGTCTCAATGCTAGGATTCTAAGAAAATTAAATACTGAGGGCCTAGTGATGCAAGTCTTTAATCCCAGTACTCAGAGGACAGCCTGGTCTACATAGCAAGTTCTAGGACATCCAGGACTACATAGAGAGATCTTGTCTCAAAAAAATCAAAAGAAAGTTAAATGTAGCCCTGGGTGTCCTGGAACTCACTCTATAGCCCCGGCTGGCCTTGAACTCAGAAGTCCTCTGAGAAGTCCTCTGCCTCTGCCTCTCAAGTGCTGGAATTAAAGGTGTTTGCCACCACCACCCATCTCAATACAGATACTTTATTCTTCAGGGTTTTTTTTTTTTTCTCTAAATAGTGAACTTTCTTGATCCTTACACAGAAAAAATGTGGTCTCCCTAGACTCCCAGCTCATGATATCTTTAATGTGGTACAGGATCATTCTAAGTAAAAGATACACAGTACATTCCCACAGAAAGGCCAACGGTAGGCCGGGCGGTGGTGGCGCATACCTTTAATCCCAGCACTTGGGAAGCAGAGGCAGGCAGATCTCTGTGAGTTCAAGGCCAGCCTGGGCTACAGAGTGAGTTCCAGGAAAGGTGCAAAACTATACAGAGAAACCCTGTCTCGAGAAACCAAAAAAAAAAAAAAAAAAAAAAGGCCAAGGGTAGACCCAGATACATAAATGCAAACAAGCCCCTGACTTGGAGAAACTCAAAATTTACTGTAAGAGGTGGATAATTAAATAACTCACAATATAGCTATGCTTTGCATACACCACAGCAGAAGTGTGGGGAAAGCACCCTAGAATCACAGAGGGGAGGATTCACCCTTGCAAGATGAAGGATAAGGACGGAGGGGAACTTCAGAGAGACTGCTGGTTCTGAAATGGGGGATGAAGGCCAAGAGTGCATCAGGCAGTGATGCATGGAAAGGAGGTTCTAGGCTACCAGACAGCTATGTAAAAGAAGGTATGGAGTAAGAACAAGGGGTAGGTGGGAATGATGGGGTGATTAGTACTTCCACAGCAGAGTATTACTGCGAACAGGAGGGCCAGAGAAGCAGGCAGGGCCAGAACACCAAGGGCTTGGATGCCAGCTTTGGTTAAATTTGTTCTTCTAGCCATACACCTACAGATTTTCAAACCCCAAGTTTAGTCATTTAACAAAGGGGTCCCATTCATTGACTCTTCAGACTGCAGCCACTTCCTTCTACTAGGTCCTTTATTTCTTCCTGGTCCCCTGATCCCTGTATCTCCACACAGGTCTGGATGTCGGTTCTCCACAGGTTTCAAGGCTCTGACAACTACTAGGATTCAGAGACAATTGATGTTTTTCAGAAAGGATTTTATATTCTCCCCCATGACATTATATACTGCATACAAGAGATTCTGATGCTTTGCACTTAGGCGGGATGGATCTGTTCCCTCTTCAAGGGAGGAGAATTAGATATTCAGTGGTTTTGAATTTTGATGTTTTTTTAAAAATAATTGCATTGCATTATTTTGTGTGTGGAGGTCAGAGGACATCCTTCACAAGTCAGTTCTCTTTCCCACCGTGTGTGTCTCAGGGGTGAAGCTCAGGTTATCAGATCAGTGGCAAGAGCCTTTACTCACTGAGCTATCTCACTGACATTGAACCAATTCTCCTGCCTCCACCTCCCCAGCGCTGGAATTACAGGCATGTACCACCACATCTGGTTGGCTTATGTGATGCTGGGTATCGAACCCATGCCTTCATGCATGCTAGGCAAGCACTCTACCCACTGTGCTCCATCCCCAGTTCCCATTATTTTTGAATTTCATGCTGTTCTTTAGTAGACAAGTGTGGAGCTAGTTAGTGAACTTCCTGTTCAACTCGAGGTCTCCAAATAAGGACAGAGCTGAGACACAAGCTCAGGTCCCCTGAACTCCAAATCCAGTGCTCTTTTGGGTGTGTTCCAACTCCTAGCTCTGCCTACCTACTTATGAAACAGACAAAATGTACTTGACTGCCTCAAATCTACAGGGTCCTGACAGAGAGCTGGAGCAAAATGAAGGTTGTATTCCCAGAACGGAATTCTGTTGTGCTTCAAGTCAGAATAATTCTGTGTCTTCTGCTACCTCGCCCCCTCTTTTCCCCTGTAAAATAAATGGTAGCAGAACCTATTAATTCCTCAGCTACAGATGAGACAGAGACCAGGGAGTGGGATGTATGTTGCTTGTCTGTGGTAGTTTAGTGATGGATGAGGGATGTTCAAATTGAGGGATCTTCCAGGCAGAGTTGAAAATTTCAGGACCCTCTCCTACGCAGACTGAGCCTAGAAGACACTCAGAGCTAGAGGACAAGGGTTTCCTCTTGGTAGGGAGCCTGGTTTTTTTTGTTTGTTTGTTTTCCCTTTGAAAATTTCGAGCTAAAAAAGGATGCTTATTTCCAGTTCCTGTACATTCTTTTTCCTCCCTTCCGTTTGCTTTAAGACAGGTTCTCATGTAGCCCAGGATGGCTTCAAACTCGTTATGGAGCTGAATGTAGCCTTGAACTCTTAATTTTCTGCCACTGCCGCTCCTGCAGACTACAGGCAGGTACTCCCAATGCTCAGCTATATAGTTTCTAAAACACTGCCCAGCGGAGCGGGCAGGGCAGTTGAGCAGAATTCCGAAGCCACTCACTTTGAAGACTTCAAGCTTGGGGAACGCCACGTGGACCTAGTATGAACGAAGCATTTTGCCTACCAAATTATATTGGTGAAATAAGTATGCCTAATGTTCGGTAAATCTAGAACCGTGGGGAGAACGTTGATCGTGTTCTTTCCTTAGAAGACATAGAAGTTTGAAATGTTCTCGGTCTCTGGAGACCAAGCCTTGACAGGTGCCAGGTTTCAGCGTTTCTTTTCTCTGACTCTGATTTCTATCTAGTTCTGTGAAAGGAAAGGAGGACTGCTTCAGAATGTATTCCCAGTTGCCCCGGGACAAGAAGCCGGATTTACTGTGTACAGACCGCTTCCGGCTACGGTGGGCGTGGCTCGCTCGTGGGCGTGGCCACAATGTGGGCGGGTTCTGGGAGAGGGCCGAGTGTGGGCGGGTCCGCCTCCTGTCTGTGCCCGGAAGTGCCCTTGTGGGCCGAGATGAACTGGACGTTAAGTCCCTGACACGGTGTCCCCGGCCTTGAGGGCAGCGGCCTTCTTGCTTGGGAACTTCCTCAGCCGCCGCGTTCCCGAGCCGCCGTTGCCTCCCGGGACGATGATGCCGCGTCTGCTGCTGCGCGCCTGGCCCCGGGGCCCCGCGCTTGTTTTGGGAGCCTCTAGTCGGCCCATAAGTGCCAGCTCGGGGCCCGACGAGTACCTACAGCACAGCATCGTGCCCACCATGCACTACCAGGATAGCCTGCCCAGGTGAGCCCAGCCTCCTGGCACTTAGGACTTGCACTGATCTCCCTGTGGTCCCCCTATCCCGCGACCTCCCGCCCTATAGGCAGCCACGTTCCCGGGTTTGGAAAGTCGGAGGCTTTGAGAATTCCCTGTCTCCGAAGACTCAGAAACCTTAAGGTCCCCTCCGCAATCCTCCTGTCTACAAGTTTCATCTTGAATCCTACAAACTCCCTGTCCATTGATCTTTCAGACAGCTATCCTGAGCCTCTCACACTTAACCACCTTCCAACTCGGGTAGCCAACACTGGTCATCCTCAGGTCAGTTTCCACTATTCACTTTCTTTGCCACTTGCTGAGACCTCTCAGCCCACTCCTCTTCCAGCATCCTGCTCTGTTAGTGCCTCATCTGTTGCTGCAAGCACACCTTTATCAATTTCCACTCCCCATTTTAACTTCTAAGATCAGTCCTAACCTAGAAACTTTTCATCCCCACCAAACCCTTCCTCAGCACCCCTTCGGGTGGCCCCCAGCACCTCACCCAGACTATCTGACCTACCAGAACAGCCCTAATAAATGTCCCTCTCCCCTAGAGCCAGTACTTCCTTAAATCTGGTGTCTAGTTTCCTCTTTGATCTCTCAGCTTTGATCTGGGTTGCCAGATCTACTCCAATAATAGAAATTACCTTCACTCTAAGCCAAGCCTAAACTGTCTTTTCCGGGCTCACTGTTTATTTCGCAAATCAAACTCTAAACCTGTCTCAGAATCCCTTCTCACTATCCTTCTGGTCCAGCCTCCAGGGATCCTCCGGTCCAGGAGCTGGAGGTCAGGGCTTCCTGCTCCATCCAGGAAAAGACAGACGTTGTACCAAGGTACTATTCCCAGCCGTGGGGTTTGTGTTTTCCTCCACGTCCAGCAGTTATTTAACCGAGTGTCATCTGTCCACTCTGCCTTCTCAGCAGGAACGTGAGTGTGCAGACATGTGAGGCAAACTGCAGTGAGCTTATCCGAATTCAGCAGGAGGATGGGGGAAAGAAAAAGGGTCTTTGTAATTATGGGGGAGAGGGTATAACCTAGCCGCTCCTGACAGCCCGTGTGAGCTGCACCAGTATGTAGGGGAAAGGTGAGGACTTGGGAAGGCCTCTTTATATTTGCTGAGTCAGATGGTTCTGACTTGGAGGCAGGCCTCAGCCTCACCCAGGTTTAAGATCAGATGGACTGTTGGCAGTTTAGAATTGGGAACCTGTAAGAATATTCAAGATAATTTAGTCTCCTCCACAGCACAAACAGCTGTAAGATCTGGAAGTAGAAACAGTATTACTCATCAGGTGTAGTGGCCAGTGCCTTCAATCCTAGTACTCAGAAGGTGGAGGCAGGCTGAGTTCAAGGCCAGCCTGTTCTATATAATGAGTTCCAGGACAGCCAGGGGTACATAGTGAGACCCTGTCTTGAAAGCAAAAAAACCACTCCCCCCTCCCCCCCAAAAAACAACAAATGCATTACTACTGTACTCGCTCCATGGAGCAGCCAAATTTCCTGGTGCATCATCTAGAAGTGGGAGTTAGATGAGATACTTTCTGTGTCAGCAGTTCTGGGCTAGTAAAATATATTCTCTTGGACACTCATGTTGATATCACATTGGGCAAGGAGCCCTGACCTTGGTGTTCAGTAGAACTTAGTTTCAGTATCTGCCACTAGAGCTATAGTTTTGCACATTTAAAGAGCTACAGTCATCTGTGAGGTGAATGGCCACACCCAGTTCTGTGGACTATCAGAGGTACTTGAGATAAGATGCCTGGGATGAGGGAAAATCATTGTCACTCCCTAATCTGTTCCTCTTATCACTGCTTCCTTTTAGCCACATTGGCCTGGGACGCTTACTAGTAGGAATCATTTGCTTGTTTTGTTTTTTAAGTTGTGGGTTTTGTTGTTCCTGTATATGCTAAGATGTATATAACTGGGGTCTAGAGAAACGACTCAGTGGTTAAGAGTGATTGCTACTCTTCCAGAGGGCCCAAGTTCACCTCCTAGCACCCACATCCCGCAGCTCCCAACTGCCTGTAACTTCAGATCCAGAGGGAGTAATTAGCATTAAACACACCCAAAGCCCTTGTGCAGGGTTTGGCAGAGTTGGCACTCGGTAGGCACCCACAAGGACTGTAACTGGTAAACAGACATCTGTTGCATGTCTAAAGTGTACTAGAAGAGAACTGTTGCCTTGTGTGAGCAACAGTGTCTGCATAAGTGAGGGAAGCCTTACAGAGGAGATGACACTGAGCTGGAATCTGACATTTACCAGGTGAGAGGAGGGGCAGAGGTGCACCCCAGGAAAAGGCGTTCAAACAGTGTTGTACACAGAGGTTGAGAGCTTTGCAGCAGGTGTTAGCACAAAGCTTCACCACTCAGACCTTGTTGGGACTGGGCCGGAATGTTTAGCAGGGAGGGACCTCATGGGGAGTTGTAGTTGATCTACAGTGGATCCGTAATAAATGCCAGTTTTCTGTTGCTTTTCTTTTAACCACCTCCAGTGATAGCACGTGTTCAAAACAGAATGAGCAGAGAGGCAGCGTTTACCAGGCCACTAGGGTAACAGGTAGAAACTAATTTGTGAGCCCCAAAGGCATGTCTTTCAGGCCAGTCTGTAAACAGACATTTCCTGTCCCAACTGCTTGGTCCCAAATAACCGACTCAGAGGCTGAATATCAATTACAAATGCTTGGCCAATAGCTCAGGCTTGTTACTAGCTAACTCTTACACTTAAATTAACCCATAATTCTTATCTATGTTTAGCCACATGGCTTGATACCTTTTCTCAGTACGGCATTCTCATCTTGCTTCTCTGCATTTTCTGGCAACTCTCTGACTCTGCCCTTCTCCTTCCCATCATCCTTAGTTTGGTCACCCTGCCTATACTTCTGTCTGGTTACTGGCCAATCAGCATTTTTTTTTTTTTTTTTTTTTTTATGGTTTTTCGAGACAGGGTTTCTCTGTGTAGCTTTGCGCCTTTCCTGGAACTCACTTGGTAGCCCAGGCTGGCCTCGAACTCACGAAGATCCGCCTGGCTCTGCCTCCCGAGTGCTGGGATTAAAGGCGTGCGCCACCACCGCCCGGCGCCAGTCAGCATTTTATTAAACCAATTCAAGTGACAAATTTTTACAGTGTACAAGAGGATTATTCCACAGCACCAGTCTTCTTGACTTCCAGAATAACTTTATTCCCAAATGACTCTTGTGAACACCATACCACTATCCCAATTCTAACTAGGTCCTGGCGACAGGGAAGGCATTTTAGCTGTCTTCTTGCAGGAAGAATGCCAAAGTCCCTGCTGTTGGGAGGCAGACTGGGTATGAGAGTAGGTGACTCAGTACCTTACACAGGAGGTAAATCTGCTTAGCATTTTCCTGTCTCCTTTATTAGGGCAACTAGTAACGACTATTAGACGGGGTGGGGGGGGGTGGGGAGGTTTGGGGGGTGGGGGGTGGAACAGGAAAACACACTGTTAAGATGAAATTGCTGTGAGTGTCTCTCCAGACGCTAGCTCTACCTCTTTTGAGGCCTGGTGAGTCACACAAAGGAGCCAAAGGAACTGCTGTATACTGGCAGCCACTTGTAGCTGGAGTTTTCCTGCCTGGCCCACAGTCAGGACAAATCTCTCTCACCTGCCAGTCCCACAGCCACTCAGACCCAACCAAGTAAACACAGAGACTTATATTGGTTACAAACTGTATGGCCATGGCAGGCTTCTTGCTAACTGTTCTTACAGCTTAAATTAATCCATTTCTATAAATCTATACCTTGCCACGTGGCTCGTGGCTTACCGGCATCTTCACATGCTGCTTGTCATGGCGGCGGCTGGCAGTGTCTCTCTGATTCAGCCTTCCACTTCCCAGCTTTATTCTCCTCCTTGTCCCGCCTACACTTCCTGCCTGGCCAATGGCCAATCAGTGTTTTATTTATTGACCAATCAGCAACACATTTGCCATACAGCCCATCCCACAGCAGCCACTTCTGGGGTTTCTGAGCAATGTGGAGGAAACCAGGGTGGTGCATAGAGACCAGGTGCTCTCTGTCTTGACCTTGTCACTGGAAGAATGGTTGGTGAACACTCTATAAAAAGAAGATTGTTATAATAAGGGTTTTTGTACATGTTGCAGAAAGTCAGTTAAACTGGCTCAAGTAACTTGAGATCTGTGAGCTGACACAGGCTTCCAGAATCCATATGGATGCTGTTTTGCCTTCCTGCTGACCTCTTCATTTGTGTGACTTCATTCTCAAGCAGGTTTTCTCCTCATGGTTGTAGAAAGGGAGCCAGCACATGAGACAGAGCTCACACCCACATCTCTTGGTGACCACAGCTAATGAAGATTGCCCATTGCTAGAAATTCCAAGACTCCTGTCTCACTGGTTTTCACTGGGTCTCCTAAGGTCTGACCAGGAGGCCGTAAGCCCACATTCAGGGTGAGTCTTCCCACCTCTTAACCCAACTAAGAAAATTCCTCACAGGCGTGTCTGCAGGCCAGCCCAACTCAGACAGTTCCTCATTGAAATTACCCCCCCGTGATTGTAGAATGTGTCAATTGACAGACAATTAAAAACAGTCATTATACGAGATAGTAGTCTAGGCTGACTGGTCTGCTACCCCAAGCATCCGGTCTCCAGCTACATGTAGTGCTGGAGTTACACCTAGGCTGCCACACCTGGCTTCTTTTTTTAAGTGGTTCTGGGGGCTCAAACTCGGTCCTCAAGCTTGTTAAGCAAGCACTTTACTAACTGAGCCATCTTGCCATCCCAGAATTCACTGTTTTCACGTATATAATTTTCAGCATGTTCATAGCATTGTCCACCCATCACCACTGTCAAATTCATTTCCTCATCCTTTCCCGTCAAACCCTGTCATTAATTCGACACCTCCCATCCTGCCTGACACCACTTTAACCCTTGACCTTCCTTCTGGAGGGAGACTTAATGTTTGAACTCAGGGTTGTCAGATGGCAACATCCATACACTTTCCAGCATGCCATACTGTCTCTAACGAGAATTAACACAGTTGTCAGGATCATGCTGCTCCAGTTCCACCCCTATTTCCTGCTTGGAGGAGTCTGGAAAGGTTGAAATGGTCCAATTAGAGTAATCAACTGTTAGAACATAGACAGTCCTGAGGAGACTCGGATGTTTAGGGTGAGGGGAGAGGAGGGAAGAAACAGATGATGGTGTAAGAACCCGTGGGCTAAGGAGAGGGTTTCTAACCATTCTTCTATGTGATGACAATTTCAGGCATCCATTAACGGTCTCACAGTCTAGTGAAAGAAAAATCAGTAAGAAAGTAAGAACTGCCACTAAATTAAAAAAATAGAACTACTTATTTGTGTGTGTGTGTGTGTGTGTGTGTGTGTGTGTGTGTGTGTGTATACCCAAGTGCACGCACGTGTTGTGTGGGCATTCCCGTGCTGTGGTGGATGTGTGGAGGTCAGAGGACAAATTGCAGGTTCTCTTTCACCATGTGGGTCCATGGGGATCCAACTCACGTCATTGGGCTTGGGGGTGAACGCTTTTACTCCCTGAGCTCTCTTGCTGGCTCCTGCCTATGAATTTAATAGAAGAAAAACCGGGAGATTGGTTCTTCTTCCTGGGAGCAGGCTAATATTGAGGGAGTAACTGTTATAATAGCATTTGAACTGGCATAGTGACTCACCTCTGTAACCTCAGCACTTGGGAGGCCGAGGCAGGAGGATTGTCATGAGTTCTAGGCTAACCTGGGTTTTATAGCATGACCTTGTCCCCCAAACAACAACGAAGCAAGTTCGGCCTTCCGTGGCCCATGTGCTGCTACCTCTGTCATGTTGTGGTAGCAAGATGGCCTTCAAGAGTCTAGCTTTCTGCCAAGTGAGGTGGCCCACACCTTTAATCTCAGCACTTGGGAGGCAGAGGTAGGTGGATCTCTGTGAGTTCTAGGCCACCTAAAGCTACTCTAAATAATAAGAAAAGTCTAGCCTTCTCAGACTCCCCAGCCTCCAGAGCATGAGAAGTTTCTATTTGTAAATGATGTCACCTTGTATTGTTGTAATAGCCTAGAACAGACTAAGGCTGGGTAGGAGAGAAAGTAGTAAGCAAATTCATCCAACATAAGTTTATCAAAAGCCTTCCCTGTGTTGGCCCATGTACTAGTAGTGATCAGAGAAGAAATTCTACAGGAAGAATTATGAGTGGAAAGGGCCTTCTCTATAAGATCTTCGTGGATTCATACTCATTGACATCCCGCTGCCGGCTGGATGCCGGCTGGAAACTGGCCGGAGTGTTTATACAGTGCAGAACCCAGCAGGTGCTACAACTGGGGGTCTGTCCCAGTAGCTCTCCTGGGGTGAGCCCAAACAAGCCTCTCCTCCCCCAAGTCATTTTGCTTAGGACTTTTGTCACAGCAACAGAAAACGCCTGAATTATGCAATTAGTAACTTAAAAACAAAGTCATTACTCTGAAAATGTCCTTATTTCACTGAAGAAAGTTTAGTCAGGCCAGAATTGATCATTAAGAAGTTTTTATTTTTTATTTTATTTTATTTTATTTGGTTTTTTCAAGACAAGGTTTCTCTGTATTGTTTTGGTGCCTGTACTGGATCTTGCTCTGTAGACCAGGCTGGCCTCGAACTCACAGAGATCTGCCTGGCTCTGCCTCCTGAGTACTGGGATTAAAGGCAGTTTTATTGAGTTGTTTTTAACAAATGGTTGCCATTTCTGATTTAGGGTTTTCCTTAAAAAAAAAGGAAAAACTTTCCTTAATCCCCTTGGTGTTAAAGCCTAAGAAATATAAGTAATAAAATTTATAATTATAAGGTTTCTGAGGTGGTATTTGGAACTTCCTGTATAAGTCAGTGAGACTTAAGTGTCCTGAATGGTTGGTTACTTGGAGTATATAAGTTCATAATGGCTATAAATAATTTGTACTTATTTTTATCATCAAGTTGCAGATAAACATGCGTTCAAAAATAAATGAATGCAATATAGTATATCATAAACCGAGCTATGCTTTGTGGGATAATGGGTCAGTTTTCCTGAATGACTGATACAGTTCAGTATTTTGCATATAACTGTTAATTTCATCATGGTAGAAGAAAAGTAAGCTATTATTGTGTCAATACCAGGGTGTGTACTTTTCAGTAAAACTATTGAAATGGCAGAGAAGAGCCATGCTGTCTGCTGTTCATTTCCCCATTGGACCAGTGTGCTCACCATCATGGCCACCACTGGGAAACCCACTGCTGGAGTCAGTCAGCAGTGGGGCCCCTGCTGGTGTTTGAGCACATGGGGCTGCCTGGTGACTCCTGATCAGATGCTCGTGCTGCCCATCGCCTGGTGATCAGTTTCTATCTTTCAATTGTAGCCTCCATATTGAGCTGAGACAGGAATTCTCTCTGTCACCTTGGCTGTCCTGGAACGCTCTATATAGACCAGACTGGCCTTGAACTCAAAGGTCTGCCTCTGCCTCCCAGGTACTGGGATTAAAAACATGCCCCACCACGCCCAGCTTTGTTTCACTCTTATGTGATTCTCTTTTGTAAAATGCACAAGAATGTCTTACAAATAAAGCTTTTTTTCTTTGCGTCCTGGGTGGTAGGAATGTATGTTCAGTCAAAGGGTAGGACCTAGTGCTGTACAGTGTTAGCAGTTACTGTAGCTGTGGCCAGGAGACAAGAATGCTTGGGGTAGCCTCTGTTTTCCCGTTTTGAATCTATTATTATCATTAAAATATTTTATAATAATTTTACTTAGAATAGACTTAACCGTTGATGCAACAGTAATTCATCAGTTCTGATTACTCTTTTTTTTTTTTTTTTTTTTACTGTGGAGCGAGGAATCAACCTAGGACCTCATGCATGCTAGGGAAGTGCTCTCTACCACTGACCTATGTCCAAGCCCGTCCATCAGTTCTGACTTGTTACTGGCTTTTCCTTTTGTTTGTTTGTTTTTAGGGGGGTGAATTACCCAGTAGTTGGTTTACTAGTTTGACTTGTAAAGCTTCTTGGTGTCTTCCCATACTGTGAGCCTCACACTGACCTTGCTCTCCCCGCAGGCTGCCCATCCCCAAACTTGAAGACACCATGAGGCGATACCTCAGTGCACAGAAGCCTCTCCTGGGTGACAGCCAGTTCAGGTAAACCCTGAGAATCCTGGAAACCATTGCTGGCAGGCAGGGTTCAAGGGAGGCTAGCAAGGAGTGGTCACAGACCAAACCGACAAGGAACTGGTTTATATCTGTGCAAGTTCAGGAACTGGGTCTTCATTCACAAAGGACTAATCAAGCTGGGGCGAGAGCCCTCTAACTAGACTCACCAGGATGGTTTATAAGACTAGTGGCATGTTTGTGCTTTATCTTGGAAGGCATATCTGCGAGGCTGCCTGGTACTGGTCATATTCAAAAGGCCTGTGTGCTGGGGAGGAAGGTCCATAAAAGATTATATGGCAGACCAGAGCCTGCTTCTGAAGATGTTAACCAGACTAGACACTGTGCCCCAAACATGCCCTTTTAGAACCTCAGAATGTAACCTTATGTGGAAATCAGGTTGTTGAAGATGTAATTAGTTTAGATGAGGTTCTTCTGGGATTGGACAAGTCCCAATCCAACACAACTGATGTCTTATAAGAAGAGAGCCAGTGACAGCCAGGAGGGGCTCAGTAGAGATCGGAGTGTTGTGTCCACAGGCTAGGAACACTGAGGGGTGTTCCCAACACCAGAAGCCAAGAGAAGGGCATGGAACAGATTCTGTTCCATGGTCTGCAGAGAGAACACCATCTTGTTGACACCTTGGTTTTGTGCTTTTAGCCTCCAGGACTCCCAGAGAATAACCTTGGGGTTTTGTGTTTGTTTGTTTTTTGTTGTTGTTTGAGTAAAGATCTTGATACATAGCACTGGCTGTCCTGAACTCATTGTGTAGACCAGGCTGGCCTTGAACTCACTGAGGTCTGCCTGCCTCTGCCTCCAGAGTGCTGGTATCAAAGGTGTACTCCACCACGAATGTAAAATCCTATTGGTTTTTTTTTTTTTTTTTTTTTTTTTTTTCCGTTTTTCGAGACAGGGTTTCTCTGTGTAGTTTTGCGCCTTTCCTGGGACTCACTTGGTAGCCCAGGCTGGCCTCGAACTCACAGAGATCCACCTGGCTCTGCCTCCCGAGTGCTGGGATTAAAGGCGTGCGCCACCACTGCTCGGCGTAAAATCCTATTGTTTTAAGCTGTATTGTGTTCGTGGTACTTGTTAGAGTATTCTTAGGAAACCAGTGTAGCACAGACTCTGAGGAGGACATTGGGTATTGTCAGAATGTGGATCGCATCAAAGCCTGTAGCCTGGTACAGTTGGTGCTGTTTCCCATACTGGGAAGTTTCTATACAGATTCTGGTATTGTCATTAGAGTCACGGAGTCCTTCACTGTGCAGGGAAAGAAACAGATGAACTGTTCCTAGTCTAGCCTCTGCTTTGAAATAGTCACCTACAATTCCTCTTAACGTGGCAACAAAGCCCTGGCTTCCAGTTACTGCCTGGTACTTCCCTCTATCCTAAGTCCTTAGTGTTATGTTTTTAAATCCTTGAGATGGCATTATCATCTCTCTTTTATAGATGTAGAAACTGAGACCTGGAGAGATTAGGTAACTTGTCCAAAGTCACCCAGTTTGAATGTGGCAGAGCTAGGATTCAAACTTGGTCCCTTCTGACTTCAAAGCTTTTCTCCATGCCAAACTGCCTCCTTGTGGACAGGTGGCTTTATGGGGTACATTTTGAAAGGAAGAGTATCAGCTCAGGACCCCTGAGGCCAAATTCTTAGCACCAAGGAGATTTATTTGCCCTCGAGGGACAAAGAGCAGGGAATAAGAGACCAAGACAGGAGATAGAGGATGAGGGAGGGGACAGGGAGAGGGGCAGAGGTATTTGCCCTGGAGGAACAAAGGACTGCCTCTGGATAGAGAGGAGACCGACGTGGCACATAGGAAAATGGCAATTTATAAAGATGAAAGGGGAAATCCTGTGTTAGGATGTGGTGTTTAATTTTAATTGGGCATGTTAATTAGGTGAGCCAAAGGAGGCTTTTGATTGCTGAACTTATAATACTTTGATAGCAGTGGTCAGCCTCAGAAGAAGAGGTTAAATTAGGGAATAGAATTTAGGGCTTAGCTTTAGAAATGTAATCTAGGGCTGGAGAGACAGCTCACAGGTTAGCTCTGGCTGTTCTGTCAGAGGTCCTGAGTTCAATTCCCAACAGCCATAAGGTGGCTCACAACCATCTGTAATGAGATCTGGTGCCCTCTTCTGGCCTTCAGGGACACATGCAGGCAAAACATTGTATACATAATAAATTTAAAAAAAAGAAGGAAATGTAATCTAATGGTTCTTAGCAAGGCAGGGGGAATGGGGAAGAAGGGCAAAACCTGATAGCCATGTGCTCGAGTGGGCTAGTGTCCTTCACTTTTGACCTTTCCAGTTCCCGAGGTGTATTCCTTAGGTTGATTTGTGTTCTTCAGATATTTCCTGATCTTATTCCCAGGTTCTGAGATATGTGTGTGTGTGTGTGTGTGTGTGTGTGTGTGTGTGTGTGTGTATATATATGTATGTTGGGAACCCAGAGTGTGAATTCCCGCCGGTCAGGTACCTGAAAATCATGTATTCCCCACCCTGGTTTTATCTCTCTGTTCTTGAACATTCCAGGAAAACAGAGGAATTTTGTAAGAGTTTTGAAAATGGCATCGGGAAGGAACTGCATGAGCACCTGCTTGCTCAGGATAAGCAGAATAAGCACACCAGCTACATCTCAGGTAGGATGGCAGGACTCCATTGTTCCCCAGCGGCTCTTCTCAGCTCTCCCCTTCCTGAAGGACATGGAGGGAGGCCCTGTGATTCCCTGCGCTTAAGAAGGTGTGGGCTGGCATCCAAGACCAGTGGCTCGCCTTCGCTGCACACAGGGTTGAAGCAGAACTTGACTGGTTCTTCTGTCTGGAAAAGATGAGAGAGTCAGTCCTGTTGTCTTGAGTGTCATTCTGTCCCTTCACTGGCCCACCTGTCCCCAGATATCTTACGTGCCACTCTGAGGCAAACCATGCTTCAGCCGACCTGCCTGCGTCTTGCTTCAGTCAGTCAGTCGGTTGTCCGTGTTGTTCTCATTTACATTTTGTTACTGGCAGATACTTCCTTTGTGATTCAGGTAGAGCAGCTGGTCTATGAAACTCAGTTCTCTTCGTCTTCTGTCTAGAGTTAGCGGCATCCACCCTGCTCTTACAGTTTTTTAAAATTTGGGGGTTTTTGCAAAGTGTTTTATTGGCTGGGTGGTGGTAGTGCATTCCTTTAATTCCAGCACTTGGGAGGCAGAGGCAAGTGGATCTCTGAATTCAAAGCCAGCCTGATCTACAGAGCTAGATTCAGGACAGCCAGGGCTACACAGAGAAACCCTGTCTCAAGAAAACAAACAAACAAAAAAAAGAGTTTTATTGGTTTTGAGATGGGGGTCTCCCTTTTGTAATCCAGATTGGCCTCTGCTTCCAGTAGCCGGGATTATAACTCTACCTATCATAATATAGTTTCTTCAAAATTATACATTTATTGATTTTTGGTGGGGGTTCATGTGTCCCAGCATGCATGTGGAGGTGAGAGGCCAGATTACAGAAGTGAGTTCTCTCCTCCTACCATGTGGGCTCCTAGGGCCAAATCTAGATTGTCAGCTTGACAGTAAGCACATTCACCCTCTGAGCCATTCTCCTGGCCCACAGTGTATAATTTATCTATCATACATACAGTTTAAAGAGCCAAACAGGAGGCTAGAGAGATGGCTCAGCAGTTAAGAGCACCTACTGCTCTTGGAGAGAAACTGAGTTTGGTTACCATTACCCACGTGAAGTAGCTCAAAACGGCTTGTAACTCCAGTTCCAGAGGATCCAACCCATTCTTCTGGCCTTTGGGGGTTCCTGCACACATGTGGTGCACATACACTAATGCAGACTAACATGCATATACATTTTTTTAATCAAATTGTACTATAAGACTTATTGGATAAACAGCAGTTGCCTGACTCTCCTTAATTTTGTGCTTTTCACTTGACTATTGATTTATTTATTGACACAGGATGTAACCCAAGCTGGCCTTGGACTTATCCCGCTGCCTCTGCCTCCTAAGGACTGGATACCACCACATCCAGCTTTAATTCTTCAGGTCCTTATACCTCTAAATTTTATACTTATAATTGACATCTCATTAACAAAGGGTAGACTCTAGCAGTCTTTTTACACACACCTGCCCCCATACCCTCATTTGCACAATATAGTTACAGTTCTGGTCAACTGTTTCTAGTGTTCATAGTGACACAATCCTATACATGCTGTTGTTGTCTGAGTCATGTGGTCCTCTGGGCTTGTTTCTCCTTTATCACCTTCTCATTTTCTCTGCTTAACAATGATCTCATCCTTTAGTGGTTTTTTCTTCTTTCCTTTCTTTTTTTCTCTTTCATATGAGTCAGGGTTTCTCTGTGTAACAGCCCTGGCTGTCCTGGATCTCGCTCTGTAGCCCAGGCTGGTCTCGAACTCACAGAGATCCTCCTAGCTCTGCCTCCCGAGTGCTGGGATTAAAGGTGTGCGCCACCACGCCCGGCTCGTGTAATGTACTTCGGTGTATGTCTGTTCCTACTCATCTTTACTGAGCCGCTGACTCAAACCTCTTACAGAAACTCAAGTTCTTCTGTTTGGGGATAATGTGTTGTTTTATGTGTTTCATTTCTTCTCTTCTATTTACAATTTTTTCCCCTCTTTCTGTGCTGATTTGGATGTGCATGTTCTGAGCCTAGTCCTCTCCTTTTCTTATTCCTCTCATATTTTTCATCTCTTATTCTTTTGTTTTGCCAATTTATTTTATCTTTCAACTGTTCTATTGAATTTATAATTCCTGGTCTCCGCTCTCCACTTCTCTCTGCTCCACCAATTCTTTTTGGTTAGTATTTAAATTTTTTTTTAATATTTACTTTGTGTGTGTGTGCACATGCACATGCAGATACCAGAGGACAGCTTGTAGGAGTTGGTTCTCTACTACAGCATGGGTCCAACTCAGGTCATCAGGTTTGGCAGCAGGTGGCCTTACCAAGCCCTTGGTGAAGGTTTATTTTTCAAAGTTTATTTTTAGAATTTTTTAAAGTTTTCTACTTTTTTGTTTGTTTGTTTGTTTGTTTTTCAAGACAGGGTTTCTCTATGTAGTTTTGGTGCCTGTCCTGGATCTCGCTCTGTATTTCTTTTTTTTTTTTTTTTTTTTTTTTCGTTTTTCGAGACAGGGTTTCTCTGTGTAGCTTTGCGCCTTTCCTGGGACTCGCTTGGTAGCCCAGGCTGGCCTCGAACTCACAGAGATCCACCTGGCTCTGCCTCCCGAGTGCTGGGATTAAAGGCGTGCGCCACCTCCGCCCGGCTGGATCTCGCTCTGTAGACCAGGCTAGCCTCGAACTCACAGAGATCCGCCTGGCTCTGCCTCCCAAGTGCTGGGATTAAAGGCGTGCGCCGCCATCTGCCTCTGCCGCCACCGCCTCCACCTCCGCCGCCGCCGCCGCCGCCGCCGCCGCGGCCACCATCACCACCGGGCTAGTTTTCTACTCTTCTCATACTCTCTCTCCTCCAAGTTCACTTCCCTTTGGTTTGCCTCTTTCTTTAGATGCTGCATCGTCTGTCCTTCCTTCCTGTCTTACAGATGCAGGAGGTGTTCTCTGGACCAGAGAACAGGGTGGGGCTGGTCAGTTCTAGACGGTACTCTTCTGTGGTTGGGTTCAGCTGTTGCCTTGGGTGCCTCTAGTGGCCATGTCTGACGGGATTCCCTAGGAAGGTGGTTCTAGTAACCCCTCACTGGGTGCAGTGTGGAGAAGTGGGGTGGGGAGGTCGGTGAGCTCAGTTGTCTGTCTCCCAGCTTATCTTGATGGAGAGAACAAATCCTGCATGAGTGAGGAAGGATTACAGAGTGGTTGGCAAGGATGTAATGATAACATTCCAGCCAGCTCCTCTGGAAGGTCAGCTGTGTAAACTGGATTGTTTCATGTCTTCTTGCCAGTTTGAGGTTGACTTTCTCATATCTGTTTGGGGCATTACCAAATGTCTAGATACTTTCACACTTCCAGTCTTTCTTTTCTCATTCTCTTGACCTTAATGTTGGGTTGTTTGAGATTTTTGTAATCCTAACTACCTAGAAGGCTGAAGAATTGCAAATTTGAGACAGCTGTGGCAACAGTGAGACCCTATCTAGGGCCATCAAAAAGATACACACATAATAACAGTTGCCTGTTTTTTGTTTTTTTGTTTTTCTGAAACAGGGTTTCTCCATGTAGCCCTGGCTGTCCTAGAACTAGCTCTGTAGACCAAGCTGGCCTCGAACTCGAAGAGATCCACCTGCCTCTGCCTCCTAAGTGCTAGGATTAAAGGCATGTGCCAGTCACCACTGCCCAGCCAACAGTTGCTTTTGAAGATGTGGGAATTGGAGCTTTCATGTAGTAAAGAAAGCTATTGGGGTCCAGCCTCTCAATAGCCTTCACCTAGAGTTCCAGAAGAGACATTACTGACAGCGGATTAATCTGAGGGGTTCACTAATAAATCTACATACACGAAATTCTTTAGACCATTCACTTTATTCTTCTGAGTCAGTTCTCTCTCTACATAGCTTCTATTCTGCTCTCATGCCTAGCTCCTTTCTTGCCTGGTTCTCTCTACATTTATCTGCTAAGTGCTATCTTAATTCCTTCATCTAGTTCTGCCCCATCTAGGTTCTCATCTATCTAGTTCTTTTCCATCTTAGCTCCTCTCCCATCTCCTCTCTCATCCTGGTCTTTCTCATCTTGTTCTTCCCCACCTGGCTCTTCCTCATCTTCCGTCTCGTTCTTCTGGTTCTCTCTTCTAGCACTCCTAGATTGTTCTTCCCCATCTAGTTCTTCCATTCTCTTTTTTCTTATCTCTTATCAATAAAACTGCCTTTTATCTCTTTAGCCCTTACCTCTCCAAGCTATCTCTGCTCTTGCTGTTTCTGGCAGGGTGGGGGAAGTGTGCTTGGTCGCTAGGCAACTTGGCTAGGCAACTTCCGTCACAGCTAGATGTACCTGTAAGTAAAAACCCTTTAGTTCTGAGTTAGTTGTTAAAGGTAGATCTAAAACTAGAGATAAGACTTTGGAAAGGAGAAAGTTAAGCTTAATTAGCACATCCGCCAGGCCTTCTCCAACAGATAGTCTGGATGCTTAAGTCTGTTCTTAGAGAATCTGTGAGGTATCTCAGATAAGATGCTTTCGTCTGTCTGGGGAATGTCCTGACCAGATGCTGCTAATGACGATAATTACAGAAAGGCGTGAAATTAGGGGTCTTCACTGTGTTTGTTGTTAGCACAGTTGAAGAAAGTTATACAAATACTTGAATTGTATAGGGGAAATTGTGCCCAATGAAAGATGGAAAAGCCACAATAGCACATGAGAAGTTCATAGCAGGAAACGGCTAATAATGAAAGCTAATATTACCGAGACCCCTTGAGCCTTGGCCTCATCCTCTGGAAGAGTTCTTAACTCCTCCAGGTATAGCCTTGTCATAATCAGCTGAATTCCTACTTCATATATTTTTTTCAGCTTGTAGCAACATAGGGTTTGTGGGTATTCCTCAAAAGGCTTAGCAGAAGCCTGGCATGGTGGCATACACTTTTACTCTCAGCACTTAGGAAGCAGAGGCAGGCGGATCCCTGTAAATTCAAGGCCAGCCTGGTCTACAGAGTGAGTTACAGAACAGCTGGGGCTACATAAAGAGACCCTGTCTCAAATAAAAAGTAAATAAAATAAGAAATAAAAAGACTTAGCAGAGCATTAAGTATATTAATTATTAATTATATTAATTCAGTATATTAGCAGCTTAAGTATATCCTTAATGAGAACAGGAGGCTGGAGAGATGGCTCAGTGGCTGCTCTTCAGAGGACCTGGGTTCAATTCCCAGCACCCACATGGCAGCCACAACTGTCTGTAACTCCAGTTCCAGGAGAGCTGAGACCCTCCCATCAATGTACATAAAATAAATTTAAATAAATTATAAAAGAAGTCATGAGAACATATGTCCACACAAAAACTTGTATAAAAGTTCATGGGAATATCACAGCTAAGTGGTGGAAAGAGCCCAGATGTCCATTACCTGATGAGTGGATAAACAAAACGTACTCTATCCAGATGACGGAACATTACTCAGTAGTAAAAAGAGAAGAACGGATACAGCTACAGCCTGGGGGAACCTCAGACCGTTACTGAAAGTAGCAGAATCCGGATGCCTAAGACCACGTGTCTGTGATCCTGCTAATATAGCATGAATTGTTGGGCAACCAATATGATCACCTTCTTGAATTGATGTCATCATTTCCTATACCTGAGCTGGAATTCTTTTCTTTCTTAAATTTTATTTTTAGGGATTGCATTAGCCTTTTATGTTTTCTCTTTTTCAGGTCCCTGGTTTGATATGTATTTAACTGCTCGAGACTCTGTTGTTTTAAACTTTAATCCATTCATGGCATTCAATCCGGACCCGAAGTCTGAGTATAACGACCAGCTCACCCGGGCGACCAACATGACTGTTTCTGCTGTCCGGTTTCTGAAGACACTTCGGGCTGGCCTTCTTGAGCCAGAAGTATTCCACTTGAACCCCGCCAAAAGTGACACGGACGCCTTCAAGAGACTCATACGCTTTGTTCCTTCCTCCCTGTCCTGGTATGGAGCCTACCTGGTCAATGCGTACCCCCTGGATATGTCCCAGTATTTTCGGCTTTTCAACTCAACTCGTTTACCCAAACTCAGTCGTGATGAACTCTTTACTGATACCAAGGCCAGACACCTCCTGGTGCTAAGAAAAGGAAATTTCTATGTCTTTGATGTCCTTGATCGAGATGGGAACATTGTGAGCCCTTCAGAAATTCAGGCACATCTAAAGTACATTCTCTCAGACAGCAGCCCTGTGCCCGAGTTCCCCCTGGCATATCTGACCAGTGAGAACCGAGATGTCTGGGCAGAGCTCAGACAGAAGCTGGTGCATGGTGGCAACGAGGAAACCCTGAGGAAAGTGGACTCTGCTGTCTTCTGCCTCTGCCTAGATGACTTCCCGATGAAGGACGTTGTCCACTTGTCCCACTCCATGCTGCATGGTGACGGCACAAACCGCTGGTTCGATAAGTCCTTCAACCTCATCGTAGCCAAGGATGGCACGGCTGCAATCCACTTTGAGCATGCGTGGGGGGATGGTGTCGCGGTGCTTAGGTTTTTCAACGAAGTGTTCAAAGACAGCACCCAGACCCCTGCCATCACTCCCCAGAGCCAGCCAGCCGCCACCGACTCCTCTGTGTCTGTGCAGAAACTCAGCTTTAAGCTGAGCGATGCTTTAAAGGCTGGGATCACCACTGCTAAGGAAAAGTTTGATGCCACCACGAAAACCCTCACCATTGACTCCATTCAGTTTCATAGAGGTGGCAAGGAATTCTTGAAGAAACAGAAGCTGAGTCCTGATGCAGTGGCCCAGCTGGCCTTCCAGATGGCGTTCCTGCGACAGTACGGCCAGACAGTGGCTACCTATGAATCCTGCAGCACCGCAGCCTTCAAGCACGGCCGTACTGAGACCATCCGCCCAGCCTCCATCTTTACTAAGAGGTGTTCTGAGGCATTTGTCAAGGAGCCCTCCAAGCACAGTGTGGGCGAGCTCCAGCACATGATGGCTGAGTGCTCCAGATACCATGGCCAGCTGACCAAGGAGGCAGCGATGGGTGAGGCAGCGGGGGAGAACACCGTGGGTCTTGTTGCCTCTGTGAGCCTCAGTGATATTCCACCCACTTCTGATCCCTACCCATCACTTGGTTTAACCCACTTCCCTACACCCAAAACGTTTTTTCTCCTACCCTAGCCATGTCGCAACAGCCAGAGCAGCCACTGGGGGTCAGAATCTAAGCGGCTATGGGGAACTTTCTCCCCATTTAAGGTCTCTTTCAGCTGTGAGAACGGTTGGTTTTGTTGTTGTTTTATTTTTCCCTTGCCCCTTATTGGTCATGGACACATTTTTGGCAGTTTAGGATTTCTAAGCCTGCCCCTCCTACTTCACCTCAGCTACAGTGTTGGCTCTCTGTAAATAGGTCATCTCAGAAGCTCATCACAACTTTTTTTTAAAGATTTTTTTATTTTGTGTATATGAGTGCTCTATCTGCATGTACGCCTGCATGCCAGAAGGGGGCATCAGATCCTATGTAGATGGTTGTGAGCCACCATGTGGGTGCTGGGAATTGAACACAGGACCTCAGGAAGAGCAGTCAGTGCTCTTACCTGCTGAGCCATTTCTCCAGGTCCGTTCATCACAATTTGAAGGTTCATTTTTCTTCAACTCTTTGTGATAGAATTCAAGACCTGGAGAGGATCTCACAGCCCAGTCCTGTTATGTAGCACTAACAGCCCTGGGACTAAAAGGTACCGAGACACCTAGTTATTCCGTCTCCATTTTGAAGTTAGGAAGCTGAGCCACTGCCCAGTGTTACACAGCAAGACTGTGATTAGAACCCTGGGTAGATGCTTTTTCCACTTTGTTCCACCCAGTCAGTCTTTTACACATGAACTTGGAGTTTTACCTCTGTGTACCTGTGTGCACGCATGTTGTTGAGGAATGAACCGTGTGTGTGTGTGTGTGTGTGTGTGTGTGTGTGTGTGTTAAGGAATGAGCCTGGGCCTTACCCACTGAGCCTTGTTCCAGTTGGGAAGTTCGATGTTCTCTTCATCTCTCCTCACACCATCTTGACTCTGATGGCCTGATTCAGTCTTTTGTTTGTTTAAGTTTTTTTAGATTTATTATTTTATGTGTATGAGTGTTTTGCCTGCGTGTATGCATGTGCACCATGTACATTCCTGATGTCTGTGGAGGTCAGAAGAGAGCATCATATCTCCTAGACTTGGAGTTACAGGCAGTTGTGAGCTGCCATGGGGGTTCTGAGAATTGAACCTGGGTCACCTGTAAAAGCAACAAATTCTCCACTGGGCCAACTTTCCAGCCCTTGTTTGTTTGGAGACAGGGTTTCTCTATGCAGTACTGGCTGTCCTGGAACTGCTATGTAGACCAGGCTGGCCTTGAACTCAGAGAGATTCTCCTGCTTCTGAGTGTTGGGATATTAAAGGTGTATGCCACCATTCATGGCCTTTTGTTTTTTTAAAGTTTATTTATTTATTATGTATACAGTGTTCTGCCTGCATGTATGCCTGTAGGTCAAAAGAGGGTGCCAGATCTCATTACAGATGGTTGTGAGCCACCGTGTGGTTGCTGGGAATTGAACTCAGAACCTCTGGAAGGGCAGTCAGATGCTCTTAACTGCTGAGCTGTCTCTCCAACCCCTTTTGTTTGTTTTTAATACATGGTTTTCACCATTGTTGTCAATGCCATCCTTGAACTTGCAATCCTCCTGCCTCAGCTTCCCAAGTTCAGGGATTACAGGCATGTACCAAATCAGTGTTTTTAGCATCATACTTTCATCTTAGGCTCATGTTTAGCCCATCTGTTAACAGTTGAGAATAGAGTTTTAGGCATGGTGAGCTGGAGGCATGCATGCTGGGCTAGAAAAGACCCTTCTCCCACTTTTTGTGTGAAAATGCTTCCTACCATGGTTGCAGGGTTTGCTATGTCCTCTTCACTGGTGAGATCCTGAGACTTCGTCTTTCCATTTGGTCTCTGACAGGCCAAGGCTTTGATCGACACATGTTTGCTCTACGGTATCTGGCACTAGCCAGAGGGGTCACCCTACCTGAGCTCTACCTGGATCCTGCATACAGGCAGATCAACCACAACATCCTGTCCACGAGCACTCTCAGCAGCCCAGCAGTGAGCCTCGGTGGCTTTGCCCCCGTGGTCCCTGACGGCTTTGGCATCGCATACATGGTCCATGACGACTGGATAGGCTGCAATGTCTCCTCCTACACAGGACGCAATGCCCGGGAGTTCCTCCACTGTGTCCAGAAGTGCCTGGAAGACATGTTCGACACCTTAGAAGGCAAAGCCATCAAAACTGAGCTTCTCGGTGGGTGAAAAGCCTCCATTCTCCCTCATCATGAACATGGGTGTCCATGTAGCCGGTAGGTACTATTTTGTGCCTAACAAAACTAGTCCTGAGGTGTTGGAACAGCCGGTGCTACAGGTGTGAACTGGAAGATTCCAGCTGAAGACAATGAGAGATTCTGCTTAAAGCCCTTTGTTCGGGAGATGGGGTTTGGAAAACTAACTCATGTATTTATCGTTTAAACAGAAATAAAGCTCAGTTGTTGCTTGGAGATACGATTCCTTTTTTATCCCACCTTGTTTCCGAATCCCCCAGAGAACTTTCCTTCCAGCGGCATGGTTAGGTAGCATAGTGACCGTGGGGCCCCACATCTTGGAGTGACACGGGTCCTGTTTGTAAGCTTGCCCCGTCTCTGGGATGCAGCCTGTTTGAAATCACTGCTTCCTAAGCATGGACTAAGCTGCTTGCTTCACCCAGGCCAGCTGCAGTAGAAGCTCTTCGAATGGCGTGGAATTTTATTTTTTTATTTTATTTTATTCTTTTCTAGCCAGAAGATAACTTCTTGTTTTTAAAAAAAAATTTATTTTATTTTTTTAATTGTGTGTTTGTGTGTCCACATGTGGATATGTGCATGTGAGTGCAGATACCTGCAGAGGCCAAAGGCATCGGATCCCTTGGAACTGGAGTCACAGGTGGTTATGATGTCTGATGTGGGTGCTAGGAACTGAACTTGGGTCCTCTGGAAGAACAGTACATGTTCTTGATCTCAGAGCCATCTCTTCAGCCCAGGAATTCCAGTTCTATAGGCTTATGTTTCACTGGCTGAAGCCTGTGTGCTGATTATGACTTTAGGTAGCAGCACATGTATATATTTTGTAGTAAAAAACATATCCACTGAGGGAAATGAGCACTGATTTTCTTCTATTCCCATTTGTTAGGATGCTCTTCTATTCCCATTTGTTAGGATGCTGCTATAACATGAAAAAGGGGAAATTTGCCGTGTGTGTGTGTGTGTGTGTGTGTGTGTGTGTGTGTGTATGCGTGTGCGCGCTCATGTGTGTCTTTTTGTCTGTATATAATCTTGCTATCTCCAGTGGCATCCTATTGAGTTCTCGGTACAGCTGAGATTTGGATTCTGATACCGGTCCCTCATGAATCACTTTTCGTTCATTCCCTCATCTAGTCCTCTTTTTAGTTTCTATAGTGAGAGACTCGTATAAGGATTGGCTGGAACTTGGGTAAAGTTGCTGGCACATGGGTGCTCTGCATTGTCTGCGGTGATGTCTTATCTGTTCTCTAGGGAGCGTCTGACTCCATCTGAACACCGAGTCTCCTGTAGCATGGCTGGCTAAGACTCGTGCTCCCACTGAATCGTGTGAGGCTGAAAGTCACACTCAATGCTTGGGTCCAGGCGCCTGCTCTGGAAGTGCCTTGGGTGCATACGGATTATCACAGTTTTTGTCACTCTCCCTAGCCTGTCTTCTTGTCTTAGACTCATGATAAAATGGGGGCTTGGATGGTGTATTTGTTGTTTTTCTTGTCGTTGTGATAAAAAGCGACTTAAGCAAAGATTTGTGTTGGCCCTCAGTTTGAGAGGGTATGGCCCATCATGGTGACTGGGGCATCAGTGGCAGCAGGGCTGCTGGGCATGTGGTAGCAGGGAGATGGGCCAGAAGTTGAGACGGGGCTTATCTAGGCCAGAGAAGACTTGGGTAGGGTGGGGATGGCGGCTCAGTCTGTGCAGCTACGGGGATGCTCTGATTGCTGGTGGGTAAAGTTTTCCAGGGGTGGCTGGTTAGGGGAGAAGTGCCCACCCCTGTAAGTACCCCTCACCTGTGTGCTGTAAGAAAGCCCAGTAAACTCATTGGTTCCTCAGAGTGAACTTTGGTGGAGTTGTGCTTCTGTTTGTCATTGGGACCTTAGAAAGGGTAGGTAGGGTGGCTTCCATTCCCCCTGGCAAAACATTTTAGCAACACTTGGCATAGTCGTCAGGATATGACAAAACAGCGGATGAGTTTGGGAAGAGTGATGGTGTCCCTGACATGAGGAATGAGACAAGCAAATGAAGTGGGGCATGGGAATCGGGGTGGGGTATATGGTCTGAATGAAACTGACCACCATAAGCTCATAGGGTGCGGCTCTATTGGGAAGTGTGGCCTTGTTGAAGGAAGAGGGTCACTGTCGGGGCAGGATTTTAGGTCTCTTTTGCTTAAGCTTTGCTCAATGTCAATCCACTTCCTGTTTCTTTCTGTCCAAGATGTAGCCAACCCCATGTCTGCCTGCATGCTGCTGTGCTCCCCACCATGATAATGGGCTGAACCTCTGAACTGTAAGCCGCCACCTCAAATGTTTCCTGTGTAGAGTTGCTGTGGTCATGGTGTCTCTTCACAGCAATAGAAACCCTAACTAAAACAGGGTATTTGTGGGGGAAATTTTGACATGGTGGTATTTTCCTATAAGGCTTTGTGGGAATTGTGGCCCAGACATGGGCAGTGCAAAAAGTAGTGAGATGTGTAACTAGGTGTGGCCAGCAGGGCAGGAGCTGTCAGTGTGGGAAATCCCAGGATGGCAGGCTTCTTCCAGGTGGTATGAAGGAAGTACTGTACCTGCTTGACAGTGCGGGTCTTCACTGGATGTATAGAGATGTTTTGAGGACTGCCAAAGGTCTAGAGCAGACATTGCAAGCCTTGGGAATACACATTGGGGGGGAGGTATCAGCAAGCAGCTGTTATGAGTAATAAAAGATCTATCTGAGGCAGGGTGAGAACAGCCCAGAGGGAGACTGTGGCCGTGTGTGTGTGTGTGTGTGTGTGTGTGTGTGTGTGTGTGGTAACAATGAGAAAGAGACATGAGTCTCATGGCCTTGGCATTAGCATTCCTGACTCAGCAAGAATACTAGATGAAACAGATGGGAAAATGGAGGTGTTGACTGGATGTTTTCTATGGCTAAGGGGCCAAAAGGGGAAGAGGACTAGTAATACAGAGCCCCTCCTGGAACCCCCAAACCTGGACCCCTGGGAGGAATATGGTGACCATAAGGAGGGGAGGGACCCAGAAGCAACAAAAGATACTCCCCAAGTCTGACCTTTGATACAGAGAAGGGAAAAATCTATGATCCAGCATGCAGACAGGGGTCTAAACCGTGGTCCAGGGTGAGAGACCATGATAATCAAAGATTATTCCACACTGGAATGCTAGAATTGGGAAAAGCTTTAAACAAGTAATGAAAGGATCTCCATCAGGCTGGTTTGTGAGGCTGTGATGTGGGAGCAGATGGAGATCAGTCTGAGTGCTGCAGAAGCGGAGAAACAGCAATATAACCACATCAGTCCTTGAGACAAGCTGCATGGCCTGAGGCAGTATAAGGGACCCCGTCACTGATGTGTGGGGGCCCACAGAGGCTCCCTAGTAAGGCCTTACTCCAGTCAGAAAGTCTGAGCTTGCTTTACCCAGCAGGGCTGCATAATGGGATGGTTTGGCCAAAGACATGATTACACTTGGCTGTACACTGTGCTTTGATATTGAAAGGGGGAGGTCTTTTGCCTCTCCCATTGCTAGTGTATAAAAAACTCATTAGAATAAATCTCGAGGCGGCTGGTTATTAACCCAGGGCCCTCCCAAAGCCATCCTCAGTCTCTGTCTTTCTCCCCATTATCCATCCATATTTCTAATACTTCCTCATTCCTCTCTCCTCCCCTCAAGAATCCTTCGGCAGGTCGGAGTTGGACTCCCACATGATGGACTGGTTCATAAGAGCCATTAGAGATGTTTGGTCATCCCCAGTAGAGGTCTCCATGGCTATCAGGCCAGGGGACAACAGAGGAGGGGCAGGCGCTATTGAGGGAGCGAGGTGTGAGGGAAGCAGTGTACGATGTCCAGCTGACTGGGGCTGATAGACTGCCCTGTTGTAGGATATTTTGTTTGTGTTCTGACAAATAAAGCTTGCCTAGAGATCAGAGGGCAGAGCTAGCTAGCCACTAGTTAACCACAGAGGCCAGGAAGTGGTGACATGCACCTTTAATCCCAGCACTTGGGAGGTGGAGACAGGAATATAAGGAGGGTGGAGACAGACTCTGGCCCATTCCGAGTGAGGGTTCATAGAGACAGGATCACCCATTTGGTCTGAGCATTGGTAAAGCTGAGAAGTCTCTGGTGGCTGCTGATCTGCTTCTCTGATCTTTCAGCTTTCGCCCTCAGTATCTGACTCCGGTTTTTTATTGTTAAGAATAATTAGGGTTGCGCTTCACTGCCCACCAGAAGCTTCCGGAAGAACTGGCCTCATCAAGGACCTGAGACTGGCATGGAGCTTCAGCAGCTTCGCTGAGCCTGTGGTGGACCAGGGTCTTTATGAGGTGGGAGAAAGTGTAAAGTAGGAGAGTAGCCCGAGGTAAGAGAGAGGCAGAGAAAGAGGTCTGTCTCGGTTACTCGAAGGCAAACTTGTCTAGATTTATGTCAAGCTCTCCTAAAACAGCCAAGCTCTGTGCTAAGGAACTTCTGGGAGGCTTTGAAACCTGGGGAGCAGTTCACAGAAGGCCTCTAGGATAAAATCATACAAGCATGGAAGATCAAGCCTGTCCAGAGGGCGGGCAGTTACCGCTCTAGACTAAGGTATCTCTCTGCTACAAGAGTATGGAGATGGTTTGCCAGCAAGGGCCTTCCTCAGAAGCCAGGTGTCGTGGATGGAGAGGCCGGCCCAGCTGTAGCTAGAGCCTCAGTTCCAGCCGAGAGCCTCCCTAACCCAGGGAACCAGCATGAGCAGCAAGTGCAGTAGGGGAGGGCGGGACTTCACTCACCATTAGCTCTGAGCAGCCTGAGAAGTATGAGCCAGCCTCACCAAGCTCATGGGATGGGGAAATGCAGGGGGGCTTCATGGAAGAGCGCCAGGGTGTGTGTCCTAGTTAGCGTTTCTATTGCTGTGATGAGACACCATGCCCAAAGAGCAAGTTGGGGAGGAAAGGGTTTATTTGACTTACACTTCCACATCATAGCCCATCACTGAGGAAAGCCAAGGCAGAAACTCACACAGGGCAGGAACCTGGAGGCAGGAGCTGACGCAGAGGCCATGGAGGAGTGCTGCTTACTCGCTTGCTCCATGTGGCTTTCTCAGCTTGCATTTTTATAGAACCCAGGACCACCAACCCAGGGATGGCACCACCCACAATGGCCTGGGCCTTCCTCTATCAATCACTTACTAAGAAAATGGCCACAGGCTTGTCTGAAGCCCCATCTTATGGAAGCATGTTCTTTTTCTTTTCTTTTTTTTTCTTTTCTTTTCAAGACAGGGTTTCTCTGTGTAGACCAAGCTGTGCTGGAACTCACTCTATCAACCAGGCTGGCCTAGAACTCATAGAGATCTGCCTGCTTCTGCCAGTGCTAGGATTAAAGATTAAAGGCCTGTGCCACCACTGCCCAGCTGGAAGCATTTTCTTAATTGAGGAACTGAAGTTCCCTCCTCTCAGTTGACTACAGCTTTTGTCAAGCTGACATAAAACTCTTCAGCACAGTATGGAAGTGGAGTGGTTCAGGGAGAATGACTGAGGGTTGTGAAAGGCTAGCTAGGTTAGTGTCTCCTGTCTATGCTGCTGTACCCAACATGGATGTGCTGGTTTTGATGGCGTTGGCTGTCTCCTGAGCTCTGTAAAAGCTGATCATGCCTGCCCCTCCCCTTCACCTCCCTAGTGTTCCCTGGTTAACTCCCTACTTTTTGCACAACTGTATCTCACAGGGTGATCTCCAGACCCTAGTGAGTGTTGTGTGGAACCTCATTAGACTGCTTAGCATCATGGTCTTTTACACACAGCACACATTGCCTGGTCTGTTTCCTAGTCTGTGGTTTGAATGAGAACTGTTCCCTGTTAGTCTCTGGCATTTGAGTATTTGGTTCTTGTCTTAGTTAGGGTCACTATTGCTGTGAAGAGACACAATGGCCATGGCAACTCTTATAAAGAAAACTTTTAAGTGGGGTGGCTCGCTTAACAGTTTCAGAGGTTCAGTCTATTATCATCATGACAGGGAGCATGGTGGCGTGCAGGCAGACGTGGTGCTGGAGCTGAGAGAGCTACATCTTGACCAACTGACACACTGGGCGGTATCCTGAGCATATGAGACCTCAAAGCCCACCCCCACAGTGACACACTTCCTCCAACAAGGCCACACCCACTCCAACAAAGCCACACCTCCTAAAAGTGCCACTCACTATGAGATTGTGGAGGCCAATTACATTCAAATTAACACATTCTTTTTTTTTTTTTTTTTTTTTTTTGGTTTTTCGAGACAGGGTTTCTCTGTGTAGCTTTGCGCCTTTCCTGGAACTCGCTTTGGAGACCAGGCTGGCCTCGAACTCACAGAGATCCGCCTGGCTCTGCCTCCCGAGTGCTGGGATTAAAGGCGTGCGCCACCACCGCCCAGCTCAAACATGACTTTTTAAAACAAGTGAATGTTAATAATTTGAAGTAGATGAGCACTGCATCACTTACTAAACACGATACTTGCTCTTGGTTTCCTCCTAGTTCTTAGTCGGGTAAGAGTTTCTTTGTTGCTGTTTTTGTTACTCCTCTGAGTAAAGGTGACCGTCACCAACCTGATTCTGATCCCCAGGAGCCCACATGGTGGGAAGAAAACAAACCGTTACAAACGGCACACAGGCAAAGGTCCTCTTGCACTGTTTCCCACTTTAGGGAGCAGCAAGAGGCAGCTGTTGGGCACAGGTTTTATCTACATTTGAAAACAGCCAGATTCTTCCAGCATGTCAGAGGCAGCAGGGTGGCAGGCATCAGTCTGTACTTGATGCCAAGGAGGGCTGGCAGGTCTGAGTCAGGCTGGCTCCATCTGGAGGCTGCAGGGCACTGACAGCTGGGGCCCTGGGCTCATTCCAAGTGGGCATTGGGTCACTAGAGAACAGTGCAGCCTGTCTGCACTTCTTTTTTTGTTTTCTTGTTTTTTGTTTTCTCTGTGTAGGCCTGGCTGTCCTGGAACTCTCTGTAGACCAGGCTGGCCTTGAACTCAGAGATCCATAGGAGGCTGCTTCCTGAGTGCTGGGATTGAAGGCATGCGCCCTCCACAAGGCGCCTGTTTGCACTTCTGATCAGGTCATTCTTGTTTCCAGTTGCTTCATGAGTTGAGCCTGGACCCCATGCTGAGCATGCTGAGCATCTGTTCCAGCCCTGCAGCAGCCCTGCAGCGCCTCCTGCTGAGGTGCAGCCCACCCCTCTGGGAATGCTTCTGCTAGACAATCTCAAGCTTGAACCTGGGAGAGGCACATCTGGTGGGCATGCAGTGAAGCCAGGAAACCTGTGTTCCCAACAGTTTCCCGGTGGGGAAAAGCAGTTGGGGAGACACTGCAGCTAATGGCTTATGCCTACTCTCCCACCCCGCCCCCTCCCCCGTTTTGTCCCCAGATGTGTGAGCTCCAGTGTAACACCTGTTTAGAGAAGCCCATGGGGGACACTGCCAAGTGAATGTGCACATGCACAAAAGGTGCCAGGAAACAAACAAAGAAAGCAGCTTTCTGGAGGGCTGGACTGAAAGTCACCCCAATCCCCCTGATCCCCAGGGACCCACCAGTGAGCAGGCTCACCCACAGGCACCTGCCTTACTGAGTGTTGTATCATGACTGCCTCAGCCAGCCAAGCCCTGCCCCGGGTGTTTCTGCTGAGAAGTAGCTGAAAGGCTGCTGTTGTACACAAAGCATGCAGCCCAATATACCTCAATCTTCACACGTGGTTAGTCACCAAAAGCCACGATTACAGACAGGTAGCTTTGGCTAAGAAAATACGCTTTGTGGATAAAGATGGTACTTAAAGCGCTGCTGGGGTGACTTAAGGACAGACAGACTGAGCACTTTCACTTAGTGTCCACACCAAAGCTGGGGGGGGTGTGTGAGATGGCTCAGTGAGTAAAGGTGACCGTCACCAACCTGATTCTGATCCCCAGGAGCCCACATGGTGGGAAGAAAACAAACCGTTACAAACCATCCTTTGTCCTCCACACATGCATCATGGCACGTGTGTCCCTCCCACACACAAACTTAAAACAATGGACCGTAAGATGGTGGTTCAGTGGGGAATGGCATTTGTCAAGCCTGATGACCTGAATGGATCACTGAAACCCACAGTGGGAGGAGAGAACCGACTCCCGCCAAGTGTCCTCTGACCTCCACATAGTCTGCTCCCCCTTGTCGTCTCCCCAGACTCCTGAATCTACCTTTTATTTACAGCTTGTACAGTGAGTAGGCCTGGTAATGAGCAGGATTCAAGCACACCGTTTGGACTAATGTCATGGAGTAACACACTCAAGAGCGAACCTGTCCTCATTTTTCACATGAAGAAAATAAGGTCCCAAGATGGGAGGCACTTGGCCAGGATTTGCAGTGAGGCTGATGCTGAGCCCAGTGATCCACCCCTCCCACATGGTTTCCAACACCAGAGCTCACAAGCCTCGGGTGGGATACATCTGCAAGTGCAGCGTGAAGTAGGGCTCCAACCTTCCCTCACTGAACATCTGTCCCTACACACAGAGTTAATAATTAACATGTTCATCTGCAACACCATCTGTCAATTTTTTTTACATCAATGGGTCTGTTTAACCTGTTTATTGATCTATTTGGCCACCACAGAGCTAATACCATACTAGCTTAACTGCCACTGCTCTGTATACACACTGGCATCTGGTATACAAGTCTGTGACTCAGGGATTTCAGAAGTGACTCAAGTTCTGCTAAACAGATATTACAATTTCAATTAAACTTAAAATTTTCTAAAATGGGTATCTGAACATCAAGTCTTCCTATCCATCATAATATAGGTCTTCACTGCCTTTCAGTGAAGCTTAATGGTATTCTCCATTGTTACAAATTTGAGATTAAATCCTAGTTACTTTGGGGGAGGGATGTACTTTCTTGCTATTACATTTCTTTGTGGTCCTGGAGAGTGTACCCAGGGATTCATGCATTCTATGCACGTACTCTGTCCCTGAGAGACACCCCACCCTAGGCTGCTATTAGAAAAGGCATCTTTTTTACATTTTTTACGGTTTGCTTGTTAATGTGTTGAAATGCCTTTGGTTTCTGCATAGACTGTCAACTCTTTCGGACTTTGTACTAAGTTCTTCTGCCACACTGGTGGGGCCCGCACAATGAACAGCAGTGACAGAGGAAGTCCTCATTCCTCCCTGACCTTGAGTGGAGCTCACGAGCACTGCATCACTTACTAAACACGACACTTGCTCTTGGTTTCCTCCTAGTTCTTAGTTGGGTAAGAGTTTCTTTGTTGCTGTTTTTGTTAAATAGGTATTGAATGGTACCTGTTCTGTACAATCTGTTTCATTTTTCCTCTACTTCTTAATGATTACTTGGGTTTCCTCATCTTCTAGAACCAAGAGATCCTTCCCTTTAGTATTTAATGTTATGAACTTAACACACACTGGCTGTACACTAGAAACAAGAAAGGCTACTTCCCCAGTCCAGGGCTACCTGCTTGTTTCCAGGGTAGACTGTGGCGGGGACGTAGTGGGTGAGAGACTGCCCTGGGGGAGGATGGAAGCCCTGCTCTGTCAGATGTAGAAGTTCGCAGAAGCAGGGAACACAGGGGACTTAGTACACAACATGGTTGCCAGACTTGAAGCAAAGGAGGCACCTCCTACCAGTCTCAGCTATGGCCAGTTTTGCCAGCTCCCTTTCTTACTCAACCAGCCAGGGGATGGCATGCCCTTTCTACTCGTAGCAGTAGGAGAACATGGACTAGAGAGATGACATGGCTCAGCAGTTAAGAGCACCCACTGCTTTTGCAGAAGACCTGAGTTTGGTTCCTAGGACCCACATTGGGTGGGTCATAACGGCCTTTAACTCCAGCTCCAAGGGACAGGACATCCTCTTCTGGTCTCTGAAGGCACCTGCACTCCCATCCACATACTTGCACATAAATACACACAAGTATACATAATTAAAACATAAAATCTTTGTTTTTGCTTCAGCAGAATATTGGAGAAATACAGTCTGGGTAACAGGTTTTCCAAATGGTGGGGTTCCCAAGTATGAAGGCACAAGGGTCCCCATGGCCTAGTACTGCACTGACCCACTCTGTTGTGTGGGGATCTGGTTCCATGCGACTTAGCAGGCCATGATTGCTGTCTTCACTCCAAGAGCTGTCTGGAAGCAGAACATACAGTATGGCCACAGGGATAAGCCAGGCCCAGCGAGCGGTGCTTCAGGGGCCACAGGCCGATTCCACACGAGGAAGAACTTCCGCGTTGACTGACAGGAAGTACTCCATCACAGCAAATGAACAGACTGGCCACCAGCAGCAATGTGAAGCCAGGAGTGGGCTGCTGGTCTCCAGTGAGGTCTGGGGTGAAGTGAGCAGCTAACAGATGCCTGGGTTTACTGGAGAGCCATGGTGATCAGGGAGTGTTTTAGTTGGGAGCTGCTGGGCTCACAGCATCATTCCATAGGCTTCTCTGCTCTTGGTGCCATTGGCCTTCCGCCTTTGATCCTGTAGGTTGACCTGCCTATTTCCCAAGAGCTGGAGAGCCTTTATGAGCTGTGCGCTCCTGTGTATTTTGCAAATTGGATCAGGTGCAGAGCAGGAATTGAAAAGCAAAGACCTCCAGAGTCCTTTCTATTTGTGGAGGGAGTATTTCACATACTTCCTCACACACCAACAGGGCTTTATTGGTGGGACTTAGAACCGTGACAAACCCCAGCATGCAGACTGTGAGGGCTTGGTACAGGTGCTAGGGGATGAGAGATGAGAAGCCCCAAGGGATTTCTGCTCAGGGCACTCTCTCTCCTCTCAGTTCTTATGGGCAAGTTTGTAGGAAGACAGTTCAGCACTTCACAAACTGATGGGTGACCTCGAAGATCCCCACAGACTCCTGAGCCTTCTCGTCATAGTCTGTCCAGTCCTATGAAATAAGAAGGTGGCATTAGCCTCTCAAGGCAGAATGGGGCAGTGTGGACAGTGGAGAACCAGGAGTTCCAAAGCCCAATGCAGACTGACTCAGCGAGTCACGAACACAAGAGACCCTTCAGCGAGCAGACAGCTCAGGCCTGAACTCCATCTCTCAGCCTTGTAACCAGGCTGGTCATGTCACTTCCCCAAGCCTAAGTTCTGCCCTCTCTTTCTTTTTCTTTCCTTCCCTTCCTCCTTCCCTCCCCCTCCTCTGTTTTCTTTTCTTTTCTTTCCTCTCTCTTCCTTCCTTCCTTCCTTCCTTCCTTCCTTCCTTCCTTCCTTCCTTCCTTCCTTTCTTTCTTTCCTTTCTTTCTTTCTTTCTTTCTTTCTTTCTTTCTTTCTTCTTCTTCTTTCTTTCTTTCTTTCTTTCTTCTCTTCTTTCTTTCTTTCTTTCTCTGTCTCTGTCTCTGTCTCTGTCTTTCTTTCTTTCTTTGTGTAGCTTTGGTGTCTATCCTGGAATTCACTCTGTAGACCAGACTGGTCTTGAACTCAGAGATCTGCCTGACTCTGCCTCCTGGGTGCTGGGATTAAAGGCGTGCGCCACTGACACCCGGCTTTATTTTGGTTTTTCTAGACAGAGTTTTTCTGTGTAGCCCTAGCTAGCTGTCCTGGAACTTGCTCTGTAGACTAGCCTGGCCTCTAACTCAGAGATTCCCCTGCCTCTGCCTCCCAAGTGCTTGGATTAAAAGTGTGGGCCACCACTACCAGGCTTTTGAGTTCAGTCCTTTATTTAAGGGAGAAAAGAGACTTGGGAGTGAATGTTGGAACAATGAAAGGAGACACATTTGGAAACATGCTTAGCACAGAAACCAACACAAGGTGGGGCACAGAATGCCACCTACTGCGGTTACAAGGAGCCATGCAAATAGAATAAGCTGGTGCCCTCCCTTCACAGCTGGAACAAAAGACTCGTCTATCTGCAGGGTTGAAACAACTCCAGCTGATCACTACAGACACTTCAACTACTGCTCCCAGGGGAGATGGGCTTAGCTTCTCATGAGCGTCTGTGACAAGATTTTCATTAACTGGTGAAGTAAATACCTCTGTTTTATGTGTTTAAGAGGAGCATATTTACTATGTAGTTCACAGGCACAGGCACTGTTAACTCAAGCCTAAATGAAGCTTATCTGCTGTGTACTTTCCATTCAGGCACATTCAGCCTTCCTGCATGTACACAGGACTTACGGCCATTTAAATAGCAGAATCACTAACAAAAAGCACAAAAATTCAGAGCTAGCTCTCCACTGATAAGCTCTGTTCACCAAAAAGATAATTCCCATCGGGTACCATACAGCACCTTGCAGGATCCCCAAGTCTCACCTTTTCTTGCAGATTAATGTCACTGAAGACTGTCCCCGACTCTACACCTTCGGCAGCAAACCCAGCCTGCAGGGGAGAGGAAAACAGAGTGAGGTTGGGGAGAGACAGCACCTGTGAAGACTGGCCCAGGGCTGGTCTTTCTAGCAAAGCCTTCAAGATGAAAGGCAACTTCAGTGCAGCAGCTGCTCCTGTAAAACTCGGGTTTCCAAGTGACTCGGCACTGCTGTGGTGTGTCTAAATTACAGCCCTGGCCTAGAAGACTGCCTGGATTTCTTTCTGTTGCTGTGGTAAGCACCAGGACCCAAAGGCAGCTTGAGAGAGGAAGAGCTTACTTTGATTACATCTCATGGCCCAGGGAGGATGGGGCAGGACCTTAGAGACAGGAACCAGCAGAGACATCTAGGAAGGATGCTCACTGGCCTGCTTGCCTACTTCCCTCTCTCTTCTTTCTTCTGCCTTCTTCCCTTTCCTTCTTTCTTTTTTGGGGCAGGTCTTACTATGTAGCTCTTGTTGACCTGGAACTTACTATGAAAACCAGGGTGGTTTTGAGCTCACAGAGATGCCCCTGCTTCTGCCCCGCAAGTGCTGGAATAAAGGCGTGTGGCCATGTCCAGCCTCAGCTATCTTCCTTATACATCCAGGCTCACCTCAATCAGCAATCAGGACAGCTCTTCAGTTGAGGCTCCCTACTCGGGGGATTCTGGTTTGTGTTAACAAGAACTAGTCAAGTACAAAGGCAGGAGTGGGGTACATCCTCCATCACCCTTGTCTGTTGAAGGACCTGGGTACACACTCCACACTCCACTCCTTTCTCTGAACCTTAGGTTTTTTTTTTTTTTTTTTTTTAATGCCGAATGCCTTTTATTGAAGGAGGGAGGAGGTCTTAAATACAGGATTACAGCACAATGGGAGAACCCCGGAGGGCAGAAGTTTGCTACCGATGTTCTACAATCTTGCATCTAAGCTGTTAATGCCCAATATGCAGGATACACAGACAAGGAACTTCCCTTAAGCAATTTTTTTTTTAAGCTAGTGTCTCTCTACATAGTTCTGGCTGTCCTAGAACTCCTTATGGAGACCAGGTTGCTGTCAAACTCACAGAAATCCACCTGCCTCAGCCTCCTGAGTGCTGGGATTAAAGGTGGGCACCACTATAACTGGATTTGAATCTAAGGTTTTTTTTTTTGTTTTTGAGACAGGGTCTCATGGATTCCAGGCTGGCCTTAAACTCAATGTATGGCTGAGGATTCTTTTTTTTTTTTTTAATGATATGGGGATGCCAATACCATCTTTTCTAACTTACCCCTCAGATCTACTGTGAGGTAAAAGTACACAAATAAAGGGGTGAGTACTGATTTAAGAGTCAAACAGACCTGGGTTCAACTTACAGCCCTTTGCTTACTAACTGTGGGACTCTGGCAGGTTGCACTGTGGTAGTTTGAATTTATTTGGCTCCCATAGTCTCATAGGGAGTGGCACTATTAGTGGGTATGGCCTCATTAGGGGAAGTGTGTAGCTAAAGTTTTCCTGGTTCTGTTCAGCTCCTGTGGCCCTGAGGCTGGCCACTTGGACCCAAGTAAACACACAGAGACTTATCTTACTTATAAACTGTATGGCCGTGACAGATTTCTTGCTATCTGTTCTTACATCTTAAACTAACCCATTTCTATTAATCTATAAGTTGCCACATGGCTTGTGGCTTACCGGTGATTTTACATCTCACTTCCTCTATGTCTGGCTGGTGACTCCTGACTCAGCCTTCCTGTCCCAGAATTCTCCTCTCTCCTTATCCTGCCTACACTATACTTCCTGCCTGGCTACTGGCCAATCAGTGTTTTATTTATCAATCAATCAGAGCAACACATTCAACATGCAGATATCCACAGCAGAAGTGTGTCACTGTGGGGGTGAGCTTTGAGGTTTCTTATGCTCAGGACACTGCCCAGGGGGGTCAGTTCGACTTCCTGTGCCTACAAAATGTAGGACACTCAGCTCCTCCAGCACATCTGCCTGCATGTCACCATGTTCCCTGCCATGATGATAATGGACTGAACCTCTGAAATTGTAACCAAGCTCCAATGAAATGTTTTCCTTTATAAGAGTTGCTGTGGTCATGGTTTTTCTTCACAGCAATAAAAACCCTAACTGAGACGCGCACAATCTTTGAAGTTCCCTCATATGAATCACTCCACAGGGTTACAGTAAGGATGAAATGAAGTAACATGTAAAGGTGACGGGCATGGAGCACAGCATACAGCAGGCATTTAATCAGTGACAATTACTAATCATAGACTCCCCTGCTCAGTGCTAGAGCATTAAAGGGAAAAGCAGGATGGAGAATTCCTATTTCATAGTCTCTGTAAGAAGCAAAGTTCTGTTCTACATTCCCTTCCCCGAGACCCTCTTACAAATACGTACCTGGGGCTCGAAGTCAACCGGTTCAAGGCCCCGACACTCAAACTCTACTATTGTCTTAAACTTCTCATTGTCTTCAGCCTAGAAAGGAAGTGTTTCCTTTGAGGAGGCAGGCCCAGTGGGCCCCCGGGAGACCCCATGCCCTCTGTCCTTTATGCCATGTGGGCCCTGACTGCACCCAGGAGCCTTGAATGGGACCCAGAACAACTGAGCCCTTTAAAAGAACCTGTCTCGGGCACTGCTCCCAGAGGACCTTTTGTAGACACAGCTTCTGCAGAAGAGTAAGGATCCTTGGGCCAGCCTTCCTGCTTGTCAATAGAGCTGAGGAAAACCTGAATCATGCAGAACGAGCCAATCATAGGCCCTAACACTATATTCAATGAATGGTAAATAATTAGCACCAAGAAGACAAACAAGAATGTTATGTTACAAAGGCTCCAGACCACCGTATGGTCCCAGTAAGCACACCATTGCCTTTTGCTAACCATGAGGACAAGGGCTGGGGGATTGTAGAGGGTACCTTTTGGGAGGTGGGTAACCAGGAAATCCATGCCTACTTCACCCGTGGGCTCAGTACCCAGCACCATGCCCAAATTTTCAACCCAGTGTACTTTCAGGAAAGCACTGCACCATCACCCAGTGTATGGTGAATAAAAGATGGACTGAGCAAATAAACAACTAAGTGCATTAAAGACTTAATAAAAGGGCATGGTGTCGAGTGCATGTAATCTCAGCTTTCAGGAGGCTGACACAGGAGTAGGAGGGTTTGAGCCAAGCCTGAAACCTAGACTCAAACAACAAAAAAGAGTTAAGGACACGGGACAATGTCCTGTGGCTGGCCACTTTGATGCAGCTGCTCTTGAACCACTCCTCCCAGCCACCAGTTCAGATTTAATCCGACCACCCCGTCACTGCAGCAGGAAACTTACATTGTAAGACTTGATGGTGCTGCTCAAAATTTCTGAAATACAAAAAGGAAAAGTTGACTTGACTCTAGACCCACGCTCCACTCAGGGAAAAGAGTGAGCTGCCCAGGTTTTAGTACTTCAGGCCCAAGTCCACCCCTGGACAACATGAGTCTGCTTCCAGTGAGCCTGGAAGAACCTGGAGGGAGTCATGCCTGACCTACCAATGGAGTTTTCCCGGGCACACAGTTTGCACTTCTGGACCATGGAGGCACTGCCCCGGCCTCCTTTCAGTGCCACACTGTCCTGACAAGAAACAAACATAATCTCTAGTTATGTAACAGTTAGATGCAAGGATCCCAAAGAGATCTCATCCCTATTATCCAGTGGAAGAGACCAAGACCCACAGAAGTGAGTCACTTGCTGAAAGTTACAGGAGGGCTGGGGATAGCTCAGTGGTAGAGCATGTTTAGGATGGATTCAACCCCTCAGCACACCTGGGGTGGGGTGGGTGGGGCGGCACCCTAAGGAGTCTTCCTGTGATTGAGAAAAAAGGTCCCTCTTGCTTTTGAACTCTGCCTCATATCCCAAAGAGGCCTGTTGTTCCCAGTGCTGACCACACTGGTGTTTGCTCTCTCAAGCTACCATAAAAGAAAGAAAGAGACAGAGAGAGAGAGAGAGAGAGAGAGAGAGAGAGAGAGAGAGAGAGAGGAAGAGGAGGAGGAGAAGGAGGAGGAGGAGGAGGAGGAGGAGGAGGAGAAGGAGGAGAAGGAGAAAGAAAAGAAAGATGTTCAAAGGAAAGAGAGATGAAGGCCCGTGTCCCCAAACCTCTGCCCAGAGTATGTGGTGGGGACTATTACCATCAGCCGGATATACTGCCACTTCTCTGGAATCTCACCACAGTTGCCACATTTCAACTTGGGGTAGAAAAAGAGTATTAGTCGAGCAGCTGGCTTAGTTGGAAAGACATCATGGTTAGGGTAAGTATAGTGTAAAGCAGGCTCATAACCTACCACATCCTTCTACCTATTTATTTTAGATAGGCTCTCACTATGTAGACCAAACTATTTTTGAACCTGAGATCTCCCTGCCTTTGCTTTCAGAGTACTGGGATTCTAAGTGAGTGAGTGCCACTATGCCTAATACAGCCTATCTTCTAGGTGATTCCTACCTCATCCTACAACCAGCCCCAATGAGGACCCGAGCAGACTTATCTCCAGACAAGAACAAGTTGTTTCATTCCTACCCTCCCCTAAAAAGTGTATCATTTGGCTGGGGAACCCAAGTCACAGGCCCCCAAGCAACCACGCCTGGCTAGGAGCTTTGTGCTTAGGGTCCTAAGAGTGCTGGGGCAAGCTTTCATCATTTTGTTACTCTTTTCTGTCTCCTTCATTATTCTGTTTCAAGTCAAAGAAGTTCATTTTTCAAATGAGCCCTGGACCTCGTGCTCCAAAACATTTGGAAATGGGAGCTGTGGATGCAATGGTAGAGCACTTGTCTAGTACCGAGGGGATTAAATGTAAAGAAAAGCGATCAGTTATGACCTCCTGAAAGACAAGGCTTTGGATGGGTATGTGCGTCGATGAGTTAGACTAGAATAAGGCAGAATCTGGGAAGTGAAGAGCCGCACACTGTTTGGATCTCTACAGACCATGCAGACAGGGCACCTACCCGGTTGTACCAGGCTTACTAGTACTGTGTGAAGACGAAGGGTGGTCAACTTTCACAAGTTAAGCCAGCAAATAAGACAAGGTGAGTTTCATTCACCATATTAAGTAGTCACAAGGTCCCCTCAAATAACATTTTGTTCAGTGTCTGTTTACAAACCAAGAGCTGTGGAGATTGTACATTTGGGGAGTGCTAGCCTGCGGCCCTAGATTCGGATACATCCCCAGGACTGCAGAGGAGAAAAAAAGGCAAAGCTCCACCGTGAGGAGGACGCACATCTGTAATCCCAGCACACGGAAGGGAAAGGCAAGAAGATCTAGAGCTCAAAGTTATCCTCCGCTACATAAAGAGCTCATGGCCAGCCTAGATTACATGAGACTAATAATTAATAAAAGTAAGATCTAAAATTCCACCCTGAAAAATCCACTTATGTGCCTGGATAACTACCTCGGACCCAGTAGAACAGAAACGCTCCCAGTTCAGTACTGAGATAGTGGCTTGGCCTTGGGCCCTAAGAACGCCCACAGCCTCCCGATGCTCCTCCCTTTCCCAGGAGGGACCCGCCTTCCGCCTCACCTTCAGGTACCACCGGAAGTCCTCGCCCACTGGCCGAAGGTTGGTGACGTTCTCCAGCGTGGCTTTGAGCTGCAGCGCGATTTTCTGAGAAGAGGGCGGGCCAGGCTGAAAGCATGGCCGCGCGTGCGCAGCCGCGTGCCCCGCCCATTCCGCCCCTCCCAGCTCAAGGCCGGCCTCCCGGGCCTCCACGCGCGCCCACTCCCTTCACTCCCTCCTGGTATGAGCTCGCGGCTCTCAGGGCCTCGCCGCCTCCACCCCACCTCTGACTCGGCTACCGGACGCTCCGGTGGCGAATCGCCTCCCCTTACCCCCATAGCTGCCTGGTCCACGTTATGCCGCTGCGACTGCTGCTTTCCGGCCCGTCGTAAAAGGCTGGCACCGCCCGCGCAGCCTCAGTGAGGGTGGGCGGGAATCGGGGCGTTGGTGAGCGGTGTGGGCTGCTTCCAGTTTGTCTCGTCGTAACCTGCCGGGTAGCGCTTTTCTTTGTGGGCGCGTTGGAATCCATGGACTCGCTAATGTCAGAGATAGCTCCTGATTCTCAATTTGTGCCATCACTAAGCAGGCAGGATGTTCTGGCTCGAAACCTCTGCTCGACCGCTCTGGGCCCTCGGTTTTCTTTCCGCCTGTGGTTCCGAGTCTTCTTAGGTTTCGTTGCATCCTCGCAGATTTGGCGTAGTGGCCCTCTGCTACACTGCTCATTCGATCTACCTGCCCGACCTGACGCTGCGATCTTTCCCGCAGGGCTACTCTGTGTCCACGTCCTCGTGGTCCCTATGTCTGAAAACTGCTGGCTCCTCTCTGCGGTCTTATTCTATCATTTCTTTACCGACACTGCAGGAGCCGTGGGCATCAATGTTCGAAAACATGTCATCCACTTGACACTTTTATAACCCCGTCTTTGTTTTAATTTTATGTTTGTTTTGCCTGCTTGTATGTGGGTGCACCACATGCATGTAGCTCCCGCCGAGGCCAGAAGAGGGAACCGGATCCTCTAGTGACAGATGGCTGTGAGCCACCATGTGGACGCTAGAAACTGGATTGGGGTACTCTGCAAGAGCAACAAGCACTGTTATCCGCCAAGCCATCTCTTCACTTGCTCAAGTGTCATTAAAAAAAAAAAAAAAAAAAAAAAAAAAAGCCTTTTTCTGACACGACCAGACTGGCCTCAAAGAATCTCAGTAAATAGTCTGGCATCCTGACTTGTCAAGATAGTGATACCCCTAACTTGAAGCAGCAGGCAGAGAGAAGCATGAAAAGGCTGAGAACGCTTGGGACCTTGTCTCAGGTTGGACTGTCTCTAAGGATGTGTATTTAGGCTCATCACATCCCTTCAGACACATGAAACCTATCAAGTCCCATTTCTTCTAGTGTAATCTAACCAGCTATTTGCCTAAAGCCATGAAATTTATGTAACAGCAAGAGAAAGTGACTACAAATCTATCTGCTGAACAGTTTTCCTCCACACTGAAATACTGGATCTGTAAAAAAAAAAAAATTGAAGCCTGGGGCTGGAGAGATGGCTCAGAGGTTAAGAACACTGGCTGTTCTTCCAGAAGTCATGAGTTCAATTCCCAGTAACCACATGGTGGCTCACAACCATCCATAATGAGATCTGGTGCCCTCTTCTGACCTACAGGTGTATATGCAGACAGACACTGTATACATAATAAATAAAAACATCTTAAAAAAAAAAAATTGAAGCCCAACACAATGCAATTTCATGCCCGAGAAGCTAACACTACTCAGCTGTGAAATGTGGCTTGGTGGTGGAACACTTGCTTAGTATGTGCAAAACCCAGTCTTACACACACAGTGTATGTAAATCCAACAGCCAATGTTCAAATTTCTTTATGGTGTCAACATTAGTTTTTTAGCATGATGCAATTAGGGTCAAATATTGCATTATTTTGTCTGTCTTGGGGGAGATCAAATCCAAGACCTCACAAATGCTAGGCAGGTGCTTTCCTACTGAACTGTAACTCCAGCAATTGATTTGTCTTGTAAATATTCAGGTTCCTTTTCCCTTGGAATTTAAGAATCCAAATTGAACTGGGTGTGATGGGCGCCTGCCTGTAATCCTAGCACTTGGGTGACTGATCCCTAGTTCTAAGTCATCTGGGCAGTAAAGGGAAGGGAGGCTCTTTGTTAAAACCAAACCCAGGTCACTTGTCCTGGAATTTCTTTTGAATATTGCCAATGAGATTCCCAACTCTCATTGTATTAGAAAACGTATTTAGTATATGTGTGTGCACTAGCACACGCCCATGCCACAGCACAGGTGTGGAAATTGAGTCAGTTCTTGCCTTCCACCTTGTTGAGGCAGGGTACCTGTTTCTGCTGCTGGGTGCTCAGTCCAGGCTGGCTGGCCCACGTGGGTCCCAGGGACGTGGATGGTGGTTATCATGTCAGGTTTATGCAGCTAAAGCTTTACTGTCAGAACCATCTCCCTGGCACTCACTGAAAGTTTGTATTTTACATGAGAAATAATTCACACATTCAGATGTTTAGAAAAATAACAAAAAATACATGTTACTACTTTATTAAAGACCATCATTTATTGTTTATAAAAATTGCCCCAATATACAGAAAAAAACCTCCTAATTATGGTAACTAAAAACTCCCACCCCCCTCATGTCCACAATATCCAATCTAGATGGGTTTAATCTTGAAATGTAATCCAATGAGACTGAAGACTAAACACTTCAGGTCCTGGACAAGATAATAAAATACTCGTAAGCCTTCTGGATCCCTAAAATACAAAGAAAACAAAAATGTTGAAGAAGCAGAGAAAAGTTGGCAAATAAAAAAATTAATAACCCTGATTACTACAAAATGTTTGTTCCTTATGAAGGTATTTACAGCAGTAGAACCTTGAGGAAGCACATGTCCATTAAGAAGGAAAGAGTCACTTACTAAAATGGAGTAAAGCATGCTGTTTTTACTGTGAAAAACATAAAACCAAGGGGGAGAATCATGATTTCTAAAACAGATTCTGTCTTGTGCTTTTTTAAAAGGCTGGAAATCCAGGTCGGTGGTGAAGCACTTGCCTAACATGCCAGGCTCTAACCACGTTCAATTCCCAGTACCCGCAAACAAGACAGCCCCAGCACCCAAGATTCTTTATAGCAAATAGATTCACATCCCAGTGTTATAATTCACACCACCGACAACATGAATTTTAAAATTTAGATACAAGATTTTCACCACTGAACAGTCACCACTGAGAAAGCTGTTCACTCACTGACCAACATTTGTTTGGCCTTACTTCATTTTCTCTTCTGGATGTTACTATGCATTCCTCGGTGTCACTGAGAAGCACTAACTGAATGAACCACAAGTAAAAGAAGCAACCTTTGAAAACACAATTGGCCTGAATCCATAAGCTCTGCATTTGTGAGTTCAGCCATGAATGGAGGATATAGTTAGGTTTATGAGGTTTCCAACTATTGAGTGGATATTCAGATGTTTTTTTTCTTGCTGTTATTTCCTAAATGATATAACAGCTATTTATACACAATTTGGTTTTATAAAGAGGATTTAAAGTATATGGGAAGTACACAGGGGTTCTGTGAAAATGGGACACTATTTTATATAAAGGAATTGAGCATTCAAAGATTCTGGTACCAAAATTCCTGGAGCTAACCCTCCATGATACTGAAAGACAACTGTAACCTGGAGCCCCTGTGAATGAGGAGGACCATAATGACTTCTGTCTTGTGTCTGCACCACATCTTTCTATGCTGGCCTCAGTTGGTTGACATTTTCTTTTTAATCTCCAACACCAGACATAACTGATATAAATGTCATAGATACTTACTTAGACTGGTTGACATCAATAAGGGAACCAATTTTTGATGTTGTAAAAGAAATGTGTTCATCGCCAATGACGATTTCAAGCTCCTAGAAACATTAAAATAAATAAATAAAGACAGCACTGATCATTAAGGAAGCACACAGGACAAAGGCTCATCCAAACGCTGGTCCTCATGCTTGCACGACAAGCACTTTATCCACCAAGCCACCTCTACAGTCCCTCTTCTTCTTCTTTTAAAATAATAGTTACTCACTGCTGTGTGTGTGTGTGTGTGTGTGTGTGTGTGTGTGTGTGTGAGAGAGAGAGAGAGAGAGAGAGAGAGAGAGAGAGAGAGAGAGAGAGAGAGAGAGAGAGATATGTATGCATGTAGGCATGAATCTCAGGGCATATTCATGGAGGTCAGAAGACAGTTTATGGGAGTTCTCTCCTTACACCTTCATGTGGGTTATGGAGATTGAACTCAAGCTGCCAGGTATGGCAGCAAGAGCCTTTACCCGTTGCTCCACCTTGCTGCTCCCCATCCCCATCTTTAAAAACAAACAAACAAGCCGGGCGGTGGTGGCGCACGCCTTTAATCCCAGCACTCGGGAGGCAGAGCCAGGTGGATCTCTATGAGTTCGAGGCCAGCCTGGTCTCCAAAGCGAGTACCAGGAAAGGCGCAAAGCTACACAGAGAAACCCTGTCTCGAAAAACCAAAAAAAAAAAAACAAACAAACAAACAAACAAACAAACAAACAAAACACAAGTTATACCTGTCTCCCACTCTATTCTCTGGGATCCCCCTAAAACTGGCATGTATTCCTCCCACTTGCTTTTTTAGATTTAGCAGCATACTTTTAAAATAAATGGCCATACCCGATATGGATATATATATTTTCCATTCAATATTGTTTCTAAGATTTATCTACGTTGAGCTACTCAACAATTTAAATGTGTTGAACATGCCATTTCCTTACTGAAGCAGACTTAAGTTCCTCACAAATGATGTGGCAAGAATGTTCTAGATCTTGGGGCCGAGCCCCTGGTAAACAACTGTGCTAGTCCTGGATTTAGGTCCCCAGTCCCACCGAAATTAAGTATTTTTAGCTCTGCCAGCTCCTATCCAAATGGCTTCCTAGTGGACTTGATTCCTGCCATCAGTGTATGAACTCTTTCTATTCTGAAGACCTTGATGAGGCTTTAAAAAATGTGATGTCCTAATTTTCACAGGTTGCAAATGCACCTGTAAGTCTTTTCCACGTCTACTGGCTCCTATTTGAGTCTATAAACTGTCTATTTATATCCTTCGCAAGATTTTGCCCCCTGGGTTATCTTTTTATTGGTTTATAGTTCTTTACATATTCTGCAGAGAAACTCCTTGTCAGATATATTTTCCAAGTATCTTCATCCAGTCTGTGGCTCCTTTCAACTTTATCTAGATATCTTTTGTAAGTTTTAAGTTTAATGAAGTCAAATTTACATATCTTTTCCTTTAAGGAAGAGTTTTTGTTTTTGAGATGGTTTCACTATGTACCTTTGGCTGGCCAAAGAGACCCATCAGCCTGTTTCCCAAGGGCTGAGATTAGAGGCATGTACCAACAAGTTCAGCATAATTTACATTTTGAAAGAACCCCCCTGCCTTTAGGATAGAAATATGGCCGGGCAGTGGTGGCGCACACCTTTAATTCCAGCACTCAGGAGGCAGAGCCAGGTGAATCTCCGTGAGTTTGAGGCCAGCCTGGGCTACAGAGCAAGATCCAGGAAAGGCGCAAAGCTACACAGAGAAACCCTGTCTTGAAAAACCAAAAAAAAAAAAAAAAAAAAAAAAAAAAAAAAAAAGAAAAGAAATATGGGGCTATACAAGACAGGAGAAACAGAGAAACCAGAAGTATGGAGTAGAGTAGTAGCAGTCAAGGTAGGATTATCTTTTATTTTTTAGTTATCAAAACAGTAATACAGGGCTGGAAAGCTGGCTCAGTGGTTAAGAGCACTAGTTGCTCTTCCAGAGGACCTGGGTTCCATTTCCAGCACCAACATGGAATTAATAAAGCACTCACCTGCCGGCCTACTCGGTCAGGAGGGGGCCACAGAGCATCATCTTCTTTGGTGATTTCACTGTCATCAATAATTCTCTTTAATTCTTCCATCACACTTTTATGTACATAAGCCTAAAATCAAGTTTAAAATACATGAGCCTGTAGAGGCCATTCTCTAATTCAAACCACCATACCGCAACAATATTCTAACTCAGAAAGTAATGGGAGATAAAAATGATTGCTCCTGAAGATCTGTTTCTCAAACCTCAAAACAAAAGGTGGGTTGGGATCAAACGTACCCACTGACAACAGCCCAGCTCCCCCGCTACTTGTTGGCATATCCTGTTCCCATGAATCTTTTCTCTGCTGTGATTTGAACGTGCCCCTCCAAATTAGGTTGAAACTTAACGCCCCCTGTGAGACTAGAGACTTTTAGTACATGATTAGGCCACAAAGACAGAAGGATTCAAGGGAATTACCCGGCCCCCTTTTCACTCCTTTGTCATATGAAGTTGTTTTTTTTTTGAGGATAGAACAATTAAGACACCATCTTAGAATAGACTGGGTCCTCACCACACACCAAACCTGACAAGGTCTTGGAATTCACTGAGAGGTAAATCTACTCTTTATACGTTACCCAGTCTCAGATATTTTAATATAGCAGTATGTTTGGACTGAGATACACCTTTACTTTGGACATGATTTCAGTGTGTCCTTCCCAACCCCTTTTATGTGACTAAAGGTTTGGTCCTCAGGGTGGTACTAAGGAAGTGGTATGGATCTTGAAGAGGTAGGGATTACTGGAAGACCCTTAGTTCACTGCAGCATGTCATCAGAGGAACCAAGGCACCCCAGGGTCTGTTTCTGTCTCACTCCCCTGGTCTGAGAAGTCATTGCATGGCCACACACATACTCCTACTACTGAAGCGATGTCTGGATTTTGAATTTCCAGAACAATGAGCTAACTAATCTCTTCTTTGCTTTGGAGACAGGGTCTCACTTAGCTCAGACTGGCTTCAAACTGGAACTTTAATCTCTAACCCCCCTGCCTTCACCTCCAGAGTCCTGCAACTGCAGACATGTATCATCATTCCTGGCAATAATCCTTCAAAAGCCTGTCAGAAAAGTTGTTACAGTGATGGACGAAGACTAATACATCCTGCTTCTTTTTTTTTTTTTTTTTTTTTTTTCCGTTTTTCGAGACAGGGTTTCTCTGTGTAGCTTTGCGCCTTTCCTGGGACTCACTTGGTAGCCCAGGCTGGCCTCGAACTCACAGAGATCCACCTGGCTCCGCCTCCCGAGTGCTGGGATTAAAGGCGTGCGCCACCACCGCCCAGCCCCATCCTGCTTCTTTTTAAAGAGAGGGCTTCATGTAGCCAAGGATGATCTTAAACTTCTGATCTTGCTTCCACCTTCCGAGGGCTGAGATTACATACATGGACTACCATAACCAGTTTCTGTGGTACTAAGAACCAAACCCAGGGTCTCATGAAGGCAAGCACTCTATCAACTGAGCTCCTTCCTCAGCTCCATCCTAGTTACTCTTAAATAGAAAAAGATATGATGCTGACTTGGCATAAAATTAACTGCTAAATAGTATGATGATATACTGACTGCTGTATTTTCAAGTCTGACAGAGTGATTAAAAGGAAACAGTAGTTTTGATGAAGTCTTAATAGTATGGTAGAAATCACAGCAGAATGCAACTTTACTGAGCTATGAGTACGCCTGAATTTTGGCTAATCTCTCTTATAAGCAAGAGTAACTTTGAACAAGCCTCAGATTTAATATCTGGGCTTTCATTTTCCTATATGTAAATATGGCAGAATACTCTGTCACATGGGCGTTTATAATCAGGGTCAAAGAAGATACATATATGCCAGGTGGTATGTGCATGCCTTATTTCCAGGGGAGGCAGAGGCAGGTAAATATCTGAGTTTGAGGCCAGCTTGGTCTATAAAGGGAGTTCCAGGACAGCCAGGGCCACGAAGAGAAACCCTGTCTCAAAAAACAAAACTAAACACACACAAGGCACCAGTCTGCACTTAACAACTTTCCCTTTCAGGAGCAAATGCAATGCTCTCTTCAAAGACTAAGTGCTAGGAACTATGTCAAGCACTATAAATATATTGAATTAAATAAATATAGCACTGGGAAATGGAAAGTAGATTTTATTATCCCTCATTTTGCAGATGAAAAAAATCGAGACCGAGTTCAGCTAGGGAACTTGTCTGAGGTCACATGGTCAGTATGGAGCAGACTGAGGGTTCAAACCAACACACAGACATTTCCGCTGCTAGTTACTGGTTCAGCACTGTAAAACAACAACAACAAACCTGCAAATAACAGACCCGAGAAATAACCCAGTTGTTTAGAAATAAGTGTTTAACTGGGTATGGTGGAGCACACCTTCAATCCCAGCTTGGGAGGCAGAGGCAGGCAGATCTTTGTGAGTTCCAGGCCAGCCCAGTTTACAGAGTGAGTTCCAGGGTAGCAAGGGCTACACAGAGAAACCCTGTCTGGAAAAACAAACAAAAAGACAAAACAAACAAAGAAAAAAGAAAAAGAAAGAAGTATTTATCTCCCCACTCTTCATTTTTCATTACTACCACTAGAGAGAGCATAAACCATGAAAACAAAAGGCTAGGCTGTAGTCAAGGAAAGGATCATACCTCTTTTCTGATCATAACATCATTTTTGTAATTGCTGTTGTTGGCATAGCGCAGTTTTCCTGTGGGGGCAGAAAAATAAATGCAATGTACAACATAAAATGAACAAAGTATCAGTAGCCTACTAAGAATATCAACTTTGTCTAAATTATATCCATTTTCAACCCACTTCACAGCTGTGATATTAGTCTTTTCAGTGCTCTACTTTAAACTACTAAACAACTGAAGATGCACCTGACACCGAACTAGACTCCAGGCTAAAGCTACCAGGATGTGGCAAAAGAACACAGGCAGGCTCTTTATGACTCTGGCAAACAGCTTTTCGGCAGGTCAGTGACCTCAGCTGTAAACAGGAATTATAATTGCTAACTTACCTACACAGAGAGTGTGCCGATGCTCAACTGGGTTGTGAAGTATTTTGAAAACCGTAGGAAGCTGCATACAGGAACACACACACATATACCCCCATGTGGTCCTATGATGCTGATCTATTTCTGCATACTTTTAAGTGGCGCACACCTAATCCCAGCACTCGGGAGGCAGAGGCAGGCGTATCTCTGTGAGTTCGAGGCCAGCCTGGTCTACAATGTGAGTTCCAGGATAGGCTCTAAAGTTACATAGAGAAATCCTGTTTCGAAAAACCAAACAACAACAAAACAGGAAATGTTGGCTGAAGGTCTGAGCAGGTTTCATGCATAAAGTGACTTTGGGTGGTGGGTGGGACAAGGGAAGAATGTAAAGTGTAGGTGTGGGTTAAGGGACCAAGAAAAGACAAGATGGCGTTTTGGACAGAGTTCACATCAAAGAGGCTGAAAACTAAAAAGTGCTTGGGATGTTGCAGGCAGAAACAAAACAGTGTGCGAGGAGTACTGTAGGGCTGTGGCTGGACAGGCAGGCAGGAACTCGGCTTGGCTGTATGCCATGGTAAGGGGTTTGAATCTTATCAGGAAGGCAGAGGGAAGCCATTGACAGTATCAGAGAACTACAGTAATCTAATTACATAGGCCTGTTGCTACATTTTCTTGTCCATCTTATAGAGAATGAACTGACAAGGAAAAGATCTGAGGAGGAGAACTGTCTTTGCTTCCTCATCACACTGCAACCTTCCCAAAATATTATCAATCAGATACATTCAAATTGTCTCCAACAGTATCCTAAATCTTCTCCACGTCTATAGTCCTATTTATCTAGTCTGGACCACCATCTATGTCCTGACAACCATCACGCTTGCCCATTCTGTGTTCAAGAGCCAGTATACTTTTTGAAGAACAGATCACACTTCTTCTCTTAAAAGTTTCCAGTTGTTTTCCTGCTGCACCTATTCATGGCCTATAAACACCTAAATGGCGAGGCTCCTATCTAACATCATCTCCTACTATTCTCCCTGAAATTCTCTATTATCTTTCAGTCATCACAGTGGCCACCTGAAACATGCCTGGTTCTTTGCTGTCCTATGACCTGCTGTTCACACGCTATTTTTCCTGAGCGTCACAAATTAATCCCTTTTCAATTACGGCTCAATTCAAATACCCATTCTTCAGAGTGCTCTCTAACGGCGATGCTATCTTCTGATCACTCCTCACGATAGGAGATCATTGTTTACGGTTTCTCCCAGTACTGAAACACATTTTCCACTAGAGTGGAAATTTATCTTCGTTGCTCTGTCCCCAGAGTGGAACACAGTCCGGTGGAACATGGGCATTCAATCTTCGTTGAAATATAAGCAATCTGGCTTTTAAAAAAAAGTTACCAAGGAGAAGCTCCAGCGTACAGACAGAAAGAACCAGCGAAGCCGAAAAAAGAATGTGCCTTCCACACCCCAGCGGCACCGATCTCAGTCCCTTCCTTCACTTGGCCACATTCGGAGCCCGGCTCCTCCGCCCTCCCCCAGGTCCGGTCCCTCTCCCGGCAGGCGGGAGGCCGCTCTTACCGTCAGGTCGGAACTCAAACTCCAGGAACTCATGACCGAACTTGCCTTTGTGACCCACGTAGTAACGCAGGTAAAAGTCACTCTCCATGGCCCACAAGGGACAATCAAGAGCGAACTTTAGGAACAGATCACACTACCAGGATCTGCGCCCTAGACTGACGTAGTGGTGGCGCGTGGAAGTGACGTCAAACCGCCGCGCCGTTAACAGGTTTTCGCTCTCTGGAGGCGGGAACGAGATCCCACGCCTCCTAGTCCTGAGGCGAGATCAAGCTCGGCGCTCCTCCTTTCCGGAAGTCAAGTGCTCCGCAAGGTCCGTGGGCTTCCGTAAAGGCCTGAGCTCCCACGGTGGCGTCAGGAGACGTTTACCCGTAGGTTTTAAGCCCCGCCCTGCGCGCTGGAGTCCACTCAGGCTCAGCCTCAATTTAAAGACACAAGTGAGTCGAACGAGACTATTCACTCTCTGAGCCCAAGTGGTCTCCACAGTAAATTGGGGCAAAATGGCTCACCCATCTTTGAGCACGCTGCCCCCTTCCCCACCCCCGGTGTCTGAATCAGGAGTTGGCTTTGACGGGGAGTGTAGTAGTGAATAGCTGTGGTCCAGCACTCAGAGCTTAACTAAGCAGAGGGGTCACAAGTTTGAGGCTACAGGCTGCATACTAAGACCCTGTCTCGAAAAAGTTCGCTTTACTTAACTGTCTTACAGGGTTTCTCTGTTTAACGGCTCAGGCTGCCCTGGAACTGTCTGTGTAGACTAGGTTGGCCTTGAACTCACAGAGATCCGCCTGCTTCTGCCTCCCGAGTGCTGGCATTAAAGGTGTGTGCCACCAATGCCCAGCTTACTTAACTATCTTTTAAGAAAACTGTTGTCAGTGCCTGCTTCCCCAATCCACAGCGTTTCCTGTGAGTTGCCTGCACTGCCAACATCCCTTTCTGCCATTTATTTATTTTACTTACAGGCAGGGTACCGCTACGTGGTCCAGACTGACCTAGGACTTGTGACCCTCCTACCTCATCCTCCAGAGGGCTACATGGTCCAGACTGACCTAGGACTTGTGACCCTCCTACCTCATCCTCCAGAGGGCCACATTCCTGCACAAGTTGCCTTTCATCTCTCCTGTCTTCCAGGCACACTGATGTCTAGGTGCTGTGGGTAGAAGTTAAAATGTTGGATTTCCACCCCCTAGTCTCCTTACCCAGCAGTGATTCTTAGCCCTGGCTGCGTGCTGATGGAATCCTGCATCGACGCCTCCAAATATACCCAGGCCAGGCCAGGCATTAAAGATACCTTTAATCCCCGCTCTTCAGAGGCAGAGTGGGGCAGATCTCTGTAAGTTTAAGCCCAGCCTGGTCTACCCTCTCACAAAACAAAACAAAAAGCTAGATGAGTCAAACATGGGGACCACTACCCAAGAGGTCATTTTTAAGAATCAAAGTTGACCTCTGTGAAAGTTTTCTGACTGTGGGAATTTTAAGGTTGAATAGCTCAAAAACAATAAAAGTCTCCATTATGGAAGACTGACACACATCTTTACCAAATGAACCATCTCACCACTCCCTCCTCTACCACTGTTTTGTTTTTGCTTGGTTTTTGTTTTTTGAGACAGGGTCTCACTATGTAGGCCAGACTGGTATTAAAGGCATATGCCATCACCATGCCCAGCTCCTGCTGCATTTTAGAAAGACTGCTTTGGTTGTAAGCTAGACTGGAAAACCCAAAGACCAGAAGTATAATACAGTTAGATAGGTAGTTGTTAAAGTAATCCACGAGGGTAGTCATACGATGATGACTCATGTGCAGGTAATGACAATGCAGATTGAAAAATGGGTGGATTTGAAATGAAATACCATAATGAGTGGATTTGAAATGAAATACCATCATGTAAAGGGTAGGCAAAGGAGACTAAGCTGTGACCAAAGCTGTGAGGAGAAAGCCAGACATACAGTGTTATAGATACTAAACTAAGTGTATTCCAGAAACAAAGAACAGCCTAGTGTTAAAAGTGCTCTGAGGGGTTGGGGATTTAGCTCAGTGGTAGAGCGCTTGCCTAGCAAGCGCAAAGCCCTGGGTTTGGTCCTCAGCTCTGGGGAAAAAAAATACTGCTCTGAGGTCAAGGAAGAAAAAGACTGGAGGTGTCTACAAGATTTCCAATAAGGGAGGCCCTAGATGACCTTTGTAAAAGTCACCACAGTGGCATGAGAATAAGTGACAGATCAGAAAACATTGGGCTGCAAGTAGGCAAAAATCGTACTGGAAATGTGGAGTTAGCTAACCGAAACAGACAAGAGGTTGCTTCCTGGAGGAGATACTACCTAAATTTAGTACTTAATAACAAGCAGGAAATTCTAGGTAGAGACTGCTACACATGCTATTGTTCTTTAGGACTACGAAAAAGAACTGTAGCTTTGGGCAGTTACTTTACTCATTTCTTTATAAAGTGGGAGTGGATAGTACTGAAAATATTATTTTATAGGATTATTGCTAAGATTGGGATGATTTGTGAAAAACATTTGTTATACATTAGGGAGTTAATCAGTGTTAGTTCACACATCCCCCCATTAAAGCACCACAATGAAGCAAAACAGATTTTAAAAAATGAATTTAATCTCTCTAGAAACAGTGTTCTGATTTTACAAATGTCCACATTTGGTTTTCAGTTCACCAAGATGATGTCAGTACAGCTAGTGAAATGGAGCACACCTCCTTCAGTCCCTCGGCCTCTGGAAGAAGCTAGGTTGCCGAGACACTGAGTACAGAAGCTAACGGAACTCAGAGTGATGTGACAAGAGCAGAAATGGTTAGTGCGACCCAACATTTTACATGCCCTACTATTACACCCAATGTGGTAATTTGGAGGGGGAGGCAGCAAACAAGAAAACCCATTTGGATAGTGTGAGTTTGCAAACCAGTACCTTACCCTTACATTAACAGCTTGTATAGAACAAAATGCCATTTTAAAAGTCTGTGGTTTATACAGTCTTCTCTTGTAGTTTTTGTAAAAAAAAAAAAAAAGTATCAAAACCTTGTCTTTAAATATATATATATGTATATATTTATACAGGTAGCTTTTTTTTAAATTAGTTTTGACAACACAAAATGTTTGCAAATGCTGTTCCTGCTGATTCTTAAGACTGTGCACATGGTGAACAGTCTGAATGAAGCTTCCTTTAATTAACTGAACATTTGGAGCTCTAATTTCCTCCACCTTCTAAATTCTTCATATCTTGAAAAGTCCCAAATATCCTAAAAATATAGTGTAAGGAGACTCTGACACTCTATCTTCATGCATTTATGAGGAAGGAAATTATATAGTTAGGAACTGCTGACTGACTGACTGACATTTTGTGAAGTGGTGAGTGTGTGGCGGATGGGCATGGTCTTTGTATTCCTGTGGGATTTGAATTGTTTTCTCCTGCACCCAGTAGCACCTGACTGTACTGACTGGGATACCCTCGGATTCTGTATCTCTATCGTCCTGTTTTCTTTCTTACAGTTGAGAGAAATGGAAAAGGTGCTTGACAGCACAGTGTGCTTCTGTTGAAAACCCCACTGCCCTTACATTAGTTTTCACTAACCGTGTCAAAAATCTGACTCAAATAAGTAGAAAGCAGTCAGCATTCCCTGTGGCCACTGGAACGCTTGAGGTGGAATGACGTCATGCCTTCAAAGTGCTGGCGGTTAAGTTTTCCATGATGCCTTGTACACAACACACGACCAAAGGTCGGTCTGCTTCATTCAATCAGAAGTTATTTTATAAAGTGCTTGTGTTGAACTTGTCTTTCCATCCAGTTTCTCTTCTGCCAACTCCCTTTGAGTTCTTTATTCCGGATATGAACTACATGCTGTTCCTTAGAGTTCCGCAGTTGATTCAGGCCCAGTCTTAGCTCAGTGTCCCCTCTGCCAGAAGCACCACTTTTCAATTTTTAAGACTTGTCTTTGGGTCACTTCTATGAAGACCCAGTTTTTCATCTTTTCAGGTAAAATGACCCATCTTCTTTGTTGTGTTCTGGCAGTATTCTAAGTGGAATCTACCCTTTGTGTATGTGTGTGTGTCCCCATCCATATGTATCTTCTACTGCAGTGAGCTCTGAAGGGGTGAAAAACATTTAACTGACCTTTGATGCTTGCAATGCCTAGCATATAGCACCCAGTGAATAGTATGTTGTGAATACATAAGATTAACTGAAGGTCTCAAGAGTATTAACTGCCATCATTTTAAATCCCATCTCATTATTTTTACTCCTTGAAGTCAGAAGCCATTTCAGTCGTGTGTGTGTGTGTGTGTGTGTGTGTGTGTGTGTGTGTGTGTGTGTGTGTGTGTGTGTCTGAAGAGCAGAGTTTTAGTTTCTTGTCTCAGGAAGGCCATTTCTGGTAGTGCCCTCATCAGTGCATTGGACAGACAGTCACAGGAGAGGAAGCAGGTTTGACTGCACACTTGTTCAGGCAGCCCAGTGTTGTCTTCTGGGGAAGGGAGAGCCAAAGGCCTGGCCTGGCGTCTTTTAGTAAGTAGTTTGTTGAGTGTTCTGCCCCCTTGATTGATCACTAAGCATCCTTCTGGCTGTTGTTGGCTGTGGCTGCATATGCACAGCAGCAAAGGGCAGCAGCAGATTTGAAATACAACTCAGAATGAGGCTCAAAGTCTTCAGTGCTAGGAGGAAATGGCTGTCCTCCCCAGACTGCTTCTGAGCTACTGCTACCCATGGATTTGTCGGTTTGTTTTGATGTAGAGTGCTGCTACAGCCCCTGCTTGCAGACTGTGGCTGTAGCATAGTCAGGGAATAGGGCACTTCTAAGGTGTGAATTTCATCTTTTGGAAATCCTGGACTGTATGTTTCAACCATATTTTGAAGTCCAGGATCTGACTAAAAGTTCAGAAACTCTGAATTAACTACTGAAGCTGCTTATTTTGTGCAAATGTTGATGCTTTCACTTTCAGCATTTTTCTTCAGTTAGAATTGATTTTCCTTTCCATTCCTGAATGGATATAGTGAGTAATCTCCATAGGAGTTGGCCACCTGTTCTTGAGACTGTTTGGAATGGGTCAGAGGTCAACTGCATTTATTCAGCGAATATCTCAGGACCATCAACACATGTATACCAGAAGGAAGTTGTCAGACATAATGGTCACACTTAGAACACAGCCATTTCTTTTAAAGGTTAGGAAAACACGAGTGACTTAGAGCAAGCTCCTAGGAACAGGATGGCAGAACTCCAGATGGCCTTTGAAATTCAGAGGGTGTCAAGCTGGTGAGACATTCAAGCTTCACTGATTTGGGGGAAGCTGGAGAGTGGGAACAGGAGACATTTTAAATGTCAAGTTCCAGGTATGTCAAAGGTAGATACATGTCCTCTGCTTCCACGTAAGCCAAATACTTCCATGTTGTACTTGTCCCTGGTCATTTAGCTGGAGTGAATTGGCAGAACAGCAGAATCACGGAAAGACCATACTTTGGAAGAGAAAGCTAGTGGAGACTGAATTCCTTCTGGGACTATGGGGTTTCCAACAGTGGATCCCACAGACAGAAAATGGCTTCCCCCCCACCCCAAGGCTCAGAAAAAGTAAAGGTGGTGTTCATAACGAAGAAAGATCTATATAAACACCCAGAGTTTTCCTTTTATTTATAAAGCAGTAAAACAAATCCTTGTGTGGACACATGCCCAGTATGCTATATCTCCTATGTTATTTCCCCCCCAAATATAACTTTGGATGTGGTAACCTTTATGGACTTAGTTTTATCCATGTGAACATATGATGGTAAGAAACATGTTTGTTATTTTAAAATGTTTCCCCTACTTAAGAAAATGGTAGAAAGTAAGGGGATGGAGAAACAGAGATTTAATCAAACCTATTCCAAAATCTTTGTCCTCATCCACAGCGACTCGGAGGTTCAGTGCCTGAGCCAGTTCTTATAGTAAATTTGGCAATCCTAGAAATGTCTTCACTTAGCTCAAGAGCAGCGGTTCTCAACCTTCCTAATGCTGGGACCCTTTTATATAGTTCCTCATGTTGTGGGGACCCCAACCATAAAATTATTTTTGTTGCTATTTCATGGCTGTAATTTTGCTACTGTTATGAATCGTAATGTAAATATCTGTGTTTTCCAATGGTCTTAGGTGACCCCCGTGAAAGGGTCATCTGGCCCCCAAAGGGGTCATGACTCACAGGTTGAGAACTGCTGTCTAGAGGCTCAGCCTTCAGGTGCTTCAGAGGAAAGTCAACCTGAGTCCTCACAGAGAGCTGAACTTTAAGAGGACTTCTGGCACTGTGTAATATCTGTATACTGACCTAAACCACAGATCAGAAAGCTTAGGCAGGTGTCATAACAATCATGGACAAGCTGAAAAGCTTCTTGCTGGCTCACCAAGTACTCAGGAGTAGCCGGAGGTGAAAAGATCTATCTTTTCCCACCACATGTCTGCGCAAACTGTGGCATCTATTTTCTGAATGAAGTTTCGGAAGGTGTCTCTGAAAACTAGATACGCCTCTTGTGGGCTGTTTTAAAATAATTTTGTTTTTATGTATTTGAACAATAGTCATGAGTGTGCCTCTTCTCTACAGATTCTTTTTTCTTTCATACAAACATACACACATAAACACAGAGTCTGTGCAATGGGCCAGTCATACCAAAAATAAATACTCTCACTTCTCTAACTTATCTATAGAGCTAACCTTACTTTTGAAATATGTTAATAAATAATCTAAATGAGGAAGGAAGTTGAAGTGTTCTTTCTTTTTATACTTATGTTGATGGATAGCCACAAAGCATAATTTTATTTACAAAAAACCAAGCCCCCAAACTAAAAAAGCCCTCAAATCAAAACAAATGTCCTCTGTAAATATAGTATTCAAATGATGAGTCAAGTTTGTCCCATTGGCCCCGTTTGGTTATATACATCATGTTAGTCACTCAGCAGGAGCTGTCCCATGAATTCTTCATGGGTAGTGCAACCAGTTAAAAAGTGTATAAAACATTATACATATAAAAACTTTCACATCCTTTGGATGTTTGCAGTTCATCATAACTTTGTGGTTACCTTTCCGCAACATAAATTTAAAAAAAGTCACACACATACACATTCACACACACTCACACAGACCCATATATAGAAATGGCACTCATCCAGGCACACACCATCCAGAGAGTAGTGCATAGGACTGAACTCCATGAGGCACGAAGGGGGTGGTCCCATCCTCAGGGCAGTCCATCATCTTCAAGACTTAATGCCACTCGCTGGGGAAATAGATCAAGAAATCATCATTAGATCTATAAGAGATAATCTTTACTAAATATCAACAAAAGTACAGACATAGTATTACTTTATAGAGATTAGCTCACACAGTCTTCAAACTGCCAATGACAAGACTTATCATACTTATTTTAGAGATGAGCAAACTGAGGCTCAATTATATCACTGTGGGTTGTACAGAAAATGGCTGAACTAAAGTTTGATTCCATGTCTGTGCAGATCTAGAAGTGTAGCTTTTCCCCATCATTTCGTTGGCTTCCAGAAAAAAAGGTAGCAAAGATCTAAACTTAGGTTCCTTATAGGATTTTAAGTTGGGTGAACTTAAAGAGGGTTAACTGTCAAATGTTAAATCTTGGGCAATTAGCCACCTGTCTCCAGAATACAAATCACAATTAGGTGGGTACCATGCTGCGCCCCTTTTGAGTAATAAAAGAGCACTGGAAAGCATTATAAGTAACTACATCCAGTCTCTCTCTCCCTTGTCCCTCATTTCCAGTTGCTGTATGTTCAATTCTCCTCTGCCTCAGATGGCTGACCAGTGGTCCTTAAGGGTTAGAATTCTGTCCTATACTGACGTAAAAGCGGTTGATTTACATCTTCTCATGACCCCAGTTCTGTATTAGTCTCCGAGTTCTGGAGAGGAAAGCTCCAGAACTTCTTTTTGAGCTAAGTGAATTCCTTTCCTCTCTTTCTGCTTTCTTTCCTCGGATACACATCCAACTTTCCGTAGCTCATCCCGACAGAACCTTGACTACCACTTTCCCCATTTCCTGGGCACCTTCCTTGGATAGATCCTAGTTTTATTACCTTTCTCAAAGCACTGTGATTTGGGACTAGCCTCACTTCCTTTTCATCAACTGTTGATGAGGTTAGGATCTACTTTATATGAGAAACCAAATGAAATAACGTATCTAGAGTTTTGACATGCTACCTAGCAAGGATGAGATCTGGAGTAGTCTAGTCAAACCTAACCATCATAAAATAAACATTTTCCATTTCTGGAATGCTACAGTGTGACAAAGAAAAAAAGAACCCCCATTGCCTTTCAAGTTAATTTTCGGTTGTTTTAATTTCTCCATGCATACTTGGTCATGCTTTAACTAACAAGGTATTGTCAAGCCACCCTCTTATTCTCGCCAAGCCTATCTCTAGGCCAAAGACAGGCGCCAGAAGTGATGGCAGAGCTACAGGAGAGGACAGAAGAAGACAGGTTGAGGATTTTCAGAGCTTCAAGGACAGGTACCCCGGGACAGAGTGGAAAGAACACTGGCCTCTGTGCACACTACCTGGAGTTTAATCTTGCTTCTGCCACTTTCTGGCTGTGATCTCAGGAAGTTAATGAAATCCTGTTTTCTCAGTTTTCCAAAGGAAACCGTGCAGACTGAGTGAGGGAAAGACGTGTGAGACACCGAAAGCCGTGTCTGACACACAGCAGACGCTTGCTAAATACCACTTTGCTTACTCCAGCTTCTGTCTCTCTGGGACTGGAAGGAGCTCATCACACAGGCCTTATAGTAATCAGGGGGTAAACTTCACTGCATCATTTCCTGCTCTGGAAATGATGATACTTTAGTGTAGAGTGATTTGTAATTTACAAAATGCTTTTAAACTTCATAACCTCAGGAGGCAGAGACTGGGTTATCACTCTCAATACACTAGGAAAGGTAAGTAGGCAAGACCACAGGGCTATGAACAGTGGAACTGAGAGCCATCTCCTCCAAGCTCAAGGCCTCTTGTACTGGGCCTTCTCTGATCTCTAAGAATCTTTGCCTGCACTAGCCATGGTTAAGGAGCTTTAAGGCCATCTGCTAATCCTCACAACACCGTTCAACTTTGTTCATACCTCTCCTTTACAAACAGTTTGCTTCAACAGCAGTTTGTCTGCCACACATTCAGTAACATTATTCCACATGTCATGCTTCTGTCTATGGCAAGCCCATTCTTCCTCTGCCCAAGTATCCAGCTTACAGTTGCAGCCCTCCAAATCTAGAGAGCGCTCTAGGATTTGCTGTATCTGCCTAGGTTTATGGCCCTCGCTCACCAGCCCCTCAGGCTCAGAGTGGCACTGCCCTACCTTGCACTTGACGACAGGCCGCTCGGAAAGAGGGTTGTTCTTCGGGAGCTGGTGCAGCTGTGACCTTGGTTCCCCCGGCAAGACAAAAAGCTCCTTGAGGGCAGGGGCTGGGTCTTCCATGTCTCTGGTCTCCCCAAGACAGGGCTCTGCCCACAGTGGGCGATCAAAGCTGCTGATTGCCTGACAGGGGGATGGACTGGATGACCTTTGAGGTCATACTCAGCCCCCTGACTCTGCTGTACAACAGTGACACCTGTTCTAAACCACTTCACAATCCTTGTCCCCAACAGGCCATGCTCTCTAAGCCTTTGCATACGATTCTGTCTGGAATGCCACTTCCATTCCTCCTTACCTAGAAACTACGATTTTTAAAGACAGTTCATCTGTTACTGTGAGTTGTTATGTAACCCGGTTCCCCAGACAGAACTAGCAGCTCCCTTTCTGTGCTTCCATACCGTTCGTTCGTTCGTTCGTTCGTTCATTCATTCATTCATTCATTCATTCATTCATTCATTATTTGTTAGAGGCCAGCTGTACTATGCTTAGCCCAGGAAAGCAGACTAACCACATCAGATCCTGCTTTCAGAGAACTCAGGGTCTAGTAGGTTAACCACTAAGCAAAAGTAAGTGGTTTGTGGATGGAGAGGCCCAGCCAGGAGAGTGTGGGAGAAGAAAGCAAGCCTAGGAAGTCTTCCTAGAAGGGTAGATTCTTCAACTTCCACCATGACACTTAGCATCTCTAACCCCCCACCCCACCCCCAGTTACTTGGGAAACAATTCATTCTTTCATTAATTCTGAACACTTGATGTCTAATGTGGGGTTTGGCATTTAACTGGCATTCAGAGTTTGTTGGAATTCATATATGTATAGATTAAATAGCCAGTTACCCTTCTGCAGAAAGACATTTGGCTTCTTAACTGCCAGGAAGAGCCTCTAGGTAAAAGGTGGTCCTGTATTCTGCTACCCCATCACCTGCTTCAGTAAGTCTGTGTTCTCCCAGAGCCAGCACAGTGCCTGATGCGTGGCAGGTTCTTGATAAGGTGAAAGGAAGGGAGGGAGGGAGGGAGGGAGGGAGGGAGGGAGGGAGGGAGGGATGGGGTAAGAGGACAGAGGGAGGGAAGGAGCTCTCCTACTGAGGGATACTTACTGCAGGATAGACATGGCCAATCTGAGCAGTCCTCCCTATATGAAGCTCGTCTTCATCTTCTTCTTCTGTTGTTTTCCTGTATACTGGGTTGTCAAAATTCATGCTCTTGGTGTTCTTCCGCTTCCAGTTTCTCCAGATCAGGTACCCACTCATACACAGCAGGGCTATTACCACTGGAGGCAAGGACACAGCACACTGAACAACCAGGATCTCTGGCCCAGCAAAAACACAGATCTTGCCGCCTCTCCAGCTTCGCTACCCTTTGCTTCCCAGCACTGTTTGTGTATGCTCATTTTCTCCTGCTTGAATGTCTTCCCTTCACTGCTTCCCTTTGTTAATTGTTCATCTTCTGAGAGCCAGCTCAAATGTGAATTACGTCTTTCTCAACTGCTCTGGAAAGACTCTGCTGCTCCCTTAAGTGGCTTCCTTTTTTCTAAACGTCTGTTCTCTCAATTGGACTGAGCCTTTGAGGGCTGTGCTAACTTGAAAAAAAAAGATTGATTTTTATCATTTTTTTATGTGTATGTATGTGTGTGCGCGAGTGTATACATATGCACGTGTGTGTGCAGGAACCTGTGGAGACCAGGAAAAGGCATCTGATAACTGGTGTTACAGTTGGTTGTGAGCCACCTGACATGGATGGTGGGAAATAAACTCCACTTTTTAGGAGAGCAGCAAGCACTCTTAACCACTGGGCCATCTCTCCAGCCCAGGCTGTGCTTATTTACCTCTCTCTGTACCCATGCCTAGCTCTGAGGAGGTGCTCGGTGGCACACGCTAAGTGGCTGAGAAACGTTTGCTTACACCTGTACCCTAATGCTACTGCTTCTCTGGAACTCTCCCTCAAAAAAGAGGGAGAGAGTCACTCTTCCTCAAAATTGCATGTCTTCCCAAAGCTAAGGCTCCATCAGATGAAGAGTGCCTCTAGAAGGGGATATAGAAGGGCAACATAGGTTTGAGTTGAAGACTTCAGAGCAAGGTAAAAATACTAAGCAGCTTAGTCCTTGTTGGACTGATGGCAAAGTCAAGGCCCAGCACACTCTGTCCCTTGGCCAGAGAGAACAAAGGAAAGGGTGTCCTGTATTTTGAGGGCCAAGGCCTAAGAAGGAACATATGCTTGATTCCAGCAAGAGGGACAGGTCTTCTAGAACTGGCAGGAATGCAATCAAAGAGTTAGATCAAGATGATGGGAATGGGCACGAACTCAATGGCCATGTGGGAACTGCAGAGGGACCCCTGAGTGACCTACAGGAGGGGAGTTTCCAAGACTGTACCCATCAAAGGAAGTAGTGGTGTTCAGCTGTCAGTGGAAACTATTTAGGATACTGCAGAGGGGTTTCTGTTTGAGTAAAAATACCATGATTAAAGATAGCAATGAAGAAAACTTAGTGTTAGAGAAGCAGGTAAAAAGACTTAGAAATAATTTAGTTCATCGAGAATCAATACTAAAAAAACAATAGCTTTCTTTTTAGTAAGCAGTAACACATTAGAATACCACATGTGGTAGCTCATACCTACAATTCCAGCACTCAGGAGACTGAGACAGGAAAATTATCATGAATTTGAGGACAGTCTAGACTACATTTGAGGCAAGTCTGGCTTACAGAGTCTCTGCAACCCTGTCTCAAAAAAACACCCACCCAAACAAACAAACATAATTCCCCAAATAAATAACCAATTAGAAAATGCCATGGAATAATAAGCACATTCATAATGACCCAATAAAAGTTATGAAATACCTGGAACAAGCTAACAAGAAGTAGGCAAATGTGATATGATCTATCAAGTTCTGCTAAAGGACAGAAGTGAAGTCTTAAATTGAGATGTCAGGTCCTAGATGAGGAAGTCTAATACTGTGAAAATGAAAATTCCCCTTACATAAATGTATATACCAAAGCATGTTCAATAAAAACCCTATCATACATTTTACAAAGTGGCACAATTATTCTAAAGCTCGTTTAGAAGAGAAGTCACATAAGGATATCTAAGAAAATGTTTACAAGAATCACATATCACAAAGTATTGCTAGTCTATGGGTCTAGACAGATAATAGGTGAAGGGGACCACACAGGCTAGCATGTACAGGCATGAGTTTACAATAAAGATGACCACTCAAGTCAGAAGGAAATGATGGGTCCCTACATGTAATGGTTTTGGAGAATCTATACACATATATTAAAAAAATAGTCATAGATTAGAACTGTTATATCAATTAGGAAAGAAAACAGAGTTAAATCTCTACCACCATACTCTAAAATAATAAATATCCAAACATTGAAAAGAATTTAAATAGAGGAAAATATTAGGAGACATTTTAATAATTCAGAATGAAATGGGCCTTTCTAAGCAAGACAGAAAATCCAGAACTCACAAAACAAAAGATTAACAGATCTGGTACTTTAAAAATGTAAATTTATGAAAGATACCATAAGCAAATTTAAAATCAAGCGTCAGACTAGGAGAAAATATTTGTTTATATATTATTATGGTTTTAATATTTATTGTGTATTTCTACAAATAAGATAACCAAAAGAAAAAAAATGAGACTGTGAGTAGGCAATTCATACAGAATTACATGCAAATAAATGGTCAGGACACTTATGAAAACCTAACTCTACTTCTTGTAGAAATGATACTCATCTTTTCCCCTTCAGATTAGTAGACATTTAAATATTGATTTTTTCTGGGGCAGGAGGGTTGTAGCAAGCAGAAAGCACGCATAGATGGCAGGAACAGGGTCACTCAAAACAAACTAGAATAGTAGTCTCTCCGCCATCTTTTGTGTTGAGCCCTTTCAAGACCGATTCAAATTCTGTCTTCTCTAGAACCATCACTTCCACTCTGGGACTCCTTATTTCCTCCACAGGAATATCAAGATACTGTTTTATCACACCTATGTATCTGTCATACCTCTATTATAGCACATTATATATACCATGCTTTAGCATCTACTGTGTGTGACTTATAAAAGGACAAAGTCCTTACGGGAGATGTGCTGGCTAGTTTTATGTCAACTTGACACAAGCTAGAGTCATCTGAAAGGAAGGAGCCTCAATTAAGAAAATGCCTCTAGCTGGGCGGTGGTGGCACACTCCTTTAGCCCCAGTACTTGGGAGGCAGAAGCAGGCACATCTCTGAGTTCGAGGCCAGCCTGGTCTACAGAGTGAGTTCCAGAATAGCCAGGGATACACAGAGAAACCCTGTCTCGGGGAAAAAAAAATTCCTCAATAAGATCGGGCTGTAGGGAAATCTGTAGGGCATTTTTCTTAATTAATGATTGATGGAGGAGGACCAGCCCACTATGGGTGGGGCCATCCCTGGGCTGGTGGTCCTGAATTCTATAAGAAAGCAGGCTGAGCAAGCCATGAGGAGCAAGCCAGTAAGCAGCACTCCTCCATGGTCTTTGCATCAGCTCCTGCCTCCAGGATCCTGATCTGCTTGAGTTCCTGCCCTGACTTCCTTCAATGATGAACTATGATGTGGAAGCATAAGCTAAATAAACCCTTTCTTCCCCAAGTTGCTTTGATCATGGTGTTTCATCACAGCAATAATAACCTTAAGATAGGAGATAAACCTAAGAATGTGTAATCCAACTCAAAAATACTGCTAAGACATGAGGCAGGCATGAGAGAATGTATATACAGGACACATGAATATCGGAGTGGGAGAAAAATGAGTCAGCCCCAGGTTGTGAGTCTTAATCAGGACTGCTGTGCCATACTGAACTCCTAGTTCAACCTCCCTAACTCTCCCCACGCCTCCCCAACGCCTGGCTTTGCTCATGCTGTCTGCACTACTTGGGCTGCTCTTGATTCTCTTTCATTTGGCCAACCCAGCTCAAGGAGTATTTCTAGTGGGAAACCTTGCCTGTCCTCTTCCCTTCAAGACCAAGTGATTCTTTGGCATTCCCACTCAACTCAGTAACATAGCTTTACTCTTAAGATTTGTCATGTCCTAACGAACTTACCTGTGTTACATGTGTCCCTTGGATAAGACTGCTGCCTTTTCAGATTACACTTATTTAAGTATTGGGGGGTGGGGGTGGGCAGTGCATACAAGGTGGGTGTGTGGAGATCAGAGGACAGACTGCAGGAACCAACTCTTCCTTCACCATGTGACGTCCAGGGATAGAACCCAGGTCGTCAGCCTTGGTGGCAAGTGCTTTTACACTGAGTTACCTTGCTAGACCATAGACTTTCAGACAGGACCATGTCGTGCATGTCCTTTCACTGCTTTCCCTTTCCTTACTAGAGTTTGGCACATAGTAGCTGCTTGATAAATGTTTATTGAAAAGCAAAGAGAAGGAAAACAAGACAGGATTATTTAGTCAAGAAATGGCAAGCAGTTTGGCTCATGAGTTAGCAAACATAGAATTAATTCCCTATCATGTGCCAGCCATTGCTAGGAACTTGGGAGCGTGGTGAGCAAGAGACACCAGCTGGGTCCCCAGGGAACATTTATTTGGTCTTTACATGGTGCAAGTGTGGGGTGTGAAGAGGCGGGCAGGGAGATGCACCTGGATGTTCACACAGGGCCAGAAGCCGGAGAGTACTGTGTGCCACACAAGAACCCAAACTGAACCAGGCAGCATGCACTTCTTTATCTTTCTACTGTCTTTCCCAAAGCTTGGGCAAAGAGTCCTTTGGCCTCCGTTGTTTGGGGCCACACTCACCTATGGGCACGATGATCCCAATGACAGCAGCAGTGACTGTTGAGCCCATCTGACTGCCTTCATTCCCATCTGTAAAACACCAACATTTCCAGAGTGATGCTCTGCCACTGCGAATCCAAGCCCTTACTAGCCCCAAGCTATAAGAACCATCCACCCTCTTCTGTTCCCACGCTAAAATGATGATCCCAGCTACTATGTAATAATTCAGTCTTACTAAATTTCATCAAATAGGACAGAGGTTATTTCTGTTTCACATATGGCAACCTAAATTTTGATAAACGCAGAGTTAGGACTTGAGTTCAAGATTCACGACTCAAGCCTTATACTCTTTCCATAACGTCAGGATGGTAGGAAGCTGGGGGCTGTGCATGGCAGGTGAGTGCTTAGGTCTCCTTGTTGCTGATGGGGTCAGCTGCCTTTTCAAACAAGATCCAGTTCATTGTCTCCACTGTTTTTGGTGGTCTGCCTGTTATATGCATTTCCAGCTTGCTTTCCTAACAGATTAAAGTGAGATACACTAGACTGTAGTAGAGTGTAATCAGCAGCATAGGCTTCTGGGCCAGGCTTCCTGGGGTCAGATTTTATGTCTGTTACTCATTACCTATGTGATACTATGAAAGTTAATATGAGACATATAATGTGCATTATATTTATCTTAAAATATTTTCTACCTCTTCAGAATACATTTAAAGTTTAAATGAGGTAATTCATATAAGACTCAGCACAATGTCTAGCTGGCCTTGCCTAATTCAAGAGGGTAGTGAGGGGTTAGGAGCTGTTATAAGGGCTAAATTTAAAAAGGTATGTTAGCCAGGCATGGTGGTGCATGCCTATAACTCACCACTCAGGATGGGAAGGAAGGAAGACCTCAAGTTCAGACTAGCCTAGGCTACATAGTGAGACCATATCTCTAAACAGAGGGTCTTGTTGTCATTGATAAAGGCACAGAAAAGCACACTCTTAAACTGAAGAGTGCTTGGAAAACAGACTGTATTTTAATTGAATTTCCTTTGATAACTCACGACTATGTTCCCTGTGACATCTGTACAGCATTATCCCCTGGGATCCCATGAGAGCCCTCTGAAGCGTAAAACCGAACATCTAGCCATATTTGCTTCACATAAGGTGATGAGTGCTCCTGGCAATGTCCCCAAACCCATCCCTCAATCTATTTCTCCAAGTCACCTCAGGCAAATCTGACCAATCAGAGAGCTGTGCTGCTTACAGCTAACTGGAGGGGCTGCAGAGATGGCTCACTTGTTAGGTGCTTGCCATGTAAGAATGAGGATGTGAATAATGCTCCCTCCCTAGTCCGTGTGAAGCCAGGGGGCAGCATGTGCCCGTAGTACCAGCACTGAGGGGGGACAGGAGGAAACCTGAAGCTTGCTGGCCAGCTAGTTTAGCTCAATCAGTGAGCTCCAGGTTCTATGAGAGATTCTGCTTCAAGAATTAAGATGGAGAACTATTGAGAAGACCCTCAAAGTTGATCCCTGGCCTTTACATATACATACACATGTACACACATACACACGAACATGTACATGCATACACACACCAAAAAAAAAAAAAGGAAAGGAAAAAAAGAGAGAAAAATAACCTAAACAAACTAATTGGAAGCACTGCTGTCTTCTTGCTGTGATGTGCTAGAACTTCCTGAGGCCTGTGAGGACTGCTCAGAGCTCTGTCCCAGATGAGAGGAAATGGAATCGCACCTCCTCTGCAAACACCAGGGGGAATACTCTATTCTTAGAATCCAGCTTCTGCTGGCAAAACAGCCTCATCTGAAGGGTGTCACCAGGTTGCTTGGATTCTGGGCCAGTCATGTATGGAAAAAATGTGAGGGATGGTTTAGCCTTTAAAATGAATTCCCCCTAGTAATTACAGAGGTATTTTCTGGTTAATGAGATAGAACAGTTCCAATGGAGACAATTACTGCTTCCAATGATTTAAGAGGTGGGGAGCTTAACGATTTTATCCCAGGGTTTGGAAACAGGCACAAGCAGATCAGAGTTATGGATGTTACTGTCTAGGAGACTCACTAAGACTGATGGGAGCTCAGATTAGAGCTTTCCAAATTTGCTGACCTCAGAAACTCATGAAATACTAACATACACCTAGGCAGCAGGCACTTCCATTTATAATGCCTATTTTGCCTCACCCCCTCTTGAGGCAGGGGTCTTACCATGTTGCCTTGGCTGGCCTGGAACTCTCTACATAGACCAGGCTGGCCTAAAACTCACAGAGATGCACCTGCCTCTGTCTCCTGTGTGCTGAAATTAAAGACGTGCACCACTGTATCAGGCTCCTTTGCCTCTCCTGACCATCTTAAGAAGCAAGTAGGGGTAGCTTATTATTTGCTTCGTTTAGGGGAAGAAACTGAGGCTCAGAGATGGAATGAATATTTGCCTCCAGGCCCTTTGAAAGTTATGGACACCCAATTTCCTCAATCCCAGAATGGCCCTTTCCCTTCCTTGTTTCCTCCTAAGAGGTGGGCATTACTTAGTTCTGGTAAGATCTCTCTTCACAGCCACCCCCAACCTTCATCTGAGCTTCCATAGGACTCCCCCAAGTCATGAAAAAATGCAGAGGCAATTTCCTTACAGTGTTGGGAGTGGTTGCTGGTTGCAGGGCTTAGGGTAGACGGGCTGATGCTGGGAGCCCTGGGGACACTAACTGAGTGTGGGACAGCAGCTGTCCGGCTTGGTGTCTCTGTACTGTGGTTCTGGTAGATAGGGTCATGGATGGTTGTCCCAGGAGCTCTTGTGGTGGCAGGTACTGTCCTTGTCATAGCAGAGGCTAACGTTGTAGTTGAGGTAGACTGAGGTGCTAGAGGGGGAAGACCAGGGAGGTCACTTAGACAGAGCAGTTGGTTGCTTTAGTGCCTAAATTATCGCTGCTATGAGTTACACGGAGGGACTCATCCTCTGGGTTTAGCTCAGATACCACTTTTGTGAACCTTTCCCTCATCCCCCTGAATGGGCCATGATCTTCTCTTCAGCTGAATCCTGAATCCTAGCACTTCACTGATTTGATGAGTCAGTGAAAGAGTGCTGTAGAAGTAAGTGTGGAAGAGGCCTCTGTAAAAGACTAGAGGGAGCAGAAATCATACAAATCTGTAAGCATTTTATCCTAATATATAGTTACATCATTAGGTTTAAATTCTTCACATTAAACAATTGAACCTGGACATTATAAATGATGCAACACACTGGATGTTCAAGCCAAAGGCCTTGGCTATATATGGAGATGGGAAATCAACCCTGTTTATGAGGCTGAAGTGCTATCCCACCATTAGTTACAATCGTACTGCAAGGGCTTCTGTGCAGTGTGCTAGGTCTAGCTAAGAAACAGGCAAGCACAGCCATCTGTGTAGAAACAGTCAGTGGAGATGTGGAGATCGAGAGCTTATAACTCGAGATTTTCTTTCTTTCTTTCTTTTTAAAAAGATTTTATTTATTTTATTTTATATCTATGGGTGTTTTGCCTGTGTACCATGTGCTTGCCTGGTGCCCTCAGAGGTCAGAAGAAGGCATCAGGATTGGATCCCCTGGAACTGGAGTTTAGGATGGCCGTGAGCCACCATACAGGTGCTAGGAACTGAACCAGGGTCCTCTGCAAGAGCAACAAATGCTTTCAACCACTGAGCCATCTCCAGCCCCATTAACTTGAAGTTTTCAGGGGATTCCAGAAACTTCCTGAAAGTTGAATTTAAAATACTTTATGCATATGTGCACTTTTCTGGAAGATGGGAGAGCCTTAGAAGGCTCCCAGGAACTCAAGCATTCAAGGAGGGTTAAAAAAGAGGACTATGCAAATGTACCAAGCAACCAGGGAAGATGGAGGAAAGCCAGGAGCATATTATATCCCAGAAGCCAAGGGCAACATCTGTCACTAACCTCGGTAGCATCTCTTCATGTCTGGGCCCAGCCACATCGTGTCAGGACAGGCACACGTGTACTTGGGAGAGTGGCTGGAGATCTGAGGAGCAGGAAGGCACAGGTATTCACAGCCGCCATTGGGCTGGGCACTCAGTTCACAGGCATCTGCAGCTGATGGCAGGGGGGAGGGGCAGACAGACACAGTGTTGGGACACTGACAGGCCATGCCAGGTCCTCTTGTCTACCAAGAATGAGGTCCCACCAGCTGGACTTGCTCGGACCTACCAGCACAGTCCTTGGTACTTAATCTTACTCTCATTCAGTTCCTGCAGTTCTGAGAGCTAAGTGTTACGGTCCCGACTGACAGCTAAGCCTACCTCAGGGAACAAATGTTCAAATCACAACCGTAGGAATTGTGGAGACCGATTTAAATTGAGGTAGACTGACTCCCAAACTACCCCCCCCTTACTGTTTTGTCTTGTTTTTTCCTCCTCTGTGTTCAAGTCACCTCTCTTCTTTAATTCCTAGAACTAGAATCGGGCACCAAACTTACCTCCTTGCCCCCTTTGCTGTCCCCCTCCCCCTGGCAGCTAATACCTGTCCCAGTTAGAGTGACAGAGGAGGGGACAACCTAGCAGTAAGAGGACTAGATATGTTCGCAGTGAGCCACCTGGCCTGCTGTAAGGCCTCAAGACACATTATTCTATATTGCTGCAAAACGGGTGCAAGAAGTGAACAAGAAGCTGTGTGTCACGACAATGGAACTTCGCAGTCAGCTAGACCTGCGTTTATATTTTCGTTCTTCCGCCTGTTAACATCATTTTCTCTCTCTGGGCTTCAGTTCACTTGATTATTGAATGAGAAAAATAATAAGGGGTTGGGGATTTAGCTCAGTGGTAGAGTGCTTGCCTAGCAAGCGCAAGGCCCTGGGTTCGGTCCTCAGCTCCGAATAAACAAACAAACAAACAAAAAAGAAAAATAATAAACAAAACTAGGAATCTTATGTGTTCATTTCTTCCTAGCCTTGCTTCACACAGAGGCTGAAACAAAATGAGACAAGATATGGCAACATGCTCTACGAGAGGGATAGTTGTATTCCTGGGGATGCTGGATCATGGCATGAATGGAAGCAGACACAGCCTGCCAAATGGCAGGAGAGGACACAGGCAGGCAACCAGGGACCAGGGAAGGTTTACTTACCTGTTGGCTGCTTCAGCTCATGGAAGATTACAATGTCATGTGGGTTATTGAGGTTCTCAGCCAGGATGGAGATTTCCAGGCCATTGAGCCGATTTGCACTGAAGATGGCCTCATTCTCCAGATCTGTCCAGAATACCCTGTCCTGTGGAATACAGATATAAAGGATAGGGAGCCCAGAATCCCAACTCATGATCCCAGTCTTAGGGCCTATCCCTAAATCAGGAAGAACTGAACAGACAGCTTCTCAGAGCTACCTTCCCGGTCCACAGGTTTTCAGAGGGCTCTTCGCCTGTGATGATGACACTAACTCTTCTAGTTTCCTTCTATCTTAGATGATTATTTGGTAATTCTGTGCTTTCACCAGAAAGCCAAACCTACTCTACAGCTGAGGTAGGCTGATTTCCTGGAGCCAAAGAAAACCAAGGTTGGATCTCCATAACTAGTACCATTCCCATGGCTTAGGACTAAGATCAGAAGGAACATGTAAGTTCTTGAGGGGTAGCTGCTATTGGGCCTCCTGTGAGGATACACACAAGTTTATATGGTTAGTCCATAGAAGCTTGGATATGCATCTGTAGGCAAATCCACAATTACAGATGCAACCATGCATCTTGTCTACAGATCCAGATACACCCACAGGTCCATCTATACTCACAAAGACATACTCCGAAGTTCCTCTCTTAGTGTGCATACACATAAAGCTACACTCAGGGGAACATACACTTTTACTCTGGTGCATTTATGTAGATACATGCACATTACATGTACTTTATACATGCCAGGGAGATACTCAAGCACACATACATGTCCAGTACATTTGAATTGAAACGGGCTGGATTTGGAGGAGATACTTTGCTCACAAGTTCAAGCAGTACTGAATGAAGCTGCTCTAAGAAAATACTGCATTGCCCACCACAGGCCATCATCTCCTCACTCTGCCTTCCCTTGATGGCAGCGTTAGTTTTGGGAAGAGCTGGAAGAGTGTAAGAAACTCTGTTAGGTTCTGGCTTTCTTATTTCCCAAGTAGAAAGGATGACAGGGTCAAGGCAGATGGACTTCTTGACTCCACCTTCTTGAGAGCGTCTTGAGAGCTTGGATAGTGTCTGATTTACTTCTTTTTTTTTTTTTTTTTTTGGTTTTTTGAGACAGGGTTTCTCTGATTTACTTCTATGACCCCAGGATTCGGCAAAGGTCAACAGAACTGAGCTGAACTGCATAGCATCTCTCAGGACATGTTGTATACTAAATGATTCTAAGGAAAGACATACTCCTTCCCCTTCCACCTTTGGTTAGGTGCCTTGATGTGACATATAGTGCTAGGTGCTAAGGATGTGGAGAAGAAGCATCCGTGCTGAATAATTTTCTTGTGACAGTCTCTGAATGAGGCTCTTGGGGAGAGAGCGCAGGAAAGGCTGCCAGGCAGGCAGGGCTGCAGAACCTCTGTGTAGGCAGCTCTCAGAGTGTATACAAGCATGTCAGTTGGCTTCCCTGTTCTGTTGTTTCCCTTTGGACAAGTCTCAGAGAAGCATCTTATTTGAAGAAGCCTTTTCTAGGTTTCAGATTCCTAGCAGGGTCATGCCTACCCCTTAGGGCTCACCTCAAATACAGCTATCCCAAAAGGGTGACTCAGGAAGTCAGTGGAGAAAATCAGCATCTTTCTGTTGCCTCCGTTGAAGTCAATGCTGGATAGCTGGTGCAGCTTGGAGTCCACCCAGTACAGACGCTGGCTCAGCAAGTCTTGAGGAGGAGGGATCAGGTCAGACACCAGGGACTGCAGCTGCACCTCTCCCCACTGTACTCTTCTCTACCCACATTCCCAGCCTCACACTGAACTTAGCCGGAGGGAACAAAGACACTTGGCCACCATGAGGGGACACTGAAACAAGACCCACGGGACTCCTAACAATCGTCAGGATGAGTTCTAGTGCAGGCTCCCAACTCAGGTAGACAGGCAAGGCTCACCCAGGGTGATTCCATTGGGCCATTCAATACTGTCTGAAACCAGTGTCTGCCGGTCTGCACCATTGAGCCCAGATTTCTCTATCTTTGCCTTGAACCCCCAGTCAGACCAGTACATGAACCTGAAAGATAGAAGAGCCCAAATTTAGCTTCTTGTCTGGGACAGTTGGGGTGGTCTGAGTCACAAAGGCTCAGTGATCCACTGAATAGTTGAGGATTATATTTAATGGGGAACCTCTGAAATATTTGGGACTATCAAATCTTAGAACTAAGGCACCTTAACCTTCATCTCATGAGAGCCTGGAGAAGCTCGGCTTACCCCCAATCTACCCAGTCTCAGCTGAACAGCCTGTGAGCCCAGCCCTAGAGCATCTATGTGGGAAGGGTCCTTGCAAACCTCTTCCGATTTACAGAAGAAAGGAGATGACCATCCTAACTCAGGTCCCTGCTCCTAGACCCTCGTTTCTACTAGAGCTCATAGCAGCCCACTGTTACTGATTCACTCTTTCATGAGGTTGCTTTCAATAGCTGATCTCAATTTAAGAGGGTTTTCTTATCCCTTTTTAACAACCAAGGACAGAGAAGAAGGACCATTTCCACTGAGGGAGGAAGAAGGTATTGTTTTGTTCAGGATTCCTAAGCCCCCACCCAGGTGTGGCCAGAATAAAGCAGCCTAGGTGGTAAGGAGCCCACACAGTGAGCAACAGAGTGGGAAAGGTGAGGGGCTAGGAGCAGATCAGCCCCAGTGACCTTAGTCTTCGACTCTTACTGGTTGTGCTGAGTGCATGGTTTATGTAACTCCCTCTGGGGAAAGCTATAGGGAGACAGCTTTGGAATTATGAGGAAAAACTCCACAGTGTAATGGGGTAGAGAGGTATCCCACAATGAAACAGTCTCCATGAAAAGTAATGAGTTCTTTGTCCCTGAAAAAGGTTAAGCTGCTTCCAGATACCCACCTACAGAAGCCTAAAGGGCTTCTACCCTGGGAGCTACTCCCAGGAATCTGTAGTGTTCCAAGATGTGCCACTTCAGTGATGCAATGAATGAGCCAAGAGTCCAGGGAGATCTCTGGTGACTAATGCCCAGTACCTTGGCTGGAGAAAAATAGGATGAGGACCGTCTGGACTTCCTCCCTATATCTGACTGGCCCACAGGCTTCTTGACCCCTCGACAGCTCTTATAACAGACACATGGGAACAACACCTATACTGGTGAGATGGAAAGTTTGAGTGGGAATACTCACCTTCGCAGGGGGTCAACAGCAATGGCTCGGGGCTCACTGAGTTCACGGCTGAAGAGAGTACATCGGCGGCGGCCATCGACTGTGGCGACTGAGATGGTCTTATTGCCAGAGTCGGTCCAGTAGATGTGCTTATGGACCCAGTCCACTGCCAGGCCCTCTGGAGAGTGCAGCTGCTCGTCAATGAGGACCACCTGCTCGTCCGGGATACTGGCCTTGTCCATGTGGGCGCTTAGGAGAAAGCAGGGCTGGCCATGGGCAGATGCTCCACCCATGGGCCCATGTGGAGCTGCCTCTGCAACCCTCCCCCTTTGTCTCCTCTCTGCGCCATGGCAGTGGGTTTGAGAGGAACTTGACTAATCTCCACTCAACATAGTCCTTGAGCCACCAGGGTAGGGACACAGGCCTGGTGGAGCTCAGTGAGTGGGGGAGGAAGCTTGCAGGCAGATACACTGCAGTGTGGAAGCTACGGCAGCAGGGGAATGGAGACTGCATTGTCCTGCAGAGTGGGAGAAGCCTTGTGGTTGAGTCCTGAAGGACTAGATCACCAAGGGCACAAAAGATGAAGCCAGACACACAAAGAGACCAGTACATGTAAGTGTAGAAGGAAGCATGTTCTGGAAGGATGCGGTGTTTGCTGTGGTAGAGCTGGCTTATGGGATGTAAAATGAACTGAGTGCAGGCAAGAACCGCATCCTGATAGCTGTGAGTGCACTGCTAAAGCTTTTATCTCGGGGCAGGGGTGAGACAGGTCACTGACTGAGTTCAAGGACAGAGCTGGGGATGTTAGCTCAGCGTGGCACCCCTGGAATGGATGGATTTGAAAGGAAGGGGAAGCTGAGGGGGAGCTTATGACATGCAGAGGTGAGATAAAGAAGGCCGTGCAGTGCAGAGAAGTGACTATACCAACAGTGGGCACCAGTGGCAGGACTTGGCTTCCCAAATGCTGCTGCCTACAGGTCGCCGTTCCCTCCCTTACCCTCACCATTCCCTCTCCGTGTTATCACTTCCATACTGTCCACTGCCCTCCATTATTCTGACTCTGCAGTCCTGGCGTTCTCTTAAGGCCCAGACTGAAAAGCACTCTTAAGCTAGTCCGTGGGTACCTCTGCTCAAAGTGTTGCAAACTGCTCATCCCTATTCCTGTCCCTCAACCACAGACTGCCCAACCCCCAATCTCTGATCTCCTTTGTGTCCCAAATAAAAGAGCAGCACAGTGGATTAAAAACCCCAAGTCAGATTCCTGAGACTCCCCAAATTAACCCGTGAGTTAGTCTGGGTAATGCCTCATTCAGCCCCATGCCCAGTCTCTCATCAAATCCTGCTTCCCAGTTATGTGTGTTGGACAGACTCTAGCTGCTTCTGTGTGTGTAAGGCATGAACTCAGTATGCGCATGTGTGCTGTGGGAGGCAGGAATCCAGCTGTCAGTAAATCACACTTGGCAGTTTGCTTCTGTCTTCCCATTTCCCCACCTACCCACCTACCGTCATCTTTCTTTTACAGTGACTCAGTGTCTACCCAATGCCTGGTTGTCCAAGGAGGCCAGATATGGCATCTGAGACAGACCTAGGAGAGAACTTTCTCAACTGTCCAAGGAGTTTCCCAAGTGCTAAAGTCCACTGCTGAGGTCACAGCCAGTGATCAGAGTATCCCAGTGACTACTGGGATACCACCATCCAGGAAGTTTTCCCAATCACCAAATTGGGTCAGAGGTCTCCTTTCTACCTTCATCTCATGACTGCAAAGAAGGTGGCCCACTAGTATACATGGGACCCTCCAGGCAGAGATCAGATCTTAGTCATCTTGAGTCCTCAGGGTCCAGAACACAGATATGTGGCCCGATTTGTAGTTCTCCTCTGTCCTGTACTTCTCTGTTAGGCCACCAGGGGTCAGACACCGTCAATGGTGTTTTCCCACTACAGCTCTCAGCCGATGCTGGTCCAGGTTGATGAAGTCCTGGTACTTCTACTGCCACTGTGATTCTGTATCCCTTCTCAAGCCCAACTCTGTCCTGAGAGGTGGCAGCCATGCTTCCTCTTCTCTGTAAACAGCCCCTCCTTCAAGCCTCTCATGGCCTGGCTGCAGGGTGCATGCCACTTACCTATAGATCTTGCGGTAGGAAAGGTCACACCAGTATATTCTATTGGTAGCTACTTCCACGTCCAGTGCCACAACATTCTTGAGCATGGGGATGAGACGCGAGTAGTCCCGCTTCACCAGGTCTATTCTGCGTACCTCGTGTCGGTTGGTGAAGATTAGGGATGGGCTCTTGCCAGCTGCCAAGCAAGGAAGCAGTGTCAGTGGAGGAAGCAAGGAGTCCATAAAGATCAAGTTCCCGCCACTAGTTTGCTGGGTGAGGCCTCGTTTGCCTATGAGGTAGGAATGACGGTCTTGCTTCACAGGCTAGAAGGGCAGTTGAGAAAATGAACACCAGCACACAGCAGAAGCTCTAGTCTCTACTAGATACAAGTCCCCGCAGTCCTCATGCCTGCACTGGGGCCTTTGCAGCACAATCCTGCTGCCTGTCTAGCTCATCGGCCTCTCTCCCATCCTGGATTCCAGCTAAACTACCTGCCATTCTGCGTTTCTCCCCACCAAGTCTTTCCCTTGTCCCAGAGTGTGACTCTTTGCAGTCACTACCCTTCCTGCTTGGGGCTCCACCTGCCATCCTGCGAGGATGGCCCACCTGAGCAATAGAGATCCCTGAAAGATAGGCTGGGCTAAGCTTGTTGAGCCATCTACAGAGACAGGATATAAATGGCATCGACAAGATCACATACATGCCCTGGACAGAACATACAACTGGCCATGTATAGATCAAACCTATTTTTGGACTCTAGAGTTAGGTTTAGATCATGTGAGACCTAGACATTCTTGACTTCCATCTGGAGGTTGCTGTCCCAGAGGTCTTTAAGGACCTTGCACTGCCACACCCCCAGGTGGTTTTGAGATGCAGCACACAATTCTCAGACACAGTTCCCATGTTTTCCAGTACACATTTCTGTCAGCCACCTGGTCCCTGCTTCTGTGCATCTGTGCCAGGCTGGATGGGGACAGGATGGGCCCAGTACAGAGAGCTATGTAGGAAATGGGGATGTATAGTGTGTAGTGATGGAAATATATTGTGTGTAGTGATGGAAACTATCTCAAGGCAAAGGGGTAAGAGCGAAGTGGTGATACAAACAGTCAGGAAAACGGGGCTCACAGTGCAGGAAGTATCAGATGGAAAGCTAGGTTCTAGGCGTGCTCTGTCACCAATGAACCAGAACTTTCTTCACCTCAAACACAGCCATGACTTTACCTCTCTGAAGTGATAAGCTGCATTAGAGGGCAACTTGTGAATTTTAATGAGAACTGTGTCAGCAATAGGGACCTTTGTGTTTATGATTTGATTTTTTTATAACTACACCTTAGATATTCGCATGTATGGATTTGGTGTATATACCCAGTATGTTATCTCTACTGAACATATATAGGCCACATTACTCATGTCCCATATAGAAGACAAGACAGGTTACATGGGATGTGTTAATGTTTGTTATACGTTAATAGTAATATTAATATTTCAGGCTCTATGGGTTTCATGTCAAGTATTGTAGCTACTGTGTTACCATAATCTATGTGTTCTATCACGTATTCGTGTGAAGCTCCAGACTTTTACTGAGCTGTTTGTTAATACCCCATGTGGAGAGCTAGTTTCCTTATGCTCAATATGTCCAACACAGTCTGCATTCCTCCCAAACCTGCCTCTCTCCCCATCGTTCTCATACTGAAATAACAATTCGTTTTTTGTTTTTAAGTTTTTTGTCCTTGGAATCTTCTGGCCCATTTTTCTCTAGCATCCCACATCAATTTAAAAGCAAATCCAGTTGGTTGGCCTTCAAAATATACACATATCTGTTCACTTCTCAGTATTCCCACAGCAACCATCCTGCTCCAAGCCTGTCTCCTGGAGTACTACTGTAACATGTGGCTTCTCTAGCCCTCAGCAGTCTGCTCAGTGAAGCCAGGCGGAACTTAAATGTTACATTTCCCTTCCACTCAGAACCCTGTGAGGGCTTCCCTCAGACTCAGGAGAAATCAAGTCAGTCTTTACAACAGTCTGGAAGGCTTTGGGGAATGCCAAGTCACCTCTGACTTCACCTCTCACTAGCCTCCTTGTTCCAAGACACCAGCTTCCTCGCGAGGCTCCCTCACCATCCAGTCACAGCCCCTTGCTGGGGGTTTGCGCTTTCTCTCCCTTCAGCCTGGAATGCCATTCCTGCAGGTAACTACCGGGCTCCTCCCTCACCTCTTTAGGTCCTCACTCAAATGTCCTTTTTACCTAGTGAGGGCTTCCCTGACTGTTGTTTGAAACCATAACCGACCACTCTCCCAGACGTTTCCATTGCCTCCTACTTTATTTCTCCTTAGTTAGCCCTTACTTGCCACCTGCCATACACTGTATTTTATTTATCTGTCTTCTTTTTTGTCTGTCTTAATCACTAACAAGGGTGTCTCTGTCTTTTCTGACTGAATCTCTAGTGCCTACAGCGATGTTATTCTATTTAATATAAAGAATTAAATAATTACTTCGGTCGACTGAATGGATCAATACATAGATCTACACAAGTCATGCTCTTCATGTGAACTGCCTATGCTGGCTGTGTGGCCCACATCTGTGCCTATACACTGTGCTGTGCAAATGGATGTGCAAAAGGATACCCTGGGTGGCTCTAACCATGCCTGTGGGTGTTAGCATGCAGTGCACTGTGCATGCTATGTTCACTTGTACTTTGAGCACTATGCATGACCAACCTGCTTTCTATGTGTCTGTGTGTGTGTTTAACCACTCCTCACATACGTGGAAGTCTGGTGCTTCACAGACCCACCCCCCCTACCCCCCACCCGCCCCAGCGTTGTTCCCTCTTCCTTAGAAAGTCCGTACCTACAGCTTTGCAGTTCTTGGTCAGTGTATCCATCTCATAGCCAGGGTGGCACTCACACTTAAAGTAGCCCTTGTAATTCACACAGATCTGGCTGCAGGCATCTGGGTCCTGGCATTCATCAATGTCTGTGGGAAAGACCACAAGTCAGAACCGGCAGGAGGGTCTGTATCTGCTTGGGCAGATGGGGGAGGGCTCACCGCCACAGGTCTTCTGGTCCACAAGCTGGAAGCCTGCTGGGCATGTGCACTCAAAGCCAATCTTGAGGTCAGTGCAGATATGGGAACAGCCGCCATTATTGTGCAGACACTCGTTCAGCCCTGGAGGGGTTGGGGGGGACACAGGCTGCTGAACTCCTCTGACAGGCAGCGAAGTGGCCCAGAGCAAAGCCAAGCCTTGGAGCAGCAGACTCCCACAGAGCCAGGAAGACAGGAAGCTGCATCAACCTTTACCTCATTAGCTAGGTGACTGGGAAGGAGGAGGATCAGAGGGCAGGTTCCTGATTAGACAAGACAGAGCCAGTGGAACAAGGAGAGCGCCAGTCTTGTCCGCCTAGGCCAGAGTTCCATCCACTACCAGACTAGAGGTAGCTAGGCCTTTCCTGGAGCTCTGAGGTCTTTCACAAATACATTTTTTTTTTAACATTTCCTTCTAACCTCTAAGCTTAAATGTATGTTCACCCCTTGAGAAACCCCCAAAAATGCTTTCTGAATGCCTCTGCATATCCATTCTCAGCTTCAAGGAGCCCACTTCACTCCAAGGCAGGTGATGCCACTTTGGAATGGTGCTGTTCTTATAAACCTCTTCTTCACAGGAGCTGTCTCCTGTGGCTTTCTCCTCCTTCCAGCTCTGTTCTGTGGGGTTGGCCATGGGGCAGGGGCTCCCTCAGATCTCTGTAAAGTGCTGACTTCTGGTCCCCAACCATTTCCATATTTTCACAAGGCAGGGCCCAGAGTTAGTTTGCCAGTCAGGAGTCAGATAATGCATAATGCCCTTACTTGCTACAGCTGAGTCTCTAGGCCAGACTTTCTTTTACATCTGCCTGTGGCCGAGTCAGGACTCTCTCCTACCAGGACTTACACAGTGGAGCTTCTTCAACTCCTCTTTGACCTGTCCCATTCATCTACCTTGCCACAAGCCTAGACCAGGATTACTAATGGGATGTCAAGAGGTCATCTGGATCTGGTTCCCTCATTCTCCACTCCCTCACTACCTTCTGGAGGGCTCTAGGGGAAGGCCAGAACCAAGGCTTACCAAGTTCTCACAGCATCTCCTGAGCTCAGAATCACAGAAAGTTAATTCCACAAGCCAGGGGAGAGTATGCCACACCACCCTTCTGCCCACCAGGTTCATGCAACTGTCACTCCAGCCAAGCAAAGCAGAGCTGAGTAGAACCAGCTGTGGCCATGCATACAGCTGGTTTGAGCTGCCCATCCATCCCAGGCCATGCACAGCTGTGGGTGTCCCCACCTCCAGCCATGCTTAGGCAATGTCCCCATTACCCCTGGGCCTCCTCCTGTTTCCCTGGAATGTTGGTGCAACTGAAAGAACAAGACCACAGCAAGCCCATGACTTCGGGGGACTGGGAGGGCTCCGTCAGGCCCGTCCCTGGGAAGTCCGTCTTCTGGAGGTGGTTTGAGCCACGGTAGCTTCGGAGGGATTGCTGGCACATCTACCACTGGGAATCATTCTGGTCCCCACACCCTCTGTCATCTGTCTTGGGCTTTATCATTCCATGAGCACCATCCATTCACTTGTTCTCCCGTTCACTCACAGCCTCATTGTGCACCCACCCACTTCCTTCCTCTCTTTTGTAGGTAGTAGCAACCCCACAGTTTTGTTTGCTGGACACTTAGCCAAGTGGTATGTATAGGGTGGCGCTGCTCAGGAAGAGCTCAAAAGGACTGTGACTTTAGATGAACGAAGGTACGGAGTACCCAAGGCCAACATAGGTTGAGAGGAGAAAAGCTAGGAGGCCCCAATTAATTTATCCCTGACCTCTTCTTGAGAAGGTCTTGAAGAGAGTCTCTGTGCCTCTCTAATTCTGTGTAGAGCCGGGAGAGGAAGGAAGAGGATAGGGTGGTCTAGAGGCCTGAATAGTATTTGACGTCACTTTCCCTAGCACAGTACACACTTGCATGCACACACCTTCGTGCATACACACACATACCCACACTAGCTTATTGCAGAGGCACAGACAAGTCTGCAGGCTCCACAGACATGGAAATGCAGGCAGAGATGCATGAATGCAGTAATTCAGAGATGCGGATACAGACACTGGTCTCTTCACCAGCACAGACAAAAGGACACACAGACACAAATGAGGACATAGCTCTCTCTAGCACGTCATGCAGAAGAAGAGTTTGGTAGGTTAGTAGTCCCTGGATAACTGCAGCTCTGAGTGTGGGGAAGCTAGGTTCAGCTGCCCCTGCTTCCCTGTCCCCCTCTTCACAAATCCCTGCTGGGTCTGGGGGCAGTAGAGTGTCGGTCTCTGCAAGCCCAGGTGGAGGCTCAGCCAGCTTTGCTCAGCTGCTCTTCCTTTCAGCCAGTCTGGTTTCATTTTCAGTCTTCAGGAGAGCAAAGAGGCTGATCCTGGGGAGCTCTGGGGCAGGATGTTCCTCTGAGTACCCAGGAGGGGAGATGCTGGGCAGTCTTCCAGGAGGGGGGACAAGGAGGGGCCAACCTAGACTCTGTCTTCTGGGAGCTCCTTTGTCCAATTCTTTGAAATTCTGTCCTGAGACAAGCAGAGATGATGCCCAAACTCTTCTGCTCACACTCTGGGCTCCTCCTCCACCTCTAGCTCACAGCCTCTGCTCTTGCCCGTCACTGGATAGCTAGCTCACCCGACTCCTCTCTAGTGTAGACTGCAAGTCTGAGCTCTCCCACGAGTCCCAGCTTCTCAGGCTAAAGAATGGTGACATTGCTTGCTGCTGGGAGTACCCTACTCCCATCCAGGCCTGGCCTGAGTACTGATGCTGGATGGATATGCTCCTGACTGGCTCCCTGGCTTCTCCCAACCTTTGACTCTGCAGGGTATCCTGCCAAGGACTGGAAGAGCTCAAGGACCAAGGCCATGGCTAGATCAGCAGGGCAGGGACACAGAAGAAGAGAGAAACTTGTAGAGGGCACATACTCAGTTTGTATATGGCAGAGTGAGGAGGCCCATTTCGTAAGAAGCAGCCTAATCTTTGAGCATCTAGACTTCAAAGGAAAAGGTCCCTGGAGCTCTGCAGCAATACAGAACAAGAGATACCAGTAGCAAATGGCCCAGTGTGAGGCCACAGGATAGCACTTGGTCTAGAGGGTCAGAACAGGTAGAGGGCCTCTAGCCTGGCTGCCAGGAGGGAGCATGGTGAGAACATTAGTTCAGCTGTTAGGTGTAGACAGGTAGCATACCACACTCTTTCTGAGGCTCATCCGACCAGTCCCGGCAGTCCCTCTGATCATCACACACTTTCCCGCCGTCCACGCACTCGCCACTCTTACACTGAAATCTGCGGGGACCCTCACAAGTTGACTCTGTCGGGCCAGACAAGAGAGTGGACAGTGCCTGTGAGACAGTGGGTGGGAAGGGGCAAGGCTGGGCGGGGCCAACCAAGGCCCACAGGAAATGAACAGTTCAAGCGCCAGCCCTAACAGACCTTTTAGGGGACCCTAGGACAGACAGTGGAGCCAGGGCCTGTGGAAGCTCTTCCCACAGGACAGACCCTCATCCACTCATGCAGGAGTCTTTGTCTGTTCTGGGAAAGACCGTGCAGCAGCTCTACAGAGACTGAGTAGGGCTGACATCTCCCAAGGGCAGTGTTTGCCCAGTGCCGTTGCCCTCTCTAGCTCTCCCTATGACTAGTGGGTAGGGCCTCTATCCGGTAGGGCGGGTGGTGACCAGCGGTGCCACCTGAGAATGAGAAGGACTCTTTGGAGGACAGGATTCAGTCTCTGCTCAGTCTGAGAACGAGTGAGGAAAGGCTTGGGTGTGGACAAACAGTGGGGAGGCTAGACTCCCCGCAGTGTTTCACATCCCCTTAGTCCTCTTTCAGCTTTTAGAGAGTCCTTAATTACCAGCCCAGTTCTTGGGCTGGAAAGATGGCTCAGTGGTTAAGAACACTGAACTGAGTTCAATTCCCAGCAACCACACGGGAGCTCACAACCATCTATAGTGGGATCTGATGCCCTTTTCTGGCATAAAGATGTATATGCAGATAGGGCATTCATATACATTATAAACAAATCTTTAAAAAAAAAAGAAGTCCAGTTCTTGTGCCCCAGAACCCCAGTGATAATGGGCAAGTAAGTGATGCTGAAGGGTATCTCAGAGATCAAGGGAAGAACTCCCCCAACTCTGCTTTCTCCAGGCCAGGGAGGGTGACAGGGCCTTTCCTCAGGCTGAGGTTCCATCCTCAAGAGGATGCCAACCCTTGCCTGGAGCTCACGCACCCTGCAGGCAGCCAGCTTCATCGCTCCCATCTGGGCAGTCGTGTTCCAGGTTGCAGCGTTTGATTGCAAGGACACAAGTCCCATCCCCACACTGGAACTCATTCTCACTGCAGGGTCCTGGTGCTGCTGAAACAGGGCAAGAGGAGGTCAGGACCAGTGCGGGGCTAGGAGCTTTCCCACGGCCTCATGCCACATCCACCCCGGAAAGAATGGAACAGTGACCGAGCTTAGGAGGCCTCAGAGGACACCTAGCCAGAGCATCTCAAGTGTACACATGGGGAGACTGAAGCTCAGAGAAGGGGAAGGCCTTGCCAAAGGTCACACAGCATTCCAGTCCCGTTTCCCTGTCCACCACCTCAGCACAGATGTGTGGTTTTCCATTGAGTCCTGGTGCTCATGACTCAGTCAACCCTTCCTGAGCCTGGCACTGTGCTGGGTGTTGGTGGGGAGCCCGGACACTGAGAGCCCCTTTGCAGAAGCTCGGGTGCAGGGAGATGAGAAAGGCACAGATGAGAACATCACCGTGAGTGGTGCCTGTCAGAGAGGGCAGCAGGGATCTGCCAAAGTCCCATCAGCGACCCAGCACAGCTGGGACAGTCAGCAGACTCTGACAGGCTCAGCATGTAGGCACTCCTAGGACAGAGGTCTCTGGGCAGGGGGACCAGTGCCAGACTCCCTCTTACAGGGAAGGGCAGCAACAGGTGTGATGGAATGGCCACATAGCTGAGACACAGGTGCCTGGCTTCTGGGGTCAGATCTGAGCTCCGCTCCTTAGCAGCCATGTGACCTCCCGCAAGTCACTTCATTCTCCCAGTGTAAGTCTCTGTTAAAGCAGGGGATGTACTCCGGGTAGGAGGGCCATAGCAGCAGGCTCTGGGTGGGACTGGGTGCGCGGAGGGGGCTTACAGCAGTCGGCCTCGTCAGACTTGTCCTTGCAGTCGCGGTCGCCATCGCAGCGCCAGCCCAGGTGTATGCACTCGCCACTGCGGCAGGTGAACTGGGCGGCGGGGGCGCAGGCTGCCGCCGTGGCCGTGGTCTCCTGGCCGGCTCGCCCGCAAAGCTCGGCTGCCTCGTCCGAGCGGTCCTCGCAGTCAAACTGGCGATCGCAGACCCAGCGCTCGGGGATGCAGCTACCGCCTCCTCCACAGCGGAACTCCCGGGGCGGGCAGGCCGGGTCCGAGCAGCCGCGCTCGTCACTGCCGTCGCCGCAGTCATCGTCGCCATCACACACGAACACGGAGGCCAGGCAGGAGCGGTTGCTGCACTGGAACTCGTGCGGGGCGCACACTGCGCAGGACAGAGAGCCGGTCGGCCGGCCGGATCCCATCCCCCATGACCCAGCCCAGCTCTTGCTAAGGGGGTTACAGGGCGTGCTGACCCTCACCCATAGGCTGGAAGAGGTCCTGCTGGAGACTTGAACAGGGAGCATGGTATGAGAGACTGCCACTTCCAAGCAGGGGCTCAGTCATGCTAACTGACCTTGAACCACACCTGCCCTTCCTCAACTTCACCAAGTCCACAGAATTTCCGCCCTGTGGCCATTGCGTCTTCCCCTGCACAGGTCCAAATTCCACCTTCAGCCAACCCATGCTGCTTGTTTCCCTGCTTAGGAAATCTCCCTCTGCCCCAGCCTGCCTATGTGCCTTTCTCAGCCACTCCATATGTCCTTCTTCGTACCCCATTATTCTAAGGACTGGCACAGAACCCTCTGTAGGATGTGGGTGTGGATGAATTCAGTAAAGAACAGGTCCTGGCCCTGTCTGGACCAGGGCTTCCTCTCTCTGGTAGGCTAGTCTGGAGTTGCAGGAAAGGCCTTAGAGACCAGCCCGCCCAGGTGTTAGTTTCAAGATAAGAAAACTGAGGCTCAGAGAGGGGAGCACCTTGCTCAGGGTCACACTGAAACAAAAGAACCAGAACTCAGGTTTGGGGATTTCCTTCCTACTCTGACCCAGCTCCTCAGCTTTCCCGTTGTTTGTCTGTCTGTTTTTCCTCTCTCTTTGGAGTGTTTTCAAGGCATCTACTCCCTCGCCTCCTCCTCTCTTTCCTGTCTTCAGACATTGGCCTCAGGGCTCAGGTGGATCAGGAATGCAGTGGCTATGACCACAAACACCATGGTGGCAGCTCCATATCTTTCCATATGGGGGCGCCCAGGGTCCATGTTTCTATTTTCTGGTGACAAGATGTCAATTTTCATTGTTACTGAACATAAAATCAAGTGATGTCTTCAGTGTTACAATGTATGCAGACCTTGTCATGTTCTTCTGACAGCCCTACCAAGTTCCTGACAGCTGCATTTTTCCCCCTTCTGGGTTTTTTGGGATGTGGGGCCATCAGAGGGAAAAGCATGTGTTCTCTGGTGCCACATCCTCCAAGATGCTGCTGCTGACACCCTCCTGCCTGTCTAGACACAGCTTCACATACCCAGGGAGAGCAGAGTCTGTCTTCTGAGAGTCCTGAAAGGAAGTGCTTCCTAACACTGGATTCTCAACGAGGTTCTGAGGCTGACAGTACCTGGAAGGTCCCACTACCAAGGCCCAGGGACTCCACTCCCTACATTCACAAATGAAGGGGCTCAGAGAACTGGAGAAGGGAGGGGTCCTTCTCTGCCCAGGCCACAGGGAGCCTGATAAGTCTTTCTCACACCTTTGGTTCCTATAATTAACAGGAGATGTCCCTGTCCCAACATGCCCTAGTCAGGTACCCCCCCCCCCCAACTCCCTGCAATAGTGGTTGATAGCTTTAAACTGGAAGAATCGTTTGATTACAAGGTTGGGTGTGTCGAGAAAAAAGGGGGACTGGCATGGGTGGATGAGTTCTCACAAAACTATCACAGCTGAAGCCAGTGCCATCACTGAGGCTTTGAAGTGCAGACACTAGTCGGGACCCTCACCCCTATTCATACACGTCCTGCTTCAGACCCATCAATCCTCCACATTTGGAATCTCAGAAGCCTTAGGAGGAGATGGCCTTGCTCCTGGACCAGGGAGGATGGCTAGGAGAGACTGGGTGGGGATGGGGAGATGCTCTGAGAGGCAGTGGTGGGCAAGTGCCTGGCATACACCCTTCCTGAATTTCAACCCAGTCTCATAGTCTAGTAGCATGGCCAGTCTGGAGTCCCCAGGGGAAGACTGTAGGACCACCTTATCGTCCCCTTCAGACCTGGCACATAGTAGGTACCCAGAGAAGTGAAATGAGCCAGATCATGTGTCCCCTCCCCCCACTGCCCCTGGCCCAAACCTTGCTGGCCTGCTCTCTGAGAAGGAGATTATCCTGTGTTTGAAGTTCAGCCATGTGGAACTGTCCCAATGACCACTTCCATCTGTCCCTGCTGAGGCTGATGGGAATGTCTTCTCTGTATGCGATATGTACCCCAGTCTGAGATGTCAGCAACAGTCGTCCTTCACACCCTAGGACTCTGTGGGCACATGCCCCACTCCCGGCTCTGCCAGTGCCCCGGCACAAGACATCGCTTTCATACAGCCCAGTCTTTGGTCCCCTGCGCTTGCTTGGAGGTCGGTAGACTCGTAGAATGGATGAGCAGATGTCAGACATGGTAGAAAGCTGTGTGTTAGACCTGAATTTGAATCTCGGTTCCATCCCTCAGCCTTGGGCACACTTCCTCCCTTGTCTGAGCCTCAGTTTCCTCACCCGTGAAATGGGGATGGTGGTGGCTATTCATGAGGTGGTCGTGAGGATGAAAGAAGAAAATGGCTCTTAAGTGCCCAGCCGTTTCTAATATTCTCATCATTATTCTTCCCTTCCCACCTTCCAGGCCCCACAGAGAAATAGGCCCCTTCCAAGAGGTCACCACTCCTGAGGGTGCCTGACTGCTTGGCAGACAATGGGACTCTGGCCCTGGACTCACAGGTAGGACAGCCGGCCTCGTCCGCTCCACCCTCACAGTCCTTCTCTCCATCGCAACGCCATGAGGCAGGCACACACTTCTGGCTGGTGGGTCCACAGCTTAACTTCTCCGCAGGACACTCTTCCCTGGCTGCAGAGACAGACATCTGGAAGTTCATGGCGGCTTAGCTGAGGGTGACACAGGATACAGCACCACAGTCCTGCTACTCGGCATAAGTCCCTAGTAGTCCACAAGGGACTCCTGCTCCATGTCTCTTCATTGGAAGCCAATCTTCCTAAATCTGACCCCACCCCACACTGTCCCGCTCTCTCATGGTCTCCTAGTCCAAGACATTCAAGTCTTTTTTTTTTTTTTTTTTTTTTTTTTTGGTTTTTCAAGACAGGGTTTCTTTGTGTAACAGCTCTGGCTATCCTGGAACTCATTTTGTAGACCGGGCTGGCTTCAAACTCACAGAGATCCACCTGCCTCTGCCTCTCCAGTGCTAGGGTTATAGGCGTGTGCCCACCACTGCCTAGCTTCAAGTCTTTCTTGATCCAAGTGCTCCTAAACATCTTCCCTTTAAGATCTCACAATATGGAGCTGCCACACCCTTGCTGTGTTCCAACCTTGTGCCTTTGGGTAAGATATTGCCTAACTGGACCTCAGTTTTACTTCCAGATCATCAACTCCGTGATTCGAACCTGTGGGTTTGGAGGGCTCACTGAAACCCTAGCAGCAGCGGCAATCTGAAGTCTCTGTAAGATGGGGCCGAGCCCACCACTGAGAACAGCCTCTACACACAGGGCCCAGCGGGACTCCACAGCTATAATTACTGCAGCCGCAATCAGAGGCTGACTCAATCAGGGGCCTAGAGCCCCGGGGTTGAGTCTCAGTTTGGAAGAATGAGAACCCTATTCAGGACTGGGGGCAGCTCTCTCAGCTTCCCCCACTCCACGTGACAGCTGAGGCAGACACATCCTCGACCTTGTTGGTTGGCTCCCTGCTGCCTTCGACAGTGTGCAGGAGTCCCAGTCTCAGGTCTCGAGATTTGTGCCAGGCACAGTGCTAGACATTTCCATTTCATCTTTAGAATAACCCAGCAGGGTGAGGATTATGTTCCGGCTTCCAGCATGGAAAGTGAGGATGTGGGCTCTGAAGGCTGGCTGCCTGGGTTTGAATCACAGCTCAGTTATTCAGTGGCCACGTGACGTTGGCCTAAAATACTTCTCTTTGTGTCAACAAAGTGTAATGACACTATGACCTGCTGCATACGATTGTTGTAATGACCAGATTAATGTCTGTAAAACGTTTAGAAGTACATTCATCCTAGGCTCACTACATGTTCCCCATTATTATTATCCACACATAATGGATGAGACTCTGAGTCTTGTTTATCCAGTCAGTGGATAATATTGAGCACTGCTGGGTACGAGACATGATGGTAAGCTCTGAGTTCCAGTCACACACACACACACACACACACACACACACTAGAGAATGACATGAAGATGTAGCAGCTGTGTCTGACACCAGAGACTGGGAACAGTTTCATACGTCCAGAAGGGTGACTCATGTCTCACTCTGACCTCTGACCTTTTTCCTCTCATTTTATTTCTGTGGCTGGAATGAGAGGCCACAGAGATGAATAAAAGTGGGCTGAGACAAGGAAAGGCACAGAAACGTGGCCTGGGGCAGGTGTCTAAACCAAGGTCCCCGATGACACATGCTATGCACTGGGGATGAGTACCTTCAGTCCCCATGTGGATCCCAAATGCGGGCAGGTTTGGGACACCTGGCATGGAACACTGTCCTGAATCAGAGAATTCATAGAGTTCACGCTACACCAACTAACTGTCAGGTAGGGCTCTGGAAAGCACTGCCATTCAGTGAGCTTTTAAAATGGCCACTTTTGGGTGCTGGAGAGATGGCTCAGTGGTTAAAAGCACTGGCTGCTCTCCCAGAGGTCCCGAGTTCAATTCCCAGCACCCACCTGGTGGCTCACACCATCTATAATGGGATCTGATGCCCTCTTCTGGCATGCAGGCATACATACAGAGCACTCATACCTAAAAAAAAAAAAATACATAAATACATACATAAATGAAATGACCACTTTTGCCAGGAGGTGGTGGCGCACACCTTTAATCCCAGCACTCGGGAGGTAGAGGCAGGTGGATCTCTGAGTTTGAGATCAGCCTGGTCTACAGAGCGAGTTCCAGCACTGCCAGGGCTGTTTCACAGAGAAAAACCCTATCTCCAAACACTGCTCCCCCCGCTCCGGAAAAAAAAAAAAAGGCCACTTTGGGCTGTCATGTGGGGTGGTGGAGGGGGACAGGCATCTGAAGATAACTTTTGCCACCAGCACTGGAGAACCTTGAGCACTTCTTGGTACTTCAGAACATGAGGCAGCTGGAGCTGACCAGCTGACTCCCAGAAAGTTCTCTAACCAAGAGGCAGTGCTAAGGGAGGTCTTAGAAGTTCAAGTCCCTGGGCCCCAGGCCATAGTGACTGAATCTAGATGTTGAAAGCCAAGGAATTTGCAGTTTTAAAATGTTTTATATTTGTCTTCATGTGAATGTGTGTCCGCTACGTGTGTGGAGGAGGAAAAGAGGACATCGGATCCCTGGGTGCTGGGACCCAAACTCAGGCCCTCTGGGAAAGCAGAAAGCATTCTTAATGGTTGAGCCACTGCTCCAGGCCCTGGAACCTGCATTTTAGTAACTCCTCTCAACCCAAGCAGTTCCAGGTATCCCTGTGTGAGAACCCCCTGAGTTAACAATCTGCATATTGAAAAGATATAGTACACCTCATCTCTTTGTAATACCATGGCACCCTAAAAGTGATCCAGGTGTTCAAATGTTTGTAAGCCCCTGAGAGAGCAGTGGGGTGGAAAGGCAAGGCAAACACTAAGCACTGACCCGGACTCCGAGAACTAAGCCTCACGGGGAAGTTGAAAGGGCCACAAGCACCTGAGTGGGTCAGACTGCTCCAGGCTGAAGAGCTGGTCCCCATTCCACTTCACCTTTAGGGACAGTTAAGTCATAAGAGCAACGCCCTCACCAGTGCGGTTGACGCCCTCTTACATAAGAAGCTGGAGAATGGATACAAACAAAACGTAGTATGTATACACAATGGGATTGTTGTCAGCCACGAAGAACAAAGTTATGTCATTTGCAGGAAAGTGAATGCAATTGGAGATAATCATATTAAACAAATTAAGCTAGACTCAGAAAGACAAATATTGCATGCCTTCCCTAATTTGTGGTTCTAGTTTTATTTGAATATATAACATTAAGTGTGTGTATACGACATTAAAATAGAAGCAAAATTATCTAGAGGAACAAAGGAGCTAACGGGAGAGGGAAGAATATGCTTAACACGGTATGTACTTGTGTGAAAATGTCCTTGTAGAACCATGTACATGAACATACACAATGAAAATTGTATATAATACAAGTGCTCGAGGTAGACTCCATGCCCTCTCTGTCATGAAGGTCTGAGTGGGAAGGCAGCATCTGTGAGGAATGGACCTCACTGGACTCCAGTCTGTTGGTGCTCTGTGTGTAACAGGACTGTATGCACTAGATTTCTGTTATTTACAATTTACCCAGTCCAGTTCATAGCATTTAGCCAGAACCAACTAAGATGCTCATCATCACCCTTACCCTAACCCTGACAAGCAAGAAGGCTGTGAGTCAGATTCCAGGAGCACCATTCTCAAAGGGACTGTGGCAGTAATGTTTCCTAGACTGAGTAGGGCAGCAGTCCTAAGGTTCAGAGACATCAAGTAACTCACCCAAACATGCACAGCACATCGAAGACAGAGTCTGGGTTCCTCTGACAAAAGCCCTGTCTTTCCATCAAACCTTTGCATGGCTGAGAGCCAGCCCCAAACTCTCTTCCCTAAAGCCTAGGTGACTAAAACAGCCTTTGGCCAGATGTACCACCTCCGGAGGCCTGGTCCTGCACCCCCCAGTGCGGCAGGCAGCCGATTGAACTTTTAATGAATATTTATACAGTTAACAGCATAACCTTTCAACAAGGACAATGATTAAACAATCTGTCTGCTTCCTTTCTTTATAATTAATAAGGCATTTGCTGTGTCCCTAAATAGGCAGTTCTAATTACAGGCTCTCAAGGACCCAGCAGTGCCTACGACCAGTCCCTTCACCCCTAAAGAGTCAAGGCTCCCAGAATGCCAGGAGGCCAAGGAGATCAAGTTGACAAGCATTCCTTGGAGTGGTATTCCAGGGTCCAGAGAGAGGTAGGTGTGTCAAATGCCTGTCTCTCCTGCACCCTCACCGCCTGTGCCTCTCTTGTGGTATAGCTCGTCCCCAAAGCTGGGACTCCAGGCTCCAGGTTGGGCCTCTCCACTGAGTACGGCAGGAAGTGCTGATGGCCATCTCCCAGGCAGAGAGGAAAGCCTAGAGAGTGTAAGTTGCTGGCTGTGAGTCTTATGGAGGCAGCTGAGCTGGACTTCCACCCCAGGTCCGTGTTATACACCACTGCACGGGAGGAGACTGCTGCTTTCCCCAGCATGGCTGGAGAGGTCAGTGAGGTCTCGGCTAGCTTTGGCTCAGGTAGGCTGAACAACTTGGCTATCTGATGTCTGTGGTCAGGATCCTTGAAGCCAAGACCTGCAGACAAGTGGATATAGGTGAAGGAGCCCGGGTTTCAGAGTCAATAGACCTAGGTCCAAATCTCATTTACTAACACTAAGTTCCTTAGGCAAGACATTTATCTTCTATGCTCCCTGGGTCTCCTCTGCTGAAAATGGGGTGGGTAAGTGGTTTGCATGAGGCAGTGTGGGAATCCCTGTACTCAAAAGCCTGGAACACACTGAGCTCAGGAAACAGTTGCTCTTGTCCTATCCCATGCAATGACAATGTAAACGTCTGGTGGGGAGGCTGGTCTCACCCCCGGGGAATGCATGGAAGCTCATATGTCTCATTATGACATGGTCCCCATCTCAGCACAGTCTCTCCTTCTGGAACACATGCTCCCAAGGGACACCTTTGGCTTGCTGTCCAAGTGTTCCAGACAGAAGCACGAATCTTCACAGTCAGACAACACTAGTGAGGGGCTTGAAGCTCCACCCTGAAGGGACTGAAGGCATTTATTAATTTCCTGAGAATCCTGTCCCAGAAACCCAAATCTACAGGTACTTCTGCCGACTCAGAGGTTTAATAAAGAAAGAAACAAGGAAAATGTCTGTTGATAGTACCTGGTGGCTGCTCACTGGTTTGCAGTTTTAGAGACTTCAGTTTTAGAGAGAAATGGGGATTGCCTGCTCCAAGAGAACTTGAGACTTGGGCAGCCACCAGTGTCACCTGGCTGGGCCCTGTCATAGGAAGCACACCTTTGCACCCTGTCATCCTGAAGGAGCAGAGTTACAGTAGGCTCCTTCACACAGCATCAGGCAGAATGGGCGACCTCAGATCTCCAGGCCTGTACTTCCTGATCTATAAGAAGCAGGTGAGCAGAAGTGAGCAGTGAGAGCCCCGTCTAGCTGCCAAGATGCAAGGGGAAAAAAATCCACATGCAGTGAGGAGCACCCAGATCTGTAGCTCACTCCCCTTGAACCACCCTCTCCTCTCCCTGCCCGCCCGCCTGCACCCCTCCCAGCAGATGCCTGAAGGTGGGTCAATCAAGTGAGCTATAATTAGAACCCAAATGATACTTTCATTAGGCCAATGTTCTGGGCTTTCCCGTTGTGACTCTGGCTGTATTTGATGAGTACCTATCGCAGGTCCCTGTGCTTCTCACACACACCCCCTCCCCCATATTATTTCAATAGTATGACTCTGGTGTCCTGATAGCCTAATAAACTGTAATATTGGGGCAGAGATTTGAGGTCCAAGAACAATAATAAACAACACGGACACTTACTCCAATACTTGTGTTGTCTCAGTGGAGTCGCACACCCATTAGAAGGCAAATGCGCCATGCCACTTTACACAAAGAGAAACAAGGCTCAGGAAGACTAGGCAACTTACCTGAGGTTTCAAGGCAAAGGACCTGACCCGACTGAATCAGATCCCAAGCCAACTATACTCTTCTATCTGTAATCTTTCTGTTGGGGTGAGGAGTAAGGCTCTATCCTGGGAGCTGGCACAGTCCCAGAAACCTGGTAGGCTATGGAGGTTGCTATGGCAACACCAATTAAATGGACAGCGGGTTGGCTGCTGGGTTTTCATTCAGTTGGGAAGCTGTGAGCAAGACTGCTACCAGTCCTGCTGCCCCCAATTCTGCCTGGCCTTCAAGGTCCTCTCTGGCTGATTCTTCCAGGCAGCCCTCCCTAGTCACATACCCTGTGACCAGTGCTCTGACCAATGCAAAGATTCAGGAAGTAGGGCCCCAGACTTTGCACCCCACTGGACAAGTGCAGAAAGTGGGCCCTGGACTACTAAGAATTTAGGAGTCTTAAAATGAGGAAATCTATGGGGTTCTAGGTTGGGACTCATATTTGGAGGAGCAGTGGAAAAAGGCCCTCACAGCAATTGCCTGGGCTAATCCACATGGAGTTGGGCCTCTTCAATCCCAGGTGCTTCCTTGGCTGCTGCTCCCATGAATCAGAAAGCCTGAGAAGCCTGTCTTTTGTCACAGGAGAGGCACTTGCCACAAACAGGCTGTATGTCTGTGAGGCAGGTCTACCAAGTTCTTGAGGCCTCTAGCTGCTCAGCTGATAAATAGAAGGGGACCTTGGAGTCAGGAGGAGTGGGGAATGTGGGCCCAGCACAGACCATGAGGTAGGAAGGCAGCAAGCACTGGCATTTTGAGGAAGAAAGACAGGGAAATAGGCAGGATGGGAGAGTACTTGAAGTCACACACCTTTAATCCCAGCACTTGAGATCTCATACCTTTTATCCCAGTATTTGGGAAGCACACACACTTTTAATGGCTGGGCGGAGAAAGGTATATAAGGCATGAGGAGACAGGAACTGAACCTTTACAAGCTGAGGAGGTAAGATGTGGCAGTGGCTTGTTCCTTTGTCTCTCTGATCTTTCAGCATTTACCCCGACATCTGACTCCGGTTTTTGTTTTGTTTTGTTTTGTTTTTGTTTGTTTTAATTAAAAGACCATTTTAGAATTCATGTTACATCTATAAAAGACCATCTAACATTCGTGCTACAACTCTGTCCCTTCTCAGCTGAGCAGCCATGGTCAACTGGCCAAACCTGGTCCAGTTTCAGTTTCTTTCTCTATTAGGGATCCACCACCCTCTAGGCTGGCATGAGGATGCCAGTCACAGGCAAGTGTGGCGGGGCTTTGTTCTTTTGGAAGGGCCGGAGAAAGCCCCGGGCTTCCCTCTGCCTACACGCCTCCAGGACAGCATGGAGTGGCATTTGGTGTGGTAAGGAAAGGATGGGGCCTGCAGTAGAACCGGGGAGGGCTTGGCAGCTGCCTAGGAAATGAGGGGCCCTTTGTCTGGGGTGGGGGTATCTCTTGCTCTCCTTTTCTCTTTCTCTCTTAGAAACTGGTAGCTCTGTTGCTAGGAGACAAGGAAACCCAGTTATCATCAGCGGCAGCCTTAGATGGGACTCTGGCCTCTATTGTCCCTGCCTTTACCTCTGGGGCAAATGTTAGCCCCAGAGAGGGGCTTCTGGATCCCCCCTTGAGCCCCACCATTCTCCACGTGCTTCCCCCAGTCTTTTGTCTCAGGCTCGCGCTGCTGATGCCTCTGGACCGCTGGGCCCCCCCCTCCCCTCCCCATCTCCTTTTTAATTTAACAAATGTCACAGAATGACCTGCCAGGTCTAAGTTTGCTTTGAGGATTACAGTCTAGAGAAGAAATCATGGAGAGACAAGGCTCTGGGTGTGGAAGGCAGTCCTGGAGCACCAGCTCTGCCGCCTCAGCCCTGGTTCCTTCTGTCAGCATCCAGCTTGCCATGAAGAACAAGCCTCCTGTACTCAGCTCACCCAAGACAGAGGAGAGAGCTGGGCCCTCAAAGTCCTGGCTGGGTGGCCATGGACAAACCACTCCAACTCTGAGTTTCTGTGTGCCCCTTTTGACAATTCAGGAAGTAGTAACCTGCCTCTAGAGGCTGCTCTCAAGATGAAAGGATGGCTGTATTATACAAAGAGCTTAGCGAGGTGTGGCCCCAGTAAATGATTAACAAGCACCAGCTGCCGTTACTGCCGCTGGAATGACAATTAAGATCCCGGAGAACGAAAGCAGCGGGCCTGGTAGATGAGCCATGGCCACTTCTGAGCAGTATTTGGGGGCTGATTCTAGCTCCTGGTGCTACAGGAACAGAGTCAGACCTACAGGGGAGCCGAGATACTAAGCACCTAAACACTCGACTGCTTACCAGGAGCCTCCCCCTCCCCAGAGGGCCTGGCACCGAGCATCCTCTGACTGTCTCACATGAACCTGACAAGGAAATGCTGATGAGGAAACTGAGGTCCAGGGCAAGACTCACAACAAGTGGCCTTGGATTCATCAGATCCGTCAGGACACTCCTCCTCGCCATCACACTTCCAGCGCTCTGGGATGCAGTGGCCATTATCACAGGTAAAGTCACTGTCTGCACAGGTCCTCTTGGCTGTGGGACAAAGAGAAGAAAGAGCTAAGAATCTGTTGAGCACAGAATGCTTTTCTAAGACAGAGTCAGGCGGCAAACAGGTAGCTGGCTTGTGCTCACCCTAAAAAGTGTACCCCCAAACCTCCTACAGGGTCTGTAAGTAGGGAGCTCAAGTCCAGCAAGGCTGGCAACCACCACTTCCCACCACACCACTTCTCAACTCCTCCATTCAGGCAGTTCTCAGTCTCTTCACCTGCCTATCCCACCACACAACCAGGCCCCTTGGAAAAGCACCTGGGAGCTTGTGATCATGAACCCTAGAAGTAGGCAATGGTTTTGTGACAGCGGACAAGGAAATTGTAGCCAAGATGGAGCACTCATTGGTCAAGACACCCACAAGGGCCCCTGTCCTAGAGCTCTGCAGGAAGACTCCCATCCTTCGTCAGGGTTTTGGAACACGCTGGGCCTTCTGCCACTGGTGTGAATTTGAGGACATTATGAACATCTGAATTCCCTCCTCTTGACTATCGACTAGGAGAACACAAAGGGCTGAAGATGAGCAAGAAGTTAATGTCTGAGGACATGCCATCGGGCCCTGCACATGGCGGGTGCTTGCTGTCAGTATGGCTACTGCTGTTTGTCTGGATAGTGATTAGAAGGGAAAGAAATGGGGTGCTATGTGCCCTTACAAGCTGAGATCTCATGGCTCATGGCCGAGTGGGAGCAAGAATATGAATACCAGATCCAGCCCCAAACTATTTTGCTGCCCTGTGTGCCTAGTTCTGAGAGAAACTGGAGTTTAGGGGTCAGAGTAGAAAAGAAGGCCATGTCCCAAGGTTGCTCTATTATTATTTCTGTGCTGTCCTGGTGCTTGGCACTGACCATATCTTCAGACAAGGGCAGAACAAGGCAGCTGTCCCAACAGGGAACCTGCAGATGAGCCTGGCTGCCTGCCCACCCTGGAAAGTGTGGAGGAGAGGTGTGAGGACTGGGCCTTTGGCTCCCGGCACCCTCCATGTACTCCAGGGCCTCAAAGAGTCAGGGACTTCTCAACATCACCTGCATTCAGCTTCCATGAGCCCTACCCAGGCAGGGATTGAGGGTTCAGGAGTGATGTCACAGGGAGCCAGCGGGCTGAATTTGTGTCTTGGTTGTTGCGCTTTGCCGTGTACTCTCAAGGGAGAGACTTTCCCTTCTCTGCCTTTGGTTTCTTTGTAGGGAAAGGGAAAGGGATTTGATAAGACACAATCTTTTTTTATTTTAATTTTACTTTATGTGCACAGGTGTTTTGCCTGCATGTATGTCTGTGTGAGGGTGTCGGATCCCCTGGAACTGGAGTTACGGACAGTTGTGAGCTGTCATGTGGGTGCTGGGAATTGAACCTGAGTCCTCTGGAAGAGCAGCCAGTGCTCTTAGCTGCTGAGCCATCTTGCCAGCTCCCAAGACACAATCTTTTGGGCATAGTAGGTAGTCTCACAGGTCAAGAGGTCTTAGAACTGGCAGGGATAGTGTCCTTAGGGAGCCTGGGCCCTGGGAGTCCTCTGCCTGAATGACGGTAGGACTAAATGTGATGTTAGGGCCATCTGGATACTGCCCCTCTCTAGGGGCTGACAAGTTTCCCTCCTTTTTCTTCCCTCTCCAACTTCCCAGTTGGCCCCACCCTGATTACTACTGGTCCTTAGGTACTGTTAATATCATCACTGTTCAGGCCGTCGTCTGAAAACCCTCTCTCTAAACACTGCTTTTCCATTATAAGCCTGGATGTTTCTTTCTCCAAGAAGCCTTCCCATTACCTCCAGTCTTTGTCAGGGACCTCCTCTGAGTTGCCTAATCCTCTAAATGATCGTCTGTAGCCTGGTAAACTTGGTACAGATGGTAGATATTTGGGGCTCTAGGCTGCACAGGCTCTGTTTCGCACTGTAGTTTTGCTATTGTGGACAGACAGAAAGCAGGTGGGTGAACAGGGCTGTGTTTCTGTACAAGTTTGTTTTCAAAGAGCAGCAACAGGCTGTTTGGCCTATGCCCTTAAATCTGATGCCTTCTGCTCTCTGTCATCACTGAGTCTGTAGTCTGGTGTGGCTGGCTTTTCTCCTGTCCCTCCACAACAGGTATCATGTCAGATTCCACACAGGACCCAACTCAGGGCAGACCCCAGGAGGACAGCAAGCCCATTCCTGGCCTCTCTGCTCTTACACAGTCCATGGCCTAAGGGTTTGTTTGTTTGGTTTGGTTTTGGTTTTCCCATCTTGTGGTCCTCCAGCTGCCTAGCAGGGTTTCGGGGGAACTGACTGGTTTCTTTGACTCCACTCCATGTCTGCTTTCCTTTTCCATGGCATCCTTAGAGTGAGTGCATCTGTCTTCTGAGGAGTTTTCTTCATGTCTTCCTAAGATAGATACCTCCTTTTCGTTCTTTCTTTCTTTCTTTCTTTCTTTCTTTCTTTCTGTTTTTCTTTCTTTCTGTTTTTCTTTCTTTCTTTCTCTTTCCTTCCTTCCTTCCTTCCTTCTTTCTTTCTTTCTTTCTTTCTTTCTTTCTTTCTTTCTTTCTTTCTTTCTTTCTTTCTCTTTCTTTCTTTTTTTTGGTTTTTTTTTTTTTTTGGTTTTTCGAGACAGGGTTTCTCTGTGTAGCTTTGCGCCTTTCCTGGAACTCGCTTTGGAGACCAGGCTGGCCTCGAACTCACAGAGATCCGCCTGGCTCTGCCTCCCGAGTGCTGGGATTAAAGGCGTGCACCACCACCGCCCAGCAGATGCCTCTTTTTTATTTTTTCAGTTCTCTGTCTCTGCTGGATGTTTTACTCAGGAAACCCTAGGACAAACAGCCTGATATTTCCTCACTTAACACAGGCAGAGTCCCAGGCAAAGCTGTTAAGGTATGTTCCCAAGGTCACGTTAAGTGAGAGAAGATCTGAACCTGTCAAGTTAAAAAAGGCCTGCTCTTCCAACCAGCACAATCCCCAAACAGTGGCACATGTGTCAGAAAAGTCCCCACATAAGTTAAGGAGCCAGTGAAAGCCCCAGTATCCGATAAACCTCTCCCCTGGGATGCAGAGAGCAGGGCATCCTGTCCTAAGAGCTCAAACAAGGGAGCAGGCCTACCAATGACGAGACAGCTTGTGTAAGGTAATGCAGGGACTCTGTTACTAGGCATAGGCCAGCCAGATACCATCCCAGGACCCTTTCTTCCAGGGCATTCTGGGAGTGTAGGCGAGAGCTTGGTCTCTCCCTGTATGCCAAGCCATGGCAGACACTGGGCCTGGAAGCTAAATGTTAGAAATGACAGCTTCAGAGATGGCTGGCCCATGGCAGACTGAGGAACAGACTGTTTCAGTGTCTCGGCCAGTTTGATCCTTTCCACCCAGATCTAACCTTGTACCTTTCACCCCAAGTCCCAGGAACACTCACAGCTATCCTGGTAGCTGCTGTTAATCCCCTTTACCGAGGAAACTGAGGCTCTAAAGAGGTGAGTGGGTAGGGGCAGAAGAAGGACTTCAGGGGTCCGTGTGGCAGCTGCCAGAGGTAAGTAAATCCCTTTCCACTAAGGCTTGCAGCCACCAGGGTATTGGCAGTAAAGACTCCTGAGACAGATGCCCCCCAAACCTCGGGGACCTTGTTGCAAGGACCGCCAAGCACAGAGGTTCTTGCCCAAAGGTATACCCTTTCTGTGTGCCCAAAAGTATATAGCAGAAACCCGGCCTATGGTGATCTGTGCTTGAGTAGTATACCCTGGAGAAACTGAGACAGCATGATAACTTTCAGGTTTGAGACTAGACTAAACCACTTTGAAGGCTCTCTGTTGGACCTCTGAGATCACATAGAAGGATCTGGCACGGGAGTCTAAGATGAATCCTGGCATGGCCACCTCTTCACTAGGTGACTGAGAGTAAGTCCCGTCTGTCTCGAAGTCAGTAGGGAGGTGGCTATCTTGTGTAGCACTGCCCCAGGACAAAAGGCAAAAGAGCTCAGTGAATGAGCTCAGCATCCTCGGGTCCCTCCAATGTAGCCAGGCTAGCTCAGCTCTGCCACAGAAGAGGCCAAGCAGTCAGTCAGGGCCATCACTGCAGGCCATGCCAGACCCTACTCTCCTGGCCTTGGCTTTGGTTCCCAGGGCAATTCCCCAGCTGGGCTCCAGGCTGTGGTTCCCTGTTTCCAGGGATTTATGTCCCTCTGTGCCAGTCTGCCCCTTGGACAATGCCCACCTCTGTGAGTCCCTGTACTCCACACTGCAGGAGTGATACACAGTCATCCAGGGTCTGCGACATCATAATCTGGTGCCATGGCAACAGATGGACTGCTACAAAGGACTTGGGATTCCACAGGGTGGTGAGGAGGGGCCTACCCCAGGGAAGAGCAGAGGACAGTGGGAAATCGGGGACAAAGGAAGTGAGAGCTACTGCTATTTATAATAGCACAAGCAAAAGAAAGCATCCGACAGTTCGTGGTCAAAGGGACTCTTCTGTCACTTGTGGCTGTGTGACCTTATTCAAGATACACTACTTCTCTGAGCCTCACAAAACACAGGGTTGCTACAAGGAACACATGGGATAGGGGGTTCTAGGGATTTGTGAACTAAGAAACAAAAGGAGACGCGGTTGAGGAGCGTAAAGTCACAGCCCCGGCTCCAGCTAAAGGGTATGTGATGCGGGGTTGTCAGTCAACACATCTGGGTAGTGCTTCTCCTCAGGAGATGGGGGTGTGGTGCCGATTGGTCCTTCAGCAGCTCTCGGCCCCTGTATGATCTTGTAAATTATTATGATCACTCACCACTCCCACTCACCACCCCCAGAGGCGTCCTTCCCAAAACAATACATATCTTCAAGCTGTGGATCCCACCCACACACTCCTGTGCACAGATGTGACTTCAAATAATCCAGCTGCTGCTCGGGGCCAAGAGAATGTCCCACCAACCAGAGTTCCCAGATGAGTGACAACCCAAGGTCACGGCATGTGCCCGTTGAAAGGCTGCCCTTGAGCTCAGGTATTGATATCTGGGCCAACTGTGGCCAAGAAGCCTGAGAGGCCTCTCTAGGCCACTGGAGGAAGACTGTGCCCAAAGGAGGAGGTGCCTATTGTGAGGATGGGTGGTGGTGGGGAAGGGCATTCTGGGAAGGGCTAACAGGCCTGGACTGGAGGAATCAGCACAGTCTGTAAGGGACTGGGTGGGTGGCTGAGGAGGGCAGCAAGGATCACGGAGCCTGTGAGCTCTTCCAGGCCAGCAGCCAGCTTGTTCTGCCTGGCATCAAACTGCCCTTTGGAGGCCCGGTTTGACCTTGCTTTCCTTGAGCTCACCCAGGGACCCACTCAGTGTCTGGCTAAGCACAGAACTCCTTATTCAGCAGCCAGTGAGACCCATGGCTCTGTGTGCTTTGTGATTTGGTAAGGCTGTGCAACATGGACCAGTGGCCCCTAGCAGAGGAAGTCAGAAAACAGGCAGAGAGCCTGGGTGGCCGTCTGCCCATGTCTTTAAGATACACTTTCCCCCATGGAGAATCATGATGCAGTGTCTGCAGCAGATACCTAATTGCCTGCTTCTTCTAGTACATCCAACTTTGTTTAATGAAGAGATTCCCCTTTCTGGATGCCATGTCTGTTTTCCAAGAAAAGAAAGCCCAGTGAGCCATATCTGGGAAACACTACGTGATGCAAGCTCTCGATCCTGTAAGATGAGGTCCTTGGAAGAAAGTCTGGCCACAGGTACCCAACAGAGAACAGTAGTCATCTCACTGTGGCCTCTCCTACAAGACCATGAATAACAGATGTTCAAAGAGCAGCCCAGATGAGCTCAAGGGGTTCTCACTGGAGAGACATAAGTCCTCAGATCAGGGACTGAGGCCAGCCACCTGGGCCAGGGAGATGAGAGATGCCAGGGATGCAGACCCTGTCTTCCCTCTGGTCTCCTGAGCTCGAGAGAGAGACAGCAGAGACCAGTAAGTTAAGGGGGAGTCCAGCTCAGCACTGCTACTGAGTGACCTGGGTGCCCGAGGAGGGAAGGAGAAACCAAAGACTTAAAGCTTCCACCTCAGGACCTGCCCAGAGCGACTCAGCTGCTTCCCCTTCCTCTCTCAGGCCTAGGCCAGCACCGGGTGGCCTGGCTCTGCCTGCAGCCAGCCCGAAGGCAGCTGGGCCACTTGTACCCTGTTCGGGGAGATGAAAGGGCTGCTCCCCACACGGTTACCCTTCTGCAGAGCTTGCCAGGCCCTGGGGTTGCCAAGACAACTGCTGCCAGCAGAATGGAGATCCGGGGTGGGGGCAGGGGGCGTGCCAGCCCGCCCCTGGCCTACTAACCTGGCAGGCAGATTTAAATGACAGCCCAGGAAGCTACTATTAAACTGTCACCCCAGTCAACAGGACGACAGACTAAGAGTGTTCTCTGGCTGAAGCCACAACACAGCGGGAGCGCGAGGGGGAGGAGACAGTGGCCTGGAGCAGCCTGCACCCCCTTCCAGGAGGCCCCGGCCTGCAGGCTTGTCCACCCACTGCCAGAAACACCCTCGCAGGCTAGGGTGGCTCCTGGCATGGAGCTGCCACACAGCGCAGGGCCTGGCAAGTGTTACTCTTCACACTTAAGCAGAGAAACCCTTTTCCCAAGTGAAACCCCAACACAGAAAATAGGTAAAAATGTGGGAAATCCCATCCGCTGTTTCCCCTCAACAGTCCCCCAGGAACCTTCAGGAAATGCTGGGACTTGGGAGCTACTGTGTGGTTCAGCAGCTCTGGGTTCAGATCCTTACCCCTCCTCAGGCCTGCGATGTTCCCGTGAGCCCCGAGTTAAAGATCCCACAGGCCTGACATTTCAAACAGCTAGCTCCCTGTGTCTCAGGCACTAACTCTCCGAGGATTCCCAGTTTTAGTGCCTCGGCCTGACTCGCACACCCTAAGCCCCTAGGACTCTAACGGTCACTGCCTGTCAGAGGGTCAGGAAACAGTGGACAGCATCGACGGCAGCCCTGTTTCCCTGGGTCCAGGCAGCCACACTCTGACAACCCACAACTCCAGGCTCTCGGTGGTACTGCAGACTCTCTGGAGTCCTAACACACATCAAGAGTGGCATGTAGGCTCAAGCCCTGGGCTCTGTGCTGCCTAGCTGGTCGCAGGACTCAGGCCACCACTATCCATCAGCAGGTGACATTCAAGACATGAGTCCTTTTTCCTCCCACCTGGGAAGAATGAAGAAGACTCCACAGTTGCTGAGGAGGCCAGAGATAAGTGGAGAGATCCTCTCATGGTGGGGATCACTTATGTGACGTCCTCTTTGCTGTTAAGTTGGGAAAAGTGTCCCCTCTCCTGCCCAGTTCACTACAGATTACACATTCTACCCAGGGCACATCAGGAGTCAAACAAAATGTTCCCAAACACGGAGGCAACAAGATGAGGGAGGGGGGGGGGGCAGGAGGCCAGAGAGAGACCATGTGGGAGACACCTGCAAGGACACCCTCATGGGGGGAGGGGTGGAACTGGGCCTGGAGTGCCACGATTGCCTAGTGACCTGTGGCTGTGGCAGACATCACCAATGTTACTCCATGAGCATCTGGTATCACTGTCTCCCAATAAAGAGATGGGTCTTCCTGCCATCCTCTTAGAGGAAGGTACCATCACCAGGGGATAGGTGAGAGTCCCAGAGAGAGACTTGAACAAAACATCAGTCAGCAGGGTCTGAGCCAAGACATGAGCCCATACTTCTCTCCCTGACCCAGGCTCTTTCCTCAGTATCCTCAGCCTAGGAACTCCCTCAGAGAATCTCTAGCCCCACATTCCTAACTAGCAAGGTGGACTCTTCTACTCTGGGTCTTAGTTTCCTCATCAGAATCAACTTTTAAGGACTCTGTGACTTCAAGACTTTCTGTGCTCCAAGGCCCTCCAAAAGGGTCACCCAGGGCTTCGCTCCTTTCAGATCCAGTACATCCCAGTTGCTCTCGGACACTTGGTCTGGCTGTCACCAGGGAGGTCCAAGCTCTCTCTAGGGTATGTGGGATTCCCAGTCGCCACAGGAAAGATGAGCAGCTCTGAGGGTAGACAACAAAGGCATCTTCTTGTCCCAGTGATTTGTAGAAGCAGGCAGTATTGAGCCAGTGACAGCTGGGGGTGGGGGAAGGGTACGCAGGAGAGCAGTGGATAGGATGGGATCAGCAGGGGTCTTGGGCTGGTGCCTGCCCAGGACCCAAACCCAATGTCTGCATGGTGCTTGGAGACACAGGTGTACACCTCAGGAACACCATCTCCTACGGAGCAGATCAGCCCCATCCTGGAATGTGGACTGCCCGCTTGGCACTAGGATTCTAGGTCCCAGGGAAACAGAAGAAAACTCTAGGCATCCTCAAAGTAGAAGCTTCCAGAGAGCAGGAGGCAAGGTTGGGAAATCCTTAAGACCAGGGATTCTAGCCCAGGGTCCTGCCTGGCTCCAGCTTCACAATCCCCAGTGGGGCAGAGGACACCTGACTTGCCTTAGCCTCCTCTAACCAGGAACCTTCCTACCTAAGCCCAGATAAGCCACTTGAAGCCTCTAAGAGGTCTGTGGTTCTGCCTGTGTGCGTGTTCAGGCCTGCCAAGGTCCCTTGCATTTGGGTACCTGTTCTTCCTGCCATAGGCCTCCTGGTGGGAGGAGGGGCAGCTCTTCTGCAGTTTAGAGGATCTAGACTGCATTCTAGTCTTACTCTGCCAATATGCTGAGGGACCCTTGAGCAGGCTTCTTTAGGCTCAAGGCCCTACCAGCTGCCAGTGGAAAGCCCAGCGTTCCCAGAGCAGAACTCAGCAGCCAGTGTCAAGGAAGCCAGGCTACAGGAGCCCAAGGATCCCTGGTGCAAAGGAGTACAGGATGGAGTGACTAACCTCTCCCACAGGAAGTCACCCCTAGGCAGGGGCTGCTCGTGCTGGGACGAGGCTTTGGCTGAGTAGAAGAAACAGCTTCACCCATTAGCCCAGTAGCTGGAAGCATTCCTGTGAGCCCAGAGGCTCATTCAACAGCAACATGTGTTCCTGGAAAATCTGCTTCCTGATGCTGGGCCTACTGCCTCTGTGAGTGGACCTCTGTGCTGGGCTCTCACTTCTTGCTAGCACGTCTAGAGCAGGCAGGACCCAGGAGCCTGTCACCCCCAGATCACACTAGCCATCTAAGGAGTCTCTGCTCATCTGGGTGCCCCGTTTAAGGTATGGCTCTGAGAAATTGGAGGGCCCTGTGGTAGGGATGCTACTGGCTGAGAGAGAGAGAGAGAGAGAGAGAGAGAGAGAGAGAGAGAGAGAGAGAGGAGTTCATGCCACTAGGGATGTGTGGAGGTCTGATGACAATTTACAGGAGCCAGTTCTCTCCATGTACCATATGGGTCCTGGGGATTGAACTCAGATCATTAGGCCTGATGGCAAGTACCCTTTCTGATGGAGCCTTCTTGCTGTCCCCTACTGGCTCCACACAAACTATTCCATTAAAAAAGAAAGAGAAGAAGAAAGAAAGAAAGAACGACAGACAGACAGACTACTAAACACATTCCATGAAGCCAGCATTACCCTGATGCCAAAGCCAGGTAAGTACACAGAAAACTATATCCAGTCTCCATGATAAACATAGATGCTTAACCAGAGGATAGGGTTAAATTAACATTGAGCTATCTCCAGCCCCAGCCTGCAGGGTCCTGGCTGTGCTCTGGGGCCTCCGCTTTCTCTATGCCTCGATCTCCTGTCATTGGTGTGATGGACTGGACAAGATGAGCTTCAAGCTCCCTAACTTTTAGATGCAATGTTACGTACCGCCAGGCCTAGGGCAAGGCAGACAGAAGGAGGAAACTCTGGCTTGGTACCCAGGTCCTCACTGTCTACACTGCTTTGGCTCAAGATATTGGGAGGTGGGTATAATCAGAAAGACTTTCTTTCCCTGCCTGTCCTGCTGACTCTTAAGACGATCAAGGGACAGTTCAGAGGCCCCAGGAAGTCCTCCATTACCCTGATTCCTGGCCACCTGCTTCCTTCAATCCCTCAATAGTCGCAGTCAACCAGAGCCTTCTCACCAACAACCCTGCCATAGGCAGCTCCACAGGGCCGCTCCTCTCTCCCTGGTGAGCCTCTTGCTGTGTTACAGGCAGCAACCATTAGTGTGATGGTGTCTGGCAATGCCCCCACCCGACAAACCAGTGGATCCCTGGCCTAGAGTGCCACTCCTCAGGAGGTGTTTAATCCCCCACCCCCAGCCTCAGCAGTTGGGATAGGCCAGCTCCAAGGAATGCAGTGGAAGACCTGTCATGCAGTGACACACAGCTATCAATCTGTCAGCACCAGACAGAGAGCCGCTGCACAGCTTCCACCCTGGAAAGACGAAGGACCTCTACCAGACAGGACCAGCCTGGGTACCAGACAGGACCACCCTGGGTGAGTCATCGCAGAGGCTCAGCACAGGCTGATACAGGGCTCACCATCTTCCCCAGCTGGGACCAGGGGTGCACATCCTCATCACTCCGATGCAGTGGAAAAGCTCTTCATGGACTTCCCTGGGAAATCCACAAAGCCAAGCCTGGGCTGAGGCAATCCTGGGCACTATTCCAGGTTGCACCTGGCTTCTGGGGGTACACTGGACAAACCCCTTACCCTCCTGCGGTTCAGTCTCCTCCTCCTAAGAGAAAAGAGGCAGTGTGTCCATGAGCCCAATTTAAGGGCCTGCTTCAGGTGCCTAGAGATGAGATTGGAAGGGACAGGTGGGGGTGCTCTCCAGCTGTGAGGCCAGCATGTCAGCACCAGCCTGCAGAAGGAAGGGCGGGTGTTTGTTAGGGTGGCCAGGTCAGCTGAGCCCAGGGTTCAGGTAGGTGCCCAAAGGATGGAGCCATGGGCCCTGAAGGCAGGAACAACTGAGGAACTCAGCTCAGAGCTGGGAACCATAGGGGAGTTGTTTAGGGGACATGGAGACTGAGTGGGAAATGCAGCTGAGCTCGAAGGAAATACATTGAGGCAGACTTTCCTACACAGTTTATGCCAAGCTGAGGGAACAAAGACCCCAGAGGAATTGCCACAATCCACAGTGAGACAAGACAAGGTCTTGATTAGAAGCAAGGGTGATAGGCTGGGCATGATGGCATACGCCTTTAATCACAGCCCTCAGGAGACAGGTGGGTGGATCTCAAAGCCAGCCAGGGCTACATAGTAAAACTCCTGTCTTTTTTTTTTTTCTTTTAAGCAATAGCAAGAGGACACTCACTTCCCCTCTCTGGACCAGCTTTAGGACATGGACACCGAGCCAGGCAGTCTCCAAAGTCCCCTTTCTGCAAACAAGTGCAGTATCGGAGAGGAAGGAGCAGGAGAGGGAAGGCTGCCCGGAGAGGAAGACTTCGGGTGCACCTCGGAGAAAAGGGTGACCTGGGTTGGGACAGACCTCTCACTGAGGTCCCACATACACGTTGGCAAATCGCAGGCCTCTTGTGTCCAGTCCGGCTCTCCAGCCACAGCTGTGCAGGCCACCGTGACTCAGCCAAGGTCCCAGGAGGGGGCTGTACAATTATAGTCAGTTTCCCTGCCTAGAACACAGGGCTAACAATTCGGGGTGGTGAGTCTCCAGGGAGATAAGAACGTTGACATCATGTAGTGGACCAGACAGTCCCACCAGGGCTTTTCCCCGTCACTGCTTTCCTGCTGGGACTGCAGGGAGAGCCGGGCTGCCTTCCCTTTGGAATGGCCGAGGGCTCAGGTCCCATGAGGTGCTAGACGGAGTCCAGGCCACATGGGACACTACAGTCCAGCAGGACAACCTGGAACTTGGGCCTTGGAGGCTACCTGGCCCAATCCTCAACTTTATGAACATGGAAATGATGCCAGAGAAGCTGGGGCCAACCTGAAGTGGCATTCCCCAGGCAAACCAGCAAAGCAATTTCTCCTTCACAAGACCCAACACGGCAGAACTAACGGCAGCCGAAGAGATCGATCGGGACGGTGTGGGGAGACGGTTCAGCGGGTAAAGTGTCCGCTGTGCAAGCCCGAGGAGGACCTGACCTTGTGCCCCTAGCACCCACATTAAAAAAGTCAGAGCTCTGAGAGAAGGGAAGGGGAGATGGGTAGAACCCCGGAACTGTCTGGCCAGCCAGTCTAGCCAGACAGGGAACTCTGGGTTCAGTGCCATTCAGTGAGAGACCCGTGCACGTGCACATGCTCACTCTCCCCACCCACCCCCTCTCCTATGTGTCTCAGTCTCTGTCTGTCTCTGTCTCTGTCTCTCTGTCTCTGTCTCTCTCTCTCTCTCTCACACACACACACACACACACACACACACACACACACACACACACGAGCCACACACACACACACACGAGCCACGGGACTACCAAGGCCCACTGGGCCACTAGTCACAGAAACTTTCCAATGCAGCCATCAGAGACGCTCACTGGCAAACTGCAGAACCCCAGAAACTCCTGTCATGGGATCTCACGCAGGTGCCAGAAGTCAGCAGGCATAGCCACCCCTCCCCCACCACGGGCACAGGAATCCCATTCCCACTGCTGACATATGGCCAGTCTGTGCAGGCAAGAGGCTGAATGCTGTCCCTCCTGAACAGGGAGGGAAATAAGTTCTCAACGGGAGACCCCCACTTTGTACAAATGGATTCTTCACCCTCCTTGTTCTTTGGCTCTGGTCAGAAAGATTCTCAGGGAAGTGGCAAGGAGCCAAGAGCTGCCACAAAATGACTTTAACCATCAGACAGGCTCGTAATAGGTTTCGGTGGGAAAAAGGCAGGAGCAGGCGATTCATTCCAACTTGCTATGCGATAAAGAAAATTAAGGCATAATACCGAGGAAGCAGTGGCTCTGTTAACCTGTGTGGAATACCAATGACTTCAAGCTTCTCAAAATTGCTAGAAATAAAAAGAAAACCCAAAGGAGTGTGATTGTGGCCCAAGGCTCATCTGGATTAGGCTGTTCGTTTGCCCTGGCACCCTAATGATGGGAATGAGGGAAAATTCCCTGTTACCTGGGAGACAGCTAGGCCAAAACAGGGGGTGGGGTAGGGTGGGGAGGCAGGCCCACGAGTAGCCACCGGTCTGCTTGGCAAGAGCTCAGGGTAGAGGGGATCCCCAGGTTCACTCCAGGAGAGCTGGGTGCAGAGAGTGCCATGGCCTCCCTTGTCCTGGACTCTGTGGTCCTCACCTTCAGTCCCACGTGGAGCATCTGGAAGGACCAGCTTCACTCAACTCCTGTGTCAACAAGAGAGTATGTGCCAGGCACCTGCCAGGTACTGATGGAGCCCACAGTTAGAGAAGACCTCAGGGGGGCCTTGCCTCAGAGCACTGGTCCTGGGGGACGGCCCACCCATTCATCTGAAGCCAGCCAGAGGGCAAGGAGCAGAGGTAAAGTTAGTGACCAGGGCTACAGCCCAGGGTTCTGCAAGAGCTGAGCAAGACACAGGCTGAGGAAGGGAGGAGAGGCAAGCAGGAGGGCCAGATGCCCGGCACAGCCTCCCTGTGAGTGCCCGGCACAGCCTCCCTGTGAGTGCCCCACACAGCCTCCCTGTGAGTGCCCCGCACAGCCTCCCTGTGAGTGCCCGGCACAGCCTCCCTGTGAGTGCCCCACACAGCCTCCCTGTGAGTGCCCGGCACAGCCTCCCTGTGAGTGCCCCACACAGCCTCCCTGCTCACAGACCTTCTGGACCACACCTCAGTTACGCTACCCTCTCTCGGTGCTCCTTATGGAAGGTGAAGCCCTGGGTCAGCACATTCCCCCGGTAAAATGGCCACGGGGCTTGCATGGAGGTGAAGCAGTCTACCCTACAAGCACCGTCTGTAACTCCAGAACAAATTCATTCCCCTTGGTCTTCCTTTCAAGTGACCAGTTCCTCCTGGCACAGAAGTTTGAGAGAGTCTAGTCTACTGTCTATTGTGGTTTTCCTCCTGCCAGGAGCAGGTTAAGGGACCCAGGGCTTAAATCCTGTCTGTCCCTTACTGGCTGTGTGGCCTCAGGCAGGTTACTTGGCGTGGTATCTATCATTTACTCTTAGATGAGGAACATGGGCTGAGACTTGGTCCTGACAATGGAGTGGTGGCCACCTCATTGCTCCTTAAGGTGTACAGAGCCTGTTACATACAGTTCCTTACTTAGTTTGGTGCTCAGAATTGAACCTGAGTCCTCCTGTGTGCTAGGTAAGTGCTTTACCACTGAGCTACATTATTTATTTGTCTATTTATTTTGGAGACAGGGTAGCAGGTCATGTTGTTGCTCAGGCTGGCCTTAACTTACCATGTAGCCAAGGATAATCCTGAATTTCTGATCCTCCACTACCATGACTGGTTTATGCAATGCTGGGGATTGAACCACGGGCCTTGTGTGTGCTAGGCAAACACTCTTCTAACTGAACCACCTCTCCAGTCCTTCCTTAATTCTTACAACTGTCCTATGAGGTTTAGAGTGGGACAAAATGGGCCTGAGTCACACAGCAAACGAGTGGACCTGCTAGGTCCAGTGTTCTCCAGCAGCTCAAGGGGCCTCCTCTAGGGAACACAGGACTGCAGTGGGAGTGCTGAACTTCATCCTGGTCAGTCCTGAGAAGTCAGAGTGGTAATCAGAGGAACCTCTCTGAAGCACCATGAAAATCTGACAGCATAAAAGATGCCTAAGGCACAAACTGCTGGCCAGGGCAATAGCCTAGTGGAGCAGAAAAAGCGTCACACAGGGAGCCCAGGGATTGGGCTCCGGTCCTCTCCCTCCACCCTGGCTCTGCATGGACAGGCCTGGCTTCCCCCATCTGTCAAACAAAGCACAAGGATTCCTGCCCCCTTCCCATTGCCAGCGTATACCTGCCAACCCTATCTCCATCTTGCCTTCTGCCCAGACAGTCTGTGACCACCACCTCTGCCAGGAAGGTTCAAGAGGCCCACTGGGCATATAGCCCAGCCTGTCTCACTCTGCCCAAAGCCAGGCCTGAGACTAGACCACACACAGGGAAGTGTGTTAAAATGGACATGCAGGCCCTCGGGCATGGCACCTGGCACACAAACATGCATGCACAGAGATCTACTCACCCACTTGTACACTCATATATGCCCCACATACCAAACATACTGAGACACACATGCCACACTGTGCACATGCTGCAGCACACAGGCCACATACCCACACACACACACACACACACAGGTGGCTTCTTATGATGCTTGCACACTGCAGAAAAATATGCCGAGATCTGCCTGCCTCTCCTGTGACAGCCAGATGGTGGGATTCTCCCACTGGGCTACCATTTAATGCTCTAATTAATTAAAAAAAAAATCTGGGTACCCAAGGCCTGGATTTGTTCCAAATGTCTCAGGCATGGCCCAGCCAGAGGCCAAGGAAGATGGCGGGACTTAGGGAAGGGGGGCACATCGTACCTAGCAGAGGCCCCACCCCTCTGCTAACAAGGGAGCAGGGGCCATCTGCCCCTACACCTCAGGATAGGGAATGACTCCATTGTGGCAAATAAACTGTCACCTGGCCATAAGGAGCTCTGGTTTGTAGCGGGGTGGGGAGGTCGCTCAGGCTGCACTGCAATGTGAAGATGTTTGCCAACACTGAGGTGAGCTGGAGGCCTGTAGGCAGATCCAAAGCTGTCTCTCTGAGCCCTGTGATGTGCAGAGCAGGTCTTCTCCCATGGGAGGACACTGAAGAGAATGTGTTCATGCAAAGCAGTCTGCTGTGAAACAGGAGTGAGGCATAGCTGAGGGACCGGCAAGCTCCCTGCCCTGAGCCTCTACACTCCAGGGTGGCAGTCAACCGGAAGCAGTCAGCAGACCTAGGTCTTCCAGGGAGCCAACCCCTCACCCTCTACCCCCGCCCCCAACCACTGCCCAGGCCATGAGGACGGGGGAGGGTACTGCCGGCAAGTGAGAACTGAGCATCATTCGCCCTCCAGGCCTTTCCCAATGTGGTCTTTGCTTCTGTGCGTTTGGGAAACGCGCGCGCGTAGTAAATTTACCGCCTCACTTATGAGTAATCTGCTGTCAGGAGCTCGTAAGCGCGGGGCTGAATTAACAAGGCTTAATTAACGTTAATGTTGTGACACATCTCAACCTGAGTGGGGAAACCCCCCCATATCCTGTCCCCAAGCCCCTGCCTGCTCTCTGCGGTTCATGTGGGAGGTGAGAGGCTCAGCAGGGGCTCTCATGGATACTGATGGGCAACATGGGGACTATCTCTAACACAGGACTGGGGCTTGGGGTCTTATGGGAGAGAGAGAGAGAGAGAATCTATCAGTTCAGGATGCCAGAAACCTCAAACATCCATTTCCAATAGGGCTCTCACACTGCCCTCTGAGAGCCAGACCCCAGGCTCTGAATCCTCTAACTCATCACATGCCGTGTGAGCGTAGGTGAGTTTCCCCCCCCTTCTGCTGCCTCACAGAGTAAGGCCACTAAGTAGCCACTGTACACTGTGCCCATCAGTTCTCAGTTCTCTAAGGTGGGGACCACCATGTCCCTAATGTGCAGACAGAACACCTTGACACTAAGAAAGAGGTGGCCCGACCAATTCTCATGCTGTGGGACTACGGTGGAGTGGGCCACGGTACGGGTGGAGTGAGGGACCGCTGCCATCCATTACACGCATTGAAAAGAGCCCCTTGAAGAATCCAAAGAGCAAGCAAGTTTGTGGGGAAAAGGTTAGGCCCTGGGGCTTCCCTGGGTTGAGCCCAGGCCTGGCCACAGTGTTTGTGGAATGACTTTGTAAATGACGTGTGAAAGTAGAATGTTCTCTTGAACAGGGAGTGGGCCTCCAACTAGAGTGGCCCAGGAGCCGGTTTTCCACCCACTGAGGCTTAACTCGGCTCTCATCACCCCAAGTACCCAACCAGTGTCAGGCTCTGGGGAAGGGACAGCCGTGGTGGGAATCCCTTGCTCTCAAGACTGACACCATCTTCCATTCGTCCTGGCTGTCCTCAGGACACCAGCAGAGACCTGGCATGAGGGAGACACACTGTAATTTATCATTAATGACTGCCACTATTAATATTAATGAGAAGATGCCCATGCCCAGGAAAGAGGCCCAGGGCCTCAGCTCTGCATACATCTTGGGTTACTTGCAGTTTAAGGGCCTTGGGCTCCATCCCAAATCGGACCACACTTTGGCTCCAGAGACAGGAGGGACCCTGGGCCCTAAGTCCTCAGTTCACAGTGAAGAACTACTCAGCAGGAACTTGGTGCCAAAGACCTGCCTGGGGCAGGGTGGGGCTAGGGTGGGGCTTGAACAGAGTCTGCGTCCACAGAAGCACCGGGAGCCCTTGTTAGGCCAGTGGCCCTCAACAAGCCCCAGCACACCTAACCCTGCTCGGGACACCCCCTCCCCGCCACCCCCCCACCACCCGCCTTGATGCACACCCTAGGAAGTCACTCATCACTTTCCACCTGAGACATCTCCTCTGTGAAGAAGAGGTAAAGGCAGGGCATGCTCCACAAGGTACCTATGAGGACGGAACACAGAGTGAGGTCTCGGTAGAGACCACTGCAACAACTGGAGACCCAACCCTGCCAGGGTGGCTAAGAGACTGGGCAGGCTCAAGGGCGTCTCTAGACTCATAGAAATGCTCTAAGCAAGACAAGCCAAAGGCCCCGATGGACCCTGTGAAAGGCTGGGACCTCTGGGGCCTCAGGACAAACAGAAAGAACTTTCTGAGAGCTGAGAACTGCGTTATCTCAGAACGGCTCTATCTCAGAAGCTGTACAAGCAAAGAATCCACCCACCCACCTACCCATCCAACCACTAAGTGTTCACTGGACCCTGTGCGGCCACTGGGGGTTGGGAGAGAGGGGAGAGCCACTCTTGCCTGTTGAAACTACCTTAAAGAAACGTGACATACCAAAGGGACCGGATCAACCTTCGGTCAGGACCGTCCACTCTTGTGGCCGTGTCAGGGCCCACAAGAAATGCAAGGGGCCTCCAGCCAGGAAGGCAGCTCGGGGAATCCCAGAACAGCGCACACAGGCGTTAAACTCTGGCCCAGAAGGCACCCTGCTTGAGCCCCCAATGCTCTCTGTGATCCACAGGCCTCCTGTCCCCAGGCCCTTCCTTGACCACAGCTCAGTCCCAGCCCCCAGAGTCCCTGCCCACCCCCCAATGCACAGTGAAAGGGAGCAGCATCTGTCCTCGGTGGGTAGGGGCAAGACACAGCCAGTCGAGGCAGGTGGCAGGCTCACCCCTTGCCCACTTTCCTGCCCCACAACATCCACGCGTAACCCACCCCCAAGTTCCTGGGGAACAGGCTCTGAGGAGGCCAGGCAGCCAGACCACCAGCTGCTTCCCCTCCCTACACAAACCACGGGCACAAAGCACCCTCCCCCAGCTCTGCCCGCCTGCGGTGACAGCCTCTTGGCACCAGCTCTCCCCTCCCTCCATCTGTCAGGAATCAGTGCAGACAAACTGTGAGAACCGGAGAGGAAGGAGCAGTGCTGCATGGACCCTCTCCCCTCCCCCTGCCTTCCTAGCCCTCCCTCCCCTCCCCACCCCTCCTGGGTCTCCCCCTCCTCTTCCATCTGTCTCCATGATCCCTACAGATGAGGACATCTGACAGAGTGGGCATACAGAGAGGCTGAGGACAGACTGCCCAGCAACACCTCTTACAGCCACCATGACCACAGCATGGCCACCCATGTGTCCTCCCTTCTCCCCAGCCACCCAGGAATGATGGGATTGAGAGCTCAGTGTTCCCATCTGTGCAATGGGTCTAGTAATTTCTTTCCAGACCACCTTCCGAGGGCTACCATGAGCTTCAAGACCACACATGGAAACCTCACAGGAGACAGATGGCCAGTGTCTTTGACATTTTCTAGGGTTTCAGTACTGCCTTCCTCTGGGAGTTATGGGGTCACAGCAGGACTTAGATGGATAAATGTCCTGCAGAGTACCAATAGCAACAGGATCACAAGCAGACCCATCATTGTGAGAGGTGAGCAGGGAGAGGGTGGGTAACCAAAAAGCCATCCTACACTGTGCTGGAAGCAAATCAGTGGCCGGCGTCCTGACCTCTACAGAACACCCAGGGTGCTCAGCCCAGGCTGATTCTCTCTACATTCTCCAAAACATGGAGTAGAGACCAGCATTTTGGTTTTCAAGTGAGCCATGCCCAGCTGGCTCCCCAAGTGCCTGGGGAAGCCCTGCTGCGTGGGTGGGGAGCAGCAGCCAGGGCTTGTGGGGTGCAGGAAGGCTGCCCCAGGGGACCGAGGGCTTCCTGAGATGTGAGGCTTCTACTTTTAATCCTGGGGCGGCTCTGAGCAGAACAGAACAAGTGAGTCATCCTTGTGTGGGGTAGCACTTGGCAATGGCGAGCCATAAGCAAACATAACTGTCACTGGCAAAGCAAGCCCCCTGCTGGCCCCACCTGTGAAAGTCCCTGTGGAGGGGACGCTCTGGTGTGACCCCAGCCACAACACACAGGGGGAGGAGGGTCATGGCTCCTCCACCCCTTCATAGTGGCAGAAGCTAAGGCTCATTGAAAACACATTGAAACGGGCCAGTGATCCTGGGGTAGGGCCCAGGGCACATAACCAACCTAGAGGGACATTGGACAGAGGGATCCAGGGCTCCAATCCCCCTCATGCTTCCCTGGAACTTTCAGAATCCTGTGCCCATCCCCAGACTTGGCCAAGGGAGCTGGCACACTGCTAGGGGTAGAGAGCATGCCAGGCCCAGGGTCACCTTCCACTTCCTCCACCTCTCCCTCCAGCACGGGCATCCTCCTCTGCCCCCTGCCCCCAAGGCACATCTACATCGGAACCACAGACTCTTATCAGACTCACAGGACAGAGTGACAGGGACAGAAATAGAGACCTGGGCGGGGAGAAGTGTGACAGAGGAGAGGAAGCGCCCTGGGGATGGTGGCCCTACAGGTAAAGTAGGGTTGGACTGCCTGGGGGAGAGAGAGGAGAGCTTTTCCCTTGGGGATGGCTGGAGTACAGTCCAGGGTTGGGGGCGGAGACTGAGGCTGCAGAGGAGACAGGAGCATGTTAGGTTGTGACCGGCCCTGAGCATCAGCCGAGGAGACTGCCACCTGCAAGGGCAGGCAAGGAGGGGGATAGCCTTGCCTCTTCGGAGTGCCACGGCAGAGGTCAGACAGGAGGCAGAAGACCGACTTCAGGGGAGCGCTACCTTGAGCGCTACCTTGTACTACCACGGGGTCTGAGAGGGTGAGGCGATGCGGGGGATGGACTGACAGGTGGCAGGCAGGGAGAAGGATCTTGGGGACCACAACATGTGAGGGCACAGGGAACAGAGAGTTCCAGCCAGAGCCCCACACTCGTGCTGTGCCATGGCCATCACAGACCTAGGCACTGCCGCTCAGGAAGCTATCTGGAAGAGCGTCATCACCTTGGCCTCTGGGCACATCTGTCATCACCTTCACCTCCCAAAGCCCCAGAAGTCAGTCACGTGACAGCAGGCAGGCATCGCCAACAGCACCTGAGAATATGTATGGGGCCCACACTGAGGGCAGAGAGAGAGACCCCCAAGGCTGAGCCTCCCTGTACTGGAGCCATGACAGGAAGGCATCCAGAGCAGCCGTGAGTGAGGCAGGAGCAGTCTCTTGTAAACAGAGGCCCCGAAAACAGCTGGAACCAGAAGGCAGGCCGGCCGGACAGACTGGAGAGGTGCCATACAAAAACACTGTCTTGACAGAGAGAGTAGTGGGCAGTCAGGGGGTTCCCTGTCCCAGGCGGTGCTAGACCCTGACCCTGGCTGCTGAGAGGTTCCTGGAGTGTTGACCAGAGGCTGCTTCCCTACCCAAAGGCCAAAGCTTGCTGATGTGGTGCCTCGGGACTTTGACGGGCATCTCTGTAAGGCCACACATAGAGGCCTCCAGTGGCGCACAGAAGAGAACAGATTAAGCCTCTCCCTTCAGCCCTCCCATCCCCAAAGGGAGAATGCTGAGGCAGGGCAGGGCAGGGGACCGAGGATGGAGGTGAGGCAGTCCTTCAGCCCTGTCTGTCACAGGCCTGTGTCCTCCCTACAGGGCCCAGTGTCCTTCCCTTCCTGGGCACATCCAGGGGCAGGCCAGACATGGAGCCTCCTCTGCACACCACCCCACAGGTCCCTGAGGCCCTGTGCTCATTTCTTGACAAGGTTCCTGGAAGGACTCACTCTAACTAAATTGGGCCAGTAAGTTCCAGCCCGGGGCCACAGGAATGAGGGGTACTGAAGAGTCTTTCTGGGGTCCCTGGCTCTTCCCACCCTTCAACAGTGTGGTTGGTCCAGGAGGCAGTCTGTCAGGGGCAGGTTGAAGACAGGCTTAGAGGATGTCAAGGATCATCCTGTCGCTACTGCTTCTCTGAAATTCACTGTCACCTGGAGGGAGTTCGTGATGGCTCCACTCAGGATGGCTGAGTATGCAGAGAGGTCGGGCCACTTGCCCAGAGTTGCTCAGCTACAAAGAACTGAGGGTTGGACTTGGCCTTGCTGGTGAGGTGAAGCCTTGAGGAGGATTTTCACACCTGGGCTCCCAACTGGCCATGAGCTAAGCAGAGACTGCTAGCCCGGCCTGGAGATGCGCTGGAGCTGAAGTTCAAATGCTGCCCACAGTGGCTCAAATATTGGTCTACGAAACACCCCCGGGGTGGGGTGGGGGCACAGCTTTATTCAGGTCCTGCAACAAGTTACAATAAAGTACAGCTTCCTGCATCAGAGAGAGAGAGAGAGAGAGAGAGAGAGAGAGAGAGAGAGAGAGAGAGAAGAGAAGGGGAGGGGAGGGGAGGGAGGGGAGGAGGGGAGGGGAGGAGGGGAGGGGAGGAGGGGAGGGGAGGAGGGGAGGAGGGAGCAGAGAGAGGAGAGAGAGAGAAAGGGGGGACGCCAGGGAGAGGGAAGGAAAGGCGGAAAGCGCTGAGCTCACACCACATGACTGCTGTCCACACTGTGTGACCTCCACCAATGGTACAGAAGACAGACTTATGGGACCACACTGTTTCTGGTGCTTTCCACGAGACAGGAATTACTTAATCTTATTACTGGACAGTCTGGGATTCACGTTCAAGGGACTTACCCCAGGCTGAGACCGGGACTAGCTGACACTGTACAAACCACGATGGCACCAGTTTGCTCTGTCCCTACCAGGGAAGACTGTGGGTGAGGCAGGCAGCAGGAGGGGACAACCGCCCTTTCACAGGCAGCCAATACAAAGTCTGCTCTGGCTAGCTCCCGGGCATTAAAAAGTGACCCGAGGCAACTCAGCAGAAGTAAACAGGCATGAAAAGCTCCAGGGAAGGACGGAGGAGATGGTTCAGGAGGCAAGACCACTTCCTGTGCAAGCACAGAGGCCTGGTTGAGACCCCATGCCCACGTAAAAGCTGGCCACAGGCAGCACATTCCCTTAACCCCAGCATCAGGGGCAGAGCAGACAGATCCAGGAGCTTACTAGTCAACCAGCCTAACTGAAACAGTGAAAATCACGTTCAGCAAGAGACCCAGACTCAAGGCAATACGAGCAATAGAGGAAGACAACCAATATCCACCTCTGGCCTCTGCATGAACACCCCCCCCCCACACACACACACCATACACCCCCCACACACACACACACGCACCACACCACATGCTTTTGAACCTGGTGTCCTCTTTTTGTGTACAGCTCAGACCATGTCACTTAGGGTAAGAGCAGGGCTCCTAGGGTCCCTACTGTTGACTCTCGCACCTCCTGCTTCTGTCTCTGGGCCTGGGTCTCCTGAAGCTCCTTGGAGCCCCCACACTCAGGACCTGACCATGATCAACTCCAGCTTCTATGAACACCCTGAATTTCATGGGAAAACAACAGGACCCTAGAGGAGTCGGGCTGAGAAGGGCCTAGAGGTGCCCCACTTCCAAAAAATAGAGACACCCCCCCCAAGAGGTTCAATGACCTGCCAAATGGCCATTTGGCAAGATGGGCCTGTATCCTGGCCCCCAGCTGTTGGTAACTATCTCAGTCCTCAGGGAGAGCCAGACAGCGCATCACAGGCCATGGCTGAGGCTGCAGAGACACAGGATGGGCTGGGAACAGAGGCAGCTGGCTCCTCTCCAGTTACAAATAAATCCCAGCCACAACAGCCTGCAGGGGGCTTCTGCTTGGTTTGGGCCACCTTGGCAGGGGTAGGAGGAAGAGTGTCGTCACCTTGGTTTGTCCAGAATGGTCACTTCCCTCTTGGTTACTCCTGCCCTCAGGCACACACGGTATGCCATGGCCAAAAGAAGGGACTTTTTAAAATTATAACTTTTTTCATACACTATTTTTTTTTTATCATATTCTTTTCCCCCAGGTCCTCCTCCTCTCCCTACTTACCCAACTTCACGTTCTCTCTCCCCGATGTTTCAAAAAACCTGGGCTTTAAGGGTGATGGGCAGCAGATGGCAGATCAAGGTCTAGGAAGGGGATGGAGGAAGGTTGGCTTGAATGTCTTTGGATTCAGGCCATCAGGAAAGCCCACGCTGCCTCCAGCTATTCAGCCAGGCGGCTTCACCTGGGCCTGGTGGGACCTTCCTGCCTCTCATCAGCTGCCATGTCCCTCATGTCACCCTGGACCCACTGTGAGCCAGCTCCTGGGGACCTAGAAGCGGCAGCCCTCGACCCCTCTGCAGTCGGGGATGGCTGCCGAGGCACTACTGTGGTCCAGTCGCCTCCTTCCCTCTGGGCAGCTGACCTACATCTCTCCTGCTGCCCTCTTGCTGTGCCCTTGGCGGAGGACGGTCCCGACAGTGTGCAGGAATTACGTGCTCGTGGAGGGGCTGGGAATGTCCACCTCCGGGTCTTCACGTCTCCATGCGGTGGCTGTTTCAGGATGGTCTGAGGGGCTGCTGAGCCTCGGGTACTGTCTCCCCTTCGTGGCTGTACTTCATCCAGCCCGACCAGGAGCTGAAGCAGGACAGCAAGCCGTCTAAATGCCCGGCCGCTCTCTCCAGGCCTAGACCAAAATCTAGTTCAGGCAGCCTCCCATCCCCCGGGCTAGCTCCAGCCCTGAGCCCAGCCCCAGGCAGGAGTTTGACGCTCGGGAGGGCCCAGCAGTGCACATAAAGCAAGAACCAATGAGTGAAGGGGGAAATGAAGTTCGGACAAGGAAGCTACTTGCCCAAGCCACACAGCCAGTGTGGGACAGAGACAGAATAATCACTGTAATGCTAAGAGGGAGATGGGTTCTACCAACGTGTCAAAAAAAAAAAAAAAAAAAAAGAAAAAGAAAAAAAAAAGAAGCAATAGTTTGATTCTATTGTGTTTTGTTTTGTTTTTTTTTTTTTAGGTTTTTTTTGGTGGGTAAGTGTCCTTGGGGCCGGAGCATAGTCGTCCTTTATCCCTGCTCAGTGTAGCCTAGATATGGTTACTTTGTCTGTGTTGCAAGGCTGGGACAAGGTGGCCCTGTGCTTAGGGAATAGAGAGGTCCTTGGGGCTGGCTGGATACGGGGCCGTCGGGGCGTGCAGGGTATTGCTGAGACAGGAAGGTGCGTGTCAATGATAAAAACACTCACGCTAGCCAAGTCCTTCCTAGGACTTTATCTTTTTGTTTTGTGTATTTTGTTTGGTTTTTTCTCTTTTTAGTTAGAGTCTAGCTACAAAGACCAGGCTGACCTAGAAATTCAAGATCCTCTTGCCTCAGCCCCCCCAAGTGCTGGGGTTACAGACACCTCTGTCCACAGGAGAACATGTCACCACACTATGGGCCATCCTCACAGTGTAATATAATCCAGTCCTTTAAAACAGTGTGCATCTGTGGTACTGGCATGGAAAACTATACATGTTGTGAGGAGAAAACGACCTGAATAATAAATAGGACCTCATTTGTGTTTAAAAAATTACTTTCATATAATCAGAAAAAGTCATTTCCCTGAGGAAAAACAAATACATGAATTAACAGAACTAACTGAAGTTTTAGCTTCAGAATTTCCAGTAACGGCCCAAGACCTGTGAGGCCCCTCAGCTTGAAATTCTTCTTCAGGACACTGGGGCTTACTTACTCCATCGCCTGCCTCCCAGATGCATGTCTGTGGGCGACAGTGGGTGTGACAAGCTGGTGGCAAGTGACTGGCGGAGTATGGGGATGAATTTCCTTTAGAGCCTCAAGGTCCCGGGGAGGGTGGGACCACAAGACCACGGCCATGGATGGGTTCCACAGATGCCGTTTCCCGGGAGGGCTTTGGCCTGTTTGTCCTGCCGTGTTCTAGAAGGCAGTGTTTGGGGCTAGAGAGGTGGCTCAGTAGTTAAGAGCATGTGTTATTCTTGCCAAGGACCCAGGTTTGATTCCCAGCACCCACATGATGGCTTACAACCATCCATAACTCCAATTCCAAGGGATCTGACACCTTCTTCTGACCCCCACAGGCACCAGGCACCCATGTGGTATACGTACAACGCATGCAGGCAAAAATTCATACACGTAAAATAAATCCAGAAGGTTGTAGGTAAAGGTAGTCAGGGGTCATGGGAACTGGGTGGATGATGTTGGGTGATTTAGTCATCAGGGCATTCAAGAGACCTGAGAGGACCCCAGAGTCTCTACTCCCAAGGTGCCTGGGCCCAGATTTCCCAGCTGTGGGTCCTGGACCGGCCCACAATGAACAGAGACCACCAGCCCGGCATGGTGTTTAGAAGCATGGAGTTGGTACTGAGCAGGTTTCCCCTGAGGCCCTCGGCATTTCCTGGGCCACTCCAGCCCCAGGGTGGGTAACATAGCAGCTTGTAACAGGAGGGAGAGCTTAGGGGCTGATAATTAAAACAGGTGCTACCAAGGGCATCCCAGGGCTAGTACTGCTCAGGAGGGAGCCAGTACAGCCTGTGACAGGGACTGGCAGAGCTGTCTAGAAGGCTTGGAAAGGGAGGCTGTGGCATAACTATAAGTCGGACACACTGTTGTGACCGATGCGTGTGGACAGATCTCTTCCCTTCAGCTGCAACAGGCCCTGCAGCCAGGAGCAAGTTCTACCCCTGACCAGTCAGGTGGCTTAGGACAAGCGACTTTGGCTCTCGGCTTTTTCTTCTATGACATGCAATTGTCACACTGCCAGGCCTCGGCTAGAAGTCTTGTGCAAGACCCAGCAGAGAGCGCACTCAGAAAGCCATACACACAGAACGATCCTTTACCAAGCTTGCCAGGCACCCTGAGAGGCCCGGCAGGGCCCAGCCAGGATAGTGTTTCCCCGCGGTCCCCAGTACCAGAACCCAAAGCTCTGAGGTGTGACAGCCATGTGTCTGCCTCTCAGCCTTTTCCCCAGCTCAGCAGGAACAGAGAGGTGTGGCAGGTGAGTGTGCAAGAGCTGGAGGAGGGACATCTGCTGTTCCTCCCCTGGTCCCACCCAGGAGCTGAGCACCCTACTTCTAACCCCTGATGACAGCAGGGGTCTGGAAGCCAGGAGTATAGGTGAAGCAGTGACAGTGGGTTGACACTCCCTTCGGTCACCGTCATCAGCGCATTCAGGTCCTCCTTTCTGAATGGCACGGCTAACGGAAGCCTATGAGGCTGGGAGAGGGGGTCTCCAGAGGAGGTCCTTCCCAACCCCACTCCCCAGGCCAGAAACTCGTACCCTAGGGAGACACTACTGGGAAATGTACCCTTTGACCCCAGCAGGGTGGAGAGAGCTGAGGAAGAAGCTCGTTAGTACTTGTAGTCATACTGCCCAGGGGGCTGAGGCAGGAGGATTACTGTGAGTTCCAAGTCAGCCTGGTCTACAGAGTGAGACCGTGTCTCAAGGGGGGAAAATATGAGGAGGGACTAGAAGAGGGAGGGAGGGAGAGAGGAGGAGAAGCTAAGGCAGGAGTGTTTAGATGGCAGAGCTCCAATCCAGAGGCACCGGGCCATACGCAGCCCACAAGCCACGCCATCTCTCTCTCAGTCTGTTTCCTCTTTAAAATGGGAATAAGAAGAAAACAGACCAAAGGAGCTGAAGAAAATAAGCTGCTCAACACAGTCTCGGGCCCAGGGCTGGCAGTCACTTTCTGTTGTTGGAGATCTCCAGAGGGAGGTATCTATTCTGGAGTCCCTGGGGCCCAACAAGAGGCTGGCAGAGACTAAGGGGGGGACAGGGTGAGAGGAAAGGTCCCCGGGGAGAGGTTGGGGCCCAGCCTGACTTTCTAGAACACCGAGGGCCTTGGGGACAGGACCATTCACCTTGGGCCAGGAGAGTGCACCGGACTACACCCTGAAGGGTGCTTGTTCCACTCCGAGTCTCTCTTCCTCTGTCCCTGGGGTCCCGTGGCTTCACCTGCTACCTAATTCCCCAAGGAGGAAAGCTGTCAGGTCGGCGGCCTGCAGGCACTGAGGGGGAAAGCCACCAGCCATGGGCCAGATTCAGCCTCAGAAACTGAGGGGACTCTAACCCAGGAGGGCCCATCATGGCCCAAGGGAGAGCCTTCAGCAGCACTCCCAAGGCCTGTTGGGACAGGCCAGTGGCACAGACCTGGGCCGACCGCAAGGCCGTGCCAACAATGGTAGCAGACACAGCCAGGAGAAAGAAACAGGAGGCTGGCCACCCAGGACCTGCCCTTCCGGCCCCAGATTACTCTCAGAGACCAGTCAGGGCTGTTAGAATCATTTCTTCCCTAGCGCTTCTCTAAATACTTTCTGTCACCTCGAGGTCATCTGGGAGCCACCTCCACTGTGGCTGGACCATCCACGGCCTGAAGCCACACCCCCTGCTGGAAGCCACACCCCCGCTGGAAGCCACACCCCGCTGGAAGCCACACCCCCTGCTGTAGCCTTCAGAAACTTGGGTCCTGGAGAAAGGCGCTCAGCCTAGTTTCTCCCACCACGCTAGCCACTGCCACTGTCAACTGCCTCCTGCTCACCAAACACACTATCTCACTTAACCCCACCTCTCTGGGAAGGAGGAACTAGCGTCACCAGGGCCATTCGACCAGGAGGGGACAGCTAGGCCTAGGGCTTTATAATCTGGGGCTAGCAGAGTTGAGATTTCAGCCTTGTTCCCAAAGTCATCTTATCTCAGCCTGAGTGGCTAGCAGAGAAGACTTCTTCAAGGAGGTGACCCTTTCCCTGAATCGTCTAAGATAACAAAACGGAGCGTGTGAGGGAACGGTGTCCTGGGAAGGTAAGCAGCACACTAAAGGCCTGGAGGTGAGAAGCAGAAGGAAGGAGACCGGAGACGCTATGGCGGCCAGGCTCGGAGGAAGAGGCAGGAAGAGGCTGGAGGGCAATGGGCACGGGGCCTGACAGGGAAGGTCGACAAAGAGGCTCCTGTGCTCGCTTCATCCTCAGGGTGCTGCGGGGGAGAGCAGCTTGGTCAGCCGAGGAAACCAAGGTTCAGAGACCGGCTCTCTGTCCACGATGTCATCCATCCAAAGGGGGAATGGAGTGTGGCCTGCACACAGGGGCTACATTACAGCCAAGCTATTATCATTCATAAGACCACCACCAAGCAAGCTCTGGGATTCCCGTAGCCTGGCCCGGACCAATTGGCGGGGTGAAGCCAGGGAGGCTGGGCTGTGCCTGCTCTTCACTGACGAGGGTGGATGGATGATGGCAGCTAGCTGAGACAAGGGCAAGGCGGGTGAGTACAGAAAGAGGGGTCCCTGACCCAGTCTCCCACAAAGCAGCCCAGCAGCCCAGGAGCTGGGGCAGTCAGAGGAAAGGATCCTCACACATCAGCTCAGGAAGGGAAATGGAAGCCTGGGGGGACCTGTGCAGGTTCCATGGTCACATGCCTAAATGCACAGCGAAGCAACTTCACTTACACAGAACTGTTCCTGACCCCTCAGAGCTTCTACGAGGTAGAAATGACTCAAGCGTCACAGGGTCAACCATCTCACAGACTGGAGGAGCACCAGGCGATGCCCATGGCCTCGGCGGCAAATGCTTGGCAAGTGTCAATAGCTGCTGTGTTTGATGGTCTGGGAGCAAAGGCCTGGCCAGAGACCAGAATCCCCACCTCTGCTCCCAGACACCACCAGGAAGCAACAGGAAACCTAGGCCTCCGTGAGTTCACAGTCAGGAGTCCCACCCAACTTCCCCTGGCTGGAGCCCTAGGGCGGCAGACCTTTCCTCTGCTTTGAAGGCACTCTGGGAACTGAGGCCCCAGTCAGCTTCCCTTCCCTAGCCCACCAGCTGGGGGCCAAGAGCCTTCCCTGCAGATAAGGATGGAGACTTAGAAGACCTCAGTGTGAGTTCCAGAGTCAAGGAGAAGCTGCATGACCTCTCTGCACATAGGGGACCTCTACTGCATGGGGTGTGTGCCGCCTTTTATGTGGGTTTGTTTGTTTGTTGAGACCGGGTCTCGCTATGGAGACCAGGCTGGCTCGACTCATAAAAATCCACCTGCCTCTGCCTCCAGAGTGCTGGGACTAAAGGCACGAACCACCAGGACCGGCCCTGTGCCACTTATTTTATGATGACAAGTCTTGAGGGACTCTTCTAGGCCTGAGCTCAGCAGTAGCCTCCTAGAGGAAGCTTGTCTCAGCTCCCTCCTTCTCTTCAGCCTCCGGTACTATGGGCTACACCAGAAGTGTGGATTCATTGTGCCCACATTGGCCTCGTTTTCAAATTACAACCACTGCCCTTACCCTATTTTGCAGCCCAGAAGGGTACAGAGGTTGAGCAACCAGGGTTCTTATGGATGTGGCAGAGAGGGAGGTATCGAGGGTGGAGTGAGTCTGAGCAGGTGGCCTGGAATGGGGTATCCTCAGTGTGTGTGTGTGTGTGTGTGTGTGTGTGTGTGTGTGTGTGTGTGTGTCCTGGAGCTGCAGTTACAGGAGTTGTGAGACGCTGGACATAGGTGGAGATGGTAGGAATGAACTCCGGTCCTCTGCAAGAGCATTAAGTATCTTAACTGCTGACCGATTCCTCCAGGTCTGTGGGGAAGAAGTTCTAAGTACCTTCCCCTCCCCTTGTTGCCAGCCCCGTGAGAAGACTCCCCGTGTTCTAAGGTAGGACAGAGAGACAGGTTTCCTGCTGGGCGCCTGAGGAAGCAAGCTCAGGAAAGTCAAGCAGTGTGCAACCAATTTCTGCTGCTGCCAGAAGCCACTACACTCTCCACTCCACACCGCTGGCGTCATGGACTTCTGCCCACCGACTGCCTAGGAGTCCACCTCACCCATCTCAAACCAAAGCAGCTTCCAGACTGCGTCAGAGCTCTCTTAGTCCTGTCTCAGATTACCAGCCACCCCTGCTCATCATGCCCATATCCTTACGCAAAGTAACAGGCCCAAGTATCCACATCACACTCTCCACTACAATAATCCATGCCCTAAACCAACAGGCAGGGCAGGCAGAGATCTTGATAAATCCTGCCACCCTGTGCTGTGTGACCTTGGGCAAATCACTCCATCTCTCTGAGGCAGTATCTCTATAAAACGAGAGACAAGGAAAGCTTCACAACCGCACTCACAAGACTAATGATTTAAAGAGCGAAGGGGACAAGATACAAGGTTTCCATTTCTGTACCCTATCCTCTGAGCGCAGCTCTAAGAAAACCAGAACAACTCCCAGGCATGAGAATCCCTCTCATATTTTTTAGGATAAGAACTCTGGTAGAAGATGCTTAAGCTCAGGCTTCTACTTGGCAGCTCAGGAGCCACTTGGAGCAAGTAACTCAAGCCCAGGAGCCGGGGTTCTTCAGTAACATAAACCACTGTGAAGAGGGTTAGCACTCCCGCAGGCTGCAGTTAACCCCAGCGCTTGAGGGTCTCACTGATCTCAGTGACATCGCCAGCACTAGTCCTCAAAACAGTCAAGGCAGCAAAATGAGAAACTGAGGCAGTCAGGTTCAATAGGCCCAAGTCATGGAGCCAAGGCTAGTCCAGAGTGAACTGTCAGGCCGACTGGCCAACAGCCAAAAGAACTCAGTGAGGGCCAGTCCTATGGTTAGGCAAGTGAAGGCATTCGTTGTCAAACGCAAGGATGTTGACTTTGAGGCCCCACAAAGTAGGAGAGACTCGGCTCCCACAAGTTGTACTCTTATCTTCTCATGCACGCTTTTTGCATGCACCCCACCCCCCAAAAAATGTTAAATAAAAAAAAACACCTCAAGGGCTCAACAGACTGCTTCCAAGTGGGAATGTCGGTCAGCCTACCTTTCCTGAGTGCTGGGCATGTGCCTCCTGGTGCCCTCCCCGCTCTGACACTGTGCTCCTACGCTGGGGGGTGAGGGGCAGGCGGGGGCTGGCCTGATCCTGGATGCCCAACACTGGCAGACACACAGCAGGCCTCCTGTGACAACTGAAAAGCCTCCTAAGTATATGTGGCTACAAGAGTCTGGGTCCTCAGTACCAGGAACTCCTTTCCTTTACCGCAGCGACCGCGTGCTAATTCGGTTGCAGCCCCACAGCCACCTGAATACCCTCCCACGCAAGAAGGAACGTCCATCAGCGGCTCAGGGTGTGCAAACGCCAGGCTCGGCAAAGGCAGTGGGGCTCCCGCAGGGCCTCCCTTCCCTGCCCTTGCTCGGGTGGCTTCCAGGAAACACACTCTTCCTCCTGGGCCCCTCCTTGTGGTGGCCCCATGACTCACAGCCAGGCTGGGCTGGCAGGAGAACGCTGCTGTCTAAAGGGTGACTCGACAGAAAAGCAGCGGGTTGTGACCAGGACCTGAGCCTACCAAGCGGAGGATGAGCTCCGGGGGTGCGGCCAGGGCAGGGCCTAGAGCCGAGCCCGGTACAGCACACCGCCGGCCCCACGATTGGCCGCTCCGGCCACGGGCCTATGGGGTGGTCCTTGCACAGCCAATCAGGGGCCCCGGGGAGTCCATTCATTCATAAAACCGAGCGGGGAAGGATCCCCCTCGCGTCCCGAACTGCGTGGAACTTTGAAGTGAGCGCGCCCAGTTGGACCCAGGCTGGGGTTCCGATCCACGGAGGTTAGCGGTGTAGAGGCGCGGCCACGTCCCCGCCCACTGTACCGGGCCCGTGTAGCCCGTGTCGCCCCAGCACGCGGCGCTGGGCTCCACCCTAAGCAGGACACGCCTGCTACCCGGCGCCCGCCGACAGCTAAGAGCCACCCGGCAGGGAACAAGGCCGTGAGCCGGGGCAGGTGGCCCCGTGACGGATGCAGCCACGTGCGCAGAGGAGCATGGCGCCCCCCACGGCTCCCCTTCCCCGCATCGCCGCGACTCACGGCAGTCGTCCTCGTCGCTGTTGTCTGAACAGTCGTTGTCCTCGTCGCATCTCCACACCGAGGGGATGCAGCGCTCGTTCCGACACCGAAACTGGTCCTCTTCGCACTCCTTGACCGGCCCTGTAGGGGGAGGGGGCTGTGAGCTGGATCACCGTCTCCCCACCGTGCAGCCCCGGCTGCCGGTAAGTCCAGCAGGTACAGGGAGGAAAGGAGGAGATACTGGCGGGCTCCGAGGCTTCAAGCACCTTAATCCAGAGGGAGGACAGGATGCCACGGGTTCCCCCGCTTCAGGACCGACTGATGGCACGGCGAGACCCGACCCAAGCTTACGGCCCGTGGATATACTCTGCATTTCACACACACTCAACCCTCACACACAGCTCAAGTCAGATCCACGCGGACCCAGCCTGAGTGAGGGGAGACCCGCACACTGGCAACACAGGCACCGGGTGCACCGGCTCAGTCCCCTCGCAACCTGTCACTCGGCCCGCAGGGGTCCCCGGAAATGCATTGTGCGGCTTTGCTCATCAACGCGGCGGAGCGCGCGTGTCAAATAAACCAAACCTCTTAACCGAGACCCTGAACGACTACCCCCCCCCGCAAAGTTCACGGGGGAGGGGGGCCCCAGAGCCCATTCCCCAAGAGCATGCCAGGAGCGGGGGCAGAGCTTCGATACCCAGAGCCGCAAGCGGGGGGTCCAGGGGCAAATCCAGGGAGCTGGAGCCCCCGGAGCCTCCTCTCTCTGCCCGGCCTCGCCGCACAGCGCCCCCTCCCCCCCGGCCGCGCTTTGTTGGCGGCTCAGAGCCGGCCGGGAAGAGCCGTACGCACCTTGGCCGCCGGGCAGCGGATCCGCTGCGGAGAGATGCTGGAGCTGCAGCAGCAGCCGTAGCAGCAGCAACAGCGCCAGCGGCCGGAGCGCGCCCCGCTCTGGGCGGCCCATGGCGGGCCCGGGGCTCCGGCCGCCGCGCCCCGCGCCCCCCGCGCCGCCGCCGCCGCCGCCGCCGCGCCTCAGCCCGCCAAGTCCTTGCCGCGGCGCCGGAGCTGCCGCTGCCGCCGCCGCCACCACCACCGCTGCCGCCCGCCCCGGCTCCCCGGCTGCATTTCAAGCAGGTTCGGTGACGCTTGGCGGCGGGGCGGGCTCAGACTGGGCGCGCGGCCCCGGCCCTGGGCGGCCGCCGCCGGCGCGCGCGCTCCCTCCCGCCGCCTTCTCCGCCCCACGCTCCTCCCGCAGCGCCTCTTCTCCTCCCCCTCCAGCCCGCGGTCCCCTCCTCCTCCTCTCTCGGCGAGACCCCGGCAACCCTGCGCTCGGTGCGCTCCTGTTGTGGGCGCTGCCGACACAGGGATGAGCCAGGCTAGGCCCTGGCCCCCTGGTTTCCCCGCGGAGGTGGCAAGCGGATGAGAGAAGGAGGGATGTGGAGGAAAAAAGCTGGGGCTCGAGGGAAGGTGATGTTGTTCCAGACGCACAGGCCCGTGCGGTGGACGCGGGAAGACTGAAAGCATTGGCAGGGAGAAGCTAGGGGTGTGGGGCAGGACCTCTGCACCTGTCGTGGCTTCAGATCAGACGAGTAGCTGCTTTCTACGGCCATGTGCATCTGTGACTGCTATACCCTGTGTGATCCTGGGCAGAGATGTGAGGCAGCTGTCTTGGGTCTGACGCCCAGACTGTTCTCCACATTCAGCCTTCTGCACTGGCCCAGACAGAGAAGCAGATCAGGGGCTTTGCAGGTACGGCAAAGAAAAGAAAGGCAGGGGACTGTGGAGGCCCAGAGGAGGGCTGTGTCATCCCTGCCACCAGAGGCCGCACTTCTAGCTCCTCTGCTTGGGCCGCACTAGCCTCTGCACAAAGAAGGCAGGGCAGCCCCACCTCTCCTACAGGGCGAAGCTTGCACTAGCTTTCAGCCACCTGCTGGTGAGCCTGGCCCACCCTTCAGAGAGTGAGATTCTTGGGCATTCGTGGTAAACCAGGCCCACTGAGGGTGCCAAGGTCCAGTGTTAAATCGGCCCCCTCTCTTCAGAAAAAAAAAAAGGGTGGACGCTGTGATGCCTCGGCCAGGAAGGCACAGAGTCAGCGGCTGTCTCAGTCTTACAGTCTTCCCCCACAAAGAGTAGCCCATGGCTATGGCCACCCCACCAGAAAAGAACAGAGACCTTGGGAGACCATATGATGCCCCTGCCTTCATCCCTTGATCATGTCCAGGCCCCAGGCTGGCTCTGGAAGTCCCAGCCACAGTGAGGTATCTTCTGTTGACTTCACCAACAGAAGGTAAGAAAATGTAACAGAAACACCTCCGTAGCGTGTGCTGTGGGTCAGGCTCTGTTCAAGGCTCAAGGCTGCAGAATGGCAAGTAAGGTCCCTCCCCACCCCCACCCCCGATGCTTACGTATTATCAGAAGAGAGAAATACAGGAGCAAAAAAAAAAGGGGTTATTTCAGATCATCGTAATTGCTATGAAAAAAAATAAGCAATAGGAGAACATAGAGGTAATTTAGAGAAGGCGGTCAGCTCAAAGGAGGTGACATTTCGTTGACAGCGAGGAGCCTGACCACGTGAAGGTCAGGCAGGAGGCCGCCGTTCTTGGCAGAGAAGAGCAATGGAGAAGCAGCATGGTAAAGCTGGAACTAGTGACGGGGGGGGGGGGGGGGGGGGGGGGGGGGGGGGGGGGGGGGGGGGGGGGGGGGGGGCTTTAAGGGAGTCAGCAGGGCCCAGTCACAGGATGGCTTTTGTAGAGTTTGGATTTTGTCCCTAGCACAAGGATACCCTCTGTGACGCCCTTGGAAGTTAGGATGGAGCCCCTCCTGCAGTCCAGATTCACCCATCCAGCCTCACCTCCCTTCTTCGTTGCACTTGGGCCTCAGTTTCTCATCGGGGAGATGACAGGGAACTGAGAGTCTTAGAGTTCCTTCTAGTGCTAAGATTTTTGCATCGAGTGACGTTCCGAGGCAGCAGGTAAGAAGCATTAGCCTTGGGTCTGACTGCGGGGTCTCAGCCTGCCCCTTCCCTCCCTGGCTAGATGAACTTCGGCGCCTCAGGTTCTGCAGGTAACAGATGGGGCCCAGGGGCCGGGGAGGGCAGTACCCGCCACACAGGCTGCTGTGAGGTTCCGATTAGATGTGGCTGTGTAGATGAGATTCGATTAGATTCAGCACAGTAGATGCCGAATGAACATTAGTATTACTGTTATGCAAACACCCTCCTCAAAAACCTCTGGTTGCTCCCCAAACCTCAAAGAATAGGAATTGCCCAGCCTGGAGATATAGCTCAGTGGGTAGAGGTCTGTAATTCGAGGTACTTGGGGGGCTGGGGCAGTAGGAACACAGGTTTAAGGCCTGTCTGGGTAGAGAGAGAGTTCAGGACCAGTCCAGGAGGCCTCCATAGCAGGTAACCAGAGACCCAGTTCCTGCTCTACAACCTTGCTCCTCATTCTGCCCCTGAGAACTCAGCTTCAGGCCTTTTCCACCTTGTACCCTCTGCCTGGAGCATTCACCTGGGCTGCTATCTGTTCATCCCCAGGCCTCTGCTTTCATAGCCTCTAGGGATGCTTCTAATCTCCCTACAGAAATCCTCTGCTGCCCCAAGCTCCCATGGCTCTGTGTGTCAATCTCTCTGAACTGCCCATTGGATCCACTCCTGTGAGCAGAGACCTCAGTTCAGAAGGGCTTCCTAATCCCTGCTTGGCCTCTACTGGTGGCCTGTTAAAGGGTGGTGTGGCCCCATACATTTGCCCCAGGACCAGAAAGCCCACAGTCCTGGTTGGCTCTGGGCTGAGGGGTGGGAGGGATGTAGATGATAAGACTCCATTCCTTCCCTTGAGGCTTCTCTGGTCTAAGGATCAAGACGGCCTTGGAAAGACGGTGATGTCACAAGCACCCCATAGAGTAGGCTGCTCACAGATGTAAGTCCCCACCCTCCTATCCCCACCCCCCCACCCCCCACCCCACCCCCACCTCCCGCTTCTCAGGCCTGTGTCACTCAGAGAACCCAGGATGGAGACCAGGGCCCAGCTGAGCTGCAGAGTGTGGAGCTCTCTCCCTGCTCCCTCCCTTCGCTTTACAGGAGTGCAGCCCCATTCTCCCTTGCCATGCTGTGGGCCTGTTGCCCATCCCTCCTTGCCAGTGTCTTGTAAAAGAGATGTTCTAATTCGTGATAATTCGTGGGTTAGATCACTTGGTATCTATGTGACCTCAGGGAAGTTACTTGAACTCTCTGTTTGTTCGTTTTATGGGTATTGTGTCTGCATGTATGTCTATTTATCATGTGCATGCCTGCTGGCAGAGACCAGAAGAGGGTATAGGATGCCCTAGACTGGAGTTACAAAGTTGTAAGCTGTTGTGTGGGTGCTGGGACTTGAACATGGGTACTCGGCAAGTGCCCTTAACCACTAAGCCATCTGTCCAGCCCCTTACTTGAACTCTCTGTGTTAACTTTCTCATCTATAAAGAGGGAACATGGCCCTGTGAAGTGACTCAGTGGGTACAGGTGCTTGACGCAAAGCCTGGTCACCTGACTTTCATCCCTGGGGCTCATGGCAGAAGGAGAGAAAGGGCTCCCTCAAGTTGTCCTTTGACTTATGGAACATATGGGTGTGCGCTGAAACAGGAGGATCACAAGTCTGAGGCTAGTCTAGGCTATCGGAAGATCCCGTGTCAAGATAAAACGAAAAGGACCTACCACTAGCCGGGCGGTGGTGGAGCACGCCTTTAATCCCAGCACTCGGGAGACAGTGGCAGGCGGATCTCTGTGAGTTTGAAGCCAGACAGTTCGAGATAATGAGGACAGCCAGGGCTATGAGGGGAGACCCTGTCTCAATAAATAAATAAATAGAAATAAACCAAATAAAAAGATAATGTGGGTCTGGAGGTGGAAATTGGGGAGCAGCTCAGATGGGAGCTATGTGGTCCTCTAAGGTTTATGGGCTGGAGGCAGGAGGATGGCCTCCTTGTATGGCTGTTGAGTCCATGCTGCTAGTCAGCAAGAGGACTCAGCTTTTCCCACGTGTCTCCCTGGGACTGCTTTGAGTGTCCTCATCGTGTGTCAACCAGCTTCCCAGGACAGCTGATCCACTGGAGATCAAGGAACACAGTATTCTTTAAATTTAATTCAATTTACTCTTTAATTGGCACACAGAGCAACGGGCTTCCTGCTGGCATTTCCACGCATGCTTAGTTCTGGTTGATCCTGCCCGCCTGCTGCTGGTCTCCCCGTCTCTGTACTCCCGCCCCCATTTGTACCATTTCAACCCCAGCAACCCCCTTTCACTTTCATATCACATGTGTGCTGATAATTTCTTCACCCACTCCCTTAAGTTCCCCTTCCCCCCTCCTGGGCCCCTTTCTGGGCTCCTGACCTTCACTGGCACTCACATGCACATACTTACATGTATATCCAAATCAATCAGAAGCTAGGATCCACCTAGGAGAGAACAGGAGGTGTTTGTCTTTCTGGGTTACCTCGCTTAATACCTCTCAGTTGTGGTGATGTATCGTGTACCCTAATAAACTTTACCTGAGGATCAGAGGACAGAACAAGCCACTAGATTAAACACAGAGGTCAGGCAGTGGTGGCACACACTTTAATCCTAGCACTCGGGAGGCAGAGCTCCATCTGGATCTCTGTGAGTTCAAAGCCACCCTAGACTACATGAGATTGATTCAGTCTAGGAGAGAAACAGCCAGGCAGTGGTGGTACACACCTTTAATCCCAGCACTTGAGATCTCATGCCTTTGCTTGGGAAGCACACATGCCTTTAATGGCTGGGCAGAGAAAGGTATATAAGGCGTGAGGAGACAGGAACTAGAAGCCTTTTCGGCTGAGGAAGCTCATAGGCTAGAGGCCTATTGGCTGAGGAACCCCTTTCAGGAGAGGCGCTGAAGCCCTTTCGGCTAGAGCTCTTTTTTTTTTTTTTTGTTTTGTTTTGTTTTGTTTTGTTTTTTCGAGACAGGGTCTCTCTGTGTAGCTTTGCATCTTTCCTGGATCTCGCTCTGTAGCCCAGGCTGGCCTCGAACTCACAGAGATCCGCCTGGCTCTGTCTCCCAAGTGCTGGGATTAAAGGTGTGCCCCACCACCGCCCGGCTTAGAGCTCTTCCAGGCTGAGGAGTTGGTGAGGTAAGAGGTGGTGGCGGTGACTTGCTCTGCTTCTCTGATCTTTCAGCTTCCACCCCAATATCTGGCTGGATTTTTTTTATTATTAAAAGACCAGCTGGGCGGTGGTGGCGCACGCCTTTAATCCCAGCACTCGGGAGGCAGAGCCAGGCGGATCTCTGTGAGTTCGAGGCCAGCCTGGGCTACCAAGTGAGTCCCAGGAAAGGCGCAAAGCTACACAGAGAAACCCTGTCTCGAAAAACCAAAAAAAAAAAAAAAAAAAAAAAAAAAAAAAAAAGACCATTTAAATTCGAGTTATACTCAGTCTCATTCTTTTTCCTGCAAATATCATAATTTCAATTTTCTTGTGTGCATAGCTGTGTGTTTCTATGCACATGTGTACAGGTGCCTCCTCCCACAGACATTCTTCAGAGGCCATCCGCATTGACATAGGTTTTTTTTCCTGGCTAGGAACTTGCTAATTAAGGTTGGCTGGCCAGCGAGCCCCAGGGACCACCCATTTCAGCTGATTCAAGCATATGGGATTACAAGCACACACCACATACCTGGCTGTTTATATATGAGTTCTGGGGATCAAACTCGGGCCTTGTGTTTGCAAGGCAAGCACTTTATCAACGGAACTATTTGCCCAGCCCCATAATTTCACTTTTCTATGCAGCTGAATAAGATTCCATGTGTATATCTGTCATATTTTCAAACTGTCAGTCAAAAGTGGGCCACTGAACTGAACGGATAGTTTTCAAAGGAGGAAGTATAAATATTCAATTAATATTTTAAGACACATTCAACATTTTTAGCCACCAGGGAAATGTAAACTGAAACTACTTTGAGATTCTCTCCCTCGTCAGAGTTGCTATCATCAAGAAAGCCAATGACAATGAATCTGATGAGGATGTGGGAACACAGGAGCCCTTATTCACTGCTGGCGAGAGTGAAAATCAGTGTGCAGGTTTCTCAAAGAATGAAAAATAGATCTATCCCGGCCTAGCTTTATCATGCTCGTGCACACACCTAAAGGACTATGCCTGTGGCAGAGATGCCTACACAGATCAGCGGAGAGCGAAAATGTGGTGCATATACACAGTGTCTTCCTGACCTAAGTATTCATGTCACACCATCATTGCTGCAGTGTCCTGGGTGAGCCTATTCATATGGGAGGGAATGTTGGCATTTGACCACCAGGAGGCAAAGATCCCGGGAATGTCTTGCAGGCTGGCTCCTAGGGTGTGTGAGCTCAGGTTAACGTAGCTGAAGTTCTTTAGAGGGCTTCAGCACATTCACACAGTGTGTGAGTAATTGTTCTCATTACTGCTGCGGTCACTGTTCCTGTCTCCTAGAGAGAAAGCAGCCCAGAAGGACTCTGGACAACCGCCACTGACACAATTGCCTTTGACTGCAGGACCTTTTGTAGAAAGAAAGACACTCGGCCCCTGAGAGGGACACAGGACAAGAGTCACAGAAGAGGACAAACTCGGGCTCCATCTCTTGCTCCTCAACCAAGTGCTGTCAGGAGACAGCTGGGGACACCACTCCTCCCCCATTGCCTCTGCCAAACTCTCTTTCTCCAGGTTTTCAGTCCCTGCCCCTAACCCCTGGGGTTGGATTAGGTCAGTATTTCCTGTGTCTTCTGTCATACCCTTCCCCATTAAATGAGGTTTCCCATTTCCAGGAGTCTCCTCAACTACCCTCCTCCTGAGTCTTCTCCCAGGATCTAGGGAGGGTTGGTCCAGGGACACTCTTCCCAGGGATACAAAAACCAATGGATAGCCAGGCAAAGTGGCACACCCCGACACTTGGCAAGTGGCACAAGGAAATAGTGAGTTCTAGGCCAGCCTGGAGTACACACAGAGACCCTGTTTCAAAACAAGAAAAGACAAATATATAAAATGACTCCATATTCACATCTAACCTAAGTACATCTTCTTGAACACTCGGCTAAATCACCTGCAGCATGTTTAGACTACCTAACCCAATGTGAATGCTCTGTAGATGTTCTGCTGTATTGTTTAGGAACAACAACAACAAGGAGAATATCCGTATGTGTTCAGTAGATACCTGTTTTTATATAGTATTTTGCTGTCCATGGTTGATTGAATCTGAGGATTGAAACTCATGCATATGAAGCGCCCACTGTATTTTCCTGAAATCCTCTCACTTAATAAACTTCGCTTCATCCTAAGCAATAATCTCCGTGAAATTACAGGTTTGATATGTGGATTGCATTTCCAAAACACATTAAAATGAATGTGAGGCTCTGACAGTGGATGACAGAGCCTCTGTCCAGGGCATGTTTCGCTAAGGGTTACTTTGAGGCACCCCATTTGTTCTGGGAGAAAGGGTGCAGCACCAGAGCCCTGACCACTCTGCTCATAATAGAGGGTGCTCTTCAAGGTGTCTTGGAAGTGGCCCAGGTCCTCGGCACCCATGACCTATGGGCCTTCAGAAGGGACAGTCAGCAGCTGCTTGTGTTTGCTTTTGATTCAGATTACTGTTTGCTTAATTATCTTTTACACAACTTTTAAAATTTAGTCTATTGTAATGTGTGCAAATGTTTCTCCTGCATGTGTGTCTGTGTACCACGTGCATGCTTGGTGCTTGCAGAGGCCAGAAGAGGGCATTGGATCCCCTGGAACTGGAGTTGTAACAGTTACAGATGATTGTAAGCCACTTAACATGAGTTCTCTGAAAGAGCAGCCAGAGCTCAAAACCTCTGAGCTATCTCTTCAGCCCTTAATCCAAGTTGCATTTGCATGCAGTTGATGAAAAACTTAAATCACTGGGTTCCCACTTCCTTTTCCCATAGGCAGCTGCTATTAACTTGGGGCTGAATCATTTGGTAGGTATCTACATCATTAAATAACACAACTCTTTCTGTTATATTTATTTTAATTACTTTTTTAGTGTGTGTGTGTGTGCATGCACATGTGTGCCAAGGCATGCATGTAGAAGTCAGAGGACAGCTTGTGGGAGCTGGTTCTCTCCTTCCACTGTGTGGGTCCTGGGAATCAAGCTCAGGTGGTCAGGTTGGCAGCAGGCATGCTTACCCAGGTCATCTCACTGGCAAGGAAACAGGCAGCCTGGATGCATCCATTTCTCTCTGCTCTTGACTGTGGATTGAGGCTTCGAGTTCCTGCCTTGACTTCCCACAATGGCGACTGTAATGTGGAATTTCAAGCTCCCTTCTCTCCTCTGAGTCACTTTGAGCAGTTAGAGCAGTGGTTCTCAACCTTCCTAATGCTACGACCCTTTAATACAATTCCTCGTGTTGGGGTGACCCCCAACCACAAAATTATTTTCATTGCTATTTTATAACTGTAATTTTGCTGCTCTTATGAATCATAATGTAAACACCTGTGTTTTCCAATGGTCTCAGGAGACTCCTGTGAAAGGGTCAGTCGACCCTCAAAGGGGTCACGACCTATAGGTGGTGAACCGTTGGTTAGAGTGTTTTATCATAGCAACACAAGTGAAACTAGACCAAGAGCATTGTGTTCACATGGTTGTGAAACCATCACCACCATCCACACCCATCAAACAGTAGCTCCCATTCCCACCCCAACTCCTGCCAATCATCACTCCACTTCCTGTTTCAGTCAATTCAACTATTCAAGGAAGTGGAAGCATGCATTATTTTTCCTTTGGGGCCTGGCTGTGTCACTTATCTCATGTCCTCAGGGTTCATCCGTGTCGCAGCGTGTTCCAGGATTCCTTCCATTATAAGGATACATAACATTCCATATATTCCACACTCATCTAGCCATGTGACCTCCACTGGTTCTATTGTGTCCGTCGTGAGTGACGCTGGAGTGAACACATGGGTTCACACGCTTGCAGTTATTTGGGATACGTCCAGACACGGACTTGCTGAGCCTTGTTGTGAGTGTAGTTTTAATTTTTGAGGAGCCACGGTGCTATTTCCACAGCAACACTTCCATTTCACGTTCCCATCCACAGTGTACAAGGTTTTCTAGTTTTCCCCATCTCAGCCAAAAGTTACCAGTTTATGGATTTTTGTTATTTGTTTTGTTGAGTTTTGAAAATATAATAGCTGTCCTAATGAGTGTGAGGTTATCCTTTTAATTGTGGTTTGAATTCGCATTGCTAATGATCAGCGATAATGAGCATATTTTCATGTGCTTATTGCCCATTTGTTTATCTTGTTTGGATAAATGTCTATTCAAGTCTTTTGCTCAATTTTAAATCAAGATGGGGTGCTTTTAATGGTTGCTACTATTCAGTTGTAGGAATTCCTGAATTTCTTCTTTTTTCCTTAAAGATTTTATTATTTGTGTGTGTGTGTGTGTGTTTGTGTGTGTGTGTGTGTGTGTGTGTGTGTGTGTGTGTGTGTGTGTGTGTGTGTGTGGTGTCTGTCTGTCTGTGTCTGTGTAGGTATATGTGCATGTGAGTGCAGGTTCCCTTGGAATCCACAGGAGGGCATTGTACCCACGGGAACTAGAGTTACAGGCAGGTTCTGAGTTGCCCGAGACAAGAACCAGAATTTAAACTCAGGTTCTCTGCTCGTGTAGTAAGTACATGTTCTTACCCACTGAGCATCTCTCCAGCCCAATTCCTGTAGCTCATATATTAGCCCCTCATCAGTTGGAGAGTTGCGAGTGTTTTCCCCATCCTGTAGATGGCCTTTTCCCTCTGCTGACAGTCCTTTGCTAAGCGTTATTTTAGAATTTTTGCTGTAATAATTTATCTACTTTTTCTTTTGTTTGCCGACCCTTTTATTGTTTCATTTTGCAAAGCTTTTTATACGATCATAAAAAAATAAATAACAGTCACAGTGCACCATGATTAATATTTTTCTCACACAGCTTTGTGTTTAACTTGGAATTAATAATTGATATTTTTGCCTTGGCATTTCATTTCTTGCTCAGTTTTCTTTGTTTATCCCTTACTTCTCTCCAGTATCCCTCATTTGTATAAATCTCCTTAATTCAATCACATGCAGTAAGTATCCTAGAAGCTTACTCTCCTTGCATGAAGTCCCTGCTGGACGCTATCTGTTCCTTCCTGGGTTGGTCTTGGGGGGCAGGGATGAGCTCTCATGTCCCTTGGGATTCTCCCTTCAAGGTCATCTGGGGCTTTCCTGACTTCCCTCCTGTGCATGATCCCTCACTTCTTACCTCCCATGTCTTCTCCTGTGTAGTTCTACCTGACTTGGGGACCACCTCCCCACAGTTTTCCAAAGGAAAATGTTCTGTATCCTCTAATTCAGGCTGGTCCCATTACCCATCCTGAGGCAGTGGCGGGGGACTCTGACTGTGCTGTTGGAAATGGAGTCTCAGGGCACACAGCTCACACAGGGGACAAGGATGAGGTCCCCATGCTTGAATCCTGGTAGCTATATGATGTTGTCTAAGCATTCTGCCAGCAAGAAAGCCATCACCAGATGCAGACCCTCGATCTTGGATGAGAATCGTAAGCCAAATAAACCTCTTTCCAGGAAAACTTCCTCAGTGCTGTGTTAGCAACAGAAAACAGGCTAGGACAGGGTCCTTACAGAGAAATGCTAAGGACCTTACATTTCTAAAAGTGTCTCATATCTGATTGACAATTTGCCAGGTACAGAATTTTAAGTTGAAAATCATTTTCTTTCTGAATTTTGGAGACTTGCTCCGTTGTCTCCAGTTCCTGTCTAATGACACTGTTTCCCAGTCTATCAAAAGAGCCCTGTTCTTCCTCACTCGGTGTGTCTAGGAACAGATTCTCTTCTGATCATGGTGTTGGGCGCATATTCTGGAGATCTATCAGCTTTAATTTGGAGATATTTTTTCTAGAGACATTATTGTTTCTGGAAACATTTCATTATTAAAGCATTGCCGCCTCCTCCCCCCACCCCCCTTAGTGCTGCTCGTCTTTGTTCACCTAATTATTGATAATTATTCATCCCTTTTTGGTTTCCCTTCTGGAAAATTTCAACTCTCTACAGAATAAAGTTTCCACTTTTATCTACTTGCAAGAGCACTTTGCTATCCGACTGCTCCTTTTGGGTATTACCTTGTTCTTTTTTCATGGATACAATGCTTTCTCCCGTTTCATTGAAGTGACCCATTAGTGATGCCTTGCTGTTGCTCCTGCCAAGGTGTCCCTCACCACGTCTGCACTCTGCTTCCTCCAGCTTAGCTTTTACCCCATGACTGAAAACACTAGCCACACACTGGGAGAATTTTTCACAGCATGAGTAATAAACAAAGCGTTACCACCCAGAACATGTGGAGACCTCTCACAAATCACCGAGAAGACGCAACTCAATTTAAAAAGAACAAAAAGAGATGAACAATCATTTCACAACAGATGAAATAAAAATGGAAGATAAACCTAAAGAAAAGTAGTTTACGGCTAATAAAAAAATCAGGAAAATACAAGTTAAGAGCCAGAGAGAGCTAGGCGTGGTGGTGCATGCTTTTAATCCCAGAGATGGGAAGATCTCTGTGAGTTTGAGGCCACCTGGTGTACATTTCAAGTTCCAGGGCAGCTAGGGATACTCAGACAAACCCTGTCTCAAAAAAAAAAAAAAAAAAAAAAAACAGAGCCAGAGATTTTCTACAAAAAAGGAGCCTGATGATGATAAGTACGGTTGATATGTTAATGAGCACGTGCTCTTTTTTTCTTTTTCTTTTTTCTTTTTAAGGCAGGATCTGACTACCTAGTTCACACTTGCCTCAAAATTATCCTCCTCCTCACTCCGGTGGGGATCACAGGTGTACACCATTACATCTAGCCAACATCTCCATCCTCCTCCTCCTTCTTTTAAATGTGTCTGAGTGTATGCTGTGCTTCTTCAATGCCCACGGAGGCTAGAAGGTGTCAGATTCCCTGGGAGCTGGAGTTATAGGGATATGAGCCACCCAACATGGGTGCTAGGAACTAAACTTGGGTCCTCTCAAAGAGCAGCAAGTGCTCTCAACTGATGAGCCGTTTCTCCAGCTCCAGACTTTAAGATTTATTTGCTATGTATACAGTGTTCTGGCTGCATGCCAGAAGAGGGCACCAGATCTCATTATAGGTGGTTGTGAGTCACCATGTAGTTGCTGGGAATTGAACTCAGGACCTCTGGAAGAGCAACCAGTGCTCTTCACCTCTGAGCCATCTCTCCAGCCGCCTCCAAACACTCTTACATACTCCTTCCTAATTCAGTGTTGGTTGCTGCAACCACTTTGGAACAATGTAATTTCATTACTAACTGCAAGGCTTAGAGGAAAAAGGAAGAATAGTTTATTAGTCAGTGGCTAGAATTATGCTACGGTAACCAACTCTGAAACCCCAGTGCAGTGACTATAAAGGTTTGTTTCTTGCTCGCACAAATATAGTGCAGGTCAATGAGTCTCCTGAGCACATCGACTCATTCCAATTTCCTTTCTTTCCTGGAGGGCAAGGGACAGGCTCAGGGTCTTTTGTAGCCCAAGCTGGCATTGAACTAGCACTATAGCTGAGAATGCCCTTGAACTTCTGAGGCTCCTACCTCAGCTTCCCAAGATGTTCAATGCAAGTTCCTTCCATTTTATAAGATCTTCAACTAACCATCATGATGGGAGGCAGAGAAAAGGGCAAGAAGGGTCACTCTAGAGGCAATGGAGAAGGTTGGACCAGGGAATATCCAATATCACTTGCACCCACACACCTTCATAAGAGCCCAGTTGCATGGTGTGCTAGTCCATTTCATGACTCTATAGCAGAATATCCGAGACTAGGCAGTTTCTTAAAAAGTAGGCTTACTTATCACACAGTGCTGGAGACTGAGAAGTTCAAGATTTGGTGATCGAAACTGGCAAAGCTGTCATGACCTGGTGGATGGCATCACAGTGAGAGAGGTAAGTGGGTGCCTGGGAAAGAGGGGGGCACAAAAGAGTTGACCCAATTTATAACAACCAGCTTTTGTGAGCACTAATCCATCCTTGCAGGAACTAATCCAGTCTTGCCAGAAAAATATTAATCCCCCTTAGAGGTTTTGCTTCCCAACACAACTACCTTGGCAACCAAATTTCAATATGAATTTTGGTGGGGACCAACCATGGGCACTTCACTACCTTGGAAGTTTAGGCTGAGAAATGTAGTCTTCCCGTGGGCCCAGGAGGAAGAAACAAGGCTGGTGAGCCTGTGGTCACACTGGGTGCTCTGTTGCAGGGCAGAGGGGCATCTCCTTTGAGTCTAATATCAGGTGATGCCCAAGTCTGGGACAGGTGGGACCTAGTCAAGGCACCCAGACTCCCAGGAGAAAAGACCTCATCCCTGGAAGGTTTCTGCAGGATCTGAAACTCCCAGACCCCTGACCTAAGAAAGTGGAAGTCACCAGGAGGTATTGGCGCACGCCTTTAATCCCAGCACTGGGGAGGCAGAGGCAGGAGGATCTCTGTGATTTCAAGGCCATCCTGGTCTCCAAAGCGAGTTCCAGGAAAGGTGCAAAGCTACACAGAGAAACCCTGTCTCGAAAAACAAAAAAAAAAAAAAAAAAAAAAAAAAAAAAAAGAAAGAAAGAAAGAAAGTGGAAGTCTTAGGCTATCCTGGACCCTGAGGGGATGCTTGGCATCAAGGGTTTAAGAGATTATGAAAAGAAAAGCTTGCTGGGTGGTGGTGGTACATGACTTTAACCCCAGGCTCTCCATGACAACCAGCCCCAGCCTGCTCAGACCTGGAGGTGCTGGTAAGAGCAGCCACTGGTTTCCAAGGTGCTTTCCAGGCCTGGAGCAGGTGGAGGAGATGGTGTCCCAGGTCCAAAGGTCTGCTCTCCGCAGCAACAGCTCTCTTGCTGTCCCACCAAAGAAAGATACCACCCACCTGGGTTGGCTTGGTCCTGTCATTTTCTCTGGTAGTGGGAGAGAATAGGGAGGGTTAACCAGCTTGGAGGTCCAGGGATCAGAACTACCCTGGGAAGACTGGGTCACCAAGTGATTTCCTTCATCTCGCTGAACCTCCACTTTCCCATCTTTAAAATGGGTGGGATGATCCCTGCTGGTCAGAGGGACCCCCAAGTGGGTCCCATGAGATAATGAGCCTAAAGAGGGATGACTGTGGGCTCTGGGTCCAGGCTGTCAGGCTCTGTGGACAGAGGTCTTTGGGCTCCTGCTAGTGAGAGTAGGGCTCCTTTTCTAAGGGCAAAGGTGATGGAAGCCTGGGTCGGCAACTCACGGGGTGAGAGGGGTCTTGAGCACCAGGAGGAAGGAGAAATCACCACAGGATACCCTCCCTCTCTGTGAGATCCTAACAGACATGAGTGTCATGGGTCTCTCCATCAGAGAGAGGTAGCAACCTGGCTTCTTAGGCCCTGCTATCCAGGCCTTCTGCAAGAAAAACAGGAATCCTTCTTAAAGGTGTCCCGTCTACCCTGGCAACCAAACTTCAGTGTGAGTCTTGGTGGGAACCAACAGCTAAAAGAAAATCTTGTCAGAGATGAGGGGAGAGGCCTGACGCCCATGGAACCACTGCAGAAAAGATGCTGATGTTGGAAAAGGCACTCTGAAGATGCATAGTACACGTCTCCTGATGAGGCCTGGCAGGGTGCGGGGTGAGAGGAGAGGGCAGAGTGTGGTTATGGCTCCTGCGGGGCCCTAGGAAGTAAGAAGGAGGGCTCTGGCAGGGGTGGAAACCAGGGGGGCAGACAGGACTCCCAGCATACCCTGGGCCAGCTCAGCCTCCCGTTTCTAGGGAGACAGTTGGCCCAGCTCCTGTGCTGTCCTGCTGCTGACCCTCTTTCTCAGCGGTCTCAGCCTGAGCACCCAGCCAGACCCAAGCAGACACTGGGTTGGAGCTGGAGGGATTTTCTGGGGAGCCACCTGGGACACGGATCCCTGTGCCCAGCATCTTCATGGCTCATCTGGAGCATTGAGCTGTGGGGCTTAGGGTGTAAGATATTTGTGCTGTGCCCCTCAGGCAGTAGGTTAAGCAAGGACTCAGGATCCAGAAAGCCTGGATCAAACTCTATCACACATTTGTTTGAGACCTCAGGCAAGACTCCTCACTTCTCTGTACCTCGTTTTCCCAATTCATAACAGGTCCCAAAAACAGTAACACCAGCGCCTGCTGATAGTGCTGATTAAATGAGCTAATATGTTCAAAATGCTTAGACCAGCACTTGGTACAGTAACTATGAAAGCATCTGCTACTGGTTTGTTATTTATTATCTAATTATATTCTCAAAACCACCATATGTGGCTCACTTGATACTTTCATTTCAAGAGCACAGGCTTTGGGCTCACCCACACCTGGATCTACAGCCTGAGTCTGCACACACACACACACACACACACACACACACACACACACACACACACATGCTGTGTGGTCTGGAGAGAATTCCTGTCCCTTGCTGAGTTTGATCTCAGGTCTGAGAAATGAAGTTGTTGTCGGGAATGGATGGAATGTGTCCAAAAGGCTCGTGGCCCCATTCCTTGTGCCCAGTGGACACTACTAATGAGTCATGACAGCACAATGGAGGCTTGGCCAGGGTCTCAGAGCCAGCTAATGGGTCTGACTGGAAACCCAGGTGCCTCCTACCCTCAGGCCGCCTCTCCCCACCCTGGCTTCCCTATCTGTAAAGCACTGAACTGAGAAGGCTGCTGGGTAGACCCCAGAGGACACAAGCATGCAGTCCGCTGCAGAATGACAGAGGCATGCAAATTGGAATTAAGTTCCCGTAACCGAGTCTGGTCAGGGACTCTCCCTGGAACCTTCCTTATTGGAGTTCCCCCTGAAGCTTCCCCAGTGTGGCATGTGTTTGCTCTCTGCTCGGGGTGTCTGTGACCCTAGGCCAGTCTCCCAATCTCTGGCCACTAAGGGAGCTCAGCTGGTGGAAGTACCTGCCATGTGCTTGATTGGCTAGCACCTATTGAGCAACTGCTGCGTGTCAAGCTCTGTGGCACGTCCCCTTTGTTAATTAAGTTAGCCGCCTTCTCAGCCAGGTAAAGATGGACAAGGTCCCTAGGGTCATAGTAAGGGACATATGAGACAGTGGAAAGATCAGGGCCAGCTACCTGTTAAATAATACACAAGGCTTTGTGGTTCCTTAAAGTTCACAAAGCACCAAGACCCCCTCATGATCCTTGGGAAAATGGGGGACAGTGAGCAGGCACTATTATTATTTTTGCCACAACCAACCATCTACTTGTCAGCCCAGGCCCCATCCAATGACCAAAGACCCTGGAGTAGGAGGCTGGGGCCTCTTAGCTTGACTGTGGGAAGAGAATCCATTGGGTGTCAGGGCTGCCCAACCTGCAGGGTGACTGTTCCTCACACAATGGATTGTTGCCTGGCATGGGAAACAATGAAATTAGATCTAGTTTTTTTTTTTTTTTGGTTTTTCGAGACAGGGTTTCTCTGTGTAGCTTTGCACCTTTCCTGGAACTCACTTGGTAGTCCAGGCTGGCCTCGAACTCACAGAGATCCGCCTGGCTCTGCCTCCCAAGTGCTGGGATTAAAGGCGTGCGCCACCACCGCCCGGCTAGATCTAGTTTTTGAAAAAAAAAAAAAAAAGGTTGGTGATCTGGATTTTTGTATGAAATCTGACTGTTTCTCCCTTGAATGTCTGCAGCCACCGTGATTAAAACAACCTGACTCCAGCCGGGCGGTGGTGGCGCACGCCTTTAATCCCAGCACTCGGGAGGCAGAGCCAGGCGGATCTCTGTGAGTTCGAGGCCAGCCTGGGCTACCAAGTGAGTTCCAGGAAAAGGCGCAAAGCTACACAGAGAAACCCTGTCTCGAAAAACCAAAAAAAAAAAAAAAAAAAAACCAACCTGACTCCTGTGCTGGCCGCATCCTGACACAAGCTGGTAAGTGGCTGAGCCAGGATTCAGAGCTACAGCTCCCGAGAGCTGTGCAAGGCCAGGATGTGCGAGAGCCGGGACATTAAGTGTCTGCGGGATTGGGATTGCTTCCTTAGGCACACAGACTCAAAGGCTTGACAGGTGGAAGTTCAGGCAGTGGAGCTGGGATTCAGGAAGCTGGTCCGCACCCTGCTCCAGCAGCCTCATAAACGAGTGCCCGCCCACACTTCCTGCTGGAACATCTGTGCCAACTTTGCAGCGTCCCCAGGACAGGCTGAGGACAGCCTTGGGGAAACTGCAGGAATTCGTGCTTCCCTGAGTAGCTCTGATCACCGGGTGTCTGCCCAGCACCAGCCTGATGATCTCAGCCACCAGGGCAGGGCTGGACCCAGCCAAATAGTGACAAAGCCCAAGGACACCACGTAACAGATTTGGACCCATCCTTCCCTTGCACAGATGGGACCAAGGTTTCTCTCGGCCTCAGCTTTCCATCTGTGTTTCTGGGCTGATGCTCACCCCACCTGTTACTCCACCCCTGCAGTAGCAGGTCTAGACACAGGCCTAGGTTCTGCTCATAGAAGGGTCTGGGCCAAGTCTGCCCCTCAGCTAGGACCTTCCTACAAGACACAGGGAATCATCAGGTATCTGGAGGATAATAGGCCGACCTGCCTCCCACTTTGTGCTGACCCTGGGTTCCCATGGCTCTGCTGCCTGGTGCCTTATGCTTGACCTGGAAATTGGGGATAAAAATACTCACCTTGTTGATTGCCTATAAAACAAATATATTGCTGGGGCTGAGAAGATGGCTTGGTTAGTAAAGTCCTTATGAAACCCTGAGGTCCTGAGTTCAATTCCCAGTACCTGCCTAAAAGACAGGTGTGGCCAGCATGTGCCTGTTAGCTCAGCACTTGGGAAGCGGAGTCAGAAGAACCCCCGAGACCAGCTGGACAGCAATTCTGCCCAAAAAGGTGAGCGCCAGGTTTAGTGAGGGACCCTGTTTAAAAACTAAGACAAAGAGTGGTCAAAGAGGACACCTGACATTGACCTCTTGCCTCTACACACACACACACACACACACACACACACGCACACGCACACGCACACGCACACACACACACGTACACACACATATGAACACACACAAACGCTCACTGTCTATGTAGCATACAGTAGGTGCCAACTAATGCCAGCTGCCTTCTTCTGTGAGACTGAACCTCCCAGGCCCAGCTTGGTGTTGGGAACGTCTCCATCATATTAATGCCCTTTGACACTTGTGTGGCAGACAGTGATGGGCACATGCTGCTCTAACCTCCATAAATAGAAAGCACCCGTACCCTAATGTCTTTGTAAGACGGGGCCAGGCTTGGGCCAGGCTTGGGCCTCAAGTGCCCTGAGCAGCCGTTGGAGGTGAAGCTTTCCCAGCAGATGGTCAGCTGGGAGCCTCTCAGGAAGAAGCTGCTGTCAGAGGCCACCCAGCCTCCTGCTCTCCCTGAGTCCACCTTGACCCTGTCCCAGGGTCATGCCTGCAGCAGCCAAATGCCTCCCTCCTCTCCTCACTGGCTCCTGGCTTATCTGTCGCACTCTCCGATTCTACCCTGACCCCTGAAGTCTCTCCTCCCACCCAGACAGTGTGTCCTAAGCCTAGCCACCATCTTCTTGCTCCCTTTGACCCGTGCCATGGCCGCCTCATCCTCCAAGTCTTGGCCTGGCATTCTAGACCTTCCTCGGTTTGGTGAGGTTTCCCCCAACCTCACCTCCTGAGGACCACACTGGGACCCCAGCCTCTGGCTGCCCCGTCTTTCTTTCCGTGACCTCTCACTCCCCAAAGCACCCGCTGTGTGTTCTCCCTTTTGTTCTTTGTGTTTCATATCTGAGGCCACTTGTGCGAGGCACAGCCCCACGCACAAAGGTAAGAAAGCAGCCGTAACACACGCCTCCCACCTCGTGGAGCAATGCTTCCAGAGGGGAAGCCAGAAGAAAACAAGTCAGAAGACTAAAATGGGCCAGATGGCATTAAGGACATGACACACAGCAGGGACCGGAGCCTGGAAGTTCTGCAGCCTTTGCAAGCCTGAGGAAGTAGACAGTGGCAGAAAGTCTGCTTTGACATACTAAGCCCTGCGTTCAGTCCCTTGTAAGGAGCAGGTTTTTTTATGATTATGTAGTTCCTATTATGTAGTCTAAGGTTAGCTCTGAAATTAGAGGGATCCTCCTGCCTCAGCCTCTCAAGTTCTGAATTACAGACATGAGCCACCTTGGCCAGCCCTAGGATTTTTGAGCAGCTGGGAAGTTTGTGTGCTTGGGAGTGAAGGCCTGAATCCAGTGCTGATTTTGATGTAGTTACTGTTTATAGTGTGGGAGCATCAGTAGGATTCCTGATGGAAACTGGAAACCCATTTATTCCTGACCTATCAGACACCAGGCAGTGGCAGTGGGGAGGGGACAACCTTACCTCCAGGGGGGTCCTTGATTTCTGGCCTAGGTACTTCACCACCAAGAACTCTTTTTGTGGGGGGGAGGTGAGCTGCTAAACTAGCCTCAAACTTGCTATGTTGCTGAGGATGACCTTAAACTCTGGATTTTTCTGCTTCACTCTCCCATGTGCTAAGACCGTACCTAGCACCAGCAGGAACTATTTACTCTCTAGTCAGCAGGCTGCAGGCTGCTGAGTCTAGAACCAGTTTGAAAGATCGCTTCAGGTGACCAAGCAAAGGCTGATGGGTAAAACTTAGGGGATGGATAGACAAACATGAGGATTCTAGCCTGGGCTTTCCAAGGGGCCATGGGAGCCGTTGATCACTCATGTAGCTCACTCTAGCCACTCTGAGCCAATGCTAGTCAAGGAATGTGGTCTGGAGCCAGGTTTCCGAGGTGTGCTTCATTTCTGTGTTTAATTTGTCCCATCCATCACATTGACAGCTTGGAGTCAGGCCATTGTGAGCCCTGGCCTGGTCCACCATGTTTCTACCTGTGCTTAGGTAAATGTGAGACCTTCTCTGCTGCCTGTCATCTGAGGCCCCTGGGAAAGGGATGGTTCAGCTGGTTCTTGCAGGTCTCCAAGATGGGAGTCTGATCCATGTTGTGGAATATTACTTTAACTGTGTAAAGATGTGTTACATTTGTTTATGCTGCATTTGTTTAATTATGTAAAGATGTGTTTCACCTTGCCTGCCTAAGGCACCTGTAGTTTTATTTGTTTTTGTTTGTTTATTTATTTATTTATTTATTTATTTATTTATTTTTTTAAGGTTTTTCGAGACAGGGTTTCTCTGTGTAGCTTTGCGCCTTTCCTGGAACTCACTTGGTAGCCCAGGCTGGCCTCGAACTCACAGAGATCCGCCTGGCTCTACCTCCTGAGTGCTGGGATTAAAGGCGTGTGCCACCACCGCCTGGCTTTGTTTTTGTTTTTTAACTCTTTGCTCTTTGGGGGTCTGCCACCCAGCTCCCAAATAAATACATGGAGACTTATTGTTTCTTATGAATGCCCGGCCTTAGCTTAGCTTAGCTTATTTCTAGCCAGCTTTTCTTAAATTATCCCATCTACCTTTTGCCTCTGGGCTTTTACCTTTCTCTATTCTATATCCCTTTCTTCATGCCTTTGTAGATGGCTGTACAGCTGGGTGGCTGGTCCTTGGCATCCTCTTCTCCTCCTTTTCTTCTCCTATTTATTCTCTCTGCCTGGCAGCCCCACCTATCCTCTCTTTCCCGCCTTGCTATTGGCAGTTCAGCTTTTTATTAAACCAATCAGGTGTTTTAGAAATGCAAAGGAACACAGCTTCACAGAGTTAAACAAATGCAACATAAAAGGATACAACACATCTTTGCATCATTAATCAAACATTCCACAGCATAAACAAATATAACACATTTTAAACCAATATCCCACAACACACCTGGGGCCAGCTAGCTAGGCAGCTGCCAGTCAGACACAGAGTAGGACACACAGAATGAAAGAAAGGTAAAAAGCCCTGAGGCTAAATGTAGATGAAGAGAAACAGGTTAATTTAAATTATAAGCGCTAATTTATAAGTGGGACAAGCATAAGCTAAGGCTGAGCATATATAACTAATAATATGTCTCCATGTCTTTATTTGGGAGCTGGTTGGTAGCCCAAAGAAATCCTGCTACAGCTCCAGAGTAGCTCCTTGTCTCTGGGGTCCATGAATGCCCACTGTCCCCATTTGGCTGGTATAGAAGGTGAGGCTCATAGTCACACAGCTGCTGAGGACTCATCTGGAGCCCTCTGCATCACCCCTTCCAAGGACTACCAGCAGGCCTCATATTCCCTGGTCCCCATATGGAGACACTGGGGCCCAGAATATGATGTCAAAGTGGCCCGTTGTTTCAGAATTTGCATATGGGAAGAGATGATCTTTGTCATCCTTGTGTCTCTGACAGGCACCGGGAGGGACACAAACCTCTCCACTTCCTCAGGGAGTTACGTTAGTATTTGAAATAAATGCCTGTCTAGTTTACCAGGAATGTTTAAGAAGTCACATCTGAATATTAAAAGAAAAATCCTAGGTTTGGTCACTTCTCAGGAGTGGAGAGACTGAGTTCCCTGTGGAAGGAGCCAGTAAGCACAGGCTGGAAGGACCCTGGTGTTAGTGGCAGGCCCACGGTCTGAGCGTGGAGCCAGGCGCCTGCTTGTCTCATCATTCACGTAGCTCACCCTGGTTTCAGGTTCTGGGCCCTGTGTGGATGACGGCAAGGAACACTGGTGTAGACTGTAGGACTTGGGATAAAAATGAAGCGGAGTCGGGGGCGGGCACCCTCTGAGAGGGGACATCAGTACAGAGGCCTGAGGGGCATGAAGAAGGGACGAAGTGGGGGTGAGGTGGGACTTTGAACTCCTAGGAAAGACGTCCAGGTTCAGGGAATTGCCAGTGCAATGGTCTGTGTCTACAACAGCTCCCACAGCCTCCAGCCCCACCTAGGAGGCTGAGCCCCAGAATCCCCCCACTTTGGTGCCCCAGTCCTGCCACCCGGGATAGGTTTGGGTGGCTTGAAGCCTTGTTGAAAACAGCTGCAGCTACCATACTCATCCCCTCACTTGAGGGCAGGGGTTCCCAACCTGTGGGTCACACACAACTCCTTTGGGGTTTCACATCTCATATCCTGTATATCAAATATTTACATTATGATTCATAACAGTAGCAAAACTACAGTTACAAAGTAGCAGCAAAATAATTTTATGGCGGGGTGTGTGTGTGCCACCACAACATGAGGAACTGTATGAAGGGGTCATAGCATCAGGAAGGTTGAGGACCACGGCTTCAGAGCCCGACTTCTACACTCTGTGGTACCAGCAGGGGTGCACAGGAGATCGAAAAGCTTTGCGCAGACAAGCGTCTTATCTTCATGGTGATATATTTGTTTTAAAATGAATTTATTAGCACACCAAACCTGGTATTACTGCCAAGGACTCTTGGGGGAAAGGCTTTGTTTATTTCAATTCGAAATTGAACGTGCTCACACTCATAGGCGATGTCAGTAATTGGAGAAGGCTGTCAGCTTCTCTATATAATCAAGACACTTAGAGCAAACACGGTTGGGAGAAAATAAAATTGTCCAGTGTGGGGGAAGGAAGCCAGGGCCTCATGCCTGTTGGGCAAGCACCGTGCTGCTGGACCACACCGGTCTTGACTCTCTTTAAAAACAGCCCCTCCTCTGTTCTTTTCTTGGTAGTGGAACACAGAGGTTAGCATTGCAGACTTGGGAGCCCACAGCTTTGGTATAGCTCCTGCCTGTGGCCTTGAACCACTTCCTCCATCTGCCTTAATTTCTGCATCTCAGCAGGAGACAATGGCAGCCCTCATACCTCACCTGCCAGAGGCTGTGATGGGCTGATGCCAGGGAGTCGTTGGAAGGGTGAGCTACACTGGGAGATGTTGAGTGTACTACAGCTGTACTAGCTTTGGTATATTTCTTAGAGATCTCCTGTCAGGGTCAGGGGGCAGCGGCAGGTGGTCCTACATTGTGAAGGGGCCTATCTCCTGACTCCTCTTTTAAATACTTTGTTATCATTATTATTGTGTATGGTGAATGTGTACCTATATCAGTGTGTGTTCATATGTGTTTGTATGTGTTCACATGTACATATCCATGTGCCTAGAGAGGCCAGAGGTGGATAGGTTCCTCTATCAACCTTCACCTTATTTTTTTGAGACAAGGTCTCTTACTGAATCAGGTGCTCACTGATTTGGCAAGACCAGTTGGATAGCTAGTCCCAGGGATCCTACTGTCTCTACATCCCTGTTACAGACATGTGCAGTTTGTTGTTGTTTGAGATAGGGTCTAACTAAGTACCTTGGCTGGCCTGGAACTCATAGAGATCCGTCTGCATCTGCCACCCCAGTGCTGAGATTAAAGGCATACGTCACCACGCTTGACTTGACTCTGTGCCCAACTTTTTAACATGGGTGCTGATTATCTGAACTTGCATATCATGCTTCCATAGCAAGCATTTTACCTACAGAACCATCTGCTCAGCCCCTCCACTCCTCTTTGTCTATACACATTATACTTATGTGAACACCACACACACACACACACACACACACACACACACACACACACCAGCCTACTCTGTAGTGACTACATTTTGGTAAATCAGATTTATCACTCCTGGTATTGAGCTGTTAATTTTTTATTTCTTTTTTTTTTTTTTTTTTGGTTTTTCGAGACAGGGTTTCTCTGTGTAGCTTTGCGCCTTTCCTGGGACTCACTTGGTAGCCCAGGCTGGCCTCGAACTCACAGAGATCCGCCGGCCTCTGCCTCCCGAGTGCTGGGATTAAAGGCGTGCGCCACCACCGCCCGGCAATTTTTTATTTCAATATAAAACATTTAATAACATCACTTTGTTTTCCATGTTCATTTTTAAGATTAAAGTCTATTTGAGGTGAATCATGCTGGTTTCCCATGTGCAGGAATAATGAACCATCCTTTTAGAATAAAATTCAAGAAGCAAGTCCATCTCTGAATTGTCATTATCATATTTCTGTAAACCTCAAACTATTTTAAAGTAGAAAGTTTATTTTAAAAATGCAGGCTCAGGGTTTTGTTTTGTTTTGTTTTGTCTTTTAAGGAGCTTTTACAAAATAGCAAGTTGATTAAGGGAAAGCATTACCCAAAAGTCAGCTCTGGAGATGAACACCGCAGGCATCTGATGGGCTGGGCGGGAACTCTGCTTTGCTGCCCCCCCCAACACTGACCAAGGATTCACAGAACACCTCAGCAGGCAGGAGGGAAGGAGGAATTGTGGGTGTCAGGCCCAGAGCTCTTTGCAGCCTCCTATCACCTCCACAGCCTGTCCCAGCCTCCCTGGCCTCCTCCAGCCCATCCTCCACCCTCCCACCCCACCCCCGCAGCCTCCACAGATTCTCCCAACCTCCTCCAACCCCCCTTCCACCAGCTTCCACAGACTCTCCCAGCCTCCCTAGCCTCCTCCAGCCTCCCCCACAGCCTCTACAGCCTCTCCTAGTCTCCCTAGTGCCTAGCCTTCTACAACCTTCACAGCTTCCCCAACCACCCCCACATACCCCAGCCCCACGTGCTCCCCGGCTTCTCCAGCCTCCCATAGCCTCCCATAGTTCCCACTGGCTGCATCCCTCCGAGGGCAGGTGTGTCTGCAGGGGAAATGAAAGGTGCCCCGTCCTGGCAGCTGGTAGCTGTAGAAGCTCAGCAGATTGGCAGGAAGAACCTGGCAGCCAGAGGCTCCTGCACATATACACACAACCACATGCCTCTCCTACTCTGCCCCACCCCGCACCCCCACAGTGCTTGCTTCCCCTCCTGAGCTCCGTTTCCTCATCTGTCTTCTGCCTCCATTAAGTACAGAGAATCGAAAGAGATCAAGCAGTGTCCAGGAGCAGCCTGGCTTGCTGGTCAACCCTGTCTTCTACCCTTTCTAAGAGAGGACAGAGTCGCTCCCACCTCCCACTGCCTAGGGCGGTGCCTCCCTCTGCTGTCCCTAACTTGGCCACTGCGAGGACAGTGCTGTCCCCAGCACACTTTTGGTCCCTGCCACAACTTGTTTGCTGAAAGCAGGTGTCCTGTCTGCTGTGCTGGGTCACTCAGGTCTGCCATTCTGTCCCACCTCTGCCAGAAGGAATAGACAGGAGCCTGAGGTCCAGGCAAGGAGAGCAACCAGTCCGAGGCCACACCAGTTAGAGGCAGGTCAGTGGCAATGACAGGGCCCTAATTGGCCAGGACGTGGAGCAGGAGGCCTTTTCTCTGGAAACAGTCTGTTTTTCCAGGCCTGGGGAGCCTCCTGGGAGGCGGGAGAATCGTGGTCAAGGCCTCTGCTTGTCTAATTTTCTAGCCTAATTAAACACCTGCAAATCTATTTGCTACCTAAGCTACAGGAGGAGCCCTAAGGGAGCATCAGAGGGAAAAATAACCCAATCATTCAAATCCAAGAAATAAACAGCCCTGCATGAGTGCTGACCAATAATTTCAATGTCCTATCATTTCAGCTCCCAGCCGCCTCTTCCCCACCATTCTCACTTTTTGACACATACTTGATCTCTCTTGTTCTCAAAGAAAGAGACTGCAAAAGCACCTTCAGACCCTTCTTCCTCCCAAGGGTTCCCTCAGCCCAAGAGGAAATGCCTGATGCCAACTCTAGCCTATGCTGGCCGGCTGTGTGGCCTTGGTTGCCTGCCTAGCCTCTCTGGGTCAGGTCTTTCTCTCCTAGGTAAAGGAACATGGACCTCTTCTCCTCATTCCACCCATGGTGAAACGACAGAGCACCCCCCCCTGGCGGGCTCCCGCCACATGGAACTTCCCGTCACTCCCTGAATGTAGCTTTTGCTGTGTGATAGAGGCAGTTGGGTTAAGACAATAAGCGTTTACAAGCCAGTAGCCATTCTGAGCTCTCCGGGTCTGTTGCTGCTGAGTCAAGACATCCCTTCTGTGACAGATGGATTACAAAACTGGCCCCAGCCCCCTCCTCCAGCCTGCCCCTTGCAATGTGGCTTCCCAGCCCCGCTCCTCAGGAGGGAGCCATTTCTACCCGTTCATCTGGGCTGACCATGCAGAATGAGGCCCCACTTCAGAGGTCTTATCTGCAGCTGCTTCCAGTCTGGGGCACTGTGTGGCTGCTGGGAATGACCTGGCCAGGCTGCTGGAGGCCGGAAACCCTGTGGAGAGAGGCCCAGCTGTCCCTGATGGCCAAGGCAGCCAGCTCTGCACCTGCCCAAGACAGAAGGCTTTCCTGGGACACTGGCCCCTCAAGACAGTAACTGAGACAGTCCCAGGTAAATCATGATGGCTGATCTCTCTGCAGCTGCTTCACCAGCTGACCCAGGTGTGGGAGCAAGCCCCACGGAGGTCAGGGGAGCAAGCCCCACGGAGGTCAGAACTGCCTTGCCGGCCTGTATGTTTGCTGTGTTAAATCAACTTCTGTGTTTTAGAATGTTTCATATCAAGAATTTCACTGATACATCTTCTCATCTCTCTGTGAATATTGTGAGTGACTGTCTTCTGAGCCAAGCAACTGCCGACTTGGAGCATTCATCTGTGCCCCCCTCACCCCCTGCCCCTCAACCTTTCAAGAGACCATCCCAACCAGGCTGGTTGATGCTTTACAATCCCCACTCCAGCCCCAGTATCCAATTGCTCCCTGCCAACTGGTAACTCAGGAGGAACTAGAGTATACGTAAGTCAGAGAAGACTAAAGAGGGGAGGGACTTGTCTCTGTGGCCACAGGGACGCCCTCATTCCTTCTGGGGACGACTTTCCAGGTGCAGCTGCTTGGGGAGCAATCCCCACACCACCGTAAGTAACCTCTCACCTCTCTAAGGAAACCTAATAAACTCATTGCTTCCCCAGAGTGAACTTTGGTGGAGTTGTGCCTTGGCTGGTCGCTGGGACCCCAGACTTACATCTCCCCTGGGACGGGATTCTAGCGCCAGTGAAAGACTCCTGCAGCTGTGCAGATTCTGCAGGGCACAGCTGCAGGAGCTGCGGTCACACAGCACACATTATAAACGACACCGCTTGGAACTGTGTAGGACAGAGAGCCCGCCCGAACTCTCCAAGGCACTTGGTCAGACACCACCCCTCACTGCAGCCCCCCTCGACTCCCCTGGATCTACTTTACTGGTGGAAAGGAGTCTTTCGTACTAAGAAGGCCACGAGCTTGTCCGGCCTGGTTCAAAGGCCCCACCACGTGCACTTTGGACAAGTCACTCTGCCTTCTCTTGGAAGCTGACAGTGATGCTACCTGCCATTCTCTAGGACTGTGAGGAGAGAGTGGCCGGTCAGGGCCAGGCAACAGTGAGCACTGTCACCACAGGACCGGAGAAAGAAAGCTGCACATGTGTCTTCCATGTTTGCTGTCCTCCCTTCTGTGTCCCCGCCCCAGGTGGAGTCCTCCCTCACACACCCCCCACTGTGCTCTGGGACCCCACTCCTGCACCCCCAGGACTCACTGGGTCCTCCCTCCCTTTCCCTGATGCAGCCACCTCCCCGCTGGTCTCCTATCCCAAGGCTGCTCTGAAACCTGTGTAAATGCTAGGCAAGCGTGGCAGCCCTCTTGTATCCCAGCACATGGGAGGTATGGACAGTAGAGCCTTAAAGTAAGCTGTTTAGCTACACTAACCAAATCAGGGAGCTCTGGGTTCAAGGGAAAGACCCCGCCAAATAGATAAGGTGGAGTATGATGTCAGACTCTGGCCTCCACACGCATGTGCACACACATGCATCCTTATATCTGTATACCTACACACATGCAAGCATGCACACACACACACATATGCAAACAAATAAATATAAAATTCAGTTTGTGTCACTATCATGATAATCAGGACACAGAATGGCTCCGTCACCCCAAAGAGCTTCCTTTCAAAACATGCATTTTAAAATTTTGGAATAGCTAGTATATATACTTTGCAAAAAAAGTATATTTAACTGCACAAAAGTTGCTCTCATCCCTGATCACTCCTCAGATATAATTTGTAGGATTTTTCTCATTGTTGTTTGGTTGGTTTTGGAGACAAGGCATCCTTTTGTGAGCCAAGCTGGTCTCGAACTCATGATCCTTCTACCTCGGCTTCCCCAGTGCTGGAATCACTGATGTACACAACAACTAGATGATTTGTGGCTTCCTGAGCAACCCCCTAGGGACAGTGTATGAATGTGCAAGCAAACGTGTGTAGCTATTCCTATTTCATTTCTTTTTACTGACCCCTTAAGTGGTTAACCTATTTCCCGGCATGGTGTGACATTCCAACACACCCTGGCTTTTTGCAACTGGAACCACATTCTGGATTTTGTACTTAATGTATTTTGGAGATCATTTGAAGCAAGTGGCAATCCTAGTCTTCTACTCTGAAGCTAAACGCTTGAAGTGTATTTTCCCATTTAATCCTCAGCCTCGGTGCTGCCGAGATGGCTTACCAGTTAAGAGCACTGGCTGCTCACCCAGAGGTCCAATTCCCAGGATCCACATGCTAGTCTACAACCTTCTGGAACTCCAATTTCAGGGGCTCTGATGTCCTTTTCTGGTCTCCCCGGGCACTGTACACACACAGCACACACACATGCAGGCAAAATGTCCATATACATAGAAATAAATAAATTTTAAAAAGACCTCTACGCACGCCTTTAATCCCAACACTCAGGAGGCAGAGGTAGGTGGATCTCTGTGAGTAGTTCAAGGCCAGCCTGGTCTACATATCGAGTTCCAGGACAGCCAGGGCTCTGTAGAGAGACCATATCTAAAAAATAAAAAAAAAAGTTAATCCTCAGTCAGTCTTGAGGTTGGTGGTGTTACTATAATTATTGCGGTTGTTTTTACTGTTATGACCGTTGCAATACCATTAGGGAGATGGGACTGTGGAAGAAGGTAAGCCAAAGGAAGGTCACAAAGGCCATAGCCAGCACAGGACAGGATTCGGGTATCTGGCCCCAGAGGGTGAGTTCTCAGGGACCCCCGCTGAACCACATTGGTGCACTTCCGGCAATCTCGAGGAATCCCATTATTGTTAGACAGGACCATTCATTTAACCGGCTTCCTCTTGACAGCCATTATCTGCCACCTCGAACAAGGCTACGCTGGGTACCTCCATCGTTTGTCTTTCTGGACATGTGGAAGTGTATCTGTTGAATTAATTCCTAGAAGCTGAATGCCTGGGTCACAGGGTGAGGGCAATTTTATATTTGATAGATATGGCTGGATTGTCTTTCAAGAGTCCATCAATTTATATTCCCATCAACAAGGCGGGAGAGAGCACTCTGCCTTGCCCAGCACGGGAGATGGCCGAGCGCCGAGATCCAAGCCATCTAATCAGGGGACGGTAACGTGTTCTTGTTGGCCTTTCTCTTTCTGTAATTGAGCGTGGACATCTTTCTGTGTGTTTACAAGTCATTTGCATGTATTTTCTGCAAGCCATCTGTCCATGTCCTGTGCCCACTCTTCTCATGGGTTACTAATCTTGAAAAAAAAAGTGATGTCTTTTTACATACTAATTTGTTCCTTTTCCTTTGTTCATTCAGCCCCACCCCCTCACACACATGACGTGGTTCATTTGTGTGTGTGTGTGTGTGTGGTCTTCTTTTGTGGTTCCTGGTCTGATTCATTTTTTTAAAATGATTATGCGTATGTACAGTGTAGGGGAGCGTGCACATGCCCTAGCATGTGTGTGGAGGCCAGAGAATAGATAGCTTTACGAAGTCGCTTCCCTTTTTACGCTTTCCACTCCGGCCCTGGGATGGAGCTCAGGTCAGCAGCCGTCTTGCCAGCTGGGTTTAAATTATTTTGAGAAACACTTTCTGTCCCAAACTTAAAGCAACAGGATTAATTACCCACGTTTGTCTCAGCACCTGAGGGACTTCATGTAGTAGTTTAAATCCTTGGTCTACCCGAAATTGATGCTGGTGCAATAAGTGGTATGCAGGTTCTTTTTTAATGTGTGTGTGTGTACGTGTGTGTGCACATGTGTGTGCAAATGTACACACACTTATGATAGGGTGTGTCAGTGTGTGTGAAGGTGAAAGGACAACTTTGTGGAGCTGGCTCTCTCCATCCACCTTTACATGAGATTTGGGGATCACACTCAGGTCATCAGCTATGCACTGTCGAGAGCCGAGCACCCTTACCCGCTGAGCCAACTCACCGGTCCCCGATTTGCCTTTTTCAGGCATCTCAATATCATTATTAAATAACCCATTAAGCTCCTTACTCATTTGCAATACAAATCATTGTTGTCTGTGTTTCTGTCTAACTCTGAATCATCATTTTCAAACATCACTCCAGCCATTCTTTTTTAAATTTATTTATTGTGGAATAATATGTTTATATTACATGCATATATTTCCAAGTGTTCAGTGCAGTAAGCTTGGCAATCGTATGTTCCTGAAGCTGCTAAACGCAGCACACAGGACATTCTCATCCCTCTTCCCCAGCCATCTCCACTCTACCACACCACAGGCAGCAGCGGCCTTGAGGGTTTTTCCTCATCTACTTGTTTTGCTTCTTCCAATAAAGCTCTGCCCAGGTCATAACACGTGTCAAGGACTTATTCTTGTTGATTGCTGCAGAGTTCCACCGTAGGTACATCCCACAATTTGCCTGTCTCCTGTCTGCGGATACATTTAGGACAATGAATAAACAGGTATCAGCATTCATATACAAATCCTTTTACAGACGTTTGTTTCTTCTTTTCTCATGGGTGAAATTGCTAGTCTAAGGGGTAAGTGGATGTCAGTTTTATAAGAGATTATCAGAGCTGGGCATACAGAACAGTGGAAGAACACTTGTCTAACATATCCTAAGGCCCTGGGTTCAATCCCACGCACCAGAAACATACAAAACCAAGAGCCATCCTGTTATAAAAAACAAAAACAGTAGCCAGGCATGGTGGCACACACCTTTGATCCTGGCACTAGGGAGGCAGAGGCAGGCAGATCTCTAGGAGTTCGAGGCCAGCCTGATCCACCAATCAAGTTCCAGGACAGCCAGGGCTACACAGAGAAACCCTGTCTCAAAAACAAAACAAAAAACAGTTGTATGGATTTATAATCCTCTAAAAATTGTGTAAGAAATTCAATTGCACTTATACCTTCCTAATGTTTGATGTTTTCTTTTTCTTTCTTTCTTTCTTTCTTTCTTTCTTTCTTTCTTTCTTTCTTTCTTTTTCTTCCTTTCTTCCTTTCTTTTTTTTAAGACAGGGTCTCTCTACAGTATTCCTGTCTGTCCTGGGACTCGCTATGCAGATCAGGCTCAAACTCAAGAGATCTGCCTGCCCCGGCCACCCAAGCACTGAGATTAAAGGCGTATGCCACCACACCCAGCCTATATTTGGTATTTCCAATCCTGTCAGTTCTGGTTGTTTTGATATATGTGGCTTCATTATGATTAGATGATGACTTAACAGGCATAGGACACATACTCCATTGCTCTTTGGGCATTTGTACACTTCCCTTAGGCAAGCGTCTGTTCAAATCTGTGGCTTGTTTTAAGTTAGATGATCTTTTTAGGAAATTATAGAATCATAGGCGTTCTTATATTCTTAGATACTATATACATGATTTGCAAGCATTTCCTACCAATCTGGAGTCTGCCCATTAATTTTCTCAATGAGGTAATTTTTTAAAAAAGTAACTCTCATTTGTATAATACCAATAAAAATAACAGAGAGCGATATCAGGTGCGTCTGTTACATGAACAGTCACTGCTGCTGTCTTCCACTCCTTTGCTCAGGCAGCTTTTCCTGGAAGAGGTGAGAATGTTAGCCAGGCACAGTGCTCACTCCTGCAGTCCCGGAACTGGGGGGGCAGAGGAGGAAGGATCAGTAGTTACTCATCATCCTGAGCTACACAGTCAGTCTAGGCCAACCTGGCCTACACGAGACTATGTTTTTTAGAAAGGAAGCGGGTGAAACATTTTTAAAAAGTGTGCCTTATTTATTTTTTGACAATTTCACACATACATACAGTGTATTTTGATCCTACCCCCCTCACTTTCTGGGAATGACCCTTCAGTGACAGGTTGCATTTTCTAATCTATAGGCAAGGAATCTTAAGAAATTGAAAGAGTTTATTAAAAAAAATAGAAGTTAGGGCTGAGAAGATGGCCCAGTGTATAGCCATGCTTACCATGAGGACTGAGCTTATATAAAAGCCACTGTGATCCCAACTCTTCTCTGAGGAAATGAGAGGCAGACAGAGGAGCATTCTGGATGCGGGCTGGCCAGCCTGGCCTGCACAGCACAAAACAAAGAGACCCTGTCTCAAGGTGGAAGATAAGAACTGACACCTGAGGCTATCCTCTGAGCCACACACGACGGCATATGTGCACCAGCACTTACACACACACACACACACACACACACACACACACACACTACACATACACACTCACACACAGGCATGCACATATAAATGAGTATGTAAGTAAATATTAGGAATATCTGTGGTGGCCCATTGTACAACCATTTGGAAAACCACATTCATTTTATTCCTTCATTATTCGGTACCTGCCACAGTCCAACTGAACCCCCAAAACAAAACTTGGTTCTTCTGATGGCAGATTCTACGTTTCTCAGGTAATTCAAACAAGTGTTCCCCCACACAATACAGGTGGAATAAAAGGATGACCCATCTCTTCCATCTGATCAGCAGTCTGGGCTCCATCCCATGGCTTTCTGTATCTTCGGGGGACAGGAATTCACAAGATGCCAGAAAGAATTTAGGAGTTGAAGCGGAAGCAAGATGAAAAACTATCAAAACGATTACACTGGCCATTTCTGCACTGAGCAGGAGGCTGAACTCAATAAACTCTAAAGTGCCTTCAATTTCTCAGACCAAACCTTACATCTGGCTTGGGAAGGTTGTTTGGTGTGTGAATAGCTGTTCAAATTGGTGTGTCTCTGGGGAGCCAATCCATCACTAGTGGATCTGAGCCAACATCCTTCTCTTTCATGGTTATTTCAGGTCAAAAGAGCCTTGCTTACCTCAAAGTCCCCAAAACATTGTGTTGTACATGACTATCCTAAGCCAGGCAACCAGCGTCTTGGGGGTTCAGCTGCACCCCCTCACAAAGAGATAATCTCATCTGGGCTTGTGACCGTTTACATCCGCCCCACAGAAGGGTGGAGTGGGTCACAAGGTCCTCACCTGAATTTCCAGACGTCTCTACCACCTGGTGAGTGCAGCTGTGCCTTAACTGCACACAGCCTGGGGGAGGGGCTAGAATATACATGCCAGGGAAGACTAGCTGGAGATTTGATCTATGCAGGTATGGAACAGCTATCATGACTGCTGTAAAGACTTCTGGTGTGGCCATTTGTGGGGAGGAACACCCATAGCCCTGTGAGTAACCCCTCACCTATGCTCTGGAAGTAAGCCCAATAGACTGCCTGGTTCCCCAGAGAGAACACTGGTAGAATTGTGCCTTGGCTTGTCATTGGGACCTTAGGACTGTACTAGGTGGAGAGGCAGACATTGTTTATGCCCATCCCCAGGAAAAGAGTTTAGCAATGTATTTTTCTAAAAACTTTATGATTATGGATTTTCATATAGGTTCATGAACTGTACCAATTCAATGTTTGTGTTTGGAGAGAGGTAAGGGTTAGATTTTATATTTCCTCCTTTGGATAGCTAATTGTTTCAATGTATTTGTCTAAAATGATCACTCCTAATGAGGGGTCTTCATTGAAATTCATTTGACCACGTGAGGGTTTCTGGTTTGAATCTGTTCCTTAACTTTGTCCGTTACGCTTTCGTAGATACCACATTGTCTAGTCAGCCAGTGCCGGTTCCTCAGGCTTGTTCTTCAAGAAGATTGGTTTAGCTACCATAAACTCTCAAGTTCTCATACATCGTAGAGGTTTTATTTTCATTTTTATTTTTGTCTTTGAGACAGTCTCCTCATGTAGCCCAGCTGGTCTTGAACTTGATGCTCCTGCCTCCTGTCTGCTTCTTAAGGAAAGTCTGCTGGGATTAATTTCTTGTTAATTCTACATTTATTTAGTTAGTGTCTATGCGTGTAGACACACACCAAGGCAGAGATGTGGATATCAGAGGTCACCTTGGGGTATGAGTTCTTACCTTCCACCGTGGGGTGTGGGGCGGGGGGAGTTCCAGGGATCAAGTGCGGGTCCTCAGGCTTGGCTGAAAGCACCCTTATCCACTGAGCCGTCTCACCAGCCCTCTGCTGGGGTCGTGTCAAAGCTGGGCTAGGCCGTTTGAGAAGCGCAGAAGTTCTGACTGTATCGTCCTTCAACACACAATGCATGGTTCCATTATATAGATCATTCATTTCTGCTAGCCATATTCTGTAGTGTTTAGATACATATGATCCTTTTTAGACGTATCTTAGGTATTCTGTTTCCTGATAACTGTATGACATTTAAAATTTTCATTTTCAAATTTGTTTTTATAGCACAGCAAAGCACAATGGGCTTTTATGAACTCACCTCATGTCCTGTAACTAAATTTACACATTAATTCCAGTAAATACTTTGTAGATTCTGCAGGGCTCTCTACAGAAACAGAACATCATTGGTAAACTTCATCATTCTAACTTATTTTCCCCCTATATTTATATTATTTTCTTGCCTTCTAATTCAACTGGAACTTTCATTTCAGTATAAAATAGAAATGGTGAGTGTGGGCATCCTCACCTGGTTATTGAACTGTGTGGAATGATGTTGGCTGTAGGTCATTTGCAGATATCCATTACTACTCTGAGAAAGGGGCCATCTACACCTAGTTTTCCTGACAGCTTTATCGTGGATATACTTTTAATTTTCCCAGATGATTTTTCTGCATCTATGGAAGCAATCACAGGTTTTCTCCTTTGTTTATAAATAGGGAATTACATTGATCACTGAATGTGAGCCTAACCATGGATTTCTGAAACAGTCTCAGCTGCCTGTGCTGTGCGGTGTTCTTACAAACTGCCCTGAGGATCCCCATCCCCACCTCCCAAACACTGGGATTACAGACGGGCCACTGTGCCCGCCTGGCACTTATGTGGCCGGTAGGACCCGACCTTAAGTTCTTGTTTTGCCCACTGAGGCATCTCCCCAGGCCTTCTCTGACTGTTGTGTGTTTTTCATGGGACTGAAGAACCCGTTGGCTTTCTCGTGACAGAGCGCTTCAACTCCTTACCTTTGCTTCATAGCACACTGGTGGGCCACGTGGCCTGGGCTGCCTTAATCACGTGAGAGAATTCTAGCCAAGGGACCGTGGCTGGAAGTGATGGGTTTTCCTACTTGGTGCATAGATGCTTCGAATTCAACTAATGGGAGGTGTAACTTAGCCTCTAACTACTGTGGCTATGAGTTTAAAAACTTTTGGGGTTGGAGATTTAGCTCAGTGGTAGAGCACTTGACTAGCAAGCACAAAGTCCTGGGTTTGGTCCTCAGCTCTGAAAAAAAAAAAAAGACAAAAAAAAAACTTTTATGGATTTATGGATTGGTGTGAGTGTACATATGCGTGTGTGTAGAGGTCAGAGGACACCTTTCAGGAGTCACTTCTGTCCTTCTAGGCTGCAAATCCCAGGGATCAAACTCGGGTTGTCAGCCTCGGCAGCAAAGTGACTTTACCTGATGAGTCATCTCACAAACCCCGGCTGGAGTTTAAAAAAAAAGTTTAAAGTTTATAGCTGTTTCTTCCTCCTCTTCTTTCTCTTCTTCTTGGCATATGGTTTATTTGCTTGTGTGTGCCCATGCTGCAGATGAGCAGGCCAGGGGAGGTCATTTGATGTCTTCCTCTATGGTCAAGTGGCCTCCTTCCTGAAGTAGACCCTCAAGAACTTTTTGCCCTCACACAGACCTGCTCCTCTGCTTGGTTTCACCTCACCAAGGGAAACTTCACTCATCAGACACTGGAGCCAGAAGTGTGGACACTAACTACATGCTCCTGTCTCTGAAGGTCTCTCTCCAACTCCTAATACCCCAGACCCTATCACCCAGGAGTCTGCCCTGCATGAGCTGTCCTCTGGCTTCCAGTTAGGATTGGCCTATGGAAAGGGAAACACTGAGGGTGGATATTGGCTGCTTGGGCCCCTCACCACCAGGATGTGGGTCCAGGGCTCTTGACTTACCTCTGTCTCTAGGACTGGGGATGGTGACAGTTATGGCTACTCTGAAAGCCTCACAACCAGATTGTCCCTTCTCGGCTTCCATGGGTCTGTCAGGTGTCTGTGAGCAGCTCCTTTGCCATTCTCCTCCATGCCAACAGTGGCAACGCCATGTGCTTCTTTCCAGCAAAAAGCCACCAGTCCTTCCGGTGCAACCTAAGCCGTTCCCTGCCCTGGCTCCATTTGTTACAGGACACTGCCATCTCTTACCTGGTCTGCTGGTTCCCCAGCTCACACCTGACCAGCAACCACACAGCTTCCTTCAAATGCAGATCTTCAGGGCATCATGAATATGTAAAATGGTTCGTCACAAAAGCAATACTTGCTTATTGTGCAATATGTCAAAAGCCATAAAGGGAGAAGTGGAAATCCCTGTCTTCCTCGGCTCCCACCTCAGAGCCATGGTGGGTAATGGTTACTGCGGGTACTGCCACACACCTCTGTGTATGCCTGTGGATCGGAGTGTATGTCTCAGTCAGATCAAGAGGTCCATCGGTGCTTTGGACACTTCTTTCAGGAGCTCAGCTATCCAGGAACACTTATTTTTACAGCCTTGTCTCTCATTCTTTTTTCTGTTTTTGTTTTTCAAGACAGGATTTCTCTGTGTAACAGCCTTGGCTGTCCTGGATCTAACTCTGTAGTCCAGGCTGGCCTCAAACCCAGAGTTCACAGGCCTGCCTCTGCCTCCCGAGTGCTGGGATTAGAGGTGTGCACCACCACCACCGCCCGGCTTGTATCTCGTTCTTATTAGTGTGGATCACTGTACAGAATAATGGAGTTTGTTGTGGCCTTTTCATGCCCACAAGCAATGAGCTTTCATCACATCCGTCTTCCAGTTTGGCCTCATTCTGCTCTTCCCTTGCCCATTGGTCTCCTTTCCCCCAAAGTTATTTGCCTTACACTTCACACCTTTAAAAAACCGGCTCTAGATTTTGCATATGAAAAAAATATGTGGGCCGGGCGGTGGTGGCGCACACCTTTAATCCCAGCACTTGGGAGGCAGAGGCAGGAGGATCTCTGAGTTCCAGGCCAGCCTGGTCTACAGAGTAAGTTCCAGGATAGCCAGGGTTACACAGGGAAACCCTGCAACACATTTCTTATCTGTCCATCCATTGGTGGGCCCCTAGGCTGATTCTCTGACTTTAACACTGGACAGTACGGCAGTAACCACAGATGAGCAGGTATTTCTGAGTTGTGCCAACTTGGCTTCCCTCAGATTTAGTCCCAGGAGTGGGATGACTGCTACCATTTCTACCCTGCTGTCCTACCAACAAGCAGAGTTTGATGGATTCACACTGTTGATAACTTCTCACACGGTTACCAAAGCCTTCCTTACCAGAGTGTCACTGTGGCTGTGAGTGGGGGTTTCTACAGCAGTGACTTGCTGGGTCAAAGGGCATGTGCATTTAGTATCTGATAGATTGATCAACATGGTTCTGCATCTCCACCAGCAGAGTACAAGGGTGTCTGCCCATGCTTATTGGTACTGGATTTTAGGGAAAAAAAAACCCACCATGCATATTTGAGTTCAAAGAGGTGGCACACTGTGTCCTGCCCTCAGGTGCCCACTGCTTGATGGGTGAGATGGAAGAGAGTATGGGGGTGGGGAGGGACCCACACTGTGACCTCAGAGAAGCTCAGCACATGCTATCCCAACCACTGGATCAAGATCAGTGACAAGTCACGGCAACAGGACACCCTTGTCATAAAAAGGTGGGAACCACTGAAAGCTGGAAGTTCTATCATAGGTGACCTTTGCCTGGTGTGGTGGCACACGCCTCTAATCCCAGGACTTGGGAGGCAGAGGCCAGAGGATCTCTGTGAGTTTGAGGCCAGCCTGGTCTACATAGTGAAATTTAGGCCAGCTGGGACTACACGGTGAGGCCCTGTCTTAAAAAAAAATAGTAAAAATAAATTTTAAGTAATGTCTCTTTGCCTCTGGGGTCTCTCCTTCCTGACACTGTTCATGAGAAAGCAGGCGACTCTTCCTATCAAATGAACATTCAACAGGTTCCAGCGGGGGTTCTCAACTGGCAAGGTCACCCAAGATGATCCAGGGGGTGTCAAGACCAGAGAGCAGCCTAAGGTAAGGCTCCACAGAACATAGCATCCCTGACTGAATACCAGAGAAAGGACATTAGGTTACAAACTAACACAGTCTGAACAAAGCATTGACTTTAGTCAATAATGTGGCAACACCGGTTCATTAGTTGTCACAAATGTCCCCAAGCCAAGGTCAGATGTTAGAAGGGAAGCTGGAGAGTGTGGGCTGGACACAGACCTCCTGAGCTGTTGAGCTCAGCTTACCATTGTTTGGCTTTACAGCTGGGTGAGAGAGATACAATTGATAGAAGTCCTGCATCTGGTCGTTTTGCCTTTGGAGAGAGGAGTGCAACCCTCTGCTAATGCTGAGTCACCAAAGAAAGCTACACCCCACAATCAGCCAGTGAAGAAGAGACTTCTGGTGCTGTGTGGCAGACTGTGGCCAGCACTTTTTGGATATTGCATTTGAGCATCTACTCACATCCACAGAATACCACTTGGGTCCCCTGTGTCTGTACAGTATGGTATTCACGGGCAGTATGGCATTCCCTAAGTTACAGGAACTACTCAGTGTCCACCATAACACAGGCCATGTGTTAGATTTGGAGCTGGCTAATGGGAGAGTTCTGAGCCTGTAGAAGGTGGGCAGAGCTGTGCCAGGATGTTCTAGGTAGTAAATATATATATATATATATTTAACTTAACAAAGTTCTCAGTATAATGATGGCTTTATCAAGGCATGGCCCTGTTTTAACTTGAGAACCATCTACACTACCTTCTTGAATTTTCTGGAAATTTAAAACAGTTCTGTGATATAAGGCAAACAAACAAAACAACAACAAAAACAGCAGCAGCAGCAGTAAAATAAGTGAGACCAACCCTCTTTCCAAGTACATGAGGTGTTGGTGAAACCACTCAGCCCCATAGCCCTCAATGCACCCGGCTCAAAGGCCCTCCATGCTTACCTAGCAGGCTGCTGCTTTCCAGTGGGTTGAGCCTTGTCCTCTTGGGGTGGGGATTAGAGTGCTGGCCGCCGCAGGAGCTGTTCATGTGGGCCATCTTGGGACGGCCGTGTGGCTGGAATATCAGTGGGTTCTGTCCCAGGTGGAACTGTCCGGAGTAGACTTTGAGATGGACTTTGACGTGGAAAGCACATTTTAAAGACCATGCCTGGGGGAAAGGTGGTGGGTAGGGAGGAAGCAGACTTGGCAGAGGGAAACTGGGGTACAGCAGGTCTTACAGCTTGTCTGTGGATGTCTGTTAGCCCATGTTGGATGGAACTGCTTGGACCTTTACTCCAGGCTACGGTCAGCCTCTTGGGAGCTGGGGTAAGAACACTCCTGCTCCTAGGTCAGTGGGTTATGTGCAAAGCCCTGGGCCAGCCACACAGCCCCGTGAGCCAGCATGGGTTGTCTTCCCTTTACAGAACGGGTGGGCAGGCTGGCTTTCAGATCAGCACACAGCTTCCCAAGTTCTCCCACTGCGGATGGCAGAGCCAGGGCTTAAGCTCAGGTGTGCTAAATGCCAGTGCGAGTGCTTGATAAGCTGGTCTTGGTTCACTCCCAGCTCGGAACAGCATTTCATTGCACTGGGCCCTCCCTGTGCCCCTGCCTCCCAGCCCCCTCCCCCACTTATCGGTTCCCTTAGGAGCCCAGCAGGGCCACCTGGCCTCCCTTCCTTCACAGCGTGCTCCAGGCCATGGCTCCAGGCTCTAGGGATCACCCACAATTCTCTAAGCACTGCCCTAACCATCCCTGCCCCGTGTCCAGGTGTTCCCATGCCTGGAATACCTTGCCTTGTTATTTATTAATAATAAACAAACTAGACATGTATCTAAAATTGTGCTGGCTAGTTCTATGTCAGCTTGACACAAGCTAGAGTCATTTGGGAAGAGGGAACCTCAGTTCAGAAAATGCTCCCACCAACTGTCCTATGGGCAAGCCTGTGGTACATTTTCTTGATTTACGATTGATGGAGGAGGGCCCAGCTCACTGTAGGTGGTACCACACTCCTGGATTGGTGGTCCTGGAGTGTATAAGAAAACAGTCTAGCCAGGTGGTGGTGGTGCACGCCTTTAATTCCAACACTCAAGGCAGAGGCAGGTGGATCTCTGTGAGTTAGAGGCCAGCCTGGTCTACAGAGAGAGTTCCGTGACAGCCAGAGCAACTCTATTTAAAAAAAAAAAAGAAAGAAAGAAAGAAAGAAAGAAAGGAAGAAAGAAGGAAAGAAAAGAAAAGGAAAGGAAAGGAAAGGAAAGGAAAGGGAAGGAAAGGAAAGGAAATAGTCTGAGCAAATCAGCAGGAGCAAGCCAGCAAGCAGCACTCCTCCATGGCCTCTGCCTCAGCTTCTGCCTCCAGGTTCCTGCCCTGACTTCCCTCAGTGATAGACTGTTCTGTGGAAATGAAAGCTGAAATAAAACCCTTTCCTCCCCAAGGTGTTTTTGATCAGTTTTTTTTTTATCACAGCCACCTGTATACGTTAAATCATTTATAGATTATCCAGGCAACATAATGGAGTGTAAATAATTGTTATATGGAGTTGTTTCGGGAATAACGGCAAGGGGAAAATCTATACATGTTCAGTAGATGCATTTTTTTTTCCCTGAATGTTTTGGAGTCATAGAGTGCGGGCTAACACGGTTTTCTCCCCCGGCACTTTTTGTTCTCAGTTTCTCTTCTATAAATGAACTATTGCCACCATTCCACAAAGCAGATGGCATGAGGATTAAGAGAGACCGGCATCTCTGGGGACCGGCTTGGCGCAGGTTTTGTGGGTTCATTTCTTCCTTCTTTTGGTCTTTCAGCTGGAAGTCAGGAGGTTCCCACCAAGTGCCCCCATGCAGCTGTAGGCACCCACCTCTCACCCTCCTGGTTGCCCCCAGGCTCCTGGGGAAATGGAGAGCTGGTAGGTGACGCAGACCTGCCCTTGCCTAGGGACAGAGGCTGCCACTTGGTCTCTTCAGACTCCCAAGCTGCTCCCAGTGGTCTCTCTTCTTTCCACTGTCCCACACACAGCCTTGTCCTGAGGTTCAGCTTCTCCTAGTCTGCTTTGTGATGCAGAGCAAAGCTCCCCAGTCCAGAAGCCTGGGTGCCTCCAGTCTCTATAGCCTTGGCTAGAACTCCCAGAGACAGATCTAAAAGGTGGCCAGGTCAGCTCTGCTCTCCTGAGACCTTGGGAACCCACCCCCCTACCGGCCCCCGACATACTGCAGAGCTCTAAATGCAAAGCAAGCCTTATTCCAGCCAGTCACAGTGGGCTATGCCTGTGTCCTCATGTCTTCACTGGGACAATACCCGCCCACAGGCTGCCACAGGGACTAAACGAGACCCCGGCACTTCATAAGTGTCAGTCACAACTACTTCACCTGTGTCCCATGGGGACGGAGAAGGGCCGAGCAGGGCCTCCGATCATTACTGACAGGGGGACAACTAAGACCCAGGAAAAGTAGTTTCCTGAGACAAATATGCCTCAGCTTCATGCCTGGCTCCTTCATGTCCTCAGCTTGCTCGGCACCCAATGCTAGGGCTCTCTCCCTTAAGGGCCTGTGGGACCCACGTTTACTCCCTGTCTGGAGCCCTGTCAGGTGGCAACTCTAAGGCTGTGGTGAGGTGGACACAGCCTCACTGTCAGTAGATGCTTTATGTTAGAGCCCCACGTTAGGAGACGGCAGCTCGGAGAGGGCAGGCACCCATCCAGGGCCACATGACTCTTAGGCAGAAACCAGACCTTCATCTATTTGGCTTAAGCCATTTGCTCTATATCATCTCCCAAATATCCACATTTGAAGGGTGAATGGAGCCCACCAAATTAGGTCCCCACTTGTCTTTGGCACTTTTAGAAAGAAATATAAGGCTCAGGTGCCCATTCCCGGGCTAACAATCCCCACTCCCGCCATCATCCCTATCCAAGGTCACTGGGCCCTGCGCACCCTCCCAGCTGGTGACTGTTCTGCTACTTAACACGGGCACATAAAAGGAGCCATGGTGCCAGGGAATGTTGCAGCTGCTGGTGATTATGGGAGCAGAAACACAATCTTGCAAACAGGGCTGTGTCCTCCTGTGAGGAGGTGTGTAGTGTGGACCAAGTACACACTGTCACCAGACACTTCCCACCTGCTTGAGATTTCAGTCACTTCTTAGGAAATCTTGCTTGTGAGGGGGCCTTTGGGGAGAGTTTGAAAGGCTGAAGGAATTGCCCTCAGTAGCATTTACTGTGTAGGGACTGTGAGGTTACTGAGCCTCAGATGGGTGAGCCAAGGTTTCCACCTTTCCGGAGACCTGAGGACCCGTGTGATCTCAGAGCCATGGGTCGTGCTATGACCAGGAATTGCCGGAAGCAGGGCTGGCAGGAGCTGGTGTGAGCACACTGGCCTTTAGAGACACCTCGCCGCCTCTGCTGCCACACAGAAGTCCCCTGGCCCCCAGGACACCCAACTGTGTTCTTCATCTGCCCCTGGTGTTTCTTCAGGAAGCAGCTACACCTCTCTCGGGGTCCTCCATTCTCCACAGGGGTGCCCCCAACCCTCCCTCCACCCCACCCCTATAGGGGTCCCTGCCCTAATGTTTAGGAAAGTGGTTACTGCCTAAGCTGAGCAGGCTCCTGGAGTGGTCTGGCCTGGCCTCCCTCCGTGAGCTCTTCAAGCCCTGGCAGCTGACACGGGCCTCATCCCCTGGTGTAATTCATACAGATCTGCCTGCCCACTCTGCTGAGGCCTGTGGGGAGGAGACTGGGAGGCAACACCTCTGCAGGTGCAGAAGCCCCCGCTTCCCCACCCCCACCATGGCTATTAGCCCGGGGTTTCATCCTGGCCTCCCGGGAAGTCACTTCAATAATTTATATGGATGTTATCACAAACCCACTTCTGGCGTGATGGGAAGTGTGAGGGAGAAGGAATCATGGCCAGAATGCCAAGTAGGGTGGGCAGCCTCACCTGGCTGGGGGGTGGGGGTGGGGCTGGGCCTCCAGGCCCTCGCCCGCCCGGCAGTGTCTTCTGCTGTGGCTCGCCTGTAACACTGGAGGAGGATACCTGCCTGGTACACAGGCCCAGGCACTGTAGGAGCAGGCTTCTGTACTCACAGAGGCAGCCCAGCTTCTGCTCAGGGTTGGCACAGAGAGGTCTATTTCATTTCTCTCCTTCCTCCCTCCCTCCTTCCTCTCTTCCTTTCTTCTTCCTGCTCTTCCTTCCTCCCCCTTCCTCCCTCCCTCCCTCCCTCCCTCCCATCCGTCCTTCCCTCCCATCCATCCTTCCCTCCCTCCCTCCCTCCTCTCTTCCTTTCTTCTTCCCGCTCTTCCTCCCTCCCTCCCTCCCTCCCTCCCTCCCTCCCTTCCTTTCACAATTCGGGGCATGAGTGCCACACTCCAGATCTAGCAGGGAGGCAAACAGGTCCTGTCCTCACAAGGTTTGGAGTTTTGAATGGAATGTCATCGATAGTAACTCAGGAAGTAAGACGACATATTGAGAAACTCAAACAGGGGAGTTGAGATAGAGTGAATTGAGATGCGGAGGCCACCTCAGCTATGGGCCAGGAAAGAAGGGATAATTAGGGATGGAAGGAGGGACAAAAGGGGACTTAGTGTGATTTCTATGTCGTGTGGTAGCAGGTTGTTTGGAAGGTCTCTATGGAGGAGGAGTGCCTGGCCCTCTTCTCACGCTGAGGGGTGGATGGCTGATGGGGTGATAGATGGACTGGGGAGGGAGGGAATGGTGACAATGTGCATGGACGTCCCAGTCACGAGGATATAGAGCTGCCGTTGTCACACTGTGACGAGCACCGGCGGGCTAATCTCTGTGTAACCCTCCTCCATTATTTTCACAGCGCCCGCTCCCTCTAGAAGTGGTAATGATTAAGAGTCTTAGGACTTGCCACAGCGCGTAGTGTCGCAGAGATGGCAGGAGAAGGTGGAGACATAGATTCTTCAGTCAGAAAGCCATGGGGCCCCGGGTGAGGGGAGGTGGTCCTCAGGCAGATGGGTGAGTCCGTGTCCCTGCTCCGGGCAGAACTCTTTCCGAAAGTTTTAGTGTGTGTGTGTGTGTGTGTGTGTGTGTGTGTGTGTGTGTGTGTGTGTGTGTGTGTATACACGTGCAGGTGGACATATCACACTGCATACGTAAGTAGAGGTCAGAAGACAGCTTTCAAGAACTGCTGTTTTGCTTGCACTGTGGGTTTCCGGGAGTGAACTGAGGTCATCATTCGTGGGCTGCAAACACGCTTACCTGCTGAGTCATCTTGACAGCCCACGGGTCTGTGTCTTCACCGGGAACTGACTGCTCTGGAGGGTTTCATTTTGGGATGACAATCTATATTGATGTCCCTGAGGGACAGCATTGTTATCATCCTTGGCTCTACACCATCCTCAGTCACCCCCACTCTTCACTCCCATTTTCCCTCCAGGCTCTTGTCACTCAGGACCTGGAACACTAGACAGGTGAGGGACTGGATACCAGCTTGGGTCAGGGGCCCTCTTCCACTAGAAACAGGGTCTTTCCCCCTCAGGCCAAGGACAAGGCAGATGTACTAGCCCCGGGAGATTTTCCTCTCCATTTTCTTCCCTGTGGCTGAAGCCAGGCAGGGAGCAGGTTCTGAGATCTGGGAACAGGTAAGATAGTCCCAGCAACTTCAGAGCTGGGCCAGGGCATGCTATCCACATCCGGTTCTAGGTCCAGAATGGCCAAGGACTGCAGTCTGGCTCTTGACTCCTTAGTTAAGTCTGTGAATCTGTTGGTCCAGCTGTAAAGTGGGAATAACGTTAGATCAGACTTCCCTCATAGGACTGAGATGATAATAATAACAAATGGATAACAGCACATAGTTAGTACAAACAGCTAACAGTTTAAAACACATGTGCTAGGCATTAGGAGTAATCTCTATGAACTGCACAGCATAGAGCTGGTATTCAGAAGGGGGCTTAATAAAGTCAAGTGTATGAATGAACTCAAGTGAGGACAAGTGGTCCAGGCCTTGGGCTCCAATGGCAGGATGTGCTGAGGCCCGTCAGATGTGGAATGTCAAGAGTACAGCCTGGGGCTGCTGTAATATGTATCATTATTGTTTTAACCCGTTCCCCATATTGATTTGCTTTCCACAGACAACTGACCACAACTTCTGATGGTAGTCGGGCCTCAAGCTTGCTGCCTGGGTGCAGCCAAGAGGGAACACAGATCACTGACAGCCTCGCACACACTCTGATCAAATATTTAGGTCCTCAGGGTCTGCCTGCAATATTAATGAAGTGGCCCTGGTTGCAGCCAGTTGAGGGCTAGGGCTTCAATAATGAACAAGGGCCTCACCTGTCAGGAGAAACACCGATTATTCTAGCCCATGAGCAGGACAAAGACACCACAGAAAAAACCTGAGAAGTCTCCAGAATTCTCTCCCCTTCATTCCAGCACATGTTCACATCATAGTCACAGCGTGGAGTTGTTGACAGGCATTAGGAGTCTTTAATTTTTCTTGATTAGTTTATTTTGAGACAGGGACCATGTAACCTAACTGGCTAACCTGGAACTCACTACGTAGCCATGCATAGCCTTGAACTCCTGATCTTTTTTTGTCTCTATTTCCAGAGTGCTTGAATTACAGGCTTTGCAAGTGTGTGATGCTATACCCAGCTATATTATTAGATAAGACTTTGATTTTTTTGTGGTGCTGGTTAGTGATCCCAGGGCCTGAACATGCTAGGCAAGCTCCCTATCAATGAGCTACAGTTCCAAGCCCTAGGAGACATTTAAAAGAATCCACATAACTGCATCCCTGGGATAGTCCTTTCTAGAAATGTGGATGCAGGAAATAATCAGAACATGGGGAAAGCTTTGTGTTTAAGAGTATTAATTATTCATAGTAATAAGCTGGAAATATCCCAAATTCTAAACAGCAAGGGATTGGTTAGGGGAATAATAACATATCATCTTGGCAAATGTTACATAGTCATTAAAAATGCTGTTTACAGATGGGTATATGGGATTATCATCATATGAGTAAAGAAAAAGAACCCAACAAAAAGGCATGTCCGGTATCAGCCCATTATTAAAACCACTGTTTGTATTTCATTTCTCAGGCTGGTCTCCTAGCCTGCAAAGTCAACACCTTCTGTACATTATGGGACGGAATGAGACAGCATGGGACAGGTGCTCAGATGCTAAGAGCACTTGCTGCTCTTGCAGAGGACCTGAGTTTGGTTCCCAGCACCCACGTTGGGTACGTCACAGCTGCTGTAACTCCAGTTCTGGGGTCTCTGCCTCCTTGGGCACCTGCACTCACATACATATGCATATACACACATAACAAAAATTAAAAATAAATCTTAAGAGAAAAATGGTGATATTTGGAGATGGCCTGGGATGGTATAGTGAACAAGTACATTGGTGAACTTGTATAATTGTGACAAAATACTGGAAGCCGTTATTCCAAAATATTCTCGGTAGACTAGGTGCTATGACAGTTCTCTTCCATTTTTTGTTTCCCTGGCTTTTACAACACAGTAGATCACTTCTACAGCAAAGACATTTCTAATGACCTGTTTATATATCTGATAAATGTACTGAGTGGTTACAACATGCCCAGCAATGAGCCACAAAGGCAGATAATAACGGCTCTGCTTCTACCGAATCCCAGCAGGACACACTAACAGGTCAGCAAATCATGTCGCTTGTGTGCATTCCTACTGGGGGCAGGGGACAGTGTTAAAGATGGGGGCACCGTGGAGGTACCTAGGTGGGATTTCCAGGAAAAGCCTGAGCTGAGGCTATGCTCCAGGCATATCCAGGAAGCAGGCAGAGTTAGTAAATGGCATTGGGCTCAGAGAGGAGGCAGCTAAGGGCCAGGGCAGAAGGGGCCTGGGGCATAGGTCTTACCCTGGTGAGCTGAAAGCCATGCAGAGTTCTGAGCCTAAAATTTTTGTTTGGTTTGGTTTTAGAGGCAAGGTCATTTGTAGCTCTGGTTGCCTTGGAACTTGATATGTAGACCAGGCTGGCCTTGAACTTGTGGCCACCTCCTACCTCTGCTTTTGGAGTGCTGGGATTACAGGTGTTTGCCACCCTGTACCCATGTTGGGGTTTTTAATTTTGTTTTGTACATATCCAAGGTTTGAACAGGTTCACTGCAGCTGCTCAGCTGAGAAGAAACAGGTTGGGGGTGGGGAACAAGGAGGAGGAGGAGGAGGAGGAGGAGAGGCTCAGGCCTGGGTGGGAGATGGGTAAGACACTAAAGTCTGAAGGAGGTACCTGGAGATCGGATGTGATGGGAGAGAAAGATCCAGGCCTCAGCGACTGGAAGAAAACCTGTCCCTGCTGATGGACTAGGAGAAAGGAAGTGAGTCTATTTAAAAATGAAACAGGCTTAGGAAGAGAGAATCGTTTGATCTTCAAGGCTCCAGAGGCAACAGGAGCCTGTGGAGGAGTGGCCCAGTGAGGGGGGGTCGGGAGGAGAAGGTAGCCGGCCTGGTGAATAATGGAGAAGGCTGAGCTTTGATGATCGGCAAATGGCGCTGTGCTGGGCCACTCAGGACCCCCCAGGGATGCCCATTCCTTACCCCAAAGCCCTTTACCAGGCCACCTCTCTCAGCAGCAGTGAGTTGTGACAGTCCTGGAGACCCAGAGCCTCTCCCACAGGGACCCATCCAGGCAAGACTTCTCACACAGCTTTCCTCCCAGGGGGCCCTGGGTTTCCGCCCTCACACTTTTGGGGACAGAAAGAACAGACTGGGGACAGGAGGAAGGGAGCTCTATCATGGTGGGTCAGCCTTGTCCACTGTTCATGTGGCCACTCTCCACTGTTGCTTGGGACTCAGGATTCCCAAGGCTCCTGGGAGACTTGGAAAGGTCTCCTCTGCCTTGCGCAGAGGCCCAGGGAAGCCCAGCCGGGGAAAATCTGAGTGAAGCACTGGGCTCCTGTCTTTCCTTCTTGCTGATAACTCTCCAATTTCATTCACTCTCCATCTCGCCCCCCCCCCCGACCCCCCCCCCCCCTTGACCTGCCCACCTGTCTGTGGAAACCCCATGTCACTGTTTACCTGCTCACCCATATTCCACCCCTGCCTCAGCCAGAACAACCTGGGCACTGGCTTTGCAACCTCTTAGCCTTGGGTCTGGGATGTACTTCCTGCCCTCTGTACAGCCGAGCTCATTCCTCTGCAAAACAGAGGGATGTGAGCAAACCTACCTCATAGTGGGTGCGATGAGTACTGTAAGGCCTTGTCTGAAGCATGCAGCCCATACCTGACTGTGCTATTTTCCTGCCTGCCTCTAGGCCAAGAGAGTGTGCATTCTCTGCAGCATCCGGTACCCCTCCCTGCCTGTCACTAAACTCGCCCTCCAGCTGTGCTGGCTCTGAAGCCCACACTTCACTGCCCTTCTGGAAGGGATGGGAGGGGAGGAGTCCAAGTGAGAAGAAGGGAACAATGTACACAGGCTCTCCACGGACTCTGAGGTGCAGGTCCCAGACCAGGGAGGTGGCAGGAATCTGTGTGAAATCCTGTTCTCGGCAGGGAAAGGCTTTGTTCGCTAGAGAGTGCCCTCACTGCAGGTGCATTGTTTAGGCTGGTTTGTTTAATCCTGGGGTCAGCACCACTGGGAGAGGCCATCATGGCTCCTTTTAGAGAACAGGAAACCAGTGTCACAACTAGCAATGGGTGGCTGGCACCTGGCTCCTTCAAGGCCCCTCGCCAGCCTCCTTCTGTGACTCTGATGCCATCTCTCCCCAATGAGGCCCCGCTTCTGTGGTTCCACGCTGCTGTGGTACCTCACAACCTCCTACCCCCACTGCCGGCACAGCATGAAGACTGCATCTCACGCCACCAATCTAAAGGCGGTGACTCCCTAGGAACTGCCTGGGCTCATGAAAAGCAATTTAGTGTGTGTCAAATGGCTTCAGGAGAAGGAGGGACGCTGCCCCTATGCTGCGGTGGGCAGCTGACGGAGACGCCCCATTGCCAAGCACAGCCACTTGCAACCTTGGGTGAAAGCTTGCCTTTGCCCATGTTCCCAGTGCCCATGGCTCAGCTGAGCTAAGGGTATATGACCCTGAACACTCTGCCTATGTGGATGGACTCAGAAGATTCTCGTCACTGGTGTAGGCCACATATCCTTCTCCCATGTGCCTCTGCTGTCACAGCCCAGCCAGGTAGGGCTTCTCCCTTTCCCAGCTCCCCAGGATGCCCCCATGTCACACCCTGCTGTACTTAAAGCATGAGTGGATAGGTCTTGCATGGTGACCTTGAGTTCCAAAGTCAAGGTTTCAGCCCAGACACAGGAGAAAGAAAGCAGGACACAGAGCTAGGTCCAAGCCAACTGGAAAATCTAAACAGGTTAGAGAAGGGCTTTAGGAAAGCTTTCTAATGCATAGGAGTAGTGGGTTACAGAAGAAAGCAGGATTGCTATCTTCAGGTTGGTATTAGGGAGGTCAAATTTGGCCTAGCTCAAATCCATGCTGTGATGTTCCTGGTTCCAGAAATAGAACACATTCAAACATCTTTCTGCCTCTTCAAATATCCACCTGCTCGTTTATATACCTACCCATCCACCTCCATCATCCATTAATAGAATCCACCTATCTGTCTTAGTTAGGTTTCTATTGCTGTGATAAACACCAGGACCATAAGCAACTCGGGAAGCAAGGGTTTATTTCATCTTGTGATTCTCACATCACACTCTGTCACCGAGGGAAGTCAGGACAGGCACTGGAGGCAGGAACTGAAGCAGGAGCCATGGAGGAACACTGCTTACTGGCTTGCTGCCCATGGCTTGCTTCCCTTGTTTCCTTATATAACTCAGGACCACCTTCTCAGAGGTGGCACTGCCAGTGGGCTGGGCCCTCCCACATCAGTCATTAATCTAGAAAATGTCCTGAAGGCTTGCCTATGGCCATCCGGCAGAGGCATTTTCTCAACTGAGATTCCTCTTCCCAGATAACTATCTGTGCCAAGTTGACAAAAAAACCCAACCAGTTCACTATCTATCTATCTACTCATATATCCATCCATTCAGCTGCCCACAACCCATCCATCCATCCATCCATCACCTACTCACTCATCTACCCATCCATTCAATATATTGGTTTTATCTTCTGTCCATCTGGGAACTGTGTGAACTTGGCTTAATGGTAAGTCAAACTGGCCCCAGGAGACAAGCTCATTATCCTAGTTTCAGACACTGACCTGGTCAAAGACGTTTGTGGTGGAAGCATTATCTGGGTACCACGAGCTGTGCACATCCCATGAGAGCCCTGTGAAGTACGTTTCATAAGCACAGAGGGTGCCAAGGATGAGAGTAGTTACATCCCTCATCTAGAGTCCCACCACTCATAAGTGTGAGGCTAGGCCTCAAATCCAAGTCCACATGACTCCGAAGCCTCTGTCCAACTCCTAAGGGCTAACTTGTGGCTGGGCTTACAAGAGACAGGGCACAGGTGTGGATATGAGTGTTTGTGCATCATATGTAGGCCATATGCCCAGGGCCCTCTTACCAGACTCTGGTTTGGTCCACACAGTAAAGTCATAGGGTGACACCTGGGCTACCGCTGTGTGCATGGCAACAAGTCATGCCTTCAGAAAGAGTCTTGGCATATCGCAGTGTGAAGTAGTTCCTCAGGCAGCTGGATTTAGTGTTTCTGGTGTTGGAGAACAGGCATAGAGTCTGAAAACAGCAGTCGCAGTGGGGTTGGAGTGAGGCAGCCCTGGAAACAGCCGAGAACAGAGTAAATCACCAGGCACAAATGCTTAGGTTTATGTACTACACCCATAATTCTTGCTCTGCTCTGGTGTGATCAGAAATGAAATACATCCAAGCTGGACCTGTTCCCACGTGTGGGCTTGGCATCTTCCGGCTTATTTATCCTTCCTAATCCTCTGGGCAATTTATGAAGCCTGCCAAAAAGCCACATGCCACCAGCCTTATGGATCTCTCCAGCAGAGGGCTATCTCTCCTCCCCTGCCATCAGCAAGAGTTGACCTGTTGGTGGTGCCCGGAGACAGGTTGGAGCGGCACAGGATAACCTCTGAATTGACTCCTCGGAGCCCAACAGCAATGCACAGGGAGTCACCAGAGGATCTTCGGCACCTGAGTTCCCCAGCCAGGTTTGGATTGGCACACATACCAACTGCCCTTGCATCCCATGTCCACGTTTCCTAAATTGCAGATTCAATCAACCAATGTGGGGGCGGGGTGCATCTGTATTAAACATATACAGATTTTTTTTGATTACCTAAACAATACATTGTGGCAATCATTTACATAGCATTTACATCTCATTAAGTATTGTAAGTTAGCTAGAAATGATTTAAAGCATGCAGGAGGCTGTGGGTAGGTTATATGCAAATATTGCATCGTTCACATAAGGGACTTACACATCTGTAGACTTTGGTGTCTGAAAACCAAGATGCAGCTACATTGACATTGATTCAAAGGTTCCTGGGGAAAGATAAGATGCATGTTTGATTCATAATGTCTGCCACGGTCACGACAAGGGAGGCGTGACACTACTACAGTATGTATTTGTCACCTGTAACAGATTCCGCTGAGGCCTCCCACTCTGGTACTGCGGTCTTGTGCACCCCACCTGTGTAAGAAGGTGATGATGTTTCACTATGTGTGGACTTGGGGGTTAGATCAGGACAAGGACTTCCTCTGGGCTCCTGGGGTAGTAGGTGTCGCTGTTTAGGCTGGGGGTATTTTAAGGACTGGCACCTGACTTATCTCTGGGTCCCTAGCAGCCCTCAGGGGCCTTGGTACAGCGTGGGCTTTAGTGAATATTTGTGAATGAATGGGAAAATGGTGGGTCTGTGGCAAATGAGTGAATGAAAAACTTCAATCTCATGAGTGTCAGTGAAAATCAGCTCACCCTTTTAAGGTCCTGGGAATGGGAAAGGGAAGTGGAATGTGAAAGAGAAGATGTCCAGAGTGTTCGAGGTGCTGGGCAGAGGGGCGAGGACACGGCCAGGATGTGGAGGGGGTGTTCACCTTATCTGAGAGATAAAGCAGGCCAGAGCTCCAGAAAGGAGCTAGCCAGCAAGTAGAGATGGCCCCCTGGCCTCCCTCTCATCAGACTAGGGGCAGGGCTTAGGCCTGGTAGTTTCGGTTTTGTTTGACCAAATGTGACTGCCCGGTTTCTTCCTTGTAGTCTACATCATGTGTCCTCCTGTTGCAAGCTTATACTCAGGACAGCAGTGGGGCACAGAGAGAGGAAGCGCTAGGGAGATTTGAACAAACAAATCTCCAACGTCTCCCCATGCTCAGTCCACGAGCCCACGCATCTCCGTTAAATACAAGCTACCATGCTCAGTCCACGAGCACACACACATCTTCGTTAAGTACAAGCTACCATGCTCAGTCCATGAGCCCATGCATCTCCGTTAAATACAAGCTACCACACTCAGTCCACGAGGACACGTGCATCTCCATTAAATACAAGCTACCATGCTCAGTCCATGAGCACACGCGCATCTCCGTTAAATACAAGCTACCATGCTCAGTCCATGAGCTCATGCGCATCTCCGTTAAATACAAGCTACCATGCTCAGTCCACGAGCACACACGCATCTCCGTTAAATACAAGCTACCATGCTCAGTCCATGAGCACACGCGCATCTCCGTTAAATACAAGCTACCATGCTCAGTCCACGAGCACATGCGCATCTCTGTTAAATACAAGCTACACTGCAAAAAAAAACGAGACACTGCACCGCATGCTGTGCCCTGATTTTGTCACTCAGCAGTGTGTTGAAGTGTATTCATCTGTGTCATCATTTTAAAGGTGGAGAAACTTCAGCTCAGACATGTTGGGTCATTTGCCCACCCGTCTACCCCTGCTCACCTCCCCCCCCCCCCCCCCCCCCCCCCCCCCCCCGGCTCTCCCTCCCTTCCCTTCTTTTTCCTTCTCAAAGGAAACACTGAAACACCGGAACAAAGAACCGAAAGCCTTGCCGTAGAACACGCATAGGGATGACGTTCAGTGTGGTTTTTACTTGACTCCGTCCTGGAAGAGCCGTCTGCATGAACCAGGTAGTGCTGTGTGCTGATACGCACAGGTCTGTGGTCATTTCTTCTGACAAGCCAAAGCCTTAATTGAAAATGCAGCAACACGTCCCCATGAGCTGGAAGATGGCGGGTGAGAAGCGGAGGGGCCACTGATGGAGAAAGACTACGTCCCAGCTGGCCATCCCAGTACACCCACAGACTTTGAGAAACAGAGGTCTACTGTTTGCACCCTAAGGTACCCAGTTCTGTGGCAGTGGCTGACTGATATACCAGCATGCATTGCTAAGTCACTCAGCCTCTCTGGGCCTCAGTTTTCTCATCTGAAAAGTAGAAACGATAACTACTTGCCTGCGCTGGGCGGTGGTGGTGCACGCCTTTAATCCCAGCACTCTAGAGTAGAGACAGGTGGATCTCTGTGAGTTCGAGGCCAGCCTGGTCTACAGAGAGTGTTCCAGGACAGGCAGGGCTACACAGAGAAACTCTGTCCTGGGGGCGGGGGAGGGAAATAAAACAAAACAAAAACCCTGCCTGACAGAGCACTTACATGTATCCAGTGGTAGGGAGAGCTGAGAGCAGGATTCATATTAGCTTCCTAATGCACAGCCTGCAATGAAGTGACATTTTCCACACTGCATGACCCACCAACGGGCCTTGAAATTGACTTCGTATGTCATCATTAGCATTTCATTTTGATAGACTAGGCTAAGAAAGTTATTGTCACACATCACAACTGGAAAGGGTAAATATTGCTTTGTGGCACTGTTCTCTCTCTCTCTCTCTCTCTCTCTCTCTCTCTCTCTCTCTCTCTCTCTCTCTCTGTGTGTGTGTGTGTGTGTGTGTGTGTGTGTGTGTGTGTGTGTGTGTGAACATTTTCTAGTGGTCACAGACCAAAAAAAAAAGCATATGAAAGGGTCTGACTCAAATGTAGATGTAGCAGCTACCAAACTCTTACTGAGTGGGATCATATGTGTCGTATACAGTAAGCGCTTAATAAGTAGAGCCATTGTTAATACCGTTAGTGTTGTGTTGTCTCTAGGGTTTTTCTAGTTTTCACTTCATTTACTCACTCATTTTCTTATTCAACTACTCAATAAATATTTGTTGAGTGTGGAAGAATAGGAACATAAAGGCCACCAAAGTGTGGGCCCTATCTCCGTCCAGAGTCCATTTGGTTTGATAGTACTGGAGGCTGAACCCAAGGTCTTTTTGTATGCTAGGCTATTTTCTCAGCCCTCTGAACAGTTTTCATTTTAACTCAGGATCCCACCAAGTAACCCAGGCTGGCCATGAGCTTGCTGTGTATCCCAGACCGACCTAAACTGGCTATGCAGCCCAGGCAGGCCTTGAACTTGTGATCTCCCCGCCCCAGCTGCAGTAGCTGGGTTTACAGGCCTGCACCACCCCACCCTGCTTTGGGGATTGTTAGCAACTCCATATGAATGTCCTAGTGAGGGGTTAGTAGCCTGCGTCTGAATTTCCCGTTTGCCGGTCGGTCGTGTGCCCCTGGGCCAGTTACTTACCAGTGCGTGCTTCTTCCATAAAGCATGGGTAGAGGTCACACAGGGTGTCAGAATATTACAACAGGAAGGAGTGTGGACTGTTACCACTGCTCTCAAAATTCAAATGTGTGACCTGAAAGGGACCTGGGAGACTTGTACATGGCAGGGGAGAGGGGACACTTTGTGCTGAGTTTGTTGAATAGTGAAGAACCCAGACCGAATCTTGGCCAGTAAATAAAGCCTCGAGCACTTAGGAATGGTAGCCGAGACAGAAGGAACAGTGCAATTTCTTGCTGTCTCCGGTCCAGCCTGGGCTGGTTTCACAGAGAGGGAGCCAGGTTCCAGGGTGGGCAGGGACTCGGACTTCTGACTTTCCTTCTGCCCTGGGGAGACATGAGGAGCCAGGCAGCATTGTTTTTCCAGGAGATGGGGGGCTGTATCCCCCTTTGGTCCTTGGCCTGTGGGGGTCAGTAGCTTGCACCATGCCTAATTGGGCTTGGGAACACTTGAGGCAAGGCAGTCGCTTGAGTGGCACTTTTTGGAATGATGAATGTGCTTGTTTAGATTTGAATGAGACCGAATCAGCAGATAGAGAGAGTGTCTCGCTGGAAACCGAAGGGATGGAGAACTCGCCTTTTCTCCCTTGAAAAGGCATGATTTTTTTTTTTCCCCAATTGCAATTAAACAGTCCTTTGGGCTGATTTTGCTTCTCTACTGCTGACATTGAACAGCGCCAAACAAAGACAGCAGCTCTGTTCTCCCTGAGCTGTGCCCACAGGGCTGGGGAAGCTGCCACCTCCGTCTCTCAGGAAGACAGCTGACCGACGCCACAGCTCAGGAAGTGAGGGCTGCTGACACCAGCTTGGACGGCGGCGGCTTCCCAGGCTCTGTGGACAAGGCTCTCGGGCAATTGAGGACTTCAGCTTAAGTCCCCATGAGCCGTTACTACCCGTGGAACCTAGGAATAGCCCTATCCTCAAAGTTCGTGTACCTTAGATCCTCACTGGGGGCCTTAAGGTTTTGAGAGCAGTATGTGGCAAACAGCCTTTATGAGTCATTCGGGCCTAGTGGGGGTCAACTGATGTGAGAGCTGGCGTCACACCTGAAGCCCCTTCTATCAGCTCCAGAGAGGGAGACACGAGGCCACGCCTCCCACTCTGGAAACAGAATAGCTCTCCTCTCCTCTCCTCCCCTCCCCTCTCCCCTCTTCTCCTCTCTTCCCCTCTCCTCTCCTCTCCTCCCTTCCCCTCCCCTCCCCTCCCCTCTCCCCTCTCCTCTCCTCTCTCCATTCCTCTTTCCCTCTCCTTCCCTCCCCCTTTCTTTTTCTCTCTCTTCTTTCTTTTCAAGACAGGGTTTCTCTGTGTAATCCTGGCTGACCTGGAACTTACTATGTAGACCAGGCTGGCCTTGAACTCATAGATCTACCTGCCTCTGCCTCCCGAGTGCTGGAATTAAAGGCGTGTGCCACTACACTTGGACTCTCTCTTCTTGGAATCAGGGACATGGGTTCACCCAGAACTGCACTGGTTAGAGTCCAGGCTCTGAATGATCCAGCCGAGGGTGGGCGGAGGTTCCTATCTTCTGTCTACCGGCTGTGTGTCTTGTTTTTCTCAGCCTCAGTTTCTTCATCTACAAAGTGAGTTCACATAAGAAAGTATTTTTAGCACATGCCTGGACAAGGCAAGGCTCAATGAAGCTTAACCATTATTAATATGGAGATACAGGGTCCTGCAGATGGAGGGGGATGGAGGGGGAATGCTGAGTGCCAGGCAGAGAAATCAAATGCAGACTAAAGTACAGTGTGGCTGATCCTCACTGGCCTGGCCAGCCTTGGCTCGAACTGCTATCCTTACAGCAAGCCTTCTTCTGCGTCGGCTCATTAAATCTGTTTTTGTTGCTGTTCACCAAGGCCCTGACCCATACAAGCTGGAATTAATCCACAGAATGGCTTAGAGGAAGCTTTAGAATTGAGTTGTGTGGTCAGGGCTGCCGTGGATTAAGGCTGCAATATCCGCTATCTGTCTGATCCTCCCGGTCCCGCCCCCAGACGGCACAGAGCACCCTCTGTCTCCCACTTGCTCTGTAAGTACTGGTGTGAGTCACATGTCAGCACAGCGTTACAGTTCAAACCCTGAATCCACCCATGCCTTTGCACAAAGTATCTCCTACACTCTAGCCTCCGATCCTCATCGGGAGAGCTGGAAGACTAACGCCCAGAGAATTCCCTAAGGGAACCCTGCGCGTTGGTTAGCAGTACAATGGCAGAGCTCCCTGAAGAATCGTCTGGTTCTTTGGAGGCAGGAAAGGGGCTCCAGGCTTAGGGGGTTGTGTGGGTATGGGAGCAGCAGAGACCTCACTGGACTCCCTTCAGAATGGAAGGGTGACCTCTGCGTGGCTCTTGGCTTGACATGTTCCTGGGAGACTCAGGGGTCAGTCATGTCCAGGACTGGCGTTTTCCTTGGTGCCCAGCACTTTCTGGGGCTGTCCCAGCCACCTCGCTTCCTTGGTTTTCTTGTGAAGAGAAGGGTGGATGGGCATCTGTTAGCTCAACACACCAAAGAAGAGTTGGCGCCTGCAAGAAATGGTTCTGGATAGTCAGAATCCCAGCTATGAAACTAACTTGCTGTGCGACCTTGGACATAACAGCTCTCAGTCTGTTCCTCATGAGGTTTTGTGAGGATTCAGCATCTAGCACTGAGTTTTAATAAGAGGTAGTAATTAGTATTATCCCTGGCTCAGTTTGCCTTCGTTCCGCTGATGACTGGCATCCTTTGCCTCCTCCTGCAATTGCCACGGCACCAGTGGGAAGGAAGTCCTTCTAGAACAGCCCATCAAACAACAAACAACCCTGCACCGGGCTCCGTGAGCGACTTCACCAGCGCCCACAGCAAAGTACAACCTGAGGCCCAAGGACTCCTAAAGTGCGAGAGATGCTTAATATTTTGGCACAGAGCCTCATTCAGAAAGTGGATGAGTTTAATTATAAGAAAATGTAGGATAATGTGATCCTTTCATCCCTAAGACTGTGGCTTCCAGACACCTGCTCCATTCAGGGAAATAAAAAAAAGTTTTAAATCGAAAACCCTTTTTCTACAGTCCTTAATCACCACCTCCTTGAAGCTTACAGTACAGAATGTCTCCAGCGAGGAAGTGCGTCAGGGTGGCAGGCATAGTCTGAGGAGGGAGGTGGAGCACCTGCGGTGATCAGGGCCCCTCTCTGACTGGGTTGGACGGGGGATTATCCAGACACAAGGATAGGTCAATGAAACCTGGTCACGGTCTTGAAAATAGGCACATCCCTTACAGCGACAGGAAAAACGCTTGTGTCAAAATGCCGAGTGAGGGCTGGCGATATGGCTCAATGGGTAAAGGTGCTTGCCTCCAAGCCTGGCGATCCGAGTTCCATGCCCAGAATCCAGAATCTATGTAAGGTGGAAGGAGACAGCCACCTCCACGTGTGGGCCACGGTACTCGTGTGCATACACACGATAATAATATCTTCAAAGTTGAGAGAAGAAAAACAAAATATAAGCTCATCTGTGTGAATGGCCCACGTACAGATACAGTGATAATTGATCACAACTTCGTGACTATACTAAAGGCCACTGCATTTTAAAAGGTTGAAATCTGAAGTCTGTGGATTGTTCATCTCATTAGAGAGTTAGGTAGAAATTTAACATTTAACAAGGAGTAGCTTATAGCAAGAACCTCTCGCGGTTCCGTAGATTTTAAACATGATAATTTCCATATTTAAAATGGAGCAAAAGATTTGAACTGGCCCTTTACCCAAGCAGGTCCGTGAGTGACAAATGGACTCCCGGAAACATGTTCAACATGGTGGCCCATTTGGGACATGCAAATTAAAACCATAGGTGAAACTGCCACCCGCTCACAGAGATGGCTGGAGTTCAAATTCCACTACGGCAGCCCCCAACGAGTGCAACCAACTCTGGGTGTTTGAGGGTAGCCATCTGCCTCTGCTGGCCTATGGTGTTCATCCTCTCACCCCAGATATGCATCTACCTACTAGGATCAACACCACACTCATCCATTTAGGCAAGGCAGTGTCTGCTGCCCAGGCAGGGCTTGGGAGGGAAGCGGAGTGACTAAGGCTGATTTGGGGAAGGGCAGCTCCAGGTTCTTTGATTCAGGGATGGGGGGGAGTGTGGGGGGGGGTCTGTCTGGGGAGTGGCTGGGAGGAGGAAGATGTTTCCCCTTGCACTGGGGCAGGGTTATTGCAGGAGCTTGGTGAGTTGTCAGAATCTATTCAAGCAGCTGCAAAGACACACTGGAGACTAATTTAGAAACAAAACACATTTATTGCCCATAGTTCTGAATGCTGGGATGTCCAGGATCATCACCAGTAGAATTTGAAGGGCCTCGTGGAGGCTCGGTCTTGTTTTGTCCTCCCTGGAAGAAAGGGTAAAAGTGTGCTAACTGAGGCCGGGCGGTGGTGGTGGTGCACGTCTTTAATCCCAGCACTCGGGAGGCAGAGCCAGGCGGATCTCTGTGAGTTTGAGGCCAGCCTGGTCTGCAGAGTGAGATCCAGGAAAGGCACCAAAACTACACAGGTAAAAGGGTGCTAACTGCACCTATGAGGGTGGCACTCACTCTCATGCCTTCACAGCTTCCCTTAGGCTGTACCTTTCCATGCTACCACACTGGGAATGGGTTCTGGGCTATGGTTGAGGGAGATGCCAGTATCAGACATGGCAGGGAACAAAGAAGGACAGTGAGGAATGAGCAGGAAGTAGTTATTGAAAGGCCTGAGTGGCGAGGGCTGAGGAAGATTGACCAGGCCACCTGAGAAGAGCGCAAAGCCTTAAAGGGATCCAGGAGTCTCTGAGCTTGGGGACAAAGCATAGGAACCACCAGGGGGTCAGAGCACAGTGCTCCCCCTCCCCTGAGGCAGAGGGTGCATGCAAAGACACCTGCTTCCACTTTGCAAATGTGTGCTCTCGCGCCTGGCATCCTGGCTCTTGTCCAGTGGGCCGCTGGCTGTGTGTCTGAAGGCCAGAGAGGGGAAGGCTGGAGCAGACAGTGTGGAGGTGAGCAACGGGAGCGTCTGGAAGCCTCAGGAGCAGAGACGCTGCTGAAGAGACGGAGAGAGGGCAGACAGAGGGCTCAGGCTGGGGCCAGCTGCTGAGGGGCACCCATACCCAAGGCTTTAGAAAGGAAAAGGAAGTCGAGACACCTGTTTCCCAGCCAGCTCCTTGCTGGCTGTGACTTGAGACAGCATAAGGCAGAGAAAAGAGTTGGGGGGGGGGGGGGGGGTGTTGCTGGCCCCCTAACTGGAGAAGACAGGCCTCACAGAGGTGCCAGACAAAGGAGCTGGTTCTGAGTACCCCACCAGCCTGGTCTCCTAATGGCCCAATCTGTTTTTTGTTTTTCTGTTTTTAAGACTTGGATCAAGTGCCTGTCGTCCAGCAGCCTTCCTGTGTTCTTTCTCCTTCACTCACGGTTTCCAGCTCAGGAAGGTGGTGTCCTGGGCCTTAGAGAGCCGCGGTCCCTGCCCTGAGAGATCTGCAGGCTGCTGGCAACTGTGCTAATAAGTGACTAACAGGGACTCTAGTGGGATTCTCTGCAACTGTCCAAACACCTCGTTTTTTTTTTTTTTTTCAGGCCCCTCCCCCACCCGTCTTTCATCCTACCTCCACATGGCTGGGCCTGAACTCTGGGCTCTTCCTTCCTCTCCCGAGCTGTGCCTCCATTCTTAAGCCTGCTGAGCATTCCTTCCATTGACCACCTGCCCCCTTCTCAGGCCAAGGGCTCTCTGGGCCCCATGCACACAGCAGCCCACCGGAGCGGGGCTGGGGTCCCAGGAACACACGTGCTGCATTTGCAAAGGACACACTGGTGTCTTTCCATCCACACACACACACACCTCCTCGGCCTTGGCCTCTGCGAACCAAGGGCCTCCCTCAGTGACTTGGTGCCACACTCTACGCCCTTCTCTCTCTCTCTCTCCACAGGTCCAGTCAGTCAGGGATCCCATGGAGGACACGTGATAAATCCTTCTTAGATCTGCCTAATACTTGTCCAACTTCAGACCTCTGAGAGGTCTCAATAGAGTCAAGAGGCTTTTAGTTGTAGGTGGCAAGCCTAATGTAAATAGGCCAGTGGTCCTCCACCTTCCTAATACTACAACCCTTAATACAGTTCCCAATGTGTGGTGACTCCCAACATAAAACTATTTTCATTCCTACTTCATAAGCGTAGTTTTGCTACTGTTATGAATCGTAATGTAAATATCTGTGTTTTCTGATGGTCTTAGGTGACCCCTGTAAAAGGGTCATTTGAACCCCTAAAGGGGTTGTGACCCACAGGTTGAGAACTGCTGAAATAGGCTGAAGAAAGACAGAGTATATTGGCTCACATGACTAAAAGGTTCAGGGTTCGGCTGTCATGGCTGGATCCCGGAGATGGAGCCATGTCGACAGGGCCCAGGCCCACTTCTTTGCTGTTTGCTGGCAGTCAGTGTAGTGGACTTCAGGCTCTTCACATTAAGGCCAGTAGGAAGAGCAATCTTTCTCCCCTATAAATGAAACCAGCTTCATGGACTGTGACTGGCATGCATGGATGTCCCCAGTCACCAAAGCACAGATGTGTGCATGGTTCCAGCTGGGGGTCTGGCTGAAGCAAGCATGTGACCCACTGCTCGGCGTCACCTTGACCACATGCCCTGTGGTCCATGCTTCTTTCCAGGTGGGCAAGCTGTCCCAGAAACTGATGCCAAAAGAAATGGCCAAGTCTGCCTGAGACAGGAAAGAACTAACAGTGGACAGGAAGCTGTTGTGGAATATTTAACTATGTAAAGATGTGTTGCATTTGTTTAACTATGTAAAGATGGGTTGCATTTGTTTAACTATGTAAAGATGGGTTGCATTTGTTTAACTATGGAAAGATGTGTTGCATTTGTTTAACTATGGAAAGATGTGTTGCTGTATTACCTTGTCTGCCTAAGGTACCTGATTGGTCTAATGAAAAGCTGAATGGCCAATAGTGAGGGAGGAGGTATATGCATCTGGGCATAGGAGGAGGAATTTAGGCTGGAGGAGAAAGAAAAAGAGATGACAGAGAGATGCCAGGGACCAGCCAGCCAGACACAGGAGAAGCAGGAAAATAGAATATACAGAATGAAAGAAAGGTAAATAGCCCTAAGGCAAAACATAGATGAATAGAAACAGATTAGATTAAGTTAAAAGAGCTAGTGGGACAAGCCTAAGCTAAGGCTGAGCATTCGTAATTAATAATCCGTCTCTGTGTCTTTATTTGGGAGCTGGTTGGTGGCCCAAAGAAAATGCCAGCTACAGGAAGCTGCAAAGGTCTGCTGAGTGAAAAACACCATTAATTACGGTCACTTACACAATGCACTTCATGCACAATCATCATAAGTACCCTTCCACGTCCCTAAGCAGGTATGGGAGTCTCTGTGTTTTGTGTGGTATCTAATCACAGAGACAAACTCTGCTACTGAGATGTGTGTCTGCACAGTGGCTCTCCTGCTCAATGCCAAAATAACCAGAGCAGACCAGGCCTCAGGCCCCAGGTCCCATCTGGTGGGGAATGGGGGGTTGGGGGAGAGTTCTGAGTCACCTCAGGGCTGACTATAGGATGAATACAACCCTCGCCCTTGGCCTTGGATCCAGACTTTCCCTGGGTCTCAGGAGCCAAGACCTCACTGTGAATGTTAAAGGTGAGGAGAGGAGGCAGGGTTCTGTCATTCCAAATTTGCTCCCATGCGGACCCCTGAGAGTGAGAGGTCTAATGAGAGAGTAGATTGGACAACGCTCACCCTGGTGAATGATTAAAGGGGTTCCCTGGAAAACCCTTTGAATCAGCATCCCCCCCCCACCACCACCACCACCTCAACCCCAAGAGCCTCTGACAGAGTCTTTGATTGTAGTGGATTGGCTACCTAGGCATCTTGCAAAAATTCCTTTCTGCCAGGGATTGTCAAGGTTCTTTCTGAAGGTCCAGGCCTTCACTTGTCCAAACATGATGTGTGGAAAACACTTGGCCATCTAATCTTTAAGAAGAGAAGGAAGATCAGCACTCTGGTTTGAATGTGTGTATGGAGGACACAATTCCTGGGTGATGCCTGTGGCGGAGGCCTGAGAAGTTGATTGTCCTGGAGTGCCCCCTGCTGGTCATAGTGACAAATGGCATCTCCAGGGCTCAGGCCTCTGCTGGGTGGACAGAGAAAGCCTCAGGGGGCTGGCTGCAGGCCCGCTTTGCTCTGCAGCCCTGGGGGCTTCCAGGTCTGCCAAGCTACCATCCTGGGCATGGGCAGGTGGCATGCCTGAAGAGAGGCCAGGCCCTATTGCCTCTGCTCACAGGAATTTGTAAATGATGTTTTTCTTTCCTTTGTCAGCAGGCAGTGGGGAGAGGATGTGCCAAGCCTTGGCCCACGGGGAAATGCCTGGGCCTCACTGGACACATCCTTGCCTTTCCCAGATTCTGCTCGCCCACCTGTAAGATGGGGCTGAAACCTGCCGATACCACAGCACCACTTGAGTGGGTTCCTCCAGGCCTCACAAGTGCCCTGTCTCAGTTATATACACAGACTGACCAGGAGTGCGGCTCAGTGACAGAGGACACACCCACCGCTCACCAAGGCCTGAGTTCCTGGGGGCACTCTGTCCGGTGGCCCAGACAAAAAGGACACTGGGGTGCTGGGCAGAAAGGGGAAGGGTCAGACACATGGCAAACTCTCCTAGCTGAGCCTTGGCTATGGGAGAAGGGGACTCGAAGTTGGGAACTGTGTGTGGCCCGGTGGCAGCAACCCCCGGAGTGCCCCAGACTTTTCTCACAGACACACTCTGGGTTTTTGAAGTAGACTTCTGGAGGGGCTTTCTGTCCCCAAATCCTGAGGACCCCTACAAGCCAGTAGCCCTCCTCCACGACTTCTCTACCCCCCACTTCCCCAGCCTCATCCCTCCCATGGTGAGCACAGCCCCTTGACCTCTAATTTTGCAGGAGGCTCCAGAGAAACCCACCCATAGCTGACCATAGCTGGTTCTGCCTTGCCCCTCTTTGGAGACCTTCAGCCCTTCCGTGTCGTTTACTGAGTTGGGTCCAGAAACCCCCCCCCCGCCCCCATACCGTGTCCTCTACTGCCCCTCTGCTCTGTCACTGCTCATACTCCATCTTGTGGAGTACCAAAAAGTAATGAGACATAAATGGGAGGTGACGTATGTGTCTTACAGTTCTATTAATAGTAGCCATGTTTTTATTTTATTTTCCGAGACAGTCTCAAACTCCTAGGCTGAAATTATCCTCACAGCTCCACTATCTGAGTAGCTGGGACCACAGGCACATGCCACCGTATCTATCTTTATTTTTTTAAAATAGCAAAAGGTGAGATTAATTCAGTAGCATTTTTTTATTTCGCCTGACATTTTCAAAATGTTAGCAGTTCAGCTAGCATGCGCTCACTCAGTACCAAAATTATTAAGATAACTTGACGTCCTTCTGATGCTGCAAGGTTGTGAAATCCCCAGCACGTACAGCACATCTTATTCAGCCTGGCCACGTTCTGCATGATCGTAAGCACACGTTAGCGGCCATCTTATCAGGCACAGAGCTCTAGAACCTTCTTTGGCTGCTTCAGCTGCTGGCAGCTCCCCTCCCACTGCTCTCAGGCTTAGGGTGCAAGCTGCTTGTTGCATATGTTTCTGAGAAATCCATGAGGGCAGATGCAGACTGTGCCCAGTCTCCTGCCTGTCTGAGGACCTGGGCCTGGCCTGGGAAAGTCTTCTCAGATGAGTGGTGAGTTTTTTTGTCAAGCTGCATTGATTTTTTTTGTTGTTGTTTGTTTGTTTTGTTTTTGTTTTTTGGCAGGCTCTCACAGTGTGTCCCTGACTGGCCTGGAACTCACTATGTAGACCAGGTTAGCCTTGAACTCAGAGATCCTCTTGCCTCTGCCTCCCCAATGATGGGCACATGGGTTTGATTTTAAGGTATGCTCTATATTCTGAGATTATTTCCTTCCTAACGCCGGGCATTAAGACCCACCAGCAGCCCCACCCCCTTCCCTTGCTTTTGACATGATGGTTACAGAAGAGTGGTTGCTTTTTAAGGCAAAATTAGAAGATGGTGGCCCTATGCACTTGAGAGGCAAAAATAGAAACCGACCTGGCATATGAAACTCCAGGGCTCCGGTATCCACTGTAGCTGGAGAGGTTCTCTCCAGCTCCCGCCAAGCCCTGGCAGTTCCGCAGCCCACTTATAAAATAAACACAGAGACTCTTATATTATTTAAACTGTTTGGCCTAATGGCTAAGGTTTCTAGCTATCTGATTCTTACATCTTAAATTAACCCATTTCTATACATCTATACCTTGCCACATGGCTTGTGGTTTACCAGTATCTTACATGTTGGTACTCATGGTGGCGGCTGACAACGTCTCCTGACTCAGCCTTCCTGTTCCCAAAATTCTCTTTTCTCCTTGTCCCACCTATACTTCCTGCCTGGCTACTGACCAATCAGTATTTTATCTATTAACCAATCAGAGCAACACATTTAACATACAGAGCATCCCACAGCAATCCACCTTTAGGGTTCTCCTAAAATAAAAACCCAATGGCCTTGCTTCTTAGGGACCCTCACCACCTCAGGAGAGTCCAAAGGCAGATCTCATGAGCTGTCAAGACCTAAGTAGACCCTTACTTAGCAGCTGTCCCATATATTTCCTTCTCAGAAGATCAAACCACATGTCCTCTCTCCTGTTCTTAAATCCTCCCTAAAACCAAGCTGTTTCCTGCCTCTTGTTCCCAGCATCCCCCTGACCTTTCCCTGGCAGATGCCTCACCCTGACTCAATTGAGCAGGAATGTCACCTCTGGCAGGAAGCCTCGCCGACCTCTGTCAGGGTCAGCCACTCCTCAGGGTTCTGTAGTCTTGGATTCCACCTCATCCTGTCTGAGGTGTGTGCAGTTGGCTCTGCGTGTCCCACCTACATGTGACCCCCTCCCGTGAAGGGTTCTGTCCCCACTGCCAGTCCAGGGCTTGGCACCAGGAAGGACTCATAGGAGCTGGGATAGAGGAAGCCGGTAGGCCTCAGGTACCCTGCCAGGAGGGTGTCTGCAGGGCATCCCAACACTTGAGTCCTCTGTGGGCCAGGGCCAGGCAGAGGAGTGCCAGTAGGTTCTGGGCCCCCCAGGGGCTCTATAGGGACACTGACAACATAATCATTGAGTCAGGGACTGATCTCAGGTCATGCAGAGCCTGTGACTGTCACCTTTCATTCCCCACAGAGATTCCTCACCAGCTGTACTAAGGTATAACTCACACACAAGGAAACTGATCTACTACTCAGTGCTGTTTGAGAAGCCCAACAGGGTCTCTCCCACCCCACAAAACACAGCATTTCCACCGTCCGCAATTTCCCCCAGGGCCCTCTCTGCTCCGTCTGACCATGTCGGTCCCTCTGGCCCGCAGTGTCCCTCTTTTCAGACTGTCATAGAAGCACAGGGTTGGGGATGTAGCTCAGATGGTAGACTCCGGCATGCGCACACACGATCCCAAGTCAGATCCCCAGAGCCGCATAAGCTGAGTATGGTTGCACATGTGGAGGGCCGGAAGTTCAAAGTTATCCTCACCTACATAGCAAATTCAAGGCTAGCCTGGGCTACAAGAAACCCTGTCTCAAAACAAAAACAAACAACAAACAAAACAGACAGACAGAATACCGTGGGAAGAGACCACACAACACGCAGCCTTCTGGCACTGGCTTCTGGAATGTAGCAAGCATACGGCTTTCAGTTGCGTGGACGCCATGTGAGGTTTACTCCTTTATTGCTGCGATGCAAGAGTAGTTTTCTCCTCTTTACTCTTGGGCAGTCCACTGTTGTCAGGATATATACCACAGTTTAGCTGTCCCCTGGTGCAAGAGCCAGCCTGTCCTCCTCAAGAAAAACAGAGAGTAAAGAGCCATATGGATCAGGTGTGGTGGCCGAAATCTGTGATCCTAAGACTGAGGAGGCAGAGGCAGAGTGATCATGAATTCAAGGCCAGCTTAAGATATATAACAACCTCAAGGGTAGCCTGGCACGTACAGTGAGACCCTGTCTCAAAACAAAAAACCTATTAAAAGAACAAAAACAAAAACCCCAAATTCGGATAGTATGGGTTTGGGAAAAAGGGGTGTCGGGAGCCCCTTCCACAGGGAGGTTGGTGTCAGGTCCAAAGGGAACCCCGAAATGACAGTCTTGGTTCTGCTCAAGCCAGACTATATGGAAGGAGTGTTATCAAAAGATAAAAGCTCACACACACAGCGTTCCTCAGGAACCTGCCCACCAGAAAGGGCCACTTCCCTTCTCTACACTTGTAGTTACATATCAAAGCCCATGCTGGCCTCCAGACTCCTTTAGTCCCTAGTCACATGTACCTGTTATGCATTTCAAAGTCCACTCTAGCATCCCGGCCGCCCTTTCCTCCTTCACCCTGAGCTCCCAGGCTGCCCCAGTTCACAGACATTCCTGCCCCGCCTCAGCTACTAACAACCCCCATAATTTTTCCTGCTTCTCTGGCCCTGGCCACGGCCAGTCTCCTTCTTTCTCTTTCTGCTCTGGACTCTTCCAGATGCCTCTGGCTGTTCTCTCGCACCTACAATAAAAACCTTCTCCCCATTCATGGGGGGGGGGGGGCATTTTGGTGGTTTCTTTACTGTTATCTTACAATTGGAACGGTCGGTCCTTCTCTGATCAGGCTGCTGTCTTTGCGTGCCCAAAGGGTTGTGGAGGTCATTTTTCCTGGCCAAATTCCCCAATCTGAGCAGGCACCTTTCCCACGCAGAGTCTCCTGACAGTGCATTCATTAGCTGTCGCTTTTAGCCTTTTCTCCGAGGGCAGGTGGCACCTACTTCTGGGCTAGGGATGCTCAGTGGGTGGAAGTGTGGACTGCGCAAGCGTAAGGACCTGAGTGTGGGTCTCCAGCGGCCATGTAAAGAGTCAGGTGGGGCCGCACGTGCCTGTAACCCTGGAACTGCGGGGGCAGAGACAGGCGGGGTTCTGGAGCGTTCTGGCTGCAGCCTAGCTTCAAAACTTCAAGCTCCAGCCAAGTTCAGTGAAGCCTGCCTCAAGGAAATAAGGTGGAGGGTGAGAGAGGATACCCAGAGTCCTCCGCATGTATGTGCACGGGTTCATGCACTCACACACACATGCATGCATGCATGCACGCACGCACGCACGCACTTCATGGGTTCCCTGAGTTAGGCCCGCTCATCTTTCAGGCGAGTGGACAAAAAAGGCTGCCCGCTGAGCCCCTTTGCACCAGGGCTTCCTGCTTGCCCAGACAGGATGGAGACAGCTGTGAGATACGACAACATGGACAAAGATGACGGTGACCATGGTGATGGGAGCCTGTCTCGCCATGCCGCTACCCACCTGTGGGCTACAGAGTGAACGGGGGAGGGGCTTTCGGCATCACATTGTCGCACCTGCCGCCTCTGGGGCCTCTCACCCCACTGGGCCTGCACCGCCTCTGGGGGCTCTCACCCCACTGGGCCTGCACCGTCTCTGGGGGCTCTCACCCCCGCTGGGCCTGCACCGCCTCTGGGGGCCTCTCACCCCCGCTGGGCCTGCACCGTCTCTGGGGGCTCCCACCCCACTGGGCCTGCACCCCCTCCAGAGGCTGTCACCCCACTGTGCCTGCATCCCCTCTGGAGGTTCCTCACACTGCTGCCCGCCTGTGGAACGGTTTATCTTCAAGAAGGAAGCAACACCTCTGAGATCAAAGGAACTCTGTCCCATGTTCTAAAAATTAAAAACTCAAGGGACAAAAGACCATCCTGAATGGTTCTCCCGCCCCCAGCAGCACCCTGCTTTTTGTCCTGGGTCAACACTCAGACTTCCTTCCTTCTCAAAAGTATTTCTGAATTTCCTTTTAAATGTCCTTCAGGTAATAATGTGCTTATTTTCAAAATAGAAATTCAGTGTGTTTTTCTTTCTTTGGATTTAACTATGGAATGTATCACATATTTGCCGGTTGTCCTCTGCCGAGGCCATGCTAATCTTCTCTGTATTGTTCTGACTTAGTGTGTGGGCAGCCAATGCTTCCAATGAGCTTTTCAAAGGGTTAAAACCTATTTGCTTGGAGTAAAGGCCTCCCTCCCTAGGGGATCCCAAAGCAATCTCTTCAAAGCTGGTGAGGGTGGGCTCCTGGGCGAGACCCTGTTAAATGAGTGTGCTGAAGATGGGGGTCAGGGGGATCTCTGTGCCTGGGAATGCCACTGGCTAGGCCGTGTGCAAGAGCCTTTCATCGCAGGATCCCTGTGTCTGGGGACTCCGTGGCGGGCGGCGGCGGCGGGCCCAGCAGGTAGGAGAGGGAATTGTTTCTTCCTTGGCGCTGTCTGGGAATGCCCCACAGGTATTTTTATCGCTCCTCACCCTACAACAGCCCTGCATCTGGCTGTCATTACCGCACTTCCCACGAGACAAGCCCAAAGCTGGAACACAAGCCACCCTGAGGAACAAAGACAGGGCTGAGACAGGGAAGGGCTTGGGAGAACTTTGGACTCGAGAATCCTTGGCCACTGCGGGAACTGTGTGGGGATGAATGGTGGTATTGTAAGACCCAGTGTTAACCTGTAATCCCCACCCAAGCATCTTCCTGGAATGCTGGGAGTTGCAGTTCTTGGCAAATAATAGCTAAGCCACAACACGTGTCTGGGGCCACTCTGCTGGGAATTCTAGGGAGTGGACCTGGCCAGAGTCTATCTACCCGAACAAAATTTAATATTTAATAAAAGCTTGCTTCAAATTTGACTCATATAGTAGAACTGGTTTTTCTCCGGCGAACCTCAGGATTAACAGTATCTCACCATTTGGTTTTGTGGTATCCACTAATGCCTTTATACCACAGTTAACTTTTTTAATCATGTTAATCCAGAAACTTCTTTGGTTTCTGATGTGTGTGTGTGTGTGTGTGTGTGTGTGTGTGTGTGTGTGTGTGAAATTTGGTGCTTTGCTGACAAGCAACATCTGAGAATCAATGGCTACCGTGCTCAAGCGAGTGAACATGCCCATCATCCCTGAAAGTTCTTCCCACCCCTGGGTAATTGCTCTTGTGGCCATGTGGCATTACCTCCTCTAGGCCACCAGAGCTTCTGTCACTACAGATGAGCACCATTGTTGCCCAAGTCCAGGGAGACTGGTTTCTGATAGGAGAGGGAGCCTGGGACCCAGGGAAGAGTGAAAACACAGGCAGGATGGCCATCCACAAGCCCAGGAGAGAGGCCTGGGGGAAACCAGCCCCTGCCCTGGGGCCATGAGGATGAAAGACCCCCGAAGGTAGTCTTCCCTCTGGAGAGACCCTCGCCCAGAGATCACACCGAGACCACAAGTCAGATGCAAACAGCAAGAGGCTTTATTCCGGAACACGGGTACCCGGGGCGACACAGTCCCTCCAGAGGCTGAAGAGACTGGCGCCCCCACGGGCTGGAGTGGAGGGTTTTTATACGGTTGGGCAGCGGAAGGGCGGGTACAGAAGCAGGAAGCATAGTTTACAGGGTTCTGATTGGACCATTCGTATGAGGCCAGGTTCAAACTCAGGACAGCTCGTGGTTCCCCCCCCCCCCCCCCAGCTCGACACGCCTGCTGACTTGGCTCTTATCCAGGGTACAAGTTGTTTTTCTGACCTTTAGTACCCTGTTCTGGGGCCAGGTGGCCGACCGCAGATACCCTGTTTGTTCCTGTGCCCATGAACTTTCCCCGTACTTTTCAGGCCTTGCTCAAGAATGGCGTTAGGCTATGCAAGTATGCTGGGGCCCCTCAGCACCATCCCAGAAGAGTCCCGGGGTCCCGGCCTGCACCTCCCTGCAGGGCTCCCCAGTCCTCAGGCCGTGCCACCCCCACAGGGTCCCCGAGTCCCCAAGCTGCGCCACCCTGGGGGTACCCGGGTCCCAGTTTGCACCGCCCGGAGGGTCCCCGGCCCTTGGTCTGCTCCATCCCGCAGGGCCCCGGGCGCTCGGGTCGCGGCCGGCACCACCCTCCCCGGCGGCGGCACCGGGCGCTGGCGCCGGGCAGCGGCGCCAATCGGGCTCGAGGACACGGCGGGCCCGGGCTGGGAGCCTGCGGTCTCTGCCCGCCGCGCTACGACGCGGGGCCCGAGCGCCCGGGCCGCTGCGGGGCGCGCATGGCGGGCGCGGGCGGCCGGCGCGGGGACGGAGATGCGGCCCGGCCCGCGGCTCCGCTCCTGGCGGCCTTTCAAGGAAACACATCTTTGCTGCTCAAGCCTCCTGGGAAGTTGTATTTGCTATGGCTACCCATGCCTCAGTGTCCCCAAGCCTGCTGGGGGAAGTCACTTAGAGCCTCGGTCTTCCTCTTTGGACTGACCTCAGCGCTGTAGTGGGCTGGCCCAGGACTGATGGCAGGCATCTATCTGCACACTGGGCTTAGGATTTCTCCAGCACCTGGCAGGCCAGAGTTCTGAGCAGAACCCTTAATCCAAGTGACACTATCTGGGGAACCTCTGAACATGCCTCTTCCTCAGGCTACCTTTCTGCCAGATGCCCTTCTTTGGGTGCCTCAGTCTCGGGCGCCTCCATTCAGGTCCATCTGTGGCTCCCTAGGCCCAGTGTCGGACATGCCTGGCTGCCCATGTGATGTGTGGGCACAAGCTGGTGCTGCACGGAGGGTATAATCACGGTGATAAACTGAGGCTCCGTTCCTGGGTGTATGGCTTCTGTGCTTCAGTTCTGTTCCTAAGCCTTCACTGTCTGCCACGAGGAGAGTTCATCTTTCAGGACTGCCTGCTGCTGAGTGGAGCCACACTTTCAAGGGCCTGGCAGAGCAGAGACATTCAGCTATCCTGTCTTTCTTGGTTTTATTTTATTTTATTTTAAAACAATGGGGAAATGAAATCCCAGAGACAGCAAGGGATCTGCCTCAGGTCACACAGCAGTGTAGATGTCAAAATAAATGCAGAATGAGAGGTTTCTGGGGCTTGTCAAGCCCCGAGAGTGTCCTAACAAGCACTTTCCGGGTTTACACTCCAGTGAAGTCTCTTGCTTTCCTGCCTAACAGTTGAATGAACATTTGGAGCAGGCTGAAATTCTTTTTGTTTTCCCAAAAGTTACAAGTACTTCAGTATCTTATTGATGAGAGCAAAATCTAGTTCACATCATTGTTATTGAAACTGTGATTTAACAAAGAGCTTTTATTAAAAAAATAAATTTCACTAATAACTGCTCAGCCAGACGCTTGGCAATTAAAAATAAAACTGTGTAGTAAAGAGAACACCATTCACACCACACTCCCTTGTTCTCTCTCCTTCCCCCCACCCCCCCACCCCACCCCCAACCCCGCCTGCACGCAACAGCATTGTCACAGGATTTCAATGTCACTGGCATTAGTCTATTTAATCCTGATCTGGGCTCCAAATAATTGGCCGATTCCATGTTTTTAGCTCAGGACCAATTCTTTCAGAAAACTGTGTGTCTTTCAGTCCTTAACAATCACCTTTGCCAGGCTTTGGCCACTCGGGTGTGTCTGCTTATTGTAATGGCCGTGTTTGATCGTGCCACTGTTTAAGATGAAAGGGCAGAGCACGAGAACCTCATTGTATTAGTCATATCAGGCTGCTGTGACAAAACACCACAAAGACGGAGCTGCTGAACAGTAGACGTGTGTCCTCTCGCTGTTCTAAAGGCTAGATATTATCCAGGACCAGCATGGTTGGGCTCTGGTAAGGGACCTGGTGATGACCTCTCTCAGGCTGTAGATGACTGACTCCTCAATATATCCTTACTGGCAGGAGGGGAGAAAAGGGGGTGGAAGAAAGAGAGAGAGACTGAGGAGAGAGAGAGAGAGACAAAGAGAGACACAAAGAGAGAGACAGAGAGACAGGGAGAGGAGAGAGATAGAGAGACAGAGAGAGAGGGAGACAGAGAGAGAGAGAGAGAGAGAGAGAGAGAGAGAGAGAGAGAGAGAGAGAGAGAGAGAGAGAGAGAGGCAGAGAGAGGAAACTGACTCTTTAGCTGGTTGCTTGGTTGTGGGTTTTTTGAGACGGAGTCTCACTATATAGCACAGACTAGAATTCCCCATCCTCCTGCCTCAGCCTCTGAAGTGCTAGACGACAGCTGTGCACTGTGACTTACCTGGTTAATGCCTTTTCTTAGAAGGGTAGCTAGGCAAGCTAGGCAGTTCCAACCCTCGTGACTTTATCTAATTACCTCCAGAGGCCCCATCTCCAAACACCTTCAGATCGGAGTTAGTGCTTCAATGGTGGGATGGGAGACAGCTCAAGCCCCTTAGTACCCACTGCCTAAACTTTCTGACTGGCTGTTTGCACAGTGCTTGAGTATAAACTTCCACTTGGGATCACATTCATAGGGCTTGTTTATTCTTTTGAGTCTACCATGGAAAAGGAATGAGCTGTTTTCAAGTCCCATTACTGAACAATAGACAGAAGAGCTTGTTGTCAAAGCTTCCCCCCACCCCCACCCCCGAGACAGGGTTTCTCTGTGTAGTTTTGGTTCCTGTCCTGGATCTCACTCTGTAGACCAGGCTGGCCTCGAACTCACAGAGATCTGCCTGGCTCTGTCTCCTGAGTGCTGGGATTAAAGGCGTGCTTTTTAGCTACAGAGGACCCAATAGCTCCTGTAGGAGTTCCTGGGGGGTGCGGGGGGGGGGGGGGGCTCTGAAAGTTCCCCTCATTATTGCTGTATTAGTTCCTCATTGCAGCTCACAGTGAAAGAGTTCTTTAAAAAGTGAAGAAATTAGTCAAATGCCTTTGGTTATAAGTGTGGATAATACACGCCCCACGGGATCTTTTGTGGGATTTTTCTATACATATTGACAGAGCTAATCTCCGCTTCTCCAGCACGTACATAAATATTATCCAAGATGACTGGCATATGGTACTGTTATGTTTCTTTTAAGAAAATATCTAGTATTTCCCATGTGGCACCTGATATACTGTGGGCGTGAGATATTTATAGAGCGATAATAATATTTGAAATCTGTGATGTCTAAAGGCTCCGTCTTTGCTGCAGATTTCATCTAGAAGGCTGCATTTTGCAGACCTCAGCTCTTGCCAGCCGTTCTTGTAGTCAGGGATGCTGAGTGCTGTGCTAAGCACTCCAGCCTCTGAGCCCTGCAGAGGGACAGTCACCTTCTCTCAGTCAGTGGGAATCTCCCGCCGTGAGGACTCCTGCCTAACCTGGCCATATACCTTGGTCTTTTGCCCTTAAATAGAATTCGGATTTTGGTACATTTTTTCCTAACACTCTTGGAGGAGCTGCAGGCTCTTGGGGTGATTCACAGCATCACATTGTAGATCGGGAGGGAGTCTTAGGGAGGTCCCTGAGCCCAGAATGAACATAGTTTCCATTTTAAACAAATGGTTCACCCTGCATGTGCTGGATAAGTTCTGTGACAACTTGACACCAATCTAGAGTCATCTGAAAGGCGGGAACCTCAACTGAGGAAATGTCTCCATAAGATCCAGCTGTGAGGCATTTTCTTAATTGGTGATGGATGTGGGTGGGGCCATCCTTGGGCTACTGGTCCTGGGTTCTATAAGAAAGAAGGCTGAGCTTTCTTATAAAAAGCAAGCCATGGTGAGTAAGCCAGTAAGCAGCACTCCTCCATGGCTTCTGCATCAGCTCCTGCCTCCAGGATCCTGCCCTGCTTGAGTTCCTGTCCTGACTTCCTTCCATGATGAACAGTGCTAACAGTGACTGGAAGTGTAAGCCAAATAAACTCTTTCCTCCCCAACTTGCTTTTTGGGTCATGATGTTTCATCACAGCAATAGAAACCCTGACTAAGACACTCCACACACATTTTTTAGTCAGTGAGGATAGAGGAGGAACTGGGAGTTTTCCGTGTCTACCGCCACGCTCAGTCTGTTCTCTTCAATTTGTTTCTGTAGCGAGCATAACAGCGATCTAATGGATAGGATTCAGTCCTATCTTGTTTAAATTAGTCCATGTTACCAAGAGACCCACTGGGATAATAGCTCTCACTTTCAAAGGTCTACTCTGTAGAGATTTTATCAGACTCCCAGAAGGTGGATATGATCACTCCATTTTACACACAGGAAACCAAGGCATAGTGAGGTCAGTTGTCCTGTCCAAAGACCCATAACATCTAAGTGATCAAGTCAGGATTTGAACCTGGAACCATCTGACCCTGCAGCCCAGGCTCGGGCCCTCAGCACTGGAGAGGAGAAGATGGAATTAGAGACTAGTTCTTCCATACAAACAGGAAGTGCTCCTCTGAGGCTAGGCCTGAGTATGGGCACATTCCAGCTCACTTTCATCGTGTGCCAAACCTACCTGAGACCAAAGGGTCCTCGGAGAACATTCTGGCTGTGCAGAAGACGTGTAAACAAAGAGCAGCGCCTTGTGATGCCAACAGAGCAGAGGGGCAATGGGAGGCTGTAACCTGAGCTCTAGAGACTGAGTGTAGCTGCTCCCGGGAAGTGAGGAGGTACGGAGGTACAGGAGCTGGTAGAGGAAGAGAGAAAAGCTTTGGGCAGCTGGGAGGTGGCCAGGGCTTCCAGGCTGAGAATCTCTCATGTTTCAGAACCAAGAACAGGAGAGGGTTCAAGGAAGCCGGGCGGCTAATGTGGAATGGGTTTTGGCTTGAGCCACTCACAGAGTAGATCACAAAGCATGCGGGTGTGCAACTAAAGTCTGGGTAGAACCCACCTAAGAGACTAGGGGGATCCTGAGGGCCATAGGCGGGGAGGGAAGAACCAGTTCAGGGTAGAGGAAAGCTCTGGGGAGCTGGTGAATAAGGGCAGCATGTTTATAGTAGGAGGCTCACACCCTGCCTGAAGTTCACAGAAGGAAGTGGGAAAGTCTTCTTCCTTGGTGAATCTCTGGATCTGATCTTCAGTAGTCTCCTAAATGCCTCATGGTGGCCTTTTAGCAATATTCACAAAGAACCCAGGTGCTGGTATAAGCCATTCCTGTACTACGCACCTTCATTTAAAGTAAGTGCTGTGGGGCTGGCCAGATGGCTCTGGGAGTAAAGGCATGAAGTCTGATGGCCTGATGACCTCCAGGAGCCACATGGTAGAAGAAGAGAACTGACTCCCATAAGTTGTCTGCTGATGAGCCTGGCGGTGGTGGCCCATGCCTTTAATCCCAGCACTCAGGAGGCAGAGACAGGCGGGTCTCTGTGAGTTCCAGGCCAGCCTGGGCTACAAAGTGAGTTCCAGGGAAAAAAACAAAACAAAACAAACAAACAAACAAACAAACAAACAAACCAACCAACCCCAAAAACCAAAATGTTGTCTGCTGACCTCTGCAGGTGTGCTGTGGCATTCTCTCTCTCTGTCTCTCTCTCTCTCTCTGTCTCTGTCTCTCTCTGTCTCTGTCTCTCTCTGTCTCTGTCTCTCTCTCTCTCTCTCTCTCTCTCTCACACACACACACACACACACACACACACACACACACACACGGCAAATAAGTAAAATGTAATTTTAAAGTATTTTAGGGGCTGGAGAGACGGCTCATCAGCATACTGCTCTTGCAGAGGACCCGAGTTCAGTTCACAGTACCCATGTTGGGTAGCACACCACCCTCTGTAACTCCAGCTCTGGGAGATCAATGCCTCTGGCCTCTGCAGGTGTTGATGAACCAGCTTGCCTCCATCTTAGGCTCGAAAGCCATTTTATAGCAAAGACAAACTAGATTCATTCCTGTTGATGATTAAATCTCTGTTTCTCAGGGATTGGACTATGTCCTACCTGTAACCTTAACTACAAATGGTTCCCTACTGCCTGTTCCAGGAATGACAATCCTGTCTTTGTTTCAAAAAGTTGTTTAGGGGACTGGAGAGATGTCTCAGCAGTTAAGAGCACTGGCTGCTCTTCCAGAGGGTCGGGGTTCAGTTCCTAGCACCCACATAGCAGCTCACAACTGTCTGTAACTCCAGTTTCAGCAGATCCAACATCCTCACACAGGCTTACATGCTGGCAAAACACCAATGCAAGTAAAATAAAAATAAGTAAATTATTAGAAAATTTCCAAAAGTTGTTTATAGCCATCTTTCAACTCTACCTTTGTTTCAAAGTTGTTATGACGACCTGTTGTTAAGACTACGTTATGACCACCTTGCAATAATGTCTTTGTTTCAGGAGGTCATTACGACTAATTTGTTATGTCTTTGTTCTGCTCCTATAACCCTACATATTTCCTCCCATTGGAAACCTCCTACCCCTGAGCTATAAAAATCTTGTCTTTCTCGTGTCCAATGCTGACCTCTTGAACTCTGCCTTAGGGGGAGGCAGCCATGTATATAAAAACACTCGCTTTAATTAATTTGGCCATGATGATGTGGGTCAGTGGTCTTTCTCCTCAAATCTTTGGGATTAACATTACCCGCACTCATATGAATATATCTACACACATACACTTAATTTTAAAATGAAGCACATCTTAAAACAACTTTTTTTAAAAAAGTGAATGCTGTCATCCCACCCTACCAGGGGAACAGAAGCATGGAGGAACTGAGAAGCCTTCCCTGAAGGCTGGCCTGAAATCTGAATCCAAAACTATCTGACCCTGGATTCATGGTGCCCAGGAGGGAATCCTGGACCCTTCGAAAGTCCTAGCTAGACAGGAAACTACCCATGACTACTATTGATGGGCAGGGAGGTTCAGTGAGTACACTAGATGAAGAATTAGGCCCTAACACAATGCATGTTATGTTGTGACTGAACTTAGCTACCCTGAAAGGACTTGCCGTAGGAGAAGCCACCCTGCTTCTCAGGCAGAACTGCACTTGTGGGGTGTAGATCCGAGAAAGGTGTGCCCCCAACAGCACTGGTCCAGCTTTTTAGCTGCTGATAGACTCTACCCCCACTCCCCCCAGTAAAGAACCAATCCCGATAGATGCCCAGCTTTGGGCGGCATCTCTCTCTCTCCCGAGAGCCCTGGCGGAGGGAACGCCCGCGTCTAGGAAGAGGTGGATTTCACAGCCGGGCTGCCTCCCCTCCGCCCGCCCGCCAGCCTGGGCAGCAGGCATTCACTGCCATCTGTGTCAGCGGCCTCACCTCTCTCTTGATGCAGCCTGGCAGGTGCTTTGGCTGAGGGGCAGCAGGACACAGGTTGGGAGGAAATGCCAGTCGCTTTCTGCGGCAGGAGACCGATGAGATGTTTGTGGCTGATGGATGTGCTCTGGCAGGCAGGCTGCAGGGAAGGACCAAGCTGCTGGGGACGGATTCAGTCACTCTGATTTAGGAAAAGGTGTTTTTAGGTTTTCTGTTCCTTTTTATATCACTCCTGAAGTCTTAAGACCTTCGTTACTTCTCATTCCAAGCAAATTTATTTTCAAAATATTGCCCATGGCTGTTGTGATTTTCATTCAGAGTTGAGTTTGGAGAGTTGGCAAGGTACTGTCTGGGAAACCTTAGTCTGCAGGAGAGGTAGCCTGCCCCATACCGAGGTATTGTGTCTTTAGAAGGATGAGTTCAATTCACAGCTATGCCTGCCGCAATTATGGATAATTATCATGTCGTGCTGAGAAATCTCCGTGGGGTCTAGCATACTCGGTTCCCTCCTGCTTTGGGGAGTCACAGTCTAAATTGTCCTGCTTACATTTCAGAGGCGGGTGGGACAGGAAGAATTTGCTCATGCTGTGCGTGAGTGTGTGTGTGTGCCTGTATGCACATCACTAAAATTAATTCTAAGTGAAAAAAGCACTTTGCAACAGTGTAAATAGAAGCATATAATCAGGAGCCTCAAAGGAGGTAAGGACGGAAGGACTTTAAAAGGGACCTAAATTTAGGCACCATTATACTATGCTCACAAAAAGAATGTGGCTCTGAACAAACGCTGCCCTCACCAGGAAGAAGGGCTGTTCTCTGGATCTTACTCTCTAGTTTGGCAAATATTGATTATGTTCCCATGTGGTAAGTTCTATATATACCTGCTTTCATATTAACATTGTTAGTACATTTGTTTATTGTGTGTGTTAGTCTCAGAGAAACTTGTGAAGGTTGGGTTTTTCTTTCCACCACACGGGTCCAGAGGATCCCAAGTCACCAGACTTGGTGAGCACCCTTCCCCACTGAGCCAACTCCTCAGCACCACACCCCCATCTTTTTTACATTTTTATTTTTATTTTTTTTATTTTTATCTATTTATTTATTTTTGTTTTGTTTTTTGTTTTTTTTCTGGAGCTCAGGACCAAACCCAGGGCCTTGTGCTTGCTAGGCAAGTGCTCTACCACTGAGCTAAATCCCCAACCCCTTTTTTACATTTTTAAATATTTCTTTTATGTGTATGACTGTTTTGCCTGCATGTATACATGTATACTATGTACATAGCTACTCACAGAGGTCAGGAGAGGGCACTGGATCCCTTGGAACTGGAGTAACAGAAGGTTGTGAGCCACCATGTGGGTGCTGGGACTCGAACCCAGACCCTCTGCAAGAGAAGTAAGTGTTCTAAAGTTCTAAACCAGGAACCATGATAAAGACAGCACTTAACATATATATATGTGTGTGTGTATATATATATATATATATATATATATAGAGAGAGAGAGAGAGAGAGAGAGAGCGAGAGAGTTAGTTAGTTAGTTAGTTAGTTAGTTAGTGAACTTCTCTTATACAATTAGCCATGCACTTGAAAGCCTGTGTGTGCTGGTTGGCCTGTGAGAGAATCTGAGGGGGCATTTTCCTGGATAATGATTGATGTGGGAGGGTCCAGCCCTCTGTGGGCAGTATGACCCCTGGGCAGCGTCCTGGGTTGTATGGGTAAACAAGCCGAGCAAGCTAGCGACAGCCATCCTCCGTGCTCTCTGCCTCCGTGTTTGCCTTGGCTTCCCTGGATGATGGACAGCATGCTGCAAGATGAAATAAAGCGTCTTCCTCCCCAAGCTGCTTTTGACCTGTGTTTTATCACAGCAACAAAAACCGAACTACTAGGATACTGTGTGTTTCCATGTAAGCCATATGCTCTTGGAAACAGGGTAAATTTAGAGGGCCTGCAGAAGCAGAATGAGCGGGCTTGGCAGGGACCGGAGTCGCCAAGAGCACATTTGGGGCAAGGCCAACGGCTCCAGAGTCAAACCCAAACCGGCACGTGACAAGGGAAGCGGTTACAGGTGGGAACACAGACTCAGTGACTAGAGATGAGATCTGTTGAAAGGAGGTGAGATTTCACGCAGTGTCCAGCGCTCGGCAGGCACCGGACTGGCTGCTGCTGTTCAAGCCCCTGCAGTGAAGCTGGACTCTTCCTCGATGTGTGGCCTCCACGATGTCACTCAGTTTCTGTGGTGCTTGGTTTCTAAGTTAGAGCCTTGCTGTGATGAGTTGGGCCATGAGATGAGGCGTTTCCAGACTTGCTGCAAGGACTTGAGTTGACTCACTGAGGCGCTTGGCCTAGCACTCAGTGTTGGTGCCGTGTCTTGGAGCACAGTGGGTACTTTCTGTCTTAAATCTCATCCGCATTTGTCGGTCCTACTGGGAGACGAAGCAGAAGGGAGACTTGGGGTTGAAACCCAGGGCATGAGGCCTGGGCTGAGCACACCCCTAGGGCAGGCTACAGAGCTGCCAGCCTCATCAGGAAGGGGTGCTTGGGCGAAGCTCGGGATAGGGCCTTACCATAACCTCTCTCAGCTAGAAGCATGGGACAGATCCCTGGAGGGTAAGACCTGAAGAAGCCATGTACAAGGTACGTTCGAACTGGGAGGTGGCAGGGGCAGGGGGGCTAGAGACAGGCAAAGTGAGCAAGCATTCACCCAGGACCTTTAGTCTTAACCCTCTCCCATCGTCTTCTGCCAAGTGCTTGCCTTGCAGCAGGGTGTGTTTATTAGTGTGTGGCAAATTACATGGTAAACACTGATCCCGTGGTTGAGGCAGTTACTGTGTCTCTTTGTTAGATTAATAAGATTACAAGATCTGGGCAGACTTTCAAGAGTTTGTCTTGGGAGGGTGGTAGGAGCAGCCAGGGGCGCCACTGGATTTCCGGTGTCGGCTCTCTGTTCTGCTCAGAGGGCAGGAGAAGGGGAAAGGGTCCTGATCCTTGGCCTCAGACAAATTCCAGTCGTGAACCATATCCCTGGCTTCCGAAGCGATCCAATGTTTATGGCCGCACCCACACGGCTTTTTCAACCTTGTCCCAGACCACCAATGGCTTTGATGGCCACCTTTGCAGTGACTGGCTTCCTGCCTGATTCCTTAGCACGTGGCCAGAATGTCTGTCCTTTGGCTTGTGTCTAGAGTCATTTTCATTAAGGCTTGCTGAGTGATACTACAAGCCACATCTTGTTGGCTCATGTTATGCTTTGAAGAGTGTAACTCCCTAGCCAATGTAAGCCGCTTCCATATTGGCCTGTCAAGAGAGCCTGGCCCCAGGTGTCACCGAACTGGCTCTACTTACAGACCTTTACAAGGTTTGTTCTCTCCCACCTCCCCTCTGCAGTCCTCGCCGCAGCTGTATGGAGTGTGAACGTGGTGCAGGCTGTGGGAAAATGAAAGAGGAGACACTGTGTCTTGGAGACTTCGTAGCCAGCTAAGTGTACGGTCTTCCAGGAGTCCCCAGACACACAGTGTGAAGCCTCGTCCCTCAGTACCAGCGTGCACTGATACCTCGGCCAGCTGTGGTCTCTCCAGGTCCACACAGCACACCTTTGCACTAACCCATTCTCTCACAGCTTAAGCAGTCTCGTCTCTCCTGGCCCTTATTGACTGACCAAGTTCCCTCCACCTGTCATGCCCTTCTGCCTCACATCACAGTCTTCCAGATGCAAGGATAGGGCTGCCCTTCTGGAATTCATCCCTGAGTCCCTGCCTCTCCCAAATTCTGATTCACTAACTGAGGGGCAAGGTTCTCACCTGGGTTTGGACTGGATGGCCTTGTTTACTGATTTCCCCCCAAGAAGCTATGAAATCTTTGGAGGGGGGGGGCTTCCAAGTTCTTGGTTCGTTTTTTTGTTTGGTTTTGGTTTTGTGAGACAGGGTTTCTTTGTTTAACGGTTCTGATGGTCTTAGAACTCACTCTGTAGCCCAGGCTGGCCTTGTACTCACAGAGCTCCACCTGCCTCTGCCTCCCAAGTGCTGGGATTAAAAGTGTACACCACCACCACCCGGCCCAAGTTCATTTTTATAGGCCCTGCCCTTAGCTTGCAAGGTACCTGAAGGGACTCTGGCCAGCTTGAGCGTAGTAGACATGACTCTGGCAGGCCTTGCCCCTCTCCCCATTCCCTCTGCCTTGCTAAAAACCACTAGATTTCATTGCTAAAGTTAGCCACCAAGGTCGATTCCCTTATTGGCCACTTCCTCCTCCTGAGGCTGACTGCAAGGTCCAGCTATCAAAGTATTGAAGTCCAGCAATCAAAAACCTCCTTTAGCTCACTTAATTAACAGGCCCGACTAAAATTAAACACCTCATCCTAACGTAAGATTTCCCCTTTATAACTGCCATTTTCCTACGTGCCTTATCTGTCTCCTCTCTCTCCAGAGGCAGTCCTTTGTCCTCTGGGACAAATATCCCTGTCCCCTTCTCCCTCATCCTCTATCTCCTGTCTTTGTCACTTATCCCCGCCCTCTGTCCCTGGGGGGGGGGGGGGCGCAAATAAATCTCCTTTCTGCTGAAAACTTGGTCTTGGGGTTCCTGAGCCGAAACTTTTCCTCTCAGTACCAAATACTGATAATTTAGTAAACGTTAAATGAGTGAATAAATAAATGAACACGTTAACAGTGATAAGAGTTAACTTTATTGAAAGGGTTTTTCAGTGTCCAGACTTTCATACCCCCTGGCTGACATGGGTAGCTGCACTAGGCAAACTCCACAAATCAGTTAAAAGTAACAAGCCCAAGAACTCCGGTGTCGAGAGCTGTGGGCCAGTCCCTCAGTAAGCATGCCCTGCTAACCCCAAGGTAGTGCAAGGTGGGCACACGCCAGTCAGGAGGGAAACAGGCCAGAAACGTCTCTAATCCTGAGCCAGAATCAGAAGCAACATCCTGGGATCCTAATCTTTTAGTCCTTGATGCTGTGGATGCAGACAGGAAGACAAGCCAAGACAGAGTAGTCGGAGCTGAGTCCCGAAACATAAATGGAGCATCTCACTGCCAGTTCTCACCAGTCTGGTGTTGGGACTGGCGGAGGGGGGTAGCAGCCGCCTGGGCTTGGGCCTGGGACCAAAGGGACAGTGTGAGGTGTGGGAATTGACCAAAGCCAGTGGTCAGGAGGGCCCATGTCAGAGCAGGGTTCATGCTCAGGGTAAGGTACTTGATTTTTGTCGGACTGGCTCCCATGTGGATGGGGGTAGGCACTGTACAGCCTTTGATGTACCCTGGGTCAGTGGAGGGGGAAGTTGGAGACAAGTTGACTGGTCACAGGTTGTGGTAGTTATCTGGTCAAGCCATAGGTGACTGAACATGGGTCATAGAATAGAATTTTTTTTTTTTTTAAGACAGATTTTCTCTGTGTAACAGCCCTGGCTGTCCTCGCTTTATAGACCAGGCTGGACTTAACTCACGAGATCTTCCTGTCTTTGCCTCCCAAGTCCTTGGATTAAAGGTGTGTGCCACCACACCTGGGTTGGAGTAGAAATCTTAAAAGAGGAAACAGACACAAAAGCAGTGAGACTCTTCCCCACACTTCCCTACCCTCTATTTTTAGGTCAAAGAAATTTCTCAATTGAAAGAATTCCCCAGACCTTCTTTGATTGATTGATTGATCGATCGATCAATCGATTTATCTATCTATCTATCTATCTATCTATCTATCTATCTATCTATCTATTTATTATGTAAAGTGTTCTATTTGCATGTGTCCTTGCAGGCCAGAAGAGGGCACCAGATCTCATTACAGATGGTTGTGAGCTACCATGTGGTTGCTGGGAATTGAACTCAGGTCCTCTGGAAGAACAGCCAGTGCTCTTAACCGCTGAGCCATCTCTCCAGCCCGCCCCCCCAGACCTTCTTGCTCACTGTCTCCCCTGTTTCTGGGGCTCCTTTCCCCCCACCTACCCACCTATCCGGATTACATCTCTTCAGCTTCCAAAGCTTTGCCAGCATCCAAGCATCTCTCCATGGCTGCCAGTAGACTGCACGACCACGCCTGTGCATGCCTATATGTCTGGCGGAAATTTCCTCTGCAGCAGCAGCACCAGGCTGTGCATCTGCCTCGTCTGGCAGACACTGAACTCCAACAGCTGGGAATATTTTCATCTTCATGTTCCTGTGCAGTATCCGACACGTAGTAAGCAGGAAGGCAAGTGAATGAACGCACGCATGAATAAATGCACAAATGAATGCACTCACAGCCTTACGAATACACACATGAATGAACACGTGAACAAATGTCCCCGTGAAGATTTTCTCCCCCTCTTTTCCAGCATGACAGCTTTATACTTGTTATCCCTGCTTTCAGGCTGTGTGCATTGTCCTGAGAATGCTTTTAAAGGGAACTTCATTTTTGGAAATTAATGAGCATCTCATTTGGCAAGGTGGCAAGTTTGAAACACCCCAAACGAGCAGAAAATATTTGAGTATAAAGGAAAGGAAAGAATAAGGAAAGGCATGTGGTCGGGGACTAAGGCTTGCAGTGGCTGATCTCTTGAGTATAATTGTGGACAAAAATAATCTCAAGCCTGGGAGACCAGGGGCCCTGTCACAAGTGACCTTGGAATACATTTTTATTTCCCCTCCTCTCTTGAGAGGACCCAACGAGGGAAAGACTTTGGAATTGGTTAGAAACAGCAGGAAAGAGACATATTATTATTCTGCCTGGATGATAAAATATTGCCTTGAGAATTCAGAACTAGCGTCACCTGCTCTCCCCAAAGAAAGACTATTCTAACATGACGTGTACTCCTTTCACTTACTAAGGACTACATTAATTAGGAAACGTTTTCTGAAATGTAAAATTAAGTCTCTGAGTAAGCACAATTCTTTGCACGAAGCAGGAAGCGCACGAGTCAAGCAGCTCTACCCTCAGATGTGAAACCATCTGTGATTTCAGAACAAGCAATTTTGCTAGCTGGAGGTGGCGTGCTGTTGTGAAATACTAAATTAAATACCACGACACATTATTATGGCTTCAAAAAGTCGTTACAGGCTTCAATAAGCACACTTTTATCACAAGAACACACAACCTAAAGCCAAAATAGTTCAGTTTAGCATGCCAAAAATCTGCTCACCCCATACATTGTTAGAAAGAGCAGTAGGGAAAGGCATCCGGAATCTGCTACCATTTCACTCGATGGTAGCCAACATCCCCTATCTTCTTTGGCAAGGAGGCCATTTTTCTATGCTGTATTTTGCACACAGAAATCTGCATACAGTGATTTGCATACCAAAACTACATTTGTAAAAGAAACTGTTGGCGAGGAAGCCAGAGGGAGCTGGGGTTGCCACCATTGGCTTCTATATACAACACCCCCGGGTTGCTTGCTTTTCATTCTCTTCCATGCTGAACCCCCACAAAGGGTGATGTACTTTATGAGGCATTAAAAAGGGTGATGTACTTTATGAGGCATTAAAAATAAAAGCAAATATACCCTGCGTATTTCCACAAACCTCTGTAACAGTAACGAGGCAGGAGGAATTGTTCCTGCCAACAGTCTGTGCATTGTTTACTAACAGGCCTGTAATGGTAGCTCTAAGTACCCAATACATTGAGATTTTTATTATATATCATATTTTAAATAAAGTCTGTCTTCAGGACAGGTGCTGTGGTACCCTGTTTTACATAGGGGGAAACTGAGGCATGGTGAAATAGGGTACCTTGCCAAAGCCATGCAAGCCAGGAGTAGTATAGCCAGGTTTAGAAGCCTGCTCTGAGTGCTCAGACCCTGTGCCTACATTTATCCGCACTGCCACCCTCTATCTTTAGTGCTACACACGGTTGCTCCCCACCCCCACTTTAGTTGACTCTACCAGACTGAGGTGGGTTGCATGCCAGGAGAAGGGTACCACTTAGGTTTCCCAGCATTTTTTTTTTTTTTCTGACCAGAGCCTGAAATTATAACAGCCAGATCCAAGGCTCAGTGAAGGTGGCTGATAAGCTAATCCAGGGGCACCCCGGGGTAAATGGACAAGTGGCCGACGATGCTGACAATGTCAAGAGAGTGGGATTGGTAGCTGTGCAAAGGCCACACACGGTCATTGAGATGCAATGGAGGTCTTCTGCCCAGTGCACATGTGCCTCGGTGCCAGCCCAGCTGTGTGCTTGGAAACATAGCGCTGTCTGTGTGGGCTTAATTATGATGCTGCTTACAGAGACCTTATCGGTAGCAAGTCAGAAGCTCCGTACTCTTCGAAAGAGAAAACGTCAGTAGTGGGTCTTTTAAATTGGTTCATCTGATGAGTACTTTGGATTTTTTCCAGTATACAGCATTTGAAAGAAATTAGCCATTTCTACAAAGAAGATAAAGGTCAGAATGAAAAGGCCATGGATGCTTGGGGAAAAAATGGGATTATAAACGTTTGCTTTCTTTAAAGGTGCCCTCTTGTTTTTGTGTTTTTCTCCCTCAATCTCCATTTTCAGGCATAAAAATAAATAACCTTTAACCATATCCATGTTTAATCAGGTCAGCATTGTCTGAAGGCGGGACTAGTTGCTCTTTAGAGACCCATCTTCTTGATGCTCTCAGCATTAAGTTCCATTCGATGTGATCTTTTGGCAAGTTCCAGCCTGAACAAGTTAAGGGACTTTTGTCTTCATTTCAGTGAAGAGACCAATGACAATCCACCCTGAGTGTCAAACACATGAACATACTCGATGTCTGTGTCCACTCGTGTCTAGGGGCAGCCCACATCCAGCTGAAAGAAAGCCTGTCTCCATGGTTACAGGTCTATATGGTGAGCATTGGCTTTTGTTAATGAATGATAGCCTTGAACTTTACCAGTCTCTGAGTTAGGAGCCGTATTTATCATATCCATTATGAAAAAAGAAGCAATACAAATTAATCAGGAATTGTAATGATAAATAGAACTTCTGGCGACTTTGTAGCCAATTAAACACACCCACCAATTCCTACCACTTTGGTTAACTCAGATTTTACGGTACGCGACCCACACAGCTGCTTTGTTTTAAGTCCATCTCCGCCTCTTTCCTCTTTTACAATGAAGGAAAAATCAGTGGTAGCTTCCATTCACACTGTGAAGTGATTCTCCAAAACTGATGATCTCTGCATAGTAGAGAACATGCTATCATTCCTCCCTTAGAGGCAATTTCCACCCCTTACAGCATGGTGGATTTCAAAACTGATTTGTACGGCATTTAATGTCCCTCCGTCCTAGTCAGCGGTTTGCTTTGTGCAGCTGTGGTCTTTACTTGATTGAGGGAGACAGAGGTAAGAGTTGCAGTATATTTTAGTACACCCACAACAGTCTGCATCATCAGTTCAGAACACTTGCCTCCTCCCACCCCAAGAAACCCTGCACCAACTAGCCGTCAGCCTCCATCCCCTGTTCCCACTCGCACCCACCATCCCTGCTTCTTGAACAATGTATTTTCTATCTCTATGGCTTTCCCTAATCAGGACATTTCTCATAAACGGAATCATGCAACATGCACTGAATCTGGCTTCTTTTTTTTTAATCATTTATTTAATTTTATTTTATGTGCTTTGGTGTAAGGGTGTGACATCCCCTGAACTGAAGTCATAGGCAGTTGTGAGCTGTCAGTGGTTGCTGGGAATTGAACTTGTCTCCTCGGGAAGAGCAACCAGTGCTCTTAATTGCTGAGTATCTTTTACTTAGCATAATGATTTCAAGGTTCACCCATGTGGTAATGTGTATTTTATCCATCATATTTAAGAAAATAATGTGTTATTTCTTTAACACTCTGCTGTTTAGGCTGATGGCGTTTTTAATTCATTAGTTGGTAGCTATTTAGATATTCTTTGGGGCTACTGTGCTACTGTGAGCAAAGTGTCTTGTGATTTTTTTTTAAGATTTATTTATTTATTATGTGTACAGTATTCTGCCTACACACCAGAAGAGGGCACCAGATCAAATTACAGATGGTTGTGAGCCACCATGTGATTGCTGGGAATTGAACTCAGGACCTCGGGAAGAGTAGCCAGTGCTCTTAACCTCTGAGCCATCTCTCCAGCCCCGTCTTGTGACATTTTTAAGGTGATCATTTTAAAGTGTACTAATGGAATTTTCCCAAGTTCCAGCCCTGAGAAAATTCCTCCCAGAGTCCTGGGGAAGACACACATCCGGTGTGGGGTATCTGAGGGAAAGGAATCTACACACACCACACTCTTTTGTCTGTTTACTTTATTCCTCTGTGAGAAAACTCTATCTACACAGCTTCACTTTGCCAAATGGTCTAGTAGTATATAGGCCCACAAGAAATTCATAGCAAGATGAAGCTGAATATTAAAGCTATATAACACCAAATATTCCGTGATAAATGACTTCCCATTTGACGGACACTTGGTAGGTCAAAGTATAGCTTTAATACACAGCTGAATCTCTATAATATATTCTTGCAGCCCACAAGAGTGCACAAATAAGTGGCATTGTATTCCCAATGTCCTTCAAGAATTGTCTTCCTCTACTTTTGTCTTGGTCGCCGTTCTACTGCTGCGAAGAGACACCATGACCATGGCAAATCTTATAAAGGAAAACAGTTATTTGGGGGCTGGCTTACAGTTCAGAGGTTTAGTCTGTTGTCGTCATGGCATACTAGAGAAGTAGTCATGAGTTCTATTTACATCCAGATCCACAGGCAGCAGGAAGAGAGAGACATTGGGCCTGGCTTGAGCTTTTGAAACCCCAAAGCCTACCGCCAGTGACACACTTTCTCCTATAAGGCCACACCCACTCTAACAAGTTCACCAAATCTCTATCAAGTAGCACCATTCCCTAACAACCAAACATTCAAATAGATGAGCCTATGGGGTCAGTCCTGCCTCAATCCACCACAACTTTCAAAAGTTAAAAAAGAAATCACCTTGTCTATGGTGGCACACTCCTTTAATCCAAGTGCTCAGGAGGCAGAAGCAGGAAGATATCTGATTTCTTTTTTTTTTTTTTTTTTTTTTTTTGGTTTTTTCCAGACAGGGTTTCTCTGTGTAGCTTTGCGCCTTTCCTGGATCTCGCGCTGTAGACCAGGCTGGCCTCGAACTTACAGAGATCCACCTGGCTCTGCCTCCCGAGTGTTGGGATTAAAGGCGTGCGCCACCACCACCCGGCGATATCTGATTTCTTAATCAATCTGCTCTATACAGTGAGTTCCAAGACAACCAGGGCTATACAGGGAGATTCTGTCACACAAATAAATAACTTTGGAATAATATCCCATATCCATTAAACAATCTATCTTGGTTTCCCCAATCCTGGTCACCATTAATCTGTTGTCTCTCTGAGTTTGCCTATCTTTTGATTCATCACATATAAATAGTTATACAGTGTATAGCTGGGCCTGGTGATGTAGACCTATAATCCAAGCTACTACGTGGGAGGCTAGGGCAGGAAGGTCACAAGTTCAAGACCTGCCTGGGCAACTTAGTGAGACTGTCTCAAAATAGGAAGTAGACAGAGGGCTGGAGATGTGACTTCGTGGTAGAGCATCCAATGCCAATTCCCAGATGCAGAAAAAAGTGACCTCTTTGACCTTTTGCATCTGGCTTCTCTCTTCTACATGTTGTTGCTGAGGTTCATCCATGTAACAGTGTCAGTACTTGGTTCCTTTTTATACCTGAATATCCTGCTGTATGTCTATTTTTCACACTTAGTTTGTATGTTGATGGACAGGCAGCTTGGTTCTGTTTCTGACTTCTTGAAACTTTCTTTAAAAAGATTTATTTATTTATTATGCATACAGTGTTCTGCCTGAATGCCAGAAGAGGGCACCAGATCTCATAACAGATGGTTCTGAGCTACCATGTGGGTGCTGGGAATTGAACTCAGAACCTTTAGAAGAACAGCCAGTGTTCTTAACCACTGAGCCATCTCTCCAGCCCCTTGAAATATTTTAACATCCGCATAGTCATCAGCCCATCGGTCTCCTCCAGTATCGCCTGTCACCTGGACTGTAGTAACAGTAAATGACTTCTTTTAAATGATATCTACTCCACTTTTTTCCCTGACAGAAACTCTCTCTCTCTCTCTCTCTCTCTCTCTCTCTCTCTCTCTCTCTCTCTCTCTCTTTTTGGTTTGTTTGTTTTCCGAGACAGGGTTTTTCTGTGTAGCCCTGACTGTCCTGGAATTCGCTCTGTAGATCAGGCTGGCCTCAAACTCACATAGAGCAGATGCCTGGCTCTGCCTACTGAGTGCTGGGATTAAAGGCGTGTGCCACCACCGCCCGGCTCACAGTAACTCTTTCATTTGTTTGGGTTTTGCCTTGGTTTGTTTTGTTTTTGAACAGGATCTCACTCGGCAGCCCAGTCTGGTAGGAAATGCGCTGTATGCCTGGGCCAGCCTTAAATGCCCAGTCCTCCTTCCTCAGTTTCTTGAGTGCTGGGTTCACAGGCATGTGCCACCATGCTTGGCTGTCTCCTCACAGTCACCTGAAGGTCATTCTGTGTTTACAGCCTTTTAGGGTTTTTCCATTAGTTCTAAGAGTATTCTGAGGAGTGTTAGTCATAGATATAAACGCCAAAGCCTCGGGGACTCCTCCTGGGTACATGTCCCGTCATCCTCTCAGGGATGGAATGGCTCAGCCACAGTAAACCACCCTGGCTCCTCAGGATTCTTGGGTTGCTTTCTCTCCCTTTAGGGCAGGTATACTAGCCTGTTCTCTGTCTCATTGTAAGCATCACATGGGCTACAATCTTACAAAACTATATTTCTTTGCAGCACATTGCACAATATGCACATTGTATTGTATTTTCCATATTCTAAAAGCTCTATAAGAGCAAGGTCATGCACTATGTGTCTCACAAAAACCCTTTAACCTAGCCAGTGTTTGGCTTGTAGATAGTGGTCAGTGGTATTGTAGCTAGGACATGGGCATAACTACCGAAATGTTCCTAAAAATTTAAGGCCATAAAAATTCTCAAAATACGATAACCAAAGCAGTTACATACACACACACACACACACACACACACACACACACACACACACACACACACACACCCCTATACTCACATTGTTACCGACCTCCCTGTGTACCTATCCCCATCACCCATATCCCAAGAGTCAGGAAAAAAAGAGCCTTCTAAATGCCATTACAGTTTGAATCACCATTATATAATTCTTTGCCCATAATGTAAAAAGGAACTGATCTTTAAGACCACAAAAAATAAGCATGCTATAATCTAATGGTGGCATGTAAAATGTGATCTTGACTGTGGTGATTATTCTTGGCTTTGAAAAAAAGCCCCAAAGATGCTTTCCAAAGAGCCTCCTGTGCAGTAAGGAAAGATACAGCATGAATACTTTGATCCTTCCCAATTTTTACCATGTGGTATTAGAATATAAATAAGGCCTTTGTTTTTGAGATTTTGCCTCTTCCTTTCATGCACTTCTCAAAGGATAGATCAGGGGATGAGATTACAGCTTTCTATCATGAAATTAATTTTGTACACTTGAGAAAGAGACTTTAATCACCACCTGGGGGAAAGATAAATAGCCTAAGCCAGCTTCCCAAGCTGTAGGAACCAAAGCTTAGAGGAGGAAAAAAAAAGAACATGGTAGAATAATGTCTCTTGTTAAAACTGTGCACACACAGGCGTGCGTGTGTGTGTGTGTGTGTGTGTGTGTGTGTGTGTGTGTGTGTGTGTGTGTGTACGTGCTTGCGCACGCTAGGCGAGCGCTCTACCACTAAGCCACCTTCCTAGCCCTCTTTTTTTTTTTTTTTTTTGGTTTTTCGAGACAGGGTTTCTCTGTGTAGCTTTGTGCCTTTCCTGGAACTCACTCTGTAGACCAGGCTGGCCTCGAACTCACAGAGATCCGCATGGCTCTGCCTCCCGAGTGCTGGGATTAAAGGTGTGCACCACCACGGCCCGGCTCCAGCTCTCTTTTTATCCTTTTATTTTGAGATAGGCTCATTAAGTTGCCCAGGCTGGCCTGCAATTCACTCTGGAGCCCACCCAGCATTCAAATTTGCGCCTCCACCTCTTGAGTAGTACAGGTTCATCAGTGTGGCCACTTCTAAGTAGTTCCTCTGTAGGTTTTCCAAAGTTGGAATATCTTTCAGCGGGTACAAGATGAGGGAAGTTCCACATGATATACAAAGAGAAATAATTTTGAGACTGGTATCTTATTCTCATTTTACATTGTGATAAATACTCTGACAAAAGAAGAATGGGGTTATCTCTATGTTCGGTTTACTCTCTTCTTTTTATATAGTTCAGGACCCCAACCCAGGGGATGACTCTGGATTTCCCACAGTGATTAGCGTAATCAGGATGATCCCTAAAATCATATTCAAGCTAGGCAATCCCTCATTGTGAGTCTCTTCTCCAGTGATTCTAGATTGTGTCAAGTTGATAATTAAAACTAAGCATCGCAGTTGGAAACTGAGGAGATGGCTCAGTGGATAAAGCGCTTGACATGTAACCATGAAAAACTGGGTTCAGATCCCGCGCACCCATGTGAAATGCTAGATGTGGTGACGTGCCTATAATCCCAGTGTTGGGGAAGTAGGAGACCCCAGAGTTGGGGTTTGCTCACCAGCCAGTCTAGTCAAAATAGCAAGTCCAGGTTCAGTGAAAGCCCTATCTCTAAAAAACTGAGGTTGAAAGCCGGATGGTGGTGGTACGCACCTTTAATCCCAGCACTCGGGAGACAGAGGTAGGCAGATCTTGATGAGTTCAAGGCCATCCTGGTCTACAGAGCAAGATCTAGGACTACATAGTGAAACCCCGTCTCAAAAAATAAAACAAAACAAAAATGAGGTTGAAAGTGACTGAGGAAGACACCCAAAACACATGCACTTTCACACACACATGCACACATAGGAACACACACAGATACACACACAAGTAAATCATTTTAAGTACTATAAAAACAAGTTGTGAAAAGTATGTTATTGGTTATAATAATGTGCTATACTGGAGTATTGAAGAAAATGTGGACTTTTATTTAGACTGTACCACCAATTATTTATGACTCTGAGCATGAACTACCTAGTCTGAGTCTCGTGTGTGTGTGTGTGTGTGTGTGTGTGTGTGTGTGTGTGTGTGTGAAAGGACAACTGTAAGAATAGTGGTTACATGAGGAAGTGAGTATCAACTGGTAACAAAACCAAATGTATACTATGGCTGCCGTAATTCAATAATACGTGATTTCTCAGAAAGTGCAATTACAGGTACAGAAGAACAGTTCCCTGGTTGCGATGGGTCTTTGTCATAGAACAGTTTAAAAAAAAAAAAAACGGCCGGGCGGTGGTGGCGCACGCCTTTAATCCCAGCACTCGGGAGGCAGAGCCAGGCGGATCTCTGTGAGTTCGAGGCCAGCCTGGGCTACCAAGTGAGTTCCAGGAAGGCGCAAAGCTACACAGAGAAACCCTGTCTCGAAAAACCAAAAAAAAAAAAAAAAAAAAAAAAAAAAAAAAAATTAAAAATAAAATAAAATAAAAAAAAAACAACTGGGTCCAATATCACATTCCTGTAATCTCAGCTACATCGGGGGCAGAAGCAGAAACTTTGGACACTCATGTGAGAGCCAAGTCAGCCTGAGCACCTGAGAGAGATCTTGCCTCAAAATACAAAGTACACAAAGGGTTGGAGATAGCTCAATGGCAGGACTGAGTCAATCCCCAGTACTGGGGAAAGAGGGGTAATTATTAACACATATTTTTCAGGGGCTGGAGAGATGGCTCAGTAGTTCAGAGCACTGGCTGTTCTTCCAGAGGACCCGTGTTCAATTCCTAACATCCACATGGCGGCTCACAACTGTCTGTAAGTCCAGTTCCAGGGAAGCTGATACCCTCACATAGACATACATGCAGGCAGAACACCAATGCACAAAAAATGAAAAGAATTAGAAATTATTTTAAGAAACAAGCAAATACATATTTCATATATACACAGAGAATGAGGAAAGCCCAGATGCCGAGGTTTTCTTTCACCCGTGGTTCTCAGTTTGTTTATATCACATCTTTAACAAAGAATCACAAATTTTTTAGAGAAGATTTAGGAACCTGAATCTTTTGGGAGAGGCACCCAGTTAGGAGAAGGCAAATGAGTAGCAGGGAAGAGCTGCAGATGTCTCTCACCATCTCTAGGTCGGCAGGTGTGAACGCCTCTCCTGGTAATCCCTCTCTTGCGGAAGGAGAGGCAGGATCTTGTCTTGCGCTTTGCCTTTCACAGACAGAGGAGGCTGAGAGCATCCCTAGATCTGCTGGTTGGTTATGTTTAGTTCAACAGTCCTTCATATTTGGGGATGGCAGATTCCAGTTTGCCACGCAGGCAAGGTAAAACATTGATGGGAAACTTAAACTGTTCCCAAGGAACACATCTTAATAATCTGAGCTCCTGTTAGCTTTAAATGACTATTCTTCGCTGTCAGCTGTTCAGGCCTCATTTCAACAGACATTTGCAAATCATCAATTAAAACCGAGTGACTAGAACTTCACGGACTCAATATGAAAACCTTTGACCCAAACCAGTAAGCCGTGTAGATGGCTACATTCACAACAGCCAGAACCACACCATACAGCTGTCCTTAGATGACAGGCCTCCAAACATACACAACAATCACCACTGCGACCCAAAGAACAGTCATGAAACCCCACAGATCGCAAGTGATCTCCTAATGTCTTGCAATCCATAGATTCTGGAGCTATCTCTCAAATCATGTTACTGGTAGAGACGTCCTTTAATAATAATTATTGACCAAAGAAACCTCAAACACTTCATTAGACAACACTGGACACTATATACATTGCATTCTTACGACGCTGAATGTGCGTGATTAACCTTCATTGCATTTATTGTTCCTGACCGAGGACTTCTACACAGCCTTGTCCACTGGTTCCCTAAGGAGTGCTGCGGGGCCTTCCCAGCAGACTGTGAGCCTCCTTAACACACACAACGGAGGCACTAACTCGCAATAAGCGGTCTCTGTTGCCCGCAGGCTCTGGTTTTCCTCCCATGTTCTTTGCTGTCTAAACAGCACAGTTCCATTGAGATGCCGTTTTGGGAGGAGATCCGACAGGGCGACCTCACGCCTGCTGGCGCGCACTCTGGTGACTGGGCTACATTCCCAGCCCGCATGGTTAACCTCTTTTAACCATGAGTTTACTATTGCAAAGTTAAGACATTAACTCATTCCGAGTTTGTATTCCAAAACAACTTCTCATGGCAACCATGTAACGATGTGGTAAGTAATATAAACTATCAGGTTGGACTTTATTTCTTATTCACATTTCCAAACATCTCTAATTCAAAAACTTGCCGATTTTACAATTTTCTCTACCAGAGTCATGAAGATTACAAAGAATTAAAAGTACCTCATAACTTCAATACATCTTATAAATCTCAACCATGAGATCAAATTAATAGTACTCACTACATTAAAAATAATGGTTGCCCTCCAAGTTACCCTAACTGTTCTTTAGTATTTAACAAAAAAAAAAAAACTGTTGAAATTTTTATTTAAGATGTCAGGGAGGCATGCCTGCCTTCTTTGGATGTCTGACTGTTGAAAGCTGCGTCCCACAAAAGGAGTCCCTGGAGAGCAGAGGTTTTGCTTTACATATTTATTCCCAGAGCTTGCCCTCCATCTCCTTTATGCTTTCCAGATTGATCCAATTTTGGGGCTTCCTGGAGAGTGCTGGGTTCTAATCAGCAACATCAGGAAGAGCCGGAACAAAGTGAGATGAGAAAATGCAGAGCCCTTCATGCCCCTGGAGCAGCGAGTGAAAGAAACCCGCTAACCTATTGTACAAAGACACTCTAGCTGTCCGGAATCTTCGCCTAGACAGACACGCATAAGAAACACCAGACGAGTCCTTCATCTTCTCAACAGGTGGGGCTTCTGAGGGGACTCGGCACCAGAACCTCACTTTGTTCCTGTCCCGTGCACTTGGGCTGACCACACCTCATTTGTGACTGACCCCTGGGTAAGCCACAGAAACGACGATGGAGAGATGCATCCAAGACACTAGACATCCTAACGTTACTTTCCTGCTAAGGGTCCCCACCCCTCCCTTTTATGAGCAGGTTAAAGGCTTATTCCCCTCCCTTTTAAGCTAGTAGGTCCAAGCCTCCCTGCCAGCTCCCCAAATATGACTCCGCCCCCAAATGAAACACTTGCACCAAAAGGAGCCAGTATTTATTTCTTTATTATCACCTTTTTTTTTTTTTTACAGTTTTTGGAGAATTTCATACATGAATACTGTATATGCATAATTTCCATCCCCTCTCTCCCTGCTCCATCTCCTCCTGTATCCTTCATACTCCCTCTCAAAGAGTACTCAACTGCCCACAAACACATTAATATCTGAGGCATCGGCAGACAATCCCCACTAATGGAAATCCAGAGCTGTGTGGCAACAGGAGTCTACCTATCTGCTCCTACTTCTGCTTCTTCAGAAATCTGGGTGCTTGAGCAACTGCAGGGTGAGGCAACTTGAAATACACGCATGTTGTCTGAGTCGACGGGTCACTGTGGGTCACTGTAGGGCTGTTGGGGTGCCGTTCCAGATGATGAAGGTCTTTCCATAGGCCCGCCAGTCGGAAGCAACCAGGGACAGGACAAAGAGGCCAGGCACGGGCGGAGGCAGCCTGGTCTAGGCCAGTCCTGCCCTTGTCGATGCCAAGCATGTCCTGAAGACCCTGTAAAAGCCAAATTTGAAGAAGTCCAGAAGCACACTGTCTACCTGCTGCCAGCCCTGCATCAACTATCTTACCCAGGCCTGTCCCTGTCCCCAGACTTGGCCACTTCGTTAGGGCACACGGTGCCTTCGTGAGGAAGCCCTGAACTAGTCCTTAGGAGCCTGCTACAGTCAGGTGGGATGGGGTCCTGCAGTGAGTGCTTCAGGCAAAACCGAAGTTTACAGGGCCAGCATCATCCTGCTCTTTCTCAGGACCGCCCCCTTCCTGCCAAGGCCAGCCTTTGCCTCTTCCTCACCCCTCTTTGTCCTTCCTTAGCCAGTGTTAGTTGGGTCTTAGATCTCACCATGGGCAGTGGGCAGGGCTCTCTGTACCCAGAGAGGCTTTTGTCCAGCTGCCTGCCTACTCCTCCATGAAGATGGTAATAAAATAAACCAACACATACAAACACGAGTAGACAGAGGAATAGGCGAGCACATAGAGGAGGAAGTGGATGACGGGATGGAGGGACTCCATGCACAGCCTTCCTGAGGGGCCTTTCTGGAGCCTTCAATCAGCTCTGTCCCTTGGAGTAATGTCATCTCTATAGCAACAGTGTTCTATCAACAGAAGGGTCGGAGAGCTGGGAATGAGGCCGTGGCGGCCCAGCCCTGTGCTTCCAGCTTCTTCAGAGCTGTCTTGTCTGAAGGAGGGTGTGGGGCACACAGAGGTACTCCCCCAGTTGGGATGGGTGGGACTGCTAACTACTGTCACCCACTGGGTGGGTATTTTTCGCCGACTGTAGTCCCTGGCATGATTCGGGGGCACACGGAAGTAGGAAAGCCTTCCTTTTTCTTAGAGCTTCCAGGCTCACCTGTCTAGAACGTGAGAGCGCAGGGACTCAGGGGGAGAGCAATAGCATGGCGCTGCTGTCCATTTCTTCACTCACTGTGCGAAGAACAGGCACACTCCTGCGTACTTCCTAACAAGATTGACCGGCCATGATCCTGGGAGCTGAACTCAGGGCCTCCCTAGTGCAAGGCAAGCACCCTACAGCTGAGCTGTATCCTCAGCCCTAAATAAGGAGGGTTCCCCGCCCCCCAATGTTAATATTAGAGTAACGTAGCAACATCGGAATAGTGTTCTAGATGAACAACAGGGGGTAACTAGTTCTGTCTGATGACGTTAACACATTTCCGAAGGGCTGACAGTGTGGCTGGTGGCCCTGGTTAAGGGATCACATAAAGAAGAAGGAAAAGTAACTCTAGGTGAAGGGAAACACACATGATTATTGGTGAGTCATTCAATGAGCTACAAACTAGAAAGAATTAAGTCCAGAAAAATAAAACTGGGTCGAATTCAGGAGGGACTTTAACGTCTTCTTCAGGAAGAAGACATTTTTCTCCTACTTCAGAGTCATCTGGAAAGTTTATTAAAAATTCCAGGTCACAGCCATGTATGGTGGTACAATTCCAGCACTCAGGAGGCAGAGGCAGGGAGATCTCTGAGTTTGAGGATAGCCTGGTCTACATTGTGAGTTCCTGGTCAGCCAGGACTACATAGTGAGACCCTATCTCAAGAAGCTAAAAAAAATAGAAATTAAATAAAAAAAATTAAAAATCCCAGGACATACTCCACACCTCTGGTGAGAATTTCTTGAGGGCAGATCTGAGATTTCAATACTCTTCCTGGTATTAAGTGTCAAAGTTTGGAAACTGAAATATGTGGAGGCAAGGAGGTGAAAGAATCTTTGAAGATTCTGGGAGGAGTAACACACTGATTCTCTAAGGATTTACTGAGAGGTGTAAATATGGGAAGTGGAATGGTTATGTGTGTGCTTCTGCACCAGCATTGACAAGTGATAAGCTGAGACCTGTAGGCAGGACCTCCTTTTTGCACATGATGTGCTTTCTGAACCATTACCATACCGTGTTCTAGTCTGTTTTCGGCTGTTTCCTGAGGTGGGTAATTTACAGTGAAGGGAAGTTCATTGGGCTCGTGTTTCTGGAAGCCCACAAGCCTGGTTCTTCCATCTGACAGGGTCCTCTTGCTGTGTCCCCATAGCAGAAGTTGGAGAACAAAGGAAGCTCTGGGGAAGCAGATGTGCTTTGGTAGCATTTGGCGTATAGCATGAAATCACCCCTGCAGTCACAACGTTAACCCGTCACAACCTGTCACACTGTCCTGTGTTCTTACAGACAAGAAGTGACCAGGTAAGCAGACCTCTCCTCCCAACAAAGCTAGACTTTCTTCCACCGCCCCCCCCCCCCCGACTTGGTATTCATTCACTCAATAGGTTTTCATTAATACAGTGAACTTAAGTAGGTAATTTAATCCTCCATTGTGAAGGCCTATGTTACCCAAATTAAGGTAAAACTTTTTTTAAAAATATGGAAACACATGAAAGACATTCAAATTAATGAATTTAAGCTCTTAGAAAATGGGGAGGCAACTGTGCATTGATACTGGGATCTATTTCTATTTACATTTCTTTTTATACTTGTTCTTATTAAATTTACTTATTTTATGTGCACATGTATGTACAGGCATACATGCATGCGTGTGTGTGTGTGTGTGTGTGTGTGTGTGTGTGTGTGTGTGTGTGTATGTGTGTGTGTGTGAGAGAGAGAGAGAGAGAGAGAGAGGTGCCGGGAAACATGAGCCGTGGTGGACAGTCGTGTGTAGGTCTCAGGGATCAAACTCAGCTCATCAATTCTTGGCAGCAAACACATCTGCTCGCTGAGCCATCTTTCTGGGAGCAATGTGTATGGTTTGAGACTGTCAGAATGATGCCTGCTCTGTTTCAACACCAATGTTTTAGCTACTTTTTTCATTTTGTGGACAAAAATACCCGACAGAAACAACTTGGGGGAAGAAGGATATTTTTGGACTTACGGTTTGAGAAGGAAGCCACTCATCATGACAGGAGGCCAGGAGCATCAGCAGGAGGTGGCTGGTCACACTGCATCTATAGTCAGGAAGCAGACAGAGGTGAAGTCTGGTGATTATGAGTATTTTAGATTTTGCTTTATTTTATGTGTTATGGGTGTTTTGCCTGAGTGTATGTCTGTATACCACACGCATGCAGTATCCTCTGAGGCCAGAAGAGAGTGGCAGTCCTCCAGCACTGAGGTTAACAGGGCCTTCTACAGAGCAGCCAGGGCTCTTGACCACAGCGCCATCTCTCCAGCCACGTTGATAGTCGAGGCTCACTTGGGAAGAGATCTTCAGTGTGGGACTGTCTAGACCAGGTTGGCCTCTGGTATGTCTGTGGGGGTTGTCTGGACGGCATCAGTTGATGCGGAAAGACTCCTCCACTGTGGGCAGTACCATTCCCTGCATTTGAATCCTGAACTGTACAAGAGCGGAGAAAGTGAGCTGAAGGCAAGCTTGCACACATTCATTCTCCCTACTTCTGACTGTGGATAGAACCGGTGTACTTCAGGTTCCTGCTATCTTGAATTCCCTGCAACGATGGATTGTAACTCAGTCTTGTAAGCCAAATAAACCATTTTTCCTCTATAGTTATTTTTGTCGGGGTATTTTATCACTGTAACAGAAATGAAGCTAATACAGCTGGCTTCGTCTTTTCTTTCCCAGACAGGGTTTCTCTGTGTAGCCCTGGCTCTGGAACTTGCTCTGTAGACCAGACTGGCCTTAAACTCAGAGATCTGCCTGCCTCTGCCTCCTGAGTGCTGGGATTAAAGGCTTGAGTCACCACTGCTTGTCTGGGTTACTAGATTTTTTTAATGTAGATTTTTGTGTGTGTGTGTGTGTGTGTGTGTGTGTGTGTGTGTGTGTGTGTGTGTGTGTTTTGCTGGTTTTGTCTTTTGGGTGGGATAATTATGCTGCAAGGTTAGCACTTCCCTTCTCTGAGAGCAAACGGACTTGAATCCATTCTTTGTCACAAGCCAAGCAAACTGTCAGACTGTGGCTCCTTGTAATATCTGCAGTTTCTGGGTGTAGATGACATCCTGGAGGTGCAAGCCACCCTAAGCTAGGTCTGCACACACCTTGCTGTGTGCTCCACCGTCGATCAGCAGATGTCTCAGGAAGAATCTTTTGTTTTGGTTTTGGTTTTTGGTTTTTCGAGACAGGGTTTCTCTGTGTAGCCCTCACTGACCTGGAACTCACTCTGTAGACCAGGCTGGCCTTGAACTCACAGAGATCCGCCTGCCTCTGCCTCCTGAGTGCTGGGATTGAAGGTGTGTGCTACCATCGCTGGCTTCAGGAAAGTTCTTGAAGTTGTTTATTTATATTACCCCCTTTTCCAAAAGAAGGATAAATGCTCCATCAATGTTTTTGTTTACAGTGGCTTCATTCTTTTTCTGTTTTTTAATACAGTCTGAGACCACAGCCCATGGGATATGTCATCTACATTGAGGGAGTCTTTTCTCAGTTAAACCTCCACGGAAACTCAAACACCCAGAATTGTGTTTCCTGGTGATTCCAAGTTGGGTTTAGTGGGCAATGAAGATGCTAACAATGGATCTACTCACTCTTACACCAACATCACATCCAATGTTTGTAAATGAATGGTTCTCTCCCACCTGCCAGTTCCTGAATAACCACTCAGAGGTTTAATATTACTTATAAATGCTTACCTGGTAGCTCAGGCTTGTTACTCAGGCTCTTCCTCTTAAATTAACTCATTTCTATTAATCTATGCATTGCCATGTGGCCTGTGGCTTACTGGTTCTCTGACATCTTGTTCCTTGGGTGTCTGGATCTAGTCTTTCTCAACTCTGCCCTTCCTTCTCCCTATATCTCTGTTTGGCTTTCCCACCCAGCCTTATTGTGCCTGGTGATAGGCCAAAACAGCTTTATTTATCAACCAATGAGAGCAATACATATTCATAGCATATAGAAAGACCATCCCACAGCAAATATTTTAAAATATTGTTAGAGATTTATCTTTATGTATGTACATGTTTTCCCTGCATGCATATATGTGAGCCACATATATACCTGTGGATGAATAAACCTGGATCCTCTGAGTAGTTCCTAACAGCCAAGCCATCTCTCCAGCCTTAAGACATCCAAGGTTTTAATCCTATGTGACACTAATTACTTGGGGTTAGTATTAGACCGCATAGGTTAAAGGCTCAGTCTCCTAAGACTGTATCCATTTCAGTCATCAACCACTAGTCCCAGGTCTCCTAATACTTCTGACCTACTGATTATAAATCAGGGGTTTTCACAACCCCCTACTCACTGGGGATTAAGGCTAAATATAACAAAAGATGCTCCTATCACCATATCACTTAAAAAAAGTGTTCTGGGTTGGAGAAATGTCTCAGTGGCTAACAGTACACTCTGGTGTTGCAGAGGACCTGAGTTTGGTTTCCAGCACCCATGTCAGGTGCCTTACAACCACCTATAATTCCAGCTGCAGGGGGAATCTGCTGCCTTCCCTGTAGGCATCTGCAGCCACATGCATATATCCACACACATGCACGTAACAAAAAATAAACCTTTAAAAGGGGGCTTTAGCGACCCTGTGCCAGGAGCCAGAAAGAAGGTCAGCTATGTATCACTTCAGAATGTCACAGCCAGACACTATGATATAGCAGAAAAAGTCACATAGCTTTGGACAGAAATAAATAGAGTCTTGCATTTTCATTTTTCTATCTGTGTGGCCTTAGACATGTTATTTAGCTTCTTTCTGGGTTTATTTATTTTTTTCTTCTTTAGACCTGTAATTTGTGTTCACAATAACTACCTTTTAGGGTTGAGAGAATGTGCACACAAGTGTGAGATAATGTGCTTCAAGTATGGAGCTCAGGGCCCCCGCCATTAACAAGCACTCTGCCAGCACTGGCTGGCTGCCTCTGCTGCCCCTTTCCTACCCCGCTTCCAGAGAAAGCCTGTGTTCCTGTAATGCCCCAGGCTCAGCTCTTCCACTAGAGTGGACGCTCCGGTTAGCTAAATTCCTACTGACTGACGGTTGGGACAGGAACTGAGGAATTCACACTGCTGGAGATGTGAACTTCTATGACAATGCCCCAGGATGTGTCAAGACATAAGACAAGTGGGCCATCGATGACTCGATGACTCATGACTGCCGCCTGGAAACAGAGGACAGGGCAGGCAGGGGGGCGTCCTCTTGTTCCTCAACAGAACCTTCCACCCCGGTGCTTTGTTCAGCCGGGGTCTAGCAACAGTTACCCTCAGAAGGTTCCCAGTATTACTTTTGAAGGTTCAGTGTCCCCAAAACTCTCTTGGTCCAGGCAAGTCAGGAGAGTCGGACATCACATGTTTGGGAGTCTGAGCCCTGGGTTTCTGACTACTAGAAGCGTGTTTTGGTAGATGCTGCCCCATTACAGCTACCAGAATAGCTCAGCTGGGAGAGCACGAAGCCAAAGAAGCCCTTTCCTATGAGCTGGGAGAGCGTGAGACCGAAGAAACCCACTGCTAGGTCAGCTCGGAGAGCATGAGGCTGAAGAAACCCACTCCTAGGTCATCTGGGAGAGCATGAGACTGAAGAAACCCACTCCTAGGTCAGCTGGGAGAGCATGAAGCTGAAGAAGCCCACTCCTAGGTCAGCTGGGAGAACATGAGGCTGAAGAAGCCCATTCCTAGGTCAGCTCGGAGAACATGAGGCTGAAGAAGCCCACTTCTAGGTCTGAACCCTGGGTGGTTCCTCTTCTAGCATCGGAAAAGGTTATCTAACTTTTTTGAACCTGGATTTCTCCATCTGTGAAAACACATCCTACTCTTCCTTGAATTTGTAATGAACTTTATATTATTAGATTAAGTGCGCACAACACTTGCAGTGTTGCAGGATGTCAGGGAGCATCCCTTGTTTCTCCCAGCTACCGGGCTACTGTGTCTCTGAGCACCCTGGAACTTCCCTCCAGGGAAGGAAGGTGGCTCTTGGGCAGTAGGGACCGCTGTCACCGCTAGCCCATTCTTCTTACTCACTTCCTTGCATCCCACCCTCCTCTTCACACCAGAGTGATACAGCTTTCATAAGCCTCTGGTGAAAGATGGGCAAACCGTAAGCCACAGCCGTCTCTAGCTTATCTAATGTGTCCCATATGCTTTCCATGATGTTAACTGTATCTGAGCCATCCTCTGTCTTGTACGTTTAATTCGTAATCCTTCTCATTCCAGAGGAGTCCTGAGGTGCCAAGGGCTCAAATGTTTATTCTTAGAGTTATTCAGCCCCAATCAACTAATTACTCTGACGAACTGTGTATCTCTACCCCCATTTGCTTGACTAGGTTGGAAACAATGATAGGCATTCATCTTGGGTTTATTTGTAAAAACTCTGACAGATTGAGAATTACAGCGTTCCTTAAACTGTTTCTTAAAATAAATATTTCTGATTTAACCGGCAAGTTAAAGAGGAGAAAGTGACAACCCCCTCACTGATCAACTAAGTTAAGGCATGTTTAAAGGAAATGGTGAGGGAGGCCGTAATTGCTTTATGCTCTGAAGAAAGCCGTTCCCAACACGTCTTCCCACCTTTCTGTGGGAGCAATTGTTTGTGAAAAGAAGTTTCAGTGTTCCTGGTGGGAGTCATTGTTTACCTACAGTAGGTTCAGGGAGAAAGAAGACATTAGTCAAATACTTTTAAAACTAAGTTTCCAGAGTTCTTAATGGTATTAAATGTCCCAGAGACTTCATTAGTCAAACAGTAAGGGCGTAATGACCTCATGCCTTCTGGTGGGGCTCCTGGGCCAGTGTGATGGGTTGTGTATCACAGGCGTGCTATGACCTGGGAAATAATGGTAGCCTTCTGTCTTTTTTGGTTTGCACAGTTTTTATTGGTCTTTTATACGTAACAAGATAAATATGGAAATATTCCTGTAAAAATAACATCAGTGTGTATGAGATTTCAAAGTGCAAATGAGTTTTATTAGATTCTCCTAGTTGGCGTCTTCTAATAGGTAAATATTTCTTGTTCTAGGGCAGGAGACAGTGTATTGATCACATTTAAAAGGTCTGGGGGCTGGGGAGGTGACGCAGTCAGAAAAGCGCCTGTCACCTAAGCATGAAGACTTGAGTTCAAATCCCAGCACCCATGTGGCTGCAGTCTCAGTGCCGGGAAAGCAGAGATGGAGGGAGGGTCCCTGGAGCTGGCAGCCTAGTGAATGGGTGGGTTCCAGGTTCAGTGAGAGACAGACTCAAAAACATAACATGGAGAGTGATAGACATAGGCATCCAGTGCCAATCTCTGGCCTCTACATGTATGTGCACACGTACACATGCAAACAAAAAAATTAAGTCCTAAGTGGCCAAGACAGAGATCCACACCAGTGACCCAGCCACATGACAGAGGACTGTGTGGAAAAGACAGAGATCCTCACCAGGGTGACCCAGCCACATGACAGAGGAGTAAGTGGAAAATACAGAGATCCATACCAGGATGGCCCAGCCACACCACAGAGGGCTGTGTGGAAAAGACAGAGATCCACACCAGTGACCCAGCCACACCACAGAGGGCTGTGTGGAAAAGACAGAGATCCACACCAGTGACCCAGCCATACCACAGAGGGCTGTGTGGAAAAGACAGAGATCCACACCAGGGTGACCCAGCCACACCACAGAGGGCTATTGGAAAAGACAGAGATCCACACCAGTGACCCAGCCACACCACAGAGGGCTATTGGAAAAGACAGAGATCCACACCAGTGACCTAGCCACACCACAGAGGGCTGTGTGGCAATGCTGTGCTCCACACAAAGGTTCTGGAACAACTTGGGTCTGAGCTGCCGTTGAAATCTGGTCTTTGGTGGGCAGAGGACTGAACAGACACATTGGAACAGCACTGTTCAGTAGAAGGATGCAAGAGACACATGTAATTTCAGATCCTCGGGCAGCCACATCAGAACAGTGGAGAGTCATAAGGAAGGAGGACTTAACTGTTCCAATATGTACTCGATGCAAAACTTTAGAGCTATTGGCATTCTTCTCTTTTTTTTTCATACACTGTCTTTGAAATCTGGTATGTATTTTATACTTCCAGCATCTCTCAATTTAAACTAGCCTTTCAGGGCTCATAGGTCACAAAGAGGGGACAGGGACACAGAATGGCAGCTTGGCAGAGTCCTGACGGCGCCCGGAAAACCAATGTAGCCTATTGCAGTCTTGTGATTGGAGGTGACAGCTACAACTCCCTCCTTACCACCCTTCCCTTGGCCCCTCCCCTCTCTATGATGCCATGTCACGGATGCTATGCCCAGACCAGGTGCCAGATACCATGGTGGGCATCATTCCATTATCTCTGCCCCGTGAGAACCACAGACCTCAGATCATAGTTCAAGTACATGAAATAACTAAATGGGAGCAATATAGAGTAGTGGTTAGAACAGACTTAGAGGTTATTCACATTGCTCCCATCACTGTAAACCTCGGGCAGGGATTGTCCTAATGACATGCATTGGTGTTCACTGTCAAACGGACAACACAGAAGAACTTCCCGTAAAGATATAGTATATGATGTACATGGAGTCATGCACGCAAAAATATAAGCATTCATTAATATTAATGTCACTAGTGGGGTAAATGTGGGACCGTGTAGGATTTGTATACATTAAGCAGGAATTACTATATGACTGGAGCTCAGAGGAGTCAAGTGACTTGGCCTAGGCAGCACAGTCCATGCCTGCCGACCAGGGTCTCGTCTCATGCCATTGTCTTTAGTATTTCTTTCTATTTGTTTTCTTTTACAATCTAGAGTTAACTCTGTGACATAAAAGAAATGGACTCTTGGAAGGTAAATTCTTTTTAAAACTTTAAAAAAAATTGTATTGTTAGTATTTGTGTGTGTCTGTGTGTGTGTATACGCTTGTGCAAGTGTGTAAATACACATGATGGCAGGGGGTTGTGCCTCAGCTCACCGTGGAGGCCAGAAGATGACCCTGGGGGAGCATTTATCTCCTTTACATGGGTTCTGGAGACCAAATGCGAGTGGTCTGAGGGAGAAGTTCTTTTTTTCAAGATTTATTTTATTTATAAAATTATGGGTGTATCCGTGTGTGGGTGTGGTACATGTGTGCAGGTGTTCACAGAGGCCAGAAAGTGTTGTTGCATGTCTGGTGCTGGAGTTACAGGTAGATGTGCCTGAACTGACGTGGGTCCCCTACGAGAGTAGTACGTGCTCCTAACTGCTGAGCCATCTCTCCAGACCCTGGATGTTGCCATTCTCATAGAAGCAGAATTTGAGGGAGTTGTTTTGTTTTATTTTGTTTTGTTTTTATCTAAGAGGCCAAACAAGCAACACTCACAGAGAGAGGAAGACTGATTTTCCCCTTTTCATTTGTGTGCATGCTGTATGTGTGTTGTACTTGGTGTGCATGTGTGTATGCATGCAGGTATGTGTGCGTGTGTGTGTGTGTGTGTGTGTGTGTGTGTGTGTGTGTGTGCAGGTATGTGTACATGTATGTGTGCTTGCAGGTGTGTGTACATGTGCATGTGCATGCAGGTGTGTGTACGTGTGTGTGTGTACATATGTGTGTGCATGCAGGTGTATGTACGTGTGTGCATGCAGGTGTATGTATGCATGTGTGTGCATGCAGGTGTGTGTACATGTGTGTGTGCGTGCAGGTGTGTGTACATGTATGTGTATATGCATGCAGGTATGTGTGCGTGTATGTGTGTGTGCAGGTGTGTGTACATGTATGTGTGCTTGCAGGTGTGTGTATATGTGTATGTGCATGCAGGTGTGTGTACGTGTGTGTGTACATATGTGTGTGCATGCAGGTGTGTGTACATGTATATGTGCTTGCAGGTGTGTGTACACGTGTATGTGCATGCAGGTGTGTGTACATGTGTGTCAGCTCATTCAAAGGCCTCTTGTCCCTTGGTGGCCTCTATCTTACTGTGGGTTCTCACGATGCCTTTGTTTTTTGCTTTTTCTTTTTGAAGACAGGGTCTCACTATGTAGCTCTGGCTGTCCTGGAACTCATTCTGTAGACCAGGCTGGCCTCGAACTCACAAAGTTCCACCTGACTTTGCCTCCCGAGTGCTGGGATTAAAGGCGTGTGCCACCACTGCCAGGCTCACAACAATTTTCTGAGTGTCTAGTATTTGCTGAGCATAAAGAAAAGACAGCTAAAGTCCTTCCTAAAGAGACTGACAAGAAAAAAAAATCAAAAAAGAAAGGAACAGGAGAGGCTGGGAATTGGAGCAGGCAAAGAAGATCCAGTTACATCTGGTGGGTGGGGCCTGGCAGGGGAGATTGTGAGGAACTGAAGTGCTGAGGCAGGATTTTCAAACATCGTCTAGAGATGTAAGCCCTTTCCTCCACCTTCTCAGTGAAAACTTCAATAAAGCCCCACTGCTCAGTAGAGAGAGCTTGGAGATAGGAGGAGAGCAGAATCTGGGTTACAGCTGCCAGGGGAAGGACGCTGCAGGCGGGAAGCTTCCAGTTAGGAGGCGTTCCAGAGCACGGGACATTTAATGACTATAAATGATGCCCGTGCGTACTATATAATGCAAGACTCTTTACAATGAATATGAATTAAACAGTACCAAGAGCAATCATATTAACCCATGAGAGGCAGGATTAGGAAACCAGGGATCCTGGGAGGAAAGGGGCCATATCTGAAGTTGGGAGTCAGGTATGATCACCCCTTTGTGGTTAATTAGGCAAAGGGGAGATGCCTTGGCAACTGAAACTTGTCATTTTGTGACTGTCTCTGTCGATGGGGACAGACTTGCTTAAACAAAAATGTCCTAAGCAGGAGATTAATTTACCCCCCCCCCCAATAATCCAATCAATAAACAGGCAAATGAATTGGACAGGCCTCCAAAGAACACAAAGAGCCAATAAATATGTGAAAAAATGTTTGACATCTTTATCCATCAGAAAAATGCAAATCAAAAAGACATTGAGATCCTACGTTATCCCAGTCAGAATGCTCTCATGGAAAAACACACCAGGGCTCCCTCCATGGCTCAGCAGGAAAAGACACTTGCTGCAAAGCCTGATTATTCATTCGGCCTTCAGGGCAGAAGGAATGAACTATCTCGACTTGTCACCTGACCCCCACACATGCACTGTGATGCATGCACACACACACACACACACACACACACACACACACACACACACACAAAAAAAAAAAAAAAAATTGTAAGAAGTTTTTTGAAAGGAAAAAGATAGAGAACGCTGGTGAGGAAGGGGGAGAGTCCTGCACACTGCTGGTAGGAATGGAGTGTGGTGCAGTCACTGTGGGAATGAGTGGGAAGGTTCTTTAAAAAGTTGACCGTCATTGGATGGGGTTTCTAGAACGACAATTAGGGTGTTTGGCCATCCCATCACCAGAGTAGGTCAGTTCAGGCTGTCTCTCGACCTCTGCCAGCAGTCTGTTGTGGGGGTATCTTTGTGGATTTCTGTGGGCCTCTCTAGCACTTTGCTTCTTCCTATTCTCATGTGGTCTTCATTTACCATGGTCTCCTATTCCTTGTTCTCCCTCTCTGTTCTTGATCCAGCTGGGATCTCCCGCTCCCCCAAGCTCTCTTTCCCTCGACCCTTGCCCTTCATTACCCCCCTCCCCCAAAATTTCAAGTACAAAAAAAAAAGTTGACCGTAGAATTGCCACGTGATCAAGTTACACTCCTCCTAGGTATATACCCCCAGGGACCTAAGTCAGCACTCAGCAGAGGTATCAGCATATCAGTGTTTATTACAACACTACCCACAACAGTCAAGTGATGGAATCACCCTAGCTGTCTGGTAACAGATGCATGGATAAAGAAAATTTAGTGTGTGTGAATGTGTGTGTGCATGCAAGGCATGTAAGTGCATGCAATGGCTTTCCCCCATTTGTAGTTAAATTTGTTTAGTCAGCAGACAAAATAATTGGTTTCGCTATGACATGTCCATGTATGCACATCATTGCACTTTTGCTTATATTCACCCCATTACCTCCATCCAGCCTTGCCTTCCCCTCCGTCTGTTCTCCTTCCTCCCCCCAGATCACCTCTGTGCTTTCACATCTCTCTCCCACACACAGTTAAGCTTAGAATTGTTTTCTCTCAGCCAGGTGGTGGTGGTGCATGCCTTTAATCCCAGCACTCAGGAGGAGAGGCAGGCGGATCTCTGTGAGTTCGAGGCCAGCCTGGTCTACAGAGTGAGATCCAGGAAAGGCACAAAGCTACACAGAGAAACCCTGTCTCAAAAAAACAAAACAGCCGGGCGGTGGTGGCGCATGCCTTTAATCCCAGCACTCGAGAGGCAGAGTCAGGCGGATCTCTGTGAGTTCGAGGCCAGCCTGGGCTACCAAGTGAGTTCCAGGAAAGGCGCAAAGCTACACAGAGAAACCCTGTCTCGAAAAACCAAAAAAAAAAAAGTACTAAAAAAAACAAAACAAAAAAATAGAATTGTTTTCTCTCTTACCCTCTCTTTTCCCTCCTTCCTTCCTTCTTGACCCCATTCTTGGCTCATTTGGCTCCCGCCCTAGTTAAGGTTTCTCTTGGTACGATAAAACACCATGACAAAATAAAAACAAGAACAAAAAAGCAACCAACACACACAGATAGACAGGCAGGCAGGCAGACAGACAGACAGACAGACACACACACACACACACACACACACACACACACACACACACACACACACACACACACGAGAACAAAAACAAAAAACAAAAAACACAAGACTGGGGAGGAAAGGGTTTATTTCACCTTACAAATTCTAAGTCCATCACTGAGGGAAGCCAGGACAGGAACTCTGCAGAGATCATGGAGGAAGCTGCTTCCTGGCTTGCCCTCACAGCCTGCTCATCCTGCTTTCTTATTGCACCCAGGACCACCTGTCCAGGATGGCACCACCCACAGTGAGCTGGGGCCTCGCACATCAATCAGCAACCAAGAAAATGTACCACAGGCTTGCCCCTAGGCCAGTTTGGTTTGGGCACTTCCTCAGTAGAGGTTCTCTCTCCACAGTGACTCTAGGTCGTGTTAAGTTGACAAGCTGATGTAAAACTAACTAGCACAGTCCCCTTTCCACTGTCATATCACGGAACTGGAGAGAGATCATCACTAAGCAAGATAAGCCGGATTCAGACAAACGTCACATTCCTCTTATTTAAAAAATATATATATTAAAAATATATGACATTCACAAGGCCTCAACCCTAGACAAAGAACTACAGACAACTAAGGAACCCTGAGAGCGGGAGAAACAGTCTTCCCCAGGGAAGAGCATGTTGATTGGTTAGCCAATGCCAAATAGTCAGCCCTGAAAACATATATACAAGTAACATTATATGGACTGAGTAGGTTGTATTTTTATATTTGGGGATACACACACACACACACACCACCACCACCACCACCAACAACAACAACAACTAAAAAATAAGCTGTTAAAGGAGTGGTGACGTACACACATCTTTAATCCCAGCACTGGGGGAGGGGGGGGCACTGGTCTACAGAGTGAGTTCCAGGACAGCCAGGGAAGCTACACAGAGCCCTGTCTTGGAAAAAAAAACAACAATAAAACCAAAAAACCAAACCAAACCAAAACAAAACAGGCCATGAATTTGAAAAGAGAGCAAGGTTGTGGACAATATAGAAGAGCTTGCACAGAAGAAAGAGAAGGGGACAAATGATTATTATAACCTCAAAAACTAAAAATTATCCTTAAAAATATATCTGACATGAAAGTATAAGAAGGAATATTTCAAAGGAGGAAAAGGACAGGGTGGGTGAGACAAGAGATAGTAATGGGACTGAATATGCGCTAAATACACGTTGTACATGTATGAAGATAAAATGAAACCCATCGTTTTGTTCAATGAATATATGCTAATTAAAAATTTCAAAAATAGACAAAACCATCAGAGTAGGAGAAAAAAAATACTGTCTAAACATAGGGAGAGCGGCCCACCTTGAACCCACCAAGCTGTCCTTCCTTGACATCCAGGTTCCCTCTTTTATATCACATCAGTGTCTTTTTAAATAACAAGTTAAAGAAATGTGCTATATTTCTTAAAAGCAGCAGCCTGAGAGGCAATCAGCTCTCAACATAAATACACAAAGCTGTCAGTTTGCCTGAGTTTCCAAGAAGAAAATAAATAAACCACCATTGAAATTTACCTTCACAAATTGAGACTTGTGTGAGGGTAAACTTCTGAGATTTGTTTATTCTACAACCCCAGGGTTTCTGCATCGTATCATGTGACTACTGATTTAAAAGATATAAAGTTCTTTACTAATATTTTCAAAGCACTATGCAAATTCCTATCACCTTGGGTATATTTTGCCCTTCCAGCTGTGAAGTGAACATGGAAGCATTTTGTATTTAACAAGACTAAAATATGTTAACTCAAACAGCTTGCTTTGAATAGGATTTTCCCTTAAATTATTAATGAGAACAGGAAGAAAGCTTGGGTGGTCAGGTGTGAAATGTGAATAAGCACTTTTTTAGGCCCAATTGTCCACCATTGCCTGATGTTCAGACATAAATTTGATAATGCAAAATTTAACCTTGCAGTCGTCTATGGTATAATAATGTAATAATACTAATAATACTAATAATAATGTAATAATGCAGTTTATGTCCCAGACTTTTTTTTTATTGGTTTTTCATGACAGGGCTTCTCTGTGTAACAGCCCTAGCTATCCTGGAACTCACTCTATAGACCAGGCTGGAAACTCACAGAGATCCACCTGCCTCTTCCTCCTGAGTACTGGGAATAAAGGCATGTGCTACCATACCCAACTTTGTGTGTGTGTGTGTGTGTGTGTGTGTGTGTGTGTGTGTGTGTGTGTGTATGTGGTGGGGCTTGAGTCAGGGTCTTGCTGTGTAGTTCTGGCTGGTGTGGAACTTGCTATGTAGATTAGGCTGGCCTCAGACTTGCAGCAATCCTCATGAAATTGCAGGCAAGGCTTTAATATATATGTAACAAGGGCTTTAATATATATGTAATAAAATAAAATTATGATATGTTATACATATAATAAAATATATAAGTGCTGGGAGCTGATCCCAGGACCTCACATGTGCTAGACGAGCGCCCTGTGTACCACTGACCCCTAGCCTTTGCCCCAGAATTTTTGAAAATACCTACTGAAATTATGATATTGAAAAGACTCTTAAAATCTTTATTTTGTCAGAATAGCTAAGAATTTTCTGTTAAATATTTTGGGTTATTATTACAATAATAAAAACCCATTCAAATTATCCCAAACCTTGAGGCACAGAACTTTACGTTTGTTTGTTTGTTTTTGTTTGTTTGTTTGTTTGTTTGTTTTTCAAGATAGAGTTTCTCTGTGTAGCTTTGTGCCTTTCCTGGAACTCACTTTGTAGACCAGGCTGGCCTCGAACTCATAGAGATCTGCCTGCCTCTGCCTCCCGAGTGCTGGGATTAAAGGTGTGCGCCACCACTGCCCGGCCACGTTTGATGTTTTTAACAGGAAAAAGAATTCTTCAAATTTCTGTAGCTTGATAAATAGAAACAATTTCTTTGCAGCCTAGTCTGGTGAACACAAATTATTTTATACAGAAAATTATCCTGTCACTTTTTGGCTAACCAAGAGCGAGAGCTATTCCCTTAGGTGTTCTACTCAGGCTCAGTGCGACACGGCCCTGCTCACACAGATTACATTACCAGTGTTCTTGTGGAGGGAAACAAGGTTTGGGGATGGCTAAAGCAAAGAAATGGGTCTTTTTGCAACTCCAGAGAGAAATGGATCCAAGTCTTCTCCATCAAGATAATCTTGCTGGGGTGGGATGGGCTGGCTGGGGAGGTGACTCTCCAGGATAGTGCTTGCCGAGCAAGTGTGAGCGCTGAGTTTGGATGCTCAGCACTCTTGTAAAAAGCTAAGTGCACATGCCTTGATCCCAGGGCTCAGGAGACAAAGATGGGAAGATCCCTGGAGCTTGCTGGCCAGATAGTCTGGATGAATTAGTTAGCTCCAGGTTCAGCGAGAGACCGTCTCAAAGAACAAGGTGGTCAGTGATGGAGGGAGATACCTAGTGTCTACCTCTGGCTTACACACACACACACACACACACACACACACACACACACACACACACACACGACGTACACATACACATAAATCAAAACGTTTTTGTTATAAAGTGGCCCTGAGCATAGTACTCCAATCAGATCTGTTTCCTGTCCCTTTCCAGGAGCCATGCACATTCAGCATTAGTGGCCATGGCGGGGACCAGCTTCTTCCTGTTGTCTCTTAAGTCTGTTCTCACCTTTTGCCAGGAGCGACTGGACAGTGTCTGTACAACCTTCTGGGCATCAGCATGAAAAGCCATGTCTCCGCACTCATTCTGTTTGTTTTGTTCACTGTTTGGCTCTGTAAACAGTACTTCTGCTATGTCTGTGTGCTGACCACGGCAACTCCAGTACAAAGCTTCCAGCTTTGTGTAAGCCATTAACACCCACTGGGCTGTCCAAACAAGCAGTCATCTAGCTCCAACTGCCTCACGTTGGAGCGCCAGGCAGCTGGTGGTCGGTGGATTCTGCCTGCTCAGCCACGCTGCTTGGAATTAGCTGAGCCCTGCCTTTGCGGGCCCCCTTCCATCAGTTGGTATCACTTGAATGAGTCATACAGATAATGTCGCCTTCCTCAAAGTACAATCCACCTGGCTTTCTGGATCCAGCATCACACAGAGCTCTGAAGGCTGTAACTTGCTATAGTCTGGCTGGTTTGGGAGGCAGCTTTGCCATCGGGATTCCCCCAGCAACTAAACCTAGGGACAAAAAGCCAGGGGACCACTCCTGTCACCATCATGGATGGTCCCCAAAGCTTTTTTTTTGGCCTGGTATGTGAGGATGAACCCCCAGGACTAGTACCCACACTCTGTGAAGGATGCATGGTCACAGGCATCCAGCCTCGGAATGCCCTACCCAGTTCTTGATACCAGAGCTCCTGAAATGATTATTTTTAGGTATTATTTTTAAATAACAAGGTTAGTGAAAAAAATTGGACAGTTTGAAATTGGGTGGCATTGAAGAAAGAGTTCCTACCCTTTATCTAAGGGGCCTGTTTTTAAAATCTGAGATGAACAGATTAGGTGGTAGAGCTGGGCAGACAAACCTAGACACCTAGACGATGACCACCACCACCACCTCCTCCTCCTCCTCCTCCTCCTCCTCCTCCTCCTCCTCCTTCTTCTTCTTCTTTTCAGGCTTTCTCTGTGTCGTTTTGGAGCCTGTCCTGGAACTCACTCTGTAGACCAGGCTGGCCTCGAACCCAGAGATCCACCTGTCTCTGCCTCCCAAGTGCTGGGATTAAAGGCGTGCGCCACCACCGCCTGGCTAAAACCTAGACTCTTTAAATGGTGCCAGCTACCTGTTAAATTCCCGAAGTGACTAATAACCCAAGGAACATGCTCTTACGCACTTCCAAAGATGAAGAATACTTTTTTTCAAGTGAGCAAAGATTTTTCTGAACTCTTTTTCAGCTCTCCAGGGTCTAATGAGCTTAAAGAGGCAGCAACTTCTCCCCCCAGAGCGGTGCCATCAGGCTCAGGGAAATCCAGGCCGACTCCATCCGGCCACCACCAGAAATATTTCAGAACAGGGAATGAAAATTACACTGAAGTTAACTAGCTAGCAAGCATAAATATCTCCTTAAAGAGAACTGATTCTGCCCAAAGCTTTTCAGCTTGGGTATTAGTGCCTCCCCCCCCCACGCCATGACATTCATTAAGAGTGCCAGAGTGCTGCAGATTTTTATCAAAACAAATTATAAATAATTTAATGTCCCTGATTAATATTTGTAGCTGGACCTGACTGTAATCAAAAGTACAGAGGAGCTTAAGTCAGCTGGATCTGACGTTCAGGGCCTAGCTGGGCTACCGAGCCGGCTCCAGGGCAGCCTGAGTAATTTCACTAGTCTCCTCAAAGAAAGAAAGAAGGAAGGAGGGAGGGAGGGAGGGGAGGAAGGAAGAGAAAAGAAAAGGTGGCATTATAGTTGGATAACTTGCCTAGCATGCAGGAGCCCTGGTTCCATTCCCTGCACACACAAAACCCCTAGGAAGTTTGGGCCAGCCTTTCCACATTTTGGATCGCTTTACAGAGATAACTAAATTCACGAGAACTAAAACAGTCCACACTCGCCGGGAAGTGGTGGCACACACCTTTAATTAATCCCGGCATTTGGGAGGCAGAGGAGGCCGATCTCTTGTGAGTTCGAGGCCAGCCTGGTTTAAAAAGTGAGTTCCAGGACGGCTAGGGCTACACAGAGAAACCCTGTCTCGGAAACAAACAAAAACAGTCCAGACTCTCACATCAGGAGGCTCTGGCCACTTAATGCCGGGTCTCCCCGACCTGGGTCAGGGACTTACCATGTTCACTGGCTCAGCCACGGCCACCACATCAGACAAAGTCGCGCTTCTCTGAGGTGCTGAGTTTCCGCACCAGTGAGCGGTCTCCGGGGTAGATCTTCTCAAAGCAGACAGGTCTTTGAAGTGGTGGTTGTAAAAGACAGTGATCTTGCCGCTTCGGTATTTCCACCTTCCAGCCGAGAGCGCTGTGATGGAGGTGAACTGGAAGCGTGCAGACCGGCAGGACATTGAAGTCGCCCTTGCGGGCAAGTTGTCTGACCACCGATCCCACGGCCAGGGACCCCTGCCCGGAACCTGAGCTCTTTTTCACAGGGTCACAGCAGTGCGTTCTCCAGAGGGCAAGTGGGCAGAGGCTGCCCAGATCCCAGAGGGATTTCTGCTGAAGTTCCAGGCTACAGCAACCGGAGTCAGGACGGCCGCTGTGGACCGAAGCTGGCACAGATCCTACCAATAATGCCGCACACATGGAGTAAGAGTTCTGGCTCTGCCGGGCGGTGGTGGCGCACGCCTTTAATCCCAGCACTCGGGAGGCAGAGGCGGGCGGATCTCTGTGAGTTCGAGACTAGCCTGGTCTACATGAGCGAGATCCAGGACAGGCACCAAAACTACACAGAGAAACTGTCTCGAAAAAACCAAAATAAAGAGTTCTGGCTCAAGAAATTTAAGACTTTGGGGGAGCTTCAGGGAATCTGCACTGTGTAGTGACATACATTCCCACTTCTGTGGTTAGGTTCTGATCTTGTCAACACAGCCGGTCTGCTGACCCTCTGAGTTGGCTTGGTTACCATTTTGGGGAAAAAAAAATGAGCCAAAGTCAGGGTGTAGTGGCACATGCCTTTAATCCCATGACTCTGTAGGCAGAGTCCTATGTGAGTTCAAGACCAACCTGGTCTACATAGTGAATTCTTAGACAGCCAGAGCTATATCGTGAGAACCTGTCTCAAACAAACAAACAAATGCTAAGATCTTTTTTGTTTTGTTTTTTAAATGACTGATTGTGTGGGTTTGGGTTATTAGAGATTTTAAAATGGAGATTTTTTTTTATTTTATTTTGTGTGTCTGTTGCTGTTTTTGTCTTTTGGGTGGGATTATGCTGCAAAGGCTGGCACTTCCCTTCTCTGAGGGCGAATGGACTTGAATCCATTCTTTGTCACAAGCCAAGCAAACTGTCAGACTGCGTCTCAGGAAGATGTTTATTTATATCATCCCCTTTCCTGAAAGCAGTACGCATGCTCCATCAACGTTGTGTTTGCAGTGGCTAAGGATTCTTGTAAGTAGTTTTGTCTTTATAAAGACGATTACAACACCATGTAAAACAGGAAACACACCAAACCCAAAAAATTCAAACTAGCTCCAGAATATCTTGTTTCTTTTACTTTAGATTTTTTTTTTTTAAGGTAGATTTTCTCTGTGTAATAGCCCTGGCTGTCATGGAACTCGCTTTGTAGACCAGGCTAGCCTGGGACTCACAGAGATCCTACCTCTGCCTCTGCATCCCGAGTGCTGGAATTAAAGGCGCGCGGCATGTGCCACCACTGCCCGACTACTTTAGAACATTATTAAGCACACATTTTTCAGATACGAGTCTTGACACTAACAGGACTCAAAACCTCAGAATTTCTGTAAGGGCACGCCTGTAAGCAACCACCACACTGCACTGAGCTCCGAAGAGTATTCTGAAAGAATGGGAGAGAGATGAGGGCAGACGCAGCAGCTTCAGAGAAATTGCCTCCTCTGGAATTTTCCTACGGAACGGGTTTACTATAACACCTGTGTTTCTCACGAGTTTTAAAACTCTGGACCGTTGAGCAGTCCGCCTTTTTTCAAAAAAAAAAAAAAAATTCAAACTGTTTTCCGGTTACAATTTGGCGGGAACAGAAAATTTGAAAATTCAAGCACCGAAGACTTCAAATCACCCACATGACATCATACATACAATAAGTATTCCATTTTTTAATTTATCCAGTACCCCACTATCCAACACACAGAAATACTGCAACTTTTGCATCCCCCCAAAAAGAGGGGAAAATGCAAGAGCCCCATCGCAGTTCCGGAGACACTCTGCGCGCGGTTTTGTTACAAGTGTATCCAAATGTCCCAGCACCTGGGACTTGTCGGGCAACGCTCATTTCTGCTTCACTTGCTCTGCAGCTTCCGGAGGTGGTGGCTGTGTCTGGAAGCGGAGCTTGCCAAGCTGGACGACAAGATGCTTCGCACCCCCAAGTGCTCGAGGTGCCGGAACCATGGCTACCTGGTGCCAGTCAAGGGCCATGCGGGCAAGTGCCGCTGGAAGCAGTGCATCTGCGACAAGTGCTACCTGATCACCGAGCGCCAGAAGATCATGGCTGCCCAGAAGGTGCTCAAGACACAAGGTACCGAGGAGCAGGCGGCGACCGGGGGCACGCAGGGGCCCCAGCTGCCTCCTGGGGCTCCGGTGGCGGCCCCCGCTGCTGCTGCCGCCGCCGCCGCCACCGCCTCCTCGAGCTCGAGCCTTTGCCCACAGGCCAGGGTGGCTCCGGGAGGCGCAGGGCCAGGCCCCGTGGCCACCTGCTTCCTCGAGAGGCCCCCGCAGGCCTGCAGCCCAGGCCCGAGCGCCTTCCAGCTGGTCCCAGGCGGCCGCCCGGGCCCCAGCACCTTCCAGCCTGCTCTGGGGAGCCCCGGGGGACCGCACGACCGTCCCTCCGCGTGGCTGCCCCCCGCCAGCCCGCAGCCGCCCAGGCCCGAGTCCTGCGGGCCCGAGCCGCGCCTGCCGCTGCGGCCCGTGCCCCGACTGCCGTTCACCGACTACGGTAAGCCCGGCCTCGTGCAGCCGACGGTTCCTGGGGCCTGCGTCAGGCCGGCAGCCTCGGGCTCTAAGCTGGCGTCCCAGACGGGGGTCGGGGTGGGGAAGGCGCCTTCCCCAGGTAACCCCAGACAGGGATCTGGGTGGGTGGCTGCTGGGGGCAATGGGAAAAGGCTGGTGGGAGAGAGTGGACGGGGCAGGGCCGGGGAGGCTGAGATGCAGTTGTCTTGCCCTTTGTACTTTTTGCAAGCAAAAAATGGCAGCGGGGCTGCTTTGGCGGTGGCGCCGTCTTGTGGACCCTCTGGGGAAGGAAGGCAGGCCGGGCCTCCCGTGCCGGCTGCTCATCCCCTCCCCCTCCTCCCAAGCCTCGCCCTCCTGCGCCTGCGTGCCCCCCCCCCCCCGCCCCCCCTTGCCATTTTTCTCCCCACGGAGACGCTTTTTGAATTTGCTCTCTGGACTGCGCCTGCGCACCCTGCTCTCGCCTGGCGGAGCCTCCGAGTTTCTCCTAACCGCTGTCTGGCCCAGTGCACCTGCGCTCACGGTTTCGGTCTCACCGGATGTGGTTGGGCATTAAGCGTTTCTGCAACTAGGCCAAGATGTTGCGGCTTTTTTCTCGCCTCACTCTGTGCGTAAATTACATTGTTTCCTATGCAGTCTTGCTTTCACGTTTAAAGTACGATTTTTTTTCCTTTTCCTTTCTCTCTTTTCTTTTCTTTTTTTTTTTTTTTAATAATTGATTTGTAGTGCATTGGTGTTTTGCCCGCATGTATGTCTGTGTGAGGGTGTCAGATCCGCTGGAACTAGAATTACAGACAGTTGTGAGCTGTCATGTGGGTGCTGGGAATTGAGCCTGGGTCCTCTGGAAGAGCAGCCAGTGCTCTTGACCGCTGAGCCATCTCTCCAGGCTCTAAAGTGCGATTTCAAGTAATGGAGAGTTTGAGGCTCTTGGAAAATGCCCCTTGAGATGTAGATGTGGTTTTGGCACCTCCCCATGAGTGTCCCAAAGTCTGAGTCAGCAAGCTGTTCATGTGTAACCTTAGACAAGGCGCTTTCAGTGCCAGACTTTCAGAAATCTGTGAGCCAGAGTAAGTCATCCCTTCTTTAAACTGCCCTGGGTATTGGCCACAGTGACTAACATACCTTCCTTGCCTTCTGGGATCCTGTCCTTGTGGGAAGGATAATGCTCTTCAAAGAATCCTGCTAATCAATGTAGAGAGGTCTGGTAATTGGTGAGCCAGCTGTGACCCAGCATCTGCAAAGGTCTTTGGACGGGTGAAAGTGTGGCCAGGCAGTCAAGGGCGGTGAGGTTGAAAATGAGCAGGAGGGATGCTGTTCCGGTGACTGCAGTGGGAACCACCCGGGGTGTCTGTTCACATCCACACGACAGGAACAGAAATGGAGTGAGGACCACCACACAGAGACTTAGACCCCCCCCTTGGTGCACCAGCACTGTGGAACACCGAGCCTGCTGCCAGAGTCAGGTGTCCCTCCCCAACACCGTGCCACGCCAAGGAGGGAACTGAGAATGCACTGCTCGTCTCGGCACAGGTGTGCCAGAACTCACCCTAAAAGATGGGGCTCGCTGTTAGTGTTGGGTGGCAGTTACGGTAGATTCCTAAGTGGTCAAAGTGCTGGAGATAGGTGACCGTGGAAGGTTAGATGGGATCCCTGTATCACTTCCACCGGGTCCCAGGGAATGGCAAGCTTGGCATCGCGGTCTCCCGGGTCACAGCGAGACAGACATACCTGACTGAAGAAGTCTCCCATTACACCCTAAGAACCTGGGGAAGGGGTGGAGCACGGAGGGCATAACTTGGCTGTTGTCCTCACTAACTCACGGCACCTACTACCTGCTTAAGATTAGGTTCATGAGAACCCCCCACCCCCAGGATCTGGAGGCAATTGCTAGTTGCTGAGCCAGGAAGAGACACTTTTTTTTTTTTTTTTTTGGTTTTTCGAGACAGGGTCTCTCTGTGTAGCTTTGCGCCTTTCCTGGAACTCGCTTTGTAGACCAGGCTGGCCTCGAACTCACAGAGATCCGCCTGGCTCTGCCTCCTGAGTGCTGGGATTAAAGGCGTGCGCCACCACAGCCCGGCTAAGAAACACTTTTTATTCAGTGGTGTGGCCTCCCGCGTTCCTGTAAGTAACCCTCGTTAGTCTTACTGGTTCACACAAAAACACAGAGACAATGAAGTAGGGAAGGGGCCAAATGGCGACGGCCTCAGCGAGGAGAGGGCGAGGGATGAACGTGATCACAATACGTTGTATACACGTGTACAGAAGTATAATGGAACCCGGGATGCGGTGGGATGTGAGGCTCCTTCCGTTGGTTATGCCACTTTGTCGTGCCCCGGGAGACAGCACTGATCCCTCAGGTCTGTGTTATTAACAGCTCTCTCATTGTCTTCTCAGGGCATCCTCTGAGATTCAGCTCTGATCGTGTCGGGGGAGCTGGGTACCCCGAGAGAGAGCCTTTCCAGCAGTGCCCTGCCTGCGTCCCCATGCCATCCTACCAGCCCTTCCCACCGGATGGCCAGGCTGCATCCTCAGCTCTGGGGATCCCTCAACAAAGAAGCTTCCGTCATGTCTCGTGCAGCCCCTACCATGGGGGCAGCTTGGTAAATCAGAGCCCGACTCCTTTCCAAGTTGGTCCTTATCCCAGCTGCCCTCACCACTCTCACTGGTCCTCAGTCCCCGAGAGCCGGCTGTCATAAGGGGGTGTCTCTAGGAGTGCACACACAGGTGGGTCTGCACCCCCAGGCCTGAGCTGTGGTGTCCGCTCCTTAAAGTTGGAGGCCAAAAGACACTGGGAGCCCAGGGGTGACCATGAAATTTGGCTCATGCAAGACGGCTGTAGCTTGAGAGTTTTCTTTCCAAGTCCTACCAAGCCCAGGCAGTCCAACAGCCCATTTATAAAATAAACACACAGACGCTTATATTATTTAAACTGTTAGGCCTAATGGCTCAGGCTTCTTGTTAACTGTTTTTATATCTTAAATTAACCCATTTCTATTAATCTATACTTTGCCACGTGGCTTACCGGTACCTTACACCTTCCTTGTCATGGCGGCGACTGGCAGTGTCTCCCCCTCTGCCTTCCTCTTCCCAGAATTCTCCTCTCTGTTAGTCCCACCTATACTTCCTGCCTAGCTACTGGCCAATCAGTGTTTTATTTATTAACCAATCAGAGCAACACATTTGACATACAGAACATCTCACAGCAGACAGCTGCTAGAAAGGCCTTTATTCTGCTGAGCACCAATGCCACAGGTCTCGTGAATGAGACTTGGGATTCAGGACACTGGTTGGTTTGCCTTCAGGGATGCCCTGCTTCAAGCCCAGGTATTTTCTGCTATCCCAGGTGTGTCTCAGAGGCAGAGAAAACCTGGCTTTTGACTCTCATGGCACCATTTACTGCCCAGCCTGAAAGATGTGGGTGCTCCCTTTGCCCCCATTACAGTCCAGGAGAACAGGTGTCACCAGCTTGCAGACAAAGAGAGGCCCAGTGAAACCTGCAGCACACCGTCTGCTCACACAGAAGCCTGGGCTGGGCACCCAGGGCAGGGCTCTGCCGACGACAGGTCCACCAGACGCTTTTGTTAAGGATGCCATTCCAGTCCGTGTTTGGGGCTGAGCTGTCACACCGGCCCCAGGCAGAAGCTGTGTTCCAAGGAGAGACTTGGAATTAGAATGCTGACAATCCCCTTCCCACCCTCTCCACTCCCCCCCCACATCTGGATTAAACCTAAGAGCCAGTAGATGATTTTCACTCATGTGCTGCCGCCCTCACCACAGGCTTGACACACACCCAGTGACCTCCCCTTGTCCCTGCCTACTCTGTGCTTCTGTATGTGCCTCCTCTAGTCCCCTCTTCCCAAGAGTGCCCAGCCCCTGGAGTTGGGCAGACCTAGGGAGCAATCCTCCTTCCTCCAAGCCCTGAACCCTGGGGAGTTCTGGTCTCCAAAGTCCCTTCGGGAAAGTCCCCAGGCTCAGCTAAGATATGGCTGCATCCCTGCTTGTCTTCATTCATGTAGCAGGTGTTTGCTGAACACCCCTGGCCCAAGTGCCCTGTACACAGAAGTGTCTCTGCCCCCATGGGAACTCCCCCGCCCCATTAGAGAAATAAATGATGTGATTGATCGGCCTGCCTGGCTCACTGTCTCCCTCTCCGTCCCTCCTTCTCTGTGTCCATGCAGGTGTCAGAACCAGCCCGGGACCTCCAGCCAACCTACTGCTCACCACCGCCACCTCCGCTGCCGCCTCCGCCACCGCAGCCTCCACAGCAGTCCAACTTCCTCCCGTCAGGCTATCTCTCCGCTCTCCACTTACTGGCGCCGCCGCCGCCGCCACCATCTCCCCCGTCTTTCTCACTGACCATCCTGTATGACACAGACAAGGAGGATACCAGTAAGAGACCAATGTCTCCAGCTCCAATGAGCTGGGAAGACTTTGTGGAGGAGAAGTGGGGGTGGAGAGGGGTCTTGGGCTGAGCTCCGTCCTGTAGCCTCTCATGGTCTGTAAATGCACCCGGGGAGGTTGGAATGGCTTTGAAGGCCTTCTCTAACTTCATACGTAGGACTGACTCTTCCCCTGACAGCGCTATGGCAAGGGGTGGAAGAAGTGGACTCTAGGTGTGCTCCGTGGATCAGAGGTTCCCGGACTTTTGTTTTTTTTTTTTTTTTTTTTTTTTTTTTCTTTTGGTTTTTCGAGACAGGGTTTCTCTGTGTAGCTTTGCGCCTCTCCTGGAACTCGCTTTGTAGACCAGGCTGGCCTCGAACTCACAGAGATCCGCCTGGCTCTGCCTCCCGAGTGCTGGGATTAAAGGCGTGCGCCACCACCGCCCGGCTTTCCCGGACTTTTGATCAAAGACTTTTGATGACCTACAGCCATAGCAGGAGCCACTCTGGAGACACCACTGTTGTCACTCCCCAATGGGATGACAGGAGCTAGAGAGTGCCTGGCAGTTCTGCCATTGCTGCCTGGGAGACCTGAGCACGGAGCCTCAGGTGTCTCCCCCATAACACCGTCCCCCCTCATAGGGTCAGCAGGCCTTTGGGATTTATGAGCACTCTGCAATTTCTTTGTAATTTTTTTAGAAAATTGATATTTTATTTTTATGCGTATGTTTGTATATGTGGGGGATGTGGTGGGCAGAGGATAACCTTCAGGAACATGGTCCATCTCCTTTGAGACAGGGCATCTCATTGTCATTGGCCTGGAGCTCACCGACTAGGCTAGAGTGGCTGCAGAGAGCTGGGAGACCCCGCTGTCCCCACCTTCCTAGCCGGCATGCCTCTCGGGGCTTCCAGGGAGCACACTCAGGTTCTTCTCATGCTGGAAGGCGCGTGCTCCGGCAACGCAGCTGTCTCCCCAGCCCTGGGGGTTTCTTTCTTCCTTTTTTAAACTCAGTTTTAAAAACTTAGCTCTTTTTCGTGTATGTGTGACTGAAGGTCGGGGAGAGCTCTGCGCCCTGCGAGCTAAGTCATCTCTCTGTCACACCACCTCTTCATTTGGTTTTTGTTTGTTTTTTTGAGGGCCCTTTTGGCTTTAATGTTTCTTTTTATTTTCTTTTTAGATTTTTTTTTAAATTTGTGTGTACAAATATGTATGTTTGTCGAATGTGTGCAGCTGCCTGTAGAGGCCAGGAGAGGGCATCGGGTCCCCTGGAGCTGGACTTAAGGCAGTTAGTGGTCCAACGCAGATAGATAGACGCTAGGGACTGAACTCAGGTCATCCACAAGAGAAGCAAAGGCTGCTAACCCCTGAGCCGCCTCTCCAGCCTGGTCTCAGGCTTTCTGAGGCTTTAGTCTTTTCAGTCTTCTGGGTCTCCTGCGATTTGGGAAAAGTTGGACAATTCAAAAAGCTCTTTAATGTAAATATCAAAACTGTCCAAGGGACAGGCAGAGTCTGGTGCTATCCAGTTTTACCGAAAAGGACAGTGGAGCCCACAGCACACTTGCCGTGTGGCTGGCGTAGTGTGACTTGAAGCTCGCTGGCTGGTAGCCTGAGCACACACTTCGGTCTTGTCTGTACTGACTATGTGACCTTGGGCAAACTCACACTGTCTGTGGCGCTTCAGGTCCAGCACCCGCCAAAGTGGACAGATAGCGGTCTCTGTCTCGTGAGACTCTTCGGAGGATGAACTACAGTCAGAAGCCAGCAAGGCATTCAGGAAATTAGCTGCCCCTTATGTTCACCGATGTCTGTGACAGAGGGCAAGTGGAGGTTCATAGCTGGGAGAAACCAGCCAGGAAGAGCCAGGCTGGATGGGGGACGCAAGGCTGTTCCGTGTGGCCAGGGCCAGAAGCCAGTCTCTTGCCCAGCAAATGAAAGCAGAGTCACTCTCCACAGGAGCCTGGGGACAAGAGAAGGCCTTGGAGGAAGTCTGCATCTGAGGACTGGTGGCTCAACCTCTTTCTCATCTCGTTCTTTGTCCTTTACAGATGATCAGGATGCGGAGGCGCTCACCGAGCCCAGCCAGCACTCCTCCCAGGAGCAGTCCAACTAAGCTGCAGGCCGCCGCGCAGGCCATGGGCGGGGAGGGGCGTATACGGCAGCAATTATTTTTTCCACCTTTGTTCATGTTCTCTAGCGAGGAAGGATATTGATAGGTGTAAAATGGCAGCTAGTTCTGATTTCACGACAGGAGGATGAGTGTGGTTCCCAAGGTTCTCTGGACCGTGTGTGTGTGTGTGTGTGTGTGTGTGTGTGTGTGTGTGTGTGTGTGTGTGTGTGTTAAAGTGGTATATGAAGGGAGAGAGTGTCCGGGTGGGGCAGGGTCTTTGAAGAATGGAGGCTGGTGAAACACAAGGTTAGGAATGAATTTAGCCATCCTGGGCCATGCCACTTATGAAATCCACCTCTACAGGTGGCCTCTGATTTCCCCAGGCCTCACGCAGGACAGAAGGCACCATCCATTTCAGCCTTCTGCCCCCTTTGCCCGATCCCCAGGGCTGGGTACCACAAACATTAAGGCTTCCAGCCTAGGCAGGGCTGGTGCCAGGGGCTGGGATGTTGACAGCAGGTCTGCGGCATCCTGTCTTTGCCCCGGTCCTTGTCCAGTCAGTGAACTTCCTGACAACGGGGCCACTTCACTTCTCCGTGAAGCTTAAGCAGTGATAGGCATCCTTTCTCATTTAAAAATTTTTAGTTTTCGTGTTGGATGTTTTTATGGTAGGGAACTCACAGGCACTGAAGCAGTTCTCAGAGCATAAGTTTGTTCTCTGAGGACAGTTGAGCATTGAATAAAGTGAGCATTAGAAACCATTGTGGAAGACGTCTCTTTAATTCTCGCAAAAGGCTGTTGGGCAAGCGCCTGGATGGGGAGCTCGGGGCACCTGGGTTCAGGGGTCGGTAGTGCTGAGGCAAATCTCCCTGGCTTGCCTTTCCTGCCCCGGCCCTTAGGAGTCAAGTGGGATGATCTGAGGCAGGAGGCTCCATTTCTCTGTTCTCACTAAGTGCCCCAGGATAGCCTCAAACTTGGGAGCCCCCAGCCTCAGCCTCCCCGCTACCGTTATGATGAGAGAGGAGAGTTTAAGGAATAGATGTAAACGCTTTTGAAATGTCTAGGGTATCTTCCCTGACTCCAGCTCCTTCTGTGGTCTCTACAGAGGAACATGGTTTTTGAAAACAGAACTTGATCCTATTCTGCTGTTTAAGGATTCTGAGCTGTTCTCCTGTCTCTCTCAACACTTGTTCCTTCATCTACAAAGCAACCCTGTTGCAGGCCGAAGATAAAACTTGATGTGCAGTGCTTACCTAACCTGTGAGGCCCCAGGTCATGCTTCCTTCGTTAACTGGATTTGGACCCAGCAGTACCCAGCTCTGCCCAGGAGGGTCATGACATCATTTGGGAGAGACAGATAGTCCAGTGGCACTAGTACCAGGGCAGAGATGGGGCAGGGGAGGGCTAGTCAGAGAAAACCTAGTTGAACTGAAGTGCAAGAGTGGGGTAAGAAGTAGGTAAGTACCCTCCATGTTTGGCAGAAGGAAGGGTTTCTCCTGGAGTGAAGGATCCTCACTGAGGAAAGGGCTGGTACCCTGGAAAGCACACTGACCACACACTGTCTTGTCCGCATCCGAGAATCCACAAGAGTCCAAGCATTTCTTGGGTCCCAGGTCAGGGCATCAGGGTCATTAAGAAGTGATACCCTATTTTTTCAACAAGTATGAGGATCAACAGAAGGGTCTGTCTTGTTTGAAGATTCCAGAGCAGGCACTGTTATGAGTGATTCAGTTACTGCTTTACAAAGTGCTCTCTGCGGCAAAAGAAGACCCTGTAAAAGCAGTCTGAGGCCTGCAGGGCAGCCCTGACTTCAGCCTGACCCAGTGCTCCAACCGGTCTGGACCAGGCTGGCCCACGGACTCCCTCCCCTGTGCTGGCCCTACTCCCGGGCCACAGTGTTTCAGGAACCTGGGACTATGGGAGAAGACCTGCCTTCTCTGCTTAGCCTCACTTACCCTGCCTTCACAGGACCCCTGACCTATCAGTACAGCCAAGTGGAGCTGAGTCAGTGGCCTGGCCTTTTTATTACATTGTTTCTCATGTCTCATCAGCACAAATGTGCAAGACAAGGCCTGAACTGCACCTGGACCCACATCCAGACTGAAGCAAGGACAGGATGCTTGCTTAGGTTGTGGGGTTTGTGGAGAAGGATATTAGCTTTCTGAGAAAGTCCCTTCTGTAGGGGTTCCTGCTCACAAGGGCCCAGGGATTTGGGAGGGTTTCTCAATTAACTGAGTCTGTCACCCCACGATCCAGAGATGGCTCAACATCTTTTGGTTTGGGGGTACCAAGTGAGGCAGGCAGCCTGCTGCAATGCTACCCCCTCACTGGTTTGAGGTAGGAGGCTTTCCTTCCTCCTGTGTGACCCCACATTGTCAGTCTGAAGTTGCCCTTTATTCTGGGAGGTCTACCACAGTCATGGCTCTCTTGAAGTGTGTGTGTGTGTGTGGGGGTGCATGCACCCTGAAGCCTTCTGGGCAGTACAATATATGTTCCTCGAATACCCTGCTGGCCCAACAGCAGCCCATGTGGCTGCCTTCTCACAAGCTAGCCCGGCTGCCAACCGCTCTGAATAAGAACTGACATCTTCACTGGGATCTGCTGCCCGCCTGGCTAGCTTTCCCCTTCTTGCTACCCAGCACGGGTACTGGAATGGGTAGAACGGGCCAGACTTAAGCCGAGGAGGGTGGAAAAAGGTCCGGTGTCGGGGCTGCCACCCAGTTTTAACGCTAAGCTACAAGAATATACCGACCTGCCAGCATCCCCGGGAGTCGGATGCAGTGGCAGGATGCCGCCACCAGAGGGCAAGCGGGCCGTAACTGGAGGCGGGGCTCGTTGCCTAGCGACCGTCTCTGCCACGGTGGTGCAGCTCACAGCTGTTTCACTGATGTAGCTCAAAGAATTGAGGGTTTCTGGGGCGCGATTGCTGAAGCAGCCCTCGGGGATAGGAGATTTCACTGAAAAATCAAAACTGTGATCTATGTGATCTCTAGCCTCTCGGCAATTCATCCTTCTTTGTCTTCCAACACCACCTTCCGTGAGTCCCCTCGGTATCCCGCGTCTCCTGCGCTTTTGCGCATGCGAGTCACCCAGTCATCTTTTCTTGTTACTCTCGAAGACAGGGCCTGCAATCCCAGAACCCCGAGCCCGGTTAGGAGGCTCTGGAGGACCAGTGACTGTCCTCGCCAGACTGCGCTTACCGGAGGCCCGGATGAGTGCTCATTCGTCTCTGTGCCACCAACTCTGGACTCTACATTGGTTAGGCCAGCAGCTGTGGGCCTCTTGTAAATGAGTGAAGTTCAGGGCGTCCTGTGGACTCCGGGGCGGAGTGGAGGTGAATCACTCTGCTTTGGTCGTCCACTGCTGCGTTCTTTGTCCTACATTTTTTTTTTTTTTTTTTTTTTTTTTTTTTGGTTTTTCGAGACAGGGTTTCTCTGTGTAGCTTTGCGCCTTTCCTGGAACTCACTTGGTAGCCCAGGCTGGCCTCGAACTCACAGAGATCCGCCTGGCTCTGCCTCCCGAGTGCTGGGATTAAAGGCGTGCGCCACCACTGCCCGGCTTGTCCTACATTTTTGCTCTGCTGGAGCCTCTCAGGGGCCAGAGGAAACCCTTGAAACCCCACACCGAGCCAAGAATTGCACTCCTTCCCACACGGCACCCTCACCACAGCCATGGTGTGAGTCCTACTGTGGAAAGGTAAGCGAAGAGAGAGCAATTTACCCAACTCACAGTTTGTAAGCGGCAGAGCTCCAGGCAGAAGTGGAGGTGGGGCACACATCCCCAGGTGCCAGCTGTAGAGTTTAAATGTCCGTTTTGTACTGCTTGTCGTCCAGAGAACGTTGGGACACATAACCCATGCTCTCACCCTGTCACCCTCCAGCAGAGTAGCCTGAGAATGTCTGCCTCCATGCATAATTGTCCACACCACTCACTACAACACAGAAGATCTGAGAGAATTCTAAAGCAGGTATCCTAAAGGAAGCATCATGGGGAACCAAGAGCCGTTGGGGTTCCAGGTGTATGCCCACTAGTCAGAAGGTGTCAACATGGCCTATTGTCTGCTGTCCATGTTCTTGTGGCTAGGGGTGAAGGCAACAAGCGGCCTCCAAAGCTATACTTCAAGGTTGACTCCCTGTATTTCACTCAAGAGAAGCAGTCCACTGTGGTGGTCTCAGTGTTTCTTGAGAACAGGATGGGGCATTCTCTGCACCCTCTTTGGAGACAAAATGGGCCTTGGATAGGGGTGAGATTGTCTCCCTGTCGTCCTGGGCAGGAGAGACATACATAGCCTCCTTCACTCCTAAATACTGTTTCCATGGCTAGGGATTAGACCTCCCTTACAGGGAACTACATAGAGGCCCCAAATGCACTATGGTTGGCTCCCCTTGGCCAAGGCCACTCTTACCCCTTGCCTCTTCCTGGCTGTGTGCTCTTGGGGACATCACACAGTGTCTCCATACCTCCCTTTGCCCCTGGTAACACTGCTCAGGGTATGCTGAGGATTCAGGAGCTCTTGTGTGAAGCACTTCCCCCATGGATGCCCAGTACATAGTACTTGTGTCATTGGTCACATGAAAGGTCGCCTCCTCCTTGAGACCATGGCAGAAGCCTATTATCTTCGAAGTGCCACCATCATGACTGTGTCCTCCCGGGTGTTCCCCATCACCTAGTCCCTGCACTATGCCAACTGCTTTCCAGAAACCCTGTGAATCCTCCATGACCCCTCCCGGGAGGCACTCCAATGCCTCCTCTTACAGCTGACAAAATGGAGGCCTATGAACGTGAGTCCCCCGCTTAGGGAAATGTCTGGAAGTGGAGAGTGGACGAATTTCCAGGTCCACCTGAGTTCAAAACCAAGTTCCCAACTGCACTGTGCCCTCCTACTTCTCAGGGGACCACTGAGAATCTTAGGGAGATGTGGTAGCCCTCTCCAGCTCCAGGGGGCTCCACTACTCAGCTGCCACCCAGAGCCTGGCTGTCAACGGGCAATGATCAGTGTGGATTTTACATAGGAAAAAATAATTTTAAAAAGGCTGGTCGGCCGGCACACACCTTTAATCCCAGCACTCGGGAGGCAGAGCCAGGCGGATCTCTGTGAGTTCGAGGCCAACCTGGTCTTCAGAGTGAGATCCAGGAAAGGCTCCAAAACTACACAGAGAAACCCTGTCTTGAAAAAACATACAGCCAGGCGGTGGTGGCGCACGCCTTTAATCCCAGCACTCGGGAGGCAGAGCCAGGTGAATCTCTGTGAGTTCGAGGCCAGCCTGGGCTACAGAGCAAGATCCAGGAAAGGCGCAAAGCTACACAGAGAAACCCTGTCTCGGAAAAACAAAAAAAAAAAAAAAAAAGAAAGAAAAAAACATACATACATAAATAAATAAATTTCAAATTCAGGTTGGAAGGATGGTTCGGCAATTAAGAGTGCTTGCTGCTTTTGCAGAGCACCCAAGTTGGTTCCCAGCCCCCACACAGATGCCTCACAGCAACCTATAACTCCGATTCCAAGGGATTCAGCACCCTCCGGCTTCAGTGAACACTTGCGTGCATGTGGTGCACATAAACTCGGCAGGCACACACACAGAACCACGAATGAAGATAAATAAATAAACCTTGAGAAAAACAACTTCCAAACTCATTTCACTTTGAAAAATGAACAAACATGACTTTTTTTTTTTTTTTTTTGGTTTTTCGAGACAGGGTTTCTCTGTGTAGCTTTGCACACACAGAACCACGAATGAAGATAAATAAATAAACCTTGAGAAAAACAACTTCCAAACTCATTTCACTTTGAAAAATGAACAAACATGACTTTTTTTTTTTTTTTTTTTTTTTTGGTTTTTCGAGACAGGGTTTCTCTGTGTAGCTTTGCGCCTTTCCTGGAACTCGCTTTGGAGACCAGGCTGGCCTCGAACTCACAGAGATCCGCCTGGCTCTGCCTCCCGAGTGCTGGGATTAAAGGCGTGCGCCACCACCGCCCGGCTCAAACATGACCTTTTAAAACAAGTGAATGTTAATAATTTGAAGTAGATGAGAAAAATTTCAATCTTAATGCTGTTAGTTCAAATGTAACCTAAGAAACAGTTTTGTGTCTATCTGTCCATCTGTCTGTCTGTTTTTGAGATAGCATTTCGCTATGTAGGCCAGTTTTAGTTCACACTCAAAATCCTCCTGCTTCAGCTCCTCAGTACTGGGATCACAGACATGTACTATTACACTTTGCTATAGAAAACAGTTTTGCTTTTCCCTAGAATAATGTTTCCCGTGGTCATTTCTCCGGGTTCTCCGGGCTGTTGTTGTTAAGGCACCCGTGTCTGATATCAGTTGCGTGTACATGTGCCATGAACCACCTTTAGGAGTCTGTTCTCTCCCTGTACCACGGTGACTCCACAGGTCTCACTCAGGCCCTCGGGTTTGTGTGGTAGGTGCTCTTGTCCACTAAGCCGTCTTGCCGGCCCTCTCCAGGATGCTTTAGAAACGGTGAATTACAAATGTAGGTAACACCTGAAACTCCATAATTTGTAATAAAGGTCTAAGGTAGGAATGGAATTCATCCCCACCTGTGTTACTCTCACTCTGTTTCCCCCTCGCAGACCTCCTTCCTGTCTCGTCCCAGGCATGGTTTGAACATACACAAGCCTTTTCTGTAAACTTTAGCGTGAAGATAATTGCAGGGTCACTGCAGTTGTGAGAGATAATACAGCTTTCCACCCACAGTCTTGTGGAGCACTACCACACCCACACTGGTGTGCTCTGCCCAGTCTGCCCACAGGCAGCTTCACACTTCACGTCTGAGCTCACTGAGGTGAAGGAAACGGTTCAGTTTGGCGTATATGGGTGTCTAATAGCTCTAGTTTCTTCCATTGCGTTTTACACCTTTGGAGAAAGCTGAGCATGTTTCTGAGGGCCTGTGTGGGGTTCTATGTTCTGTTCCAGGCATATATATTGATATTCACTCTCTACCTCCCCTCTCCTCTCTCTCGCTCTTATTTTTTTCTCTCTCTCACTTTTGAGACAGGGTCTCATGTAGCCCAGGGTGACTTCAAAGTCCCTAACCAAAGATGACCTTGGACTGACTCCTGGTCCTCCTGCCTCCACCTCCACAGTCTGGGGTTGCAGGCATATGCCACCACGCCTCCCTGGGATCCGTTTCTTAACCATGCACAGCAGCAGATGATTGACACTGACTTGGCATGAGGCTGTGTTTCTGTGTCATGGACCTTTGTCAGTTGGTGAGGCCATTAACAAAGGCCCTCTGAAAATCACCCACGAGGTTACAGAGGAAACCAGTGACGTTTCACACACCTGTCAAAATAGAGACGTACCTACATGTACTTCTGGACTAACCCACCAAGTAACAAGACCTAGCAGTGGCTAGCTATTAATAGCTTCAAAGTACAGCTGTGACTGGTCTCTTCAGATATTCGCAACAGTGTAAGGTGATCTGAGAATATCTATGATTTCTATCCATGACCAGGTCACACTTTGTTCAAATTGGACTTCTGACCTTCCTTGCATCATTGAAGGAAGCAGTGGCTTACAGGTAGAAGTGAGTGACGATCAAGACACGATTCTGTCTGCAGAGGCTTTCATTCTCTCCTGGATCCCAGCCGTCACCGTCTGTATCGGAGCTTAGGGAGCTGCATAGTTTCTTCATCCTTATCATCCGTGTAGTATTTTATTGAACAGAAGTTTCTTAGTGTATGTAACCAGTCTCCTACTTGTTTCTAATCTTTTGCTTTTGCTGATAATTTAATTTCTTAAAAGTTTCTCCTGGGAGGGCCACTGTGCTGACCCCATTGCCTCCAGCAACCCTTGTCCAGCGGTGGGTAGCCAGCCAGCCTGGTCTACAGAGGGAACCTGGCAAGCCCCAGGCCCAGCTTTCCATCTTGGGATTTCCCACTCCCTTCCCACGCCTCGCCGGGCCCAGCACCGGGTTCCACGGCTGCGCTTTGGAGCCAGCCATGGGGTAGGTGGCCTGCAGAGGCTTCCCCAAGCTGTGCAGCATCCTGCTAGCAGATGGAAAGCTCTTCTATGCCTTTGGGCTACATTTTATTAACAGCAGATCACAGGATGCTAACATTTTATCATGTCAGCTTTTGCATTTGAGCTAGTGCAGGCACTGGCCTGCGAACAATTAGCTGCTGGGTGGTGTTTTTCTTCATCTTTTTCTTTTAAAAATGAGAATCAGAAAATCTGTTTGCTGGCTCTTTTTTTTCTTTCTTTCTTTCTTTCTTTCTTTCTTTCTTTCTTTCTTTCTTTCTTTCTTTCTTTCTTTCTTCCTCTCTCTCTTTTCCTCTCTCTTCCCCCTTCTCCATCTCTCCATTCGTTCATTCCTCCCTTCTCTCTCTCTCTGTTTTCTCTTTCTCTTTACTTCGTCTTGGTAGCAATCCTTCCAGGGACACTCAGTGTGGACCTGGCTGTTTTCCCACATCCACAGGCCGTCATTTCCATCATTTCCAGGTACAGTCTGGTTACCCGGCAAGCACTGACTTGTCTTCCAGTGTTGTCCAGCACTTCCTGCAACAGCTGCCCTCAAGGAAAAGAGATCTTCGCACCTCATTCTGATGTGGAGTGGACCTGGCTTTGAAGCTTACCTCTCCAGATGTCAGCCACTAATTAAGTCAGTGTTTTTCTACATCTGGCTCTTAGACAGTTTTTTTTTTTTTTTTCCAATTTGGAGTGAATTTTTTACTACCATGGCATATTCACATCAGTCATGGAGTGATGTCAGCCACCATCTGCAACATCAGACAGGGCCTATGTTCCATCTACAGCATTAGTACATTTATTGGGCGTCTACAATGTGTCAGGCCTCGTGCTGGGCTCTTAAGACAAGATGGATGTTTCTCACCCGCACCAGCTTCCTGTTACCTAGGGCTGAGCTATCCCCCACATAAAACTGTTCCCCTCTCTCTACTCCCATGCTGGCCTGCAAAGCCTCTTAACCCCATCCAGCTGACCACCACAGTGTTCTATGTCCTGTCCACGAGCACCGCAGGTGTTCTGTGCCCCATCCACGGGCACCGCAGGTGTTCTGTGCCCCGTCCACGGGCACCGCAGGTGTTCTGTGTCCCGTCCACGGGCACCGCAGGTGTTCTGTGTCCCGTCCACGGGCACCGCAGGTGTTCTGTGTCCCGTCCACGGGCACCGCAGGTGTTCTGTGTCCCGTCCATGAGCACTGCAGGTGTTCTGTGTGTTCTGTGCCCCATCCATGAGCACCGCAGGTGTTCTGTGTCCTGTCCATGAGCACTGCAGGTGTTCTGTGTCCCGTCCATGGGCACCGCAGGTGTTCTATGTCCCGTCCATGAGCACTGCAGGTGTTCTGTGTCCCGTCCATGGGCACCGCAGGTGTTCTATGCCCCTTGGCCCCTGCTGTACTAGCATTTCCCCAGAGCCTCCAGACCTTGCTCTTACAGCACCTTCCCCCCAGATTGCCGTCCCCTATTTGCTGGCCTCTTCCCCTGGCCTCTTCACTGAATGGAGCCAGCCTCAATCTCCCTGCTGTACCTTGAACATCTCCCCAAGATGCCACTGTTTTTGCCTCCTCTTGGGCTCCTGACAGGTAAGGGCTACAGCTAACCTACACTTCGGGGTTACCAAGGACATCATTCTGTGTCCTGTGTTCCTTTGTACGCATTCATCTAGGCCAGTGGTTTTTTTTTTTTGTTTGTTTTGTTTTGTTTTGGTTTAGTTTTTCACGACACGGTTCCTCTGTGTAGTTTTGGTGCTTGTCCTGGATCTCACTCTAGACCAGGCTGGCCTTGAACTCACAGAGATCCACCTGGCTCTGCCTCCTGAGTGCTGGGATTAAAGGCGTGCACCACTTCCACCCAGCTCTCTCTCTCTCTCTCTCTTTTTTTAAGAAATTTTTTTTTTATTCATTTTACATACCAATCACAGATCCCTCTCTTTCTTCCTCCCACCCCTCCAGCCTCCCTCCCTAACCCACCCCCCATTCCCTCTTACAAGAAGGTAAGGCCTCCCATGGGAAGTCAGCAGAGCCTGGTACACTCAGTAGAGGCAGGTCTAAGCCCCTCCCCCTGCCTTAAGGCTGTATGAGGTGTCCCACCATAGGTAGTGGGCTCCAAAAAGCCTGCTCATGCACGAGGTTCTTAATCTGTGGGTTGCAACTCTGTTTGCGGGGGAGGGGAGGTCGAATGACCCTTTCACAGGGGTCGCCTAAGACTATTGGAAAATACAGATATTTACATTACAATTCATAACAGAAGCAAAATTACAGTTATGAAGTAGCAATGAAAATAATGTTATGGTTGGGGGTCACCACAACATGAGGAACTGTATTAAAGGCTCACAGCATTAGGAAGGGTGAGAACCACTGATCTAGGCCTCAGCTGACATGACCCTTAGTGATTTCTGCCTTGTGCCTGGTCTGCCTTCCCTTGGGTGTTGGGCATCGCATTGGGTTCTAGACCCTGCCTTCGAGCTGACGTTCTTTCTCTGGGCAGCTAGCTCATTTAGATCCATGTCCTTATTTCTTGTCTTAGTGCCCTGGCTAGTTTTATGTCAATTTGATACAAGCTATAGTCATATGAAAGGAGGGACCCTCAACTGGGAAAAAAATGCCTCTATAAGATCTAGCTGTAGGGCATTTTCTTAGTAAGTGATTGATGGGGGAGAGCCCAGCCCATGGTGGGTGGTGCCATCCCTGAGCAGGTGGTCCAGGGTTCTATAAGAAAGCAGGCTGAGCACCCCTCCATGGCCTCTGCATCAGCTCCTGCCTCCAGGTTCCAGCCCTGCTTGAGTCCCTGGCCTGACGTCCTTCAGTGATGGGCTATGATGTGGAAGTGTAAGCCAAATAAACCCTTTCCTCCCCAACTTGCTTTTGATCATGGTGTTTCATCACAGCAATAGTAAGACAGTTAGTGTCAGCTGTCAACACAATGTAGAGCCAAGTGGGAAGGGGGGTCCTCAGTGAAAGAACTGCCTCTATCCTATGGACCTCCGGGCACGTCTGCGGGGCATTTTCTTGCTCTCTGATTGATGTGGGAGGGCCCAGCCCACTGTGGACAGTGCCAGCCGGTCTGGGCTGTATAAGAAAGCTAACGGAGCAGGAGCCTGTGAAAGAGCCAGTGAGCTGGACCCTCCATGGTTTCCGCTTCAGCTCTTGCTTGAGTTCCGGCCCTGACTTTCCTCAGTGATGGGTTCTGACCTGGAAATGTAAGCCAGACAAGTCCTTTCCTCCCAGGTTGCTTCTGGCCAGGGTGTTTCATCACAGCAATAGAGAGGAAACCAGACCCCGCCACACCCAGCACAGGGGGCTAGCCTGGACTGGCCCTGTGTTGCTTTGGTCAGCCCAGCCTCTCTAACTTCATGTCTGAAAGACATCCAGGCATCCCCAAAATGTTAAGGAACAGGCCACAAAGCCCATGCACATGGTCTCATTTTAGGGTGATATCACTTCAATCACTTTCCCGCTCAGAGCCTGGTCTAGAACCTGAGTCAGATGGCAGGGGTTGGGGAGAGGCCAGTCCACCTGTGGAGCAGACATATTGGCTACATGTAATTACCATGTCTGTAGCTGACGGACGGGATGGGGTCAGTAACTATGACTTCCTTCTTCTCGAAGTCTCCAAGCCCCTCAGCTGGGATAGTTCTGCACTCACAGGTGGCTGGATTCTTCTTCTTGCCAGGCCCGTGGTTCTCACTGAGTACTATTATCTGACCTCACAGGGCCCCGCTTCGTGAAGAGTTCTTCCTTCCCTAGTGTTTAGCTGAGCCCAGTTGTTCCCTGGCGACCAGGATCACTCATCTAGGCCCTGTGGCTACTCCTTGTCCATCAGGGAAACAGCCCGAGGAGCTGGGCTCAGTCAGAATGTAGCCTAATTGAGTGGAATCGCAGCTGTTCTTCCACGAAAGCCTTTGAGGACTGAGACCTCCAAGCCTACTGTCTTAGCGAGGGTTTCTGTTGCTGGGAAGAGACGCCATGAGCACAGCAACTCTTGTAAAGGAAAACACTTAATTGGGGCTGGTTTACAGTTCAGAGGTTTAGTCCATTATCATCATGGTGGCATGCAGGCAGACATGGTGCTGGAGAAGGAGCTGAGAGTTCTACATCTTGATCCGCAGGCAGCAGAAGCAACTCTGACGCTGGGTGTAGCTTGAGCATAGGAGACCTGAAAGCCCACCCCTACAGTGACACACTTCCTCCAACAAGACCACACCTTCTAATAGTGTGACTCCCTATGGGAGTCGTTTTATTTCTTTTTTTAAAATTTATTTATTTTAGTGTGCATTAGTGTTTTTGCCATGGGTGTAGGGTCCCTTGAAATTAGCATTACAGATAGTTGTGAGCTACCATGTGGGTGCTAGGAATTGAACCCGGGTCCTCTGGAAGAGCAGTCAGTGCTCTTAACCTCTGAGCCATCTCTCCAGCCCCCCATTTCTTTCAAACCATATCTACCGAACCCAAGGTTATTGCCTTAGGTTGGTCCTCAAAAGCAAGCCCAAGGTGAGGTTTCGTGTACAAGTGATATGTTAAAGATATGATCAGGGTAGGGGCAGGGAAGGGAGCTGGGGATGCAGGGCGGGGAAGGGCAAGAAGTCAAGGAGATCTTGGCCTCTGCCCGAGCCAAGGCAGCCCCAAGGGGAAGCCCACTCCAAACTGTCTGTGTCGCTCGTGGACAGAGGAAATTCTGCACCTGCTGAGCCCGTGACCCAGCAGGCTCTGGACGTCCAAGGGACGCTGTCTGAAGAGTGTTCAGATGGGACTGTGGGAAGCAAAAAGAGAAAATGCAGGGAAGCTCCTAAGACAGCGCTAGAGCATCCGGGCAGAGTTCCAGCAAAACCCGCCAGGCCACTGAGAGCGGAAACAGAATCCATAAGCAGATTGTTAGGAAAGGAAAGGCTGGGCTGTGGTGAAGGCTACCCAACTGTGTGACTGCACCGAGAGCCATGGAATATACATTAGGTAAGTTAGTGGCTGGGGTTGTGAGGAAATAGTGTGGGCCACACGACGCCGGACTTTGTGTTGAGCGCGTGCCTTTCTTATGGGTAAGTCCCCCCCCACACACACACAGGGAGCTGTCTCCCAGCCAGTGCTGGAATCATTTTCAGCAGGCCACGCCACTATCCTCCTTGGCTCGCCGCCAGGTGCAACCCCACTTTGCTCACTATTAATTGAGTTCCTGGGTTGGAGGCCTTCCAGCTGATGATAGACAAGGTATCCTGTAGGGCTCCAGATGGCCACATTGGCAGAAGTCTCAGGCCCAGGAGAACCTCTATCCAGAGTCCAAGAGAACTAACTGCTGCCCCCTTGTGACGGAAAGCTCACGGTGTAGTCACCTGGCTGTCACCGTGGTTTCCTGGGAGCCACGGGCAGGCAGCATTGGCCTGTGTGGTTGGTACAGGGGCAGCCCCAGGCAAATCAGCTTTTGGGGAGAGCAAGTCCATGGCATCATGCCTGTGGGACGTCTCAGGCTTGGAAATTCAGACCGAATGCATGTGTCCCCCGAGGTTGTGTGCTAAAGCTCTGGTCCCCAGTGGCTATCCTCGGAGATGGGGTCAGGGTGAGGTGAGGAAGTAATGAAGGGAATGTGTGAGGTCATAAGAGCAGGCCCGGATCTAGTGGAATTAATGGACCTTCTCCTTCCATTCTTCCTCCTCCTCCTCTCCTTCCCCCTTTCCTTGTCTCCCATTACGCACAAAGGGGTCATGAGAACCAGGTGTGGTGGAACACACCCTTAATCCCAGCACTCAGGAGGCAGAGGCAGGTGGATCTCTGTGAGTCCGAGGCCAGCCTGGGCTACAGCGTGAGTTCCAGGACAGCCAGGGCTACATAGTGAGACCCTGTCTTCAAAAAGTAAAAGCAAAAAACAAAGGCATCGTGAGAACCCACAGTAAGATAGAGGCCACCAAGGGACAAGAGGCCTTTGAATGATCTGACAGCATTTTGTTACAGCAACCTATGAAGAGTGAGGCCCTCACTTGCTGTCATGGGTATTCATGGGTCCATCAGAAGTGGAGAGGACTGGCAGGAACAGGCTGACTGATGCCCAAGAGAATGGTTGTTCTTATTTACCCAATCACTTTCCAATAGTTTCCTCTACAAGGGGACTTGAGACATAAGGATCTTTTGCACTGTGGTCCCATGGAGAGATCTATCCATATGCCTACCTGTTCGCCACCAGCTTCCCAGTCTCATTTTTTCCAAGTTCCTGTCCACCCAGAAGCCCCTGACCAAGTCTCCTCCCAATGAGGTGGACCATCAGGTGAGGCTCTCTGCTCAGGGAGGGAGGGCAGCTCTTCATTGTCCTTCAGTCAGGCCCTGAGGGGGGTGCTGGTCCTCTTGGCAGGTTCTGGCATAGCATATAAACCCATTATAAACTAGTCTTCGAGTGGTTTTTCTTCTGTTAACTGGCTGAAAGGAATTCCTTGGCAGAGACTGAGAAGCAGCAGGAGCAGGCTCCAGGGGAGTCCAGGCCGAGCAGCTCACAACTGGCCTGTGCCTTTTGGCCCCATTTTAAATGCTAGAGATGGCGTCCTGACTCAGCAGTTTGCATGGTGGATGCTGTGATTTGGAGGAGCAGATCAAACCCAGTGTATTAGTCACAATTGCTGCTTAACAAATGACTACCCACACGGCTACTTAAACCAATGCTCTTTTATTATCTTAGTCTCTTCTTATTATCAGGAACTGAGTGAAAGTCTGCCTGGGCTCATTGTCCTGGGTCTTAACTTAGCCAAAATCAAGATGTCAGCTAAGCAGCTGTCTCAGTAAGGATGGGCATCTTTTCCAAAGTCTAGTCCTTGTAGCTACAAGTCCCGATTTCCTGCTGGCAGCCAGCTGGGAGTCATTTCCAGCTCCTAAAGGCTACTGTCTGGTCCTTCCTTGCCCGGTGGCTTCATCATAGCAGCTGTTTCTTCAAAGCCAGCCAGCTAGTCTCTTTCTAGTCTGCCATGAAAGTCTGACAAAATCATTGAAGTGGGTCTTCCATCACACTGGGACTCGAGGCTCAGGAGGAGGGGCTCACAGAGCCATGCACACTGGGGCCATGTACTGGGAACCACTTTGGCCCTCTGTTTACATCATGCTGGGTCCCAGCAGGAACCGTGGAGTACAGTCCAATTAAGCTTGCCCACATGGGGGTTAGTCAAAGGACTAATAAAAAGACCTAGCAGGGAGGAGAAAACTCACAGGACAGCACAGTGTCAAGAGCCCTGGAAGGCCAGTTCTGTGGAGGTGGCCCTGAGGCAGCAGGGACCGTGCAGTGAGGAGGATCCTGCAGGAAGGGAGCTGAAGAGATGCTGTCCCTGTCACCTCCAATCTCTAGCCATGGCTCTTCATGCTGAGCCTCACCAGAAGCCAGGCGTCCAGGGAGTCCCTGGACATGGTCATGGGGCTTGGGATGCTACATTGTAGCAAGGTAGGTAGGTAACAGGCGCTCATCCAGCCGACCATCTGGGTCACACAGCCATTTGGGTACTCCAGACAGGTGTCAGTCTGTGGCAGGACTGTGCGTCCAGCTGAGTAGTTTTTCAACACAGAAGAGTCCAGGCTGGGCTCCAAAGCCTCAGAGACCCATGCTTCCACTCTGAGGGAAATGCCCTAGGGCCCACTCTAACCTCCTCTCAGACATTCTCCAGTGGCTCTGATCCTTTATAAAACTCTTGGACAGGGCAGCTGGCACCATAGACTGGACCTAACATGTGAGCTCACTGAAAACTGGTGGCCTTATCTGTCCCCTGGGATGAGCCAAGGCTGTACTAGACATGGTATATGCAGCATCTGAGATCCAAAGAGGTCCCTTAGCATCCACTGTGCCTCTCTCTTGCTTAGTGGCAGTTGGTATAGGTACAGCCATGGATCTATCTTAGAGGAGACATCCCCAAATTTGACCTCGTGTCTTCTAATGAAAGCCAGAGAGTAAAGGTCACGCTGCCTCTAGGGATCAGCCTTCGGGGCACAGAACATGGTGGTGAATGGCTTTGTGTGTGATGCAAAGGCAGGGCCAGTAACCCTCCAAATCAGCACGGCCAGTCAGAGGTCTTGTCCCTACCGCCACCAACCTCATTCTCCATCTAGTCAGGGTGGCCTTTCTAAGTGGATCAGACACCCTCCTTCAACACCTCCGTGGCTCCACGTGTTCCCCCACATGACCCCCACCCCCAGCCTGCTCTCTGGGGTTCTGAGCCTTCTGACCTGCCAGGTCACAATTATCATTGATCCAAACATGGCTCACTTCTTGTCTTCAGTATGTGATGAGCACCCATCAGTCTAAAATTCCAGATAACGCCTGGTCCTCGACGGTGACCTCCCTGCGGCTCTGTCCCGCTCTGGCTTCCCGAGCCCTGGTGTCCAACACTCCTGACTCTGGGAGCCTCATGCACTTGCTTGCTTTTGTAGCTTTTTTCACATCTGCTCGGATTCCTACAGCGTCTTTTAAAAGTTGTTTTAGGCTGTCGTCTTTGGAGCCACATTTCCTGGGAAGGGGTGCTGCTCACATGCTGTGTGGGTGGCAAGTCACTTCCTGTGGGGCACTCCAGCGTTCTCGCACTCCTTCACCAGCACTCCCACAATGTGCAGGCTTGGCTGCGTGTGTGTGTGTGTGTGTGTGTGTGTGTGTGTGTGTGTGTGTGTGTGGTGTGGTATGGTGTGGTGTGTGTGTATGTGTGTGTGGTGTGGTATGGTGTGGTGTGTGTGTGTGTGTGGTGTGTGGTGTGTGGTGTGTATGGTGTGGTGTGTGTGTGGTGTATGTGTGTATGTGTGTGGTGTGTGTGTGTGTGTGTGTGTGTGTGTGTGTGTGTGGTGTGGTGTGTGGTGTGTAGTGTGTGGTGTGGGTGGTATGTGTGTGTGTGCTATGTGTGTGTGTGTGGTGTGTGTGTGTGTGTGTGGTGTGTGTGCTATGTGTGTGTGTGTGGTGTGTGTGTGTGTGTGGTGTGTGTGCTATGTGTGTGTGTGTGGTGTGTGTGTGGTGTGTGTGTATGTGGTGTGGTGTGTGTGTATGTGGTGTGGTGTGTGTGTATGTGTGTGTGTATGTGGGGTGTGGTGTGTGTGTGTATGTATGTGTGTGGTGTGTGTGTGTGTGTGTGTGTGCATGCGCGTGCGTGTGCCCCATCCCTGTGCCCCATCCCTGCCATCGTTCCACCCCTCCCACTTTCCCCTCCTCTCCACGGCACAGACCACTGTGGTCTTCTCTGCACCTTCCCAGCCCTCCCCTGGCGGGACCTTTGTGCTTGCTCTTTCCTGCTTTGTTGTTTTGGTTTTTTTTCCTTCTTATCATCCCAATTTCATCACAGAGTCGTCTTCGCAGACACTTTTTCTACCCCACATGGTCCTGAAGCTTCTAGAAGCAGGCCTCGTGACCCCCTAAACCTTCAGGTCTGGTCTCAGAAGGGGCTGTGAAGACATGGCTGGAGCTCTGGGAGAGGGGTGGGGTGGGGTGGGGATGAGTGAGTGAAGTTTCAGGGCTGTGGGGGTGGGTGGGGGCAAAGAGGTCTCTAGAACATTGCAGGATGCTGAGGGGATGATGCTACCACACGGGGTTGGCTATAAGACAAACGGTCTCCCCGCATTTGTCCCTCAGAGCACAGGGGCTGCAGCATATCTGAGGCTTTACTGTGGGTAACGGGGCTCTCGATTCCTCAGTCTGAGGTTTTACTGTGGGTAACGGGGCTCTTGATTCCTCAGTCTGAAACTCAGTTCTGACTGGAGAACACGCTTGGACTAAAACCACCTGAGCTGCTGAGTATGTCTGAGGGCGCCTGTGATGCAGGCGGAGGAGAGCATCATGAGGAGACTCATCCCTTCAGAGCACAAGGGACTGCTGCTTTGACCTGAAAAGCTCAGACATGAAAGTGAGAGACCCTAGCTTGGGAGCCAGGAGACTAGCGCTCAAGTTCCCAGCCGCATGGCCGGGGACACCTCTCCCTATACACCTGTTCCCCTCTCTCCTGCGTAGTCCCACCACCTCCTCCCTCAGATGCTGTAAGGCTCTCGCTTCTGCAGAGCGGTGAGTGTGGGGTCCAGGGCTGGGAAAGGGGCTGAGGTGAAGACAGTTTCTTCCTGAGGTGGCCTTTGGTGCAGCAAGATGTGAACCTCACAGGGAAGGGCAGAGCCCAAGGAATGGGTGCTGTGTGGCCTCCTGTCCCACTCACGGCCCTCACTTCAGCGAGCCAAATGACACTCACCATGGGAACATGTGTTTGCCACCACAGACTTTGAATGTCTTGTAAAACTCACAATTTGTTCAAAAGAATAAACAGCATGAAAGGGGATGCTCAGTCTCCATCCAGAGCTGGATGGGGGTGGGGAGCAGCTCCCAGGCTGGTTTCCATTTAAACCACATTGGGAACGGCTGTTCTTGTGGAACTCGGGTCTGGGAAAGCCTTCCCAGCACAGACTGGATACTCGGCCCGGGACACAGAGCCTCGCTTCCATGTGTAAGACAGGGTAATAATCAAGTGATTATATGCTGTGCAGGCTCGATGCATGTAAATCCCCACGGTGGAGCAAGCGTAAGAAGGCGTAACTGTCAACTCCTCTACGAGACAGGTGTGAGCGCAGGCTGGATCATCCAGCAGGGCAGCCTGGGAGAGAGGAAGACGAGGCTGTGAGGGCTGGAGGCCTCTAGCCAGCTAGAAGAGGCAGAGAGGGGCCTGGAATAGAAATGGGGACAGAAGTGGGTTCTGGGGGAAAAAGAGACATGTGTGAAGGCTCTGGGGTGGGGAAGAGGCTTTTATAGCCGAGGATCTAAAGGAGGGAGCAGGGCCTGGCCCCACAGGATGAGCTCCACCAGACAGACCGCTGGGAAGGCTTCTCAGGGAAATGATGCTCATTGTTTGGAGTTGGTGTGTGGAGAGGTCCTGCTGGGTTCTGATCTGAGCAGACTCCCCTCCCTATTGCTAGCCAGGGGGTCTCAGAGTTCAGCCGTCTCCTATCCCAGCTCTAGGAGATTCTGTCAACCCAGCATGAGGGGCCAGAAAGGTCATGAATGTGCCATCTGTCGTGTGGCTCTGGTGTCCCACGTGTCATTCAGGGCATGTCCAGGTTCATTCTTGAGGGAGTTTCAGCTAAGAACTATGACAAAGCCTAGTCTCTGACTCCAGAGACAAGAATGCGGGGGAACGGTCTTGGATGTGGAGTTGGAAGAGTGATCTGTCAGGACAGGATGGGACTGAATCCTGGGGCCGAGCCTAGGAGAGCTGGCCACAGAGAAGAGATGCCCTGCCAGCACAGGCCAGGAGAGGGCGGCCTAGAGTCAGGGACAGGTGCATCCTGGGAAGGATGTAGTCAAGCCGGAAGAGGGGCATTGCTTCCGGGAAGTAGGTAGCCAGCTGCTAAGATGGGACTGTGTGGTGCCCACTGGATTTAGGAATAAGGACAGTGTAGAGTCGCTTCTTTGTGGCAGGAAGGAGCCATGAGTGAGTGTGAATTCATCTAAAAACTGAGCTAGAAGCCAGGCATAGTGGAACATGCTTTTAATTTCGGCACTTGGGAGGCAGAGGTAGGCAAGTCTCTGTGAGTTTGAGGCTAGCCTAGTCTAACTTTTATTTTTATTGTTATTTTTAAATAGAGTTTCTCTGTGTAACAGCCCTGACTGTCCTGGAACTCAATCTGTTGACCAGGCTGGCCTTGAACTCCCAGAAATCTGCTGGCCTCTACCTCCAGAGTGCTGGGATTAAAGGTGTGAACCACCATGCCTGGCTTAGCCTGGTCTAAATGGAGAGTTCCAGGACAGCCAGAGCTGATTAGTAAGACTGTCTCAATTTTTTTTAAAAAAAGTTCTTTTTGTTTTTTAATCCTGGCATGATGGGACACTGGCTGGCCTGGGAATTGAACCCGGTTCCTCTGGAACATCAGTCAGTGCTCTTAACCACTGATCCATCTCTCTCATAAGGCTTCTTTTTGAGTCAGAAGTGGGCAAATAGCAATAGGTGATAAAGAAGGAAGTCTACAGTGTGTGTGTGTGTGTGTGTGTGTGTGTGTGTGTGTGTGTGTGTGTGTGTGTATCTGCACATGTACTTGTGTATATGTATGTATAAGTATCTGCATGTGTATGTATATGTGTTTACATGTGTGTATTGTCTGTATGTGCATGTGTGTGTGTATCTACATGTATGTGTGTTTGTGTACATGTGTGTGGCACCAGTTGTCACAGGGGTCCCTCAGGTGAGGAATCTTGGGGAGAAGGAGACGAAGCTTGTGTGCAAAGGAAACAGGAAGGACCTGAGTGCTAAGCAGGGCCGGCTTGGGAAGGTCCTGGCGATGGGGTCCTCAGTGTGGCCTGAGTGGAGGAATGTCAAGCATGGAGAGGGTCTTCAGGAGATTCCCCGAAGCTGGGACATGAACTCTGGCTCCCAACCTGACTGGTGATCACTGGGCACCCAGGTGGGCTCTGGGGCAGGAGAACAGTTGAGACAGTGTGTGTGTGTGTGTGGGGGGGAGCTGGGGTCAGGTGGGGGTGAGCATCTGGGGGCAGGTTCCCCTGGCTCTGGAAGCCCCCCTCTCCAACACACAGCGACACTCCCAGCTCTGTACTCACAACCTAGGTAGGTGTTTCCCCTGTATGATGAATGTGTGGAGGGGGGGGCGGCATGTTCTTGGACGTCCTTCTGCTTCAAGCTTCTCTGAAAATTGGTTTGGCCTTGCTCAGAGGCTTGTCCCAAGCCGCTCAGTGAACTCGAGGGGCTGCAGCCCACTGACCAAGTTCACCACACAGCCCTGTCCTGGGCATCCTGTATAGGACCGAGGGGTCCTCCCAGCAGCGGCCAGTGGAGAAAGACAGAGGAACAGCCACAAGGGGCCGCTAGGACCCAACCCAAGGCTCGCCCGAGCGCAGCTGGTGGCGACATACAGCTTCAGCCTTTCCCAGCTGGGCCAAGTCCTCCACGGAGCCGGGCCTCTCCGGCCCTTGACAGGAGGCAGATAGGCTGGGAGAGCCTCTGGTACCTGTGCCAGCCTCTAACCCTGCAGTTGTCTGTGTTCACTCTGTCCAGTGCCTACCCAAGCCCTCAGGGCTCCGGGCTGTCAGGGTGCCTCCTAGCCCTGGGTGCTCTGGAGTTTGTGTTTCACCCTGGTGCATCCCTCACTCCTCTCAGGAATGTGGGAAGGAGCCTGATCATATCAGAGAGAAAAAGGAACCCGTTGCTTTCGGTTCATCGTCCTGAACACCCCACAGCCGGGGAAGCTGGGCCTGGGGCCGGGCGGGTTCTGTTTCTCCCTACTTGCTGCCAGGACTCAGGCAGAAACCACCTTGAACAAAGGTTAGGAGAGGACAATACATGACCCGCTGCCCTCTGGAGGAAGGCAGTGAGCCTGGGGCAGGGGCTTTAAGCACTGCAAGGCTTGAGATGGGTCAGAAATTTGTATTTGTAGCAGTCACCAAGAGGCCCTGAAGTGAGCCGTGTGCGACCACCATGTTTGATAGGCCACTGTGAGGGGAAGGGGGCACACCCAGGGGGAAGGCTGCATGTTCACGACTCTCTCCTTTGAGTCAAGAATCAACCAGCTCCTGTCCCAGCTGAGGAGCTTGGAGCTCATACTGGGGCAGGCCTTTGAGAGCACCGTGGTCTGACTAGAGGGAAAGCTGCCAACTAACCTACAGGGCATGACAGTGTGACCAGGGTGGTGACCCAGTGACTCCACCGAGCAACGGTCCAGTGAGGGAGGAGGGACAGGACTTCGATGTGGGGACCCAAGGCTTCACTCAGGACTTTGAATTTTATACCATTAACAGGGATAACGCCTACCAGCTTAGGGGGCCAATGGCTGATGGACTTTCTGAGCCCACTCCCAGCAGGAACCCTGGTACTTCCAAAATCCACAACTCCAAATATCTCCCCAACCTGCCCTGAGGAATGCAGATTGAGGAAGGGATGATGTGGGGGAGGTGTGGGGGTGGGGTGACGCTCAGGCACCCCTTCACTGCAGCATCAAAGTCTGCTGGGAAACGTGGGCAGAGTAAGGTGGAGCATTATGGAAATTGTCTCCGCTGCTCTGTGGCCTAAGAATTCACGGTCAATGAGAAGAATTTCCTCTGGTCCCATATTTTTTCCTCTCTTTGAAAGGAAAGCCTCTGGTTCAAACACACACAAATCCCGGTCATCTGCATCTCCTGCACTCGGCTCACTTCACAGAAGTGAACAGGATTGAACGGTTTTAAATCTTTCCAGCACTGGAGGGTGGAGCCAACTCACGCTGGAGTCTGAGTGTGTAAACAGTCCGTTCTCACACCCTTCCTGAGAGCGTCCCTAGTGTCACTGCGAGTCACTGAGCATGGCTTGACTCAGTTCCTGTCCTGACTTGTCTACACTTAGACATTTAGGTTTGCTGAGTCTCATTCAATGTCCGTCTTGCTAAGAGTGATTAATTGTACCCATGTAACACGGATTTTCATTTTTCTCAAAGTAACTCAAATAACGCCATTTCAAAAAATCATATTTCTATAATAATCAGTACCCCCAAATTATTTCCTCAGCCTCAGCCTCTCATTTCCTTTTCCAGGGCAGCCACATTTGTAGTCCCAGGTCAGGTAGCAGTGTGTTAATCCTGGACTTCTCCCTGGAGACCGTTCCATGGGTTTCCAGGAAGGCAGGGAATACTGCCTTTCTCCTCATGCCCTGCCTCCCACCTCCTGGGAGCTCTAACACACACATTTCCATTGAATCCATATTCCAGATATGCGTTACAAGTCGGTAAACATTTAATCAGTTCGGTAACGTATTCTGTTTTTTTTTCCTCACACTTTGACCAGTTTCCCAATTAGTAAGAGTCTTGCTTCCTCACAGTCTCATAGTCCTACATCCCATCGATAATTCTTTCCGATCCCGTTTCACAGCCACGAGTCACACTGTCTCACACACTTTCCCGTCACTGTCCATGCTGCCCAGGTCATCCATAGCTTGACTCTGTTCCCCGAGCTCAGCCATCTGTCCGTGGGCAGCACGGCTCCCTTTCTCCCTGCCCTGCTGCCCTGGAGAAGGCTTGTTTTAGGCCCCCATTTGCTGCATCTCAGACTCCCATAACTTTTTGAAAAGTGGTGCATCAAAAATCTTTTTTATTTTTTGCTGGTTGCCTGAGACTTTCTTTGCTTTATACTCACTTTTGACCAGCGATTAGTATGAATTAACATGGACTTTGCATTGGAAACTGGTTTGGTGCAGAATTCTTAGGGCTTTTGTGGCAGGCCTGTTCCTCGCCGCATTGCTCTGGGATCAGATGAGCTTCGAGTATCCCAGTCTGGGATGGACTTTTTTCTCCCCTCCCTGTTTTCTTCTCGTTTTCGGGATCCCTCTTTAGTTTTGGCGCTCTAGAGTTTCCAAATGGCCAGCTCAGGGTGGGTCTCGTCGTTCGCTGTACGGGGACTGTTAGTGATTGGGTTCAAGCTAGAGAGAGTCAGGATGTTTATTTGTTTCTTCACTTTGCTCTTCGGGGAGAACTTTCGTTGGTGTTCATTGTTTTCAGAACTTCCTGTAGCGATATTCAGACAGTCTCGTTTGTTTGTTTGTTTTCCTACTTTCCATTCCTGTGTCTTCTGTCCCTCCTGAAGACACCTGTCTGGGGTCGCTGCATGCGGGGCTTTGTCTCACGGGTGCTATCTGGTCACCTGGTTTACTTTGGCTTCTGTCTGTCTGCTGTTGCAGGATTTTCCTTCCTCCAGATTTTCCTTGTCGGGGTCTGGCGATCCCTGGCAGGCGATGCCTATCAGAAGCGGGCACTAATGAGCCCACGGGCCACTCCATGGACTGCCTGACTTGATGATGGGGGGCGGCGCTTCGCTGTGACGTGAGGAAGATGACTTTTGGGGGTAGACTCAGGATACCCATTTCTAGAGGCAGTCACTCCAAGAAAGATTCTCCGGCTGCTTTGCATTTCTGGATCACTATGCCTCTGTCTGCTGGTCTTGAAAGGAGGGGGGGGGCAACTGGCTCTTTGCTGTTTGGGGGCACTGGGGGTACTGAAAGCTATTCCTTCTGCCAGCCCCTGCTTTTACCCCATCCCCCAACCCCCAATACTGGGTGCCTGAAAGCTAGTGCCTCTGGGGCACATTCCCAGCTCCCTCAGCCTGGAGCTGCGGCCTCCCCTGTCCTCATAGCTCTTTGTTACATCCAGCCTCTCTCTGCCATTTCAGCTACACTTCGCTCCTGTCAGGCTGTCTGGGGAAGCCAAGGAAACGTCGTCATCCTCAGAGCAGCTAAGATTTATGCAGCTCTTATTCTGTCCCCAGTGCTCCATTAAGTGTGCGACAATGTATTATCTCACGGGACTCTTAGGGAGGCTGCTGTGGAGGTGGAGTCGGGCTCAGAGATGTGCCTGACTTATAAGGGCCCAGTGAGACCATCCGGACTCCTTTACCAGCCCTGGAGTGAGGGGCATGGCCCCTTGATGTCCCACCCTACCCTGCCTGATGGCTCCCAGGCCAACCTCTCTGTGTCCTTTATGCCTCAGGCTCTCAAGCTCTCCCACACTTTACACAGGCTGTTTTCCTGAGAAGGGACAAGATCCCGGGGTCTCTAGGCCTGGCGGCACAGGCCTCTAAGCCCAGCTATTCAAGAGTGGAGTCATGAAGACCACAGATTCCAGTCTTGCCCGGACAACTTATTGAGACCCTGACTCAGAAAGTGAAAGATAAAAGGGCTGGAGCCACAGCTAAGCGAACACCGGCCTAGCCTGTGGGCCCCAGGGCAGTGGAGGCTGGCAGAAGCCCTCGGCTCTCCTTCTAATAGTCCTGTGCCTGCAAGAGAGCCTTCCAGGGTGTTTTCTTGTGGCCTCGAGAGCCAAGCCTCTTCTCTTGAGTGACTCTGGTTTGTGGGAAAAGTTGGCCTTCATTCTGTGCCGGGATGCACCCCCTTCCGGCCATCCCTTTCCGCTAGCGAAGGCTCCTCTTTCTCTAATTAGTGTCTGACCTGTTCATTTGCTGTCTCCGAGGTGACCAGGCAGGAGAACTGTAGCAGCACAGGGAAACCAGCTTAGTCACTCGGGGCTGCAGCCAGCCTGGCTGAAAACTAGGCTGCATGGCTGTCACTACCAAGAGGTCTGGGAGGAGCACATTCAGCACAGGCTTTTTTTTTTTTTTTTTTTTTTTTTTTTTAATAGAGGCTTTATCAAGATGTAATTTCCATTTGCTATGTCCAGTTCAGTGGTTCCAATGTTCAGTTATTCAGCCTCATCACAGTGAGTTTTAGAACGCTGTCATCACCCCAAAGGGAAACCCTGTGCCTGCTTGTAGTTACTCACCGCGTTCCCCACACGGCTTTCTGTCCCCGCGGCTTTGCTTACTCCGGCATGCCACAGGAACACAGTCGCATAGTATGTGGGCTTTCCTGCTGCCCCTCACACTTAGTCTCATGTCTTCAAGCCTCCCCCACGGATCCACACGTTTGCACTTCATTTTCCCCCCTCGCCCCCTTTTTTAAAAAAAGATTTATCTGTTTATTACATATACAGTGTTCTGTCTGCATGTATGCCTGCAGGCCAGAAGAGGGCACCCATTCTCATTATGGATGGTGTGATCCACCATGAGGTTGCTGGGAATTGAACTCAGGACCTCTGGAAGAGCAGCCTGTGCTCTTAACCTCTGTGCCATCTCTTCAGCCCTGTGCATCATTCGTTTTTAATCACCAAATAATATTCCACCATGTGGATGTACCACATCTGTTTATCCGTTCACTGCTGAGGGGTGTTTAGTTGGCTTCTACTTGAGGGCTGTTATGAATGATGCTACCATGAACATCTGTGCACAAGATTCTCTGTGAACATGTTTTAATTTCTCTGTAGTTTTTATTCCATTTCAGAGTAAAATGGCTAGGTCATATAGAAACTCTATAATTTAAGTTTGTAAGGAGTTTCCATAGCAACTGTACCATGTTCCACTTCCACAGGCAGCACCCGAAGTTCTGGTTGTCCATGGTTTACCAGCACATCTGTGGTGGCTTTGGTGGTAGCCACACTGGTGGGTACACAGCAGCATCCCCATGGGACGTGAACGGTGCATTTCCCTGGTGGCTAAAATGAGGTAGAGCCACGTTTCACTTGTAAATATTCTTCAGAGCACCATCAATTCACATTACTTACCCATTTAAAACTTATTTAAAAATTACCGAGTTATAAGCATTCTTTTTTTTTTAAAGATTTATTTATTTATTATATATACAGAAGAGAGTGCCAGATCTCATTACAGATGGTTGTGAGCCACCATGTGGTTGCTGGGAATTGAACTCAGGACCTCTGGAAGAGTAGTTGGTGCTCTTAACCTCTGAGCCATCTCTCCAGCCCAGTTATAAGCATTCTTAATACACTCTGGGCATAATTTCCTTGAGATGCATGATTTAACAGCATCCTCTTGCTCTGTGGATCGCCTCTCTTCGCTTTCCTGATGGTGTCCTTTGATGCATGGTTTTCATTTAGCGATGTCCAACTTGTCATTGTTTGTAGCAGTGCCCTTGATGTTAGAGTGAAGAAATCGCAGTCATGGTCACCAAGATTTCCTCTAATCTTGTTTTCCCAAGAGCTTTACGGTTTTAACACTTTTATTTGGTCTTTGGTCTATTTTGAGATTTTTTTATATACACGTAGTTTAAGATCTAGGTCCAACCTCATTCCTTTGGGCATGAGTATTTAGTCATCCCTGTACACACAGAAAACTCTCCCCTCACTTAATTGCTAGGTACTTGTCAAATGCCACTAGACCAGAGCTGTGGCGGCCTGCCTTCGAACTCTCCACTCTGCTGGACCCTCTTTAGGCTCCTTTAACACTGTGTTGGTTACTTCAGCTTGTATTATGTTTGGAAACTGATGTGTGGGAGCCCCGAGCCCTCCGACTTGTTCTTCTTTTTCAGGACTGCTCGGGTTATGCTATGGCCTGTATGAATTTGCATATGAATTTCATGGTCAGACGGACAGTTTTTGCAAAGAATCTAGCTGGGGTTCAGAGAGGGATTGTTCTGACTGTAGATCGGTCTAGGGGAAGAGCAATATGTTAATCGGTCTTCTAAGCTGGGGGTAGTGGCACACACCTTTAATCCCAGCACTCAGGAGACAGAGGCAGGTGGATCTCTGAGTTGGAGGCCAGCCTGGTCTACAGAGTGAGTTCCAGGACAGCCAGGGCTACACAGAGAAACTCTGTTTCAAAACAAAACAAAACAACACAACAACAACAAAAAGAATCCGTCTTCTGACCAGTGAATGTGGGATGTCTTTCCAGTTATGTAGGAATGATTGCAGTTTTCAGAACACAATCTTTTAAATTTGTTACTACTTTGTGGGGCTGGTCAGAAGCAAGGTCTCACTGTGTAGTCCTGGCTGTCCTAGAACTTGCTATGTAGACCAGGCTGGCCTCGAACTCACAGAGACACACCTGCCTCTGCCAACCAAGGTGTAATTACTACATTCAGCAGTGTTATTCTTTGTGATGCTCTTTTACATGAAGTTTTTCCTTAATTCCATTTTTGGATTGCTTGTTTCAAGTATAATTACAGCCAATGATTGTGTGTTGATCTTGTAGTCTACAACTTTGATCAGCTAGTTTATTAGCTCTGATAGGTGTCTGTGCCTGTACGTGCACACATGTCTGTGCTTTAAGATTTTCTACATACAAGAATATATCATAGTTTTACCTTCTTAAAAGCAAAAGAAAAATTGGGGTATCTTTTATTTCCTTGCCTAGTTTCTCTGGTTTAGGCCCTTCTGGACAGTTGTAGAATAAAATGTAAAGAGCGGGCAGGTTTGTCTTGTCTGATCTTAGGCAGAGGAAAGCTTGTCAGTTCTCCACCGTAAGAAGCATGTAGCAAGTTAGCTGTGTAGTCTTGTCAGCTAAGAAGTTCTTTCACTTCTGGTTGTTAAGCAGGAGAGCTTGTTCCTGGAGAAGGAGTGGGGGTCTCAGGACCCAGGAGACCTGGCCCGGTGTTCTGAGGCTAGATCCATGCACCCCCTGTCCCACCCCCACCCCACTACTCTCTCCCCAACCTGGGGTTTTGAAGTGATTGTGATTGTCAAGTGGTTTACTTGTAGAGGGCTCCAGAGAGACCTGTTGTTAGGAGCAAGGTCTGAAGGTTAGAGAAGCCAGGGTGGGCCCTTGGCTACAGATAACGATAAGGCTGCATGACCAGAGGAGAGCCTTGAACTGGAGTGGTGGCTTTGCCTTTGAACGTCCTGGGCCTGGGAGCTGGCCGCATCCCCAGCTGTCCGTATCTGGCAAGCATTTCTACCCCCACATAACACACTTACCGACCTCTTTGGGAAAATGCTAAAAGAAGTACCCGTGTCTGGGCCTGTGTCCAGTGGTCGTTAAGAAGGCTCCATGGAGGAGAGTCTATTTCAAGAGCACACCAAGTACACAGAAAGAAATTAGGAGAGAAGACAGAGGTTTGCAAGCTTTGGGGAGGGGGGCTGTGTTGGGGACACATCTGGTGCTGAGCACCAAAACTCACAGCCAGGGCCCCAGTTCATCAGAAGGATTTGAGAATGGCCAGGGCAGCCTCCCTCCCGGTCTGTAGACCAAGTGGGACGTAAGGGAGCCACAGGTTGATGCACCCCAAGATGAGGCTCGCCTCTCCTCAGCTCCACCCAAGGCCGTCACATCTGCTTTCTCACAAATCCCCCAGGACAGCCTAATCAAGTTTCCCAGTTTTCATTTGAAGGCAGAAGCCCAGAGAACCACAGCCAGAATTTGTGAACTGAGGTCCCAGGCTTTGGGCAGACAGGCTGGGGTGTGTGACCAGTGAGGCCACCTCTCAGGCCCATATGAGCTAACATGAGCACTGCCCTGGGAATCTCAAGACCAGACCTACCACCAAATGTCCATGCTTCTCGAGGCAAGCTGGGACATTCCTCTGTCTTGATTGCCCATTTGTACATGGAGTTTGGCTCACAGTTATAGGGAGACTGCTTAGGGCATTTGTGTAAGCAGAGTTACATTTTTAAGTAACTTAACCACTACGTACAGGCCCTCAGTGAAATGGGAGTGAATCTGCCCACCAAGGGAGACGCCATCATCCCAGCTGCCAGAGAAGAACCTCGAACTCAATGAGGTGACTAGGCCAGTGTGAATACTGTGAGGTCCTGCTCTCAACCCTTGGTCTTCATGATTTTTTAAGTTTCTAGAGCCTCAGTTTCCCCACTATTAAAAGCAGAGCAGAGCCAGCCTGTGTCTTCCCTCAGCCACAGAGGCATATGGAAATTAGGCTCAGGGGAGGTGGCTGTGTCTCGCTTGGTGAAGGAGGGTTCAGGCCCTGTGGAGGCCGAGCACTTGGCAGTCTGTCCTGCATTAGACTTCATGACCTCACCCTGGGGCTGCCCTCCAACTCCCAGACTTTTTTTTTTTTTTTTGGTTTTCAAGGCAGGGTTTCTCTGTGTAATCCTGGCTGTCCTAGAACTCACTCTGTAGCCCAGGCTGGCCTTGAACTCACAGAGATTCGCCTACCTCTGCCTCCTGAGTGCTGGGATTAAACGCGTGCGCCACCACCACCCGGCAACCCCACTCCTCTTTCGGGGCCGAGGCTGGTTAGGAGAGAGGTGACTGACAGAAGCAACCTTGGATGAGGACAAAGGGTAGACTCCTCTGAAGATCCTGACTTGCCTGGGCACTGGCTGTCCCTCCCGATTTACTCAGCGGCTCTCCTGCCTCATCAGCCTCCTAGGAGCTCTTGCTTCTCTGGCAGCCTAGAGGGGGGGCTGGGGCACGGCTCTGTCTTCAGATGAGGAGCTGAGGTCCTGAGTGTAAGGCAATCCTCCTCAGGTGAGTGGAGGAGGTGGGTTGTGGACTGGAGCTGACTCCCTACCTGGGGTCTGCAGATACACAGGCCAGGGGTTCAGAAGGTGACCAAGGGTCTACTAGCACATTGCAGCTATGGAGACAGTGATTCAGTCCCTGGCTCATCCAGAGGCAATCAGGATAGTTTACTCCACCCTGACCTCAGTTTCCTTACCTGTGAGATGGGAGTATCTCAGGCCGTTCTCCACAGTCATGACCTGCGCTGAGTGGGAGATGTTAATGGAGCCCTCTGGCGGTACTCTTCCCACATTTCCTTGGCCCAGAGCCTTTAGGGAGCTTTTGCACAGGGCCTGCTCATGGCTACTCCAGGGTAGGGCTGTCATAGCTGTGGGCACTCCCTGGTGTGGATAGCTATGGGGGAGACAACTCTGAGTGGCCTGTTGCTAATACGGGAAAATGGGGCCTCTGGACTCCTGCTCTGCCTCCTCTATTCCTCATCTGCCTCAGGTGACCGGCTCCCGAGGTGCCAAGGTGAGCAGGGAAGGTAGGTGCTCAGCCTATCACCAGGGGTTGCCAGGGGCGTAGGGGCATGTGGGTCATGAAGGCTGGCCTAGCCCCCGACCCTGGCCTGCAGCCCTGGGTCAGCACTGTCGTCCATTTTACTTCGGAGGACTTTGCTCTTTGAAAAGCTGAGATTTACCCCAGCCCCACCCTTCTGAGATCCTAGCCTCCCCGAGAGTCTCCCAGCACAGTCTTCTCCCTCTCTATGGTACCTTCTACCTCTCTATGGTAGAGTTTTGGGGTTGAGGCCGGGCACCCGGGTCTCCTGTGTCTCCAGGCTGGCCTCTATGAAGTTAGCAGTCCTCTCCCTATTCTGGTTCTGGGTCTATGTGGACTCTTTATCTGTCACTGGCCAATTCGTTCAAAGAAGCATGTATTAAAGGCCAATTGTATGTGACCAATGCAACCAGCGCCAGGAGAGTCACAGAGTAAGGGTGAACCTAGCCCCAGAGCCTCCCCAAGCAAGGCCTCAGCTTGTATTAGGAGAGTCCAGCTAGGCGCCTTGAACCTGGAGCTGCTTGTAGTATTGCCGTTCCTCTAAAACAGCCCCCACTGTCCAAGTCTAGCTCCATGCCTGTTCTTAAGCTGGATCCAGTCGCCCCAGGCCCAGGGCCCCTGGGAATGAATGGAAGGCTTTGGCTGATGAGGGCTGGCAGCTCCTCAGCTGTTCCTGTGCTGTTTGCATTTTCCCCAGAGACAGGACCACTTAGAAACCTATAAATGCCTGGCAGGGCCCATGGCCCAGGCGAGTATATAAATCGGGACTTGTAAAAGCCTAATGGTCCCCTCTGGACAGGAGAGAGAGGCGTGTGCCAGAAGTCCTTAGGCAGGCCCAGGGGCTCACATCCCGAGCTGTCATGTAGATTGACAGGGTGGGGGCGAGGGAGGAAGGCTGCTGTGGACTTGCATTGAATGCTAACTCTGTCCAAAAGGCCTCTGACAGGTGATTGCCTTCGGCCTCGGTCCCTTTCTTTGCAAAGTGGGTCACAACACTTAGCATGCCAAATGGACTAGCGTTGCACGTGCTGTCGGGAGTTGGAAGGTATGGTGGCGCTGGGTGAGGCGGGGCGGGCTCTCTGTGGCTAACCAGGCTAACCTCAGACCCGCCTTGCACCTTTATACAACCCACAGCCCTCTGTGCCTGTAGGGGCCGGTCACTGTCCCTGATGGGGGTGTCAGGCAGGTATACCCCACTGCTCTGCACTAGACAGAATGGAGCCTGTGCCTGGGAGGAAGGAGGGCAGATCAGGACTGCCCTCTTGGGTTTGTCTTCTAGCAGAACTTCACTGGCTCAGACCTTCCCTGCCCTGCCCTGTCCGGCAGAGGGAGTGCCTGAGGTGCAGGCCTGCCTGTCACTCCCAAGAAGCCCTTGCTTCATTTCTCTCCAGAGGGATGCTGGGATGTGGAGAGACCAGTGGAGGGGGTGTGTCTCAGGAACTGCCCTCTGCTTGGATTTCCTGTGGTGCGGAGAGGGGAGTTGGGGCCCTCTACCTGATGGCCTGGGTCCTGAAGTAACTCATGGGCCCCCAAAGGCCATCAGGAACAGGGGAACCCTTGGAGGGCAGGTGCCAGTGTGGGGGACCCCTGGGCCTGGCTGCAGGACCGGAAGAGGAGGTCGAAGTGCACAACATTCCAGCTGAGGGGTTGATGGGTGAGGCTCTGCCCCCAAAGGTCCCTCCCTCAACGGTCCTTCTGAGCAAGCCCTGGTCATATAAAGAGGATTTCACATCACGGCTGGTTGTGGCAGGTCAAAGACAAAATTGGAGGAACGGAGTGAGAGAGGAGAGAGGAACTGGGAGGGGTGGATTCGAGGCAGTTAGGAGGAGAGAAACATAGTCAAGGAGCGTAACAGCAGGAGACCGAGGGGGCCCTGGAGGGAGGAGGGGCAGAACCGGGGAGGGAAAGGAGAGGAGGGTACAGGGCTCCGAGGGAATCTGGGGTGTCGTAGTGAGGTGGGGGACAGCCTCAGTTGGTCACCTGGAAGGTCAGGCCTGGGCACTTGTCCTGGCATCCTTGGACAGACTCTCCTCCATGCTCTGAAGACCCCAGAGAGCCTCTAAGCTGTGGCCTGTCGATGGCCCCCTTCCTCCCGTGACTCTCCAGGCCCAATGAGAAATGCCAGCCTACTGCACCTAACTCTAGCTTACCCTGTGTGACAGGGACAGTCCTGTCTCTATACTATTTAGGGATGTGATTGATGTCCCTGGGAATGGTGGCAGGCATGCTCCCAGGCTCTCTGATCTGAGGGACAGAGCTGAGGAGTGGCCGGAAAGCCTTGCTTCGCTGGGGAAGGGAGATATAAGCCTCCTGTGCTGAGTCCCTAAGGATGCTGGGAATGAGTGGGGATGGGGAGGAGGAATCCCGGCAACCAGGGCAGTCCCAAGCCTGTTACCCCTCTGAGCTCTGCCTGTACCTCCAGAGCTTGCCTGTCTTCTCTGGTCTCAGTTTCTAATGGCCTTTGTCTCCTCTTCTCCCTCTCTCTGCTCTGAAACTAAATGGAATCCAACTGCCAGCGCCCTGTGTGTTCCCCGTGTGCTCGAGGCTCAGCCCTTTTCATTATTAATAGAAATATGTCCTCATTGTACAGCTTAATTCTGCTTATCTGGACTGGATTAGGAGCCTACAATGACATGCAGCATTGACTCCTGAGCATCCCTGCTAAAGGAAATTTGCCACAGCCTAATTAGTTCCATAAAAAGGAGGGGAGGGGTGGAGTGGGTAGGGCACCCTGGGTGGGAGTCAGGGGCCCTTTGTGCTGTGACTTAGGTTGGCCTTTCCTCACTGGGGGCATGGACTGGGTCTACACCAGGAGCTCAGGGCTGAGTCGGATTGTGAGAGGCAGGGAACCCCGATTCTGTGGGCCAAAGGCACAGGGTGGCTGCATCACACACACAGGTTACTTCACCACCCCTCAGTTTCTCAATCTATACAATGGGACAAGTGGCTCTCTTGGACAAAGACTGTGATGAAAAGGTTGTTACAGTCAAGGCAGAGGGCAGCCATCAGGTCCATGTCCTGCTTGATAGACAACCAAGAGCTGCTACCAACCCTGGAGTGTGGCTGGATGGAGACCGCTTACTACGGCAAGACTACTGTGGGACACAGGTGTGACCCTGCGAACCATGTCTGTGCCTCATCGGCTACAGTACCCACAGACCCTGGACCCCTAGAATGGCAGGAACACAGAACAGTGACCTTTTTGAGGTGTTTGGAAGGACTCACATAATTGGGGTGATTGAGGTGTCTCTAGATGACAGAGGGAACAAGCAGCAGTTCAGCTTGGCTGGGTGACCTATGAGCCTTAGTTTCCCTTCTGAAGAAGGGGGTCATCTGGACCTTTTACCTCTCACTCTGCCTAAGCAGAATGGCTGGGGCTGCATCCTGGTGGCTGATGCTCAGCGGGGTTGGAGACGCTCCCAAGGGCATTTCCGGAGCGGGGGAGGGCTGGTCCAGCTGAGGTGAGTAGGGGGCTTGGCCCGCCTTGGCCTCCCACCAACAGAGATGAGGCAGGACTTTCCTTCATCTTGTCCTCAGCTGACACTCTACAGGCTAGACGTGGGTCTGTTGTCTGGGCTGGACACTGGAGACAGGCAGAGTGGAAGGTGAGCTAAGCAGGTCTTGGTGCTCAGGACTGGCCTCCTCTATAGGCTGGGGCCATGTGTGTGTGGGAGTTCCCCTGAGCACAGTGCTCTCTACACCCCAGCTGGTCTGTGGGGAACTTCCTCTTGCCTCTCACTTTCTGAGGCTGGTGGGTCTCTGTCCCTAAAGGCTTCCCTGGCCCCATGGTGTTCTTGACTTGCATACAGTCTGGACAGTGGGGCTTCTCTACCAGCTGAGGGCTCAGAGAAGATAGAGCAGGCTGGCTCCATGATCAGGGGGTGTGTGGTGGTGGTGGGGCTGTCTCTGAGTACCTCTCAGGCCCCATTTGCTCCCCTGTTCTGGGGCTATCTCCACCTGGCTGTACTGGCCAGGGATTGGCCTGGGGTCTTTAAGGACCAATATGTAGGATGGGGGAAGAGGGTCCCATAGCTGTGGCCCAGGGGCTCCTGCTCATCTTCATGCCCTTCCCTCAGATCTTCTGGGTCTCAGGCTTTAGGCTGAATCCCAAAGTAGAACCAGGCCTTCATATCTAATTTCCAGTTTTTAATGTTTTCCTTGTAAAACCAAAAATATAAAACTCATAGGGAGGTGGAAAAGCGGTCCTGTACATCGTATATACACGAGGTCTGTGATTTGAGAACCTTGGGGAGAGAGGAGACAGTTGAGGGACTGCCACAGGGCTATAGTTTCTGGCAGGCAGCTCTGAGAGCAGACAGTCCTCCAGGCAGGGAAGTGCCCCTGGGATGTGGCCTGGCTGCCCCTGCAGGAAGCACCAGGGCTGAGGGCAAGCAGGTGAAGTAGTGTCAGGAGCTGGGCAGGCCAGTACAGCAGGACTCCTTCAGGTGTCTGTGTAGATGGAGGGGATGTGACTCAGGCAGTGGTCGAAGGCCCCATTGGGGAAGAAGCCACAGTCCTCGGGACCACTGGACACCAGGTCTTCGGATGGCTGTGGCTGCAGTACTGTGGGACACGGGGTTTCTGCCAGGGCCTCGTAGCCTGTGGGCAGAGAGCAGAGGGTCAGGGTGGGAAGGTGGCAGAGGCTGGGCATGTGACCCATCTGGGGGAGCTGGTGACCTGGGTGGAGACCAGTCATAGGGTCTTGCTCTCCAAAGAGCCCAGGGCACCTGGGAAGACAGGCAGACGGCTTGGCACAGGCCCTCTCCAGTGCTTGACTGTGGTGTGGAGGGAGGGAGGGAGGGAAGGGGTGGGGGTGGGAGCATCATAGCTCCCACCTTCAGAGGTTGGCCCCTCTCGGCAGGAGGAACTCAGCTCCTTATTCGTCCAGCCCCACCCCAACCCCAGGCTCAAGAAGCCCCAAGAGGGCAGCCAGCATCACTGGAACTCAGTAGGTGATCATTAAGCCCACTTCCTTCACAGCAGTCCTGTGACGTGTGAGTCACTATCTTCAGGGTAAAAGGATGGGCTCAGAGAGTGCAGGTGTCATCTGAGGTCACACTGCTAGTAGGTGGGGTACTTAAATGTGAGTCCATCTGGTCCTAGGGTCACCTGGCTTTTCTGGTGGATATGCTGTTTCCAGAGTAAGAACACTGATCAGGGGCCCTTGACTTGAGGCAGAGGCCTGAAAGGATCATCCTATCTAACTTCCTGTCCCTGATTCCTGTCATGGTTTAGGTGGCTTTGGCAAGGGGGTCTCAGGCTCCCACATCTGTGCAGTGGGGATGGGGGTTAACAGAAGACTTCTGGTCCACGTTTGTTCAGCCTGGGACTACTGTCATCATGATGGGAGGTGGCTGGCAGTGAGGCAGCTGAATACAGCTGGAATAGGTGCTGGGGACAGACCCTAAGAAGCCTCCTGTCCTGGTGTTCGACTGCTTAAATCAATAAATGCCCCCTGGGTTGGGGCCAGGAGCTGCTTAAATCAATAAATGCCCCCTGGGTTGGGGCCAGGAGCACAGGACGGTGAAAGCCAGGAGTATGGACACAGATGGGTATCCGACCACACAGGTGGCCTGCACACAGGCCCGTCATGGATTCTGTGTGGCCCATATCTACCTACAGATGAATAGTTGCTGTACACACAGGCCCGTCATGTATTCTCTGTGGCCCCATCTACCTACAGATGAATAGTTGCTGCACTCAAACACAGGACTACGTACATACAAGCACAGCAACCTGCAGCAGCCCCGCATGCTCATGCACACAGGTGCATGCCTGTCTATGGAGCCAGTCGTGAGTCTCAGGGTAGGTAACGTGAGAGAGGTGGGCATGTGAACATCAGTACAACACAGTGAATGCATGCATGCACCATGGGTGCTCCTTAAAGTGCCCAGAACCACCTGGGCCAGCCCTGCCTGCACACAGATGTGCTCTACAACATGAGAAGGAGAATACAAACACAGAACATGTGTGAGAACATGCACACACGGCCAACCCCCCAGTGATGATGGAGCCACAGGTCTGTGTTTACTGGAGGCCTCTCTGCCTGGCCCCGGGTCCAGTGTCCATGTCCCTCAGCCCACACTGTGCTGCTCAAGAGCCCTCTGTAGGGCCTTGTGGCCTCCACTAGATCTGGCCCCTGAGGTTGATTTGGATGGGTGGGGCATGGCTTAGGTAATTCAGAAGGAGGGTCTACCCACCCACATGCTGCCCTGAGCCCTGCTCTGCCTGCTGCACAGAGCCTGATTCCAACTCTGGGCAACACGCAGCCCTCCCTCTCCACTGCACTTCTCTATCCAGTCAGGGCTAGGGCAACAGACCCCCAGGCCTCCACTCTCAGATCCCTGGCCCTGCAGGGGAACAGGCATGCCCTAGGCGCTGCCCCTTCCTGTGAAGCAGGGATCAGTATCTGTTTCAGTCCCAGACCTCAGCAGGTGCCTGATAAGTACTCAGTGTGAAACACCATTTGGACCGCAAGTTCTAGTCTAATTTGAAGAGTTTAGGGACTCCCAGCATCTAGACACAGCTGGGCAGAGCTATGGCAGAGACACAGTCACTCTGTTGGCTCTACATGGGGGGGAAGCCTTACCACATAGGGCTGTTAAATATGAGACAGTTAAACATGTTAAAAATGAGACAGTAAACAACCCCAGCAGGGCTAGCCTTGGTAGTGCTCAGGGAAGGAAGGCTCTGGGCAGCTTACCTGGGGCAGGTAAAGGTGCGCTGAGGCTGGAATAGGTGTTGGGTCGTAGAGGGTTGAAACCATGGGCATCACCTACCAGGCTGTCCCTGGAGGCTGCTGGCTCAGTGGTCCGGTAGCAGTCACCATAGGGGAAGCAGTTCTGGATGGAATGGAAACTGCCTTGGTAGCCTGCAAGAGGAGACAGGGGCTGTGGTGATAGAGGGAAGTCATGGGGGGAATCAGCCCCCTTGGTGTCTGGTCCAGGCATACAGGGAAAGGAAGAGGGATAGAAAGGTGGTCCTATGTGGCTGGCTAAAGTCTGCAGCTGATGGGATGGTGGGCCCTCCACTTCCCAGATCCACCACACCCACCCAGTCTTCCCCCAAGCAGTAGGCCCCTCCGACCCGTCACTAAGGCAAGAAGCCCAATGTGGCCCTCACTGTTCAGAGTATCCACCTGCCTCCCCCAGGCCCCATGTCCGTCCCTCTTGGTCACAGATGGTTGGGTGCAGCTTACCTTGGGGGCTGGGTAGAGGTGGTGGTGGGCTCTGGAAGGGGGGGTAGGCTGGCTTGCTGGGGAGTGTGGAGAATGACTGTCCTCCTGGAGACTGACTCTGGGAGGATGGTGGCAGCGGTGGGGGGCCAAGCCCCTTCAGTGGGCTGACCATTGGTGAGAGGAGGCCAGGCCCCAGGCTGGAGAGGACAGAGTACCATCGTTTCACCACGGTGAGGCACGACCCAGGGCCTCACCCCCTACTCCAATTTACAATGCCACGAACATGTCCACAAGCCTCTTGCTTGGTCATGTTCTAATGGGAGCTATATTTTAGTTGAGAACTCAGTTTTCAGGGCTGTCAATAAACAAGGGACAGGGATGCTCATGACCCTGGAAGTCCACAGGTCAGAGTACAAACTCCTAGCAGTTTCCACCAGACACAGACCTTGGAATGCTGGGAGCCTTGGTTCCCCTGCAGGGTGCTATGTTTACCTCCTGACACGCTGCATCTGTCATGGTCACGGGTTGCTGGTGACCAGCCCTCCAATTGTGTGTGACCCTGACCTCCTGGATGTCAGGTGGAACAGACCATCTTATTCATGAGAGGTCCCCTTTGTGGATCAGGAAACCAAAATTCAGAGAGGCTGCTGCACGGGGCTTTCTGTCCATGTGGTCACACAACACTGGCCTCACAGGTTTCAGTGAGGGTAAAATCAAAACCATGTAAACAAATGGCCCAGTACAATGTGCATATATGTCCTCATTAATAAATGCCATGACCGAAGGAAGGTGAAGGCTGGTATTAATCTGTGGTGCAGTGTATCTGAGAGAGCCTCTCCTATCTCCCCCCCCGGCTATCTGTCTTCTGCTTGCATAGCTTCTGTGATGAGAGCCTCACCACCTACACTCATACACAACTGGAGGGGTCCGGGCCCGAGCCTGTGCTCTTGGGAAGCTCTTGTGAGCTGAGACCGCAGAGCTTGAGAGAGATGCAGGGACCTTGAGTGCTGAGTGTCACCCAGGTTTACTGTGGTCCCTCCAGGCCAGGTTCCTACCTCAGGTTTCCATGCTAACCTCTGAGTTCTGCTCACAGGGACTCTGAACCTATCCATGCACAGGCCTGCAGCCTGACAGTGTGTGTATGCACTGTGGAGGGAGCAACAGCAGTAACCAAGTCTCCAAGGCTTCGGTTTGACTTGTGGATGTGCTGGACCATCAACCCCTTTGGGTGTCTCATGTCAGATATCCTGCATACCAGATATTTACACTACAATTCATAAGAGTAGCAAAAATACAGTTATGAAGTAGCAACAAAATAATTTTATCATGGGGGGGTCACCACAACATGAAGAACTGTATTAAAAGGTCACAGCATTAGGAAGGTTGAGAACCACTGCCCTATTTCAAAGCAGACAGCAAACCCAGGACCTTGGCTCTAGGTGACCCTGTCAAGGGAGGCACATTCTCCTCCTTCTCGTCCTCCTCCTCGAGGTGGGATTTACGGGGCAGATCAGTGCCTACTCTGAAGGAACTAGGACTCTGGCAGGGACAGGAGATCCAGGGACACACTGGAGGTACTTTCTGCTCCCACAGCCTCGCCGAAACACTGCCATCTCCACACACTTGAGATGTCACTGTCTGAAGTTCAAGAGCCAAGTCCTCATGGACTCCCTGGACTCAACCTCTCCAATTGTTAATGTTTTCAGACCATAGGGGACAGGGTCTCTGCTGTCAGTGCCAACTTTGAAGGCCAGGCCACAAACCGGATGACCACACCGTCCATTCGCCTGGCAGAAGCCAGGCTAAGACACATCCAGATGTGAAGATCTCCTTTCTTCAGGACTATGCAGGTCCTGCCCTGTCCCCTTCTCCCCGGACATCCAAAACCAAGCTGTGCCTTGTGGGGAGGGCCAGCTGTGGGTCTTCTGCATCACCAGAGCCCAGGAAAGGGCCTGGCATGTAGCAAACAATGACCAATATCCACAAACAGGTTCTTTTTGAGACAGGACCTGTTTAGTCCAGGCTGCCCTTAAACTCATCATCCTCCTGCCTCAGTGTCCTGAGTGCTTATATTTCAGGTGTATGCTAACATGCCCTGCCACCAGCAGATTTCTAAACCACTCAGCCCCAAACCCTAGGGATGAAGTAGAAGGCAGAAGCCAGCACAGATCTGGGGGAAGCATGTGTGGCTCCAAGGTTTATTTTCTCTGTCCAGACCCACCATAAATTCGCCTTTGCCACCTTCACAGTCAGTGAAATTAAACAGAATGTAACTGCGTACAGCTGACACACAGGCTGACCTGTGTCCCTCCGACAGCACGAAGGTCACCTGGAGGAGCCCTCTCTGGCAGCAAGTGACTCCCACAGGACACTCTTGAGCCTCGGCTGAAGCCTATAGAAGTTACCTTGGACCTGGCTGGCAGCCCCAGGGCTCCGTGTCTCTCCGCACAGGGCTGGGAAAGAAACCCACCAAATTTGGTGTCTCCGCCGAGCCAGGGTAAATACATTTGGTCATGAAGTCAGGCCCTCTTAGCATATTTCTGAGTGAATCAGATAATTCTGTCAGGCTATTTAAATGCCCCAGCAAACCGCTGGGGAGCCTCAAGTGGCCAGTCCCTGTTGACTTTGGCAAGCAGGGGAAGCTGAAGGCCTTCCCACCCATCTCTCCTCTGGGGCTGAAAAAGAAACCCATTCAGGCGAGCCTCAGGCCCTGTCAGCCATGGGGCCCTTCTCTCCGTCAGGCATCCGGAACCCGGGCGGGCGCCTGGCGGCTGGGGATAATGCTCACACTCGGCGGGCCAGGGTTGGGCGGGTGGGCTGGGGTCCTGTCTTGTCATCACTCTGTCTCTCAGGGCACGCATTCCTGATGGGCACTTACACCGCCGGCGGCAGGCGGGTGATGAATGAGGCCAAGCAACAAGCCCGTGTCCTGCAAGGGCCTCTGGTTTCATGTCTTATGGCTGGAGATGCTGAGGCTGGCCACTGGCTAAACAGGTGGCCTGAGCTGGGGCAGAAAGGGCAGGGGCGACTGTGGAGGGGACATGTGCCTGATGACACTAGGTACACAGGCATGGAGAGGTGGTCCTTACCACCTTCCTGGAGGAAGAGACAGAAGCTCAGGGAGGGCCCAAGACTTGGGGTTCCTCGCTCTTAGTCAGGGTCAAGCCTGGGCCATGATTGCTGTTCGGGTTCTCCCCCCACCTGCCCAGCCTTAGCTCCGACTGCCCCTTCAAATCTCATGCTCTTTACTGTTCCTAACATGCTGTTGGCCTGGCCCAACCTTCAGGGTACCTCTCTGACTGGCCTTGTGTCTGGCTCCTGGGGCCTCTCTCCAGCTCAGCATTCCACATCATGCATGGTTCCTCTTCCAGCATATCCCAGCTTTCACACGCCTGCTGAAATTTCCCATTCCTCCACCTGTCCCTGGAGCCCGGCTTAGCACTACCTCCTGCAGGCAGCCCACCTGGCCTACTGGCTTCCTTTCTGGGCCTCCACAGCCCTTTCTGCTCCTTCCCCAGATGGCCAAGCTGTGTAGCCTGTCCAATGTCTCTTCACACAAAACCGGGGGTGGCTGGGCACTGGGTTGGGGACCTGCCCACAGGAATCGGGAAGGAACAGACGAATGAATGGCAAGAGGACCCAGGTAGGAGCAGCAGGCCACAGATTCAGTAATAAAGCCAGACTGATCCTAGGTGTACTGTGGCCAAGGCTATGCAGCCTTAGGGAGAAAAAGAGCAAGGAAGGAGGAAGGTGCCTGGGCCAGGCCTTGGAGCAAGTCACTGTTGGTGAAAAGCAAAATGGGTGGCGGATCGGGGCTGGGACTCCCTCTGGTCATGTAGGAGGAGGGCAGCCTGTTCACCAGATCCAGCCAGTAGGGCAAGGAGCACACTGAATGCAGTGACCCTGTGGAAGGCTCTGAGGGTTCCAATGGGACCCAGGCTAGCCCCTCTATGGGAAGTCTGATATCAAATGCCCAAAGAGCCAGGGAGATGGTGGAGGGGCACTCCTGAGGGGCCTGGCTGCAGCAGGATTTTCCCAGGGGCTTCTGAAAGGAGGGTGTGGGTGGCTGGAAGCCTAGGAACCAATACCACGTGCCTCTGGTGGTAGGGGTGGCCCTCGGAGTCATCAATAACATGGTACACAGAAGGCTGAACAGAGCACAGGATCCAGTCAGTGACGCATAAATGTAGGCTGCTCTCATGAGTAACAGCAGACTGTGTGCAGCTCACCTGCCACACTCTGCCTCGCCCACCTCCTACACCAGCTGTGACCCCTGAGGGCTGGCTTGCCATACATACCCATCCCTGGTGCTCTCGGCTGTGGGCAGAGGGGACAGGTGGTGGTGGGAACCAGTGGTGACCTCCAGCGGGGGGTGCCTGGAAGGGACGTCACGGGAGGGGGACAGCATGCCTGAAGCAAGCCCATTTTGTGGGGTGACGGAGCCAGGATACACACCTGCAAGGAACCAAACAGATGTCACTGGGCTTTGGCCACACGCTAGGGTATGAACACCTCAGGAGCCGTGACTGTCTGCTTATGGAGAGAGGATGACAAGAAGGACAAGGTCTCAGTAGAGGTGACGGCACCATGCTGGTTCAGATCGGGGCTAACAGAGCTGAGCCACTGTGATGGAGATGGAGGGGGACTGTCAGAGGCATGGGGCTGGGAACTTGTATGGAGTGGGTTGCTTCAAATCTCCACTGGGCTATTCTGGAAAAGCCTGCATGGCTCTGTACCCCCAGATGCAGACGGGAACCTTGGACTGGAGAGAAGAGAATGAAGCTCAGGGCTTGGGAGACCCTCCCACAAGCAGCGCTGCTGAAGGACAGTGAGGCTCCCTTTGCATAGATCAACTACGCCTCCTCAGACAGAGGCAAGCAGAGCCAGGGTATCCAGTGACCAGCTGCAGAGGAATGACTGTGTAGCTGGCCTGGACGGGCTGACTCTGGAGGCTCCTAGGAAGGCCTACTATGCGTAGCTGTCCAAGCTGTACCCTTTGCTAGGGTCCCACCCAAGGATCAGAGTCATCTTTTATCACTTCTATTCCTCGTCAACACAGGTGGGCTAACAGACCAATAGGAACACTAGGTCAGAGGCACATGTTGGTCCCGAGGCCCATCTGAGGGTTTGGGAACCACTGAGGGCAGCATTGGAAGGAGCCTGTCAGGAAAGGATGCCCCCTCCTCTGGCATAGGGCTTAAGATGGGCACAACAAGGCCTGCAGTTTGCTTTATGGTGCTGCAGGTGGCATCTAGGTCCCCATGCATGCCAGGCAAGACCTCTACCACTGAATTACATCATCAGCTCAAGGGTGGAACATTTCAGATGCTCCCTACTTTGCCTGAAAAAAAAGGGGGGGGGGAACCAAGTTTGCCCTCTTGTTAACCTAGCATTCTTATCTGAATGGAAACGCCCCTTTTCTTGAAATCAGTGATGATGAAATCAGTCATCAAGGTGGCATCCTGCGAGGACTCTCCTTCAGGGCTATGCGACACCAGGGCACTGCCCACCAGCTGGCCAGCCCCTCCCCTGGCAGCTCTCACTTCTTGAATATTGTTCTAGTTATGGGGAGCGGCAGTAGCTCAGACCCAAAGCTTTTTATGAGCTCTGAAGGGCTAGCCTGGGAACACCCAGGGTGGGCTCAGCTGCTTCGCATTCTAAGGCTGGCTCATCCTAGACTGGCCATTCTGATCAGAACCTATAGAGGCGATTTCAGGGAACTGAATGGGGCTGGGCTATAGGCCTGAGGCAGAGTCAGGGAGCTGCGGTACTGTGGCCCCAAATGTTTTTTGTTTCTGCCACTGCTGGGTAGAAGCACTCGGCTTTAAAGACCAGATGACGTGCAACCCTTGACGATGACGTGGACAGATGATACCAGGAGAAGTTCCATTATCAGGTCATCATGGTTGGTAACTATGGCATTTATGTGCCAAGTGTTCTCCACATACCCAGTCTGACAATTGAGAAACAGACTCCCTGAACATTGTGGACCAAATGGAGAGGGTGCCTATTTGAGGCAGAGGCTCCAGATGAGCTGGGATCTGGAGTGTCCAGTGAGGCTCTTGGCTCTGCTACAAGCATTGTAGTAAGCTGCTCATGACACCCAGACTCTGGGAAGCTACCAAGCACCCCAGCACTGCCCTCCCTGTCTGGGGAACCCCTACTGCCAGGGTGCTGTCCATTCTCTGCTGCCTGTCCCGGCCACCTGGTCCTCCTGCCTTGGTCAGGTAGCACCTGGAGGGGGCGGCTGCGGAAGCAGCTTGGCTCGGTGTTGCTCAGCCCGCACCACTTTGCGCTTTTCCCAGTACCTCCTCACTTGCCATCTTGAATCAATTTGGGGGCCTGACAGCTGGGAAGGCTGGAATGCTGAGAGCCTCTGCCACTCTGACACGGTCCTTCTCACATCCCCACTACCTATCATGGCACCCTGCAGGGCTGAACACAGTGACAAGCTCAGTCATCGCTCCCTCACTGTCTGTCTTCGACTCTTCTGACCCTCCCAGAATCTGTCCTCTGTCTTTGCTGCTGTCTTGGCCCATCCCCGTCCGATGGCCCCAGAAAGACACGTGGCAGTGATGGATCGTGGACATGGACAGTGAGTGGCATGAAAAAAAATCACAAGACCCTGAAGGGCCATGGAAGTGGGGACTGGGCCTACAGCCTCCCCAAACCACACCACTTTGGGCTGTAAAGCAGCAACATCAATCATCAGCCATGAACACTTAGCCTCTGGCCTCAACATCTGTTCCCCACTGTGCCTCAGGCGTCTGTGCAGCCCAGGCCCAGGGAGTGAGTGCCTGGCAGGCCATCCTTCCCACTTCTTGCTGGAGTGAAGGACTGAGTCCAGCCCGGCCGGCACACAGTAGGGATGAAGAATTATGGAGGGTGGCCTTAACAGAGCTTGTAGGAGACATTCCATGAAGAGCCTTGCCTCCGGGACACAGCCTGGGTTCAGGCAGGCACCTCCCAAATGAAGTGAGCAGTGGGAAGCTGACCGTTCCCCACCGAAGAGGTGCTGGGATGTATTTTCAGCTCTGTCCTCACAGCGGGTGGGCACGGGAGGGACCCCGAGGAAGACTTCACCTTCTCAGACTGGGCAGCAGGCCAGGCAGGCATGCTCTTAGCAAGAGGCCCTTCTTCCTTTGACTATTCCCTGGAGGATGTGTTTCTCACCAATGTGGCTCGCAGTTGGGAACTAGAGGAGACAGTATCTGCTGAGAGAGACAGTGACTGCCGTCCCTGCCCCTCAGTGAGGACAAAGAGGCTCCTAGGCTGACCTGCTGCCGATTATCTGGATGGGTTAGTCCTTTTTTTTTTTTTTTGGTTTTTCGAGACAGGGTTTTTCTGTGTAGCTTTGCGCCTGTCCTGGAACTCACTTGGTAGCCCAGGCTGGCCTCGAACTCACAGAGATCCGCCTGGCTCTGCCTCCCGAGTGCTGGGATTAAAGGCGTGCGCCACCACCGCCCGGCTGGGTTAGTCCTTCTTGTCTGGTGAGTCTCTTAGATGGACACACGGGGGCCCAGGCAGCTGTGGCCTATCAGTAGGAGCCTCTCTCTGGAGTCCTTAGCTTGGGGTCCCAGCAACAGGAAAAGCCCCTTCCTGTCCTAGTGTAGCGATTTGGGGACCTAGCTGGGGTGTGTGTGTGCAGCCCTCCTCCTTGCATGTACCCCTTCTTTTGTATACCTTGGGGGCATCCTCTGCAGGTGGGTGAAAACCTGCTCTCCCAAGGCTGTCTGGTAAGGGCCTAACATGTTTAAAGTCCGATGCTGCTACTTCCATGTTGGGGGGAAGAATAAACTTAAGACAATAAGAACATGCCGGGCGGTGGCGGCACACACCTTTAGTCTCAGCACTCGGGAGGCAGAGCCAGGCGGATCTCTGTGAGTTCGAGGCCAGCCTGGGCTACAGAGCGAGTTCCAGGAAAGGCACAAAGCTACACAGAGAAACCCTGTCTCGAAAAACAAACAAAAAAAAAAAAGCTTTAAATGGTTGAAGTAATTCAAGAAATCCCAGAGGGCAGCCGAGCTCTCTGCTCCGAGGCTGTGGTTTCCTCAGGGAGCAGGGGTAAAAGGCACAGCACAAGAACCATCAGCTCAATCTAAAGGCCATGCTGCCCGCAGCTGGGCAGTGTTCCCAAGCCACGGAGCCAGGACTCCTGCCATGGCCTGAGTGTGCCCTGCAGCCAGCTGCCACTGCTCGTGCTGGCCCAGTGGCTCTGAGTGCTGTCCAGTGGGCCTGCAGGGTCCGGCCCAGAAAGCCCTACACAGAGCTCAGCGCCGAGCAGGCTGTGGTTTTGTCCAAGCTGCCCACCCTCTCAAAGTCTTGGTTTTCCCTCTGTTGAAGGAGTCATGCTGGGCACTGCACAGGACCTCGAGTCCAGACTGGGTCTGTTCCGGTGTGTCTTGGAGTGCCTCACTGTGGATGAGAACCTGGCTTACACTCAGGGATACAGGCACGCTTCACAGTATTTCAGACAAGGCCAGTGTGCCCCCAGCCTGATTCTGCACGTGCCCCAGACGCGTGCTGCAGACTCTGGGATGAGGCAAACTCAGGCCTTCCCCAGAGGAGTCCCCAGCCACAGGCTCGTGGGGAGACAGGAGGAAGCTGTGACAGTCCTGAGGAGACTTCCTAGAGGAGGGGACAAGGAGACCGGTTCTGAGAGCAGGGTAAGAGCAACCTAGGTGAAGGAAGGGGAAGGGGCTTACTCAAGTATGGAAGGGGGCTCAGCATACACTCTAGCAGCCGCATCCAGGAGGCCTCAGGCCAGACGAAGGGGGAGCGGGCGCCATCTTATGGCAACAGGGACTTATTCAGGAGTGTTCACAAGCATCTACTTACTTAGAAGAGGAGACATCTTGAAAGTGGCGGGGTGGAGGTGGGGGGGCGCAGGGCAGAAAAAGTGAAGTCCCGGGGAGCAGAGCACTCGGTAGCAAGTCTTACCCATGTGCCCTTGGGCTGACAGTGTGCCGGTGTCCTCCCAAGGGATGATGCTTGGTGGAGAAGGAACCCACTGGCTGTGCCCTCGCCCTGCCTCATGCACACCTACCTGGGAGCAGCTCCTGGCTCAGGGTTTGGCTGCCCTTCCCCCTGATGGTGGGCAAGGGTGTGGACGCGTGGAGTTGCTGCAGCACCAGACACTCTGACAGGACAGCCTCCGGATCGGCACCCGTGTGCAGCTGGAGGGCAAGCAGTAAGGAGGTGTGAGTGTCCGGCCACCTGCCCACAGGCACCCTGGCTTCGGGGGACAAGGCAGGAAAGGCAGCAGTCCTAGGCAGGACCTTCTCTGCTGTGCTGGTTTCCTCACTGGGAAGGTGGGCTAGTGGACGCTGTAAGGACTTCTGAGAAGAGATCCGAGGACAGGATTTGACATGCAAGGACTTTTCTAGATGATGTTCCTAGGAGGGAGTATGCCAGAAAGGCTGGGCATACCTTCAGCCTACTGAGCCAGGAAAGGAGGGAGGGAAACCTTTCAGGCTGGAGTCAGGGGCCTGTGTCTCTTGGGAGGGATTTCTTCATGGTCCCTGAGGGATCAGCTTTAGGGGTGTGGCCTCAGCATAAACCAGGAGGGGCGGTCAAGGGCAACTACTGGGTTTTTGCAGCTCCCACAGGTCAAGGGCAACCTGTGGTGGCAGGGGTGATGTCACTCAGCAAGTGTTCCTTCTCCCTCTCTCCACTCATCCTCCCTGTCACTGTGAAGGACACTGGAGAGAAGCCAGGGTTGGGCCCCGGTCCCATACCACCTCTTATTCCCTGTCAGTGGGTAAATGACTTCTCTGGGCCTCGCCTACCTTGTCTGTATTCTGGGACTATCACTGCCTCCTCTACCACGGCAGGCCGTGGCTACTTGTGAGACCATGAATGGAACGAGGGTTTGTGAAGTACTGTGTCGGGCTGGCCAGGCTCCAGCTGCCTGACTCCTACAGGACCACAGCAGTGGCCCAGTGAACTGCTGTGTGGACCCGAGCTGTCTGGCTAGCAGCAAAGCTTTGGCTGGGATGATCTGACCAACAAACACCATTTGGGACACCTTGGAGCATCTTTACTTATCCAGGTGGAGCAAAACCACACGGGGTGGGGCTCTGAAGACACTGGGTGACCAGGGGGCAGGCACCTGCATGGGAGGCGACCCTTCTCCAGGGAAATCCTGAAGCAGTCATGAGCCAAGGCTCTGTCCAAACACTCGCTTTACCAGGTCACAACAGGTGCCGGGAAGGCCAGAGCCTCGCCCACGTTCTCGGGCAGCTGAGAGTCAGCCGCAAGGGGTTTCCCACCTCCCCAGGAGGAGGGTTGACCAGGAGCGGAAGGCATGCCAGTCTCGCACTGGGCTCTCAGGGCCTGACCCGGCAGCTGTTTTCCATGTAAATGAAGTTTTTGGCAAAAGAGGGCCAAGGCATGTTCTTGCAGACCGCAATGTCGATTGGATTAGGAACAGCAGGAGAGGAGAATTAAGGAAGAAAAGCATTTCTAATTCTCTCCAAAATGCATCAGGGCTGCCAAGGACTTGTCATAATACAAGGGTCGCCTTACCCAGAAAGATCCATCATCCCCGATGGCCTTAATGGATGCTTAGTGTTGGGAAGTTTGCAGATCTACAGCCCAGGTCCCTAGGGGCTCAGTGTGAGCCCAGCACGGGCCTGGGAAAACCAGGGCAGGATTCTGGCCCTTGGGCACCAGCCCACTGGGGACAGCAGCCTCCTTGGCACCTAGCTCCAGCCTACGGAAGCCTGAGCCATCCCTTGCTTCCCTGAGGCAGTGACAGGAGCCGGTATCCTAGCTGTCTCCCCTGGGCTGTGGGACTGGGCTACTTTGTTAATGTAGACTCAGTTCCTACATCTCTGAAATGGACACAAGCTGGGACCCGCACATAGGATGATAGCTACAGTATGTAAAGCAACGGATAAAATGTCTACTTGAGGAGCCACTGGGTAAGGGGCTTGTCCTACTTCTCAGTGAGTTAAGGATGTGGTGTCTGCCCCAGTAAGCTTGCTGAATATACCGACTCCACTCTCCTCTGCTCTGCCCTTCAAACGGTTCTTCAGTACCTCTAGGATGAATACCATATCATCTCCATCACAAGGTAAGCTTGCTCCTGGTACCCTTTCTCTATCTGCCCATTACATGGGACGGAAACTGTCTGCTCTCCCAGTCTGGACAGGGTTTTGCTGTTTTATTCCCTGCAGAGTCCAAGGTCATGGTGTGTTTGGCCACACACCATGCTGAAGTGAGTGAGTGGGCTCTTCCCTGTGCCCTTCTACCTTGCTAGTGCTGCTGGGCTGACCTGCCTGTCCTTCACTCCCACAGCCTCTGGTACTGGAGTACCCGCCCCCACTCCCATAGCCCTGGGGACTGAGAGCCCAGGCCAGGGTGCTCTGCCCCAAGTTGCTGTCCTGCTCCCTATTGCATGACCTGGAGCCCCCCAGCACCTCCCTGCTGCTGGCTTTCTCGTGCAAACCTTTCTCCTCCTTAGGTTTTCAGTCCCAGGGAAGGGCACCGCCATTGATGCTTGCCCTGGGGGTCCTGATGCTCCCCGGCCCATCCCAGATCTCCACCACTGTGTCCTGGACTGCTTCCACTGTTTTCCTTGTTCTCACTGCTGAACTGACACTCACTATCACATTCTCCACGGGGCCCCAGAAATTTCTCTCAAGACCATGTACTTCTCTTCCCCTCAAGACTATCTGATGGCACTGAACATCCTCAGGACACAGCTCAAATCCTAGGCGGGGCTTCCAGCATGCGACTGCCCAGCTATGTATAGATACGAATGCACTGGCCCCACATGCGCCGAGGGTCATTCCAGGCACACACTTCTTACCTGAACTCACCTGTCTACCCTGTAAGAGAATGGCGGTGACCACCCTTCTATGATTGTGAATCTGCGCCAGGTATAGGCTCAGCCCTGGACATATATATTCTGTCACTCAGTCCTCACTAGCACCCATCCCATTCCTCAGCCAGCAACAGGAACAGGAAGCGTAGGGGCCTAGGGGCCACCAAGCTAGCATTGGCAGGCCCTGCAGGTGGGACCAGAGCTCCTACCCCTAAGCCATTATCCTTTATGGTTCTCGGTGCTTCTTCCTAGGACCTTTCTGTTCCCATACAGATGGGCCAAGGCCCTTTACCTGTGCCAGATATAACCTCCCCATATGATAATGTCAGCATTATCATACTGCAGGAGCCTCCTCTGGTGTGTATCTCATGCCGCTGGAGATGGGTACCATGTCTTTTGTCTTGCATCTGCAATGCCTAGCCCAGGGCTGGGGTATGAGTATCATGGTTAAGGGTGCCAGTCTTTTGGTGGGTGAATGTCTAGCCAACTGAGGTAATAAGGACAGGGCTGTGGGCTGGTATACTGGGTGGGAGGCAGACACAGGCAGATGGGAGAGCAATACAAGTGTGTGGAGAGTGGTGTGCACAGAGGCGTGAGGCACTTGGTCTGATGCTGGACAAGTGGCTGGGGTCAGAGGTGTCTGCAGAGCTGTGTCTGGGCTTTGTGGCCACCTACCTTCTTACGCACCTGCTGCTCTTTGGCTGAGTGGGCCTTCACGTGCTTGCGGAGAGAGCTGGGGTCCGTGTAGCGCTTGGAGCAGCCAGGGATCTGACAAGCATATGGCTTCTGTAACATCAGAGAGGTATGAGGGATAGGTAAGAGGCCACTGTTCAAGGCGAAGGTCCCCTATGTGACCTGCCACGGGAAGGGTGAGTGTGTAAGGCACCTGGCCTGGGAGAGAAGGGGTTCTGTGTCCCCATTCTGCCACCGTGTTGGGAGTGCAGGTGAGTTGCCTCCTGTCTGCCACAAGGGACTGACTGAGCTCTGCAGGTCTTTCTGGCTCACACTGGCTGTGACCAAAGGACCCTCATAGCACAGCTGCACAAAAGCAGTGTACAGAGCAGGGGTACACAGGAGGCTGTCCCAGGCAGGAGAATGAAGAGAGGAGGGACACCCCAGGGCCAGCCTGGATGATTCCTGTGAGGCAGGTCCAAGTGGCACTACGGGCCACAGCTACCAAGGTCCTCCTTCCAATAACTGGGAAACCAGAGGGAGTTGACCTCAAAGAGCACAAGCTGGGGGCCTGAAGGCTGTGCTGTCTGCACAGGCCAAACCCTCTCCCTGTGACCATCCCACTGCCCTGGAAGACAAACAGGAGACCCCCAAGTCAGCCCCTTACTTCTGCTTGGACTCCTCCTTCAGGTTGCCCCTGCCTCCCAAGACCTCATCTCTTCCCAGGCAGAGTCCCAGAGCTTCCGCTACAGCACAGCCATGGTCCTGCCTCCATACACCCACCCTTCCACGGCCCTCGGACCCTCTAATAATCAGAAACTAGGTCGTTTCCTGGCACTGACCGGGGTCTTCCTCCTGCCATCGTCCCACACACACCCCACAATGTTCCTCCCGTCCTACCCAGCCCCCACGACCTCCTCTTTAGCCTTGCTCAGATCCCCTCTTCTGGACTGGCCTGAGTCCCACAGGCCACACTGCCCACCCTGTGCTGCTGGGTCTTCCCACTGTCCCCTGCTCTACCAGTGAGGGACCCATCCAATCCCAGCCACGTTCCAGAAGATCAGGGAAAGGCAACTCATGGCCCTACCTGCATCTCACAACTCAGGAGCTTTTATAAGACCAACCTGGGGTTCCCAGCTACTTCTGAGGCATGAAGTTCACAAGGCTTCCTTTTTTAAATACACTGAGGGCTTCAGAGCCCTCGGACTGCCTCCTGGAACCGCAGAGGATGGAAGTGTATGTGTGTGTGTAGGAAATAGCACCTCTTAGAGTAAGCCCCAGGGACTGCCATGCCAAGTCAGATACATCAAGTGGAGCTGCCCACAAAGCCTCAGGGCAATCTGTCCCTGCCAGGGGCGGGGAAGTTGGGAGAGGTGCCCATTGTCCAGGGGCCTCGTGGGGAAAATCAGAAAGAGATGACCATAACCATACCTTGGAGCTGCCACGGAGATTGCCAGGTTAAAGAATGGAGAACAACAAAAAGAGAGAGACAGCGGTAAGAAGTTGACTAGGCCAACAGGAAGGCAGGGGCGGGAGAGGGAGGCTTGCCTTGGACTGCCCACCACCTGCTTCAGCATGCGAATCCCACACACACACACACACACACACACACACACACACACACACACACACACACACACACACACAGTCTCTCTCAGGGGCCCTACCCAACCCCAGAACACTCTCCCATGAGCCCTGCCCTGCCCCTGAGCTGGCTGGCCCCAGGCCTTGTCCTCTGGGAATGCTGATACAAATCCACACGCTTTGGTCAAAAAGCAAACAAATACTCTGTGTGGCAGGCACACTCGCTTGGAAACAGGGCAGCAAGACCCATCTTTGTGTTTGTTTTTCCAGAGCTTGACGTGTACAGAACATTCCTCAGGCCTAGCTCCCTTGAGCCCTCAGGGAACCCCGTGGCTGTCCGAGGCCACCAGCCAAACCCTAGGCCTGGAATCCCCATACAAGCTCCATGACTGGGGCTGTTATTCCTGTCAACAAGGCCGCTCTTCCTTGTCTACACAGAGCTCTAGACATGGAAGATGGTTCTATCCCCGAGGGCTGCCTAGGTACAGCACTGCTAAGGACTGGCCGCCATGGTTCCCCGAGTCCCACACCCACCCATCAGAAAGGCTCCACACTGCCAGCAGGTCTGTGTGCCTCTCTATTAGGGGACCTTCTTCTCTCAGTGCCTCCGAACAGGCCAATCAAATAGGCAAACAGGGGGCCCAACCTCCTGATGGGGAAACTGAGGCCCACACTGGGGATGATGGCTGCTTAGAGTGTGGCAGGATCTGGCTGACACTAAGTCCCTGAGTGACAGACAAGGAAAGAAACAGCTGCCTGGCTCTCATGCAGGCCTCACGTCAGCTACCTCAGCTGTCCCCCACTATTCTTAAAAGGCAGAGCCCAGATCAGAGCTGGAGGCTGCTTTCTCCAGGTTGTCCAGAGAACCTCCTTCCTGCCGTGGGCCCCATGCTCTCTGAGGCCAGGGATAGCTGGGACTGTGGCTGGGTCTCCTACGACAGCGAAGGTGCCATGTGTGAGTCTGACTTACTGCTGCCCTGAAGGCTGCAGGCTAGGACATGGTCTAGCAACAAGGCGCTGTCTAGACTATTTAGGCAGAGATCCGGGTGTGAGAGGGGGCCCCCAGACCCGTCAGAGACTTCTTAGATAGATGAAGGTCTGGGATAACCCCGTGGGCTTGTGTGGACCTGACCTGGTCCAGCCCTCGGGAGCTCTGCTCAACAGGCTAGGAAATACGGTGAGGGCAGGAGTGAGGCACGAACAGGAAGCTAGAGAGGCCATGGGGACATGCCCTAGGCCTGGAAGGTGGGGAGAAGGGCAGAGGCCCACTGTTGCATGCCTTGTGGCCTCTGAGAGACAACCAGGGGTTCTGCAGTATTGGTGGCGTCTCTCAGGGACAAGGGCAGAGTGACCAGGGCTCCAAGGCTGAGAAGGCGACCAAGGGGGAGGGACTTGGAAGAACCACAGGTCACTTCAGGTCTCAGTCAGCCGCTGACAGTGTAGCCTGTAAGGGGAGGGGAGTTGGTTTTGAGTTGGGGACAAGGACTAGTCCTTGCCATTCAGTCCCCTCTGCTGAGACTCAACCCTTCAAGCTTTTCTAGTAAAGAGCCCCGGGCTTGGAGTCAGACAACGGTGCATCTGGTTCTGTCACTCGTCTGCCACTGACAGGTAGGATCTGACTTGGAGGCAGGTGTGTGACCCTATAAGGTTGGAAGAGATAAAGAAGGTACAGGCCAGGGCCTGGCCTGGCTCCAACGTTGGTGACTTGACTGCTCACTTTTCTGAACCCGGTTTCCCAGCCGTGAGAGAAAAGGCCAGGACTGGAGGAGGGCTGTGTGGCTTCTCAGGTTTGACCTCTGCTGTGTTATGGCTTCCAGCTTGAACTAACAGCTCTGTTACCCTCTTGGGTCTCTGCTTCCTCATCTGTGTATTGGACAGGGTAGGCTTATTGACGTGCCCCATCCCGGCTCCCCACACATCTGCAGCAGAGCAGAACTGCTGGAGGTCCAGACATGGGATTTTCTAGCAGACTCCAGCCTTGTGCTACACACAGGGTTGGGATCCTCCCAAGGTACAGGCCACTTTGCCCAGCACCTGTGAGACTGGCATGAGGACTGAGTCTGTCGCCTCTGCCAGAGCCCAGCCATGTGACCCCCTAAGCCCACTTCGCTCTTGTGTCAAATGGGTTGGGGGTCTTGGCAGTAGGGTGGGTACAGGAACAACATTCTGAAAGTGCTGTGTTAACTGCTGAGGTCCTTACCCGCACAGGGGAAGCGTAGGGCAATGAGGACAGAGCTGTGGGTCTCGACTGCCCGGCACGAGCGGGGGCAGTGGAAAGAGACACTATATGGGACAGTCAGGCTTCTGGGGTAAGACGCTGAATCTCACGTGTCACCAGCTACAACTCCCTAAGGGACAAAGATAGCCCTAGAGAGCCTATGCATTGTCCCCAGTGAGGGGTGTAAGAGCAGGGAGTGGCTTGCTCAGGATGTGGATATAGCTGGCCTGCCAAACAGAGGATGTGGGGGTGAGAGCACCCACTTTCCCATAAAGACTCGGGTCTGGGCTGGTACTCATGGGCCAAGTAGGGCAATCTCAACTGGAGGCCCTTGTCTAGTCCACCCATCCCACATCCTCACTGAGGACATACGGCCATACCCAAGTTATTAGTGCCTGTCACAACTGGAGGATGATGAGGAAAAAACTATCTACTCAGTAGCCAGGGAGCCTACTAATTATCCTATAATCCAAAGAACACGCCCCCATCCGCCCCCGCCAGTGTTACCTGCCCTCTGTTATATATACAGCCTGGGCACAGGCAGAGACACCGTGGGAGGGTGGGGTCTGTGTGCATCCCCCCAGCGCCTCCACATCCAGGCCTACCTACCGTGTCGAGGTGGGTGCGTTGGTGCTTGGCACGGTCACTGGAGTTGCTGAAGGCCTTCTGGCAACCCGGGTGCTGGCACAGGTATGGCTTCTCGCCTGTGTGGCTCCGCAGATGGATCTTCAGGTTCTCCAGGCGGGAGAAGGCTTTACTGCAGCCTTCGAACTGCAGGAGAGGCTGATGAGGGGTGCCCTCAGCCCCGAGGGCCCACCCATCTAGAAATGGCACCCCGAAACCTGCCTGTCCCAGCCCAAATTGCCTTCTGTCCTCCCTAAGCTTCTGGGAACACTGCCCCAGGAAAGTGTTCAGGGCTTAGAAAGCGGCCAGACTTAGAAATGGGCCACCAGGGCAGGAGAAGATGACCTTTCTGCTTCTGACCTTGGGAGTAACAACGCACACACACGCCAGCTGTGCACCCTGGGGTCAGCCACTCCGAGGCACATCACGTCTGGGCATGGAACCCCAGAAGGAGGGAGTCCAGCCTGGACTGGAAGGGCTCCATCCCCAAGAGGCTTTGGGGTGCCCTGCACTCTTGATGCTGTATCTGCCCCCTCTCCAAAGGTGAGGCTGTGGCTATCCATGAGGGACCGTACAAGGGCATCATCCTTGATAACTGTCGTGAGACCAATAGTCACACTTGTACACTGAAGTGTGTGAGTCACCATCTAGTCATTTAGCTGTCCTACGCTCACCATCTAGTAGGTTATGTACTAGGTACTGGACATGAGTGGACACAGCGCGACTGTTAGGTTCCTGGCAGAGATGAGTCACAGTGGGGGAGGAAGGAACAGTGTGGGGCCTCTGCCCACCCAGATCATCCTGCATGGCCCCAAATGTCTGTCCCTGCAACCTCTGCCAAGCCTGGACCTCTCGTCCACAGCCTCTCACATCAAGTCCTCCCTGCCTCCGCTGCCCTGGTCACCACACAGCTGCCCAGGAGCCTTGACATACCAATATAATCCCGTGGCCCTCTCCTTACAGACCTGACTGTTGTTCTATCCCTGCGGCCTCTCTGCCTGCCCAGCCTCCTCTAGCAGAAGGCAGTTTTCAGCCTTTGCTCATGCAGGCCACTCAACAAGAAAGGTCACCTCTCCTGACCATCAGCTACTCCCTGCTCAGCCTTCAAAGTCCAGCTCAGAGAGTGTCTGGGTGAGGCAGCAGTTCCCACCTTTAGTGTGGTGTCACCAACTGTCCTCCTCTGCCTCTCCCCACTGTCCGCCCATGCCAGCTATGTGTACTGCAGGGTGTGGTGAAGGTCAACAGTGGCTGGCACTTGCTGCTCCAGTCATGGTGCTGGCGTTTAACTATATAACTTGGAAGCATATGACATCAATGTCCTCATCTCAAAAACATTGGTAAAGTGACCTGCCCAAAGTCACATGGCGTAGCAAAGACCAGTATAGGCCAAATGCAATGTCAGAGCCTAGGTGGGCTGTCTATGCTTGCTGAGAAGGAAGGGACTGAGCCACTGGCTTTCACCCCATGTCCTGGTTGACGTGCCAGCGTGAGCACCTGTCCCAGGTTAGCACCCATGTCTGCCCTCTGGCACCAGGTCCCCTTGGGCTGCTAGTAACAGGTATCTGGGGACAAAGAGGGGCAGGCATGTTCCTCAAGGGCCAGAGCTCCAAAACAGCTCTTCTATCCGCCTCCTCTAGCCCCCCTCAGTGGAAGGAAGTTGCTAAAGGTTTTGTTGTCTCCCTCTCCCCTGACCTGCTGTCTATTCTTTATTGCCATTGCCAGCTTTAAAGGTGCTGTACCCACTAGTAAGTTTGGGATATGTGTGGAGAAGCCTGTGGGCAGAGGTAAGATCCTGTGGTCCATTTGGCTTATGTTCTTGTCCCTAGAGGTATGGTAGGCCTTGGGAAGGGGTCAGGGTCAGATGTATACTCTAGGAATTGAAGGGACAAGACCAGATACATACTCTGGGAATTATGGGGACAGCGTCATCTATGAATTACAGGAATTAGAAGGGACAGGGTCATATATACAGCAGTCTGGGAGGAATGGGGACAGTGTCGTGTGTGTGTGTGTGTGTGTGTGTGTGTGTGTGTGTGTGTGTGTGTGTGTGTATGAGAATAGAATGTAAGAGCCACCTTTGGCTGCTGGTGGCGAGTAGGACTTGGGGAAGAGACAGAGAGAAGGCAGTTACAGAAGAGGATCACTGAGGCCCAGACAAGAGCAGAGGCCATAGCAGAACTTCCTGTACAGTCACGAGGACAAGGGTCAGAGACAATGACCCCTTGGATGTCACCTGGGTCACAGTACAGGCTGTTGCTGGGGTCACACTAATGCAGGCTTCTGCAGCTGGGTTTCTAGTTATGGGGCCTGTTCCTTTATCAGAACAAGAAGGAAATCCTGGATGGGGAACAGCAGGTGGCCAGTTGCTCCCTGCTCACCTCCAAAGGCCTTGTGCCAAGTTCATCCCCATGTGATGAAGGAGCCTGGGTAGGAACAGGGTGTCCCCTCAGCATCCCCCTTGGCCCTCTGTTCTTACTGACTGGTTTAGGGGAAAGGTTGTTGGAGGAGACCAATAACTCTTAGCTGCGTGATGTCTCTGACATTGGGAGAGCCTGTCAGACTCTGGGGGATCAGTTTACCTCTTTCCCACCGGGAATCTGTGGATCTTTGTCTGGACTTCCGAACACCTGTTTCCTCACCCCTGCCTTTGTTCAGACTGCACCCCTCCTGGGAAGCCTTTTCTTCCCATACTGACAATTTAATGTGTACATTTTTCAGAAGTCCAGGATCTGTGTTAATGTCTTCCAGGATGCCCCAATGTCTCCCCCACCCCATACATCCCACACATCAGCTGTGGAGAGACGACTCTGAACTTGGCAGGAATCTCCATCCCAAAGGCCTTTCTTAATATGTTCACGAGGCCTTGAAGGCCTTTCCTTCCTTTGCCCCCTCAGCAAACACACGCCTCCTAGGAGGAGCCTTCCTGACTCCACAGGCAGCACCCTTCCCTGCATTTGTGGTAGAAGGGTCTCTCTGCACAGCCCTGCCTTCTCTCCCCATCTTTGTCCTGGGAGTAGCCTGTCACTTCAGGGACAGCTACAGGAAGTGGCAGGTGGAGAAGGATGCTGCCTTGCCCTTATTTAGCTGAGATAAAGATGCCTCACAGATTCTGGCAGATCCATGCTTGCATCAGGACCAGGATTCAGAGCTGCTCAGCCCTTGCAAGTCCTGCGATCATTTCTATTATCTCTACTCAACAACTGCACAGATGAGGTCAGAGAGCGGGGGTGAGGGCGACCATCAAGTCAACGCGTGCTGTCCCCAGCTCCAAGGGTCTGGTGCTGCCACAGCATGCTGCCTTCTCCCCACGGCCTTCTGAGTGCTTATAACTCTGCCGGGTCAGCTGAGGAGCTGAGGCCCAGTGGCAGCAAGCACAGTGATGGCGGATATGGCCCCTGCTGCAGACGACCTTGACTGCTCACTTACTGAGTGATCCCAGGCCAGTCCCTCTGTGGGTCTCAGTTCCCTCATCTGGACACTGGGTGAAAGCAGCCCACTACTTGGCCAACCCCTCCCCATACTCTACCTGCCAACTGCAAATGCACAAAATGCCCCAAAGTCCCACGGAGAGCAGAAGGTGCTCAGAGCTCTAAGAAAGAGTTGAATGTGGGGGCCTTCCAGTTGCGGGGCTGTGGATTACCAAACCATGCCTGGAGGGGCTGGACCCTGAAGCCTGGGTTTTGGCAAAGGAGGTGCCAAGAAATTCATTTCAGGGAGACAGCAGGCCCAGGCCCAGGTGGTTAGAGTTGCAGGGCATCAGGGTTCTAGAGACAGCTGCTGAGCCAGGGTCAGGAGAAGCAGGAATGGGAGCCTGGGGCTGCCTTTAATCACACACACCGAAGAGCAGGTGAGTTCTAGCATTTCTGATCCTTAAAAACCTTACAGAATACTCCTGGACAATTACTGCCATGGCCCAGCCCATGCTCTGATGGCAGGCTGTTCACTTGGGGTGCTCCAGCATGGCTTCTGCTGGTGGGACCCCCTTCTACCCAGATGCCGAAGCTAGGAACCTATTTCCTTCTCCTTGACCCCAAGCATCCAATCAGCCAGCACCCCATGGAGGTTCATCTTTACCCACTGCAGCACGAATCACCTGGGAATCTACACAGCTACCTGCCTCCTCCCAGTCCACTCCCATTTGGCATCCATAATGTCTATCCTTAGCCCCTTTGTACCTTAGCATGTATATATTTTTATCTTGGCATTCTGGCCAGTATGATCTGGCCCTGGTGATACTTGACCATGTTATCAGCTCTCACCACTGCACCTCAGCATCTTGTGCAGTATGGTACCAATCTATCCTCTCCACACCCCAAGAGGATGATCTTAGGTGAGTTCAGTTCACCTGTCCAGAGCCCAGATATCTCCTAGGCAATGGGAAGGGTGCTGCTTGTGAACCAAAGCATGCATGCAGATCCTTTGGCTCTTGGTTTTGATGCCTCCAGTGGCATTCAGACATTTCTGTGGACACATCTTGTTCAGGGTGAATTTAAACATGCAGTTCAACTAACCAGATATACTCCAGGTTCATGAGGCTTGAAGCAAAAGCTTTCACACATGGGAATGGGTGACTTCTGGGGGAAGAGTACCTAGAGAAGAGGGTATCTAAAAGCCTCAAAACATGTCAAGATGGGTGGCTAGATTTTTTTCTCATTCACCTGAAAAATATATCAACATTGAAATACATCCTAAGAGAGAGCGGAATAAACTCAAAATACCAGGTGTCTGGCGATACCCTCAGACACCTACCACTGTCTAGTGCTCTGTGCTTCACTGAATCAAGACACTGTGCCCTGCCAGAGGAGTGACTTCCCAGCCTCACCCTGCAGACGAAGGGAATGAGATTCAGAAAGGTGATGTCTTTTTTTTTTTTTTTTTTTTTTTTTTTTTGGTTTTTCGAGACAGGGTTTCTCTGTGTAGCTTTGCGCCTTTCCTGGAACTCACTTGGTAGTCCAGGCTGGCCTCGAACTCACAGAGATCCGCCTGGCTCTGCCTCCCGAGTGCTGGGATTAAAGGCGTGCGCCACCACCGCCCGGTTGGTGAGAAAGGTGATGTCACCATTCTCACATAGCCAATCAGAGTTCGGATCGGGCCTGAAGTCTGACTGACATGACTGCACATCCCTAAACTCTCTTCTCGGTTCCTCAGGGTGCTCACAGAGCACCGAAACCAGGCTGTCAGGAGTTACTCCTGGGATTTCAAACCGGGCTCAACATGGGTTCTGATGCTCAGCGAACCCAGGTCCAGGCCGAGGGTGGGAGTTGCTCTGTGGTGCTGCCACACAGAAAGGAGAACCCAGGCAGCGCACTGGACAGGAAAGCATGGCTGATCCACAGAGCACAGAGCCTTGAAAGGCCCTGTTCCCACATGTGGGGCGTGTTACGAAAGAAGATTAAAATAATGGGGGAAAATACCCCAGGAACCGTGAAGCCCCAGACCATCTGGAGTTTTATAGTAACAGGCAGAGGAAAATCAGCCTAATTGAAAAAAGTCCACTGCAATCCATTACCGCTGCGTGCAGCTCACAGTACGGAGGGCGGGAGATGAAAGACAGGGGAGCCATTGCTGGAGCCAAGGAGGGGGTAGCATCTTCCACTCCAGGCCCAGCCCAAGGACCCTTCCAGTCCTGGGTGGGGAGGGGTTAGTCAAAGCCCGGGACCTCTCAGGCCCTGGGTCAGGCTTAGAATCTGCAGAACCCATTAGGTTCTCAGCACGTTGCCCTCTGAGCCATTTGCTCATGAACAAGGGCTGAGACCCTGCAGGAGAACCTTCTGGGTGGCAGACGCAGTTGGCTCTGGTGATGATGTCTTTCCCTCTGGCCCCTGGGGAAGAAGCAAGGGCTCTGTTTCACACATAAGGTGTATGATGACACCATGCATAAACTCACCCAGAACTTGGGCAAATCATATGCCATCTCTGTCCTCAATTTTCTCCTCTCTAAATGGGGCCGCCACAAACAGCTCTGAGGAGTAAATAATACTAATAGATCCAGAGTAGGACCTGGCACACAGTTGGTGCCTAATGAATGTCAAGTTTCTTCCCTGGGGCTGACATGGCCCACGAGGAAGGAAGGCCCAGTTTCTCATGCCCTGATGAAGAATCTGGATGCAGAGAATAAAAAAAGGTTTGGGGGAACAGGGCGTGAGGCAGGGCAGGGGAGGAAATGCCTCCAGATTTGGCATTTGCCAATGACTTGCTTCTAAACAAACACATTTCTGGTTTAAGGGTAAAATATATTGGGTTACAATAGCCTGGCAGGCCATTCAGAGATCAGCTTCTCATTTTTGTACAAACTTTTAAGTTACTTTACAATGATTTAGATGGGAGAAATGTGCGGTGCCAGATTCTTTTCCAAGATGTCAAACAATGCTGTACTTGGCCAGCTCTAAAGGCCAGCCATCCGGGGATTGAGGGCCACTCCTCAGCCCCTCACCCCGGGGGAGACTCGGGCTGGCCCTGAATGTACCATCCTAGGATCCCCTGGTGGCTTTCACACGGTTCTTCAGAGCCTCAGGCTTCGCCAGTCCTCTGGGGGACAGTCAGAGCATGAAGGGAAGGGACAGACATGGAAGGTTTGAGGACGCAGGGCTGAAGGACACTGGTTTGAACTGTGAGGCCTCTGGGGGAGGGCCTAGTCTAGTTCGGGGCACAAAGAATGAACCGGCAGCTGTGTGCAGTAGAGGATTCTGCTCTGCAGCAGCTGTTCCATTTGCTACATACCTGGGACCAGATCAAACTCCCCAAACACTGTCTCCCCAATCCCATTAGGTAGACAGAGTGATTTACTTCATTAGAGGGAGATACTAAGCCCTAGAGATTTTAGGTTACATGTGAGAGTCTTTAAGCTCATTAAGGATGGAGCCTGGGCTTGCCCCAGTGCCGAGCTCTCTACCTTGAGACACACTCTCATCCCAGGCAGGCCAGTGTGGCAATCTCTTCTTGTTTACCCAGCTTCCAGGAGCCTTTGAAGCCAGCCAGAGAAGCTGGCAGGCTGTGACAGAGTGGGGCATAGAGCAAGGGAGAAGGGGACCAGGGAGTCTTGCTTGTCCTGGGAAGGGGGGGGGGGTTGAGGCTGTGGAGCCTAGACCTTTCCTTACCAGGACCACACCGATAATCTGGGTCAGGCCCATCTTGGGCACAGACCCTTGTCCACAAAGGAGACAGGTTTCCATTCCTAGTTAGTAGTTGAGGGAGACCTGGAGATTTGGTGGTCAGCCAGCAAGGACCAAGACAGCCTGCCCTCCAGGGGATACGGAGAAGCTTGACTAGGAGTCAAGCAGAATAGCTCTCCCCCCCACACCACCACACACACACGGCCACCAGATAGAGACCCAGAATCACAGACACATGTACATCCTAAAATGGATACTTTTCTTCTCAACCTAGCAAGCAGTAAGTAAGTCAAAGAGAGGACACCAGCACACAAACATAAATTCAAGACCTAGATATTCTCTCTCATACACATTTGCTGCACACATACTCCACATGTTCCCCACCAGACAGACACCCTATCACTCATGACACACAGGCCAACACACGCATGCTGGTACATATAACCCCCCAAATACACAAGCCCCAGATACTACCATCTGCACAAACATGCCAACTCCCCAGTCTCTAGAAACATTCACTGATACACAACACAACACACACAAAAACTGACACACGTGTGGAATGAGGGGAGCCTCAGGGTGGCCAGTACCTGTGTCCTAGAAGAAAGGCATGCCATGATGACATGCCAGCATGCAGACACCCACTAGTACAGTCGGGCCCCAAGGCTGTTACTCTCTTGCACCCTCTCTTAGCCTCCAGGGAGCTCCATGAGGTGGCAGAAGCTGCAGGGAGAAGCAGTTAGGCCCACTGGCTCCTGACTTCCACAGCGGAGCTAGACTAGGCTGGCTTTGGACTAGGCAGAGAGCCTGTGAAGACCCCCAGACAGCGGCCTTCCTCCCAGCCTTCCTAGCCCATGCCCAGCTCCCACCCTGCTCCAGCTCAGTCCATACTGCCCTGCCCTCAGCCCACACCCATGCTGCCCCTTCCCACGAAGCCCCTGCTTTCTGTTCAGCCCTTCTGGTTCTTTTGGGCGCGGTTCACACTGAGGCCTTTCCTGAGCCTCCTTCCTGTTGACCTGCCGTGAATTCCCACCGGTGCTCAAGTGGACTTTTCCCTGTTCATGCCGTGTACATTCCTTGGGGCCTTGCTTGAGGCCCTGGGGCCTCACATTCCACTTGTAACACAGAGTGAAGCCAGTGCCCAAATTCATGGAGGGTGCCCAGCAGAGGTAATCTGAAGGAACAGTACCAGCCTAGGCCCCAGGCCTCAGCCCTGTATGCACCCTCAAACTAGTGAAGGATGGTGTCAAAAGCAGCAGCATTACATGTACAGTCAGCCACAGGAAATCCAGTTATAGAGCGAATGAGAAGGTAAGGGCCATCCTGGAGGCCAGGGCCCCGTGTGCTGAGCGCCTCTTTTCCCTGGTCCCATCAGTATCACAGCAACCCTGGGAGAGGCAAGACTAGGTTTCTGTCTTTGAGACGGGTAAACTGAGGCACTGAATGGCAAGGCAATGACCTAAGGGCTGAGCCTCAGTGTGTTCTGGCTGTGGCTCTAAGAGATAGGTGGAGAAGGTATCCAGTTATAGAGGTCCACATCTCACAGCTCCTCCAGTGGCCTATAAGCTGGCTGAGGAAGGGGAGGTCCACATGCCAGTCAGAGGCCTCTGTTCTATGGCGCACGCGCAGTAGTGGAGAGGGACCTGTTGTCAGTAGTTCTGCTTATGACCCACTCTCCGGTGTCCATAGTGACATCCGGTTACTAGACACACAGGAGCCCCTCACTCGGCCAGGTACCCTGGGAAAGTGCCTTTCACTCAGTGCTCATCTCTAGAGTGGGTGTGGGGAATAGAAAGAACTGGGCCTCTACTTTAGGGCCAGGGAGTGGGATGACCGGCAGAAAGCAGATTAGCCAGGAGCAAGCTCTTGGCTTTTGAGCGACTTCAAGACCAAGTGGAAAGAACTCTGCCGACCAGATGAGTCATGTGGTTGATACCTCGAATGACGCGTCTGCCACAAACCCACACGAGGGTGCCCAGGGCAGTACCCGGCATAGTAGGGGTATGTGTGAATACCTGTTAAAGACAAAATGAAAACAAGGAATACACATGACCAAGGGAAGCCCTTCTCCCTTCCTTCTCTGGAGCGGGATTCCAGGGCAGCGTGGGTGGTAGCCTGCTGTCCAGCGGTGGTCACCCAAGGTAGTGTGGTCCAGGAGTGAGCTTTGGGGAGAAAGAGCACAGCCTCCTGAATTCCCATCTTCCAAACAGTGCTCTGGCCAGGACACAGAGGGGACACAAGAGCCATGGACATAGTAGGGTTCCCCCAAAGTGGGGAGGCTTTGCACTGTGCTGCCCCATCCCTGGGGCCAAGCCCTGGGGGCCCTGGCAGCACTCTAGCCTGGGCTGTCCTTTGGGTAGTTTCTGTGTCTCAAGGAGGTCTGCCCCACACCTATGGGGAAGACTCAGATTTCCTGGAGCCAGCTCAGACTCCATCAGATGGACGGGGGACAAGTGAACTCTGGCCAGAAATGGGGCAGAGTGGCTTAGCAGGAGTTGTTGTTAGAGGCGACTGGAGGCCCTTCAGTTCTACATAAGCCTGCATGTCCCAGAACAGAGAGAGTGCCTGGGAATGCTGGGTGCTGCTCTGCGGGCTTCTGGAGGTGGGCTCCCTGGCACAGATGCCTGAGCTGTGGCAAACTTGAAAGTTACATCTACTCTCTCACATTCTAGTCCGAGGACTCCAGATTGAGTTCTGGTGTAAGTCACATGGACAACACCAATGTCCCCTATGGGAAACACAGACAAGGAGGACCACAGCTGGCATCGCTGGCACACCTCGGTCAGGCTCAGCAGCCTTCTCTGTACCCTGCCTGGCTAGAAGGAGGGGCCATAAACCCCCTTTCTTAGATGAGGAGTCCAAGGGTGCCCAACACCAGGGTTCTTACAATGTATCGAGTCAATAGCAAAGTGTTACATGGATTAAAGAAACACTGGGTCACAACCAAAGAGGTGACAGAGAAAGAACATATGGTTACCAAGTCACCGGAAAACAATCTTAGCGCTCACAGCCACCACACTGAGCACTGGTGTCTCCTAAAACAGCAGATCTTGCCGGGCGATGGTGGCACACACCTTTAATCCCAGCACTTGGGAGGCAAAGACAGGTAAATCTCTGAGAGTTTGAGGCCCACTTGGTCTGCAAAGTGAGTTCCAGGACAGGCTTCAAAAGCTACACAGAGAAATTGTCTCGAAAAACAAAACAAAACAAAAACCAAACCAAACCAAACCAAAACAACAACAAAACCCCCAGCAGATCTCCAGCAGTACAGCCCAGTCTAGACTGGGCTCTGCAAAGGCCGGGGCTTTCAGCTTCCCCAGGGGGGTTCCCTCTCTTGGGACAGAGAGAAACACAATGCTGTCACCACACTGAAGACCCAGCTATGAAAACCAAAGAGCTATGTCTATGCGATAACTACGTCCCTGAGGGGAAATGCTCACTGTAATGCTCCCCTGAGCTCTGGGGACATGAGGCGCTTTCTGGGAAGCCAGCTGCCCAGATGCCTGGCTGAGCGCAGCCTCACCACCCCAACTCCCGGGGATGGCTGGAACTCATTAGCATTATGTCAGGAATAATGTGAAATTAAAACATTTAGCTTTGGCTTCGAACACAGAGCAGGACAAAAAGAGAAGGATGCCATTGCACTGAGCTGCTCAGCTGTGACCTGGGCACCAATAATTCACAGAAGAGAAATTGCTGCTTGGCACTTGGGCCCAGGCAGGACCCTGAGACTGCCAACAGGGCTGAGGATAGAAAGTGACATCTGCAGTGTGGTTCAGGAGGAAGCAGGTTGGGTACAGCCCAGGATCCAAACGAGGGGAGGCCTTTATCCTCCACACGCCTTGCCCAACTCTCCTGCCGGTTTCTCCGTTGCTATTCTGAATCCTACTGAATTCTGTTCATCACCCTCCATGCTCTTCACCTACCCAATGGTCAGGGATTCTGAGACTGCCAGCCTGCTGTTGTCACTGTTCAAACCCCCCTGCAGGCTTGTTAGCCTGGTTCCTTGGCCTACAGGGACTACATGGCTTCACTTTCACAACACTGTTCCCTTGTCCTGGAATACCCTTAAGTGTCAGGGGGCAGCACCAATAGGGGTATCAGAGCAGGTACCTTTAGAGAGAGTCCTGAGTCTCCTAAGGACTGCCTGGGGAACCTGCCAGGCCTAGCTGGGCCTCCAAAGGTCTTCAAGTGACAGGTAGAGACACCTAGGCAGTTAAAAGGTTTACCATAGCTTCCTCTCACCCCCTAGATCTGGCAGTGTATGCATCCTTACAGTCCCAGGCGGGATCTTCCTGCTCCCATGTTTATCCTGCTGGACGGAGTAACTTTGGGTCACCTGGATCTGGTTCCGGATTCTGGTAGCTCCTAAGGCTGCGATTGGTACAAATCATCTAACTCTGACTTCAGCATGCCTGCTCCATCATGAGAGTAGTAAGGATGAGAGACCTCAGGGGGCTGTGAAGACACAGCACCAGACACTGTTTAAGTACTGCCACCCATAGTCCTCGGTACAGACCTGGAAACAGGATTCAAGACAGTGATTTGAAGGGAAGTGGGTACCTGGACACATGAGAAGACAATCCAGGCCATTCCCAAGTCTAGCAGGCTGGTGACATAGTACAGCCTACTGGAATTCATTCATTCATTCATTCATTCATTCACTTATTCATTCATGTTCCACACACTCAGCTAATTGCGTGTGGTTTAGATGTTCAAAATACAAGCACAGGATGGCTCCTTTTAGTAAAGTGTATGTATCATGTGACAGGAGAGGCCTGGAAAATCCTCCAAAATAACAGATCAGTTCTGAGTGGTGCCAGCAGGGCTAACCTTTTCTTTGCACATTCTGCTCTCTTCACACATTAATCTCACTGTCTCGTATTTTATACTGTGCTGTGTTGTAAAAAGTTAGTGGGCAGTGCAATCCTTTATGGACTGGTGTAGGTTACAATTCTAGACTTCTCTCTTAGTTCAGCATATAACCTTGGGCTACAGGATGCGCTTACCCTCCATGAGTCAGTAGCAAGATCTCAGTCAGGTATGGAAGGGACATTTACTCCCGTCCTACGAGACAGAGGCACAGGGTCTTCCACTAGCTTGCATAAAAACATGGGGACAGTGTGATGCCTTCCAGAGAGGCTCTGAGGATAGGGAAGTGACGGGTGATGACCAACTTTGCAAATGGCTTGGAATGAAGCCCATGGTGCTGACTGCTGCATGGCTGTAGTGGAGACCCTGGATGAACCAAGGTCATGGACGCCTGCTCACAAGGATGAGGTCATCGAGCTCCTGTTTCACACATGGTGGCCAGCAATGACGGAGGCATCAGGGAAACAGGTTGAATTAAATGGGGGTGACAGATGGGGAGGGCAATCAATGGCTACACTGAGCCCCCAGGAAAACACTGAGCTGTAGAGCCCTGGGGAGGGGCAACACACTCTCAACATCCATTGCCACAGCCTCAAACACTGGAGTACACTTCTGTGTCACCTCTGTGGGGCCTGGGCTATGGATCAGGAGATGAGTTCAATCCCCAGCTCTGATGCTTGCTGGTGCAGGTCTTGGGCATGTCGCCTGACCCTGTCCTGGAGCAGAGGTGACCCTCCTTCCAGTAGACTTACTGTAAGGACTAAGACACGATCAGAGTGGTAGGGCCAGTGAAGGGGTGCTCCCTCTCCTATCATCATCGACTCAGAAGGCCTGTACCCGGCGAGCTCCAGCTCACAGCCTCCTCTCAGAATCCTCCCTTGGTTTTCCTAGGGTCTCCAGCCTCTTCTTCCCTCCACACCAACCTCATACTCAGCCCAGGAACTTCCAGACTCTGTGCCCGTTCCTACTGCTTTGGGGAGGAGTCAGACACAGGGCAGGCAGTCCTGACCTTGACATGGCAATGGACTGGATGCACAGCAGGTGCTCCAGGAGGGTCTGCTGATGGCAACAAACTGCTCCATCAGAGTCAGCCTTCTGTCCCATCCCACTGGGTAAGGAGAAAGGCTCTTCGATCTGAGGCAGAGGGATGCTGCAGATATGGGCTCAAGGCTAAGTGTCAGACTGGTGGTGTCCCAACAGAGGAAGCCCCATCTCCAATCTTCCAGCCTTGGGCTCTCTCCTCCAACAACAGCTTCCCTCTGGACAAGGGTTAGAGGTAGTCGAGGCAGCATGGATGCTGCCAGGGCTGTGTCTCCCATCATGTTCACAGTACTAAAGGGCACTCTGGCCTTGAACCCCACTCCTCTACAGCATGGGCTCTCTTGTGGGGGGACAGCAGTAGTCAGTCGTGTCTGTGAGACACCTGCTTTCAGGTTGTACTCGGGCAAAGCTCCTACAGCACCCCCAGAACTTCTCCAACAGCAGAGCTTTCAGCAGAGACCTATGGAACTGTGAGGGCCAGGACTCAGGGCACACCGGCTAACTGACACAAGAGCTTTCACTGTTGCTGGAAGGACCGCATCACGGAACACCAACTTGGTGACGCTGGTGTGGGCTGGGGCTCGGTGTTGTGTGTGCCTCTCTGCTCGAATCAGTTGTCAGAGATCACCAGGGCAGGTGGCAGCCATCTCTCATTAGAAATAGGGCTCATCACCTCCAGGAAGAGCTCAGCCACCGAGGAGAGTGTCTCCCGTGAGGGGCAGAGGGAGGACTGTGCTCTCGATCCACACTGCACTGTGGTCCCCACATAAAACCGTCACAAACTATTTCAGAACCCAAGCTTCCACCGCTCTGCCATTCTGCCTTGCGCTGTGGCCACAGCCCTGGGCCTGTCCTTGAGGGCAGCCCTTGCAGCAGCTCAGAGGCTGCTGAGCTGCCTTGGCCCCTGCCCTGTGAAGCCGAGCCGAGAAGGTGGTCAAGCTTGAGGCCAGATGTGCTGGGTGTGTTCCCCTGTGATCATCCAGAGGTTTCAGTAAAGCTTTTCAATAGCGCTGCAGAGAAGGAACACACACAACCATAAAACCCACCATTTAAAGCATATAATTCAGCGGCTGTCGGCATATTCATGCCTGGGCAACCACCACCACAATGGTTTGTAGAGCATTTTCACCCAAAGAAATGCTGTGTCACTGGCAGACACATTTCTCCCTCTCCTGAATCCCTAGAAACTGCAGACAGACTTTCTTTTTTTCTTTTTTTTTTTTTTTTTTTGACACTTATGTGAGTTAAGTCATATAACATGTGGGTTTTATGCCTGGCTTCTTTTGCTTAGCATCGAGTTTCTAAGATTCCTCTGTGATGTGTTGTAGGGTCACAGCACTTCAGTCACTTTTAGGGCTACATAATGTTCCGTTGGGGCCAGTAAGATGGGTCAGTGGGCAAAGCTGATTGCTGTGAAGGCCTTGCAACTTGAGTTCAATTCCTGGAACCCATGTTTGAGTGGAAGGAGAGGACCGACTACCAAAAGTTGTCCTCTGACACCCACACATGCTCTGTAGCATACATGCCCTGCCACAACATCACACACAAATATAATAAATATAAAAGATAGTAATAATTTGGACGGGTTCTGCTATGTGGAGGTAAGAGACCTATCTGTATGTCCACTGGTGGACACTTAGGCTGCTCTTTACATTTCGGGCTGTGACTGGGGAGGCCATGAGTATTCATGTGTGGGTGTGGGCGAGGACGTTCTTCCTCTCTTCGGTGTGTACTCTGGATCAGAATAACAAGTCCACATAGATGGTGACCTTACGCTAGCTTGAAGAACTGCAGACTGTTTTCTATAGCCAGGGCGTCATCCATGTGTGAGGATTCCAGGGTCGCCACATCCCCACACCCCTCACATCAAAACCATGTTTTTGATTACTGCCATTAAGTGAAGCGGGGTCACACACCACTTCTCATTTGTCATTTCCATGTTCCTGGCTAATGTCAGGCATCTTTTTCTGGGCACCTGACCATTTGTATAACTGCCCAGAGAAACATCATTCAAGCCTCTGGCCATTTGAAAACCCAGCTGTCTGCCTTTTACTTCATTGATCTGTGAGGTGGTTAACGTAACCTGGGTATGAATCCCTTCCCAGATCTATGACTACAAACGTGACTGCTTTTGAGCGGAACAAGAGCCACAGACGCAATTCTGACCACATACGGGGCCACAGTAAAGCCTGGGTAGGCATAAGCGTTCTCCTCCCACAGCTCCAAGCTCAATGCTATCTCATTCCCACACTGCAGACAAACAGACAGCCACAATGCTGTAACCTGCTCAGTGGAGCTTGGGCTATGAGGAACAATAACAGCCCAGCCTGCCAAAATCCCCTCTGGGCAGAGAACCTCTTGGCGCTGGCATCAAGCAGCTAGAGACCCTGTAAGAAGGTGCGGCTCTCCTAACAGGTGTTAGGGCCACAAGACTGAGCCCAACTCTGAGGTTTCCTTTCTTCCCTGTCAATCCAGAGGGATCTGGATTTGACTTCATCCAGGATGGAGTTGGTTTCCTTACAGGCATACACGCTCTAACAGGCGGAAAAGGAATATTCTCCCTTAGGGAGCACAGGCTGTGGTTCAGGATCCACCACCACAAACCATGGACAAGGACGCTTTGACTGATGACATCTGAGGGGTGAGACTATGAGCATCCTGGGACTGGCTTTGCAGCAGCCAGGGGAACTCTGACTCCAGGGCAGACTGGGTTCAAAGTGTCCTCAGACCTCTCCATTGTGGGCCTGCTAACAATGGAGATCTAAGTTTTATGAAGGAAGATAGTTACTGAATGTTCTTGTTGTAAAATACAAATAGCAGAAGACCAGTCTGACAGTTGGCTGGATAAATTTTTACCACAACTCACATAAGGAACTATAATACTGCTGTGAAAAGAGATGGGCATGGTGTACCATGGAATCCTGGGAGATTTTATGTTCACAACACTCCCCTTAACCATGTTAATTATTCATAGTCTTCTCTACAACCCCATTAGAAACTTGAGAACAGGGAGGTGAAGAACCTCATCCAAGATGAGGGCAAACTGGGACTTAAACTCTTCTCAGTGGGGTGTCCTGCCAAAGGTCTGTCACGTTACTCTTTGCGGAGTATTACTCGGTGCAGATGCTGTGCTGAGCATTCCCTCTTGTATGGCAGATAGGGGCCAAATGATAGTCTCCTCCGTGTGGCTGGGAGACCACTGCTCTCCGACACTTTTCATGATTATGTCACTTATACAAAGAAAAGGAGCTATCTGCTTCTTGCAGCTACTGAGCCCCCTGGGGAAGTAAGGAGCCATCACCTTGGGACCTATGGTGGCCCATCCACACCGCATGACCTATGCCAAGACAGAAGCCTCTTGCTGAAGAAGCAGGCTGAGGGTACCCTCAGCCTCCATTGAACCCACTGGACCTTAAGTCCATGGAAGGAAAGCTCCTTCTGGCCTCATGCATCTCCTGTCAATGGGGTGACTGTCTCTGTCCTGACCCTCCCTGGGCTGCTAGGAAGAATCCAGGTCAGACATTACTGAAGGCATCCTAGAGCCAAGGGGCCTCATGTACGGCTGCACGAACAGAACCTGATCAGGGCTTCATCGAGTCCTTTGGCAGCTCTCCTCCGCCCTGCCAGGGCCCCCCTGAGCTCCACAGACCAGCTCTCCTCTTCATCCTCCCATGTTAAGCCTGACTTCCTGGGCGGCCACTATCCCCTCAGACCTCTGCAGTGACCATGCCTAAACTCTGACATTAGCGCTCCCTCCATTCTCTAGGCCATTCTCACGCCTCCAAGGACTATCCCCACATGCTAGTTGTAATACCCACGTGGCGCTCATGGGTATGGGACTACAGGCTCCTACATGAGAACCCAGTTAAGCCAGCCACAGAATGTGGCTTCTCTTGCAGGAACTGGAACCCTACACCAATCCTATCCACCCAATCCACACACACACACACACACACACACATAACCCACAAACAATGCACACTGAGCACATAAGTGCTCCCAACACTTGCACCCAACAGATATACAATAAATGTTTAACACACACAGTATCTTCCCATACCCAATACACACACACTAAGCACCCGGCATGCACACACCAACCTCTACAACCAACATACACACAAGGAACACACACCAACTTTTTATACCCCAAAGAAGCACAAAGCACACCCAGTACACACCAACTCCTTACACCCAATATACATGCACTATACACACCCAACAATCCCTTATACCAGTACACACGCATACCTCAAACACACTGTGCACATCCAGCATACATGCACCAACCCTTTAGACCTAACACACATGTACACACTGTACAGCTAACATGTTGCTTAAGGCAAAGCTAATCATCCCTACCACACTGACATATCACACCCCAAGTCAACCCGACTTGTTTTTCCCACCCACTACACATGCATATACTGAAGACATCCTTTCCAACTTCCTCCAACACACACATGCCAAACTACATATGAATATCTAGTAGGCACATGCTCATACTGTACCACCTAGTCACCCTGCCATACTCCCTAAACATAAGCACATAACAGAGCCATACCAACTTCCTGAAACTTACACCTCAGCACACACATGCATCCTGTAGTATGTGTGTTATGGGGCATGTACTGGGTATGGAGTGTGTTTGGGTGTGGTGTCTGGGATGTGGGTATCTTGGATGTGGATGGGTAATGGTACTTGTGAACACACAGTTCCTGCTTCTACCACACTCCCAATATGCACATACCTAACTATATAAGCCCTCCTACCCCACACTAAAACCCACACTAACATTCCCACATTCTTACATTTAAGAGCCTTCTCAACCACATAACCTTAAACATATATTCTGCAAACATACCCAGCCAACGCACTTCAAATGCCCCACACTCATTCAGATCATGTAGACAGACCTACAGTATGCAGATATACAATTAGTAGACATGCAATCACATGGACAAATGGCATGTCTCCTAAGGAGCTGAAAGCTTAACATGCATACAGACATATGCACCCACATGCACACTGTCACAGAGCACAAAGCCCCAAACCCTGGACTCTCCACTGCAGCATTCTCCTGCCTCACGCACGCCCAGCTGTATGCTACTATGGACGGGCAGTGTGGCTACAGTGGGTAGAACCAGGCAGGTCCCTTCAAATCCTTTGGTGGGGCCCCTCCTCCACTCCTGCTGCTTCAGTGCCTGGACCAGTTCTGTGCAGCAGCCAGGCCCAGGTGGCAGGGGGAGGGGCAGCCCTCACCAGCCTCCCCTCGAATTCCTGCCTGCTCCGGAGGGGTTTACTCTTCCCTTGTTCATTAATGATTAAAATACTTTATGCAGACCCCAAAGATTGTTGTCTTTGTCTTTCTTTCTTTATAAAAACCAACAGATGCATTTGGGACCCTCCAGATCTCCTCGGGGTGATTTACATGGCCACAGCTAGTTCTTGGGGAAGCAAAGCAAACATTCCCATGGCCTAAGAACCTCCTACCCCCATCCTGCTCGTTCATGCCCCTCTACCCAGCCACAGTCACACAGGAGGCAGCCTCTTGTGAGGCTTTCTATTTCTATTTTTGTCATCAGCCTTGGATGGGAGCTGGGCAGGGAGAAGCGAAGCTACCCACCACAGATTTCTTTAACATGGCTCCTTTAAACAGAGAACAACCTTGGGCTATGGGGGTCTAAGCTGCGCCAATCCCTAGCTAACTATGAGAGTGTCAGCCTTCTTGACCTCTCCTCAAACCCCATAACCTTATCCCACAGCTCTGGATGGTCCCGTGGAAGAGCAGGAAAGCTCCACTGTGTACCTGGACCAAAACAGGTGTGCTTAGACAGCAGTCTGGGCTTGAGTCACTTCCCTCAGACTTCCCAGAAGACCTGGGGACCCATCCAGCTTCAGTTTACACAGCTCTTGGATGCTGTGCCCTGTCTAAGGCAGCCTTTCCTAACTGTCCATTCAGCCAGACAGTCATGTACCCACACACATTAACTATATTCTTGTTAAGTGTCTTAAGGTACACGACGTTCCTCTAGCTGATGGAGACAGCATGGAAAACAGCATACACGACCTCTGCCCTCCGTGGGTCACACATGAGTGAGGACACACAGACGCCAATCCAGGAAGCAGTCAAGCTCAGGTGAGGTAATAAATAGTAAGGTGACCATTGCCTGGGAGGTGGCTGGGGAAAGTCTCTATGAAGAAGAGGTAAACCAGAGGGTAAGAAGAGACCACCCATGCTCAGCTCTAGAGTCCTAGAACTTTGAGGAAGAACCTGGATTTGATGCAGATCTGTCACCACAGGGCTAATTTTGTCATTTGTTAGTATCAGGGCAGATCCAGGTTTGGGCCTGCGGGTGTCAGGGACACTGGGGGAGGGTGCGGGTGGGGATGGGTTGGGGTCATTATTAGGGAGGCAGCAGCACAAGCCCACCAACCTACCCCTAACGTGTCCTCTGGACCTGGGGATGCCAGCTCTGAAGGACAGCACACCGCCTTCTAGGATCCCATCAGGGCTTCAGAGGCATGGAGGAGATGCTCTCTGGGTACAGCATAGAAAAGGCCACACAAGCAGGGAGGGGCATGGGTATCTGAGATGGCCTACCCACTCTCTCGATATCTAGAACCATCTCTGAACAGACTTGAGTGACCTTATCTGCTTTTCTAGGCTCAGGAATCCTGAGGCCAGAATGTTCCAGAAAGATTTACATGGACACTCATATCTAAGGTCTGGCCACCTCCATTCTGGTGGCCACGTCTCTCTCCCTCCTTACAGAGCAAGGTGCTGGCCGAGAAAATCTCAGGGCCTGCTCTGCTCCTATAATCTCTAACCAGGCTGTGTCTCTGCTGTGAGGCTGTGGTCCCCCTGGACAGAGCTTCAGAATGGCTGCAGGACATGGAGGCAAAGTGGGGAACATCCATGAAGCAAAGGCTCACTGCTATGAGTGTGAGCCTTGCCCACACTCTTGAGCTGGGGTCGTGTCCTTGGGCCTCTGGAGAGGCCTGGAAACAGTCTCTGTTGGATGTGCCAAGGGTCATCAGTGGGAAACCAGCACACAGAACTGGCATTTAGCAGAAAGATGTTTCCCTCTAGGTTCCAAAGAAGTTGAGCATAGGCCATGTGCAGCCTCCTCTCACAGACAGTGTTCCAACCTTCTGAAAGCAGCCTGATGCTTGGCCAGGGTTGTAAGTGGCACACGAATAGCACCAGGTCAGCCCCCTCCCCTCCACACACAACCTCTCACCTCCCCATCCATCCCCAGAGTGATCCTATTGGCCAGGGCTGGGAACCAAGTGTGTCTGCTCAGCCTCTATTGGCTTGAAGGTCCCAGACACGAGGGATGTTATATCACCAAGTCCCTAGGATTGGAGCATTCTAGTGCTAGGTGTGTTTATCATGATCCCCACTTTACAGATGGAGAAACTGAGGCACGGAGCACTGGACAACTGGATAGAAAGCATGACAATGTAAATGGGCTCTATAGCGGACTCCAGAGAGAGGGGCAGGAGGCTGGATCTGAGCACTGTGTCAGGCTAGAGAGAAGATAAAGCACAGAAGCCTCTGGAGCTTTAGGGCAACAGAGTGGAGTTCAGGGCAGCTTGGGAAGTATGAATCTGGCTCTCTGGGTCCATCAGGTGGGCCTTGAAATAGTCACACGATACTGGGGACATGGAGCAGCTACCATGAACTACCTTGTCACTCTCATTACTTTTCTGAATACCTTTCATAATTTACATCATAATTAGGTAAATATGTCTTTTTATAAGTGAAGCATGTTAAAATATCTAACTGGTTTTTGTCCAGTTGTTTCTAGTGTCTTGGAAAGTTCTGCCTTCTACATGGACCCTTATCTATTCCATATGCTCCTCCGAAGTCATTGTTAATGGAACAGAGAACACACATAAATAACCTCCGCCTGAGCCAATGGCTGACTCCAGGTACTGTCAATCCAATGTCATTAGGAAAGCCCCAAATCTGTGGTGATATATTATGTATCCTAATAAAATTTGCTTGAAGATCAGAGGACAGAACAAGCCACTAGATTAAACATAGATGCCAGGCAGTGGTGGCATACACTTTAATCCTAGCACTCAGGAGGCAGAGCTCCATCTGGATCTCTGTGAGTTCAAAGCCACCATGGACTACATGAGATTGACTAGGAGAGAAACAGAGCCAGGCAGTGGTGGCACACACCTTTAATCCCAGTACTGGGAAGTACACACACCTTTAATCCCAGGAAGTGATGGCTGGGCAGAGAAAGGTATGTAAGGTGTGAGGAGACAGGAACTAAAGGCTTTTCGGCAGAAGCATCCCTTTCAGCTAGAGGCTCTTTTGGCTGGAGGTTTTTCAGGTTGAGGAGTTGGTGAGGTAAGAGGTGGTGGCTGTGGCTTGTTCCTTTGTCTCTCTGATCTTTCAGTTATTACCCCAATATCTGGCACCTGGGTTTTTAAATTATAAGACCTTTTAAGATTCGTGTTACACAAATAAAGGCAGGACGGAGCCACTCGGGAGCTCAGGAACCAGGCCTTGGAAGATGCGGGATGAGCTGGCAGGGGTTGCAGCAGGGGCCGCTTGGAGGGCTCACTGACAAGTGTGTGTGATGTACAAGAAAGTGACTGAACAAAGTTACAGCCTATGCACTGGCTGAGGGAAGGCAGTCAGAGGTCCTGAACAGGGAGGGTGACTCACTGACCCCTACAGGTGGATCATCATCCTGTGGAGTTTGGTCCCCAGCTCTGTCAATTATATCAAAGTGGTCTTAGCCTGGGGAGGCCTCTCTCTGTACCATGTTATGATCTCCATACTACTGACCACGTCTTCCATGTGTATTAACTTAGCCTGGCTGGACCCCACTGACCTTTGCAGTCTCATCCTTGCCCAAGACTCTGGCATTAGTAGATTTCCAGCCATTCCTGAGGATCACACTCCTGAACCATACTGTTCCCACATCTAACAAACTACAACTTGTTTCCCAAAGGTCAACTCACTTGCCCAGGTGCCTTGTTCTCCTGGCTGGCCTCCCCACGATACTGGCAAGATCCAGAGAGCATTCTTGTGTCAGAGCCCACAAGAGCTGGATTCAGAGGGGTGATGAGCAAAGGGTGTATGAATGAAGGAATGAATGCCCACTTCCCCATGTGTTGAGCCATTTGCCCTACTCAGTTCACGTGTTCTGTGTGTGTGTGGGGGGGGTGCGGGCACCCCCAGACTGTTTATTTGCTTCTCTGTCCCACAATACGTACAGCCTTCCAGGATGTGGCCAATGCTTATTAAGCCACCACTTGTGTCCAGGCTTCAGCCAGCCAGTTCTGGGGGTTCACAGTGCCCTACAGCCTGAAGGTGAAGACATCTGGACAGCAGACAGCAGTCCCAAGGCTGACTGTATTGTCCTAGAAACTGAAATGAGGAAAGCTATGAATCCCCAAGTCATAAGGGCAAGAATTAGCAGAAGTTAAGAATCAGACCAGAGCTAGAAAGGCCTGGAATGTTTTGCAGAAGCCCGAGGCTTCTCAGAAACAGTAATTTAGATTGTAGGAGGTTTTGCTGGCCTCTGACACTTTGTATAGATCCCATCTTTTTGGACTCTGACTCTCTGAGGGCTGGGACCATGCCTTTCTTGGCTGAGTCCAGTCTTTCTCAGAGGCTGACCCAACACAGAATGGGTAGGCACTGGGAACCGCCAGCTTGTGACACACAGAGAGATCTGTCAGTCCAAAAGTCCTCGGGCCACAATCCTTCCTTGGCATTTGTTCAGCCCGTCCTGAGATTTTTCACTCTGAGTTAGAAGGACTCTGATTCCCCTCTCAGCTGCTAGTTAGTCCCTTGGTCCCGGTGCCTGTCCTTCTGAGCACCTGGCCCTGCTGGCCCTACCTTGCTACAGCCAAGCCACTTCAGGCAGGAGGCGGGGATGAAGATAAGGAGGACCACGGGTCCTCTCTCACCGAGAGCCAGGCTTCCTGTGTTCTCAGGGTCAATGTGTGACACTTGTAGTTTGGAGCTGGGACCCATGCTTTTGCCTCATCCTCTTTCCCAGATCGGCCTGTCTCAGCCATCCATCCCATCAAACATCAGAGGCCTGTTTCTGCCATAACTGTACACACATGTGCTGACATGTTCATCTACATACACACTCACATATCCACTGGGTCATATAGTACACCTGCAATATATCATCATGCATGCATGTATGCAAATGCCTGCCGCTTTGGTCACAAAGGTCCCTTCCCCTGGAAAGTACTTTCTGTTCCTCCTTCAGCCCCCTCAGCCTTCAAGGTGCAGCACAAGTGCTTCCTCCCCTGGGAAGACTTCCTTGACTGCTCAGGCAGAGCCAGGGCCCTTCTGGACTCACCGAGCAACGAGCAACGTTCGAGGCAGTTCCGCTTGCACACAGCCCCACAGAACCTCTGCAGGACTCTGGACTCTGTTGGCAGGGACCACCCCCAGGATGCAGACTCAAGAAGAACCCAGGGAGGAGCCAGGAGCTTGCAGCACACAGCAGGGCCAAACAAGGAAAAGGCAGGTGTGCCCAGTGCTGGGTGGGGACTGATGTGTCCCTCGGGCCCCAGCACGAAGGGAGGAGAAGGAGCTAAGCTGCCAGGCTTTCCTGGGCTGAGGGCAGCCCGTAGGAACCCACTCCCGGCTTACAAATGTATGAGTCCTCTGCAGGCAGCTTTGACCAGGGAAACCCTGTATACACATTCAGTGGACATCTGTCTCCCTCCCAGGGTCACGGGAAGGAGATGCTGGGTGGGGCTGCTGGTGAGATCTTCACTTGGCTCACGTTAGGGCACAGCAGCCTGATAGATAGCTCTACCAGGCCTCCAGTACATATCTGCAGACACTGTATCCAGTGTTGTTCTAGGCACAGAGGTCAGGCACGCAGCAGGTGCTTTAGGAAGACCCTGGTCATACCTGCTTAGTGGGCTCCTCAGAAATAGACCAAGATGGGTGGTGGTGAGTCCTTGGGCTCACGAGGGACCTGCAGGACCCCGGGCCCTGCTACCTGAAGGGCTACAGGCAGGATTTTAGCCTTCACTACCCTCATCCTGACCGTGTCATATTTCACCATCCTGCCCCATGGCAGAGAACCAGAGAGGAGGCCATGGGATGTCTGTTCTTTTCAGGATCTTGAACGCACACTCCGTTATGGAGCGCCTTCTGCACGCTAGGGACTCCGCTGAGATCCCTACGATCTTTATCGGGTCTCTTTGGTCCCACAAGGCTGTTCCTGCCACTCTTCGTAAGTCCCATTCAGCCCCACTAGCCAAGTCACAGATGAGAAAATTAGGCTCAGAGAGGCTGGGCACCTACACAAGGTCACACAGTAAGTCAAAGGGAGCCAGGTCTCTGCAATAATCTCCCAGGATTTCTGAAGAGCGAGCCAGACCTAAGGGGGTTCCTGGGCCTTGCAGGTAAGCTGAGCAGCAGGGCAGTTAAGACTACACTGCATTTATAAACGGTGCATGACTTTACAAGTCTCCAGCTATAATTTCACCATGGCTGGGACCTGGAAAGTCTACATAATCCTGGAAGGCGTTGGTCTCAGCTCAAACCCTGCTGTGCCGGCTAATTGGATCGTCAGCCTGGGCTGTAAATCAGACCGCAGTGTGGGCACCGACACTGCGATCTTTCTTCAAACAGGCACTGTGTGTCTTTACATTATTGTTGGCTGACCAGGGCCTTAAATAATTTCTATGTAACCTAGTCCATAAATCTGCCCTCGCTCTGTGGCTGGAAACATTGCCAGAGAGGAGCCCCCGCGCCCAAGGTAAACACTGGGCTGGCAGCTGCCTCCTCATCAGGCAAACACCACAGCAATGGACCTGGCGAGGGGCACACTTGGGGAAGCCTCAGGACATGCCAGGCTTGGCTGAGGCTAAAGGAGCCAGAGCACTCAACAGTCCCCACAGAGTGCCATCATATGGTGTGACGCCAGTGCAGCTTAAGCCCGGAGAGCCAGCGTGTTTGGGTTGGGGGAGGGTGCCAGCGAGTGGGAGGGGGCAGGGAAGCTGGAGGGTATCCCCACACCATACGCTTCTCTACACCCCCAGGGGGCTGGCCCACCTCTTCCTACTGCAGTTGGTGGAGTGACTGAGGCTCACAGAAGTCATGCCGATCGTCCACAGGGTCAGCAAGAGGTGCGGCCCCAGTTTGAACCCAGGGCGGCCTAGTTTCAAGGCTCTTTCCCTGTCACACATAAAAAACTAAAAAACATAAAGAGCTGGAAGCGAGCAGAGTTACAGAGATCATTGTTACTAACCAAAAACCTGCCCGGGAGGAAAGACGATCCAAGCAACACGATAGCATGCGAGCAGCCAACGGTGCAGGAAGGCGGTCCCAGGGGAGCACAGCGCTCCCTGGAGGTGAGCAGGCAGAGGGTGGATGACCCCAAGGCACAGAGGGGCCACAGGCTGTGCTACTGACCAAAGTGGGTGACCTGATGGACACTTGCTGGGCCACAGGCCCTGGTGGGTGATAGAGAACCAAAGAGAAAGGTCAGTGTTGGTCTTCAGAGGCAACAGGAAGCAGGTGTAAGGAGTCTGCATGAAGTCGGGGCACAGACGGACAAGAGGACACCATAGAAGGGCAGCCACACATGTGAAACAACTGGCGCGCGCGTGTGTGTGTGTGTGTGTGTGTGTGTGTGTGTGTGTGTGTGTGTGTATGTGTGTGTGTCACACCTCCATAGCAACTTGTTACATGTAGAAAAACACCCCTGGACCCCAAGACCTCTCACTTGCTCCTAAGAGGCTAGGGGATGAGGTCCTTGCAGCCAAAAGCCCAGGCCACAAGCTAGCTGACTCAGGATCACCCCGCAAAGATCTACGAGAGCCGCAGCCCGTGCCCATCTGAGTCCCAGCCAGCACTCCACACTGTACCACACTGTCCCTCAACAAGGGCACAGCCGTGCTCCCTGGCACACTACTGCTGCAGAGATGGCTGCGGCGGCTGTAACCCTGGGATGGAGGTGAGCCTTCACTGCGGAAACCCTGGCTTCTCACTGTGAAATGCAGGTGACGACAGGCCCGGATCTGTGGGAGGCTTCGGGGCAATAATGCACGGGAAACATTCGGCACCTCACCACGGCAGCATATGGCAGTCATCCTTTGAGTAGCTCCTCTCCATGCTCTGCTTCTTACTAACTTCTGAGATCCGTTTGACGGCTTCTGGGGGAGCTGCAGTTACCGCTGACCACTTTATACCAGGGCCTGGGGTTTGGGCCATTCTGCTGCAACACAACCAGACCATGCAGATCTGTGGGTTCTGTTCTACTGCTCTGCTCACAGGAAGTTCTGAGAGACTGACGAGAAACCAACCAGAAAGTTGCAGCCTACAGCTGGGCCGTGGACTGCCCGATGACAGGAGCTGGGGGCAGGCTGCAGGTGGTCGGAGGTCTCGCTCAGCTCCACCTTCACTTCGGCCTGCGCTGGAGATGTAGCCAGGCTCCGAAATGGCCAACTCACTACCAGTTCTCAGTGTTTTGCAGAAACTTTTAACACCACGGTTGGCCTCTGCTACCCTCAAATGCTGCATATGTACAGTCAACCAGCCAAGGATCAAAAGTGTCCCCAAACTCCGAAACTCCATCTGCACTGAACATGTTCCGTCCTTTTCTTGTCATTATTCTCCACGTAGACAGCAAAACAGCCATTTACACGGCGGTTACAGTGCGATGTAAATTAGATGACGGAGGAATCTCGGGGTGATTTAAAGTATCTGGAGGTTGTGCATACATTATAGGCAAACACTGCAGCATTCCACATAAGGGACTTGAGCATCTGCAGATTTTGTTATCTGTGGGAGGTCCTGGAACCAACACCGTGTGGATAAGGAAGACAACTGTGTCCCTCTACAAGACAAAGGCATGCTATACCATCTCATGATCAAAGACTGTAAACACAAGAAGGCAGGCAGATGGGAGAAGCGGGAGGGAAAATGAATCTTAAGGTCAGACATCCCCTACCACGGATTTCAGTGTGTGGAACTGTTTAAAGGACTGAACCACAAAACATGAGGAGGAGACTGGGGAGAAGACTCAGTCCATAAAGTGCTTCCACAAAAGCATGAGGGCCTGACACCAATCCTCGGCACCCACAGAGGAAAAAGTGGGTACAGTGGCCACACTGCAATCAGTGTTGGGGAGGCACAGAGAAGAGGACCTCTGAGGCTTGCTGACCAGCCAGTCTGCTGAGTCAGTGAGCCACAGGCTCCCTGAGAGACCCTGTCTCAGAAAGGGGGTGATGGTAGTGGGGAGTGATTGAGGAAGACACATCATTCAACTTTTGACTTCCATAAGCATGAATGCATGTGCCCCCCCCCCCACCACCACAAATAACAGTTGAAACATGACCATATGCCAAGGGGCTATCAAAACCAACCAGGAGAGTACTGGAAAAGGACCAAGTAGAAATTTTAGAAATTAGAAATAAAATTGTTAATTAAAGATATCTTCATGGGGCTAGAGAGATGGCTCAGTGGTTAAGAGCACTGACTGCTCCTCTAGAGGACCTGGGTTCAATTCCCGGCATCCACATGGCAGCTCACAACTGTCTGTAACTCCAGTTCCAGGGGATCCATCCTACCAGACATGCATGTGGTGCACATCTATCAGTACATGCAAGCAAAATACCCATATACACACACACACATACACACAAAAATCTTCATGTCTTAAGTTAGGCAAACAGCAGCTTAGACACCACTGACCCAGAAGGAGGAACTGAAGACATTTAGCAGAATTCCACCTGGAGGGCTGAGAGCCAGGTGAAGGCACACCGCTAAGCCTCCAGAGAAGAGAGTATGGGTGGAAAGCTGAGATCAACAGCCGAGTATCTTCCAGAGCTTTGAGACTTGAGAAAATGGAGAGGACTAAAATGTCGAAGCACTTAAGAGCAAGGACCAGGAAAAACCAAGGCTGCATAGTGCAACCCCCTAGGTCACACTCATGACCCAATCAGAAGCCAGGCGTAACACAGTCAGAGTACTGAGAAAAAGAACCGTCAATCTAGAAAAGGGAATCCTCCACTGTTAGCTTCCCAAATGAGCACGAGAGAAAGCACCTCTGTCCAGGAACTCTTGGAAGGTAGGAAAAACTGATTGCGGAAGGAAGGTGGGGAAGAGGTGGTCACGTGGGCAGAGCCTGGTGCCTCTACTGTAAAACCACGGTCCTCCACACACGTGGGAGCAAAGGCTGGGTCAAAGCACTGCAGCCCCAGCATGTGCAGGGACTGTGGGGCCAGGCAGTGCCCTGAGGTTCTTGTGCAGCTACAGGCAGAGTTGGGGTGCTCACTCAGCTTCTGCTCACTTAAGTCAAGAACATCTGATGAAAAGTCGAAGCTAATCACTAACAAAAGAATTTGAATATATAACTTCCAAGCCACCAGGCTGGGAAGAGTAGTAAGAAAAAAAATTGCTCCAAATCAGAAAGATAAATCAATTAAACAGAAAATAAAAAAAAAAGAGGGGCACAGAAACAGCAGAAGTGAAAGCAAAATGTAAGCTGTCAGAAACACGGACCCAGGCACAGCGGCTCACTCTTGTAAACTCAGCATTGGAGAGTCTGAGGCAGGAGGACTGTTGACTTCCTGCCCAGCCTTAAGGCCCCTTCTCTTAAATAACAACCACTACCACCAATCAAAAGAGAAACATGTCCAAATGCATTGGTAATCACAGAACTGGAAAGGCTACACGCTAGTGGAAAGAGGATGGACTAAAGAACAACAAAATGAAATAATTTCTACCTGCCAATTCTTCTGATTATACCTAAACACCCAAGAATGTAAAAACGGTAAAGTTAAAGAGTAGGCAAAGATATGCCAAGTACATATCACCCACAAGGCTGGATAGCCATATTAATATATGACACAGTAGAGCTAATGCAAAAAGTTCCTAGGGTTAGATCCATTTTTCAATGGTAAAAGGCTTTACACTTCAAAAGATCAAATGGCATTGCAATGAAACCCAGTGATACAGATGGAAACAGAGGTTACCACTTTGGAGGGTGAGAACACTTTTCTCTCGGTTTCTAATATGTTAAGCAGAAAGAAGTGAGTAACGTTGCCAATTTGGACAACACAAGAAGACTTTCTACTGAATGAAAACTGAGTTGCACATTCTTCTAAGCACATAAGGAATATTTACAAAAACTTGCCATGTATTAGGTCTAAGGGTCGCATCATGTAAATAACACTCTTCAATCACAGTGAAATTTAATTAGAAGGCAATAAAAAGGGGGGAGACGTCCCTATGTTTGGAAAATGAAAGACTTCCTGCACCATTCAAAGCATCCTAATGAGCACAGTAGTATTCACTGGGAGCTGAGCAATGACGCCAGAGCATAGAGACAGGAGCAGCGGGGGGTGGGGGGGGTGGGGGGGGTGGGGGGGGGTGGGGGGGGGTGGGGGGTGGGGGGGGGTCGCTTTGTACAGGATTACGCTACTAGGAAAAAAGCAGCTGGGAATTGATGTGCTACAAGACTCACTTTAGAAGTTAGAAGAGGGCCTGCAAAATTAACTAAAATTGAAAGGAAGGAGACAATAAAGATAAAAGCAGAAGTTGATGTAGTATAAACAGATACACTAGAGACCAATAAAGTCAGGAATTCATTCTTGAAAAACTAGCACATGAGACAAAGCTCTGTGAAATGAATAAGAAAAACAGGGAGAAGGCACTCAGAAGAACAGTGTTAGGAAGAGGGCAACATAATTATAGATCCAGCAGAGATTTAAACAATAAGAGCAGGAGCTAGGGAGAGGGCTCAGCGGTTAGGACCACTGGCTGTTCCTCCAGGGGGGTCAGGGTTCGATTCCCAGTACCTACATGGTGACTCACAACCATCTGTAATTCCAGCTCCAAGGGATCCAATGTCCTTCTTCTGGACACCAGCCAAGTAAGCACATGGTACACTGACATCCATGGAGTAAAAACACCCATACACATTAAATAAATAGAGAACACTGGTGGAAGCCTGGCAATGCCTGGTACTCCTAGCTACTCAGGAAGCTGAGATGGAGGATGCTAAGCTGGGCCAACATGGGCAATGTAGGGAGAGCCTGTTTCAAAGCAGAAAGTAAGAAAGGGGCCGGAGCTACAGCTCAACGGGAGACTGCTTGTCCAGCACGTGCAAAGCCCTGGGTCCAGCACCCAGTATCACAAAACAAAAACACAGAAAGCAAAACGGTGACTAACTTAGGGCCACGAATTCCTGGAGGCGGGGAATGACTTCAAAGGAAATAGAGGCCTTAAGGGTTCCATGCCAATTAAAAGTGATTGGAACAGTAGTTTAAAATACCACAAAGATAACATCAAATTCCGACAGTTTTATAGGCAAGTTTTACCAAATGTCCAAAGAACATATCATCCCAATCTTACATGAATGATTCAAGGAATAAAAAAGAAATACCCCTCAACTCATTCTGTGAGACCAGCAAAACGCTGATATCAAAACAGAGGCACAACATGTGAGAAATGAGAACAAAGCAGACATCACTCGCATGTGAAGATGCACGAATCCTGAATCTAGAGACTCCAGACAAGACAACTCAGGATAACCGAGCTGCTCCGCTCTTAGGGTTAAGAGCAAAATCCGTAAATTTAACATCGACATTTGAAAATTAGTAAACTATACGTATAGACTTTATATATATATATATATACATATATACATATATATGTATATATATATATGCTGCATATATGCTAACCCAGTCAGTCTAGAGAGAAGCGCTGATAAAATGCAATGTTCCTATATGCTAATATTCTTAGAAAAATAAGAAATAAAAAGGAATGCCCTGACTGAGGCTCTTGACCATCCCCTTTTAATAGTGTACTGGAGTCTTGGATAATGTGACAAGAAAAGGAGACAAAAGGTATGCAGACTGGGGAAGAATTAAGGCCATTCACAGGTGACATGAAAGTGTATGTATGTAAACATTAGGAAAAAAACATATCATACTGCTAGAATAAAGAAATCACAGTAATGTAAGAAATAAGGTTAATGTACAAAAGTTATATATTCCTATATACTAGGAATGAAAAAATGGAATCTGAATTTAAAACACAACAGCACTTTTTTTTTTTTTTTTTTTTTTTTTTTTTGGTGTTTCGAGACAGGGTTTCTCTGTATAGTTTTGCGCCTTTCCTGGAACTCGCTTTGGAGACCGGGCTGGCCTCGAACTCACAGAGATCCGCCTGCCTCTGCCTCCCGAGTGCTGGGATTAAAGGCGTGAGCCACCACCGCCCGGCACACAACAACACTTCTTAAAAATGAAGTAGTTAATTTAATTTGATGTTGGCTGTAGGCATAGCCTTGGTGCAGTGGGAAGGGGCTTGGACCTGCCTAGGCTCAGAGTGCTGGGCTCTGCTGACTCCCCAAGGGAGACCTCAATTTGGGGGTTGTGTGGATGCGGGGTGTCTTGGGAAAGAGGGCTGGGGGTGGGAGGAGGGAGGAGGGGGGTCTGTGGATAGCATGTGGAGTGAGTAGAAAATTTCTTAATAAAGAAAAATGAAAAAAAATGAAGTAGTTAGGTATAAATCTAGCAAAAGTCTCCAAATTAGGAAGGTTCAGTTTTTAATTTCTCAACTTTAATATGAGTTTATCAGCATGTGACACCATCTTCAAGCTAAGGAGCAGCTCTGTGTATAAGATCTATGGGAGGAAAAGGGCAAAACTCCAATAAAAGCAATCAAAGAAGTGTAAAGGGAGAACCATCCATGTTCATGGGTAAGAACATGATTGTCAAGATGGCAGTTCTTCCCAATTTAAACAACAGGTTCAATGCAGTTCTAATCAAAATACCACTAAGTGCCCCCAACACACACACACACACACACACACACACACACACACACACGATGGAGACCGAATCAGGCCTTGTGCAGGCTTGGTGAATGTTCTATCACTGAGCTACTGCTCTGGCCCTGTTCTGTGACTGTTAATGAACTTATTCCACAGTTTATCTGGAGAGGTAAAGACACAGACGGAGTAGCTCGCACAATACTGAAGGAAGACAACAACCCCAGAGGACTGACGTCACTGCGCTTCCACACTTACTCCGCCACTAAATGCTACATTAAGCAATCAGTTTGGAACTGGTAAAATACCAAATAGATCAGTGGAACAGAATAAAGAGCCCAGAAATAAATTTATACAAATAAATTCACACAAAGGAACAAAGGCAATACAACAGAGAAAAGACAGCCATTTCAACAATAAATAAACGACAATAAAACAATTGGATGTTCATATACAAAATAAATGAATAAAAATCCAGACACAGACCTTACATCTGCCACAAAAATTAACTTAAAAAACTAGAACTGGATCCTAGGTCTAAATGTAGGGCACAGAATAACACAACTCCAAGAAGACAGCAGAGGGGAAATCTTCAGGCTTTAGGTTTGGATATACAGGAAATGTTCACAAGGTAGGATTCACTGAAATTGAAAACTTCTCTGTAGAAGTCAAGGGAGAGAGGCGAGCTTCAGACTGAAACCCTGCCAAGACACACGTGAAGAAGGCGTCACAGCCGAGTGTGAGTGATAATAATTAAGGTGATGTGGTAGCGGTGTAGGACAGAAAACCTGACTAACGCCACAGAAGCCTTAGAAACAGACCTACAAATTCAGAGAAACCCAATACATGCCAGGGTGAAACTGAAAATCACCAGGACATGGGGGATGGATAATTCAGTGAGCAATGACTGGATGTCCATGTGGAAACTGGATCCCTACCTCACACCATGGACTCTAATTCCAATGAATTTGAAACTCAAAAGTGGGAGCAAAATTAAAAAATAAATCCTTCGTGAGGATGATCCGTCTATGGCATCAGGGTAGAGAAAGAGTTCTTATAATAGTCACAAAAAAAGTAAAAAGAGGAAGACTGATAATTCATTAAAGTGAAGAGGACAAGAGCTAAAAGTTAAAACCGTCACTCACAAACTGGCAGAAGATACCCAGAATCCCTGTAACTAGTAAGACGGCGACCAACAGCTGCTGGGAAACAGGGCTTCATAGAAGAGGAAGCATGAACAGTCTATAAACCAAGGTGAGGTGCTCAATTCATCAGTGATCATTAACGAAGACTGTGAGGTGCCACCTCACACCTGCTGGACCACAGAGGAAAGCGCTTCAGGAATGAACAAGACCCTTCATAGCAGCCTAGTCTATACTAATAGTAAATGGAAACATCCCAAAAGATTGAATTCCACAATCTAAGCTATAGCTCTATGATAATGTGCACAGAGGCTTAAACACGGTATTCAGTGAAAAACTTGTGGTGCCCAGAGGCGGTATATTGCTTTTATGAATCTTTAAATTAAGCAAAACTAAACACTTGGTTTTTTAAGCATATGTGTGTGGAGAAACCATGTCTTTTCCTTTTTTTTTTTTTGGTTTTTCAAGACAGGGTTTCTCTGTGTAGCTTTGCGCCTTTCCTGGAACTCACTTGGTAGCCCAGGCTGGCCTCGAACTCACAGAGATCCGCCTGGCTCTGCCTCCCGAGTGCTGGGATTAAAGGCGTGCGCCACCACCGCCCGGCCCTTTTTTTTTTTTTTTAACAGAAAACGCTAAACAGAAGATGGCATGTGGATTCAGGACTTCACGGATGTTCTTTTGAATCTATCAAACATGGTAAGAAATTAACTCGAGTAAGGGCTCCGAGACTGAAGAGTGAGCCTGCAAGTCCTGGTCTCTTCAATTCCTAGAGTGTGAGCTTGTCCATTCTGTCTTCCCTTCCTGAGCTTCCTGTAAACACGGACAGTGTCACCCCTGCATCTCTGTGGGAGCCACTTCTAACAGGACACGGTGGGGAGTCAGATGTGCTATTTTTATATTACTGTTCATATGATCCCCATGATCAGTGGCAGGGCAGGGCCCTGGGGTGACCCCTCCCATTAGACACAGTGCTCCCATTAGACACAGCTCCCCTTTCCACCCTGCCCCCAGGTCCCTGTGGCCTGCTTGTCAAAAAGCACGTGTGTCAGTCAGCACTGTGGCCAACTGCACCCCCGACCCCAGCAGATCTTGGCAGGCCTGATGGATTCGAAGCCTGAGCGGGCCCTGCAGCTGCCTCTGACCTGCTGAGCAGTGGGTGTCCGATGCTCTCTCTCCAGGGAAGGTGACAGTGAGTAAGCAGGATGCAGGGGCACCTCCTGAGCACCTATGGGTGGGCAATGAGGATGGAAGCAAGCCTCTTCCAGGCTTAGGTTGGCTCCACTACTCACACAGGGAAAGGGAAGACAGTCAGTAGTCCCCAGTCCCCGGAGATGAGGTTCCAACAGTGGGAGGGAGAACACAGGCAGGACACTTCAATCTGGGCTCCATCCCTCCTTGTGCAAGAGCACTGAGTTGAATTGTGACAGTGGCCTGACAGCCACTTCCCTCAAGAAGCTGGACCAAAACTAGTCACTGTCAGTCTAGGGTCCTTCCTGAGGACCAGAACACCACCGGAATGAGGCCTGAGCTGAAGCCTCAGTAGCTTCCTCCATCTAGGCCTTGGGAATGGTGTAGGAATGGTGGCAGGAGAGCCCTTCCCATCACTGGTGCCCTGTCCGACCCCTCCCTGCTCTTCCTGGTGCCTCCCTCTGGCCACACCGCCCTAGGGGGTGGTATCTTCCTTAGGTTTTCAATGCTCAGGTCCCAGGACACATGCTGTGTGGACACAGAGATGTGTATGTGGACAGCATGCTCATCATACACACACAGTCCCACCAACACATTCACAGGCACACAGATGACATCTTGGTTCAGAGACACATCCAAATGTGTCCGCAGAAGCCAACACACAGGCCTGTACACGCATATGCACGTACACCCTTGAAGCTGAGCGCCTCGTTGCACACAAATGCATGCAAACACTGGCCTGCAGAGGCACCCTAAGAATACTAAGGCACCAAGGTCAGAACCCCTAGGAAGAGGCGTTTGAGGTGCTCAGTGGTCAGCCTGGTCCTGCACGGAGCTGTCTGGGGCCCAGCTGGTAAGACACCAGTGGTAAGCCCTGTACCACCTATATGAGGAAAGGGCTCGTAACCCCTGGGAAACGGCATGCACAGATGCTGGCCATGCTCTTGGAAAGACTTCAGAAGCAAACTGCCTACGAGCTAACAGAGCAGGGCACCAGCTTCAGCCCAGACCCTGCAGTCCTTCTACTCTCTCCAGCCCTCAGTGTTTCAGGCATGCTCTCACCTCCCAGCCTTTCCTTGTGCTTCTCCTAGACAACCCTCAGGGTCCCTTCATACCCTCATAGCACACCTAGCTTCCCCCTTGTGGGGTCTCTGCTCTGGGATGGCTTCGACTGGTGGGGGGGAGCTCCTGATTCTCTTCTTCCGGGGGAGGCTGTATAACTCAGGCCACACCAGCTCAGGTCAGAAGCGTGCCTTCCTGTCTGAAGCAGGAGTCCTTGCGGGGTGACTGGCACTTGGCACAGAGCCACTGTCCAGTGAGGGATGCATGCATCCGAATCATGGATGGGTCAATGAGCACACTCATAGCTATGCACAAGGACACAGCTTGGAGCTGGGGGCCGCACAAGGGCTGTGGCACAGGAGGACTGCAGTGACCCTTCCCTATCCTGGGGGACAGAATGTGTCCTGGCCATGGCCCTGCTGTCTCTTCTGGAGACACGGGCAAAGTATACTCGGCAGGAGCATGCTGGAGCTCTTGGAAGCCCTGTGGGCAAGAGCAGCATCCCACCACCCACTCTGCACAGAACGTGAGCATCACATTGCCCTCCCTATACCTGGGACTCCATGATGCTCTCATGGGAGAGCCTGATGTGCCTAGCCTCCACCTCAGACACTCCCACACCTGCAGAAACCCCTCAACTCCCCTCACTAGCTTCTGGAGATCCACCTTCAACCCTTACCTCACATGCCACTCTCAGCAAAGGCCTGCTCTCCACCCGGTCCTCCTCCTATCTAGGGTCAGCTGCCTGGGTGACCTATAAAGTGTCTTTCCCTAACTTACCCCACCCAGCCCCTCCCAGATTCACACACTTTCCTAGTCAGCTCTGAGCTCTAGCAACAGCTGTGTGTTCCTGGGTAAGTGACGTGACTTCTCCATGCCTCTGTTTTTCTCATCCACAAAAGAGAACTGTTTCTAGTGCATTCGTTAGAAGACCCATGTCACATGTTCTGGCAGTTGCTGGCACGTGCCTATACAGACTTCTCTGAGGACAGGCCCCCTCCCCATTCACTGGGCCCCTCTGGCCTTGCCCTCATTCTTGCCCAGCAAAGTGAGTCCCACGGCCTGCCTTCCGGTTCTCCTCAGCTGCTTGCCCACTGCAGTCCCTCCTCTCTGAGCAAATCCCTGCCTAACTCGGCCTGTGTGGATGCTTGCTGCTGAGGGCAGGTGGCCAACTACACGTGTGCACATGCACACAGGACCACATGCTCAAATACACAGCCTGGGCCAGCACTGGGGCAAGGGTTCCAGTCTGTGCCCACCCCCTTCCTTCTTCCACCTGATTGCTGTGTGGGCATCCATTCACCTGCCCAAGGAACTCATTCACCCGGCTCCTCTTGGTCCCTACGCGACATAGTTCCACTGACTCTTTCCACTGCCTCTCCTTGCTCCCTCTCAGATCCAGTCACATCCTTGAATGACAAGTGTGCCCCATACCCAACACCCAAAACTGCTCGGAGTGAAGAATGAAAGTGTGAACAGGGAAGACCACCTAAGCCTCCCCCAGAGCTTGGATCAGAGAAGCTAGGCAGATGGGGCACCCTACCAGAGTGACTCCAATGGCACAAGACCACAAAAGCATCACACTCTCACCCTATAGGCCTGGGATGGTTGGGATGGAGGAGCTAATGTAGGCTTCCTGCTTGTTGGTCCAGGGCCTACACACTCTGCTTCTCTCTACGTGAGGGCTGCCAAAACACCCCACATGAATACATGGGCCTTGGGTTGTCGATTGTCTTTGCTCTTTTGGGGGGCCTGCCACCCAGCTACCAAATAAATTACACACGGAGGCTTATTCTTACTTATGAATGCCTGGCTTTAGCTTGGCTTGTTTCTTGCCAGCTTTTCTTAACTTTAAATTAGCCCATCTGTCTTTGGCCTTGGGGCTTTTCTCTTTCTCTATTCCTGTATACCTTTTCTTTCCTTCTTAATCCTTGTCTGGCTGTGTAGCTGGGTGGCTGGCTCCTCCTCCTCCTTTGGCTCTTCTTCTCCTTTCTCCAAGATTTTTTCTTCTATTAATTCTCTCTGCCTGTCAGCCCTGCCTATCCTTTCTCTTGCCTCACTATTGGCTGATCAGCTCTTTATTAGACCGTCAGGTGTTTTAGACAGGCACAGTAACACAGCTTCACAGAGCTAAACAAATGCAACATAAACAAAAGTAACACACCTTAAAATAATATTCTACAACATCGTGTGGCCATAGGTGGTTCTTCCCAGTGGGTAGTGGCTCCCTCCTTTGCCAGGCCAGGCTTATCAGCCCCAAGTAACAGATTGAGCCTTGGAGTCTGCAGAGAGACTGCTTGCTGCAGAAGCCTGATGCCAGGCCACTCCTCCAAGCCCCCTTCTCCTCTGTAAAGTGGGCTGTATGGACAGAATAATACAGACTGGGACAGGAGCATCATCACCACCACCATTCGCACACCTTTGGTTTTTCTCAAAGACCATTAGCAAGGTTTCGGGAACCATAGCAGCAGCGGGTTAACCAGAAATTGTTGGCTTAGCCTTCCCCTAGCCACTGGCTCAAAGCTCCCATCAAGACCTCATAAGGGGTCAGTACCCAGGTCAAAGCCAGCCCCAACACATAAGCTGGCTGGTCCTCTTCCTTTCCTAGATGAAAAGAATTCTGCAAGTCAACAAGCTGCCTTCTCTGCTTTGGCTACCAGAAACCTTTAAGAAAATGTAGGGTTCAATCTAGTTAACTATACAAGCTTAGGGTTTCCACATACATTCTCTAACTGATGTCAACTTAACTGCATATAGATCTTTTCCTGCAAAAACTATGATGAAGATGAGAAAGAACTCCCTGCTGAGAAAGAAAACAACCTGGAGGAGAAGAGAGCGGAATGCCACAGTGGACTCTGTGGTGTCTCCCTGCCTCCCTTTTCCACCAAGGCAGGGGGATATGGGAGGCCAGTGAGGGTGGCAATCCCCACTCTCCCCGCCTTCGCTGGCTTGGCTTTTGGGGAGACACAGATTGGATGCAAGTCAGTGAGATGATTCTAACCTGCTTGTCTTTATGTTAATGCTGTCATAATCTCTTTTTGAGAGGGTCCTGCTCACTTTCCCCACTTCACCAATGGGAAATGAACATTTTCAGGTCCCACCTGCCCAGCCCACCTGAGGCACAAGTCTGCTGCTAACAGTTCTCTCTCCACTGATCATGAATTTACCAGAGGAAGCGAACGTCCTGCCAGATGCGTCTAACTGGACCCTAGGGAACACCTCAGACAGCTCTCCAAAGGCTAAACCACACCCCTGTGGGCTGTGGGAGGGGGTCCCTGGTTGACTTCACCAGCTAATCATCAGCATAGACACTCCTGGTTCTCAATGTGGAGACAATTAAAGGGCCGGTGCTTTCCAGGAGCAAGCAGCCGGCTTCCGACGGAGGTGTTGAGTGCTGGCAGCCGGCTCCTCTGTTCCTATCGATTGGAGTTGGGAGCCCCTGCTCTGGGGACCACACCTGTCTTCCCCAGTACTCAGCAGGGCCCACTTCACTGAGGAACAGCCTACAGTGAGGGCAGAACTGGTTGGAGACACACCTCTGCACCCAGCACAAGCATCAGAAGACCCCAGGAGACATGTGACAAGAGCCTGTCCTGCCCTGGGTCTCACCACGGGCAGCTGTGTGACGCCTGCAACTCCAGCTGAGAGTCCTCTTGGGGAAGGCGAACAATGGTCTCAAGATGAGACTGTTCTGGAGAGCAGATAAAAACCCCAGCAGATAAACCCCAGGTTTATCATTTCATAGCACAGACAGGTAAACTGAGCCAGAAACAAGACTGTAGGTCAGCCAATGCCACCGTAAGGAACAGGCTTTAGGTCTCTCTAGGAGCGAAGTGTCTAGGGCAGTGGTTCCCAACTTTCCTAATGCTGCAACCCGTTAATACAGTTCCTCAGGCTGTGGTGACCCCCAGCCATAAAACTATTTCATTGCTACTTCATAACTGTAATTTTGCTACTGTTATGAATTGTAATATAAATATCTGATATGCAACCCTCAAAGAAGTCAAGACCCACAGGTTGAGAACTGCTGGTCTAGGGCTTATCTGCATTCTAGGCCATGTCAACTCCTACTAACAGGAGTGGGGTTCCCTACAGTCTGCTCCTGCACACAGCCTAGAGCCTCACTCTTCTCAGGCCTGAGTCCAAAGACACCCCCACTCCCTGCTTCCCTAGCTCCACCTCTATGTCTCCTCCCATTTCTGTGAAATAGGCCACCCTCCTGCAGATAAGAAGGAAGGAGGAAGCCCAGGGCTTATGGTGTAAATTCTTATTTCAGCCAAACCTCTTGTGTGCAGGTTAAGTGCTGGGATCAGCCCCAAAGCCACCACTGGTTCTCATGACTGTCTTTGAGGGATAGCAAAGAATAACTGGGCTACCTCCAAGCTCTCTGGGGTAAACACAAGGGCCAGGGGCCTGACACTTCACACTCTGCAGAGAACCTCCAGACACAGGTATCCAGAGCAGTGTGAGGCCGGGGACTGCACTCCAGCTCTCAGCCTGGGTTTCCTCATCCGTAAAGTAGATGTCTGTCAAGTCAAATGGTTCACCATAGAAGCAGAGACGGAGGCTCTGGTATCAGGAGACAACACTCCCCCCCCCCCCCCCCCCGGTGCAGCTGGCTTCCTTCCCACTCTTCATAGTGGCTGCTCTGGGTGGTGCCACCGTGTCCCCTGCTACATCCCTGGGCTGCATGAATCTTTGTGTTGCCAGCTAATGCCAAATTGTACCCTTACCCCGTTTGCAGCCTTGGCCATAAAACTAGGCTCTGTGGCTCGGTGACCAGCTGCAGCAGTGACTGAGTACTGGGCATCTACTCTGTAGGGACCTGACTGCAAATTTCTCTCTGAGCTGTGGCAGCATCATGGGAACCAGGATGAGTTTCTAAGCTGGTAAAGGGGATGGTGTCTTCTTGGTGTCTGATGTCCAGGAATTCGGGACCAGTACTGCAGACGGAGCAAGGGAGGAACCAGGTGGGAAAGTGCTCAGATTCTACAATGTTTCAGATGCTGGGTTCCCTGGACGGTCCAATTCAGTCTGAGGAGTCCCCTACACACACGGTGCAAACACCCCACTTATAAGCCTTCTAACGGGCCCTTCCCAAGACCTTGCCTCAGCCCCTTTGGACCGCTCTTCTCCTTCATTTGGTGACATTTGTTTAGCTCACATACTCTGAGCCAGGGACTGGTGACAGCATTGAGCATACAGCAAGAAACAAAGTCCAAAAAAGTCTAGACATCATGGAGCATATAGCTGCATGGTAGGAGCTGACACAGAGTGGCCCACAGGTCAGGGAAGGCCTCCTGGAGGAGGTGGCATAGGAGCACGGGTTTGAATGCACACAGGTCAGACTGGAGTATGGACACTTGGGAGAGGGAACAGCTATGCAGAGAGCATGTGGCGCTAATGAGCTCAGTATGTTTGAGAAGTAGCCCGGAGGCCAGAGAGGCTGGAGGAGAACTAGGGTCAGGGTCCAGGAGGACCCCGCCTGCCTCTCCCTTTATTGACTCCTTCCTCCTGCTGGCCATGCCAGGACTGTGAGGATGTAACTCTGGGCCTCTGGAGAGTTCCAGAGGATGAAGGGATGCTGGAGTCTATGTCTTCTACTTTAGAAATGAAAAATGAGACTGTTGAAGGGTAGAGTTACATGCTCCAGCCACAGAAGTCTGTCTGCAGACGTGGGGAGGGAATGGGCTCTATTCCCCTGTTCTGTGCTGTCTCATGACGGATGAGTCAGGGGCAGAGGAGCTATAAACTTCATCTCATCAAATCTCTGGTCATACACAGAGATATGGAGATCCAACAGTTAGGTAGCTCCAAGTTAATGAAGACAGAGCTGGAGCCCACAGGAGGCGCCGAGCTCACTTCTGTGCATGCTTGTGTGGGCCTTTGTACCCACCCAGCTTCCTCGGGGCCTGACACCCATGGCTGCCAGTCACCGCACTGCTCCAAGGGACACCACTAGGGTGAGGCATAAACCCTCTGCCCGGAGGCAGCCAGGCAGTGTCTTCAGCACCGGATTACCAGGACGAAGGTGAGTCTGTTGAACACAGGTGACCATTCCCTCCTTGAACTCCTCAGGTCATCTCTAGATGTCCTGGACCCTCAGATCGGCTACTGGGGTGGGGTGGTGGGCGGAAGGAACACTAGATGAGATGCCAAATCCTGGAAGCTTCTTCCTCGGTTCTTCGGGATTTGAGTGAGGCATCTGAGCCCTCAGCATGGGGCTCAGCACACAGCAAGCATCCAGCAGAGGACAGCCCTGCCTAGTAGGCATGATGGGGCAGGAGGCATGGGTGCTGATTAGTAGTTCTTAGCTGATGTTCAGCGAGCCAAATCCTTTCTACAGGCTTCATTTCCCAAATCTACAAATAGCAAAGGAACAAACCCAGGCAGTGGGACCCGTGGCCTCGATGAATCCCTCCCCTCATTCTGGATGCCTGAGGGGAGATGGTTGGGAGCAGAGGGGGTGGGGGTGTAGAGCATAAGAAAGTACAGGGGTCACAGAAGATTCATTTCTCCACTTAGAGCCAAACTTGAGTTTCCTGACAATGAAGCCTACAGAAATGACACCGGAGACCAAATGGGTTCGCCAAACGTGAGGCTCAGCAGGTGCCGGGAAGCGTAGATGGGTGGGTCAGTTCTAGTGTAAAGGCGACCATGGATCACGGGAAGACACAGGACAGAGAGCTGGGGAAGGAGCTGGAGAACTGAAACCGGGCCATGGCTGTAACCCTGTCGATTTCAGTGTCCCCACTGTGAAGGGAATCTACCCATGTCCTGCACATTTCCCAAGCACCAAAGTCCTGCCAGGGAAGGTACAAATGTCACTTCCAGGCTCGGGTGCCTTCTGGATTCTCTAGAGCAAGGGCTGGTAGGGGGTTCCCACTGAAAATCATCACTCAGCTAGCTATGTTCATGTCCACAGACATCTCAGGACTCGCCCTGGATGCACAGTCCTGTAGAGCCCTCTGGTCCAACTGTTCCATTCCCTGGCAGTGGCCCCTGCTCCTTGAGGTTTCTGTCTCCAACACAGCAGGTCCATCAGGGAGACTGCCCTAGTTAAGAGGGGCAAGAGGAGGCCAACTCCCCACAGCTCAGTTCCCAGACCCTCGCAAGACCACATAGCCTCTGATCCATTAGCTCATCCTATGACTACCCATGCAGGAGGAATGCAGGGCAAGGAGGTGGAGCTGTACCCTAATCACTCACAGACCCTGTGGCCCCAGTCCTGGCAGTGGAAGAAGATTTATTGTGGGGGCCGATGGAAAACAAAGAAAAGTTGTTCAAACTTTACCAGGTCACGTGGTGGGAAACGTCTCTCCCATTTCCCACTGGTGAATGTGCTGGGTATCGTTTCTAATGGGGACTGGGCTCTGGTGCCCAATTGCGTGCAGATGCTGAGCTCACTGGGCCCAGCCAGGGATGCCCAGTGATGGCTGGCAGCCAAGCTCTGCCTCTGGGGCACAGTCCCAGCCAGGCTGCTCTGAAGGATCTTGGGAAGAAGGGCTCTGGCTTAGGACCGTTCCCCTTCAAAGGCCTCGGTGTCTGCCTGCTGCCACCTCTTCCCTTGTGCCTACACCAATGTCAACTCTTGACCGTGCCACTCTTCTGCTCAGGACCTTCCTGGGACTCTCCACCGCCCTTAGGGTAGAGTGAAAGTTGCTTACTGGATTCTGAGGTCTCCTGAGGCCCAACTACAATCTCCACTCTGTTCCCAGTCATCATGCGTATAACTCCATCTAGACTTAAGGAGTCTTCTCCTTCTTCTTCTACAGACCCACCAAGGGTGAAGATTATCATTCCTCTCTCTGTAATACCTTTCCTGTTGGACTGCACCCGAGAAGTTCCCAATCAGCTCATCACAGCCCAGCTATCATGATACACTGGGAAGACTTCTGTCTCTGCTGCCAGCCCATCCTGCATCCCATCCCACCCCCTTCCCCCATTGCTCTGGCTAAACCTGGCCCAGAGTGTCAGTAGCACCACGCTGAAAGGTTGGGGAAGGGAAGGACACGGTACAGAGCAGCCCAGGTCTCTGCAAGGGGAGCTATCCCTTCTCTGGAGCATCTTGTGTCTGGGGCAGTCCAAGGCTCCAGCTCCCACTTGGCAGGGCAGTGCCCTGATTAAGTCTGTCCTGTACCATCCCTGTGAGGCCACTGCCAGCTCTGGCCAGGCATCTGCCACACACCAGAGACAGGATCACTTAATGCTTCACTGTGGCGCTTGCCATCTCCATGACGTCCCCTTGGAAAAGGCAGTCTGGACACTTTCTCAGCGTCGCTGTTGATTTTATCTGACTCTCTCATTCCAACAAGGGAATCATTTCAATTCCGTTTACATTAAATTCAAAAGCTGTTTTTCTTTTGTTATTTTAAATTCGACTCAGAAGGTTGTGTGTGTTTTTTTTTATCCTTAATGTTTTTCATATTCCACAGAGCAGCAACGAGCTCACAGCAGTTGGCTGGTCCCCTTGAGCCTGCTTCTCCCAGGGACTCTCACCAACGTGAGCAGCTGGGCTTGAGGGTTTCAGGACGCACCAGGGCTCCTGTGTTCCAGCTCCTTACAGCACCAGGACACAGCACCCACTCCACATTTACAGTCCATTTCACCCTCACAACACAGTTCCCTTCATCCAGGCTTGGAGAGATTGTGTGATTTGTAAGCTCTCAGCTGACCAAAGGGCAGAGTACAGATCTGAACCTGTGGTTAACATGGGCACTGGCCATTGCCCAGCCTGGCTTAGCTCCTGGCTCAGGCTTTGTGTGTGTGTGTGTGTGTGTGTGTGTGTGTGTGTGTGTGTGTGTGTGTTCTCATGTGTGTGCATCTGTGTGAGAGGAGAGGCCAGGGGTTGAAGAGTGTGTCTTTCTCCATCACACCCCACTTTATTTACCGAATCAGGGTCTCTCACTAAACAGAGCCTGCTCGTTCAGCTGGGTCTAGCTAACGGTTTGCCCCGGGACCATGTCTCCACCTCCAGAATGCTGGGATCATAGAAGGGCCGCATCCTTTTACATGGGTTCTGGATAGCTCTGAATTCAAATGTGTTGGGAGAGGCCGGAGCTGGTGGCAGGCAGGTGTAGGGTGCCAGGTAAGGAGGAACAGGTGCAGTAGGGTGGCACGCAGAGACCTAACAAAGCCAGCCCACAGCAGAATCTTTTGGACAACAGCCTTTCCTGTTTCTTTGGGGACCCGCGCCCCCAATTCAGGAGGAAAATTGTCCAAGGCAGTCAGAACCATTTGTCACTGCTGTCTGAAGCCACAGGACAGCCCTGTCACCTCCCATCACAGGTAAGACAGTGCAGGCTGAGGACTCTGGTCAGGCTTGTACCAGTCACGCTGACAGCAGCTTCCAGGTACAGGGTTTCCTGCAGAGACGCTCCGACTGCCAGCCAAGGGGGCAGGTGTGACAGCACTGGGGTCTCACCAAGGTCATCACTTCACAGGGGACTGTTCTAGACAAGTTGGCCCAGCCCTGGGGCAGAAAGGCCCATGACCTAGCAAGTAGACTTTGCTTCTCTGCCACCAAGGCCAGGCCATAATCTCTCCGAGGGTTAACCTTCACTGTCAACCTGACTGGATTTAGAATCACCATGGGGACACACCTCTAGGGATGTTGATGAGGAGGGAAGGCCCACCTTGATTATGAGCATCACCATTACATGGGCTGGGGTCTTAGACCGAGTCAAAAGGTGTGAGCAAAGTGGGAACCAGCATTCATCCCTCTCTGCTTCCTGACCCAGAGGACAGCTGCGTCACAATCCCACGACCAAGTCTTCCCTGCCATGGACTGCAGAGCCTTTTGACCTGGAAACTCCCCTCCTCAGGTTATTTTTGTCACAGCGATAGGGAAAGTAACACAGTCTCCGAGACAACTGGCCACAGCAACAAGCTCCAGAGAGAACAGCGGGCTGAGGGAAGGAGGTGGGCAGGAAGCGCCGCCCTGGATGGGAAGGACAAGCAGGAGTTTACCAAGCTAGGAAAGGAACTGCAGACACCAAAACTAGAAGCCAAAGCCTACAGGACTAAACTGGGAGAATGCAAACCCTGTGAGAGGCCAGGGAGAGAGAGAGCCTTGGGCGGGGGGAGAGCAGCACAGGACCCCTGGAACCCTCTGGGTGACAGCTGACATGCCCCCCAGAGAGGTTGGTGGGCACTATGGGCACTTCTGGATGCCAGCTCACAAGTTGTCTTTGCTCAAAACTGTTTCCCTACTCAGGTACCTCCCAACCCTGGAATGAGGCGATCGATACTCAGGCCCTATTTCCACAGCAGGGCGGCTGAGCTGAGCTGACAGAGCAGGGTGGCTCCTCTGGACTTCTTGCTGCAGAGTCCTCCAGGACAGAAATGTTAAAGCACACTCCGTTATGCAGCCTTCAAACCCGGCTAGGAGCTCTGACCAGGGGCTTGCTCTCAGGTGACGTAGCTGTCCTTTCAGACAGAACTGAGAACCCACCAAGTCACAGCCAAGAGGCTCTCTGGGTGACTTAGTGGCCTGTCTCCTATCTGGCAGAGGGCTCCTGAGCTCAGGGTAGGGTTGATTCCCCTCTGTGACCCCAGAACCTGGCCAGGCAAGGGCCCCTGAAAGCTTGCAGAATACATTTCAAGTCTGGATATTTACCTGACTCCGCATCTGAGAGGTGGGTTGCAGTTGTGGCTAAGGACATGTCTGGAGTCAGGCTGAGATCTAGGTTCAATCCTACTCCTGGTGTTGCAGCCTGGGTGTGAACCTGCTCCACACTGCTGTTCCCATTGCCCTTCCCACCTGTACAATGGGTATGCTGATCCCTATGTCCTAGAATACCCTTCCTATCGACACAGTGGGATAGGATCCCTTTGCCCTGGGTGCTCCAAGGATGGTGTCCCCCCTCCCCCTGCCATGTGTGTGGACTTGCCTGTGTGGTTGCATGTGGAGGCCAGAGGTTGACATCAGGGTATCTTCCTCAATCACCTCTGCTCAGAGAGGCGAGTATGTTAGGGAGTGGGTCTCTCCTTGTCTAAGGGTCACTTTCTTAGCCTAAACTTTGCCCGTGTTTGATTACCAGTCTAACACTGATGCATTTGCTGCGGCGCGACACCAGGCTCCTGACAACCCTCTTTGGCTCTGCCTGCCCTGTTCCCATCTGCACATATGGGGAAGGACGGGTAGACCTGCCCATCCCGACATTTCAGGGCCCCAAGGAGTTCCTGGGATGAGGCTCAGATGGTGTGGTAAGTTGGAGTGTTAGCCTCAGAATATGCTCAACCTGACAGGGCTGGGCTCAAGAGCCAGGAGCAGGACAGATGCTCAGGGATTCTGTCTGCCAGGCCTGGGCAAATGCTGCTGCAGGAAGAGGCTGAGCAAAGGTAATGGGTGGGATGCAGCTGGGCTAAGTGGCAGAGAGGGCTGCTTGGCTGTGAGCATCCGAAGCCAGTTCCCCAGGAAATAGCATGCTGACTTGTGGCTGGCTGCAGCCAGCTTCTGTAGGTACCCGTTCCCCTCTGCCCCTTGACCTCCCATGTTAACAGGATATCAGACGTCAAAAGGTGCCTCCATCTCAGCTCTAGGGGCCCCTGCCCTTGACAGCCTGCGACCCCTGGAAGCTGACCAGCCTCTCTGGGCCTTGTAGTTTACCCAGCTTTGTTCTAAGCTGAGCCTGGCACTGTCCTTGCAAAGGAGCGAGGCTCTCAGAATACAAGCCCCTTTTCTTCCTTCCCTCCCCCAGCACCGGGGCTCTGTTCGGGGGCAGGCACTGCTGAGGCAAGGCCATGAGGAGTCTAAGACAAGGCATGTGGAGGCCCCTCCAGGAGCCCTCGGGGGCTGGGTTTGCCGTCCTTGGCTCACTCTGGCTGTCAGTAACGCTCAGCTGTGCCCAGGCCACCATTCAAAGGCACCTGGACCAGACTGACAGGACAGGAGAGGTGTGAAAGACAGAAGGCTACATCTGGCCAAGGCTGGGCAGGATGGGGAGTAGTTTGGATTTCAACTGCTTACCCGCACAGAAAGATGGACGCCTGTGCAGATTCTGTCTGGCTCAGAGCAGCATCCAGAAAAGATGCAACAGGGCTCCCTAGAAAACGCCGCCCCACAGGGCACCTGAAGCTGCTCTGCCCACCTCACTGGCAGTGGAGGCTGCAGGCAGGGCTCAGCAACCTCAAAACCAGGCTCCACCACTGATGGCGCCCTCTGGTTTCTCTCCTCCATACAAAGCCCCAAGCGCTTCTGTCCTAACCCGAAAGGACCACTGCACCCATCACCAGAGACACCAATGCAGAGCGCGCGCCTGCCGGAGAGGAAGGGGACGAACCATGCACTCTCCAGAATAATCTCTTTTAATCCTGTTAACAACAACCCTGGAGGTTAACTACTAATTGTTGCCTCATTTTATAAATGAGTATTCCACAGCTGAGAGACGGCAGTAAGTCACCTGCCTGAGGTGGCAGAGCTGGCAAACGGCAGAGTCAAGTCGGGAGACAGGGATGCAGGATTCTGGGTGGGCCCTGCCGCTCTGCCCATGGCCTCCATGCAGGCTAACAGTGCTGCTAAAATTCTTCACCACAGCAAGGGATCCTTCTGGGCATCGCTGTTAATTCACAGAGCCCCCAGCAGGGCAGGGTTGTTCCCAGAAGCCGCCACCTCCCTCTCTGCCTCACAGCTGCAGGCTTCTGCAGCTCAGACAACGAGGATTCTGACTGTCTGGTAGAACCAACCCAGAAAAGCAGGGCACTAATCTCTCCAAAGTCCACGTCTTCGAGGCGCCGCGTCAGTATTTGGGTTGGACATAGGCTTGTTATGGTAACGCAGATGAAGCCCCGGATTTAATAAGACCGAGACAACGACACAACACGAACCACGACAGGATATTGCAGGGAGATCTAGAAGCTTCCTCAGGCTTCTTACTGAACAGGGCAGGACTGGCCAGGCAGGGCAGGGCAGGGCCAGGCGAGGGCGGGGTTACCTGGAGGCCAGCAGGGCTCAGGACTAAGGGGCAGTGGTGGGGAGCAGACTCCCCTCTCTCCACACCCAGGCTGCCTGGTACCTGATCAAGCAGAGGCTCCACAGGCTAAATTTAAACCAGCTGCCAGCACGGGGGTGCTGCAGTTAGATGGGGTGAGGGGGGCTTACCTCATGAAAGCTGTGGAAATGCTGCTGGGAAGACAATAAAAGGATTAACTGCTATTTTAGGGGGCCATTTACTCCTCAATCAAAACGTCTCATCTATTTCCTGTCCTCCAGAGGCCTCAGGTCCAAGATTCCTTTGTCTATTACAGACATAGTAGCACAGGCCTGTCATGAGAAATTAATAATTTTACAGGGATGGGAGCTGTTATTCACCTGGGTGTGGGCTGGGGTCTGCCCGTTTCCCGGGTTACCGACTCCACCAGCGTAAGGGTGCTCTCACCCGCCATGGGCAGGAGCAGCCTGGGGTGGGGCTCCGCTGAGGTTCCCACTGCAGATGGCCGCACCCGGCAGGGCCCCAGAGAAGCATCTAAATTAACAAGGGCACTGCAATCGACAGGGATGTGGGTTCAATCCCACTCCGGCGGTTACTAGTGTTACCATTTTGAACAATCTATTTTCATCATCACTACTACGCTGATTCTCAGCCTCTGTTATCTTGTTGCTTCTATTATTTTCTTTGACTAATGGTGTGACCTGGAGCCAACTGTGCAATCTCTCTGAGCCTCAGTTTTCTCATCTGTAAAATGGGCGTGAACACGGCTCGCTCTATTCACAGAGCTGTGGTGAGGATCACACGGAGTTGCCACTTAGAACACACCTGTGGGGTTGGCGTTCAGCAGCTGCTTGCCTAAACTGTCACCTTTAAGCGTCTAACATGGAGGGGGTAAAGCCAAGAGTGTGGGAAGCTGGTCAGACCCATCTGAGCTTCGACCCTTGTTTTTCCCTATGTGAAGGCCCTGGGTTTCACAGTCCCCTGATAAAGACTAAATGCATTCCCCAGTAGGCATCAACACCACGCCCAGGAAGCCCTCTGGGCTCCTCTCCCTGGGCCTCTTCAAACTCCATCTTGGACTGTCACAGCCTGGTCCCTGATGGCCTGAGGACACATCCCTGAATGTGAGCTCCTTCAGAGCAAAGACTGTGACAGAACCAAGTCTAGGTCCCCAGTGTCCTATAGAGGCAGGAATCAGGTGGGAACCGTAACCAGGAGAGATCATGAGGCTGCTTTGAACAACCAGGGCCCCCCACTGCAGCTCAAGGGAAGGCCTAGGTCATAGGGCACTCCTGGACGCTGGAATTCTGCATAGAAGGCCCCAGTATGAGAAGGCTGCTGGCCACCTCAGGTTACTTCCTAGGTCTACAGGGAGACCGTGGGTTCCCAACAGGAGGAAGCTGTGACTGACCACTGTGGCTCAGCGTTTTGGGGAAAGAGAGGCTGCTGCCAGCCGCCCAGACGCCCTGGCCTACGGACGTGTTGATCCTCTCCATCTTGGAGGGGCACATCTTTCATTAAGACCCCACATGGATGTGGCATCTTCAGAGACTTGCTCAGTCATCTGCCCCCCTGCCTTCACACTCTCTGCTCCAAGACTTCCAAGTTCTGCACCAGCTCAGTGCCCTCCCCCCCACCTCTGTGCCACACAACGGCTCCCAAGCCCAGCCTCTACCTCCTCCTCTCCTCAAGGCTGCCCACCTGTAGCTGATCTATGAACTGACAGACTCCTTACCCTTCGAGACTGGAGAGCACACTCAGTCTACGTCCAGCTCACAGTGTCACAAGCAGAGGAACCCTGGGGACAAGTGTGGCCCCAAGAGACTGACTTTACACCACAGTTACCCGTGCTTCCTACCTGACACCCCACGAATGTCACCCTGTGCTCTGAGCAGGGACGGAATGTGAGAGTGTCAGCGCACAGCAGAAGAAACGACAGACTGGAAACACTACGGCCGGGCAGCTGGGAAGGGGAGGCATGCATGGTCTGGGTGTCCGTGCTGTCAGTGTTGCGCAGCACCCTTGAGTCCCGGCCCTTCGCCCCAGGGTGCTGCTTCTGGAGGGCAGGGGGTAAGTACAGGGACCAAGATCCCTGTCCTAGCCTCAGAGGGCTTTCCCACTACAGCAAGCACAGAGCATGGACATGACCTGCCAGAAGGGCCAGAGGCCAGGGGGGCCTGCTTCCAACTCCCGTGTTCCTGCCTGAACGCTCATGCACACGCATGCTTCTTTCTCCCCAAACCTCTGTCTCAGCCCCAGCCAGAGCACTGTTGGTACTGTGCAGGGCCTTACGCTGGCCCTTGGAGCAGCCTCAGCTCCAAGCCTGCCCTAGGGATCCAGTACCTCTCTACAGGAGCTAGGCCCGTGAAGTGCACTGGGTAAAAGCCAGTGCTGGAGGAGGGCACACTCTCCACTTGACCCTCCATTTGCCGCCCTCGAGTGACATGGAAAAGACAAGTCTGGCCAGGCTGTGTGGCGTCCTAAATGACATCAAATACCTCTCTAATGTTTCAGTGTTGGGGACAGGACACCTGGCAAGGGCAAGCCAGTCCTGCCCAGGTGCCCAGTGATAGGAACACAGATGGTCTTATTCACTGGCCACGCCCACAGCCCTGGACTTGGTGGGAGCCCTCTTATTCCTAAGGGACTCTTTCTAGTACAGTGGGTGGTGCAGCCCTGTAGGGGCACTGAGAGGGCCGGGCAGCCCCGGACTCACCATACACTTGTTGGGCTTCTCGCCCGAGTGGACCCTCATGTGGATGAGCAGCTTGTAGCGGGCGTTGAAGGGCTTGTAGCGGCGCACGCAGCCAGCCCAGAAGCAGGTGAAGTCCTCGCCCTTGCGCTGGTCGATGTGGCTCTTCTCGATGTGCCGCACCAGCTCCTCCTGCTGCTCATAGGCTGCGCAACAGTCCACCCAGCGGCATGCCTGCCGCCCGGCCACCATCCTGCCTGCCAGCCCCAGCCCTAGGCCTCCGAGGCTGGGGCCGGCTGGCAACTGAGGCAGGGGGTAGGGGGGTGGTAAGCCCTGCTGGTGAGGAGCAAAGAGCTCCGAGAACTCGTCCAGGGGCTCCTGCTTCAGGAAGCCTGACTTCCGGCACGCTTCGAGCTGCAAGCTACCCTCGTGGCCGTCACTGGACGCAGGCCCAGGCTCGGGCTGTGATCGCTTGGGAGCGCCCCCGAGATCTCCTGGCAAAGGTGGGCTTCGGAGTCCATTCACACAGCTGACTAGAGCTGTCTGGGAAGAGTGGATGACAGGATTGATGTCGGAGGAGGTACAGGGTGAGGAGGAGGCTGAAGAGGTGGGGGGCAGGCCCAGGAGGCAGCAGTGTTTCAGGTTGCCCTCGGGGAGGTGGGCCTCAGGCTGGGCACCCAGGCCTAAGACAGGTTCACTGCCCAGAAGGTAGCAGGAAGGTGCAGGGTTAGTGAGGCCTCGGCCTGGGAAGTCCAGCTCTGACTGCAGGCTTGTGGAAGACGGGGCCCGGCAGTGGGTGGGCAGGGGTGTGTGGGCGCTGGCCATGGCCTGGTAGTCAGGTAGGGCTTCCTGCTTGATGTGTTGAGCTGCTGGGAGGCTGCCATTCACATATGTAGCCTGAGGTCTGGGTGACCTGGAAGACAGTGGCCAGAGTGATTATGAAAGGTAGGCACTCTCCAGTGGTGAGGGTCAGGGTCAGGCAGGGCTGGTGGGAAGTAGAGGACAGAGACCTGGAGGGGTCCAAGGAAGAAGTGGAGGTTAAGAGACCGAGTGTGAAAGGCCAGAACTGGCTGTGCCAAGGGCAGGGAAGAGGTGGGAAGTAGAGAAGCAAGAGGAGGAAGAGGCAGCCTAGAGGGAGATGGGCGAGGCAGAAGAGGCAAGAAGGCTAACCCGGGATGAACGAGCGCACCAGGATACAGCCCCTGGCCAGAAGCTGGCCCATTCACCGCTTCTGATCCCATCTTGCTTGCCTCCTAGCTTCCCTGGAGTCAGCCCTGACCCTCCCCCGTGACCTTCAAGTGAGTTATTGTGGGCAAAAGGCTATGGTGAGCATTTTGAGGAGTCTTCGGGTCCAGCAGGGTTTAAATTCCACTTACACGCCCCTTAACATTTCAGTTTTTGCAATCTCCTTCATTTAACGACATCTAGCCCTACCTAGCTTGTCTACCTAGTCACACACAGTCAGTGTGACTGGGTGGGAGCCTGAGGCACAGTCAGAGCGAGGGGACAAGAGTCTTAGCAGCGTGGCCCAGACTTGTGAGCTCAGCTGTGAAGCTGTAGTTCTGGGGAGAAACATGGGAGAGGGGAGACTAGATCTGAGGTTGGGGTCAGCTCCATTCTAGATGGCAAACTCGGGCAAACTGCTTCACTCTGGGCAAGTTTTGGGCCTCTATCCTCAGCAATCACTTAATAATCCTGTTCTTGGTCATGAAAATGGCAGGATGTGGGCTAGCCACAGAGGCTGTCTTTACCGTGTGTGGTCCACAGTTTCCCCAGTGGAAGAGCGCCCTTCAACCTCCTTTATAGGAGGCCACGTTTAGGGAGGCAAGGGAATTTCTGCACAGACCTGTCCACCATTGTGGGTGGTGACAAGGTAAGACACAGGCAGAAATATCAGGGCGAGACTGTCACCAGAAGACTGAAGACGCGAGAGACCTGGAGGGTGATACTGGCAGAGGCGTCTTACCACTTGCTACAGGAACTGAAGGTCCGGCCATATGCTCAGAATCTGACTAGCAAGCCTTGTCTGACTTCTGCTTCCTCGTCTGTGAGTCAAGAACCACACCACTATATGTAGAACAAGAGGGTGACGGCTAGGTTTAAGGGTCAGCTGTCAGGGAAGGAGAGGGTTAGGCCATGGCACCACTATTATTGCTTCTGCAAGACCACTGTCCCGTGGCTCTCACAGCCAGAGCTGAGCCCCCTGCCCGTCTGGTTCCAAGAGCTCTAGACAATGGGTGGAGAGAATGGGGGTGAGGGGAAGAGATAGTCAGAGCCCGGGGCGCTCAGAGCTTGGCCTCTCACCTTGGATTACTGCAGGGGCAGTGGAGGGAACAGGGCCCGAGGCTTGAGGGCCTGGGCCATCGTGCAGTAGCAAGCCAGTGCCAGGCCTGGACCAGGAGCCTAGTTTCCATCTCCTGTGCAGAACTGACTGCAAGCTCTCCTTGAATGGAGACCTGAGGGAAATGTCTGCCTCCTAGACACCAAGCAACTGTCCATCGAGCTCTTTTTCCTCCGAGCATCTCTGCTGAGGGGCAAATGCATGTCCAATCCCCAGGGGTGGGGACACTGGGCCTGCCACAGCCAGCACCAAGTTCTACTGAAGGAGTGAATGTGAACGTAGGGACTTTGTAAATTTTAGGGAAACGAAACCATGACTGCTGCTTTAGAGGGTCACAGGGCTAGCAAAGGAAGGGCGGCAGACAGGGCAGCGGGAGGCTCCAGGTCCATGAGCGTCCGTCAGCAAATGGCTGAGTTGGCAATATAACTGACGGCCATCAGAATGGCCTCTGTGGGACGAGTGGGAGGTTCCAGCCTGAGGTCTCATGGGTGTGGCAGGGTCTGGCTTTTTCTCTCTGTCCCTGTGTGGCCTGACAGGTGGTTCTGGTCACTCTGGGGCTGAGCTCTATAACTCTCTCTAGACTTTGTGAGCCCAGGGCCCTGAGTGCGCAGTGGCTAAGAGGCAGATGCGCCAGGCACCCCCCACCCCCGCCCCCTCACCTCCCACCCCTGCCCCCAAGCGCCGACTCCTTCTACCTTAACAGTGGAATGATGGGCACTAAGTTCTACCTGGTCCAGGAGCAAACCTTTAAAGGACACGTGCCACCTGTTTTATATAGGCTCGTACCTGCAAAGCCAAAAGTGACGGGGAAGAGCAGACACCCGGGGCTTTATGAGCCAGAATCCCAGTACTCTCACAATGCCATGACCACGAAACCAGCATCCTACCTGTCAAATGACTTCGTGAGAACCATGCCATCTCTTTAGGGCATCAACATTCTAAGTTGAGGGCGTAAACCTCCTTTTGACAATCATCCTGGACACTTTGCAAAGCTGTTCAATTTGAGTAATCAGCTTTGGCAATAGAGGGGTGAGGGGAAAAGGTCCTCACACCTAGGGGGCTCACGCTTCTGTGCCCTCAAAACCTGCAGCCTGGGCTGAGGCCTCTTCACTCAATGCTGTGTGGTGCTGAGGACACAGGTGACTTGAAGTCCAGGCTCTGTCTTTGGGAAGCTGCCCCCCCCCCCCGAGAGAGCATGAACACTCTGCGGAGAAATATTAGAGTTCCAGCAAAAAGAAGACAGCGGGGGAGGGGCTTCGAAAGGCCAAGGCCTCGAGTTGCAAACATGTGGGCCCACTCAGCACAGAGCCAGAAGGTGAGAGGCAGCAGAGGGGCAGGAAGCTGGGGCCTGACGCCAAGATCTTCTGGTTCTATGAGAGGCCTCTTTCCCGTGTGCTTCTCTGTTCTTTACAGATCAAGAAAAGGGCTCTAGAAGCCAGGTATCTTTCCTAAGGTTCCCTGGAGTGGCCAGTAATAGAAGTGGGACAGGATCTTACCCGAACATTATACGGACCACAGTGGGGGTGGGGAGGACACCCATTTTAAGCACAGAAATGACACAATGGGACATTGCTCACGTTACTTAAACCTCTGCATGCCTCCAGATGGATGTCACTGGAGCAGTGACATATCACACATCCCCCTGCCTCAGTTTCTATTATGCCATTTGTGGGCTAAGGAGGTCCGTTATCTACCCGGTGACTCGTAGTAAGTACTTCATGGCTGCTACTCGACATCAGGGGACCTGGGCCCAGGACTGTGGGACCCAGGGAGATGGTACTCACATGCGGCAGATCATCACTAACGTCGTCGGGAACTAGGCTGAAGGCAAGGTGACCAGCAGGTGGCCACTGAAGGAACCCAGGAGCAAGAGCAAGGCTTAGAGGCAGAGAAGGGCAACAGAATGCAGAGGAAGGCCCACTCCAGAGAGGCAGGCCTAGAATCGGGCATGGTCTAGAATGGGGGCCATGTTCTTTTAGAAAATGAGGGGTCTAAACATGTCGGCTCAAATCCAGCCCATCCAGAGGATTCTGGATACAGACTCTCCTGTGCTTTGTACTGTCAAAATGGTATTTAAAAGGACAAATGGTGTTGCTGATTTTTTTTTTTTTTTTTAGCAAAACTAAAACAAACAAAGCGCATTCACACCTTGGTTTGGCACAGCCCAACACAGAATTCGTCTCCCCGCCACCCCCCAGAAACAGTGTCCTGCCACAGCCTCGGCGATTAATCCAGGCAACAGACACATGTGACTAACGAGTGGGCAACCTGAAGCCTAAAAGATACGTATTCCTATCATAGACTGGACGGCCCTCTCCCAATTCACATGCTGGAAGCCTAACCTTCAGAGTACTTGCATTTGGAGACAGGGCCTTGAGCACGAGATTAAACTAAATGGGGTTATGAAGGTCCTTACGACAGCATGTCTGCTTCCCTTATAAGACAGGAGCACAGACCACAGAGATAAAGCGATGTCCATGTGACTGCTTGACAGGTAAGGGGACAGGCCAGGAGAAACCAAGCCTGTCAACCCTTTATCTGGGACTTCCAACCCCCAGAACTGTGAGAAGTAAACGCCTTTTATTTAAGCCACCCAGTCTATGATATTTATTATGACAGCCTGACCAAATGAATACAACTCTTTCAAAACAGAAGTCTCACTGATATCAAAGGCCACCAGGAATGGAAATTCTCAGTGTCCTCCTATCTAGTAATGGCTCCCACTGTTCAGCACTCCTGGAATGGAGATCCTTGCCCCTACCCCCAAGGACTCCAGCACTGGCCAAGCACTTGGCACAGGGCAGGCACTATGTGCTGGGGAGGTGGAGGACTAACTATATGTGGGCCAGTATCCAGAGCCTCTTGCCTGTGAAGCAGGCTCCGGGCATGCTGCCCCCGGGGATCAGTAGTGTGCTCCCACGAGAACATGCAAGCGGAGAGGGTAGGATCCTAGCAGAGGTTTCACTATGAACTGTGTGAATTCTGGCTTGAGGAAGTTCCCAATGTTCTGTCAGCTTGTGAGACAGGGACACGCACCTCATTTAAACCATCT